>NC_067476.1:25313375-26551500 GCF_947179515.1 Apodemus sylvaticus | reverse complement strand
AATGAAAATGAAGGCACAACATACCCAAATCTTTGGGACACAATGAAAGCAGTGCTAAGAGGAAAACTCATAGCCTTGAGTGCCTCCAAAAAGAAAATGGAGAGAGAGAGAGCATATACTTGCAGCTTAGTGGCACACCTGAAGCCCTGGAACCAAAAGAAGCTATTTCACCCAGGAGGAGTAGAAGACAGGAAATCATCAAACTCAGGGCTGAAATCAATCAAGTGGAAACAAAGAGAACCATACAAAGAATCAACGAGTCCAGGAGCTGGTTCTTTGAGAAAATCAACAAGATAGATAAACCCTTAGCCAGACTGACCAAAGGGCACAGAGAAAGTATCCAAATCAACAAAATTAGAAATGAAAAGGGAGATATTACAACAGAAACTGAGGAAATTCAAAAAATCATCAGATCCTACTACAAAAGCCTATACTCAACACAACTGGAGAATCTGGAGGAAATGGACAATTTCCTAGACAGATACCAAATACCAAAATTAAATCAGGACCAAATAGATCATCTAAACAGTCCCATAACCCCTAAAGAAATAGAAGGGGTCATAGAAAGTCTTCCAACCAAGAAAAGCACAGGACCAGATGGTTTCAGTGCAGAATTCTATCAGACCTTCAAAGAAGACCTAACACCAATACTCTTCAAACTATTCCACAAAGTAGAAACAGAAGGAACACTACCCAATTCCTTCTATGAAGCCACAATTACGCTGATACCAAAACCACACAAAGATCCAACAAAGAAAGAAAACTTCAGACCATTCTCCCTTATGAACATTGATGCAAAAATAATCAATAAAATTCTTGCCAACCGAATCCAAGAACACATCAAAACGATCATCCACCATGATCAAGTAGGCTTTATCCCAGGGATGCAGGGTTGGTTCAATATACAGAAATCCATCAATGCAATCCACTACATAAACAAACTCAAAGAAAAAAACCACATGGCAATTTCATTGGATGCTGAAAAAGCATTTGACAAAATTCAGCATCCTTTCATGCTTAAAGTCTTGGAAAGAACAGGAATTCAAGGCCATACCTAAACATCGTTAAAGCAATATACAGCAAACCAGTAGCCAGCATCAAACTAAATGGAAAGAAACTTGAAGCAATCCCTCTAAAATCAGGGACTAGACAGGGCTGCCCCCTTTCTCCTTAACTTTTCAATATTGTACTTGAGGTACTAGCTCGGGCAATTTGACAACATAAGGAGGTCAAAGGGATACAAATTGGAAAGGAAGAAGTCAAACTATCATTAATTGCAGATGACATGATAGTCTACCTAAGTGACCCAAAAAACTCCACTAGAGACTCCTACAGCTGATAAACAACTTCGGCAAAGTGGCAGGTTATAAAATCAACTCAAGCAAACCAGTGGCCTTCCTATACTCAAAGGATAAGCAGACTGAGAAAGAAATTAGGGAAATGACCCCCTTCACAATAGCCACAAACAGTATAAAGTATCTTGGGGTGACTCTTACCAAACATGTGAAAGATCTGTATGACAAGAACTTCAAGACTCTGAAGAAGGAAATGGAAGAAGACCTCAAAAAATGGGAAAACCTCCCATGCTCATGGATCGGCAGGATCAATATAGTTAAAATGGCCATTTTGCCAAAAGCAATATACAGATTCAATGCAATACCCATCAAAATCCCAACTCAATTCTTCACAGAGTTAGAAAGAGCAATTATCAAATTCATCTGGAATAACAAAAAACCCAGGATAGCTAAAACTATTCTCAGCAACAAAAGAAATTCTGGGGGAATCAGTATCCCTGACCTCAAGCAATACTACAGAGCAATAGTCTTAAAAACTGCATGGTATTGGTACAGTGACAGGCAGGCAGATCAATAGAACAGGATTGAAGATCCAGAAATGAACCCACATACCTATGGCCACTTGATCCTCGACAAAGGGGCTGAAAACATCCAATGGAAAAAAGATAGCCTTTTCAACAAATGGTGCTGGTTCAACTGGAGGTCAGCATGCAGAAGAATGCGAATTGATCCATCCTTGTATCCTTGCACTAAGCTCAAATCCAAATGGATCAAGGACCTCCACATAAAGCCAGATACTCTGAAGCTAATAGAAAAGAAACTGCTGAAGACCCTTGAGGACATCAGTACAGGGAGAAAGTTTCTGAACAGAACACCAATAGCATATGCTCTAAGATCAAGAATTGACAAATGGGACTTCATAAATTCATATTGTATCTGTTGAAGCTTATTTTGTGACCATCTATATGCTCAGTTGTGGAGGACGGTCCATGAGGGCCCAAGAAGCAGATATATTCTTTTTGATTTTGGGGTGAAATATTACCTTTTTATATGCTAGATTCATTTGATTCATAATGATTAGCTTCCTTATTTCTGTGTTTAGTTATCTGTCTCAATGACCTGTCTATTGGTGAGAGTAGGGTATTGAAGTCACCCACTATTAATGTGTAGGGTTTGATGTGTGATGCTTTAGTAATGCTTCTTTTACCAATATAGGTTCTGATGCATTTGAGGCATATATGTTCAGAACTGAGATATCATCTGTATTAGTTTTTCCTTTCATGAATATGGTATATCTTTCCTAATCTCTTTTGACTACCTTTGGTTAAAAGTCTAGTTTATCAGGTATTAGAATGGTTATTTCAAGTTGGTTCTTGGGTCCATGTGCTTGGAAAACCTTTTCCCAACCTTTTATTCTTAAGTAATATCTACTTTTTTTGTTGCTAAGGTGTGGTTCTTGTATGGAGTAGAATGTTGGATCGTATTTTTGCATCTATTCAATTAGGCAATGTCTTTTTATTGTGGAATTGAGTTCCTTGATGTTGAGAGATATTAATGAACAATGGAGGTTACCTCCTGTTATTTTGATGCTGCCAGTGCTTGTGTGTGTGTGTGTCTTTGTGTGCTTGTGCATGTGTTTGTGTGTAAGAGAGATTCCTTTCTTAATTAATTAATATTTTTTACAGTCAAGATTTTAACTTCCCACCATCCACCCTCTGACTGTTTCATATCCCATAGCACCTCCCCACCCCATGTCTCCACAAAGATGTTCCCACTCCCCATCCTCAACCCCCACCCTACCTGACCTCTAAACTCCCTGGGGCTTCTAGTCTCTTGAGATTAGATGCATCATCTCTGATTGAACACAGACCCCACAGTACTCTGCTGTATATGTGTTGGGGGCCTCATATCAGAAAGAGCCTTGAATTCATAGGCACACAGGGAAATTTCTTAAACAGAACTCCAATGGCTCATACTCTAAGATCAACAATTGATAAATGGGACCTCATGAAACTGGAAAGCTTCCATCCAATATAGGACTAATATCCAAAATATATAAAGAACTCAAGAAGCTAACCACCAAAAACCAAACAACACAATCAAATATGGGATATTGATCTAAACCGAGAATTCACAACAGAGGAATATTAAATGGCTGGGAAGCATCTAAAGAAATGTTGAAAGTCCTTAGTGATCAGAGAAAAGCAAATAAAAACGACTCTGAGATTACTCTGAGATTACCTGACAGTAATCAGAATGACTAAGATCAAAACCTCCGGTGACAACCCATGTTGGTATGGATGTGGAGAAAGAGGAATACTTCTCCATTGTTGGTGGAATTGCAAATTGGAATAACCACTCTAGAAATCAGTCTGGAGGTTCCTAAGAAAATTGGAAATAGATCTATCTGAAGACCCAGCTATACTACTCTTGGGATTATACCAAAAAAATGCCTGACCAATCCACAAGAACACGTGTTCCACTATGTTCATAGCAGCCTTATTTGTGATAGCCAGAAGGTGGAAAAAACCCAGATGTCCCACAACAAAATAATGGACACAGAAAATGTAATATGTAGAGGAGATTAATTTTGGCAATGCCTTGGAAGAACAGATTTGAAAGAGAAGATGAGAAGGAGAACATTTGGACCAAGCATTAGGTTGACATTTATGACCCTAATGAAGTAGGAAGAGGATATAGGGAGGAATCACTTTATAAAAGTAACTTTATTTGCCAGATGTAATTGTTGTCTTGGAGGCTTACTGCTGAATAAATTCACTCTACTTTCTGAACTCTGGCTGGCTGGTTCAGTTCAGCTCTTCTGGCTCAAAGTCCTCTCCAAGTAGACTGACTTAAATAGACTTCTTTCAGCTACTGAGTGAATTATTCTGCTTGCAAAAATATGCCTCTGAGTTCCACAAACTGCACTGATCACACTGCCTGTACAAACTGAACAGAACTGGACAAACTCAACTGAATTTACCTGCATTACCTGTACCAAACTACTGTGAGCTGAACTCAACTGAACTCCACTGTATTATTTGATCTCAACTAAACTGTACTCACTGAACTTACCTCCCCTTTTTACTCACTCTATGCCGTGTTTCAGTAGCCTCTGCTTTCTGTGTGTTCTTGTGAGAGATGGGTGTATTATATTTCTGATTCATTCTGTGAAATCTTTCTCTGATTTGTCACTTTTCCTGTCACTTAATTATATGCTATTTTTGAACATGGCTGCTTCCTTCTACAAAATAACTTGAACTTCATTGTTTGGAATTAAAGGTGTTATACTAAAGGAGCATCTGTATTTGAGCCAGTGAATTTAGTCTTATGTATTATTTATTAGCTTCTGCGCTACTATCCATTTATGGGTGAGTGCATACCATGTATTTTCAATTGTGATTGGGTTACCTCACTCAGCATAATTTTTTAGTTCCATCCATTTACCTAAGAATTTCATGAATTCATCATTTTTAATAGCTGAGTAGTACTCCATTGTGTAAATGGACCACATTTTCTGTATCCATTCCTCTGTTAAAGGACGTCTGGGTTCTTTCTTCTTTCTTGCTATTATAAATAAGGCTGCTATGACATAATGCAGTATATGTCCTTGTTACATGTTGGAGCATCTTCTAGATATATACACAGGGTTGGTATAACTGGATCCTTATTCAGTAGTATGTCCTATTTTCTGAGGAATAGACAAACTGAATTCCAGAGTGGCTGTATCAGTTTGCAATCTCACCAACAATAAACAAGTGTTCCTCTTTCTCCATATCCTTGCCAGTATCTTCTGTCACCTGAGATTAGGATCTTAGCCATTCTGACTGTTATGAGGTAGAATCTCAGGGTTGTTTTGATTTTCATTTCCCTGATAACTGAGGATGTTGACCATTTATTTAGATGCTTCTCAGCCATTGAGTATTCCTCAGTTGAGAATTCTTTGTTTAGCTCTTTGTCTCTAACCACTGTATTTACCAGATATCTGTAGAACATTTTATCCTAATACAAAGAATATTCCTTCTTCTCAGCATCTCCCATTTTTCTAAAATTGACCATATAATCTATCATAAACAGGCCTCAGGAGATACAAGAAGATTGAAATGATGCCATGAATCGTATCAGATCACCATGAACTAAGGCTCGTCCTCAAAACAAACAATAGAAAGAACACGTACATGTGGAAGCTGAACAACACTCTACTTAATGATAACTTGGTCAAGGAAGAAATAAAGAAATTAATTAAAGACATTTTAGAGTTTAATGAAAATGAAGCCCCAACATACGGAAACTTATGGGACACAATGAAAGCAGTGCTAAGAGGAAAAAATCAAAACACTGAATTTTTTTATGAATTTTTTTTATGCTGTTAGCTTGAAAGCTCTAGAACAAAAAGAAGCAAATACACCCAATCAGAGTAGATGTCAGGAAATAAACTCAGGGCTGAAATCAACCTAGTAGGAACAAAAAGAACTATACAAAGAATCAATCAAACCAGGAGATGGTTCTTGGAGATAATCAACTCATTTCTATTAAGACAATTAATTCAGTAATTCAAGAACTATCTCACTATAAAACAGAGTATCATAAAAATATAAAACTGAGCTATAAAATTTTTGTTATAGTCATTTAATTATTTTGTATGTGTATTTGTTTGCTTATACTTTCGACAAGTAGAAGCCAGAGGGCAACTTAGAGGAATATTTTTTTTCTATCATGAGAATCCTGTGATTAAACTCAAGCCTTAAGACTTGATGTTAAATTTTACTGAGGCATCATGACAAACATAAAATTGATTTTTATTTAATTCTTTAGTATCAGAACATGGATAAATTCATTGTCAAAGAATAACTAAAGTAACTAAAGATAAATATAAAATGTATACTATAAATATTCAAATTAATAATTCTCAAGAAATTAGAAAATATTTTAAAATATTTTTAAACAGACACAGTTATCATTAATATTTATGCCAATCTATGCCAAAAGTACTTTTTATTTACCACCAAAAATAAAAAATCAGAGAACTGAAATTAGAAGTCTGTGATTGATCACATGAACCAGCTAGGTAAAATCACATTGCATGGAATCCCCGTAAATAAGTAAAGGTCTCAACAACTTTTACTTCACATAATGATAAATATTTGTAAGCTATAAGTACACAGAAAATTTCTGAGCCCAATAAAAGTGTTATTTTAACATCTGTTTTGGTCACTCTTCATTGTCATACTGATTGGATTTAGAATCATTTAGGTGATACAGCTCTAGAATATCATCAGTGTCCTTTCTAAAACTAATAACAGAAACAATAAGGCAGTTAAAGGTATAACCAGAGATTATAACCAGGGAAAGGCAGATCAGGCCAGAAGCTTCAATTCTCAGCTGCTTAATCTTGTGTAAATGTGAGGAGTCCATCTATATGCTGCAGATACCAGTAATGTGCCTATATTCTCTCAACAACACTGGAAATTACCATCTCAAACACGAGCCCAAATGAATATTTCTTTCTATGAAGTAGCTTTCTGTCTGTGAAATGATATGAAAGCAAACTTGATGTAGTATCACTAGCTAATATTTTAAATAAAAGTTCACGTATAACATCTCAGACCCAAGAATCCATGTCGTCTTTAAGGCTCACTGCAGATTTTGCAATACACTATTCCCAATATTTCTCTATTAGAAATGATGGCTCAATCTTTAAATGTTAACATGTTATGATGTTCCATAGTGAATTAAAAATGATGAAAACATTACAATAGTGGGTTTGTGGAAGTATTTGTGGAGATTTCATAGAGGAATGACCTTGTTGGAGGAAGTATGTCACTTAGGAGTAGACTTTGAGACATCATAGACTCATCTCATTTCCAGTTTGGTCTCTCTCCTTTATGTTTGTGATTTAGTAAAAATGTATAGCCTTCCATGCATTCCTATGTTCTGGTCATGGTGCTTATCACAGTGACAGAAAAATTACTGATGTAAATGTTGGTACCAGAAAGTGAAGTGAGCTGTTGATGTGAATAACATAACATGGCAATGTTTTTGTTTGTCTGTCTGATTGATTGATTGATTGATTAATTGATTGATTTGTTATTGTGGTGGTTTGGAAGAATGCAAAAGACTCTGAAACTTTTGACTTGAAAAACATTTGAATATTATAAGCAGACAAATTCTAGTATTTGTTTAAAAGGCAGCAGTACTGAAAGACATGGAATCTACTGACGAACAGTTAAAAAGTTTCAGAGAGAAACAATATCAACAACTGGGCTAGAAGCTGTTCCTGTGATATATTGGTAAAATTCTGGCTGCCTTCTGCTTTTCTCCTACTAATTTTTTTGAGGTTATATTTTAAAATAATGGGCTAATTTTTTTTCCGGAGGAATTTTCAAGACAGTGTAAGACTGAATCTCTGCAGGGGCAGTTATTGATACTGCTTACACAATGCAAAAAATGGGGACAGAAGGAAACATAAAGTGTGAAGTTGGGGACAAAAAGAACACCAGGAAGCTTACAACTTCAGCCAAACTTGTCCTAAAAGAGAAGATATTATTGTTCAGTGGTGTACACATTTAAGGCAAAGCCTCCTGCTAAGCAATGGGACAAAGTTGAGGGATTCCTCAGTGGAAGACCAGCATAGCTTAGCTTCCAAATTGAGAATGGGACCCAAGGGAATTTTCTCCTATTAGGAAGCAACTGAAGAAAAATGATGTTGCTGTTGTCATTTGGAGGAGTGGGGGAATCTCAAACTGAGAGTTGAACCTGGAAGTGTAGTATATGTTAAGTTAGCTTTATGGGCACTAAGTGCAAGAGTATAGGGGAATTCCAGAATAAGGAAGTGGGAAGGGGTGGATGGAAGAACAGGAGGACGGAAGAGGGCTAATGGGACTTGCAGGGAGTGGGGACCCAGAAAATGGGAAATCATTTGAAATGTAAATAAAAAATATATCAATTAAAAAAAAAAAGAAAAAAAGTTAGCTTTATGGGCAAAAGGAAGAGACAGTAGACTTTACCTCTGAATCATGTGACAGAGGAGTCATCGACAAAAGGACCAAAAATTTGAAGTTGTGAAAATGAAAGCCTAAGATTCATTGAGACCTCAAGGTGCTCAAGATTCCAGGACTCTGAGACACATGCCAAAATGTATATACATTTCATGGGGAAAAGAGAGAGTGGGAATTGGGAGAGGATCAAGGGGGAGGAGGAGGGATGAGGGAGGGGGAAAGACAGAGGGTGAGGGAGGGACAGAGGGAGAGGGAAAGGGACAGGGACAGCGAAAGGGAGGAGAGGCAGAAGGAAAGGTTGCAGGCATCTATGATGAAGTGGTTGAACTGTCTGAGCCCTTTGACATTAATGTTCCAGCCTTGGACAATGAGCTACAAGATTTGTTGTTTTTCTTTCTGGATATCAGTCTTATTTTGTCTAATGCTTCCTCATTGTATCACCCATCCTCCCTCTTTAGAACAGGAGTGTATATTCCATGCTATCAAGTATGGTTAGATGTATGTAATTAGATGTTTCATTCTACATGGGAGTTATCCAATCATGTTACGTTTCAGAAGAGTTTTGGGACTTTTAAATAACATTGAACCCTAAAAGACAACTTTTAACCTAGCAATAAATGCAATTTGCATTATTGCATAGCTATGGACCTATTGGAATACAATTAGTGCAATATAATGACTTGTATAATACAACTGTCTACAGGTTCAGAAATTTGAAAATGGTATCAATTTATTGCAGAGCTCTTACTTGGGACCTGTCCCATTTCCAGCTTACTTTGTTTGCTTTACACTTATGCTTGATGTGCTCTATCAGCTTCCTGATTCAGCTGCCATACCTGACAGGCATTACCATAATTCCCTGCCTTAATGGACTCTTATCTCTCTGTAACTGTGAGTCAAAATAAAATTTTCCTTTTAAAAGTCTATTTAGTTCATGACTTTATTCGAGAAATGAAAAAGTAACTGATATAATGTACCATTCCCCAACAGACCATTTTGGAATTGCTGAACAATTTAAACTATTTGCAAAACTATAAGCTTATAGTTTTTAATCAATTAATATTTTACACTTCATATTTTAACCCCCCCCATCAACCCTCTGACTGTTCCACATCCCATACCTCCTCCCCACCACCCTGTCTCCAGAAGAATGTCCCCACCTCCCACCTGACCTCTAAATACCCTGGGGCCTCCAGTCTCTTGAGGGTTAGGTGCATTATCTTTGAATGTACGCAGATCCAGCCATCTTCTATTGTATGTGTGTTGGGGAGCCTCAGCTGGTATATGCTGCCTGTTTTGTGGTCCAGTGTTTGAGAGATCCCAGGGTTACCCTCCTCCTCATCTTCTTTCAGCCTTTTCTTAATTCAACCACAGGGGTCAGCAACTTTTGTCTATTGGTTGGGTGAAAATATCTGTATATGACTCAACCAGATGCTTGTTAGATCTTCCCGAGTGTGGTCATATTGGGTTCCTTTTTGTGAGTGCTCTATAGCCGCAGTAATAGTATCAGGCCTTTGAACTTCGCCTTGAGCTGGATCCCACTGTTGGGCCTGACGCTGGACCTTCTGTTTCTCAGGCTTCTCTCCATTTCCATCACTGCAGGTCAGAGTTTTGACTGTGGGATGGCAACTTCCTCCCTCATTTAATTCTGTATTCCTGCTGGGGGTGGACCCTATAAATTTCCTCTCCCCTAATATCCAGCATTTTATCTAGGGTCCCTTTGACTCTTGAGAGTCTCTTAACTCTCAGGTATATTCTGGAGGGTCCCCCCAACCTCCTATCTCCCAAGGTTGCCTGTTTGCATGCTTTCTGCTGGCCTTCAGGGCTTTAGTCCTTTTTCTTCACCCAGTAATTGATCACGATCCCCTATTCCCCTCCCTGTTACCTTTCCCACCCAGTACCCTCCCTCCCTCCCCATTTGTTATTGCTTTCTTTTCCCTCCAAAGTGGGAATGACGAGTCTTCACTTGGGCCTGTCAGCTTGATGACCTTTTTGGGTTTGGTGGACTGTATCTTGGTACTCTGTGCTTTTTTTTTTTTCAATATCCACTTATTAGAGAGTGTGTTCCATTACCATACATGTCTTTTGGGGTCTAAGTTACCTCACTCAGAATGATATTTTTTAGTTCCATCCATTTGCTACAAAACTCAGAATATCATGGTTTTTAATAGTTGAGTAGTTTTCCGTTGTATAAATGAACCACATTTTCTGTATCTGTTCATTTGTCATGGGACATCTAGGTTGTTTCCAGTTTCTGGATATTCTAGATAAAGTTGCTATAAACATAGTGGAACACATGCCTCTGTGGTATAATGGGGCATCTTTTGGGTATTTTCCCAAGAGTTGTATTGCTGGGTCTTCAGGTAGGTCTATTTCCAATTTTCAAAGGAATCTCCAGACTAAGTTCCAGAGTAGTTGTCTCAATTTTCAATCCTACCAGCAATGAAATGAAGGAATGTTCCTCTTTCTTCACATCCCCACCAGCAAGGGTTGTCATGTGACGTTTTGATCTTAGCCATTCTTTTTGGTGTAAGGAGGGATCAAAATACTTTTGATTTGTATTTCTCAGATCACTAAGGACATTGAACATTTCTTTAGGTGCTTCTCAGCCATTTGAGATACCTCTTTTGTGAATTCTTGGTTTAGTTCTATACCCCATGTTTTGATTGGGTTGTTTGGTTTTTGGTGGTTAACTTCTTGAGTTCTTTATATATTTTTGATATTGGCCCTCTCTCAATTGTGGGGTTAGTGAAGATTTTTCCCCAATATGTAGGTTGCCAATTTGTCTTAATGACTATATCCTTTGCCTTATAAAGCTTTCAAGTTTCATAAGGTCCCATGATCTTAGAGCTTGAGCCATTGGAGTTCTGTTTATTAAATTTTCCACCGTGTCAATGAGTTTAAGGTTCTTTCTCACTTTCTCTTCTATTATCTTCATTGTATCTGGTTTTATGTTGAGGTCCTTGACACACTTAGACTTGAACTATGTTCAAGGTCACAAATATAGGTCTATTTTCATTTTTCTACATACAGACAGCCAGTTAAACAAGCACCATTAATTGAAGATTCCTTTTTTCCACTGCATGTTTTTGGCTTCTTTGTCAAAGATCAAGTATCTATTAGTGTGTGGTTTTATTTCTGAGTCTTCAATTCTATCATATTGATCAACATGTCTGTCTCTGTACCAATACCAAGCAGTTTTTAATACTCTTGCTCTGTAGTAAAGCTTGAAATCAGGAATGGTGATTCCCCCAGTCATTCTTTTATTGTTAAGAATTGTTTTGGCCACATAAAGCCAGACACTCTGAAGCTAATAGAAAAGAAACTGGGGAAGACCCTTGAGGACATCGGTACAGGGAGAAAGTTTCTGAACAGAACACCAATAGCGTATGCTCTAAGATCAAGAATGAAATTCTTAGGCAAATGGATGGAGCTAGAGAACATCATACTAAGTGAGGTAACCCAGACTCAAAAGGTGAATCATGGTATGCACTCACTAATAAGTGGATATTAACCTAGAAAACTGGAATACCCAAAACATAATCCACACATCAAATGAGGTACAAGATGAAAGGAGGAGTAGCCCCTTGTTCTGGAAAGACTCAGTGAAGCAGTATTCGGCAAAACCAGAACGGGGAAGTGGGAAGGTGTGGGTGGGAGGACAGGGGGAGAGAAGGGGGCTTAAGGGACTTTCGGGGAGTGGGGGGCTAGAAAAGGGGAAATCATTTGAAATGTAAATAAAAAATATATTGAATAAAAAAAGAAAAAAAAGAAAGGAATTAACAAATGGGAAAAAAAAGAATTGTTTTGGCTATTCTGTTTTTGGTTTTGTTTGTTTGTTTGTTTGTTTGTTTGTTGCCTTTCCAGGTGAATTTGAGAATTGCTCTTTCCATGTCTTTGAAGAATTGTGTTAGGATTTTGATTGGGATTGCATTGAGTCTGAAGATTAGCTTTGATAGTATGTTCACTTTTACTATCATAATTCTGCCAATGCATGTTACTTTTATTTTGAAATTTCCACTTCTTCAATGTTACCTTGACTTGTACTTCATCTATTTCCTTTCCTTTTATGTCACTCCCATTTCGACTCTAGCCTTATGCCTTTGCCAAATTCTTGTAAGACTTTTCAATGTTTCTTAATAATAATTTCTTTAACCTAATCTAAGTCACTGGTCAATTATTTTGGCTGGCTTGAGAGCAGGAAGCTTGTTCTCACCTATGCATCTCATGGACAAATTTGAAAAATAAAGAGCTAATGGATGAGGTCATCAGCCTACACACTCTCCAGTTAAGTAATTCTACAAGAATTCTCTACTTTTCCAATGTTCTCCAACTTTGTCATTTACTTTTAATAAACTGTTCCCTTTCCCTAAATATAGCAATTTCTTCATGTTTCTGTTACTTGAGATCCATGTTTTCTGCAGAATTTTTGCTAACTACAAGACTGTAGTGCAATGGACATGATCTGTTCCAAAGAATTTACATGCAATGTGTGAGTCAGTTCCTTGTTAACATCTTCAGAAATGTTGAAGCACTGTGTAATAAATATGATTACAGATGACTGAAGTTGTTCTTTTTAGATTTGATGTGAAAATGTGTCATAAAATAGAAAGGTCTATGTGGGTAGAAAGTGACACTAGTATGTCCATATTTAGTTTATTTGTTTGTTTGTCTGTCTGTTTGTTTTATATACCTCCTGTTTCTAACCACTAAGGATGTTTAGCACACAGAAAATGTATCCAAAGTAAGGCTTGCTGAACAATGAAACAGATAATTCATTGTATTTAACTCAGTACAAAAAATTGAAAAATATGATAGAACTGACATGTTGATGGTGTCTTTTCGAGAATTTTATCACACTAGAAGAGTAAAGCACCTCAGGGTCTCACTCACCCACTCACATGTAGAAATTCCCTGTACTCAAATTTTAATTAACTATGATAGTTTAATCTAAAGTGAAGTAATTCACACACACACACACACACACACACACACACACTCAAACAAACATGCACAAATTTGCAGTTATTCATAAATATACACAAACAGAAGAATTATTTCATTAAACATATACAAATCAGAGCTAGGGCAACAGTAGTTTTTCTAGTTAGTACCAATAGAAAATGGTACTGCCATGAAGTATATAGAGTGTATCGTGTAGATATTCCATTCATTTGAAGTTATCATTATTAGCAGTCCCCTTTAATCAGGAGAAATAAAGTCAGGAAAAGAATATTAAAACATGATTTTATTAATTGGCAATATGCATTTCATTAAATGATCACATAGTAAAGGAAAATGTTTTATAAAATTGGGGTCATAAAATGAAACAAGGTTGAAAAAAGTATTATATTTTAAATTCTATTTCAAATGTGTAAATATTTTTGAAACATTCTTCAGAGAAAATTAGAAACAAAAATATCTTTCATCTTTATGAAATCTTTATAAAATTTACATCTGGGAATTTTTTTATTCGATATATTTTTTTATTTACATTTCAAATGATTTCCCCTTTTCTGAACCCCCACTCCCTGAAATGTCCATAAGCCCTCTTCCCTCCCCCTGTTCTCCCATCCACCCCTTCCCACTTCCCTGTTCTGGTTTTGCCCTACACTATTACACTGAGTCTTTCCAGAACCAGGCCACTCCTCCGTTCTTCTTGGACATCATTTGATGTGTGGATTATGTTTTGGGTATTCCAATTTTCTAGGCTAATATCCACTTATTAGTGAGTGCATACCATGATTAATCTTTTGAGACTGGATTACCTCACTTAGTATGCTGTTCTCCAGCTCCATCCATTTGTCTAAGAATTTCATGAATTCATTGTTTCTAATGGCTGAATAGTACTCTGTTGTTTATATATACCATATTTTTTGCATCCATTATTCTATTGAGGGATACCTGGGTTCTTTCCAGGTTCTGGCTATTATAAATAGTGCTGCTATGAACCTAGTGGAACATGTATTCTTATTATCTTCTGGGGAATCCTCTGGCTATATGCCCAGGAGTAGTATAGCAGGATCCTCTGTAAGTGACATGCCCAGTTTTCTGAGGAACAGCCAGACTGATTTCCAGAGTGGTTGTACCAGTTTGCAACCCCACCAGCAGTGGAGGCGTGTTCCTCTTTCTATACATCCGCACCAACACCTGCTGTCTCCTGAATTTTCAGTCTTAGCCATTCTGACTGGTGTAAGGTGAAATCTCAGGGTTGATTTGATTTGCATTTCCCTAATGACTAATGAAGTTGAGCATTTTTTTAAGATGCTTCTCAGCCACCCAAAGTTCTTTGGGTGAAAATTCTTTGCTTAGCTCTGTACCCCATTTTTAATAGAGTTATTTGGCTTTCTGGGATCTAACTTCTTGAGTTCTTTGAATATATTGGTTATTAGCCCTCTAGCTGATGTAGGGTTGGTGAAGATCTTTTCCCAATTTTTTGGTTGCTGATTTGTCCTTTTCATGGTGTCCTTTGCCTTACAGAAACATTGTAATTTTATGAGGTCCCATTTGTCAATTCTTGATTTTAGAGCATACGCTATTAGTATTCTGTTCAGGAACTTTCCCCTGTACCAATGTCCTCAAGGGTCTTCCCTAGTTTCTTTTCTATTAGCTTCAGTGTCTGGCTTTATGTGGAGGTCCTTGATCCATTTGGAGTTGAGCTTAGTACAAGGAGATAAGGATGGATCAATTCTCATTCTTCTGCATGCTGACCTCCAGTTGAACCAGCACCATTTGTTGAAAAGGCTATCTTTTTTCCCCTGGATGTTTTCAGCTCCTTTGTGGAGGATCAAGTGGCCATAGATGTGTGGGTTTATTTCTGGATCTTCAATCCTATTCCATTGATCTGCCTGCCTGTCACTGTACCAAATACCATGTAGTTTTAAACACTATTGCTCTGTAGTATTGCTTGAGGTCAGGGATACTGATTCCCTGAGAATTTCTTTTGTAGTTGAGAATAGTATTAGCTATCCTGGGTTTTTTGTTATTCCAGATGAATTTGAGAACTGTTCTTTCTAACTCTATAAAGAACTGAGTTGGTCTTTTGATGGGTATTTCGTTGAATCTGTATATTGCTTTTGGCAAAATGGCCATGTTAACTATATTAATCCTGCCAATCCATGAGCATGGAAAATTTTTCCATTTTCTGAGGTCTTCTCCCATTTCCTTCTTCAGAGTCTTGAAGTTCTTGTCATACAGATCTTTCACTTGTTTGGTCAGAGTCACACCAAGGTACTTTATACTATTTGTGGCTATTGTGAAGTGTGTTATTTCCCTAATTTCTTTCTCAGCCTGCTTATCCTTTGAGTATAGGAAGGTTACTAATTTGCTTGAGTTGATTTTATAACCTGCCACTTTGCTGAAGTTGTTTATCATTGGTAGGAGTTCTCTAGTGGAGTTTTTTGGGGTCACTTAGGTAGATTATCATATCATCTACAAATAGTGATAGTTTGACTTCTTCCCTTCCAATTTGTATCCCTTTGACCTCCTTACATTGTCTAAATGTCCAAGCTAGTACCTCAAGTACAATATTGAAAAGATAAGGAGAGAGAGGACAGCCTTGTCTAGTCCCTGATTTTAGTGGAATTGCTTCAAGTTTCTCTCCATTTAGTTTAATGTTGGCTCCCGGTTTGCTATATATTGCTTTTACTATGTTTAGGTAGCATACAGAAATATAATTGATAATATCTCTAGATAATTTAGATATGAGATGAGAGAAATCTCCCATCTAATAAATCATATCTTTTTAATATCTTCTATTGTGCCAAATGTAGATTATGCACAATGAATATCTTACCTCTTACCTAGAATTAAAAAGTCAAAGTGCTTCTATTTTTAGGACTGGGGTTAACTACTTTAGTTAATTGTTTTAGTTTCAGTGGAGCATTTACTATGATTAATGTTTAATGACTCTGGAGCATATTTTAAAATTAAATCACTATTTCAAATATTTCCAATTCATCATAATATGTCATTATGCACACCTTCAAAAATTTGTGTGGTAGGTAAGTTCATAGAAAGTACATTTTCCTATTGCTATGGTTTAAACGTGGATAGACAGCCTTTGAAATGTATAAATTATAGAAGAAATCAGCATAGTTTTCTTTTCCTGGGAAATGGAGCAGTTAATATTCAACATGAAAATTCTAATCTTTAAATACATTATAATCTAACTGCTTAGGATGATTTTTGCTTTAATACCTTAAGAGTCTTCAAAGCCTGAAGGATGGGATTATTAAGATGGAATTTTAATGTCAAAATTATCAGAGAAATGAACATATTGCTAGTGTTCATAAAAATTGTATTCAATTCCTGCATGATTTGTTCAAATAAGAGATGAGAATATATGTGATTATAGCAGCAAGTAACCCCAAATTTGATCAGAAGACTGGAGGTCACAGTATATATATGTGGCAAGTCTCAAATATTAGACAATTAAACAACTGAATTTACTTTAATATATAAGTGCACATGATGAGATACATATAAAATATAGCCACAAAGCAATTAAAGAATTTAAAAATTTTGTGGTTAGAAATGATAAAATGTAGACTATAAAGATAAATGGCTAAAATTAATGTAAATTATGATTATTCCTTAGCACACAATGTAAACTTCCTGGAAATATTTTTCAATCTTTATTTTCAAAACTTTGGAATAACTGAAAACTAACATATGGATGAAGTTTTAGATGCTAAAAGCCTATTGTATTTGCTGACTTTTACTTGTGTTCTGATTAATCTATAATATAGAATTTGCTATGCAGACCAACTAATATCCACACCAATAACAAGATAGAATTTAACTGTACTATTTTAGGCAATTGTTTCAAAGCAAATACATACTTTGCAGTGCTTTATATAATCATGCTTGTCAGTTTTTTAAGAAGGATTATCCCTGTAGCAATGCAGATTTCATCTTCTATGTTGTCAAATACCTACAATGATGTGTTCATGCATAACCATGTTGAACTATTAATAGAAATTATAATAAGCAATCAATAGTCATTCAAACTTACAATTATAATTTTTATTCCACTGATGGGGTGGAGGTACAAACTATTCTTATCTATCGGTCTTAAGGAACAAAAGCTCAGTGGGTATACTTCTTAGAACAGTGCACATTTGTAATTTATGAATGTTCTTTTATATTCATGTAGGATATAAATATACAGCTACATTTTCCCTTTTCCCCAGTGCTACATAATTATAACTTGTAACATGTAAATATTTATGAATTCACAGGATGTTCGCTAGGAGAATGTTATACTTGCAGATTTGTCTAGTATTTTCAGAATTCAGATGTTATTATTAAGCTTGATGTTGTTCTGCAAAATGTAAAAATACATTGTTATTAATTTGACTTTTCTAGAAAACATGCCATCTGGTGATTCTGTTGCGATTTGAGAATTATCTCAACATCATTTATTGTTAGAGGCAGACATTACAACATTGTTTGAAAATTTTACTACTTTTCTTTTGTAGAAGAAATGGAATACAGAAATTCTGGATTTTAAATGATAAAATGTTGATCTAATATTTATACAACAGTGCATCAAATTGATAGCACCATAGAGGCTGGCTAGATGTGCTAATTTATTGGCAGTGGCTGAATTAAATATAACTGGGAGGATTCTAAGGCCACCTGCAAGCCAGTGGGGTGGAGCTTTAGTGAACTGAGAATATAGGCCCTATCCCAGGAAGAGCCTAGGGAACAGCAGACTGTGCAATTGTGACCCCACACCTAATGAAACTGTCACTGAATGTTGGTCAGGAAAATTCCCAGCCCCTAAAATACTCCATAGAATTAACAAACTTATTTCAAGCACACAAACATTTAAACTATTTGAAGAATAACTTTTTGTTTAGATATGTCTCCATTTCAAAAGAATACTTATAAATTCCTCTACTTCTTCCCTATAGGTAACTTTATTCATAACACTTATCAATTCTATGGGTTTTTTTTTTGACTCATCCAATGATTAGGATAACTGTATTTTCATGATTTTTTGTTTGTTTGCCATGAACTTCCTTCAACATTTTATCCTAACCAGGTTATTTTAAATCATTGTAGCTAAAATTCTCATATGAAACAAAGACACAAGCATTTGAAAGTGTTTATCTCAAAGTACCACATTTAATTATTTCATTTTTATTGTTAGAATTGGTTTTATGGAATACTGTGATCTCCTTGAAGACAGGAAATAATTTCTAACTTTATTGTTATATTTGATATTTAGTTTAAAAGTCTGTAATAAAATGTTAATTGGAAAAGCTATGAAGTTACTCGGGGAAACTTCCTAGGGAGAAAAAAAGAAAGGCTGTCCAAATGGCACACACAGATAATATCCCTATTTTAGCCAGACAGATCAACTGATGAGTCGCTTTCATCAGTAGTATAGAGCAACCCAATGCATAAGGCATTATGAGAGGCTACTGTCTTCACAGTCGGTTGAGAAATAATGGTAAATCAGACTCTTTCTGTCTCTGCTGCCACTCCCATGCTAATATTTTTACTGTGTGCGGAAATACAAATGGTGGCTACAATCTTCTATGTCACAGATTAATATTATAATACTGGTGTTGCTGAGGTGATATGCATCAGTCATTTCACTCATAGATACTTCTTCTCAATGTCTTAATGTAGCATCATTTTAAATTTTAAATTAAATAGAAAGGAACTCTAAAGTTTGCTTGACTAAATAAGTTAAATAAACTATGTCTTTGTTGGGTTCTACAATCTTGGTAAGGTGAAGACAGATAGGTTATCTTCTTTCTCAAGCTGTGACACACTCCCCCTTCCCCATTCTGGCTTTTATCTATTTCACTTTCATTAGTTAAAGGAATGTATAGAGTTTTGTGTCCCTGCCTTGAGAATGCTAATTCTTTTCCTACATGAAAACCGTTATGTCTAAGGCAATTTTTTTTTAGAAGCAAAGGCTATTAATCATATAAACTTGAAATAAAATATTTCTGAGCAGATTACTAACATATTTACAAAACATATATCTGAAGACCCATGGCATAGTTTTAAGACCAACTTTACAATCATGTTTACTAAATCTAAAATCCATAACTCCTCTTACAAACATGTTAAAGGTTTACCTATTTTATCTTTCCTTTTTATATATATGCATGCCACAACCTGAACTCTCAGTGTTCTCATACTGTGACTTTCCAGCAGGAAACACTGGGAGGTTCTGGATTCTTCTTTCTTGGGCATCCATGGGGGTCTGTTTCTTTCACTGCCTGATGCATGTTTTAAAGGCGTCTTTGGATTGCTAATCTGCTTATATTTAATCACTAATGAAAATTATTCTTGTGGGTATATATAACACATCATATGGAAAACACTGAGTCCAGTGTGTGTCTGTGTGTGTGTGTGTGTGTGTGTGTGTGTCTGTGTGTGTGAGTGTGTATGGGTATGACTGAGAGAGAGACAGGGAGAGAGAGAGAGAGAGAGAGAGAGAGAGAGAGAGAGAGAGAGAGAGAGAGAGAGAGAGAGAGAGAGAGAGAGAGAGAGAGGCATTTTTAATAAATATTGATCAGGAGATTTTATTACTTGCTTTTTACATATCTTTCAGGGTTACATATCTGTCACTTCTTAAACTGTTTTGCATTGATTATGTCATGCCTGCCTAAGAAAACAGCAACATCATACTTCTTAGTTACCATTGTTTTTGTATTTCTCAGTCCTTATTTTTATTTCATCTAGAAACCTCTTGGACCAATACTGAACATTATTTCATAATTTGTTCTTACCCTAGGGTTCTTCCTTCCATGTTTGCTTGATGTTGTAAAAAAAAATTTCGCATATGTGAAATATATAGAAATCTCATATAAATGTATAAGTATATTCTTCATTGTATGTAAACTTAATCATAACATTTGTAAAAGTTTGGTGCTATATTAGAAAAAATGTACAGGAGTGTGATTTTACTTCATGTAAACAAGTGATTCTGAATGACATAAAAAGACTATTTTATAAAAAATTTCTCTGGACTTCTCATTACATCTGATACCTGCCATGAACACACCAATTATCTCAACTGAAAAGATGAGAATACAGACATCAAAGAATATAGTATCTTAAGAAGCAATTTAGATGGAGCCATGTATGTGATTTTATTTACAAACATAATACTGCTTTTCCCAGAATTTACTTTCTTAAAAGGTATAAAATACACATGTGTGATATACATATTATTACTTTTTTCCTTAAAACTGCTGAATATGGGAAAAATATTTCAGCATTTATGGAAACATCATGTCTTCTGTCTTTTGGACCCCAACACAATGTCTTCCTCTGTTAAAATACCACTAATTAATTCTACTGAATTGAGACTTTAACATTTAAGAGTCCTCTGTTCAAAATCCAAATACCCTTGGAGATTTAATAATCAAGTTGTTAAGTAATTAAACCTTTGTAAGAGTTAGCTTATCAGATTGCTTTTCATCAACCACTAAATGAGGAGCAATGGAGCACAAAGTAAAAGTTATAAGGTATAATTGAAACCAACTCAGAAGCCACTCTGAAGGGAACTCATTGCATATCTAACATTGTTGACAGCAAGGAAGAAGTTTCTGTTCCTCAAGTAAATGCTAAGTATTATTAACAGAGCTAAGTTCTCAATATCGGGAAAATTAAATTAGTTTAGAATATGGACATATGGCTAGTTTTGTCTACAGACAGAAACTGACAATTATTTTGTACTATGTGGAATCCACAGGTAGAGCTACCTGACACTCTCAACTTGCAGTTTAACAGTGTTCTTCATCTGTAGTCAATAATACTAGATTCTACTTATTGTCTCTAAAGTACTTTCCTCTTAATTTATCTAACAGATCTTGATTTGTTATCTTTCCAATTTCTTCTGTTTCCATCCCTCTTTCACATTCTTGTAGGGTGTACACATGTTTGTGTATGTATTGTACTTGAGATTTTACCAACATATGCTGGCCCTGGCTAGTATTATGTCAAATTGACACAAGCTAGAGTCATTTGGATAAAGGAATCATTAATTGAAAAAAAAATGTCCACATCAGATACATCTGGGAGCAATCTTAGAGTCTGTTTTCTTTATGAAAGAGCATATCACATGGAAGGTGGTATCAGTGAAATAGTGGTCCTAGGTACTATAAGAATGTAGGGTGAAAACATGAGGAAGTGCAAGCCAGTAAACAATGCATTAGCTCCTGCCTCCTTGTCACTGCCCTGTTTCAATCACTGCCCTGGTTTGATTCAGGGATAGACTGTGATGTGAAATTGTAAGCTGAAATACATGCCCTCTCAAGTTGCTTTGATTCACATTATTTTATCACAGAAATAGAAATTCTAACTAATACAAAAAAATTTACAGACATTAGGCAGTGTTTTCATTTCCACATTTAATTTACTATAGTTCTTTTAAGCAGTATATTTGAAAAGAAAGGATTAGAAAAAGAATTAATTGAATGGTATAGCTACTCTTTGGGAAGATAAATGAAAATCAATTGGTGACAAAATTTTCTCTAGTATCCCAACTGAAAATACACAGTGGTTATTGTTTGCCTATAAGAAGTTTGCAATTTATAGAATAATCTTGACAATAAATGATCTGTTTTGTGTTCATTTCAGGTTATTATAAACTCACAAATAATCAATTCAATTTAGTGAACAATAGAGATATCTGCAAAGCTTTGATTAATATTGGAACAATAACTATTAACTGACTCCAGTGACAACTATATATTACTTGAAAATAAATTTAAGTGACATATTTTTGCTTCTGACTGGTGAAGATACTGTTACACAATGTAGTTTCCATGTATTTATTTGCCTGTCCATATGAAGAGGCTGGTGGCTTTTGGGTTTTTTTTTTGGAGCTTTGTTTATTGTAAATTATTAAAGCATGTATTCCACATATGTTTCTATAGATTATGACTTTTATACATTTGACTTTCAGTTTCTATCTCAATCTCAAGTTCCATCATCTTTGAAATTTGCATTTAGCACATTAATCAGAAGCCCACTTTTGCCTGTGTAGTTCTTGAAAATTTTACAAGTTTTGACCAGACAGGATGTGGAATTGTTTTTGAATTTCTGCCATGAAATGTCTAATAACCCTGTCATTCTTCTGAAAATACTGTGTTAATAAATTCTGACAATGTGCAAAACACAGTGAGAAGAATCTTCGCTGCCCACGCAGACTTTTTCCAAGTGGAAAAAAAAAAGAGAGAATATGTGAAGAAGAGACAAAGACCCCACAATTAGGTCAGATAAGCCATTTCCGTCGAGAAATCTTACCTCTCAAACTTTCATTCTAGATCGTGAGAGGTTTTCCATGTAGTTCTCTCATAGGAAAATGACTACTTCCCTTTGGAAGTTTAGGCATCAATTTAAGCATCATTCACTTAAGGAAGGAAGGGAAGGATGTGGGCGGTAGGATAAAGGGAAGACGAGAGGGAGGGAGGAAGAAAAGAAGGAAACTGTGTTAAGTTTCTGAAAGCCAGCATTTCCAAGCTTCTCGTCAGTTGGTTTAAAGTCTTTTCTGCTTCACAGGACTAGAACAATTACATGATTTTGCTGTTCTTTAGAAACTAAAGCCTCAAAAGACCATCCCTTTATTAGAGAACCAACCAGAAATGACAAGTGACCACACCCTCACATGGTCTTTGCTTACTCAAACATCAATTGTGATATGGGAAAAACACCTGCAGACCTATGCCTAGTTATTTATTTTGGAAGTTTTGATATACTTTGGCACACATAGAAGACACATGACTCTTATTGTATTATCTCTCTCCTCTGTCCTCTCTGTCTCACTTTTTGTCAGATACTCATACACAAATACACACACACACACACACATACAAACACACACATTTTTCTAAACATGCTGTGAATGCAAAAGAAACACATTGAAATTTAAAAAATGAGAACACTTCAAAAATTTTTTTAAAACTCCTCATGCATTTTTCTGTACTGCTGACTGAAAATTCTTGTCATCCAGTAATATGTGTGTACAAGTAGAAATCACAGCCTTTGTTTGCACTTCTTTGGATGATAACAAGCAGGCTGTTATTCCTACAAAAGACATGATGCAGAACTACCTCAAGAACCTAGAATAACAAATCTTTAGGGAGAATAAAGCTTTTCAATACAAAGTAGTAAAGAGAAGGTTGGTATATCAAAATTCAAAATTCAGTCCTTGGGTTTTTTTTTTTTGTTATTTTTTAAGCTAAAGTCATTCAGCATACTCTGCCATCAGAGTTAGCATATACCATTACCACTCATCATTCTGAAGTTCTAAATCCCACAGTGTGCTCATACTATGTTCTCCCAAGATTCTGAAACCCTAGAATATTCAAAAGAATATTCATATAAAATGTTTGGCAGTGTTATGAAAAGTTAGAAATAAATATATAATTCCCTGAGGACGGTGTCTGTGAATCATTATTTTAGCTGCTAACTCCATCAATTTCATGTCACCCACTAATTGAAAGGTGTCTTTTTCCGGAAAGCATACTTCTGTTCGCATCTTTTTGTTGTGGTTTCACAGTCCAAATGACAGCTCAGACCCCTAGCACGTTCCACCTCCCAATGTATGCACTGTTTGTACACAATGCATTCATACTTCTAGATAATTAATGCATCACAGGGCGGCTTCTAAATTATCAGCCTCAAATCTCAGCAAAATGTAAGCTCAGAACATTTTCTCAATTCATATTTTTCTTTCCTTTCCCCAGTATTTTATTTATATAAAATGTATTTTTGTGTTAGGTGTAATACATAAGAGAAGATCGTATCTAAATAATGTCGAGCATAACTCAAGTTGAGCGAGCAAACGTGGCAAGACTAAACCCTCACAGTGCAGCGCTATTTTTAATCTTTCCTGTTCTTTACCCTGTCTTTTAGCACATCTCACTTAACACTTCCCAGTGAGAGAAGGTAACTCTTGTCTCTTCCCCTCTCATTGAGAGAGGAGTCACAAATAAGTCTTGTCCTCAAGATAAAACAAACCTCTTTCTAAGTATCTCAGGAATCTGTTCCATTCTCAATTCCAGCAGTTAGTTTCACTTTGAGAACATCCAATGGAAAAAAGATAGCCTTTTCAACAAATGGTGCTGGTTCAACTGGAGGTCAGCATGCAGAAGAATGCGAATTGATCCATCCTTGTCTCCTTGTACTAAGCTCAAATCCAAATGGATCAAGGACCTCCACATAAAGCCAGACACTCTGAAGCTAATAGAAAAGAAACTGGGGAAGACCCTTGAGGACATCGGTACAGGGAGAAAGTTTCTGAACAGAACACAATAGCGTATGCTCTAAGAGCAAGAATTGACAAATGGGACCTCATAAAATTACAAAGTTTCTGTAAGGCAAAGGACACCATCAAGAGGACAAATCGGCAACCAACAAATTGGGAAAAGATCTTCACCAATCCTACATCAGATAGAGGGCTAATATCCAATATATATAAAGAACTCAAGAAGTTAGACTCCAGAAATCCGAATAACCCTATTAAAAAATGGGGTACAGAGTTAAACAAAGAATTCTCACCTGAAGAAATTCGGATGGCGGAGAAGCATCTTAAAAAATGCTCAACTTCATTAGTCATTAGAGAAATGCAAATCAAAACAACCCTAAGATTTCATCTTACACCAGTCAGAATGGCTAAGATTAAAAAATTCAGGAGACAGCAAGTGTTGGAGAGGGTGTGGAGAAAGAAGAACACTCCTCCACTGCTGGTGGGGTTGCAAATTGGTACAACCACTCTGGAAAGCAGTCTGGCGGTTCCTCCGAAAACTGGGCACCTCACTTCCAGAAGATCCTACTATACCACTCCTGGGCATATACCCAGAAGACTCCCCACCATGTAATAAGGATACGTGCTCTACTATGTTCATAGCAGCCCTATTTATAATTGCCAGATGCTGGAAAGAACCCAGGTATCCCTCAACAGAAGAGTGGATGCAAAAAATGTGGTATATCTACACAATGGAGTACTATTCAGCCATTAGAAACAATGAATTCATGAAATTCTTAGGCAAATGGATGGAGCTAGAGAACATCATACTAAGTGAGGTAACCCAGACTCAAAAGGTGAATCATGGTATGCACTCACTAATAAGTGGATATTAACCTAGAAAACTGGAATACCCAAAACATAATCCACACATCAAATGAGGTACAAGAAGAAAGGAGGAATGGCCCCTGGTTCTGGAAAGATTCAGTGAAACAGTATTCGGCAAAACCAGAACGGGGAAGTGGGAAGGGGTGGGTGGGAGGACAGGGTAAGAGAAGGGGGCTTACGGGACTTTCGGGGAGTGGGGGGGCTAGAAAAGGGGAAATCATTTGAAATGTAAATAAATTATATCGAATAAAAAATATAAAAAAACAATAACAAAGTCATAAAAATTACTATTTTTAAATCCAATATTTTTGTATTCGTACTTTTTCAAAAATCTGTACTAATACCATTTGTATCTCCATATTTTTAACTATGTTAGGTTCAGAACAACAGTAGTATTTCAGTTAAACTAAGGGTTCTCATTCATCAGTTAAGTGTGATATATATGAAATCCTATATATTTTACTCTGTTACGATGTCAGTTAAGTACAAGTCATTCCAAAGTCATAATTAATTATATAGAATAAATAGCAATTTTGATTAGGAGCAAAAAATGTCAATTTAAAGATTAAATTTGCTTGCTAGTGAGGTGATTTGGCAGGTAAGGCCCTTGGTACACAAACCTAATGACCTCAGTTATGTTACCCCATCTTGCCATTTAATAAGGGAGCCAACTCCTGATGCTCTCCAAACTCAACAAAAAGCTCTCACTTTTGAATCTCTTTGTCTAAATTTTAAAAATGAAATTTATAATTCTAATGTAATTTAATAAAAATTTTAAATATATAGTCCCTAATCTCTCTTTAAATTGTGAAAAAAAAACAACATGACATATTTATAATTATCTGGCTGACCTAGGGTTGACTGGTTATAAACGTGTTTTCTCTATAAAACGAATCATAATCAAGTACTAAGAGGATCAATACCTTCTTTGCATCAAACCTTCCCATGACATCAGCCTTAGCAAATGTTATGGGGAATTTTCACAGACTCCTTGGTGTTAAGCTTGCTATCTTCTATACTGAAAATAAGCTCTTGCATATTATCTTTTTTTTAATGACAAGAGAAATGATATTATCATCCAATGATGGCATGGATATCAAGATATTACTTTACGGTATGCCTATCTGAAGAAATTTGCATCGCCTTCATGGTGTTTTAAGTGTCCAGAAGGAGACTTTGTGTAGTTTTCTTTTGCGTGTGTTTGGAGGAGGGGTGGTATGGACAAGTTCCCTGACATTGTTATAGAAAGGCAAGAGCCTCTCTGTTCATGTTGCGCAATCTTGGTGGAAAAGGGAAGGAGCTGTTAAAGTGAAAGAATTGTAATTGTTTAGAGGGACATGCACTGTGAGGGCTGCTCCTGGTTGTCAGCTACTTCATCTGGCATTAACAGAAAGCAGACTGCTGGCACTCCCAGAGGGGATTATCTTAATCAGATTATTTGAACTAGGAAAACTCACCCAGAATCTCCACCTTACTTTCTGGTCTGACCCATATAAAAGGATACAGAAGAAGGGAACATTGCTTTTTTGCTTTCTTGCCCTCAGTCTCTCTGGTAATTTACCTAAGATTCCATTCAGAACCCCAACATAAGCTGCAGACCAGCAGTGCTCTGATAATCCATCAGAACTCCATTGCAAGATTTGAACAGCTTAGACATTAAACACTGTAAACTGAACAACTGGTAGATGCACAGCATTTTAATTGTGAAACCACTCTTGTTGCATTGCTTGACCTATATCCTGTAAGATTAATATACATATATAGGAATAAATGCTATATATTAGAAGAGTTATGAAAACACTTGAACATATATTTAATATTAAATATATGTTTAGTATATTAAAATGTAAGCATTTTGTATATATTGATAGATTCAAGGATTGATGTTTTTTTGACCGCATTCTCACTTGAAAATTAACTTTTTGGTAAAACAAAATAAGTGTACATATATGTTAAATACTAAATATATTACTTTTGATATATATTTATATGAGGGGCAACAAGATGGCTCGGTGGGAAAATCACTTGATACCAAGAACCTGAGTTTGGTCTGTAGCACCCAAAAAATGATAAAAGAGAACCATTACCACAAGAACAATTCCTCTGTTCAATCTCTCTCTCTCTCTCTCTCTCTCTCTCTCTCTCTCTCTCTCTCTCTCTCTGTATTTATACATATACATATGTGTATGCATATGCGTATGCGTACGAGTACGTGTATGCGTATGTGTATGTGCATGCCCATGCCCATGCGTATGCACATGCCCATGCGTATGCGTATGCCCATGCACATATGTATACGTATACATATACATACATACTATGAACTGCATACTCATGCCCATGCACATATACACATAAAAATGAATGCATGAAATGATTTCAAATGATATGAAATGATATGATATAATTTACATGTAAATGCCATGTCATTTCAAAAATTCTTGAGAAGACAAAAATAAAGTTGGTTCTTGTCTATTATTGACAATTACACCATCAAAAACAAAGCAAACAGAGGCTAAAACCGAAGACAAGCTATGAAACCAATCCCAGTTTTGACCTCCATGTGTGAGAATTGACAGACTCACATTACTCCAAAAAAGCATTGCTCCTGGCATGCAATCTTAAAGCCATGTTATAGCATGGAAGTCAGCTGGAGCGAATGCTGTCTAGTTATGCAGTGTACCTATTAACTACAGTCACTCCATCATATGTGTTAGCCAATTACAACACTAAAATGGGCCTTGGTTGCAGGGTTTGCCACTGTTAAGTGCTAAAGGAGTCCAGCCCCTGTCATCAGAAAGGGAGTTTAGTTAAGGGTACAGATAAACCACAGATTATGACACTATTTAGTTTTGATCTCCTTTTTTCCCTTCCCTTCTTCCCTTCACTTCTCTTTCTTCTCTTCCCCCTCCCTTACCTTCCCTTTTTCATCCCTTCCCTTTTCCCTTCCCTTCCCTTCCCTTCCTTTCCCTTTACCTTTTTCCCCTTTCCCCTTTCCCTTTTCCAGTTCCCCTTTTTAATTCCCTCCCCCTCCCTTTCTTTCCCTTCCCTCCCCTCCCCTCCCTTTTCTTCCCCTCCCCTCCCCTTCCTCCCTCCTTCCCCCCTCTCACTTTCTTTCCTTCCCCATTGAGCACTTTTAACTGAGCCAATCATTGGTTTCAATTCTAATTCTCTTACACATCTCCCAGGATCTGATAACATAAAGACTTCTAAAGTAGCTTAAACACATAGTATGAATTAATAGGATGTCTTAAAATATAAAAACAAAACCACATACTGAATAACTCAAAACAAAGAAAGCATAGTTAAAGGGACAGCAAGGATAAAACTTTAAAACCGATTTTATCCAAAGAAAAACTTAAAACAATTAGGTGATCTGAAATAGGATATACCCAGAGAACTGGACACTCAAATAAATAATAATTGAATTAAAAAAGCAGAACAAATAATGAGAATAATCAAATATATTCAGAATAGAGCAGAACATTTGAGATGAAAAATAGTCAAGATATTTAAATATAAAACAAATAAATTCATGACCAAAAAGAGAATAGAATTAAGAAATATAGGTAGACAAATGTGCAATTAAATTTTCAGGATGACATTAATTAAAATTAAGAACTAGTTGAAATGATGACAAACAAAAGGACAGAGCAACAGATAAAAATAGGCCAATGGCTACAATTAGTATAAATTTAGAAAAAAGAGAAACAAAGAGAAAAATAGAATTTTTATTGGATGCTTTATTTGTTTACATTTCAAAGGTTATCCCCCTTCCTGATCCACACATCCCCAGAAACCCTCTCTCCCATTCCCCTCTCCTGTTTCTATGAGGGTGTACCTCTACCTACCCACCAACTACCACCTCATTGCCTTAGCATTCCTCTACACTGGGGCATCCAGTCTTCACAGGTCTAAGGGGCTCTCCTCCCACTAATGCCAGATATGGCCAACCTCTGCTACATATGCAGTTGGAGCGATGGTCCCTCCAAGTGTACTCTTTGGTACTCTGGGAGCTCTGTGGATGTCTGGTTGGTTGATATTGTTGTTCCTCGTATGGGGTTACAAACCTCTTATGCTCTTTCTGTTCTTTCCCTGTGCTCAGCCCAATGGTTGGCTGTGAGAATCTACATCTGTAGTTGATAGGCTCGGGCAAAGTCTCTCCGGAGACAGCTCTATCAGGCTCCTATCAGCAAGCCATTTTTGACATCAGCAATAGTGTCTGGATTTGCTGTCTGTACATGGGATGGATTCCCAGGTGGGACAGTCTCTGGGTGGCCTTTCCTTTAGTCTCTGCTCCACTCTTTGTCCCTTTGTTTCCTTAAGACAGGAAAAGTTATGGGTTAAAAAATTGGAGATAAATTGCTGTCCCCATGTCTCAACTGAGGACCTTGCTTAGCCTCTGCATATGGTCTCTACAGGTTCTCCCTCCCCTTTGTTGGGCAAAACAGCTAATCTCATCCCCTTTGAGTCCTGGGAGTCTCTTGCTTTCCTGATTGGTGGTTCAATGGTAGAATTCTCACCTCTCACCAAAATAGAAGTTTTAATTGTGAGTATTTATAAAAATAATAAAATTCTAGTCTGCTCTTGGAGACATTTCTTTTTCTGAAAGAAATTCCATTAGCTAAAGCAATATTTATACCAACAATATTAATAGCAAAATTAAATCCTACAAAAATCAGTAGCAAGATAGATCTGTAGAGACAGGAAAAGTAGTTTAATCAGAAATGTATTGAATGTATCCAAAAAGCGTACTTTATAAAAAGTTCTTCAAAAATTTCGCTTTAAAACTATTTACTGGTAAAAAAAAATGGTAATAAATATATGCAGGCTGAATATGCACACAGACATACAATTTGCCCACAGCCACCCACTATGTCCAGACATATTTATTGCCAATGAAGAAATTATCACATGTAAACTGACAAAATACATTAGAACAAGTATCAAGGAAAATAAATTAGGAAAACAAAACGTCAATAACTTAATAAAACATTTCTGACTGAGAAATATATAACCCTATTGCCTGTATGTCATAATCAGACACACCTAATTCTGTAGTAGTAATGGTTCCACTAGCCTACCATCTGACCAGTAAGACTTTTGGTAAGGTGCCAACTGGCAGAGAACTTCTCTCTATCCTCAGGATGCCTGTTTCATCCCTCCTCATAACCAAGCACATTGGATTGGCTGACTGTCTATCCATTCCCTTGCTTCATCCAATCCAAGTGTTGCACCTTGCTTCAGGACACAGGTCCTGTGTCCAGGAGTCTGTCTCTAAAGTTGGACTCAATTTAAGGCCTGGTTCAACCCTGTGGCTTTCCAACTAGCATCCTTAATAACATACCTAGTAATCATCTTAGACTCTAAAACATTGCAGTGAATGAATTGCAGTGAAAGAATTGTAGCCTGTAATTTCATTGTAATTCAGTAAATTCTGTCATTAGGGAGAAATATTCATATGGCTACATATATTTCTGGCACAGGCCAATTATGGTAGGGTTCCACTGACTAAAAATTAAAATATAGACTTACCTAGTTTGTATCTATTGGTGTTATAAAACACCATGACCTAAAGTAACTTGGGGTAGAAATGGTTTATTTCAGTTTAAGTTGACCACCATGAAGAGAAGTCAAATGAGGAATTCAAGGCCAGACATTCAGGTAGGAGCCATGGAGGAACACTGCTTTCTAAGCCCACATTCAGCTGCATATCTGATAATTCTCAGTACCACTTGCCCAAGGGAAGCATTATCTACAGTGGGCTTGGACCTCACACATCAAACATCCATCAAGAAAATGACCCACTGAGTAGTCTGCAAGCATATATGATGGAGATGTTCTCTCATTTGATTTTCCCTATTCCCAGATGATCTAATTTATTTTAAGTTGAGAAAAATGCTAAAATTACTAACCAGCATACAGTCCATTGACAAAGCAATTATATATATACAAAATTTTGTCAATTTGTTAATGCACACACACACACAGAGAGAGAGAGAGAGAGAGAGACAGAGACAGAGAGAGAGAGACAGAGAGAGAGAGACAGAGAAAGAGAGAGAGAGAGGAAGAGAGAGAGAGAGAGAGAGAGAGAGAGAGAGAGAATCAGCATTTCTAGCAAACACTGGTAACAGAAATGAAGCTTGCCGGGCTCACATCTCAGTGTAATCTTATACTCTATTCAGCTCACATCTGACATGGAGGAAGGCTTCCTATCCATGCAGATCAAGTGATATGGCCTAAGCATGAAAAAATCTCACCTCTCAAAGAATGAACTAGCAAAAACAAATAATACAGTAAAGGGGGGGGGGAGAAATAAACACACATAGCACACCCATGGCTGCTCACATACCAACTTGTCAATAGCTTTACATTATACCAAATTTTGAAACATTACTGGAAACATTAAAACCTAAAAATTAGGAAAGTGCAAGTAATGCAAGATCTGTATTTGAACTATGAAGAAACAAAATAAATATTTTATTTTCTTGAACAAGGTGTATGATTACATTTTACTTCAGATCACAAATTCTAAAATGTGCTTAAAATATTGATTTTTGAGGCGGGGGTGAGAGAGATTACTCAGCAGTTAACAGCACTGGTTTCTCTTCTAGGGTACCTAGGTTTAGTTTGCCAGCACCCACCAAGTGGCTCAAAACTTTCTGCAACTCCAGTTTACAGGGATTCAGTGCCCTCTTCTGGACTCCTTGGACACTGCATGCATGTAGCACACAAGCATAAATGCAGGCAAACCATACGTGCACATAATATAAAAATAAGTAGATCTTAAAAATTCTTTTTATTTATATTCATGACATTTCATTGTGTCTTCAAAGTGTTTATGGAAATGCATCCTACCTTCACAGGTTGATGCAGTATTTTCATTTATCTCACCAAAATATACATTTTAGAAATAAGTACATCTCAGAGAAATCTGAGTACGTACTTATGTATTTAATCAGTTCAGCCCATTGATCTATATTATTTCAGTGCTATGCTTCCATATAAGAACTGCCTCCGATATACAATAAACATCAGCACTAGAAATCATCCAGCCCCATCTGAGTATGTGGATACATTCAAAGTATAGTCTAATAATACTTATCTTCCACGAAGGACTACAAGAAAATTATTCCAGTAAGCAGTTGACTCAGATAACTTTGGAACAATTATTAAAATGATGCTTGCTTTAAGTACAATATTTTCCTTGAGTACCCTTTAGTCTGTAATACAGAACGGTCTTTGACTGTATGGTATTAGTATACAAGCATATCAATTATGTCAACAGAATTCACTAGTGAAAAGAATTGCAGGAAGATCTTGTTTTAGACCGACCTGATGTGATTGTAAGTAAGCTAATTTGACTTAACCTTAAGCATTACAGCATCATTTCAAAGCAAGTCCCCTTGCCGCTCTTTTACACTTTAATTACTTCTTTAATCGACTCATTAGTTGATTAACTTATCACTCCTGGCAATAAGTACCTGTTCTAAGTAGGAGGAAGCTAATTGACGCACTGGTCTCTGAATGTTTCCTGGCTGCAGCCCAGCAGCTGGTTACTCAGTTTTTCAGATGACCAAGGAACTTCAAACCCCACACTTTAAATATTCCCAGAGCAAAACTGTACACTGCCATTATTTGTGAAAAACTTCCCAAGTAATTTTCACTTAATCTTTATTATGCACCAAACTTGGCTGGTCTTTTCATTTTCTAGCTAAGGACCACTCTTTGCACAGGAGCCTTGAATTCAGAAATGTCCTTTACCAAAACATTCTAATCACCAAACACTGCTACCACTTATGGATAGCATGGATAATTTTTCATAACAAAAGATTTATTGGGCAATTGAGAGGAAGAAAAGAAGTATACTAGATCTAAGGAGAAAAAAATAAAATAAACTATTCTGTGTATTCTTGTACAAAAAAAGGAATAAGACTTCATGAAGAAATATTTGTATCTCATACTAAATGTCATATCTTACAGGATTCCCTGATTCCTCCTACAGGTTACTTAGCTTAAATCTATTTCAGTCATATATTTTACATGTTGCACAAAGAGACAATAATGCAGCCCATAATGAGGAAGCAATTTATCAAGTGATGACATTCTTATAAGCCTCTTCATGAAAGATTTAGGCTTTACTCAATAGTTAGCAGCAATTAATGGAAATTTATAAGAGGAACCTGTAGAAAAACGAACATCACAGGCAAAGTCAAGGTCCCTTTGAAAGAATCCCTATCTCAAGCCCAGAAATCTTTCCTCAGATGACCATGAAAAGCTTTTTTTTTTTTCCAGTTACCTTCCTGAAGAATCCCATAGATGGGGAATCACTCCTTTTCTCTTCAAGTTAATTTTGATTGAAATGTAATGAGGCAAAAACAAACTGCTAATAAGCCAGCATTGGAGTAATTAATGAACAGTAATCTTTATACCTTCTACTCTATTTAATTTAAAGGCTTCATGGTGCTATAATGAAGCCATTGAGGTAGCTATGAGTGTTCACAGGGAATAACTTGAAGCAGTGAGGGGTAATGTTCCTGGCTTTGTAATGGAAAAGAGACTTGGAGGGAGAAGGATTTGTGATACAAATCTGCAACAGACTGCCTCAGAAGTTAATACGAAAAGGAAAAAACACTACTTGACGGAAAGTCTGTTAAGTTTTAGGACTGTGCTAGTCCTGCAATAACTACTCAGAGATTGTTCCTACTTCAACCTCAAAGGAATGCTAGAAAGTTTACTTGCATTGTAAGAATCCTTATATATCTTTCAGACCATACTCCAGGGAGATGTATAACAATAGAGAGATGTCTTTTCTTTATTCTTTTTATTTTTATTGGTTATTTTATTTATTTACCTCTCAATTGTTACCACACTTCCCAGTTTCCCCTCCACAAGTCCCCTCTCTCCTCCTCCCTACCCCTGCCTCTATGAGGGTGCTCCCTGATCGCCCAATCACCCCTGCCTCAGCAGCGGCCTAGCATTCCCCAACCTGGGGTCACCAAGCCTCCACAGGACGAAGGGGCTTCCCTCTCAGGAATGCCAGATAAGGCAATCCTCTGCTATATAGCCAGCCATTGGTAACCCTGTGTACTCTTTGGTTGGTGCTTTATTTCCTGGGAGCTTTTTGGGGGGACTCTCATTGCTTGATATTGTTATTCTTCCTATGAGGTTGCCATCCCCTTCAGCTCCTACACTCTTTCCTAACTTCCCCATTGGACACCCCACTAAGTCCAGTCTTTGTTTGGCTGTGTACATCAGCATCTGTATTGATCTGGCTCTGGCAGAGCCTCTCAGGGGACAGCTATGCAGGGCTCCTGTCATTAAGTACTTTTGGGCATCAGGAACAGTGTCAGGTTTGGTGTCGCAGATGGCATGGATCCTAGGTGGGGCAATCTCTGGAGATATCTTTTCTAATGCATGTAATAACCAAAAGTTTTACAATTCAACCGTTTCATTGGAAGGGCTAGAAGTATCCATCCATTTAACATTTGAGTGCATTCCCACTTATTTGATGAAATCAATGAACAGCAGAGTTCTATTTTCATATTTAATTTTCCTACGTATGATTATAAGCAAGACGTAATGTAAATCTGCTGTTTTGTAATATAATATGATTTGTAGTTCTAACAGCAGCTATACAAATATAGATAGCATTATATAGAAATATTTAGTATCCTGCTCTGTACAAGATGTTAATAGCAAAGATAGGATATTTAAGCTTATGTTGTAATACATTCCAACTTAAAATTATTCCATGAATCAACGTGGTTTATTGAACTTCTGTTATGTGCTACACATTGCTAATTAGAAATATAGTGGTAGGAGCCAGAATTATTGCTTTTCAAACCTATTCTGCCAATTGTTATACAAAAGGGTTTGGAATAAAAAGAAAGTCACACAATAAAGAGCTAAATAAACATATTCAGAGAATGGTGGGTGACATGAGACGGTCTTCTCCACGAAAGATAAGAAAGTCAATAGAGGCAGCCGTGTAGAATTATGGCTATATTAAAATGTACAGCCATAGAAGTAAGGCTCATTCTTGTCAAACATAAGCACAAAAGAAAAGACACCATAACTGGAAAAGTTGGCATGCTTTGAGGAAATTAGTGCAGCTACAAAGCAGAGCACACTGGCTTAGAAGGTAATTGTGAAGGTGGAAAGCCTTCTCTATTTGTTGGACTTGGTTTAATGGATTTGATGATATTAGGATGGCTCTCTTTCATATCACATTTATTTATCTATATAGACATCATGTTTAAGAATAGTTAATCCATGCTCCACTATGTTTGTAGCAGCTTTATTTATAATAGTCAGAAGCTAGAAAGAAACCAGATATCCCTCAATGGAGGAATGGATACAGAAAATGTGGTATATATACACAATGGAGTACTATTCAGCAATTAAAAACAATGAATTCATGAATTTTTTAGGCAAATGGATGGAACTGGAAAATATCATCCTAAGTGAGGTAGCGCAATCACAAAAGAATACACATGGAATGCATTCATTGATAAGTGGATATTAATTAGCCCTGAAGCTCTGAATACTGAAGATACAATTAGCATATCAAGTGATTCCCATAAAGAAGGAAGAGGGCCCTAATCCTGGAAAGGCTTGATGTAGTAATGTAGAGGAGTACCAGGACAGAGAAAAGGGAGGGGGAAAGATAGGAGAATGGATGGAGAGAAGAGGACTTATGGGACATATGGGGGTGGGGACTGGGAAAGGGGAAAGCTTTTAGAATGTAAACAAAGAATATAAAAAATAAATAAAAAATAAAATAAAATAAATAAAAAAGAATACTTAGTTGGACTCTAAACAGAAATATATATTAAATATTATATGTAAAGTACCTAAATTTTCATCTTGTCTGAATGCCTAATGATAGAAAATTTAAAAAATCACATGAATACTATTACATTATGTATATAGATATATTTAATATTCTTCATTATTTATTAAATATCTTATATATGTACATTTATACATTACATATATAATGTATTACATGTAATATTTATATAAGCAAAAACTAGAGATGTAGATACCAAGATGTACTACTGTGGGCATAAAAATCTCTCCCTAGTTCACTAGGAAAATTGGGAATGTTAATTTAAAAAAGTTGTGTTTCCTCAAAGGAGAAGATAAAATAATTGTTTCCCACTCAAAAATCTGGGGGTGGATATTGCTAAGCATGTAGTGACCTTTGTGCTATCTGTGAAGGCAGACCTCATCAGCTTTTGCTGTAGAGGTAGCAAATCCCCCAGAAGTTAATCCAGACTCTTGCTAGCTTGCAGTTAATAGAACACTTTCATAGGAGAATGTCACATGTATGTAAGAGCATGTTGACATCTCTACTATAAGTCAATGGCTATACTAGATTCTAGGTCCCTTAGCTATAGTACCCACCCTCATGGTCACATACTGTTTGTAAAGGAGTTTCTAGGAGTCACACCTTAGGTTTTATTGTGCCCCTGGAATTGGAAGGATTGTTGTCTGGCAACCTGGAATGGGCTGAGTATAACTCAGCCGTTTCTGAGTTGGACTGTGTTTTAAATATGCTGACAATGAACTGCCTGGCATTAGACTCCTCCATGTCTGATCTTGGTGGACAAATTGAATCTAAATCAAGTTTCCATTCTCACTTCTTCGAGTTTTGCTCCCCAGCCTGGAAACCTGCAGTGTAAAACTAACTGTGAAAGAAAAACATTAAGACTTTCTTTCTGTATATCATTATAATTAAAATGTTTGAGATTTTTTTTCTCAATAAGTGTATCTGAGTTAGCAGACCCAGATACACTTAGTTTGTTAGTGTTAGTTTGACCCAGCCTAGAGCCACCTAACAAAGAAGTTTCAATTGACTGCCTTTATCAGGTTAGTTTGTGTATTGACTATAAGAAAATATCCTTTTACCATAATTGAATTTGGAGGCCTCAGCATGCACTGGATATTACTACTTCCATTGTTGGATGTATATAAAACCCAGCCAAACATGAGACTGGGAACAAACCAAGAGTTAACCAGCTAGCAAAGAACATCTTCCTGATGGACTACCTTGTCTGTGATTGAGCTCTTGTTGGAAGGCACAGGATTGGAATAGCAAGCAGTCCTCCTTTAGATACCTGACATTAATTTGCTCAATGATAAATTGTAGTTTGGAAGTATACAATGAAAGAAGTCCTTTCCTCTCAATCTGGCTTTTGGTCACAGTGGCTTATCATAGCAATGAATGAATCTAGAGTAAATGGTTGAAAATAGATATTCTTAATCTGAACAAACACATCTTCGACATAATATCAACAATAACGTTCAGGATTTTCAAAAACCCTTAGCTGTTTCATACACACAGTCATAAATTTAGAGTTTTTTTTTTTCTCAGCACATAGGATGTTTTTAAGTGAAAACATGCTTTTAGTCTGGCTATCTTTCTTTAATACCAGAAAGGTAGACATTGCATCTATTTATAAATCTATGCTTTTAATATCTCTACTATTCACATACATCTAAAATTTATAATGCTTTCTCTTAAAACTCTTGGGTGTTCATTTTACAAGCATGTGTTACCATGTCTTGTTCTCATTCTAACGTTTAAATTAATGAAGGTCTTATATTCAAATATTTACTCATTTCTGTTCCATGCTTTGCTCTCTAGATCGCTCTAAAAGCTTTAAAAAGAACATGAACATTATTATTTACTTTAATTAAGAATGTACACGAGACATTGTGATTTTTAAAAAAGATTTATTTCATTTGTACTTAATGCAGATATGTTTCTCTCTGTCTTTTACACTCTTTGTCTCTCTCTATTTTTGCTCTGTCTCTGTCTCTTTTCTGTTTCCCTCTCCTATGTGTAGTGTGTGTGTGTGTGTGTGTGTGTGTGTGTGTGTGTGTGTGTGTGTATGTATGTATATCAACATAGGGCAGAAAAGGTCATCAAATCCCATGGAGCTGGAGATAAAGGTCAGTGAAAGGAACCCTTTAATGTTGTTCAACACTAAACGCAAGTACTCTTTTTTTTTAATGTATAAGTAAATTTTTAATTAAATATATTCTTAATTAACATTTCAAATGTTATACCCTTTTCCAATTCTCTCCACACAGAAAACTCCCAACCCATCCTCCCTGCCTCCAAGAAGATGCCCATCTCCCTAACCTACTCCCACCTACTCCACCTCGATTTCCCCACGCTGGGGCATCTATCAAGCCTTCATAGGACCAAGGACCTCTCCTCCCACCAATGCCTGATAAGGCATTTCTCCACAATACTTGGGACTGGAACCATGTGTACCACTTGGTTGATGGCTTAATCCCTGGGAGCCCTGTGGGTCTGATTGCCCAAAACTGTCTGTCATTCTTTCCATGAGGCTGCAAACCCTTTCAGCTCCTCCAGTCCTTCCTCCAACTCCCCCATTGGGTATCCCCCCTCACTCCGATGGTTGGCTGCTAGCATCTGCCTCTTTATCTGTAAGGCTCTGACAGGGCCCCTCATGAGACAGTCATAGCAGGCTCCTTTCGGCAAGCATTTCTTGACATCCACAATAGTGTCAGGGTTTGGTGACTCTTTATAGGATGAATCTCCAGATAGGACAGTCTCTGAATGGCCTTTCTTTCAGTCTCTGTCCCACACTTTGTCTCCATAATTGATCCTGTGAGTATTTTGTTCCCTTTCTCAGAAAAACCGAAGTATCCACACTTTGATCTTCCTTCTTCTTAAGCTTCATGTTTTCTGTGAATTGTATCTTGTTTATTCTGAGCTTTTGGGCTAATATACACTTTTCAGTGAGTACATACCATGTGTTTTATTTTGTGATTGGGTTACCTCACTCACGATGATACTTTCTAGTTCTATCCATTTGCCTATTAAAAACATTTCATTCTTTTTAATAGCTGAGTAATACTCCATTGTGTAAATATACCACATTTTCGGTATCCATTCCTCTGGTGAAGGACATCTGGGTTCTTTCCAGCTTCTGGCTATTAAAAGTAAGGCTGCTGTGAAGATAGTGGAGCATGTGTTCTTATTACATGTTAGAGAATCTTCTGGGTATACCTGTAGGAGTAGTATAGCTAAGTCCTCAGGTAGTACCATGTCTAATTTTCTGAAGAACTGCCAAACAGGTTGTACTAGCTTGCAATCCCATCAGCAGTGGAGGAGTGTTCCTCTTTCTCCACATCCTCCCCATCAACTGGTGTCTCCTGAGTTTTTGATCTTAGCCATTCTGACTGGTGTAATGTGGAATCTCAGGGTTGTTCTAATTTTCATTTTCCTGATGACTAAGGACGCTGAACATTTCTTGAGATGCTTCACAGCCATTTATGTTTCTTCAGCTGAGAATTCTTTGTTTACATCTGTAGCCCATTTTTAAATTGGGTTATTTGACTCTGAAGTAGGTCTTTGTTTACATTACATATTAGACTTTTATTGGATGTAGAATTGGTAAAGATCTTTTCCCAATCTGTTGGTTCCTGTTGTGTCCTATTGACAGTGTCCTTTGCCTTATACAGAAGCTTTGCAGTTTTCTGAGGTCCCATTTGCTATTCTTGTTCTTAGAACATAAGCCATTGGTGTTCTGCTCAGGAAAATTTCCCCTGTGCCCATGTTTTCAAGGCTCTTCCCCACTTTCTCCTCTATAAGCTTCAGTGTATCTGGTTTTATGTGGAGGTCCTTGATCCACTTGGACTTGAGCTTTGTACAAGGAGATAAGAATGGGTCAATTCACATTTTCCACATGTTAACCTCCAGTTGATGCAGCACCATTTATTAAAAATGCTGGCTTTTTTTCCCACTGGATGTTTTTAGCTGTTTGTCTAATATCAAGTGACCATAGGTGTGTGGGTTCATTTCTGGATTTTCAATTTTGTTCCACTGGTCTTCCTGCCTGTCTCTGCACCAGTACCATACAGTTTAATTAATTAATTAAATAACTTATTTATTTATTTATTTATTTATTTATTTATTTATTTATTTATTTACTATTGTAGTAGAGCTTGAAGTCAGGGACAATGACTCCCCAGAAGTTCTTTTGTTGTAGAGAATAGTTTTCAAAATCCTGGGTTTTTTGTTATTCCAAATGAATTTGCACATTGCTCTTCTAGCTCTATGAAGAATTGATTTGGAATTTTGATGGGGATTGCATTGAAACTGTAGATTGCTTTCTGTAAGATGACCATTTTTATTATATTTATCCTGCCAATCCACGAGCATCTTTCCATCTTCTGAGATCTTTGATTTCTTTATTCAGAGGCTGAAGTTCTTGTCATACTGATCTTTCACTTGCTTGGTTAGAGATATACCATGGTATGTAATATTATTTGTGACTATTGTGAAGGGGGTCATTTCCATAATTTCTTTCTCAGCTTGTTTATCCCTTAAGTAGAGAAAGTCTACTGATTTGCTTGAGTTAATTTTATATCCAGCCACTTTGCTGAAGTTGTTAATCAGCTTTAGGAGTTCTCTGGTGGAATTTTTGTGGTCACTTAAGTATATGATCACATCATCTGAAAATACTGATATTTTGACTTCTTCCTTTCCAATTTGTATATCTTTGACCTCCTTTTGTTGTCTAATTGCTCTGGCTAGGACTTCAAGTACTATATTGAATAGATAGGGAGAGAGTGGGCAGTCTTGTCTGGTCCCTGATTTTAGTGGGATTGCTTCAAGTTTCCATTTAATTTGATATTGGCTATTGGTTTTCTATATATTGCTTTCACTATGTTTAGGTATGGGCCTTGAATTTCTGATCTCTCCAAGTCTTTTAAAATGAAGGGACGCTGAATTTTGTCAAATGCTTTTTCAGCATCTAATGAAGTGATCATCATGTGTTTTTTTTTCCTTTGAGTTTGATTATGTACTGGATAACATTGATGTATTTCCATATATTGAACCATCCCTGCATCCCTGGGATGAAACCTACGTGATCATGGTGATTTGTCGTTTTGATGTATTCTTAGATTCGGTTGGCCAGAATTTTATTGAGTATTTTTGCATCAAGGGAAAAGGGAATTTGGTGGAAAGTTCTTTTTCCTTGTTTGATCTTTGTTTGGTTTAGGTATAGGTGTTATTGTGGCTTTATAGAATGAATTGGATATATAGAATTCCTTGTTTCTGTTTTGTGGATTAGTTTGAAGAGCATCTATATTAGGTCTTCTTTGAAGATTTGATAGAATTTCACACTAAACCCATCTGGTCCTGGGCTCTTTTTCTTTGGGAGACTGTTAATGACTGCTTCTGTTTCCTCAGCACTTATGGGACTATTTAGATGGTTTATCGGATCCTGTTTTAGTATTGGCACCTGATATGTATCTAGAAAATTGTCCATTTTTTCAGATTTTCTAAGCTCTTGTAGTAGGATCTGATGATCTTTTTGAATTTCCACATTTTCTCTTTTTATGTTTCTCTTTTCATTTCTAATTTAATAATTTGGGTAGTGACTCTGTACCCTCTGGTTAGTCTGGCTAAGGGTTTATCTATCTTGTTGATTTTCTCAAAAAAAAAAAAAAAAAACAGCTCCTGGTTTTGTTGATTCTTTTTACAGTTCTTTTTATTTCTATTTGGTTAATTTCAGCCCTGAGTTTGATTATTTCCTGCCATGCACTCCTCTTGGGTATATTACATTCTTTTTGTTCTAGAACTTTCAGGTATGTTGTCAAGCTGCTAGTGTAAGCTCATTCCATTTTCTTTTTGGAGACACTTAAGAGATATGAGCTTTCCTTTTAGCACTGCTTTCATCGTGTCACATAAGTTTTGGTATGATGTTTATTCATTTTCATTAAATTCAGAAAGTAATTTTTTTCTTTATTTCTTCCTTGACCAAGTTTTCATTGAGTAGAGAAATATTTAACATTCATGTGTATGTGTGTTTTCCATTGTTTTTGTTTGAACTAAAGACCAGCCTTAGACCTTGGTGATCTGATAGGGTGCATAAAATTCTTTCAACATTCCTGTATCTGTTGAGGCCTGTTTTGTGACCAATTTTATGGTCAATTTTGGAGAAGGTGCCATGAGGTACTGAGAATAAGGTATATTCTTTTGCTTTAGGATGCAATGTTCTATAAATATGTGTCAGATCCATTTGATTCATTACTTCTGTTACTTTCACTGTGTTTCCATGTAGTTTCTGTTTCCATGATTGTCTATTGCTGAGAATGGGGTATTGAAGTCTCCCACTATTATTGTGTGGGATGCAATGTGCTTTGAGCTTTAGTAAAGTTTCTTTTACGAGTGTGGGTGCCCTTGCATTTGGAGAATAGATATTCAGAACTGAGAGGTCATTTTGGTAGATTTTTCTTTTGACCAGTATGAAGTGTCCCTTCTTATCTTTTTCGACAACTTTTGGTCGAAAGTCAGTTCATCCAGTATAAGAATGGCCACTCCAGCTTGTTTCTTGGGACCATTTGCTTGGAAATTTTTAACCAACCTTTGACTCTGAGGTAGTGACTCTTTGTCACTGATGTAGGTTTCTTATATGCTGCAAAATGCTGGGTCTTGTTTATGTATCCAGTCTGTTAGTCTAGGTCTTTTTATTGGGGAATTGAATCAATTGATATTAAGAGATAGTAAGTAATTGTAACTTCCTGTTATTTAAGTTGTAAAAGGTGGAATTCTATTTGTGTGGCTATCTTCTTTTGGGGTTTTTGAAAGAAGATAACTTTATTGCTTTTTCTAGGGTGTAGTTTCCCTCCTTTTGTTGGTACTTTTCACCTATTATCCTTTGTAGAGCTGGGTTTGTGGAAAGATATTGTGTAAATTTGGTTTTGTCTTGTTTTCTCTGTCTATGGGAAAATTGAGAGTTTTGTGGGGTATAGTAGCCTGAGCTGACATTTATGTTTGCTTAGGGTCAGTATGACAACTGCCTAGGATCTTCTGGCTTTCATTGTTTCTGGTAAGAAGTCTGGTGTAATTCTGATAAGTCTGCCATTATATTTTACTTGACCTTTTTCCCTTACAACTTTTAATATTTTTTCTTAGTTTAGTGCATTTGGTGTTTTGATTATTATGTAAAAGAAGAATTTTCTGTTCTGGTCCAGTATGATTGGAGTTCTATAGGCTTCCTGTATGTTCATGGGCATCTCTTCTTTTTAGGTTAGGGATGTTTTCTTCTATAATTTTGCTGAAGATATTTAATGGCCCTTTAAGTTGTAAATCTTCTATTTCTTCTATAGCTATAATCCTTAGGTTTTGACTTCTCATTGTTTCCTGGATTTCCTGGATGTTTTAGGTTACAATCTTTTTGCATTTTGCATTTTCTTTGACTGTTGAGTCAATGTTTTCTATGGTATCTTCAGCACTTGAGTTTCTTTCTTCTATCTCTTATATTCTGTTATTGATGATTGCTATGATTCCTGATTTCTTTCCAAGGTTTTCAATCTCCAGAGTTGTCTCCCCTTGTGATTCTTTTATTGTTTCTACTTTCATTTTTAGATCCTAGAAGGTTTTGTTCAGAACCTTGACTTGTTTGTTTGTGTTTTCCTATAATTCTTTAAGGGATTTTTGTGTTTCCTCTTTAAGGGCTTCTACATGTTGACCCATGTTCTCCTGTATTTCTTTAAGGGAGTTATTTATATCCTTCTTGAAGTCCTCTATCAGCATCATAAGATGTGATTTTAAATACAGTTTTTGCTTTTCCAGTGTGTTGGGGTATCCAGGATTTCCTGTGGTGGGAGAACTGGTTTTGGATAGTGGTATGTTGCCTTGGTTTCTGTTGGTAATATTCTTGCATTTGCCTTTTGCCATCTGGTTATCTCTGGTGTTAGCTGGTCTTGCTGTCTCTGACTGTGGCTTGTCTGTCCTGGAAGCCTGTACTTCCGGGATTCCTATTTTGTCTGTACACACAGGTATGTGGGCACTCCTCGTAGAACAGCTCTCCTGTGGTAGTGTTGTGTGTGTAGCTCTGTGGCCTAGGATCTGCCTTATGCTCTCAGGCCTCTCCACATTCCTGGGAGGTTAGCTATCTACCTGTGCCACCTAGGTATGGCTCACTGTGACAGAGAATAGTCCCCAGCCAATGACAGAAAATGGAAGACTTTTGCCTAAGGGTTCCAGATGTGTTCCTCTGAGTAGCAGGGGTGGTCTTACCTGAGCTCCTAGACCTCTCAGCACTCTTTAGGAGGGACCTGTAGCAGAAGGGACAGAAGAAGCATTAGGGGAGTGGTATTCTGGAGGGTGAGGGTTTTGGTGTTTGCTGGGTAGCAAGTCCTGTCAGGGTCAAGAATTTTATTGAGTATTTTTGCATAGATATTCATAAGCAAGATTGGTCTGAAGTTCTCTTTTTTGGTTGGGTCCTTAGTAGTTTAGGTAGCCAGTCTGTTAGCTTATGTCTTTTTATAGGTGAGTTGAGTCCATTAATATTTAGAGATATTAAAGAGAGATGACTGTTGGTTCCTGATATGTTTGCTTTTGTGGTTCTCTCCTTTTGGCATTGTTGTGAGATGCTTAATAGCTTGTCCTTTCTTTCATGCAGGTACCTTCCTTGTATTAGAGGTTTCCTTCTAGGATCCTCTGTAGGTCTATATTGGTAGATAGATACTGTTTGAATTTGGTTTTGTCCTCTAATATTTTGGTTTCTCCATCTCTGTTGATTGAGAGTTTTGCTGGGTATAGTAGCCTGGGCTGGCATTTGTGGTCTCTTAGAGTCTGCATGACCTCTGACTATGCTCTTCTGGCTTTCATAGTCTCTGTTGAGAAGTCTGGTGTAATTCTGATAAGTCTACCTTTGTATAAAACTTGGCCCTTTTTCCCTTGAAGCTATTAATATTCTTTCTTTGTTCTCTGAGTTTAGTGTTTTGATTATTATATGATGAGAGAATTTTCTCTTCTGGTTCCATTTATTTGGTGTTCTATAGACTTCTTGTGCCTTTATGGCCGTCTCTCTGTTTAGGTTGAGGAACTTTTCTTTTATGATTTTGTTGAAGACGTTTTCAGGTCCTTTGAGCTGACAATCTTCATTCTCATTTATTCTGATTATTCATTGTGTCTTGACTTTCCTAAATGCTTTGGTTTAGAGATTTATTACATTTTAAATTTTTTGACCCTTGTGTGATTCTCTTCTATGGTATCGTCTACACTTGAGATTCTCTCTTCTAGCTCTCATATTCTGTTGGTGATACTTAGATCTGTAATTCCTGATCTCTTTCCTAGGTTTTCCATTTCTAGGTTTAACTCTATATATTCTTTATTTTTTCTATTTCTACTTTTAGGTCTTGGACTGCTTTATTCAATCTCTTGTCCTGTTTGCTTGTGTATTTTCCTGTATTTCTTTAAGGGATTTATTTGTTTCTTGTTTAAGGGAATCTCCCTGTTTACCTGTGTCTTCCTGTATTTCTTTCAGTGAGTTATTTATATCCTCCTTAAATTACCCTATTTTCTTCATGAGATAGGACTTTAGGTCAGCTTCCTGATTTGCAGGTGTGTTGGTGTATTCAGGGTTTGCTGTGGTGGGAGAACTGATTTTTGATGATGTCCGTGTATATTGGCTTCTGTTGCTTATGGTCAAGTGATTGCCTCACCATCTGGTTATCCCCCATGTTTACTGGTCTGGGTGACTCTGTCTGGAATCTGCCTCTTTTGTCCCTGGATTGCTTCAGGTCTCCTTGTAGGACTGCATCCCTGGTTGAAGCAGACCTCCTGTTGGGCCTTCCAACTTGGAGATCTTCAGATTGTCAAAGAAGCTGCTGATCTGTTGCCCTCACTATAGTAGATCTCCTGGGAGGCCTTCAGATGGTTGGGTCTTCAGAAGAACTGTAAACTGTTATCTTGTGTGAAGCTGTTCTGGGAGGGGTGCGGGGGGCACCTACTGAGTATGTTTTCTGTTTCCCTGTGTGCAGCAGAACTCCCAGAGGTTGGGGTCTTTCAGTCTGTCAGACCAGTTGCCCTATATTCCACAGAGACCCAGGAGGTCTTTAGACTGTGGTGTCTGCTGTCATGTTGCCCTTTTTACAGCTCCTAGGTTACCTAAAAGCTGTGGTATCTTCAGGGGAGCAGGCAAGCTGGTGATCAGTTGCTCAGTTGCCCTGTGTGGAGCAGATCTCCTGGGATGGCTCAGGCTATGTTTTCAGTTGCCTAGCTGCTCTATGTGTAGGGAATCTCCTGGGATGGCTCGGGAAAGGGTGTCTTCAGGAAAGCAGCCATCTAGCAGTCTGCCCCAGCAGAAAGGGGAGTGGTATTCGGAGCTGGGGTTTTGGTGGGTGGTTGGTCCCAAGTCCACTAGCTTCCAGCAGCAGCCCTGGGACTTCATGAGGTAGAGTGTTCATACCAACTACTCTGAGTACAGTGGATCCTCTAGGATGTCTCAGGATATGGGGTCTTCAGGGGTTCAGATGAGCTCACAGTCTTGATATAGTCTTTTTAACATATTTGAAATTGGAAATAACTCTAAAGAATATTCTGCTCACTCTGTGACTATTTACTGACATATGTAAGATGTATATAATAATATATCATGCTAGAATCTGTTTGAAACATTGTATTCATGTATAATACTTAATTTTCTGTACACAAAATTTGAGAAATTCTGTGAATTTGTATGTTAGGCAATCAAGAATACATACCATATTTCACATTTGAATTTACATGGGAAAATTTCCAAGTGTAGACTTTATTTTTTTTTGTTATTCATTTATAAGGGTCTGTAGTATAAAATGACCACTTATGAGAAAGAGGCAAATGACAAAAGTCCCTGACACATTATTACATTTGGGCAACAAGGAAACAAAAACATTTTTAAAAAAATCTAAAATAATACGTGTTTGTGAATGTTTCAGTGCTAGTTACAATCAAAATTATCATAATATCTTAGCTAATAGTAGGAAGACCAACAATCCTCTCTAATAAGTAAAAATAATTTGTAAATATAATAAACTGACTTGCAACAGTGTGGAATGATGATCACTTTGTCTCCATTGTCTGACATTGGCTTGTTTATCTTTTCTTCTTGCTTTTTTTTTTTTAAATAGCATCATGCTTAGGGAAATATTTGTGCCTCCTGAAACAGGAAGAAGTAGCACAATGGTCAAAAATGGTCTGCCAGTCAGTGACTGAACCTTTGACTGAAAGTACTTTAATATGAAATAGCAGATTCGCAATCCAAATCAGATGTGGTGTGTTGGCCCACAAATATTGTATAGAATTGTTTCAAACTGTATTTCCAGGTACAGTGATTTGCTTAACCTCTTCAACCTCTCCAGGGTTCTCCTCTCTCTCTCTCTCTCTCTCTCCCTCTGTGTGTGTGTGTGTGTGTGTGTGTGTGTGTGTGTGTGCTTGTGTTAGGCCAGAAGCATCATATTTCTAATACACTAAAATAAATGAAGATTTTCTTTTTCTCAAGCTTCAAAGCTTATTCTGAAATGAAATCTACAAAGAATTACCTGCTTATGTGCGATACAATGTAGCATTTTCTGGAAGAGTTGTCATAAATTATAAGCATCACAGATATTCTACTGTCTCCATTTGCAAATAATTTTAAGCAAATTTTATAAGAACTATAGAATTTTGGAATTTTCAAAGATTTAAGAATCAAAGTCTAAGCAAATACTAGTGGCATGAAAATAGGTTTATTGTAAGGCTGTGACTTGGACATAATTGTTACTAGGCAAATGATATCTATATTGAACATAAACATTCACATACAAATGTATGCATATTTTTAAAATTATGCAAATCATAAAACTAAGTGCAAGCTAAAAAATTATTATTTTAATTTCTACAGCTCCAAAGTTCTACTACCTAAAACATATTTATTTAAAAAAATCACTATGACATTTTTCTATGATTGATTAAAAATCTTTCATTAATGTAAAGTAAATGCTTATTTTACATTAAGTATTAATTTAGCTTCTTTTTAATCCTATTGAAAATCAAAACATCCATAAATAACTTAAGCAACGAAAAAATTCATCAGCCATTAACCTGACTTAACATGGAGTTTCTGCAGAGTTATGATGTATTGACAAAAAGTTATGAGGCTTAAATTTAGCAATTACTTTTCCTGCAGAAATAATTTGTTTTAGAATCTGCATCTTACCTTGTTTCAACACCATTTACTTTAAAGCTAGTATTAAAATTAACACTATTGTTAGCATAAATTGACAAAGATATTCACAATTCTACTAAGAAATGTACTCCCTAAAAATAAATGTGCAAGATATTCAGTTGCAAATTAATATATACCATATATGCAGAACTGGAGCAATACCATGAGACAATTAGAACTATTTAAGAAATCTAAGAACATATTTTCATCATTCTTTAGTGTTACATACTACTATTGCTGGTTATTTCACAGAGGGCAATAATAAACAATTGCAAAGACTACAGACTTAGTTTAGTTGATGATATTAGTGCAAAAGTTATGAATGATGTTAGTGCTACAAGTTTAATTGAAAAGTCTTCAATCACTCTACCACAACTGGATTTACTTTGAGTTTTTATTATTTTATACTTTTATTTTTCATTATGTTACAGGAGCTCAGTTTGGCATAATGAGGAAATGGAAAAAGAAAGTAAATTTAATATTTAAAAATTTTTGAAATATAGAATCACACCTAGGCATTGAATGAATAAGCATAATCTGTACCCTTATGCTGATAAAACATCCAAGAGAAAGGTACACAACAGTTTTTATATTAACAAAACTTAAATGTAATAAAATATTGATTTGGCATGATTCATAGGTCAGGAGTTCCTCAGTAAAATCAACACAAATTTATCTTAAGAGTGTGAAGATGACTAACAATATTTCATATTTATTAACATATTATGAGATAACATATTAACATGCAGAAGGTGTAGGTACAGGTATAAAAGATCTTAATATGAATACAAATGAGGATGACTAAAATTTCATGAGTATGTTTACTGAAAACATTTAAATAATTATATGATAAAATGAAATGCTTTCATTTTCTCTTCTAAGCAACATTTTCCAATTTATTAAGATGAAATCCTGCTAATCCTTTTTTTTTCTACTCGTGTTATTGGGTATGCTAATCCATTAAAACAAAAGCCTTGAAAATAAAATAAAAAGCAAAAATTTGATGCATAGATTTCTTATAATCTTTATCTCCAGGAATATTTAAGCTATTCATGTATGTGCCTGCATAAGTTTATGTATACTAGTGCAATTAGGAGGACTTTAGTGCCCTGTTCTGGAGTTACAATTTTCACAAACTGCTGTGTGGAACCTGTGAGCAAAACTGAAGTCCTGTACAAGAGCCTAAGAGTTCTTAACCACTGAGAACACTGGCCTGGCCTGGTCATAATTTTGTTTTACTCACAGAACCTTGATATTTTGAAAAAATGTTATATGAATAGTTATGGATAATCACATATTCATTAAAAGTTATAAAAGATATCTAAAAGAGTTAGACTTATGCATGAAGTCATCATTTTGTAAAATCTTGTTATTAGTATTAATTTTATGCCTGAAGAAATACTGCTGGATATTTTCAAAATGTAGAAACTATAAAACATATTGTTTGGAAAGTTTTCCAATTGGTGCAATCAGTTCTAATACATATTTTTCATAAATTGGTCTTGACTTTTTCTAATGATGCTGAAAACGGGTGATAATTTTTGTTTTGTTTCCTATATCCACACTTTTCAAAATAAATAAAAATGACATATGTCTGTGTATTAATATATACACATTTGTCAGTCCCTCATTTTATTCTCTTTATATTAGTTTATGAAAAGCCTGGCAAAAACAGGCTGAATACTGTGGATGTCTTTTATAGCTGGCCCTTGTGGGCCAGAAAGGTCAGCTTAACGAAAGGCCAAGCAATTTGTAGTGAATTCTATTTAATAAAGCAAGAAAAATGATGCATGTGGTAATCTTTTACTGACTGAAGAAGGCAAGGCAGCTGTAGAAAAAGATCCCTGTCATTAATATATTGCATGTGACTCAGTGTTTCCTGGATGCTGTACTGATGGGCTGCCGCAAGCCCAACTAAAAGAACACTCTACACAGCCAAATGCCAACAGTTATGGATTCTAACAGGATAACTATGGGGCTCAAAGGATGCTTCATGTAGGAAACATGGGACAAATACATTAACTTAAAGCTGTTTATCAACACACAGCAGTTAAAGGGTGACCCTATCAAATATTAACAAAGACTATGTTAGTGCTATAAATCTGTTAAGAATCTGATTCTTTGTCATCTAGTTTAAATGGCAAAATCCATAAGATCTGATGTTAGTTCCAAATTGTAGTAATATAAAAATGTTACTGTTATAATCATTTGGGGTGTGTGTGTGTGTGTGTGTGTGTGTGTGTGTGTGTGTGTGCGCGCACACACACACACAAACACTTCATTGTCACATAAGCTGTCATTAAAAGTTATAGATAATACATTTAAAAGATTAACAGAAATAAATATGGAGAATCTATAATATTATTTATGTCAGAATAAGTATAAATACTTAAAAGACTTTATCTCCAGAAGTTGATACATTCTTTTACTACAATACAATTATAAATATTAAGTGAAGATCAAATAAAATAAAATCAGGGCAGAAACTTAAGAGCAATCAGAGACAAACTTCTGTTTTGAACAATAGTAACTGTTGAAATGGTATTCTTTAAACCATTAAAACATAAATATGACTGTAGTCTTAGGTATTATCCAGAACGGAAGTTATTACAAAACAATGTTTGGCTAGAGAGAGCAAACAAGACTGATGTTTGAGTGAAATGAATGTCATGTGAACACTGAATTTTTATTATAAAGCAATATTTCTCATTTGTCATGCTTAATGATAGAAACTAGCTTTTGCGTTTATGAACTCAAGCCATAGATCAGAACTTCATCCAATAAACCAGTGAGAAGCTGGACTTGTATTTATTTGCTTTAATGTTGAAACATACATTAAATGGCTTTGCAAACTTCATGTACCTTATTTTATTTGGTACACAGGTTTAACTTTTATATACTGGAAATTCTAGTCACTAAGGCAAAGATATCTTAAGACATGGGTGGGTATTCATTTAATTTCATGTTTGTTTTCTGATGCATTTCTGTTTGAGGTATCAAATGATACACAAGTAAATATAATAAAAATGTTGACAAATTCACTGTACTCACAAAGTAATAGGCATCCTGTGTTATCTATAAGCACACATATATGCATATAAACATACATCTGGAGAGATCAAACTCCAAAAACCTCAGGGTGAAGCCTTAGCAAGTTGACACTGATCATATAAAGGTAAAGAACTTGAACTACTTTGATCTGTCATGCCTTGAAGCTAAGTGTCCAAGACGAAACAGCAAACATTGAACAAAAACCATGGCTATTTCAACATAGCACCACATTTTAAAATAGTTAATAAGTGAATTGAATAGAATGATTGTATGGAATAAATTTCTATAATGACAATTAAAGCATTAGGGAACAGGAGTTATTTTGTGCATTTATTAACATATACAGATTTAAGTTATTAGGGATGCAAATATATAAACAATCTTATGTTACTAAAAATCCAGCATATATATATGGCACATTTATATGGCTGTGAAAGTAAATAAGAAAGGAATGGAGAAAGAGAACAATCACAAGAAAACCTTTATGCAAGAAAACCTTTATGCACAATAAAGGTACTTTAACAAATAAAATATTTTGACATAAAACTATAAAATTTTCTTTGTTTGTGGAAAAAAATCTAGCCATATCCTTTTAAAATGATAAATATAAGATTGAACAAGTTGTTGACTAGAGCTTTAAAGAAATATTTAAGTATGTTTATCCATATATTATGCTGTAAAATCTGTAGATAATAGTATAAAAGTAGAAGAGACATTTTAAAAAGATTTACTATTTCTGTTCACTCTAAATTTTTTCTTTACTGTTTACAAACATCTCTAAGATGAATGAGTGAAAGGAGAAAACTTACCTTCCTGAAAATAGCTGTACAGTATTAATCAATTTCCAACACTGCTTTGAAGTTTTCAAAATTCTGAGATTACCCATTTTGTGGTTCTAAGAAGAAGAGCAGAACTAAATATCTGTTTAACTTATATATTAGAAACTGTCACCAGAGGCCTGTTCAGTCTAGGCAATTCTCAGTGGTAATAGGTAGACCTACATGTCAACATACAATCGTTCCCCCAAAGGTATAACATATGATTAAAATATTTTTATTTTCACAACACTAGTGGTAATTCTAAATATGGAAAAAAAAGAATGTCTATGATAGTTTATGTGTGCTCACTATTTATGAAGACATATTTTATTATTTGTGTCAAAACATGGTTAATTTTATTGCTTTAAATAAAGTATTCCCCTGTAAAATATTTTCTATGTAGGTAAGAGTTGGTCCTTAAGCACATTTTTCTTCTTTCCAGTGTATTTTCTTCTACTTTTTCTCAAAAATAAAATGACTGATTCTCTCTCTCTCTCTCTCTCTCTCTCTCTCTCTCTCTCTCTCTCTCTCTCTCTCTCTCTCTGATTTTGATTTCAAATGTAGTCTGCCTTTCTTATTTTTTCTCCACAAATCCCCTGTCCCATTCATACCCCCTGGCCTCTCTAAGGTTACTCACTCACCCACCCACTCCTGCCTCACTGATCTAGAATCCCCCTATGCTGGGGCATCAAGCCTCCATCGGACCAAGGGCCTCCCCTCCCATTGATGCAAATAAGGTAATCTCATGGTACTTAAGTAACTGAAGACACAGATCTCTGCTTGGTTGCTTAGTCCCTGGGAGCGCTGGGTAACCCAGATAGTTGATATTGTTGCTTTTCCTATGGGCTTGCAATTTTGTTCAGCTCCTTCAGTCCTTCTCTTAATTCACCCATTGTGATCCACATGTTCAGTCCAGTGGTTCTCTGTGAATGCTCGCATCTCCGTTGGTCATGTGCTAGCAGAGACTCTCAGGGGACAGCTATAGCAGGCTCCTGTCAGCAAGCAATTCTTGGCATCAGCAATAGTATTAGGGTTTGGTGTCTTTTGATGGGATGGATCCCTAGGTGGGGCAGTCTTTGGATGGCCTTTTATTCAGTTTCTACTCCATTTTTTGTCTCTGCATTTTCTTTAGACAGGAATAATTCTTGGATAAGATTTTTTGAGAGTAGTGGGTGACCATAGCCCTCAACTGGAGGACATGCCTATCTACTGGAGTTGGTCTCCACAAGTTCTATCTCCCCTTCATTGTGAATTTATGCTAATGCCATCCCTGCTGGGTCCTGGGAACCTCTTGCTTCATGGGCATCTGGAATTTTGTAGTAGAGAACTTAGAATTAATATACTACTGAAGTAAAATCATAAAAATGCACTGCTTACTTAGCCAAAAGCAAATTATCTCTGATGGTTTTTATGGAAGGGTAATATCCCAGTTACCTTTAAATATCATCTCGATATAGCCTATAGTCATCTAAAAGAAACATAAATTGTCCTCTGGGTAAGTCATTGGGTGTTATCTTGATCTTTAATTAATGCATGGTATCCTAGCCCACTGTGATGTCTGAATTCCCTGGGGAATTTTTGCTGGATCTATAAGAAGACTTACTAAGTATGAGTATGACCAAGTAGGAAAAATAAATAAATAAAACAACAGTTGTCCCTGGTTTCTGATTGACTTAGAATTAATATACTACTGAAGTAAAATCATAAAAATGCACTGCTCACTTAGCTAAAAGCAAACTGTCTCTGGTTTCTGATTGGCTCTATAAGAAGGCTTACTAAATATGAGTATGACCAAGTAGGAAAAATAAATAAAACAATTGTCCCTGATTTCTGATTGACCTCCTGTTTGAATTCTACCCTTCAATTTTCTCATTGATGGAATATGACTTGCAAATACAAGCCAAATATGTTAATTCTGGCATAGCTGTATAAAGGAAGGTATGACACAGTTCCTGCCCTTGGAGCCTTGCCAGGCTGTTGATCCCCATGATCCCCAAGTGTGCTGGTAACTGCTCTTCTCATGAAACTGATCTAATGTCTTTCCTATTTTACCTTGAATCTCTCTTTTTGGGGAATATACCCAGGGCTACTCATTCCCTAATAAATGGAATGTATGTTGTTCTTGGGAATGAGGAATGGAGGAATGGAGGTGGTCATGAGGCTGTGGAGGACAAGCAATAGACATTCTTTCCGTTTAGGGCCATGGGAAAGGATATAGACAAACAAAAGGCCCATAAAAGCCTTCTTGCTCCTTTGTAGAAATAGTTCGTTGTACATCTTGACTTTGGAATTATGAGAAGGTACTTGTACCCTCTGGACCAATGACTGCTGCATTAATTAGCCAGGGTAAGCTTGGAGACATCGAAAATAGAGAGTTAACATAGTCTCAAAAAGAAAAGGCACAACTAGGAAAAGAAAGAATATATAAAAAAAACAAGCAAATAATGGATAAGTTTATCTTATAGGAGAAAGGCTTATATAGTATTTAGAAATAAATAGTACTAAAAGGAGAGTATGTGAGACTTTGGAATTGCTAAGATGAGGAAACAAAATTAGTGAATTAAAAGATGATGTATAAGCATGTAAAAACTTACTAATTTGTGTTCCCAACTACTTGAAAGATTGAGGATGATAAAACCTAGAGAGATATTAGAGAAAGCTATCTGGTTTGCTGGTATTTTAAAACTTTGTAAGAAATAATTTTAACCCTAGCAGCCTGTCACTTTTCTGTTCTTACATGAAATAGTTGCTAAAGAGTGCTGCCTGCTGTCCCAGGAAACTGTAAGAGCTGTGCCCAGAGACCCGTGAAGAACACACTGTGTAAAGACTATAAAAAAAATGTGCTTTTGTTTTGTGCTTAGTTTCTGTTGTAGAAAGCAGGGTTTGGGAATAATGATTCAGAAATCGTAAAATCTATGTAAATATAGATTTCTAAAAGAGCTATTTACAATGTTCAATGCCTTGATGATGCAACTTTAGTAAATAAAAGACTGAGTTCAGGCATTCTGGTAGGGAGAAGGAAAATGAACAAAAAGGAAGAAATCAAAAAGAATGAAAATGAAGAAGGCAAAAGAATGAGATGGAAGGTGGAGAAAAGGTGAAGGAAGAATGATGAGAATCCCCGGGCAAATAGAGAGGACTTGAACAGATAGCTTGCATCCACTCCTGAATCCAAGTCATTATTCATTCATTGCTACTTTCATTCCCACCTTTCTCAGAACCTCCTCATGCTGAGGCTGGACCTCTGAACAAATATATATATATTTCTCTCTTATGCTTCTCTATTTCACGGTATTTTTCAAAGCAACATAAAGAAAACAATATGATATATGGAGATAAAATTTGAGCACTGTCAATATACTTGTACCAGGTTCTAGGAAATGTGTTAACGTATACAAGGAAGAAAACCACTTCTGGTACATGTGCAGCCAAAATCACTACTAGAGTAAGTTTTTTGTAATCAACAGCCCTTTTCTCTGATCCATTTGTTCTACTATAGAGGCCCAGTGGGAGTGCTAAAATGGGATCCATCAAGAAGAATAACTTTTGTATAGTTAATTCCTTGAGGAGAGCAGTAATTTCTGTCATATCTCCAGCTTCTGATAGTGACATTAGGGCTGCTTTTGTTTTCTTTGCTTGTTTGTTTTCACTATATTTCCTAGTAGACACATGCCCGGTGATTTCCACTGAGATTATACAGCCAAATTATACTTTTTGGATTAGGTAAATCACCAAGGCTGAACACTGTGAGCCACTGGATACAACATGACTTGAACCTTGATTAGCCTATTGATCTTTGGTCACCATGAGACCTTAACCAGTAGGCCTATAATGTTTCTTGGGTATGCCAAGAATCAGTATCTAGTCAGAGCCAGTGTCTAGCAGGCCCTGAAAGGTCTGATTATCTCCTTGTCCCAACTGAATTATTACCCTAGTCAATGGTCATGTGTTAAATAAGTCAAACTTTTCAGCATTTTACAGCCATCTTCAAGAGGAAGACTGGTTCTCTTTTTCACTCAAGTGATTCTGAGCCTGAAAACTAACTCATCTGGATATTAGTTCAAGGAACTGTGATTTTCCTTTGTTATGATTTAAAGCAGCTTTTCAATAATGTGCTATGGAATTTTCTTTTATAATACTGAGCAACAATACAGTCATATTATATATCTTTTACCTCTAGAAACATTTTGGTTAATGATTTGATGCCAATCTTGTACACAAGTGGGAACATTCTAATAATTGCAATGCCTGCACTGCCCACTAACGTAACCTTTGCTGACTTATCATGCCTTTGATGACTCATTATTGCCATTGCGAACTTGCTCCTAGTAGGTCCAATCATGAGCAACAGACAATTACTCCAGTTGAGCACCTGCGGATCTCATTCAGAGAAGAACAATGGCAGATCACCTCAGGTATGCCTGTGACTTTCTCATAAATCTGCTTTTTTTTTCTTATAGACACTCGCTGGCAAGTCAATCTAGCTGAAACAGTGAGGAATTTAATGAATTACTTTCTTAAAAACTTGTTAAAAAAAATGACAAAGCTGCTCTTTACCATGGGCTATAGCCTGAGATTTAATATCAGGGTGATAAAATGTTAAGAATATTTGACTCTGCAAATGAAAGGTGATTTCAGATATTTTATTATCAATTCTGTTATTTTTGCTATATTTGTCTATTTTTTTAATACAATTTCACTGAATAGCTAATTTTCCTCTTAAAAAATATTAAAAATTAAAACACTAAGTTTGCATTAGATGGCACTGACCTCAAGAATGGCTATCATCAAACTATTTCTTAGGTAAATATATAAAATATATAGACTATAATTTGATATGTTCTGCATTTTCTCTTACTTTTCTTCTCATATTGTTATTCATACACTTGTATTTATTATTTTACTTCATAGTAAAAGAATATTTAAGAAAATATTTATTCTGTTTACTTTTATCATCAAATGACTCAATCTAAAATAAAGAATGAGGAAATATCTGTATCATTTTACCTGTAAGCATGCTTTGTGGGTGACTGCAGTAGAGAATGCTTGTCCAATACTAAGCAACAGCCAAGCAAATTGGATATGCTGGAGAGCCTACCCTGGCATCCTAAGAGTGATGGGCTACAACCTAGAATTTTAAGTCAAATCTATGCTTTTGTCTCCTATGTTGTTTTGTAGAAAGTTACTAGTTGCAGCAACAGTAATAATATTAAAGAAATTGTTGAACCTGTGATGGCTGTTTTGTACTTTTAACTTAGTTTTTACCAAATGAAAACATAGACATGAATTATATATATGTAGCAGTTTATACTATCTATCTATCTATCTATCCATATATCTTTATATCTATATCTACCTGTTGTACATGAGAATATGTAAACCAACAATTAATCGGGAGAAAAGGCACTGAAATTGACAAATAGCAAGAAATATGTATATGGGAAGGTTTGTAATGAGTTAAGTGAAGGGGGAAATAATAAATTTATATTATAATCTCAATAAACAATATAAAATAAAAATAGAATTTTCCTTATAAGTAAACATCCTGTAATATGAATCATTCCTATAATGTGTGTAGTGTGAATATAAAACTAGTTAAAACTTCCTAAATAATTCTTTAATTAAATGATGATACATACATGTATTACCTAATACAAATTTTATAATTCTTTCACTCTGTGAATATTTGGTATACTCCAACCTTTTATTATTCTCTTTATAAGGAGAGAAATTAGAGGAAATAAATTTTTTGAAAATTTGTAGATTTTATTTAAATCATAAAAGGCTATGACTTTTTATTTTATATTTTGTGCTGTATTCTTTTCTATCACTCATTTTTAGTTCAACAAATTTTCCCATCGTTTTCAGATCTTCTATAAGAATCAACACTCATAATCGGCTGATAAACAATTCTTACTCTAAAAATACCCATTGAAAAAGAAAGATAATATCACAGATTTTTTATTAAAATCATGTAAGCAACTTTGTGTTTGTAATATGAAACTTAGTAATTATCATCAGTCCTATTCATTACATTTGAAAAGTAGAAAAGATAGCAAGTCAAATTACCATTTATTTATTCAGATTTATAGAGAGAAAATAACTCTTCCTTTTGTTAACTCCTGAGCATTGTTGAAGCCCATCTGTACCTGTGATCATATGAAACTGTCTGTGGAGACCAAGCGAACCATCTCACCATCACTTCTATTTACTTTTATAGTTTTTCTCAGCATGGTATATTTATTGATTATTTGGAAATTTTAAATAATGCACTATGATCACATTTACTTCCCAATCCTCCCAAGTCCATGCCCTACCCTTCTAATCCTCCCTGCAAAAAGAAAAAGAAAACTAAAAAGAAAAGAAAAAAGATAAAAAATAGTATACTGTGTTCAATTTGTATTGCCCATATTCTCACTGGAGCATGGTCAAACTCCCAGTGGTTATCTCCTTAAAGAAAACTGAATGCTTCCGCATCCCTACCACATCAACTGAGGAGAGGTTCACTTCAGCATCCCTATCATTATTTGAAATAATTCTTTTCAATGGTTTCCTTTCTAGGTTGTCCTATTTTGTAGGGACAGGGATGGTCACAGAAGCTTTATATGTCTCTCATTCTCTTCTATGAGTCAGCAGTCAGCAATGCCACTGCAAAAGAAACTTGTCCTTTCCAGCTAGCAGAACAGATCATGGACTTCCACACTATTTCTGATGACAGCACAGGCCGTGGATCCCAGCATGGTCTCTCATGGCATCAACAAAGTGTCTGGCCCTTGACTCAATGAGGGCTACAGACACCTTGCTTAAGTGGGAGCACAGATAATGGACATCCACGAGGTCTCTGGTGGTAACTAAGAAAACAGACATCAACATAGCCTTCTGCACAAGCACAGACTATGGATACTGCTTCTGCGGCAGCAAGGACCACAGAAACTAAGATGGTGTGGCAGAATTTTAATCCAGTAACATGGCTGCTATGCCAAGGGATCACATCCAAAGGCATTTTATGTCTGTGTGGTCTGGCTGAAATACAGAAATGCCTTTAATCCCAGGAGACAGGGCAGACAAGACTCAAGTTCAAAGCCAGCCTAGTGTAGAGGAAGTTTCAGGTAATGGAAAGCTTAGGTCTAGGCACTCTGTAGATATAGGTAATCAGGTCTCTGAGTTCTAGTCAGTGAGTTTGGTTGAATTAATGAGGGGAGTAGAGTTCATGACATTCAGAGGCAGTTTTTACAAGAACAGTTTTACAGGGACAGGTTATAGAGAGAAGAAGATAGAAACAGATGAAGACAGGATGGGCCAGAGAATGAAATGAAGCCAACTTGAAACAGATTGCCAGAGTTACTTTGTGGCCAAGGAGAGAAATTTACTGAAACTCTAAGAGAGGTAAGATTGAATCAGTCATCTTATAGAAAAGGTTGGGCAAGAAGAGCTCAATTGAACCAGTTACCAATAGTTTACAAAGAGCTATAGAGGTTGAATTTACTGAGCTTACTGCTCAAAAAATAAATTATTGCCACTGGGATGACAATTATATCAGGTGAATAAAAGTTACTTTTACCCATGGCCTCAGGCCACAGTCCAGGCCATGAACATCTTTGGTCTTTTAGCAATAAAATGTATCACAAACATCAATATGGTTTCAGATAGATACATAGACCACAGACACCAATGCAGCCTCTGGCACCATCACTGATAATGGCAACCAACATGCCTTCTGGTTATAGAACTGACCAAGGACACCAATATTGGCTCTCAGACCACATGGACCATGGAGGTCTTCCTAGGATGGACAATTCAGACATGAATTGTTCTTTAACGTTGAAATTTGTGGTTTCTTTGAAAAGTTAGTTATGTCAAATGATATTTTGCTGGTTCACACAGGTACAAGGATATTTCACTAAAGCAGACACGTGAAAAACAAAAATGATATTTTGCTGGGTCACACAGGTACAAGGATATTTCACTAAAGCAGACATGGGTGATGATAGGATGTCTTGCCATAGCAGAAACATGATGTTAGGATGAATATAAATATGACCCACAGACAATGGGAACAGGAGCATTGGTTCACTTTGCTCTGCCTTGGCATTCTTTGCTGTTAGCACTAGTATATTTGTTTAGCTGAGCTTCACTTTGGTGACATCATAGAGATAAGCTTGACAAAGAACTTCTTTTGAGGTTCCTGTGGGTTCTTGACCCTTCCAGACTCAGGTTGGTTGGTGAGCCTTGAACTTTCTTCTAGATTGAGCGGCCCTTGCTGATTCCTGTGTGGAGTCTGCTGAGTGGGCTGGTCTGTAACTGCTTATTCATGTTAGTGTTTTGTTAGAGGACTAGACTGTTGATATCCTAACAAGCAAGATTGGACCTGGCCGTAAAGAAGGATTCGTAAACAAGTCTACCTTGCCCATGTCCTAATAACTTTTCTTTTCCACTATCTCTGGTGAGTGGTAGGCTAGAGGAGATATTGAACCCTTGTTAAAGTAGGTTGAGAAAAAATTATGCCTACAGTTCTCCATCTTTAATATCCTGCCATTGCTTGAAGTCAGGGCAGTCCTGTAGCTGGGCAGCATGTTCAGGATGTGGGTTAAAGCGTGCTTGAACTCCTAGCTGTTACACACTACTTTGCTGGTTCCACTCAGTAATGACATAATCCCTGACTACTGCAGCTTTTTCTCATACTTACCAAATATCTAGTTCCACCTCTATTCACTACTCATGTATCACTGTCTATCTTTCCCAACTCTCATCTCTGGTGACCTGAAAGCCAGCATTGAGACAAGGGAAGTGTGCAGGATCCCTGAAGCTTTTGTGGATCCTGCTCCTGAACATTCTGCCTAGCCACAAGATCACTCTGACTCTGGACATGTCGACATTTGTTTAGAATGGTTCATGTTTCAATAGAGAATTAGTCCTTGCTGTGCCAAGAAATAGACAACAAGTACTGATGTGAACTTTATCAATGTAAATGGCAACATCATCAACATCATGGGTCAGACTGATTTTAAAATAAATTATATAACAAAGCTAGTATTAATACTTCATTATATAAGGTACTACATGGGACACTGGTATTATCAGAAATTAATTTTAAAAGTATAAAGAATATCACTACCCTACTGTTTTGGGTAGAATATTTACAGTAAATAACTTTAAACTAAAATATAAAATCAAAAGCTATCAAGTTTTATTAGACTCCTAATCCACTTATTTTATTCTTGAATTCTTTAATACATTTAATCCTATAATTATATATATATATATATATATATATATACACATATATATATATACCTAAGATAATTATATAGATTTTTGAATTATTTAAGATCTGCAAGGATTAGACCCCCCACTAAAAACATTATGTGTCATTTTTCTTCATTTTTTGTGATATTGAAGATGAATTCGTGTACCTACTAAGTAGGCTATCTATTTGAGAATATCCAGGGTCATCATGTACAGGTAAAAACATGCTCAACAGTGTCAGGCACAGTCTACCATGTACCAGCTATATACACACAATGGCTTAATGTTCCCATCTGAACTGTAGCACCCATTCCAGTTCATTAATGCCAGAGGACATCTTCTTCTTGGGGAATCATTGCACACATTGCTTATTTTGATAATGAGGGTACGTTGTTACAAGTGGCAATTGAAAGGGAGATATAAACTATGCTTAGACTCTGAGATCTTCATATTGAAAAAGAACAATCTTTTAAAAAATAACTTTGAACAAGACTTTGGGATCACAAAAATCATTTGCATATAAAATAATCAAAAGCAGAAAAAATGTCCACTTGTAAGATGAGATTTTGTGCTTTTTAGCCTAAAGGTTAGTTTAAACCTGAGATTTAGAGAAATGGATGCTGAACTTTATAAAAATTGTAGAATAGAGACCACCATCGTCATTTCTGCCAATCAGTATGAATTTACATGTTCACTGTTTGAAACCTCTCCTCTGTGATATTTGTAGCTATCGCAAGTAGAAATATTACTGGCATGCCTTAAGACGAAGCTGCCCTGTGATGATGAAGTGTTTGTGTGTGTTTGACTGCATACATTCTTCACTTTGTTGCCATATGTGCAAATGGGTCAGATGGCTAATGAGTTTTCAGGGCTAAAATGCATCTGGTCCAACTTTAAACTTATGGTTTACAATACTTCACTAGAAAGCATGCCATTAATCTTTCAGTGGATAATCTACCATAACTCCTAAACTAATTAAGAAGAGATATTCTTTTTAACAGGATTTGAAAATTAAGCACTGCATAGATTAAGATGAAAATAATCTCCTACAACACTGACAGAAGAGTGTAAACATCTCAGATAAAATTGTTGCCCTTTTCCCTCTTATTCTGTCATATCCTGTGGCAGAAACATACAGTTAAATGTGCTTTCTAATGGCCTTTCCCTTAAGGAAAAGGACAGATACTTTTTCATCTTAGAATTCTCAGCATCTGCTTAAAGTAAGAGAATTAAAATGTTTTTTTGATTAGAATATTGAGGAATAAATAAAAACTGCATCTTTCAATCCATGAGTTTGTTATAAATGACATTTTGCTTTATATACATTTGTATAGTATAGTAATATATGTATGAATAGATGTATGTACACATCACAAATGAATAAACTGATGGTTATAAATTATTAAAATATATATTTACATGACCATAAATTAGTTATATTTAAACAAATTTATTCATTTAAAATTTATGATTTTTTATTATAAACTAAAATTTTCTAGTAACTTAAATTTTTAACATTGTTGATATATCTTGTCTTTGATAATTAAATAATGTAGGTATTTTGTCTCTAAATAAAAATAGTTCCTTCAGAAGCATCAGAGCTGACCCTATGGTAGTATATAAATATGGCAAAATTATTCACATTGTTAACAGAAATTATCAAGGAATTATTTTGATATTAATAATGATTCAGAAAATACTTTTAAAATTTAAAAATTTATTCTATTGTTACCATATTTCAGATTAGTTTTTGTAACCTAATCAAGTAATGATGACATTTAATTTTTTTACAATAGTTTATGTTTTCTTGGACACTATATTTTTTTCTTTACAGACGGTATAATCATACTGTCTTAAGTATGTTAGTATAATTTAGAATACTATCTTAAGCTTTACATATTTTCCTTCAAAAATTTGACAAATCACTAATTACTTTTTCTTTGCCTGTCTTTTATATATTTACCTAGAAATATATATGTCTGTTAGATGAAATAAACATAAAATTGTATATGGATATTTGAATTATTTAAGCATTGATTATCTGAATATTTCCTACTGTAATATCTTCTACAATGTCTATCAAATTAAACATCTTTAACTACCATTTGTTTTACTAAATTTTATGTTAAGATAGAATTATTTACATCATGAAACAAGTATATGAGTTAATGTTTAAATTCCCCCCACATCCATTTATTGATGCTACAAAATAATTTGTTACTGAGCTATGAAAGCTGGCAAGGGAGAGACACCATCATTAGTTATTTCTAGATGAAATTCCTATAAAGCTTTATAATGAACAGAAGAGAAAGTATTGGTAAAGGTGCAATAGTAGCACTTAAATCAAAGGGGTAAACACCAGTCATCAAACTTGATTGCAAGCCTCTTCAATAGTTGAGAATGTATGCTTAATACTGTAAAGATAGTCCCTTATTGACAAAACATAGTGGAAGTTCTATCACTTTCCTAATCCAATACAATTTCTAAGTGCAGCTTCAATATCCACAAATCAATAAAGTTCATATCTCTTATCAAAAACCTTTGTTCTGCAGCAGGCAATGATTATTACACAAATTCACAACTAGTCAAAATGCAGAGAATAAATGTCCATAGGAAGGACAAAGCCAGTTGACACAGATACAATATAATGTCTACAGAGGGAATATCACCCGCCTAACAGGGTACAGAATTATTGTAGGGATCAAGACAACTCATTATGATATAATGGTTTGTATCTATGACAAGGTAACAGTCTGTAAAATCTCAACTTTGTGGTTGTCTATAGAAGACTTGCACAATAACAACAAAATTATGGATGAAGGAAAGCTCACAAGGCTCCAACTCCAAGGAGATTAGCTGTTGAAAATGGCTGCTGTTAGAGGAGCAATCAGTATTCTCCAAGGACAAAATCCTAATAGTTTATACATTCCTGTGTGGTCAGAACTAAACACATATGCATAGAGACCACCCTAAAGGGACTCAGCAGGATGTATTTACAATTGTGTGCATGTGTAACAATAATAATTAAAGAAAAAGAGGCCATGAATTAGATTAGAAGTAATGGGTGAATACAAAAGGAGCTTAAAGGAAGAGAGGAAAGGGGCATAATGTTAATACAGCAAATATAAATGCAATTCATGCTTATGGATACATAGGGTTGACATACTAAAAATGGCCATCTTACCAAATCCAATATACAGATTCAATGCAATCCCTAACAAAACTCCAAGACAAATTTTATAGACCTTAAAAGAGCAATTCTCAATTTCATATGGAAAAACAAAAACTTAGGATAGCCAAACAATCTTAAATGATAAAACAACAAAAAGAAACCAAAAACAACAAAACAAAACAAAATATAAAAAAAAAAAAAAAAAAAAAAAAAAAACCACTGGGAGAAATCACCATCCCAGACCTCAAGCTATACTAAAGAGAAATAGTCATAAAACTGCATGATTGTGGTACAGTAACAAAAATGTTGATCAATGAAATCAAATTGAATGCCACAAAATAAACCCACAAGCTTAACACTTGATTTTTTTCCTTTTTTTTTTATTCGATATATTTTTATTTACATTTCAAATGATTTCCCCTTTCCTAGCCCCCCCCACTCCCCGAAAGTCCCGTAAGCCCCCTTCTCTCCCCCTGTCCTCCCACCCACCCCTTCCCACTTCCCCATTCTGGTTTTGCTGAATACTGCTTCACTGAGTCTTTCCAGAACAAGAGGCCACTCCTCCTTTCTTCTTGTACCTCATTTGATGTGTGGATTATGTTTTGGGTATTCCAGTTTTCTAGGTTAATATCCACTTATTAGTGAGTGCATACCATGATTCACCTTTTGAGTCTGGGTTACCTCACTTAGTATGATGTTCTCTAGCTCCATCCATTTGCCTAAGAATTTCATGAATTCATTGTTTCTAATGGCTGAATAGTACTCCATTGTGTAGATATACCACATTTTTTGCATCCACTCTTCTGTTGAGGGATACCTGGGTTCTTTCCAGCATCTGGCAATTATAAATAGGGCTTCTATGAACATAGTAGAGCATGTATCCTTATTACATGGTGGGGAATCCTCTGGGTATATGCCCAGGAGTGGTATAGTAGGATCTTCTGGAAGTGAGGTGCCCAGTTTTCGGAGGAACCGCCAGACTGATTTCCAGAGTGGTTGTATCAATTTGCAACCCCACCAGCAGTGGAGGAGTTTAACACTTGATTTTTAATAAAGAAGCCAAAAATCATAAAATGGAAATGGAAAGTATCGTCAACAAATGGTGCTGGTCTAACTGGATGTACACATATAGAAGATTACAAAATATATCCATATGTATCACTGTGCACAGAACTCAAATACAAGTGGATCAAAACAAAATCAGATACACTAAATCTTATTGAAGAGAAAGTCGAAAGTAGCCTTGGTCACATTGGTGCAGAAAACAATTTCCTGAACAGAACACCAATGGCTCAGGCTCTAAGATCAACAATTGATAAATGGGACCTTATGAAACTGTAAAACTTTTGTAAGGCAAAGTCAATAAGACAAAATATCACCTTACACACTTGGAAATGACCATCACTAACCTTATATCTGACAGAGGGATAATATCCAAAATTTACAAAGAACTCAAGAAGGTAGATACCAACTACCCAAACAACCCAATTTAAAAATGGGGTAAAGAGATAAACAGAATATTTTCAACAGTGAAATCTCAAAAGGTTGAGAAGAACTTAGAGAAATATCCAGTCTTTAGTCATCAAGGAAATGCAAATCAAACAACTCTGAGGTTCTATCCTACATTTGAAATATAAATATTGAATTAAAAAAGTCCAAAAATCAAGAGATAACACATGCTGACAAGAAATTGCAGCCAAGGGAGCACTCCTCTTAACTTGCTTAACTATCTTCATAGCAGATTTATTCCTAATAGTCAGAAACTTGAAATAACTTAGATGTCTCTCAACTGAAGAATGGACAAAGAAAGTATGGTATTGTCCCGGCATGGTACATCTATACAACAGATTCCTATTAGGCTATTAAAAACAAAATCATTGACTTTCCCACCCAGGGTAGATCAGTGGCCTGATACCAGCCCACAAGCTACAGCCTACATACCACAGAGGAGGTCTGCAATAATCAAAAACACAGGCTGTCTGTCTCCCAGAAGATCCACAGTAACAATGGACACAGGAAGACTGCTCTAACCAGAGACAAAGGAAATTAAGCAGAGACAACATTACCTACTTCCAAGGAGATCAGCTATCACCCAGGACACAGAGCTCTACCTGCCTTCAAGGACAGCTCTAGTTAGTGACACCCAGGCCAGCTAATACTAGATAGAGATAATTAGATGACCAGAGGCAAGTACAAGATCATAAGCCATAGAACTCAATGCAATTAGGCACTATCAGAACATAGTACTCCCACCACAGCAAGCCCTGGATACCCTAACATGCCTGTAAAGCAAGAAAATGATGTAAAATCTCATCTCATGAAGATGATAGGAGCCATTAAGGAGTACATAAATTCCTCCCTTAAAAAATATAGTAAAAACCTGTCAAGCTAGTAGAAGCTCTTAATGAAGAAACAAATGAATCACTTAAGGAAATTCCGGTAAAGGAATTGAACAAAATGGTACAAGAACTAGATGTGAAAATCAAAATAATAAAGAAAATACAAAAGGAGGAAACCCTGGAGATGGACAATTTAGGAAAGAGATCAGGAGCTGCAGTTGCAAGCATCATCAACAGAATACAAAGAATAGAAGAGAGAATCTCAGATGTAGAATATTCCATTGAAAATATTAACACATCAGTAAAAGAAAATACAAAGTGTAAAAAGCCCTTAACCCAAATTATCCAGGAAATTCAAGACACAGTGAAAAGATAAAAACTAAGAATAATAGGAATAGAAGATACTGAAGAATTCCAGCTCAAAGGGCCAAAACCCATCTTCAACAAAATAATAGAAATACACTTCCCTAACCTAAAGATAGGGATGGCCATAAAAGTGCAAGAAGCCTACAAAACACCAAATAGATTGGACCAGAAAAGAAAATCCTTTCATCACAGAATCATCAAAATTACATCATTAAATGCACAGAACAAAGAAAGAATATTAAAAGCAGTAAGCGAAAAAGGCAAAGTGACATTTAAAGTCATACCTATGGAAATTACACTGGACTTCTCAACAGAGACTCTAAAAGCCAGAAGATCCTGGATAGCTGTCATCCAGACCCCAAGCGAAGACAAATGCCAGCCTAGGATCCTGTACCCACCAAAACTCTCAGTCACTATAGATGGAGAAACCAAGATATTCCATGACAAAATGAAATTTAAACAATATCTTTCTACTAATCCAGTCCTACAGATGATACTGGAAGGAAAACTCCAACACAAGGAGAGTAATTACACCTTAGAAAATACAGGAAACTAAACATTTCACAAGAAACCCAAAAGAAGAGAATCACATACAAATAATGCCATCAACAGCAACAAAAATAACAGGACTTAATAGTTATATTTAATATTTCTCTCCATCAATGCCCTCAGTACCCCAAACTAAAAGACACAATCTAACAGACTGGATGTATAAGCAGGATCCAGGAGTGCACACAAGAAACATACCATACTGACAAAGACAAACACTATTCAAGAGTAAAAGGTTAGAAAATGTTTTCTAAGCAAATGGTCCCAAGAAACAAGCAGTAGCTGCCATTCAAATATCCAATAAAGTAGACTTTCAGCCAAATTCTATCAAATGAAATGAGGAAGGACACTTCAAATCCATCAAAGGGAAAACCCGAAAAGAGAAAGTCTCAATTCTGAATATCTATGCCCCAAATGCAAGGATATCCACATTCATAAAAGAAACTTTACATAGGCTCAAAACACACATTGAGTCTCACACAAAAATAGTGATAAACTGCAACATCCCACTCTCACCAATGGACAGGTCATTGAAACAGAGACTAAACAGAGAGAGTGTAAAGCTAACAGACATTATGAATCAAATGGACTTAACAGAACATCACCCCAAAACAAGAAAAAAGTACCGTCTTGTCAGTACCATAAGGAACCTTCCCCAAAACTAACCATGTAATCAGACATAAAACAAGCATCAACTGATACAAGAAGATTGAAGTAATTCCATGCATTCTATCAGATCCCCATAGACTGGTTTTCAATAATAACCAAAACAGCAGAAATTCCACATACTCATGGAACTGTACAACCCTACTCAATATTAACTAGGTCAGGGAAGAAATAAACAAAAAAACTTAATTTCTAGAATGTAATGAAAATGAAGGCTCCACATACTTATGGGGCACAATGACAGAAGCGCTAAGAGGAAAATGCATAGCACTAAGTGCCTTAATAGAAAAGAAATGGAGAGATCCCACATAAGCAACGTAATAGCACACCTGAAATCTCTTGAACAAAAGAAGAAAACACACACAAGAGGAGTAGAAGTCAAGAAATAGTCATATTTGTGACTGAAATAAATGAGCTAGAAACAAAGAGAACCATAGCAAAAAAACCAAAAGCTGGTTCTTTGATAAAATTAACAAGATAGATAAACCCTTAGCCAAACTAACTAAAGGGCACAGAGACAGTATTCAAATTAACTAAATTATAAAGAAAAAGGGAGACATAACAACAGAGCAGGGGAAATTAAAGAAATCATCATCTCCTACTACAAAAGACTATACACTACAAAAGTGGAAAATCTAGATGAAATCAATGATTTTCTAGTCAGATACCACATACCAAAGTTAAATCTACATCAGGTAAACCATCTAAAAACTCACATAACCTCTACAGAATTAGAAATACTCATTATAAACCTTCCAACCAAAAAATTAAAAACTAATAAAGCCCAGGACCAAAGTGTATTAATGCAAAATTCTACTGGACCTTCAAAGAAGAGTTAATACCAATACTCCTCAAATTATTCCACAAAATAGAAGCAGGAAGAACACTGTGTAATTCATTCTATGAAGTCACAGTTACTCTGATATCCTAATCACACAAAGAAAGAGAACTTCAGACCAATATAGCTTAGGAATATCAATGCAAATATCCTCAATAAGATCCTTATAAACTGAATCCAAAAGCCTGTTAAAATGATCATTCACCACAGTCAAATAAGCTTCATTCCAGAGATGCAAGGATGGATCAATATATGAAAATCCATCAATGTAATAACACTATATAAATAAACCCAAGGGAAAAAAGCCACATCACCATCTCATTAGAGGCTGAAAAATTCTTTGAAAAAATACAATATCCCTTTGGAGAGATCAGGAATTCATGGCACATAAGTAAACACAATAAAAGCAATGTATAGTAAACCAACAGCCAACATCAAATTAAATATAGAGAAACTAGAAGAAATCCCACTAAAATCAGGGACAAGTCAAGGTTGCCCTCTCTCTCTGAATCTATTCAATATTGTACTAGCTAAAGCAATTAGACAACAAAAAAGGTCAAGGAGATGCAAATTGGAAAAGAAGATGTCAAAGTATCACTATTTGCAGATGATATGACAGTGTACATAAGCAACCCTTCAAATTCTACAAGCGAACTCCTATAGCCTATAAACAACTTCAGCAATGTGGCAGAATATAAAAATATCTCAAACAAATCACTGGCCTGCCTTTATACTAATAATAAACTAGTTGAGAAAGAAGTTAAGGAAACAACACACTTCACAATAGCCACAAATAGAATAAAATATCTTGGTGTAACTCTAATAACTCAATATAATAACTCTTATAGTAACTCAATACAATAGAATTGAAGACAAAGAAGTAAACCTACACATCTATGGACACAAGATCTTGTACAAAGATGTCAAACCATATAGGAGAAAAAGGAGAGCATCTACAATAAATGGTGTTTCTCTAACTGGCAGTCTGTATGCAAAAAAATGAAAATAGATCCATATTTGACACCTTGCAAAAAGCTCAAGTCTAAGTGGATAAAAAATCCCAATGTAATAACAGATCCATTAGATCTAATAGAAGAAAAAGGAAGAAATAGGCTTATATTCATTGGAACAAGGTGGAATTTCTTGAACAGAACCTCAGTGGCTCAGGCTCTAAGATCAACAATTGATAAATGGGACCTCTTGGAACTGAAAAACTTCTGTAGGGCAAAAGTCACAGTCAATAGGACAAATTTGCAACCTACAGATTGAGAACAAGTCTTCACTAACCCTACATCCAAAAGAGCACTAATATCCAAAATATATAAATAACTCAAGAGGTTAACCTCCAAACCCCAAATAACACAATTAAAAATTGGATTCAGAGCTAAACAGAGAATTCACAACAAAAGAATCGTGGATCGCTGAGATGCACATAAAGAAGTGTTTAATGTCCATAGCTGTCAGAGAAACACAAATCAAAACAACCCTAGAATCCCATGTCACATCAATCAGAATGGCTAAGATCAAAACTCCCGTGAGTCACATGCTGCTGAGGATGTGGTGAAAGAGGAACTCTCCTACTTTGCTGGTGGGATTGCAGAGTGATGCAAGCACTCTTGAAATCAATCAGGAGGTTCCTCAGAAAAGTAGAAATAGTTCTACCTGAAGACCTAGCTATACCATCTATATTATTCTGGGAAACAATCCAGATAACCTTCAAACAAAGGGTGGATACAGAAAGTGTGGTTCATTTATAGAAAGGAATACTAATCTTCTTTTAAAAATGAGGACATTATGGGTTTTGCAGTAAAATGGATGGAACTAGAAAATATCATCCTAAGTGAGGTAACTGAGGCCACAAAGAACATGCATGGTATGTTCTCACTGATAAGTGGATATTAGCTAAAAATTACAGAATTCCTATGATAAATCCAACCCATAGACAATAAGAAGTGTAACAAGTGGAAAGCCCCAAGTGAGGATGTTTCAACCCCACTTAGAAGGGGGAAGGAAATAATCATGGAAGGTAGAGGGACATGCATGGAAGAAGCAAAAGGGTGAAGATGAACAGGATCAGGTATGGGGGATGGGGGAACAGGGTAGAAGTTCAGAGGGCAAAGAGAATGAAGGAAAATATGCAGCCTCAAGGTAGAAGGTGGGGGAATTCTCTAGAAAGTACAAGAGACATGGGAGGTGAGACTCTCCTGACTCAATGGAAGTGACCTCAGAGGAAATGCTCAACAGTGGAGAGAGAGAACTGAAAGAGTAATAGATAGACAAGGCCTCAAGTTGAGGGATGGGAATAGCAACCCACAGTCAAAATATCTGACCCAGAATTGTTCCTGTCTAAAAGAACTACATGGACAAACATGGAGAAGAGACTGAAGGAAAGGCAAGCTAATGACTGGCCAACTTGGGATCCATCACTTGGGAGGGGGGAGAGGTCACCATGTTCTGACATCATTACTAATGCTATGATGTGCACACAAGCAGTAGCCTGGCATTTCTGTCTTCAGAGAGGTCCTCCCAGCAGATTACTTAAGCAGATGTAGATTCTTCTAATGAACCACTGGACTGAAGTCAGGGACCTCTATAGTTGAATTAGGGGAAGGATTGAAAGAGCTGAAGGTGGGAGCAATCCATAGGATGACCAGCAGTCTCAAGTAACTCGATCTCAGGGAGCTCCCAGAGACTGAAGCCCCAGTCACGAACATACATAGGCTGGTCTGAGGTTTCTGACACATATATAGCAAAGGTCTGCCTTATCTGGTCTCAGTGGGAGAAGATAAGCTTAATTCTCTAGAGACTTAAGGCCTCAAAGAGAGGTGAGGCCTGGTGCGGTGGTAGAAGAATCACTCTCTTGGAAGCAAGGGAATGAAGAATGAGATGAGGGATTCTGGAAGGGGGCACCGGGAGGTGGGGAGATGAAGATTGAATGTAAATAAACAGAATAATTAAAATTTATAAAATCAAAACAAATAAAAAATTCAAAGACATCATGAATTTTGCCGGCAAGAAGGACAGAGTTTCAGAATATCATCCTGAGTGAGGCAACCTCATCCCATATGAATATGTGTGGTACATACTCACTTATAAGTGGATATTAGCCATAAAATACAGGATACCCATGCTACACTCCACAGACCCAAAAGAGCTAAACAAGAAGGAAGGCTCATGCAAGGATTATTGAATCTCAGTTACAGGGGGCAATAAAATAGTCATAAGAGGTGGATGAAGGGACGGAACTGGATCAGGGAAGGTATGGCAAGGGATCAGTTGTGGGCAGGGACAGGAAAACTAGACAGATGACCATGAGAATAAATAGAAATCTGCAACTGATGAGGTTGGGGAGGTGGGGGGTATCTCAAGGACTAGACAGAGACCTGGATTAAAGGAGGCACTCAAGAATGATGAGGGGTGACCTTAGCTGTGAATCACAGCATTGGAGGTATGAATCCAGAAGAGCATCCTCCTCCTGTAGCCAGGCAAAAACCCCAGCTGAGCATTAAGGACACAAACCCACCCACAAAGCTTTTGACCCAAAATTTATCCTGTCTACAAGGGGAATGGAGCAGAGACTGAGGGAATGGCCAATGAATAACTGGCCAACTTGAGACTAATTTCATAGGCAAGCAACAATCCCTGACACTATTAGTGACATACTATTATGCTTGCAGACAGGAGTCTAGCATAGCTCTCCTTTAAGAGGCTCCACATAGAAACTGATTCATACAAATGCAGACACTCACAACAGAAGAGTGGATGGAGCTTCGGAACTCTTATGGAAGAACAGTAGGATGTATTGTGGCCACCACAGAGGATAAGAACTTCATGAGAAAAAGAGTCAACTAACCTGGACCCTTGGGGCTCCCAGACACTGAACCACCCACCAAAGAACATGTATGAATGGGACCTAGGCCCTTTGGACTTAAGTAGCAGATGTGAAGCATCTATGCAGTAGTATGTATAGTATTTAACATGATTTGGACCTATGTATAGTTATCCAATATATTCTTTTAAAAAGTTAATGATTAAGTGAAATTTTTACTCCATATTTTTTACAGTTTAGATGAACTAGACAAGATATACTTTTTCCTGTCCATGTTTCATCATTACAATCATCCCAATTTTCTTCTACAGTTTAATTAGTGACCATTCCATTTTATTCATCCTGACATATTTTGCCACCAACTAAAGATTCTGTTACATGTGAACAACTTATAAGTCAATTTCATTATTTTTGTTTGTATTTATTGGTTGATTGGTTTGTTTTGAGTCATAGGTTTTCTATGTAGCACTTGCTATGTAGATCACCCTGGTGTGGAATAGATTCACTTACCTCTGCTTCTTAATTGCGGGATTAAAGATGTATGCTACCATGACTGGCTAGTTATAAAATTTTATATTATTTAGTGCACCTCATATCCTCAGTTTTAAAAACCTCCCAATTGCCATTTTAATAGGATCAGTTTTTTCCATTACCCTTAACTGTATCTCTGAAATTTCTGCACTCTAAAATGAATGTTTGATATTTAACCTAATATGATTATATAGTAATGAAAATGGAACATTTTGCATGCTAAGCATTCATAAAAATCACCTTTGTTGGTTTAACCAAAATGCTGATTCATTCAAGTATAGATCTGCTAATTTTTACAGTTCTTGAATAGTTACATATATTAGTAACTAACAATTACCAGTAAGCTCGGCAGCTAAAGCTGGGATTTCAAACCCACCTCTCTTCTCCATACTGTGATTTGTTCTGGAATGGGATTGCACAGTTTTTGTGTATGATACTGCAATAACAGTAAGTTCACATGAAGAAACCTTTATCTTGTTGGCATCAATCTCCTCTGTGTCATATTCCTTCGATGTTAGGGTTTTCATGCTGTGATAAAACAACATGAACAAAAATGTGATCTGGGGAGAAAGGAGTTGATTTTATACTTTAGTTTGGTGAACACATTGCATCACTGAGGTAAGTCAGAGCAAGAACTCAAACAGGAACCTGGAGGCAGGAACCTGGAGGCAGGAACTGAAGGAATGTTGCTTACTTGCTTGCTCTTAATGCCTGGATCTTTCTGCCTTGTTCTAACACTGTGAGCCATGATCTCAGGGATGTCAACATTATAAAGAAACAGGCCCTCCCACATCAATCATTAATGAAGAAAACAGACTACAGTTAATCCCACAGGCCAGTCTGGTGAAGTATTTTCTCAGTCGTTCCATTTTCCAAAATGACTCTAATTTGTTTTAGGTTGACATAGAACTAGTATTCATACTTTCTGTTTTTCATTCCACAGTGGTACTTGAGACTTAAGAGGAACATATTGTATATATATATATATATTTTCATGTGTTCTTTCTTTTACAAAAATTTATTGGTTTACTTTTTTACACTTCATATTTTATTCCCTGCTGGCCAACCACTGACTTTTTCACATCTCATAACTCCTTCCCACATCCCTGTCTCCACATGGATATCCCAACCCCCACACCACATGAGTTTCCTTGGGGCCTTCAGTCTCTTGAGGGTTAGGTGCATTATCTCTGAAAAAAATACAGACCCAGCAGTCCTCTACTGTGTGTGTGTGTGTGTGTGTGTGTGTGTGTGTGTTGGGGGGTCTCATATCAGCAGGTGTATGCTGCCTGTTTGATGGTCCAGAGTTTTAGAAATATCAGGGGTCCAGATTAATTTAGACTGCTGGTCCTATTGGGTTGCCCTTTTCCTCAGCTTCTTTCTGCCTTCCCTATTTCAACAACAGGGGTCAGCTGCTTCTTTACATTGCTTGGGTTCATATATCTGCATCTGACGTCTTTCATCTGCTTGTTGTTTCTTCCAGAGTGTGCTCATGCTGATCCCTTTTTGTGAGTGTTCCATAGCCTCAGTAATAGTGTTAGGCCTTGGGACTTTCCCTTGAACTGGATCCTACATTGGGCTTGTTGAGGGACCTTCTTTTCCTTGGGCTCCTCTCCTCCATTTCCATCTCTGTAATTACTTCAGTGAGGAGCAATTATGGGTCAGAGTTGTGACTGTGGGATGGATCCCTCTCCCTCATTTGATGCCCTGTCTTCCTGCTGGAGGTAGGCCCTATAATTTCCCTCTCCCTACTGTCAGGCATTTCATCTAGGGTCCCTCCCTTTGAGTCCTAAGAGTTTCTCACCTCTTAGGTCTCTGGTACATTCTAGAGGGTCACCCCAAACTCCTATCTCCTGAAGTTGCCTATTTCCTCTCTTTCTGTTGACCCTCAGGGTTTAAGTCCTTTTCCATTACCTAATACCACATCAGGTTCTCCTCTCCACCCACTCCCTGCACCCCAACCACATTCTATCTGATGTCCCTCCCTCCCCATTTGTGATTGCTTTCTTTTCCCTCCCAAGTGGGACTGAAGTATTCTCATTTTGGGGCACTTCAGCTTCTTGACCTTTGTGAGTTATGTGGACTGTATCTTGGATATTCATTACTTTTTTTTGGCAATGCTCACTTATTAGTGAGTACATACGATACATGTACTTTTGAGTCCATCCATTTGCCTGCAAAACTCAGGATGTCCTCAGTTTTAATAGCTTAGTAGTATTCCATTGTGTAAATGAACCACATTTTCTGTATCCATTCTTCTGTTGTGGACATGTGGGTTGTTTTCAGCTTCTGGCTATCACAAATAAGGACACTATGAATGTAGTGGAACATGTGCTCCTGTGGCATGCTAGGGCATCTTTTGGGTATATTCCCAAGAGTGGTATAGCTGGGTCTTCCTGTAGATCTATTTTTAATTTTCTGAGAAACCTCCAGATTGATTTCCAGAGTGCTTGTACCAGTTTGCAATCCCACCAGCAAAGGAGGAATATTTCTCTTTCTCCACATCCTCTCCAACATGTGTTGTCACCTGTGATTTTGATCTTAGCAATTCTGATTGGTGTCAGGTGGAATCTCAGTGTGGTTTTGATATACATTTCTCTGATCACCAAGAACATTTCTTTAGGTGCTTCTTAGCCATTCAAGATTCCTGAGTTGTGAAAACTTGGTTTAGCTGTATAACCCAATTTTTGATTGGGTTGTTTGGGTTTTTTGATGAATAACTGCTTGATTTCTTTATATATGTTGTATATTAGCCCTCTATCAGATGTGTGGTAAGTGAAAATTTTCTCTCAATCTGTAGGTTGCTGATTTGTCTTATTGATAATATCCTTTGCCTTACAGATGCTTTACAGTTCCATGAGGTCCTATTTATCAATTTTTGATCTTAGAGTGTGAGTCATTGGAGTTCTGTTTAGGAAATTTCTCCTGTGCCAATGAGATCAAGGCCCATTTCTACTTTCTCTTCTGTTAGATTCAATGTATCTCCTTTTATGTTGAGGTTCTCCTCTCCACACACTCCCTGCATCCCAAAAACTTTCTCTCTGATGTCCCTCCCTCCCTTGGACTTGGACTTTGTGCAAGGTGACAAATATGTGTCTATTTTCATTTTTCTACATACAGATAACCAGTTAGACCAGCACCATTTATTGAAGATGCATTCCTTTTTCCATTTTATATTTTTGGCTTCTTTGTCAATCATCAAGTTTCTCTAAGTATGTGGTTTTGTTTGTAGGTAGGTCTTCAATTCTATTCCATTGATCAAGGTGTCTGTCTCTGTACCAATACCATGCAGTTTTTATCACTATTGCTCTGTAGTAAATCTTGAGGTCATGAATGGTGATTCCTCCAGCCTTTCTTTTATTGCTAAGAATTGTTTTTGCTATTCTGAGTGTTTTGCCTTTCCAGATGAATTTGAGAATTGCTTTTTCCATGTCTTTGAAGAATTGAGATGGGATTTTGAAGGAGATTGCATTAAATTTGTAGAGTGCCTTTTGTAGGATGGCCATTTTTACTATGTTAATTTTGCCCATCCAGAAGCATGGGAGATCTGTCCATTTTCTGACATCTTCCTCAATTTCTTTTTTGAGAGACTTGAAGTTATTTTCATACAGATCTTTCACTCTTTGTGGCTATTGTGAAGGGAGTTGTTTCCTTAATTTCTTTCTTGGCTTGTTTATCATTTGTATAAAGGAAGGCTACTGATTTATTTGAGTTAATTGTATATATGACCATTTCACTGAAGTTGTTTATCATAATAAACAGAGAAGAGAAATTCTCTGACAGAATTTTTGGGGTCACTTACATATCCTATCCTGTCATCTGCAAATAGTGATACCTTTATTTCTTTTTTTGCCATTTTTTTATCCCCTTGATCTCATTTTGTTGTTCTAGCTAGCACTTCAAATACTATATTGAATGGATATGGGGGGACTGGGCATCTTTATACCTGATTTGAGTGTGATTGCTTAAAGAATGTCTCCATTTAATTTAATATTGGCTGTTGGTTTGCAGTAAATTGCTTTTATTATGCTTAGGTATGGGCCTTGAATTCCTGATCTCTTCAATATTTTTAACATAATGGGGTGTTTTACTTTGTCAAATGCTTTTTCTTCATCTAAGGAGATTATCAGGTCTTTTTTTCTTTGAGTTTGTTTATATAGTGGATCACATTAATGGATTTTCATATATTCAACCAACCTTGCATGCCTCGGATGAAGTTTATTTTATTGGGATGAATGATTGCTTTGATGTATTATTGGATTCAGTTCGCAAAATTTGTATTGAGTATTTTTGAATTGATATTCATGAGCAAGATTGGTCTGAAGTTCACTTTTTTGGTTGGGTCCTTAAGTGGTTTAGGTATCAAAGTAATTATGGTTTCATAAAATGAATTATGTAGTATTTCTTCTCTTTCTGTTTTATGGAACAGTTTGAGGAAAATTAGTATCAGGTCTTCTTTGTATGTCTCGTAGAATTCTGCACTAAATCCTTCTGGCCCTGGGTTTTTTATGGTTAGGAGATATTTAATGACTTCTATTTCCTTGTGTGATATGGGCCTGCTTAGATAGATTACCTACTCTTGATTTAACTTCAGTGTGTGGTATCTGCATAGAAAACCATCCATTTTTATCTAGATGTTCCAGTTTTGTTGAGTATAGACTTTTATAGTAGTATCTGATGATTTTTTTTAATTTCCTCCATATCTGTTATGTTTCCCTTTTCATTTCTTATTTTATTAATTTGAACACTGCCACAGGACCCTTTAGTTGTTATTGGTAGGGGGGTTTATCTATCTTGTTGATTCTATCAAAGAACCAGCTTCTGGTTTTGTTGATTCATTGTAATGTTTTATTTATTTCTATTTAGTTGATTTCTGCCCTGAGTTTGAGTTCCTGCCTTCTACTCCTCTTGGGTGAGTTTGCTTCTTTTTGTTCTAGAGCTCTCAAGTGTGTCATTAAATTGTTAGTGTATGACCTCTCCAGTTTCTTTACCAGGGCACATAGCTCTATGAATTTTCTTCTTAGCACTGCTTTCATTGGGTTCCATAAGTTTGGGTATGATGTCAACATTTTCATTAAATTTCAGGAAGTCTTTAATTTTTTTCTTTATTTCTTCCCTGACCAAGTTATTATTGAACAAAGAGTTGTTCAGTTTCCACAGGTATGTGGGCTTTCTGTAGTTTTTGCTGTTCTTGAAGGCCAGCCATAGGCCATGGTGGTGATCTGATAGGATTCATGGTATTATTTCAATCTTCTTGTATCTGTTGAAGGTTGTTTTGTGACCAATTTTATGGTCAATTTTGGAGAAGGCACCATGAGGTGCTGAGAAGAAGGTGTATTCTTTTATTTTAGGGTGAAATGTTCTGTAGATGTCTGTTAAATCCATCTGGCTCAGAACCTCTCTTAGTTTCACTGTGTCTCTGTTTAGTTTCTGTTTCAATGACCTGTCCATTGGTGAGCGTAGGGGTGTTGGAGTCTCCCCCACTTATTATTGTGTGGTGTTCAATGTGTATTTTGAGCTTTAGTAAGCTTTCATTTATGAATGTGGGTGCTCTTGCATTTGACGCATAGATATTCAGAAATGAGAGTTCTCTTTGTGGATTTTCCCCTTGTTTCTTGTGACCATTTGCTTAGAAGACCTTTATTCATTCTTTTACTCTGAGATAGTGCCTGTCTTTGTTACTGAGGTGTATTTCTTGTATGCAGCAAAAGGCTGGATCTTATTTGCATATCCAGTCTGTTAGCTTATATCTTTTTATAGGTGAGTTGAGTCCATTAATATTCGGAGATGTTAAAGAGAGATGACTCTTGGTTCCTGATATGTTTGTTATTTATAGGTTGCTTTATGTGCTTGTGGTTCTCTCCTTTTGGCTTTGTTGTGAGATGCTTAAGATCTTGCCCTTTCCTAGTGCAGGCTCCTTCCTTATGTTGGAGTTTTCATTCTAGGATTGGTTTATAGGTACTGTTTGAATTTGGTTTTGTCCTGGAATATTTTGTTTTCTCCATCTCTGTTGATTGAGAGTTTTGTGGGGTGTAGTAGCCTGGGCTGGCATTTGTGTTCTCTTAGAGTCTGAATGACCTCTGACAAGGCTCTCTGGCTTTCATAGTCTCTGTTAAGAAGTCTGGTATAATTCTGATTGGTCTATCTTTGTATGTTACTTGGCCATTTTCCCTTTCAGCTTTTAATATGTCTGGTGTCTTCAGAAGCCAAAATAATGTACTGATTGTTATCTTTTTCAAAAGTGACAAATGTTCTTAAATTGCAAGTCATGGCGTCAACCCTTGAGCAATTTTAATATGAATATTTACATCAAATACAATAAGACTATGAAAGAAATAGGACTTTTATTTCTATCCTTATGTAGACTAATAAAGTAAACTACCAAGAAATTTGTGTGAATAACTCTGTTGGAGACTTTGATTACAATGAATGCAATGAACAAATTCAAGCTAATCAGTGAGGCAAGCAAGGCATGTAGGAAAATGATTCATTAAAAATAAACACATCAATTTCATCACATCTGTCTTACCTATCTCTCAAGGCAACTGAGCTTAGCGCCCAAAGAAACTTCTTACATGTGATTCCCTTTATTATAAAAAATAAAATAATAGTGCATTTTTCTTGGAAAATGCAAAGCATGATCCATGTGACTGATCTTGTTATATTTATATTGAAAACAGGATATTTACAACCAATAGAATAAAGGAAATAATGAGAAAATACACATAAGTCAGAGCTTGATACTCAATAAAGAGTCAAAGTGCCCATTCATTTCTTTGTAGACAAATAAGATGGTGTTAAATAAACATCCTAACAGTGGATTGACTCCGGATAAATTATGAACACCTTCAATGGTGCATTTATCTTATTCATCCCTTGTGAACAGATCTCTATTAGCACTTTCAGAGGAGCATTTAGATTGTGTTCATGAGAATGGTCAGTGAGTCCAACTTGACTCCATGGAATTGGAAGAAAGTAAGCATACCTAAGAGTTTTGGGATATGGCTTTGTGGAAAATGCAGTAGAAATTTTCAGAATACTCACAGTCTAAAGCAAAAGGAGGCATATACATAAAAATTATGCTTCTAAAATCTAAGATGAGACATGAAACAGTAATATCCATAAAAGATATTTGTAAAACTCATACAACATCTAGCCTACTGACTGAAAATGTATTTCTTACAGGAAGATTTGAATAAAACATTTCAAGGAACATTCCATAAGAAACATGGAATGACAAGAGTAATGTAGCATGATTTTCAGCAATTTGAACAAGGATGTATCTGTATATGCCCATGAGCATACATGTGTGTGTGTGCATTTTTATGTTTGTCTCTGTGTGTGTATGTGGTGTGTGTGTGTGTGTGTGTGTGTGTGTGTGTGTGTGTGTGTGTGTGTGTGATATAGAGGAATTTAAATTCAGCCACATGGCTGTTCTGGCAAGGGATCACATGTGAAAATATGATGTAGTTGGAATGCAAATATGCCACACACACACACACACACACACACACACACACACACACACCTTTACTCTCTCTGGCTATAAGGCACTCCTTTAATCCCTTTGGGTAGAACAGAGACATGCCTTTAGTACAAACCTTTAATCCCAAACAATGATGTCTAAGCACAAAGATTGAGAGCAAATTAGAGACAGATTTAACAGAATATGGTCAATTCTCACAAGAACAGACAGAAAGAATGGCTACTTAACAAGTAATGAGAGAGAGAGATATAAAGAGGACTTGGGATCAATTCAGTTCAGTACAGTGGGATTCAGTTCAGTTCAGTTCAGTTGAGGTCAGTTCAGTTCAGTTCAGTTTGGAGTTCAACTAATAAAGTTCAGAAGCAGTCTTTCCAAACAGAGCAATACAGTTAGAAGTTGAGGGAAGCAAATTTGAAACAGTCAGCTTGGAGAGGAGTTTGAGTCAGAAAACCTGATTTGAATCAGCCAGCTAGAGTTCATGGAGAGATAGAAAGTATGAATTTATTCAGAAGTAAATCTCAGAGGCTGAAATATTCTAGGAATGGTTAGTGGATGGAATCTAGAAGATGAAGTAGTCAAGGTCAAGACTTGCATAATATTAGAATTTTCCAGGCTAAAGCCTATGGATAGTTAGCCAGAAATGTGCTGAGGTTGACCCAAGCCACGTATCTTTACAGCATGGGTAAAGATTCTATCATATCCCTTCATCTTAGGAAATAAAAGCTACATTTGCATTAACATGTGTGTGTATTTAAACACTTAAATTATTCAGAATCTTTACTTCGCATAATAATACTGGATTTTCTTAGCCAGGAAGTGAGCACTTGTACACTAACATAAAATAAGCATGTTACTAACAGGAAAATGTCATGTAGAAGACATTTAATAACAGAATCATCATTGAACAATAAAATGATTAAGGTTAAAATGCCAGTAAAAGTTCCAACAACCAACTTAAAAAATTTGTGATTCATAGAGAAAAGACTTGAATTAAACTCCAAGAAAATTGAATATTAAATACAAAGAAGTTTTAGTTGGACTATCAGCAGGTGTCTTAGCAAAATCTTATATCTAAGGGAATTGTAGCCTACTGTTTCCATAGTTCTGAGGAAGCAAAGATTTTACCTGAGAATACAAAGTCTCATATGTTAGTATTTAGAAATAAGAGACTTTCCTAGGAATAAAACCTAAGGTCCTTTATTACTAATTTGATTTGCATTCAAGAAAATCCCAAAGAAGACTTTAAAAGAAAGAATCCTAATTGGAAATGTGAGTGCACGTGGGAATAAGATGTTTACTGGAAATTAAATTCATGCACTAAATATTAGAATACTTTACTAATGAAACTAGCAAAATGGTTAAAAGGAAAAAACTGCAATAATTTATCAGTAGATGACACAAAACTAAATAAACTATGCTACCAAAATCATAAAACCAGGGGAGAATAATGAGTATCATTTTTCTGAAAGTAAGCTAAATTGCTTATGATGTTTTACAAAATCTCTATAGCTACACCAAGGAAAAAGTATAATAGATACACAAATGTAGAAGAGAAAAAAATCTTTGTACTACTCCTGAAATGGAGAAGGGGATGAATGAAACAATATTTCATAAAAGAACAGAAATAGGAAACAAGAATTGCAATATAGTTATACAGCAATGGACAAAACAGAAAACTTATATATATACTCAGTGACTCTAAATAGAAATGGTTTATCTTATCCAGATGGAATAAATCTTGGTGTTGACTGGTTGAAGAGTGAGTTTGAAGTATGTCTCTTTAGAAAGAGATTTTATTTAGGTTTAAGGGATAGAAAAGATAGTCCCCTAAAGGGGCACCAAAGTGAAACAAGAGCTATGCCTCAAGAAAGAGACTATGGACAAGTATAAACAGAGGCCAAAAATGTCAATGTAATAGAAATTTGTTTGATTCATCAACAGATTCTAAAAGTGTAAATAAACATATGTCATTGTTAGGGAACAGAGAGTATAAAGCAAGCATTAACAATTTGAAAAGAGCACATAGAAAATTACACAGTACCTGCAGTGGACTTTAACCAAAAGAAAAATAACCAAGAAAATATTACAATCCTAACTATATATGAACCCACATATATTGTACCTAATTCTGCAAAACGATTTGCCAATAGTAGGGGAATTTCTCCCTAATTAATTGGTTCGCTAATAAAGATGACAAGAAGCTAATTGCTGAGTGAAGAGGAGGAGTTAGGATTTCTATATCTTAGATAGGAAGAGCAGATGCAGGTGGAAGGAAAGGCTTTTTTTTTTTTTTTTTTTTTTTTTACAGAAGGTGGAGAGCAAGAGGATCAGGATGTAGACCTGGAATTGTTAGACTCTGTGGTTTAGGACGATAGATTCCACACCCAGCATTTATATCATCTGCTGATTTTAATCTAAGATTTTCTGCTGTTTTCCATTCTTGGCAACTCAGGTGGACAGGAGCCAAAGATCACAGCCAGAGCAGAATTTGTCCAGTCTTTGAAGCAGGAAGATTGGGCAAAATACAAAGCTTCAGGAAAGAGGTAAATACAGTGGAGCACAGTCTGGCGAGAGTGCTCCAGCAGCTGGCCTTGGGGTTGCGAACTCTCTGGGAACTAAACTACTAACCAAAGAGTACACATGGATGGACCCATGGCTCCAGTTGCATATATAGCAGAAGATGGCCTTGTTGTACATCAAAGGGAGGAGAACCTTTGGTCCTGAGAAGGCTCGGACGATGCCCCAGTATAGCAGGATGCCTGGAAAGGGAAGCTGGAGTAGTTGGGTTGGTGAGCAGGGGGAGGGGGAATGGGATAAGGTGTTTTTGGAGGGGAAACCAAGAAAGGGGATAGTATTTGAAATGTAAATAAAGAAAATGGCTAATAAATAATAATGATGATGATGATCATCATCATCATGATCATGATGATGATAGAGAGACAGGGAGAGAGGAAGAAAGAGAGAGAGGGGGGAACACACAGCTTGCTCCAGTGGGTCGGCACCACAGAGCTTAGGTTCCAGTCGGGAGCCTTCAAATCTCCACTTCGGGATCCAGAAGCACCTGGGCTACAACACCACATCTCCAGGTCCAGCAAGAGGCTAGTGGGGCACCCGGGAGGCCAGCTGGGAGGAGTCAGTGTGCTCTGGTGTGTTCAGCAGGCCCCAGCAGGAGCCTTCAGGTTTCTGCTTTGGGATCTGAACAGCATGGGACACAGCACTCCATCTCCAGGAAGTGCAAGAGGAATGGTATGCACCCAGAGGCAGACTGGGAGCACACAGGCTGCTCCATTGGGTTGGCACCACAGAGATTAGGTTCCATTCCTGAGGCCTCTGGCAGGAGCTTTCAGATCTCCACTTCAGGATCCAGAACAGCCTGGGCTACAACACCACATCTCCAAGCTCTGCAAGAGGCCAGAGGGGCACCGGGAGGCCAGCTGGGAGGAGTCAGTGTGCTCTGGTGAGTCCAGCAGGTCCCAGGCGGGAGCCTTCAAGTGTCTGCTTCAGGATCTGAGCAGCCTGGGCCACATCACCCTGTCTCCAGGCAGTGCAGGAGGTCAGCTGTGCATCAGAGGCCACGTGGGAAGAGGCAGCTTGCACTGGTGAGTCCAGCATTGACAAGACCAACTAACACCAGTGAGAACTAGATGGCAAAAGGCAAATGCAGGAATGTCACTAACAGAAATCAAAGCAATATGGCAGCATCTGAACCCAATTCTCCTTTAACAGCTTGTCCTGGATATCCCATCACACCAGTAAAACAAGATTTGGATTTAAAATCACTGGTCATGATGCTCATAGAGGAACACATGAAAGACATACTTAAAGAAATTCAGGAGAAAAATGGACCAAAAGTTAGAAGCTGTTACAAGGGATACACAAAAATCATTGAAAGAAATTCAGGAGAATACAAAAGCCAATAAGAAGGAAACACAAAAATCACTTAAAGAAATACAGGAGAACTTTGGTCAACAGGCTGAGGTCATGAAAGAGGAAACACAAAAAACTCTTAAAGGATTACAGGAAAGCACAAACAAGCAAGTGAAGGAGCTCAGCAAAACCATCCAGGATCTAAAATCAGAAGTAGAAACAACTAAGAAAACTCAAAGGGAGACAACTTTGGAGATAGAAAACCTTGGGAAGAAATCAGGGGACATAGATGCAAATATCAACAACAGAATACAAGAGATAGAAGAAAGAAACTCAGATGCTGAAGATAGCATAGAAACCATGGACTCAACAGTGAAAGAAATTGCAAAATGCAAAAAGCTTGTAACCGAAAACATCCAGGAAATCCAGGACACAATGAGAAGACCAAACCTAAGGAGTATAGGCATAGATGAGAGTGAAGATTTACAACTTAAAGGGCCAGCAAATATCTTCAATAAAATTATGGAAGAAAACTTCCCTAACCTAAAGAGAGAGATGCCCATGAATATATAAGAAGCCTACAGAACTCCAAACAGACTGAACCAGAACAGAAATACCTCCTGTCACATAATAATCAAAACACCAAATGTACTAAACAAAGAAAGAATATTAAAGGCAGTAAGAGAAAAAGGCCAAGTAACATATAAATGAAGACCTAGTAGAATCACACCAGACTTCTCACCTGAGACTATGAAAGCTAGAAGATCCTGGGCAGATCTCATGCAGACTCTAAGAGAACACAAATGCCAGCCCAAACTACTATACCCAGCAAAACTCTCAATCACCATAGATGGAGAAACTAAGATATTCCATGACAAAACCAAGTTTACCCAATATCTATCCACAAACCCAGCCCTACAAAGGATAATAGGAGGAAAACAGCAGTACAAGGAGGGAAATTTCACTCTGGAAAAAGCAAGATAGTAACCTTCTTTCATCAAACCCAAAAGAAGTTAACCAATCAAATTTTAAAAATAGCATCAAAAATGACAGGAAGTAATAATCACTACTCCATAATATCTCTTAACATCAATGGCCCAATAAAAAGACATAGATCAACCGACTGGATACATAAACAGGACCCTACATTTTGCGGCATACAGGAAACACACCTCAGGAAACACACCTCTACTACCTTAGAGTAAAAGGCTGAAAGACAATTTTACAAGCAAATGTTCTCAGGAAACAAGTTGGAGTAGCCATTCTAATATCAGATAAAATTGACTTTCAACCCAAAGTCATCAAAAGAGACTCTGAGGGACACTTCTTGCTGGTCAAAGGAAAAATACAACAAGAATAACTCTCAATCCTGAACACCTATGCTCCAAATGCAAGGGCACCCTCATCCATAAAAGAAACTTTATTAAAGCTCAAAGCAAACATTGCACCTAACACAATAATTGTGGGTGACTTCAACAGTGCACTTTTCTCAATGGACCAATCAGGAAAACAGAAACTGAACAGGGACACAGTGAAACTAATTGAAGCTTTGTAGGAATTAGATTTAACAGATATATATAGAACATTCTATCCTAAAGCAAAAGAATATACCTTTTTCTCAGAACCTCATGATACCTTCTCCAAAATCTACCATATAATTGGTCACAAGACAGACCTCAACAAATATAAGATTGAACTAATCCCATGCCTCCTATCAGATCACTATGGAGTAAAAGTGGTCTTCGATAGCAACAAAAACAACAGAAAACCAAGATACACATGGAAACTGAACAATATTCTAATCAATGATACCTTTGTCAAGGAAGAAATAAAGAAAGAAATTAAAGACTTTTTAGAACTTAATGAAAATGAAGACACAACATACCCAAATCTATGGGACACAATGAAAGCAGTGCTAAGAGGAAAACTCATAGCCCTGAGTGCCTCCAAAAAGAAAATGGAGAGAGCATATACTAACAGCTTAATGTCACAACTGAAAGCCCTGCAACAGAAAAGCTATTTCACCCAGGAGGAGTAGAAGGCAGGACATCGTCAAACTCAGGGCTGAAATCAATCATGTAGAAACAAAGATAACCATACAAAGAATCAACAAAACCAGGAGCTGATTCTTTGAGAAAATCAACAGATTTTTCCTTAGCCAGAATTTTCCACAAAATAGAAACAGAAGGGACTCTACCCAACTCCTTCTATGAAGCCACAATTACGCTGATACCAAAACCACACAAAGATTCATCAAAGAAAGGGAACTTCAGGCCAGTTTCCCTTATGAATATTGATGCAAAAATACTTAATAAAATTCTTGCCAAACCAATCCAAGAACACATCAAAACGATCATCCACAATGATCAAGTAGGCTTCATCCCAGGGATGCAGAGATGGTTCAATATAAGAAAATCCATCAATGCTATCCTCTACATAAACAAACGCAAAGAAAAAAACCATATGATCATCTCACTAGATGCAGAAAAAGCATTTGACAAAATTCAGCATCCTTTCATGCTAAAACTCTTGGAAAGAACAGGAATTCAAGGCCCATACCTAAACATCTTTAAAGCAATATTCAGCAAACCGGTAACCAACATCAAACTAAACTTGAAGCAATCCCACTAAAATCAGGGACTAGACAAGGCTGTCCAGTCTCTCCATATCTTTTCAATATAGTACTTGAAGTTCTAGCTAGAGCAATTAGACAACATAAGGAGGTCAAGGGGATACAAATTGGAAAGGAAGAAGTCAAATTATTACTATTTACAGATGACATGATAGTCTATTTGAGTGACCAGAAAACCTCCACCAGAGAACTCCTATAGCTGATAAACAACCTCAGCAAAGTGGCTGGTTATAAAATCAACTCAAGTAAATCAGTTGCCTTCCTATACTCAAAGGATAAGCAAGCTGAGAAAGAAGTTGGGGAAATGACACCCTTCACAATAGCCACAAACAATATAAAGTATCTTGGTGTGACTCTAACCAAGCAAGTGAAAGATATATGTGACAAGAACTTCAGGTCTCTGAAGAAGGAAATTGAAGAAGACCTCAGAAAATAGAAAAATCTTCCATGCTTGTGGATCGGCAGGATTAATATAGTCAAAATGGCTAATTTGCCAAAATCAATATACAGATTCAACGAAATACCCATCAAAATCCCAACTCAGTTTCTCCCAGAGTTAGAAAAAGCAATTCTCAAATTCATCTGGAATAACAAAAAACCCAGGATAGCTAAAACTATTCTCAACAACAAAAGAAATTCAGGGGGAATCAGTAACCCTGACTTCAAGCAATACTACAGAGCAATAGTGTTAAAAACTGCATGGTATTGGCACAGTGACAAACAAGTGGACTAATGGAATAGAATTGAAGATCCAGAAATGAATCCACACATATATGGTCACTTGATCTTCGACAAAGGTGCCAAAAATTTCCAGTGCAAAAAAGATAGCCTTTTCAACAAATGGTGCTGGTTCAATTGGAGGTCAGCATGCAGAAGAATGCAAATTGACCCATTCTTATCTCCATGTACTAAACTTAACTCCAAGTGGATCAAGGACCTCCATGTAAAACCAGACACACTGAAACTAATAGAAAAGAAACTGGGGAAGACCCTTGAGGACATGGGCACAGGGGAAAAGTTCCTCAACAGATCACCAATAGCTTATGCTCTAAGATCAAGAATTGACAAATGGGACCTCATAAAATTAAAATTTTCTGTAAGGCAAAGGACACTGTTAAAAGGACAAAATGGCAACCATCAAATTGGGAAAGGATATTCACCAACCCTACATCTGATAGAGCACTAATATCCAACATATCCAAAGAACTCAGGAAGTTAGACCCCTGGGAATCAAATAACCCTATTAAAAATGGGGTACAGATCTAAACAAAGAATTTTCACCTGAAGAAATTTGGATGGCTGAGAGGCACCTTAAGAAGTGCTCAACATCATTAGTCATTAGAGAAATGCAATTCAAAACAACCCTGAGATTTTACCTTACACCAGTCAAAATTTCTAAGGTCAAAAACTCAGGAGACAGCAGGTGTTGGCGAGGATGTGGATTAAGAGGAACACTCCTCCACTACTGGTGGGCTGTAAGATGGTACAACCACTTTGGAAATCAGTCTGGCGGTTCCTCAGAAAACTGGACATGACACTTCTGGAGGACCCTGCTATACTTTTCCTGGGCATATACCCAAAGGATTCCCTGGCATGCAATAAAGACACATGCTCCATTATGTTTATAGCAGCCTTATTTATAATAGCCAGAAGCTGGAAATAACCCAGAAGACCCTCAAAGGAGGAATGGATACAGAAAATGTGGTATATTTACACAATGGAATACTACTCAGCAATTAAAAAAAATGAATTCACAAAATTTTTAGGCAAATGGTTTGATCTGGAAAATATCATACCAAGTGAGGTAACCCAATCACAAAAGAATACACATGGAATGCAATCTCTGATAAGTGGATATTAATTAGCCCAGAATTCCTGAATACCCAAGGTACAAATCGCATAACAAATGACTCTCATGAAGAAGTATGGAGAGGGTCTTGATCCTGGAAAGGATTTGTCTAGCATTGGAGGGGAATATAAGGACAGAGAAAAAGGAGGGAGGTGATTGGAGAACAGATGGAGAGAGGAAGGTTTATGGGACATATGGGGAAGGGAGATCTGGGAAAGGGGAAATCATTTGGAATGTAAACAAATAATATAGAAAATAAAAAATATTAAAAATAAAAAACAAGGAACCCGAGAGAGAGAGAGAGAGAGAGAGAGAGAGAGAGAGAGAGAGAGAGAGAGAGAGAGAGAGAGAGAGAGCTCTGAGGTCTGGCAAGGCAGGGCAGGGCAGGTATCTGTGGGAGAGGCATTGGCTAGAAGAAACACATGGTCATGGTCTGCATCTATGCAATGAGCTAGGAACAGACAGTGACTGCCAATACCAATGCATAGTCAGATTTAGTGTGGGTTGATTTTAAAATTAAACAAAACAGCCAATAGATTTGAAGGCTCAAATTAAATGCAAACTAACAATAGTAGGTGATATCAATACCATATTTTTATAATAGGATATTTGGACAAAATTAAACATGTGAAATACCAGAACTGAATGGGGTTATGTTAGAGAAAACTAAAACTATCTACATACCATTCCACCTAAGCAGAAAGATAATGTATTCCATTCAGCAGCCTATAAAAAAGTTCTTAAAAGGAAATACAGTGGGACCCAACCCAGAACTTAGTAAGTATAGAAAAAAAATTTAAAATCCCTGAATTTTTTCTGAAAGAAAACAAAATTTATGTTAAAATTAACAGCAAACTATCTATTAAGATATTTGATCATACTGGGATTCTCAAATTGTATTATTTAATGAAAAAACAAAACTCTATTTGTGATATGGCTTAGCCCTTAACACAGACCTATCATCCCACTGAAAGGAATACAGACATGCTTTTATTCCAAATAATAAACGTGAAATTAATGTGTAGAAGCAAGCAAGCACTGATGTTTAAAACTGATGTTTAATTGAGTGGCAGACAATGTGATAAATTAGAAATTGATTTGACAGAAACTTCCCAGAAGGGAACTGAAATAGGAGCTACTTAAGGGGCAGTGCAGAGAGACGGACAGAAAGGAACAAAGAAACAGAGAGAGGGAGCAGGGGAGAGAGAGAGGAGGCAGTTTTATCTGCACAGAGAGAGGTTGAAGAGAGAGAGAGCAAACTAGACCTGGGTAACAAAAGGATGAGCCAGAGAATGAGAAGTAGCAAGAAGATTAGAACATGTTGCCAAAATTTGTATGAGACCAGGCAGAGCAATTCAGGGGAAACTGAGAGATCCCAGATTGAATCAATTAGTATGGAGAAGAGTTTTGAGCCAGGACTGCTTAGTTGAATCAGCCAGCCAAAGAACAGAAGAACAAGACAGAGTCAGTTTATTCATGAGTAAATCTGAGAGGCTGAAACATTATAGGCCTAGATTATATTTTTCAGAGGCTAGAAGCTTCCAGGACTAGTCCTAGGTTAGCAAACAGAGGCAGTAAATTGCGGAGATGACAGATACATCAGGCAAGTAAAGTTACTTTTACAAGGAAATCTCTGATAGTCTAGAAACTCATGCAGATTACATAAAATATTCTAAATGATGGATATTAACAAAGTAAGAAAGGAAGGAAGAAGGGAAAGGAAAGGAAAGGAAAGGAAAAGGAAAGGAAAAGGAAAAGGAAAGGAAAGGAAAGGAAAGGAAGGGAAGGGAAGGGAAGGGAAGGGAAGGGAAGGGAAAGGAAAGGAAAGGAAAGGAAAGGAAAGGAAAGAGACAGTACTTAGAAATGAATGGAAAATGAAATCATAACACAAGAAAACCTCAGGGACACATTAAAAGATTTATACACTAAACACACATCTCTATTTTCCTAAATAAAAAAAAAAACACTCTTGGCTCACTTAACCAATGAAGAGATAATACAAATTAAAAGAATCAATTATAAAAGACATACACAAGAAATTTATAATGAAATAAGATAATACTTAAAAATTAGAAAATCTAAAAAATTATAAAAGTTTTAAAATTTATCTAAACCATCAAAGGTAAACTAAGAAGAGATCAAGAGTTTAAATAAAGTAATAATAAGATTGAAACACCCATAAAAGCTTTTCAAGTAAAAAATACAAGTTTCAGATGAATTTAGAACAAAATTCTACCGGCCAGTCTATCAATGAATATCAACAACCCAGACTTATCAAATGATTCCACAGTGTAAATGAAAGGAGTACTTCAAAACTCTGAACGAACCCAGCACTATTCTGAAATTTGCATGGAACCACAAAGTCATCCAGCTAAGCCAAAGAAATCCAGAACAGGGAAAAACGAGGAATGACAGTGACAAGATACAGTATAAACACACAGTAATAAAGACACCATGAACTTAGCAACAAAACAGATGTGCAGATCACTGGAACAAAAAAAACAAGACCTATACATGAATATAACATTGACAAAGGTACGAAAAATACATGATGAAGACAAAATAGCCTCCTTGACAAATGGTGCCTGAAAACCTGGGTGTCCACATAAATAATACAACCACACACACACACACACACACACACACACACACACACACACCTCTCTGTCTCTGTCTCTGTCTCTGTCTCTGTCTTTCTCTCTCTCTACCTCTCTCTTTGTATATATATGCATATATATTTCTACTTCTCTATAATACAATAATAATAATTATAATAATAATACAATCATACAAACATACACACACCTCTCTCACTCTCTCTGTCTCTCTCCATATGTGTATATATATATATATATATATATATATATATATATATATATATATATTTCTACTTCTCTATATTTCTGTATCTCTATATATCCATCACTATTTTTTTCTATTTATATATATATCTACAATCTCTATTGCTATCATCCATATCAATCTTTATAGTGTTCCTGAAGATCAGTCAACTTTTTTTTAATTTTATTTCAACTATTTTTACACTCCAGATTTTATCTCCCTCTGGGACCACCACTCCACATACTATACTTCCAGCCTCACAAATACACAACCTTCCCACCCCCTCAAACTCTGCCCCATCAGACCTTCCACTCTTTGAGGCCTACAGTCTCTCAAGGGTTAGGTACACTTTCTCTGAATGAAACCAGACCCAGCAGTCCTCTGCTGTATATGTGTTGGGGACCTCATATCAGCTGGTGTATGGTGCCTGGTTGATGTCTCAGTGTTTGAGAGACCTCAGGTGTCTAGGTTAACTGAGCCTGCTGGTCCTCCTATAGGATTGCCCTCCACCTCATGTTCTTCCAGCCTTTCTCTTATTCAACCACAGGGATCAGCAACTTCTGTCTATTGGATGTGTGTAAATATCTGCATCTGACTCTTTCAGCAGCTTTTTGGGTCTTTTGGAGGGCAGACATGATAGACTTCTTTTTGTGAACACTCCATAGCCTCAGTAATAGTGTCAGACCTTAGGGAATAATGTCTTTTAGTCAAATTAACTAAGGTGTCTGATGCACAGCATGGTGACTACAGCTGATGTACGGAAATGTTTTGACCAAATCGGGTGTGCTTCATCCACTCATGAAGACGGTGTCTGTGAAAGGTGAAGGTTACATCTATGAACCAGTAGTGCAGAGCATAAAGAATTATAATACACACAAATCTATCAGCTTGCACATACATAAAGCATTTCTCAAAAAAGAGACTAGGGAATATGAGTAACTCCTTCCACATTTTGGTCAAGTTATGGCACCAAATCACTTCATGTCATGTCTTCCAATGAGCAAATTGGGTCTATTTGGCACTGAATACATTGGAAAAAAAGTCATCTGAGTCCTGGAACTATTAGGACATCAGCAACATGGGACATGTGGTAGCCACCTCTATAACATCACATACTGTCTACATTTTGCACTGTTTTTCCTCAATAAAATACCATGAATTTTTATGAGTTTTAAGGAACATCAGTAAAAAGGCGTGTATATGATTTCAAAGTAACATGAAATACAAAATATAGTCAAATGCAATTAATTTTAAAAAATACTGAAGGAAATAATTGTAATTATTTTTACTTTGAAGGAATGTGTGCCCTGTGTTTATTTATTTCTTGTATTTTCTTGTTTTGCTATATCATGCTAATCCTACTTAGCCCTCATAATGTACAGAATGATTCATTTACTGTCATTGCCAAGTCATTACTTCAGCTCACACGAGTCGCACCATCTCATTTAAGAAATGACGTGCACGGACTGATTACTGTGAGCAAGAGGTTGGATTCTGCAGCACTCTGCTCTCAAGGCACCCTGTAATAGTTGTGCTTTCTTCACTGAAGCAATCTCCTTCAAGGCACTGTTTGTTTCCAAAGCTTCCTATACACAATATGCAAGCCTTTCGATTGTGAACAGTGCAGTCAGAGTAGTTAGGGCTTTATTACTTAGTTCTAATTTGTATTGATGGCCTAAAAAAAAGTAGCATGCTTTGCAGTTCTATGAAAGAAAAGATTATAAATGGAGATTAATTATAATTTTGCTAGCTCAGTACTTGTAAAACTAAAGCAATTTATATTCTTTCTCTTAATGATCTCCATTCGTGATTGCAGTAATGTAATCTAATTGTGATTATGATAGTATCTGAATCATGTGGGCCTCAATGTGATTGAAACTACTCTTTGCATTAAAAAGTAATTTTGGAGTAATGATGAAAAGTTACTGTGGAAAATTGGCAAGTAATATATTTTCCTCTGTATCTTAAGATTCTGCTTTCATTTTTGATTATATCTCAAAGCATGGGTAAGTATGATATTATATCAAGGATTTATTACATCAAAACCTTATTGATGATGTGTGAGTATCATGGATGAGCATGACATTGAAGCTGCAGTACTATGTTTGTGTCAGGGGATTGGCTACAAATTTAAAATGCTAGGATATGTTTACTGAAAGTAAAAACCATCTAGAAGGCTCTTAGGGAAAGCTATGAGTGTTTTAGCAACACAGTTTGGATATAAATTAAGGAAAATAAGAATGGACAGGTGATTTATGAATGTAGAACTCTAGCTCCACAATGTAAAGAGAAAAGAGAGAAGGAGCTGTAGTAAGCTAAAGGAAACAACCTGTGAAGTAGTACTTCAGACTCTGGAAAACATGAGGGTTAACATATACTTTTGGAAAGCTGCGTGCTATTGATGCATACAGAAATATACTTATGAAAATAGATGTTCGGAGTAGTTAATTTTGTATGAAAAATATTTTGGAAAGAGCATTAAATTGAAAAACATGTTTCTCCAAATGTTATAATGCACAAAGAGTTTATGATAAAAAATTGTAATTAAAATGGTATGATGCATTAATATCCATCTGAAATTATAACATAAATTATATGATTGAAAAACTTCTACATAGGCAAAACACTCCTTAAAATATCTAGAAATATATTAAAGAATGAAAACAGAATCTAGAGTAGAGCTGATTATTGGCTATCTACAACATTTTGAAAGACAGGGTAGCCTTGTTTTGGCTGTGCTCCTATAGAGCCTTTGCCTAGTTCTTCAAAGCATGAGGATGCTGTGGGAGCAGCAGGTATAATACCAGCCCTATAGCAACACCAAAGTTAACAAAGTTAACCCTGATATGAAAACTCCTGCCCTATCCTGAGAGCCCTTAAAGATCCATTTCAGACATCTCTTGATGCAGCTCTGAGGAAGAGAAAGGATTGCCCAATACAAACTGCTTGCTGTCTACCACTGGAAAATGTACATTTTTTTCAGGCCAGTAGAGTCAATTTGCCAAATAACTTTCTGTTCTGTTTTTTTTTTTCAAGGCAACAAATTGCATTGAAGAAGTAACGCAACTCTATGAAGTGCATCATTTACTCCCATTCTGTCTTTGATGCTTATATACAGATAAGTGCCTCCACTATTGCCATTTTTAGACTCTCCCTTTAAGGGGAATATACTGTGAAATAGATACTCTCCAGGCTCAGTCAAGAAGAGAACATCTAGAGCCTCTATGGTACATTACGGTCAGCTATAATAGACCAAGGGGGGAAGTGCTCCCCCGCCATAATGACTGTAATATGATGACCCCCTGAACAAGAGAGGCATCCAGAGGTAGCCCTGGACATTTTGCCGGTTTTCTTAATCAGAGATACTACATCTGTAAAAATGTTCAAGACAGACAAAACATTTATTTCTTCTCACCGTTTTGATGTACACAAGAATCTAACAAGCATCTGACTGTCGTCCTTTGCAGCACTCTCCGAAGGCGAGCTGACATAAAGATTCATATTTCATAAGAACAAAAGATCGAGGTTTCCCTCCGGAATTCTTGTCACATAGGTGGAAAGCAGGTGGAGCAGGCATGTCCCTTTTCCATGTCAGAGTCAACTCTTCTCACTGAGATTTCTAAAACGTCAAATCCTTGGAGGAAAAGGCTCACTTATTTACATGCAGCAAATGCTCATTAGGTAAATGCCTGAGATCAAGAAACTCCAGGGCAGTACCTTGGACCACCTAGTACACTCTGTTCATGATTTTTCCCCCAATTCCTGTGAGGTCAGTACTCCTGCTCCATTCCTCTCTTGCTGGAAAGAGAGAATTGAAGGAAATTAGAGAAATAGAGAATCTCACATCTCAATGGCAGGTAAAGTTGGAGAAAATTGCCGCAGAGCAGGAGGAATACCTCCAACTTTCACTGGCCAGGCAAACTCCAAAATTGGCCTTTTTCTACTTCAGATGTGCACAGTCTCTAAGAGTAAATCTTATAAACATGGTAGGCAGATGAAAAATGATTCAACTTGTCAAGAAAGCTTGTGTGAGTTACTGGTTATCCAAAAGGAACAGGGCGATAAAAATGCATTGGCTTTGGATCTTACAGATTTCTGTTTCTCCTTAATCTCAGCAGCTTAATTTTATATCTGGCAGCTGAATGACTTTCTGATTGCTACAATATTTCTTTTTCTGCAAAACTAGGTGTGGGTCCTGATTTATGGAAAAATAATAGCTAATTAATGTTCTTTGTTAATCCAGGTCAAAAAATGCTAAGCTCAGGTTGAAATTTAGAATCAAGAGACTATTTTAAAGCTATGAAACTGGGAGAGCTGATCAGCTGCCTCCTCATTGAAATGGAGCAGCATTTAAAGAGTAAGACATGTCACACATTCATGGTGAAACTAGTAGCTTACATCTGTATAGCAAGAAGGGCCCAAAAGAACCAGCACATACTCTTATTACTTGTTCTTGTTTGACTAAGAACTTAGACTGATAACCTTTCCAGTTAATGTTTGAACAATGTCTCAGTATTTTTTTTTATATTCTGATATCTGTTTGCAACTGTCATGGCTGCATTGATTTAACCCAAGATAATAATCTTTTCACTGTGGAACTGTGGCTAGCTTTGGCTTTAGAATATTTGCTCAAAGTCCGTAACTAATAGCCAGAGTCTAAGTTTCAGTGACTTGGCCATGAAGCTTCAAGGATATATTTGGTCAGCAGTAGTAATGATATGTAGGACTTATGTTGTTTATGTTCTAATGAATATATATCTGTTCACACAGAAAATAAACAGACAAAACAAAATGAGATAAAAACAAAACACATTTAATGTATAAGGATGTTTTCTTTCTCATAGGACATTTAAAATTTGCTAATTCGAGGGATCTAGAGCCTTGCGTCTTTTGTTCCTATCACACTGCATCCCGCATCCAGCCTATCTTTTGAAAAATCAGAAAAATGTTGCCTCTTTGGCTAGAGAAGGTTCTATGAGAGTGGTTCTCAGCTTGTGAGCCACGACCCTTTTACGGGAAGAGTCCAAGGACCCTTTCACTGGGGTCATCTAAGACCATCAGAAAATACAGATTTTTTTCTTAAAACATTCATTTCATGTATGTGAGTACACTATCACTGTCATCAAAAACACAAAAAGAGGACATCAGATCTCATTACAGATGATTGTGAACCACTACGTGGCTGTTGGGAATTGAACTCAGGCCTTTTGGCAGGGCAGTCAGTGTTCTTAACTGCTGAGCCACTGTCCAGCCCCGAAAACACATATGTTTATATGAGTCATCACTGTAGCAAAATTACAGTTATGAAGAAGCCACAAAATTAATTTTATGGTTGCAGCTCACCACACCAACTATAGTAAATGGCCATAACTTTAGGAAGATTGTGAACTGCTGTTCTATGACAAGGGGGAGACAACTGCAGCTGAAGTCAGAAAACAACCCTGTTACATTTGACAACAGCACTTGAAAACAAGACCCTGAAAGGGAGTTTAATGCCATTGAATTCCTTCACTCAGACCTACACCTGGTTATACAATTGACCTTTTCCATTCAGTAGCCAAAATCCAGCCTGGAGAGAAACGAAAGCAGGATTTACAGTGCTGTTGAAAGTTTCACAGCTTTCAAGCCACACAGATTAAAAACGAGTTTGAAAATCTGTCTCCTGACTTCTTTTAAAGAGTCACTGATCTTCCAAAGGATCTCATGCTCGCTGTGCATGAGGGGGCTTCCATAGGAAACACACTTAAGCTCTTGGAAGAGACCAATTTGTTTTCTTTTTTAACCTTAGAACAATAAAACTACTTGTCAGGCTGAACCACTTCAAATCAATATCAGATATAATAGAATGTTTCCTTAAATTTTTCAGGCCATGTAGACAAGTATGGCTCTTGTTCTTTTGACTTCTAAGAGAATATATAAAAGCAGAAGACAAAACTAAATGAAAGACTGGATTAACGTCTCTTGAATTGATAGACTGAGGTCCAGAGCAAGTGGGTATTTTGGCCTCTACTCTACAAAGAGGAGGCTGATTCTGTCAGTGACAGTAGTCCTCCTGGGGAGATACAACAGATTCTGCTTACTTTATGTTGAGGAAGAAAATGTATCTCTCAATATTTTCTGCAATATTCAGATTTCTAAAGAGTGGTTGTCTATTGTAAAAGGACAAATGACTGTTATAGCGGTTTAGTTTGGTTGTTTAATGTTTCAAAACATTGGACTTGATTTCTTCTGAATGCTGGCACGCATACACATTAACTAATTGCCAAACGACAGAAAGGCGAGTCTCAGTGGGTCAAAGAACCATGTGATGATCTGTTTAGCATCTTTTTCATGGGATATCTTGTTTTTAATAATAGTTATGTCTTCTACTATGAGAAGAGAGGTACCTTAATGCCCTTCACAACGTGGCAGAGCCGCAGGAAAATCCTATTGCCAAAAGCCAGTTTCTAAGCAACAGCACCCTCTCAATGTGTCACAAAGTCTGAAGCCCTTTGGCCCCTCAAAGGAAGTTCCTTAGGTGTCTTTTACACATTGACTGCTTTGTGATAGTTGAGGCCTGCTGGCTGTCAACTCTGTCCCTTAAGGGAACTTGACAGATCTTAAAAAAAATCAATTTTAAGCTCACATGCCCCAGTGGGTGCCAAAGCCACTTCAGAGAGCCTGAAAGATGGCTGAGTCGACAGGATTTGACTTCTCGAGGTAGAAAGGTGACAAACTCTATCATGAGAAAGGGGCAGCTCCGGGCCTCGGAGGCCTAACCTGCTCCCAGGATCTTGGGCCTAGTGCTGTATTGAACCTATTTATCTCTTTCAAGGGCCTAAGGTACCACAGGGAAAGAAAAGTTGTTCAAAAAATGCTGGCAGAATTCAGGGGTGTAAATGATGAATTACTTTTCATCAGCTGAAAGGAAACATACTCCGGAACAATACTGAAAGGGAGCAAGAGAGGCTGACCCCCTGCCTCAGAGCAGCCAATATCTTCATTCAAGAAGACAACCATGAAATTACACAGAAAATGGGATTGTCATGAACAGCCCCTTGAAATCTCAGTATACAGTCATTACTGCATGGGAAAAAGCCTTCATCCACACATCATAACTTGTAACAGACAAGGAGGGCGAAAAAAAGAGCAGGGGGAAGGCTGTGAGTTCCAGTAGGAATGTAGAAAGCATCTGTGGACGCTCACTCCCCCTGTATCCTCCCTGATGCTGATGCTTCTGCATAGCTTTTTACAGAGTCTTAACTTTGTGCTGAGTGATTTCTTCTCTTCTCAGCTATTATGGAAAAGATTGTATGGATTTTAGAAAAATGGCAGTGGGGAGAAATAGTTGCCTTTATATTAATAAGATCTTTATGCTTTAAAATGGCCTTATTTAATAAGTCCCGAAGCTATTGCATGATTCTTATTTTAAAGCCCAAGAATATCTGTTATCTAAGTAATATAAAAAAATTCTTCAATACTTTCAAACTTTGCAAGATTAACTAATTTTCAGGTCTCAATATGAGCCAGAATACAGGAAAATGTCATCAACATAATATTTTACAGGGTACCATATGTTAAAACTAGTAGGGATCCAAAATAATTAAAATTTAGTGTTTCAGCTACATGTTTACCTTGCTGCCCTGGCTACTTTCTCCACCGAGTTTAACTAACTTTACTTTAGGCTTTTTTTTTTTATTTCTGAAAGTTTTATTCACGACATTAACTCATTCCTCTGTACCCCTCCCAGTGGATAAAACGAGTAACACTCATGAAAATCCAAGTGACAAAATTTGTCACAGGCTTAAATGCAAATGAATCAGAAACTGTGACTTATTTGTGTGATGCACTTCTCTTTGTTGGTAGTCACAAAAAAGAAAATAATATTAGAAAGTGTTTTCAGACTAACTGATACCTTGCAAATTTTATAGAAGATTCTATGGGATCCTTTACTTATTCTCTATATTCAGTTAATTCCAGATTGTTACTCATAATTTAACCTGAAATCCAGTATGTAACAGAACAAAATAAGTTGTGTTTATTGAATGAGTAGAATTTATTTATACTAGGTTTTAGCTATTTATGATTTTCAATATGACAAGGTAAACATGACCTAAGGGATGTAAAGAGAAATTCACCCAGGAAAGCACATTGTTCTTGAGTGCCTCTGCATTAACCTTGTTTTCTATGCTCTATGAGAAGTTGTAGGACCTATGTCAGGTTAACACTGTATGTGAGGTACTGCATTCTGATGTATTGGCAGTGTCTGTAGGGCATTCGTCATTCCCACTGATTACCAAAGAGTGAAAATAATGACACAGAAGAAGCCACATTTTGTAGGGACCTATACAGCAAGACTATATACAAAATAAATGTTATATAGATTGGTAGTAAAGTTAAGCTTAATCTTAAATTAGCTAATATGTCCCCAGGATTGGCATACAGAAGCATATTACAATAGTGATAGTTTCCAAAGTCCAAGAGTTTGCAACCAGTCCTCTTAGTGTGGTAAGTGTAATTTATTAAAGATGCCACAAGGGTTGTTTTTAAAAAACAGAAAACCAACAGGCAGAAAAGAAAAAAAATGATGTTTTAGATTCAATGATAAAATAATCTCTTTAATGTCATCAGAAGAGTCATAACTTAACTTTCAAGATCATGAGTTTAGCATTCATGTATTTAACTTCTTTCTAAGTCCCTGGAAAAGACTGAAGTTCATCTCTTCCTTTTTATCCATCTCTTATTTTCCAGTAACAAACTTGAAATTGCATCTTTGGAGCGGAAACTCCATATTTGACACAAAAAATTGGACAGAAAAATGTAATGGGTAACTTTACTAGAACTAACATTTTCAAAGATTAAACTAAGTGATATTACTCCTAGGTAGCATTTTTTTACTTGTTGACTCAATTTATAAGGTTTGATTTAGCGCTTTCTAGTATTATATGAATACATGTCTTCATACATATTAATGCTATGAATTTATACTCATTCATGGTCCTTGTCTCTCTCTTATTCTTTCAGTATAATACATATGCACAATTTATTTTCCATAATTTGGATCTGTTTTATACATGATAGCTTTCATATCACTAAAACTTTTCAGTAGCATAAAATATTGCTTTAGCTATAAATTATTTAATAACTTCCATTAAAGAATTGTATATCATAAGTAGATGTGTTTATCCTGATTGCTCTTAAAAAACTATATCAATAATTTGTTACCCATTTTTCTATTTGTCATATTTATACAGTCTCTACACAGTGAAAGAGGCCATCAATTGTTAATTTTTTCATCCAACATGAGAGAAAGTATAGTATGACTTTGTATAGAGGTGGAAATATGCAATATTCTCGAATATTGATGTATATTGTAACCTAAAGTGTTAGTGAAATCTAGTTAATTTTAACATTTATTGTTCATCTTTCTTTGAATCATTTTTTTTTAAATCAAGTTAGAAGAAACCAAAGAGGAAAAAAATAGTTCTTTGGCAAATAGGGCTCCTGTTTACTTTCCAACTCTGAACTCAGCAGGTTAAGTAATTGGGCTGCGGAAAAGTCCGGCGTTTCTATTTCCAGCTGGTCATACACAAAAGGCAGGAAGTTATCTCATTAATGGGGCACCAGCTTTATGCAAATTATAGTAACAAAAAGGCTTCCCTTCATACTTTTTCATAAATTACCTAATAAAGTGGGAATAAATGGCCATATTCAAGAGCCTTTGTTGTATTTTTAGCACAAGACCCTTTCTGTGACTGCAAATATGACTGAATGTGCCTGTTCAAAAGGGTGTTTATGAAATAAGGCCACTCCAAAGCTTTTATTCTTAACAGCCTTCAGTTACTTTTATGGCACAAAATTAACATAATTAGTCACAGAGAATAGATGACATAAGCAATGTGCCCTGCACAGAAAGGGGGAGCAGTATCTAAGGAAGGTATTTTGAGAGATCAAAAATTTTCAAAGTGCTTAATACTGTAAGGTCCTTTTTATTTGTGCACAGCCTTAAGATACTTTTTTTTTCAACTCCGTGAAATTCACATAATGAGATGCAGTAGACAGATGACATTAGCGATGTGCCATTAGAAAGAGGTCAGTTTCCTCTGAAAGATAGTCACTGTTTCTCCTCGTCATTAATTTGCAGCTTCAAAGCACTGAGCATATGATAGCCTGGCATGTAGAGCAAGCTGCAGTTATCTTTAAATAACCATTTTTCCAGTTATTAGAAGCTAAAGTTTTTAAACTACTGACTGAACGTGAAATTAAAGCACGCAGCAGTGTAGGGGGAAGAAAGGAAAAGCAGGAAAGACTGCAAGATTAGCCAAAGAGAATCAAATGCATTTCAGAAATGGAGTTCTGGTATTCCCTGGGGTGGCCTGCTTTGACTTCAGCACTAGAATTTGGGTGGGGAGGGGAGTAATGAGCATCAAGAATGGGAGCTCCAGATTGTAAATGAAACAAGGGAAACATTTGGTTTCTGAACCTGTATAATGACGCACAGTACAAGGCTAAGAAGAAAATTTCATGGTTATTTATAATTCAACTGGGGAAGAACAATGCTTTTCTGAAGTCCAGGACTTCTGTGGAGAGGAGAATAAAAAGGGTTAAGAGCGCCTCTTCTTTGCACAAGGGCACTTCTCAAATATAAATACACTGAGAAAGACATCAGATGATCTTACTTTAAGGAAAAGATCAGGGAGATTTCTCTGGTTTTGTCTGTGAATAAATCATAGAAGAGAAGACAGCAAAGTAAAGAAATTAAGACGTTGCATTCTTCTGAGTTCAAATCTATTATTACAAGTCTATTGAGATTTATTTTAAGTAATTTATTTTTGCTTGAGAGTACATGAATGTGACACAAAACTCATCACGTTCATGAAAACAAACAGACCCTTACATTTCAAAGTCCCTTGGGGCTTATTTTTCACTTTGAAATGGTAGAAGCATTATTTAGCATTTAACGTACTCTCTGTGTGTAGATTTTATAGTGCTTGAGACTACAGATGCTAAACAAGAGCTTCACATGGGGCTTAACTATTTACAAAGTTGCTTTCATATCATTCGAAGTAAAATTCAGACATCCAAGCCTCTGCTGTGCATGTGATAGCAGGCATTCTGCAGAGGTAGACAGCAGTACTGTGGAATGTTCAAGTCAAAAGGTACTTACTGAAGAGGACAGTGTTCATCAGGAAACAGTGAGCGGTATTAGCGAGCATTTCCGGAGCATTTCCCAAGCTCTTAGGGAAATCTTAAAGGTGTGTATCCAGACCAAAACTTAACTACACTTCTATCATGGAATAACCTCAAATTTCTATTATTATGATTATTATTTTAAATATCTAAGTTTCTGGATTTTAATTTCCTGCAGTACAGATGTGGAGGCATTTCATAGATGCCACACTCCATGGTAAATATGCAGAAGCCAGAACTGCAGTAGAACACCAGTTGGGTCCTAGTCCAGCAAAACCATTTGGGGAAGCCCTGGCAGGAAAGAGAAAAGGGGTTCAAGAAAACTGACCCTGACTGAGACCTTTCCTTTCTGAGATCTGGCTTCATCTGTTTTTAATACTGTTTCCTTTGCTCTGCTTTAGTCACTAGAATTTCCCTCTCATTATCATTCTGGGTACTTACTGTACAAGGGTTCAGTTTTTCTCTGAGCATCAGAAGGTATTTCAGCACTTGGGCAACACAAAACAGCCCATAAGTCAGTGCTATTGGGAGCAAAACTCGACAGGTGCAAGCGCAGGGACTAGATGGTGTTAATACACATAGGTTTGTGTGAATGTGTCTCTCTTACTCCCTTTAAAAGATACTATTGAAGAGAGACAGAATTCACAGAGTCATGGAACCAAGCATCCTGAAAGGCCATAGGCCATGAGGTCAAGTACATCCCTGATGAAGCTTGAAACTTGGTCAGTTAAAAAGAGCTGGTACCATGTACCATGTTTGTAGAGAATGGATGACAACAAAGTGTAATAGCACTTTGATTAAAAAAGAAAACAATACAAAAAGCAGCAATTATATACAAAGCCAAGATTTATTGGACCACATAATGGAATCACATTTTTTTTTAAACTAATAACAACCGGTTTCTGAAGAGTCTTCCATGATTTTAGAATTGTAGTGGCTGATTTGCAGAGACATTCCATTTAACCCTTTACAATCTACTACGAAATAGACGTTTAAAAATGGGATAAATTTCAATTAAAAGAAAACATAAGAATCTCTAGGTGGTGTTCTAAAATACAGTAAAAATTAGCAAGATTGTTAATTATAATATACCTTGCTATCCATCAGTGGTTGCTTCACTAGGAAGAAAGACTCTTCTTGAATTTACACATAATTTTATGAAACATTTTCTGTTTTTACATTCTTTCTTAAAGGACAACACTCAGGTGCAGTAGTAAAAAGACTAACATTTGTATCTTTAATGCACAAACATGGCAAAAATCCAGTCAAAACTCCAAGAAATATACATCAATAATGTGTAGTTCTAGAAGAAATTTCCAATATAAAATTTAAATGCTGTAAGTAGCTCTCAGCTCCATTCCACCAAATAGTAGTGCTTAGCTTTAAACAAAAGAAACAATGATAAATATTTTTTCATATAGATCTCATCTGCTTTTGTTACCAAGAATAACTACTGTAAAAGGAGGAGCATCTTAATGTAGATGGCCTACATAAACTCTACCTTACTTTAATAAAAATGTCAAGTATCTATAGGACTACTTAGACACAGATAAAGCACCTCCACTTTGATGTTAACCCTAAAGCATCTTATATTGTTCTGCTGAGTATGTGGTAATAATAAGCAAGAGGATGCACTGAAATACTCTTAAATTGTGGATAAGGAAGAGAAAACGCACTAAAATTTGCATCAAAATGTGTGGCCTATGCCAAAGTAGTATTTTTGAACTACAGGATTTTGAAATAAATTGTTCATCTAATTTGGTATTATTACCTGTTGTTTATAATAGGTCCTATCAGACATTGCTGTTTCAAACAACTACATGTGGTAACAGGTAATCTTCTTAATTTAATAAAATTCTTTGGATAAAGGCAAATTTCAGATTTACTTTATACAAAGAGACTAAAAATACAACAAAGAACTGTAGGGCTTTTTTCATAATTTAAATATTATCACATTATAAAATGTATCTTTTCTCTTTATTGTATTCTGCCAGTGGAAGCCAATTTATTGGATTAATGCCAATGTAGGACCAATAGCGGCAGAATATTCTACAAGTTCTTCTGGAACATTTTTTTCTTTCAAATACATTTTTACAAAACAGTACCCAAAAGATATTCCAGTGATTGTCAGAGTTTCTAGGATAAACGCTATGTATTTTGGAGAGTCATAAGAGACAATTTGACCACTGCCAAATAGCTCAATCTGTAGTGTAGCCTGCAGCTTTGCACAAATTTGAATCTTGGCAGTGATCAGCTAAAGAAGACAAATTTGAAGATCATGTAAACAAGATTAAGAGAAACATTGAGGGGCTAGAAAATTTCAAGACATCTATCAAGATTAGAGGGGATAAGATAGAAGTAGACAGACATGGTGGCCAGCCAATCTGGGGCCATTTTATACTTCTGCTTTCTACTTTCTCCAAAGTCTATCTTTTTGAAGTGAGGAGAAAAGGTGCCAAATTAGAGATGGAAAAGGTGATGGTTCTAACTTTTCCTAGAGGAAATATGCATTATTTCTATCATGGGCCATTCTATTAGGCTGAAATCAAAATCTTCTTTGAAAGACAAAAATACGTTTAGTAAGTATGACATAGAAATCTGACCATTTGGGGACAGTGCTCAATCCTCAAAGAATAAATACCTGTCTCTATTAGATGCTGCCTTGCTGCATGAGGTAAGCTGTTCTTATCTGAAAAAAATCAGAAATATCGAAGTTTTAGTGACATAATATAGTTTTCTTGAAATGTGAGCAATTGGTTAGTTAGTATTAAGCAAATAGATGGCTACATTAATCAAATATAGTACAACTCTGAACCAATTTTTTCTAGCCTCATTTTCTCTTTCTGCTTTAAATATAATTAAATGGAATTACAGCATTTTCCTTCCTTTTCTGCCATTCTACAGCTTCCATCTTTTCCTCTCTCCCAGAGTCCCAACCCTGTATGGAGAACTACAAGCGAAAAAAAATTATTCTCCCCCAGAAATGAGCACAAACTGACTCATTAGATTAATTTTTTGAGATAGTTACCAAAATATTATAATGTTCTCACAATTAAAATTTCAGTACATTTTTACTTTTTGTTTTTTGACAAGATCTTACATTGATCTTTGATGCATTGATTCAAAAATGCAGTCTAGGCATGGTTGGCCTCAGGACTGTTCTTCCTGCACCTCATACGCATTGGGATTACAGAACAGTGCAGCAGTGGATCCTACTTAAACCCTTTTTAAAACAGGACACTGAAATTGATAAGAGTAAACCTGACCACAGCAAACAACAACAGCTTACTAGATATACTTAGGTTCCTCTTCTCCTGTGTAATGAAAGACCCGACTAATGTTACATAATTTAATAACTCTAACTCTGTAATTCATCTGTTTTCTCTTGAGTCCAAAGGATATCAGAATTTCTAGTGTTTTTTTTTTTTTTTGAAGTTTGGTTCATTTCTTCCTTCCTTTACTTTCTTTTCTTTCTGTCTTCCTTCTCTTCATCCTTCTTTTCCTCCTTTTCTTCCTGCCCCTTCTTCCTTTACTCATCCTGTTCTTTTAAAGATGTGCCAAATTATTACAGCAGAAATCAACACGAAAGAATTAAAACTCTTTAGTTTAAACAAAGATAAACACAGTAGTAACACAATATACTGTTATTTTATGGATATTCCTTTGGAAATTAAAAAAGTCTTAGATTTTGGCTATTTTTTTTTTTTTACTTTTAAAAGAAGATAATCACTGAAAAGCAGTTGCGTTCCCATAATCTTCCAGTATTCTAACTTTTCCTACATCAGAACTAAAAGGAAATAGAAAAGGACTAAGAGAGAGAAGTTTCAAAGTCAAACAAAACAATATTTACAAGAAAAAATGGGAAGAGAAAGTTTTCTGACAGTAATAGAAATATATTTCTCTAGAATATAGTATTTCATTTTACATATTACTTTTAAATTTTTATTTATTTTTGAGACTTTAACACATTATATTTGCTTATATTTTTGCCCTTCCTATAGCTGCTCCTAGATATCTCCCATGTTCCTAACCATGGGACATCTTGCTCTTTGTCTCCTATTCTCAATAAAATAAAATAAAATAAAATAAAATAATAAAATAAAACTCAGAACTTGAAGTCTAATTTATGTTAGACCACCATTGCAGAGCATTGGGCCAATTTCAAAAGAAAATAAATGTAACTTTTAAACAAGAATATATCCACGGCCTAAGGCCATTAGTATTATTTTAATATGTGTTTTTTACTCTGAAATATTAATCACATGGTTGCTATTATCTTGTATCTAAATTCTACTTACAATTTCTCTTATTTCTCTACATTTTATTTGAAACAAATGTGCTACACTAATATATCAAATGACAAGCTATCAGATCACAATCTACTCCTACCTTAAAATTATTAGGTATTTTAAGAATCCAAGTGTGTCCTCCATCTGACCATTTAATAATGTCTGTTATCTTAATTTGTTTCCCTTAAAAGTTTTGCGATAGCTTCAACAAAAAGGAAAGTGCATGTACTTGTCACTGAGGCAGAAAGGGCTCTAATCATGGTTTCCCACCAGAACAGGGTCACCTCCGCTGACATTCTCTATAAACAAGTAAGTGCTGAGACAGCAGATTGGCTTCCTTCGTGCTTCTTTCCCCTATTAAAATCAGTTTGAGATAAATTGCAAAATAAATAAATGTCAAGTAACAATTCCCACAACTAACATTTGAATTGAATTTAATGATTATTATGAAGACAAAGTTGTGATAGGCCTCTGACTGGAATGCTACAAGCAAACTGTCTGGAATGATTTTAGCTTGGAACCATCTTAACAAATGAGAACATTTCTTCAATGACTGGAGCAACTGACTCTTCTATCTAATTATGGATGGCATAAAGGACTACAGATTAATGATTCCAAAGATTAAACCATTATTTTGGTTGACTTTCTTCACTACTTAGTGAATAAGCCTGAAAAGTATTTTTTTCCAAATCTATATTTTAGGTTTCTATATAACAATTTCCTGAAAATAAAATAGAAACTTGTTGGAAATGGTTGAAATAATCAAATGTTTAGTTTAGTAAAGATACGTTAACTCTTTCTATCCTCAGATGATTACAAGTGCTTCTCTGGATAAAGATTTAAGTTATCTGTGACTTTTTCTATAACAAATTAAGGGAAAAATCGCTAAAATAATGTATTTAGTGGAGACAATGTTTGTCTAGTCATGCCTAGCTCATTTTACAAGCATTTGCTTTGATATTTATCCACCTATACGTAGCATCGATAAACCTGAGAGTAAGAACAGCACTGAATTCAAAACCTTTCTAAAAGACTGTAGGGAAATAATATATTGACATATTTGTGAAAAGCCAGAGAATATACTTGAAATATTTGAATTTTGTATTATACTCTTCCCTTCCTTAAGTATGTAGTCACCATTATTAAATAAATTTCCTGATTGTCTTAACTTTACACATATTTTATCCACTTATTTTGAAGGAACTGTCAAATAAGGGGTTAAAAGTTGGTATTAATCTTAAAAAGCTGTCTTGTTCCCAATTTCTCTCAGCCATATCCAAGAACATTATTATTTATTTAATTTTATTTTTTACTTATTCACTTTACATCTCGCTCATTTCACCCCTTCTGGTCACCCCTCCCACAATCCTTGCACAATCCCCTTTTCCTTCTTTTCTGAGTAGATTGGGGTGTCTGCCCACCCTCACCCCCCAGTGTAACACTCTCTCCCCCTGCCACCCAGGTATATCAAGTCTCTGTGAGGCTAGGGATTACTTCCACAGAGGCCAGTCAAAGCGGCCTAGATAAAAGAACAAATCCTACCCAGGTACTGGCAACAGCTTTTGGGATAGGTCCTGCAAAAAAACACCACCCCCACCCCTTTTTTATCACCCAAGGAATCTTTTATTTGCTTTTTATTATTACTTTTATTTTTTTTACAGCCCAGCCATTGTCTCCCTCCAGATCACCTCTCCCACATTTCCTCATACTATTCCTCCCCCTGCACCCCCCACCCCTGTCCCCGAGAATACTCCCACCACCACTACTGGACCTCCCACTCCTTGGGCCAGACCCAGAAGTCCATTGCTATGTATGTGTGGAGCCTCAGACCAGCTCTTGTATATTGCCTGGTTAGTGGCTCAGTGTCTGAAAGATCTTGGGGTTCTGGGTTAGCTGAGACTGCTGGTCTTCCTATGGGGAAGCTTCGTCCAGCCTTTCCCTAATTGAGCCACAGGGGAACCCGGTTTCAGTCTAATGGTTGAATGTACGTATCTGCCTCTATCTCAGTCATCTTCTAGTTGGGCCTCTCAGAAGACAGTAATACTAGGCCCCTATCCGTAAGCACACCATATCATGTGTAACAGTGTCAGGCCTTGGAGCCTTCTTTTGAGATGGATCCCAAGTTGGGCCAGTCACTGGACTGCCTTTCCCTCAGTCTTTCCTCCATGTTTGTCCTTGCAATTCTTTTAGACAGAAACAATCCTGGGTCTGAATTTTTGAATGTAAGATGGCAACCCCATCTCTCTGCTTGATGTCTTATCTTTCTACTGGAGATGATTCCTATGAGTTCCATCTCCCTACTGTTGGGCATTTCATGTAAGATCCCTCCCTTTGAGTCCTGAGAGTATCTCAACCTCTTAGGTCTCTGGTACATTTTAGTGCCCCCCCCCACATTCCCCCAACAAGGCTCCATATTTTTAATTATTCTGCCGAGCCTCAGGGCTTCTCTTCAATCTCTGCCCCTCCATATGTGATTTTGTTTCTCTTTTGCCTTCCCCCTCACCTCTCTCATCCAAGTCCTTCCCTCTCTCTGACTTATGTGATTATTTTCTTTTCCCTCCCAAGTGGGGTTGAAGCATCTTCACTTGAGCATGTCTGCTTGTTAAACCTTCTTGAACTCTGTGGATTATATTCAGGTATTCTGTACTTTTTTGGTTAATATCCAATATATAAAGTTTTTATTAGTATAGAATTAGTAAAGTAAGATTGGATGAACAGTCTCTAAAAGGTACAGAGTACCCAAGGAACTAGGGAAGGTGAAACCTTGCCTTATGTTGACAGGACTCAAGCTTCTCAAAACTGGTATTCATTTTTCTACCAACTCACAAATGCTCACAAATTTTATTTAGAATAACCTCTTAACTTATTATAACATTAATTCTTTATATTTTATGAATATTTTCAAAGAAGCTAAATTATCAATAACTACCACTTAAAAATTGTTACAATTTTTGAAGGGCAAGCACCATGCATTGCTGGGTAAAACTCAGTTTGTGATTTTGTAAGTTTAGGTGAAATCACCTAATTCACAAAATCACAAATAAAGTTATAAGAAATACTTTTAAATTTTCTTAATCGGTGATATGTTTGCATCAATTAGACAAGTAAGCTTTATCAATTAAATAAAACTAAGCTTCTCTTTGTAAGGTCAACTTTGATTTTGGTGTCTTCAGTATCTCTAGGGAGAACTTTCCTGTCTGCAGTTTCAAATACTTTCCCTCTTGCTCCTGCACATTTGTCACAATTACAGTGATGTGCCCATTTTCCTTTCTTTTTTCGTGTTGCCTGTGACTTTTTTTGCTACATTTCTCCATTATTTTATGTTAAGTGCAAAAGACTGAGCAGTTTTCTGTGACCACCCACCACTGAAGCAGCTACGCTAATCAAGATTAAGCATGTAGAGAGGCAATGCTTATTCTTGAAATGAAGAAGACACACACTGTTATAAGGTAAAAAAGGAGGCAAATATGCAAAATATGCACAATGTCAAACACTCAACAAAGACAGTAATGTACAGTAAGCAATAATCCTAATTATTCATATGAGACAGTGTTTGGGAAAACAATATTTTTTTCAAAAAATTTTAAGAATCTCTTGGTTGGAAACAGGTGGTTATCTACATAGAAAAATGAGGAATAATCTAAATTTATTATTTAAAATATTTTACTGTCTACAATAGTGACATCAAGATGAAATGTGTAAGTACAACTTAAGAGAAATATTTTGTTTTAATAACTCAACTTTAATATGGCCAAGCCTCCATGTTTCCTAACTATACCATTAGATTTTATTATATATTATTCACAGTCATTGAAGGGATAATTTGTCCATTTTAAAATGCTAACAAATAGAGGTGTCACAGAAAAGTTTGGGAAGAGAACTATTGCCTTTAATCCCATATCCTTTGGTGGGTCTACAGCTCATTGATGCAAAATATTAAACTATTGAACAAGAAAATAGATTCTATGCAAGAGATATTTTCTTTAAAGATAGGAAATTTGCAGGGCAAAAGACAGTATTGTCTGAGGATAAATTTTCCAAGAGCTACTAATGAAACAGCATGCCTTCTTGAGGAAAGTTTTGAAGAAAACTGATTTAATGCTGACATAAAAGCTTATGAAAATAACTGTGGCACAAAAACTCCATTGGGCCTATATTTTGTTATTATTTCACTTATTAAAATTGTTGCCTTGAATAGTTTTGTTGGTTCATTATGATTTTAAATAATGCTGTTTGTGTCTGTCTTTTGAAATCTTTATACTGAAGTAAATCTCATATTTCCTCTTGAGTTTAGTAGAACAGAAGTTAGCATATCAACAGGTAAGGCCATTTCCATATTTAAAGCATAGACAGGGACACCTTATTGCTTTGAGGTATTTTGTATTGGTGTGTTGTAGCATGAGTTACATTTACAAAAAAAAAATGCTCTTTTTTTGTACTTTCCCTTTTGGTATGTTATTTGTATTTCCTTTTTATATGTTCAGGTAATTAGAAGTTTATGTCACTTTGTCAGAATGGAAACAAATTTATTTGGCTAAATTTGGAAGTAGAGTTGAAGTAACATTACTGTAATATTTTCCTCGTATTCCCTACCTTTATTTGACCTGTTTAAAGAGATTTAGAAACATTTTCAATTTTATGTACAAAGTATGCCAGTAGGTGGTAGTAGTATTTTCTACAAGCAATACAATAGTATTTTCTTTAGCCAATAATACAAGAACAGAGACCATTCTAGGATCCTCATATTTTTAACAATATGTGGACTTTAGGGACACTGTTTTCCAAGTGATAGTTTCTTTCTATGTTTCAAACTAAAACTCTGCATTAGAGTTTGCAATGCAGGGTGGAAAGAAAATCCTATAGAAAGTTTGGAGGCATGTATTTAATTTCACCACATTGACCATTACATTTTTCTTTTTTAATAGATGTCATCCATTAAATTAGAAAATTGCAGTTGAAGATTAAAGGTTAGATATGCATATGTGCGTAGTAAGTGATTTTAACCATATTTTCTCCTTCATCAAGGCTCATTTGCATTGTGAATGCCCTGAGAGAAACAGATTTTGTGGGACCTTTGCTGTATTTGTTGATCCTACAGTGTAATTCAAAGAGTCTGATTGTGTATTCAGACATTAATGTGCATAATACTGTGAGTTTGGGATTTCCTGTTACTATGAATGATAAAGCTTTCCTATTAAATGTACAATTCACCCATTGTTTATAGATATATGAAAAGACACTTTGGTATGATATTCACAAAAAGAATCATGACTTGGAATAAGGCAGGACACAGTAGTTTGATGGAGAGCACAAAAAGTTTAGTCTAAAACGTCCTACCAGATAGGAGCTTGAGTTTGGCATATAGTAGTTGACAATAAGATCTAAGATTTAAGAATTCTGAATGTTTAAAGGGTTTTTGTTACTTCATCTAATCCAGCTTTTGTATTGATCCAATTTTATTTTTTATAAATCAGTAACTGGAAGAACAAAAGCAGATATAAATCAAGTTTACAAATGAACAAAATCTGTAAGTTTGGATACCAAGATTGGGAGAAGAATTGTTGAGAATCACTGTCTCCTCAGTTTCCTCCTTTGCCTGGCAGCGTCACCTGGGAACTGCCCAGAAATGCAGAATCCAAGACCACACACCCTGAGAGCTTTCTCAGTCACATCTGTAGCTTCCCAAGATTCCTTGGGGGGTCTGCATTCATGTCAATATTTATGAAACACTGAGAAAATTTCAAGCTAATAGAATCTGCTCTTGCTTTTCTTAGTAAGGGGCCAGCAAAACCTGAGTGGTGTTTCCGTGATTCCCACAGCCTAACTGAGGATATTGTCTTCACCATAAATTTCCTGCCTTCAAATTCTTCTTTTGTTGCCACAGTTTTGCATGGGGATTCTGTGTGTATTGCAATAAAGCATTTTTTAATCAACCAAACCACAACAGCAACAAAATCCTGGACAGATGGCCAAGAAGAACAATTTCAAGATCAACTTGCAATTTTAGGGATGACTGAATCTTAATGACTTAGTTTGTTCTTCCCCTGCCTTGGCACCCAGTGGCAATGTCCTCATGGATTATCCTTCCATCAGGACTTGGTGACTCAAGTGTCCTAGGAAGCTAGCTTTGCTCATAAAACTAGTGTTGCAGTTCTTCTTCCGAAGCTGAAAGCAAAACATCACAAAGTTTAGTAACTAAATTTTGAAAATGCAGTTATCAGCAGTAAAATAGAAGCCAGTAAATCTTATAAGCAGGAGGAATCCTCATTATCCTACAAGATTTCCTATTCAGTTGAATCCAATGCTGTTCCAAACACATTAGACGTATTTTGCAGAAATTTTAGCCAGTTACTACTAATAGGACTACCGATTTAACAAAATGAAAATAACCCATTTCCAATTTTAAAACATTTGCAGTAAACATTTTCAATAATGACAGGACTGTGGTTTCAATATTCTACAAAGTATGCCCCAATTTTTCAAAGTTATGAAGCATCCATAGTTCATTAGTACATATTTATTTATTTATAACAATATTTAATCACTATGTATATGACATTATCTAAAAAACAAAAAAGCAAATGTAGAAGAAGCAGAATCCTATGTGTGTATGCTGGATTCCAGTAGGAGATACTCCATGTAGATCCACGTAGAGAAGATATACAAATGAGTAAGTTCAATGGTCATAGTGGAATCCAGTTCTCAGATGAAATTTCTGTGTAGTAATCAGTTGAAAGCTATTTTCTAAAATAGATGTAGGACACTAAAATGACTTTAATTAATCGTTCTGGTCATTTTAATTGAAGGAAAGTCTATAGAAGTAAAAAAATTTCTGATACTCAAGAGTTGCTCAGACCAGCTACTGACACAATAGGACTCCTCTTTATGGAGATTTAGTTGACTCAAGACTCAGACCCTGTTCTACCAGTTACCTATACAAGTCTTCCTGCTTCTATACTGAGCTCCCTTCTGAAATTAAAAAACAAAGTATAGCAAAACAAACAAATAAACAGAAAATTCTATGCATGTCCCATTTTATTTGGTAACAGGACAGAACCAGGAGATGTAAAAGCAGTGATAGTGTTAAATCTAAATGAAAGCAAAGGGATGAAGAAATATAAGTAGCCTATTTGTTGCCTACCTCAATAGAAATCTGAGACATGGCTAACAAAACTGTCTTTTGAATGAATTGGGAGAAAAGATGCAGTGAAAAATCACATTCTGAATATTTCTCCATCAATACTCAAAGAAAAAAATATATCAGGCTGAGTATGTGGTAATAATCCTTGTCCCTAGGACCACTTTGCAGTGTTCCTAGGGCACACCCATCATAAAATATTGTCTGCCAAAAATTATCAAGGAGAGATTCCATTAATACTGTCATACTGAATTTCTATCAAAAGTAGTCAGTGAAACATGCCAAGGCCAGTGATGTTTAAGTCATGTTTTACATTTCTTTGTGGAATGTTAAAGGTAAAGGAGAGACAGTAAATTATAGTAATTTAATAAACACATTGGTATCATCAAGGAACTATTACTCGGACTATACAGTTCTCTTGCAATACATTTACAAGTTTCCTCATGAAGTATCTAGTCATTTAAATAGAAGTACAGACATCTTTATATACATATTCACACACAACATATCTGTCTGTATAGGCACATCAAGGACACTTATTCTACCATTTCATGAATATTTTGTGATAAACTATACTTATACACTGATAACTTTAGTGTTGACATGAGCAAAAATCTCCTATTATATAAAAGTCAGAAATATAATATCATATATTCTAGGAAATTATAGCAGGAGTGAGTATATTAGCTTATTAAAGAAACACATGATGAGAACAATAAATCTTTGGAGTTAGTTTAGTTGGCAGTTCTGCTCATGTTTCCCAGAGTATAACTCCATGACTTTCAGCATTTTCATTCCCAGGAAATCTTTCAAGTGTGTACATTTACAGAACTTCTAAATTTCATTGGCTAATTGACTGTCAGCTGGAGGCAAAAGCACAATGACAAATTATCAGGTACTATAAGGAAGAGGCAGGGTTAGTAAGAAATGAAGAACTTCTTGGTCAAGTTGGACTTCCCTCATGGATAGACTAGGATAGGGTGAAGTCAATGAACATCCTCTTTGCAAATTCTGTCATAAGTGGTAAATTCCTATGGGGGGGGGTTAAGACTAAAATCGAAGAAATGATACTGTCCTTTAATTTTTCAGTCTTGTTGGAATGCAGATAACTCTGCAGTCACAAGCCCTGTGTGTTCTCCAGAGGCTCAGTGAATGGGTATTTCCTTGAGGCCTTGTATCAGGAATTGGAATCTAAAAAGGAAGTGGAGGAGGCCTGGGGGTGGAATCATGAGATTATGACTAAGGTAGGCAGACCTTAAAAGTCACTGTGCAGGAAACAATAAAGTCACAGAACTACGTGTTTGTGCAGACTGCTGTGTGGGAGTAAAAGACAAAGAGCCTTTTCTTGGTCCTGAATCAGACTGAATAACTGTGAAAAACGGTTGTCATCTGATAATGTAGTGGTTGATAGTGATTTGTGAACCTGTTTTTTGGACTTTTTTCCCTTGTGTTGTAAAATAATAATCTGGGGTTAAATAAATATGCTGTTACTTCTTTGTTTCCCTTCTGTGGAGTCTGTTATTCAGTTATTACATGTTTCTTGATTGGATTAATTATATATGTCCCCCTTTTATTTTTCATTTCTACTCTCCAGAAGGAAGGAAGGAAGGAAGGAAGGAAGGAAGGAAGGAAGGAAGAAAGAAAGAAAGAAAGAAAGAAAGAAAGAAAGAAAGAAAGAAAGAAAGAAAGAAAGAAAGAAAGAAAGAAAGAAAGAAAGAAAGAAAAATAAAAAAGCCTGGGATCTTATGAGTTTTGGAACTAATGTCATTGCGTACTCCAAATACAGTTTTAAAGAAGCTAGGCTAATCATCCTCTGCTTTTGGATGTAGTTGTCATTTTCAGAGTGATGAGCAGAATTCATTTCCCTACAACTGCTTAGGAAAGTCTCCTGTCCTGTTGACTTTTTTTTTTTTTTTTTTTTTTTTTTGTGAAGAGTGACTTAATAAGCACATCCTTGGTAGCATTCTTATTGAAGAACATAATCTAATAAGTAATTCATGAGTAAATATAAAATATATAAAACTCATCAAACATATAAAATTTAGGTGTTAGATTTTTAAATTTGTAAGATTTTAAATTAGATTCTTGCTGCTATTATAATTTTCCAGCCTGAATATTTACTGAGTGAAATCCTGTGTTTCGTTTCCTTAAAAGTCGTGTCGAATGGGGCCCCTTGCTCATAACAGCTTCTCCCTGGTTCTGTGAGAGACAATGCTTGTTGACTGAAAAGCATTCCCTTGTCAGACTCTTGCCATAGCATGCTGTCCTTGAGATCTAGAAGCAAATATTAATACCTCTTGGTATTGCTGTTGTAGAATAAGTAGGCTCATTGAAATGGGTGATGTTCTACTGTTGAATTATATGTTTGTGCAGCAAAACAGTTTCAGAGTCTTCTTTCCAAATGGGTTATTGTTCATGTTTGAAATGACGATGTCATGGGTTTAAGCCAAAAATAAATGTTCTTTTTCCATGGTTTACTTCAAACTTACTAATGTTTCTTCACCCAAACTGTTCTAATATTTATCACTTTTGTGATATATCTGTTTCATCACATGGTCAATTTTTGCCAAATTCAGAATATGCAAACAAAAAGCAATTAACAGAGAACAAAAAGACAAAAACTGTATAATTGATCAGAGGTGAAATATGGTTGATTTTTATTCATACTTGAAACTTTTTTGTTTGTTTGTTTTTGTTTTGTTTTTTATTCTTATTTTTAATAGCTACATTCTTTATTTACATTTCAAATGATAGCCCGTTTCCTTGTCCCCACCCCCCGAAAATCCCATAAGGCATCTCTCTTCCTCCTGTTTCCCAATCAACCCTCTCCCACTTCCCTGTCCTGGTATTCCTCTACACTGCCACATCAAGCCTTTCCAGGTCCAAGGCCATCCTCTGCTGTTATGTTTCTGGAGCCATGGGTAACACCATGTGTACTATCTGTTTGATGTTTTGTCCCTGGGAGCTCTGGGAATAGTGGGTGGTTCATATTGCTGTTCCTCCTATGGTGCTGCCAACCCCTTCAACTCCTTTGGTCCTTTCTCTAGCTTCCCTACTGGGGGCCTGTGCTCAGTTCAATGGCTGCCTGAAAGTGTCCCCCTCTGTATTTGTCATGCTCTAGCAGAGCCTCCCAGGTCTAAGAGAAAAAAGTGGTACAACCAAGTGAGCACTAAGCCTCATTTACTTTCAGTAAAATGACTGTAGCTATAAAATTATCACTATCAAGAAATTACTGAAGCCTAATATCCATGCTACTTACAATTGCAACTAAAATGCTTTTGAGAACTCACTATTGTCAGAAAGAGATGATGACCCTATAAACCCATCCCATAGGTTCCCTGATAGCCTTTGCATATCTACACAAAAGATAACTTCATAGTCAAGTCTAGGGCATCCTTACAGCACTACATATATCTTTAATTTTTGAATGAATATACAGATACTATCCTCATATTTGTAAACTAATTTACAATAATGACTGTTCTATATCTGTGAATATGCATTTCTGTCATGAACAGATTTATTCATCTCTCACAGGAGAGAGCAATATTTGGAAAGCAAAATGTGAAAACAAACTTTTGACTTAGAAAATATAAAATCCAACAGCCCTAAAACTTCTATTTTTAGTGTATTTTCATGACAAATTAATAATCTTAGAAACTTATTTCCTAGTTTCAAACAAAGTGGAGAAAGAAGAAAGCAGTTCTATCATAATTTTCATACCATATTTCAGTGTTATGTGACTTAAAACACATGATATGTTAAGTATGAAAATTAGACATTATAAGAAAATTCAGTTGAACCTTGGCTCAGCTTGTCTCATAGTTTGAATATCTGAACTAAATTAAAGGTCTTTCTTTGTGTCAGATTAGGCAGTCCCTAACAAAACATTCCTACTATATTCAACAATGACCTATCTCTTTGCTTTGGCAAATTTGTACAAATACATAAGTTTGATTGGCAGCTCATTATTTTACCAAATCTTGATACCTGGGTCCTGGAACCAAGGTCCTGGTTCCTGGTTCAGTAATCCAGGGTTTTCTGCTTTGACTGCTGTAGTTGCAAATAGAACTGATGTACAGATACTGTCCTATTGACCTACCACACGGGACCAAGCTTGATTTCTATGATCGTAAGTTCAGAATATGTGCAGCAATTCTAAGTGCTCAAAGCAAGGGAATTGGAAGAAGGGACTAACGATTCTTTCTTTAAAATGCTTTGGCACACATGCAGATTTATGAGCTACATATGTGTTTTGTTTTTACTCATGGTTATAACTAGGGACACCTGTAAGACAGAGTGAAACTGGAAGAGTGAAAAATAAATGGAAGAAAAAGACTAATGAGAAGCTGCAGTTCAGGCATTGTCAGGGCCTAGGACATGAGATGCTAAAATCTCCCCTTTTCTGAAAAATGTTTTATCATTTAGCTCATGTGATTTCACATACAGTACAAAGGCTGAAATATAACAGTCTTCAAAGAATTCTTTCTGTATTTCCAACGGAAATGTTGAGCTAAGTGTAGAATTTGTGGGATCAGTTAGCTTATAAATAATGATCCTTTATGCTGGCATTGGGAAATCCCAGTTCCCACAGCTAGTTCAATAAAGCAATTAATATCAATAAATGCTGAAGAAAGCAAATCTCTGTTCACTTTTGTCTGGATTAGTTAACATGAAAAAACAACTATCCTTTTCCTAAAGTATTTAACCTCATAAAAAGATAAATAAAATATTTTGACACATTTCTATTGTCACACAGTCTGCTTTTAATAAGAGGATTCAACTTTCTCCTACCTCTAGAATATATATGATGTGGCTTTGATTTTAGACCAAGCACTTGTCAGAACGCTGTACTGTTTCTATACCCTTAAATATATTTTGGGCTTAAATGATATATTTAAAGGAAACATGTTCCTTTTTTTAATATCCATATGTAATGTTCCAACAATATAATGCATGTCTATTTCATACAACATTATACCCATATTTTCATCATTTATAGGAGTTTCTGGAGACAAAGGCATTCTATGACAAAGCCCTATTCCTGTGAATTCTTAAATGCAACCTATGTAATAAGAAGGTAATGCTTAACACACCTCACAGATGGATAAGGGTTTGGAAATTCAAATAGTCATGCATCAGTACACCAGTGTCAGGAAATGACTCTGAACTCTCACTGCATTTGGCTACATCATTTGTGATTACATACAAGCAGTAAAAAAGCTGAAAATATATTATCCTGTGGTGTCCAAGAAATGTGGTAATAAGGTAAGAGTTGAAATGTATTATTGCAGTAAGAAACCCATGGCTCATACTTGATTTATAACACACCCAGTGTTGTCAGAGTTGGCACCACACACTGCTTGACAATATGGTGATAACATACTACAAGTGTCGGCCCTGCCAATTCTTACACCTTCATTTTACTAGCAATGAAATTTAAAGGAAACTTTCAGTATTGCAATAATATAATACAACTTCACCCATTCTCAAAACTGAGAGACCCAAAGTTCATGCTGATAGCATCATGAAGAAAGTCTAATTTTTAATATACTTAACAAAGGATTTGAATGCATATTCATTGAACTAAATACCTTATGTACAGTTAAAATTTATGGGATGAGGTTAATTACTAACCCTTAAAAGTGGAGATAGTTCAATTTTGGAAATGAGAAGTTAATACAGTGTCCTAAAATTTAAACCCCATATTATTACTCTCATGATGGTTTAACTCAATTCCATACTATCCCTAGGATTAAATAAAATAATATTTCTTACAATAAAATTATATTTTACAAATTATATTTATACTTTGTATTATAATAAAACTTGTAAATGCTTTGCACAGTTGATGAAGCTTATAGTACTGAAAGGAAGTATTAATGTGGAAGAAGGAATATCATGAACCAAAGTTTAATGTGGGACAATGCTCTTACTGAGATTTATATAGTTTCAGCTTTATCAATTTTAAATGAATTATTTTATTTTTAATAATGTGTACTTCTGCGGAAGGTGGTGTGGAAATAGTATGTGTATGTGAATGCAGGTGCCTATAGAGGGCAAAAGAGAGAGGTAGATGTCTGGAGCTGGAGTTTCTGGCTATTGTGAGCTTTGTGTAGACACTGGAGACCAAGTTCTGGGTCTCTTTAAGAGGAACAAGGGTTATTCACCGTGAAGCCATCTCTCTAGTCTCAGCTCTTGTCTGCATATATGTGTATGTGTATATATAATGTTTATTTTCCAAACCAAGTTTAAAGGTGGTTATATTATACTGGTATTCATAGCAAGAGATTAATAGTACAGCACATTTCTTTATTTTATCTGGAGATAATTGTAGATTATCTCATAACTGTATGAACTTCTTTGGAGAGGATCTCTTGTATTACTGATCTAGTTGCCCTGGAAGGTATTGACATCATCAGGAATGTTATCACTGATAACAACTCCCTGATGATATTCATCATGCCCAGTTTCATTTGTACTTTCATGTCTGTACGCTCCTTTAGATCTCCATTGTTCTGTAATCTGTACTAGCCCATGCCTCTGACAAAATAGGAAGGACCCTGAAGAATTCAATTATATTTTCATTTATAAAAATTCCTACTGCCTATGCAAGCCACCCTGACTCCTGTAAACCACTATCTCTACCTTGACCACAGCTATATTGTCAGCTGTGTAATACAGTAAAATCATACACAAAAAAAGTTATTTTATATTTCCTTTATTTCCATGTCCCTAAAAACCTCACTAGATTCCAGGTGAGTTTCAGTGCCCATTGTAGAACAATGCTCTTGTTTTCTTTGCTGTCCATTACCTGTGACTCAGTTGTGCCCAATGATTTCAAGATTGTCTGAATATTTTTTATTCAGTGACTACATTAGCTATCCATCAACTGTTGCATTTATCACAATAGTTTTTTTCAAGTGGCATTTCTGTGATATTGTGATGCTCCCAAACACAGGGCATCGATGCTTCCTGTGCAGATGGGTCACAGAGTTCACACGTACCACTTCCTTTAAACTAAAAGGAAAAAAAATAACTTTTATAATAAAAGAGGTGACAAAAAGGTGTTTGGGTTTGTGTTGAAGAAATCTGTGGTAAAAATGAATCTTGTATGAAAATTTTTAAGAAATAAAAATGTTCATGATAGATTTGTCACTATCTCAAACTAAAAATTAAAATCACAACGTAAGAGAAGGGCATAGTTAAGCCTGAAAATGAGATTCAGACATAAGATTTGGTACTCCCTGGTGGTCAGGCCTCACTGTGAACTTAAGAACCATAATCAATGCCCCATCATTAGGGTACGACAACTGATTCAAAAATTTAAAAAATTGACTGAACTATTCGTGCAAAGCTATGATTACAATTTGAGCTATGATATGCAAAGGCACTTGTTTGTTTGTTATTAGTTTGAGCTATTCTGCAATAGGTAGAAATATGTTGCTCTTTTTAATGTATTTAATGAGAATCATTCTGTTAAGAGAATCATTCTATATGAGTTGCTTGAAATTAAATATGGTATACCATGACCCAGCATGTTTAAATAATCTGTAACCTTATTGTTCTTTTTATTTTTTGTTGTACCTTTGTCTTTTCTTTCTTTCTTGTGTATTTTTGGTGTGTTTGTGTGTGTGTATGTATGTGTGTGTGTGTGTTAATTTTGTTTTATAACATAGGATTTTGCAGTATAATTAAAATATCTCTGGTTTTTCTATTTCTTTAACTTATACCAGATTTAATTTTATATAAATTAATGTCTTAATATATATATATATTATATATATATATAATATATATATATATGTAGTTAGTTAGAACAATTATGTCTTCTGGGTAGATACATTTTTTTTTAATTTTTTTATTCGATATAATTTATTTACATTTCAAATTATTTCCCCTTTTCTAGCCCCCCACTCCCCGAATGTCCCTTAAGCCCCCTTCTCTTCCCCTGTCCTCCCACCCACCCCTTCCCACTTCACCGTTCTGGTTTTGCCAAATACTGCTTCACTGAGTCTTTCCAGAACCAGGGGCCACTCCTCCTTTCTTCTTGTACCTCATTTGATGTGTGGATTATGTTTAGATACATTTTTTATCATTTTATAATGATCTTTATTGCCTTTAGAAGCTTTATTCCCCTATAAAGTCTGCCTAATCTTATGTTAGTACAACAGCACTGTGCAGTGTTGTTCCCAAAAGTCATTGGTTATTAAATGAAAAACCCAGTGATAGGCATAAGATACTGCATAATGACTTGTTTGAAAAGGATGCCCAAGATCCCTCTCAAATCAATGAAAGCTAATGTGACAGCATTCTGGTCTCACACCAGAAACAAATGGTAAGAACCCACTGCTAATAACACTACACACATTTTAGTTGTGGGGCTTAGAAAAAACAAGTTTAAAATAATCCACAGATTTTTCTCCAGGCTGACTATATTATGAAGATCTCTAATGTGAGAACATCATCTATAATATTGTCCTGTGGTAGACCTTGCATACTAACCTGTCAGGTAAAATGAGCTAACTAGTAGAATACTGGTATATATGTTATTGGAGTAACCAAGCATCTACTGATTCTATTTGAGCCCTGAATCATTGGAGGAAGTACTGTAAACCTGGTCAAAAATCCCATAGCCATGCAGATGTTAAACCTTAAGAGATGGGGATTTTAATGTTTTTTTTCTAAATGTGCATGTTTTCAAAATGTACTATAAGTATTTTATTTATTCACATGGATTAGGGCCATTCTTAACCTTGATCAATGAAACTCCTGATTGAATTGGTAGCGGTTAAACAACAGACTTCTAAATGGTTGAAGCGCTGAGCCTAATTGACTTTTTTGAATGTTTAATCCTAAATGGGACATTTATTTTTCATTCCTGTATCATGTATGAGGCACTGGGAACATCTTAGAAGAAGGAACAGAAAGAAAGAATTAGAGGATGGGAAAGAGTGTGGTGAAATGATGTCTTCTAGATGTGACATCATAACTGTATTCACAAATTCACCTATGGTTACACTCATAAGCCTGTAACAAGATTGAATGTAGTAATATTCCAGCATGAACAACAGAAAAGTACATTAGGCTAACCCTACACAGAAAAATCATTGTCAATTTCACTGCTATAGATGACAGATTTTTTTCTATTCTTTTCTGATTTTTTGTGATTATAATATATAATTATATAATTTACTCCTTTGCCCTTTAATTTCTCCCATATTCATAGTCTTTTTCTTGAATTGTTTATATTGTAATAGTATATACATATGTATATTTATAAATATATATGTGGTGTATATATTTATATATATATGTATATATATATATTCCATATTCATGCAGATTCAAGCAGCCCTAATTATATTCAGTGCCGTCAACAAACCCCAGAACATTTGGAGACAGTTGTTTTAGAAAGAAGTGTTCCAAAAGGAGTTGGGAGAGGATAAATGAGAGCAATTAGGTGGCAGTAAATATTGTGAAAAAAATATATGTGGAATTGTCAAATAATAAGTAAGAATTACGTTTAAAAGAGAAATGACCTTAGAGGTAACAGATTACTTCTCTCCAGCTAGCTTCTCGTGCTTGTTTTAAGCAGTTTAATTACAATGTGTGCAGATGTAATTATGCTTTGTTTGTTTCCCATCTTTGGTTTTCTGTTATCTTCTTCATTCTAAATATTTAAATGTTCAGTGAGTTCTAGGAACTTTTTAGGGTTGTTTATTTAGATATTCCTTGGGATGTTCTGTTTCTTGTCTCTCTGGAATGCTGATGAGGCAAGTGTTAGACACTATCCATGTGCGGCAATACTGTGCAATTACTCCATGGGGTTCTCTTGACAAGCTTGCTTCCTCTGACCGTTTTTTCCATCTATTATTCTATCTTTAAGTTTACTGACTGTATCTTATCATTGACATTTTACCACTAAGCTCGTTGGAGATGATTTTTTTTATCATTAATCTTATTTTTTCATGGAGGGGTCTTTTTACTTTGTTTGATACATTTTATAACTGCTAATTTTTACTTTAGATTTCTAATATTTCCTTTCAAGAGGATTTAAAATTCCTTGTCCGCAAATATTTTTCATATTGTTTCTAAACCTTAGCCAGAAAATTATGACATAACTTACTTTTGACATCTTTCTATTGTCTTTTATTACTGACTTTGTGCTTTTCCTGTTTCTTGATAGAATTTAAGACGTCCAAAGAAAACCTCAGACATTTGAGCTATTGTATCAGTATCTTCATTAAGCATGCTGTCATATAGTCAACAGTTTGGTATTAGAATTTAAGTTCTGTTCTACAGTGGGAGATCATTGTGTAAATATATATTTAATATTTAGTGGGCTTGATCACCTTGCTTTTCTGTTACCATGTTTATTTTTTTCTCACTGCAACAAATTCATGCAGTCCTAGTTTAAAAGCTTTCCTATCTTTGGCTTTGATGAAATAAAAATGTTCTCAGTATACAGAAACAAACAGAGCTATTACCTGTGCTAAGAGAAATTCTGATGTTGTGACACACAGTATCTCTCAGTACAGAAGAGAGACGGAGGCCAGTGTGCAAGGTCAACACAGATGTTGTTAACTGTATCGCACTTGAGTCTGTTTTCCTGATGTTTGGTGAGAGATTTATCATCCAGAAAGATAATATCAAGAATGATAAGATCCAGAAGCATAAAATGCCTACCAACATTATCTTTTGTTAGCACACTGGATTTTAGAAAGTGTGAAGATTGATGCTATTATTCCATCTGCTGTTGAGAGACGTATCATCAGGCATCTTAGTGGAAAGACGAGAGATGGGATTCTCTGTTACCTTGTATCTCTATGTGCGTTGTTATGAGGACAGTATAATTTTGCAGATTCAAGCACAAGTTTATAAATGAAACAATCTCAGGAACAGGGGACATGGAAGTAAGAATAGGTCTGATAAGGAGTGTGAACGTTAATGTGTTCAAAAACATTTCAGAGATAGATTAATGTATCAATATAAGTAAGAAAGAATATATTAATGTATCAATATAAGTAAGAAATATTAATCAGAAATGATTAATGTATCAATATAAGTAATAAATACTATATATATATATATATATATATATATATATATAACGGGAAAAAACCAGATAGTTTTGATGCTTTCAACAAACCTTTAAAGTCTTGGTCAGAATAAATTAACAGAAGCTAACTGTAAGCAATTTCTTGTTTATGTATCATAAATACTTATCTTAGATATTCTAAGATACTAACATGGTTATAAAAATTCAGAATAACATAGTCAACTTTGGATACTAAAACAAAATTTCACAATTTGCATGATACACATATAAAGACATAATAAATATAGGACAAAATTGAAACCAGTTAGAAAATATATTGAAGATAAAAAAGAAGGAGGTCACATTTCATTATTGACTTGCTAGAGAAAAAGACAGTGCTCCATTTTGGCAAATAAATACCCTCAATAAATAGTGTTCAGTCAATTTCACATTTAAATGATAGGTACAAAGGACTCTGACCAATATTTTACCACTTCTTCAACGGCCTATCTCAGATAGATCATAATCTAAATTTGAAAGATAATATGCTACGGATAACACAGGAATGAACTTTCATGAACTTGAGACAGACAAAGATTTCTTAAGCAGAATATAAAAGCACTAATCATAAAGGAACAGATTTGTAATTTGTGCTATATTAAAATTTAAAACTTCTGTTCATCATATGACAATATTAAAGTGAGAAAAGGCGTGCTACAGAGTGGGAGAAGAAATTTGCAATGCATATATCCAACAAAAGACTTACACAGAATGTACAAAAACTCTTACAATGGCGATATAAAGACTGACAACCGATTTGAAAAATTGTCAAAAGACTTAAACAGCACATTACAAAAGAGATTATCTAACTTGTCAATAAGCATATGAAAAGTTACTCAACATTATTACCCACCAAGGATATTGAAACTATTACCAAAATGAAGTATACTACATATATATAACTAAGTGAAAAAAAGATGATATCGGAGTCATTGTGAAACTGGAGCATTCATACAAAACACTTGACAACTGAAATATCTTTATGACTTTGAAAAATATGTGGAGGTCCCTATAAAAATAACCATACTTGTAATCTTACAATCCAAGCAACTCTGCCCAAGGCTACACATAAACAAACCCACTTCCCAAAATGCATGCAAGAGAATGATAACAATAGATTTTTTTCATTGTAGATCAAAACAGGAAACAACCCCAATGCCCATCAACAGACGATTAAGTGAAAAAACTGCAGAATAGTTGTAAGTAGTAACATGATATAATCAATAAACAAAAATCATAACACATTTCTACAAAATACAAGGCAATAACTAATGCAGAACAGAATAGAGTCATTAAGTATATAACAGTATGTAATATTGATATTCTATGGAAAAAAGGAACAAATTAAGTTACAAAATCATTTAAATAAGTGTCTCACATTTCATTTACTGAGATTGGACTTAACAAATATTTCTTAGTGGACTGCTAAGGAAATCAAATAAGTATCTCTCAGTATTTATTTATCAGCTTTTCATGAATCCTACTTTGTTTGCTGAAGGATTACACATATATAGTCTTTAAAATGTTGTCACAACTAATTTTAAGTAACAACTAAAGTATGGAAAAGAGGCACTAATAAGCATTGATTTCATAAACGCTCAGTTCAAAACACAAAGTACAACATTATATATGATTAAAGGTGAGAGGATGAACTTTTGATGGGAGTACATTATAGCAGATTACTTATATTAGCAATTATATTTCATCCATAAAATACTAATTAAAACATTTCTTTCATTCAAGCTTCTTTGTATCTTGGGTAGATTTATTATTGCTGTCAAGAAACACTATGATCAAAGCAACTTGGGAAAGAAAGGGTTTATTCAGCTCACACTTCCACATCACAGTTCATCATCAAAAGAAGTCAGGAAAGGAACTCAATCAGGGCAGACACCTGGAGGCAGGAGAAGCTGATGCAGAGGCAATGGAAGGGTGCTGATTGGCTTGCTCAACCTGCTTCCTTATAGAAACCAGGACTACCAGCACAATGGAAGCAACCACAACTGGATTCCTCTCTCATCAACTACTGTTAAGGAAATGACCTACAGGCTTGTCTACAGCCCAATCCTATGGAGGCATTTTCATAATTGAGGTTCCATTCTTTCTGATGACTCTAGTTTGTGTCAACTAAGCTACCCAGTACGATATCTGAGTAACCATATGGAAAGGTGGATAGGAAAGTATTATAATAATTTTTACACAATCTACTTATTTATGCATTTACTTTCTTTCTCACTCAAGTGATTTTCATTTTATGTAATAGTTGTTAAGAGAAAATGTAGAAATTTTTAAAACTGCCCTCGGGTCTCTACTCTGCCTTTGACCATATAGTTCATGGATAAAGGGTATGTTTACAATAAGAATGAAACAGTACAAGAGCTGGGCAAACAGCTACCCTCATGCTATTAGAATCTACTTTCCTATGTGTAATCCAGAATTATTACTTACTACTTCTTATGTTTCATCTACTCCTAATTCCAATTGACCAGCCCTCAGGGTCATGTTCTCATACATATATATGTGGATATATATATATATATATTATAATCATATATTATAACTGCAGGGCTACTTCATTTGGCACTGGGGCTTCTTCCAAAAAATATTTCTGTTGAGTGGCAAGCATTGTCTACTCAAGTGGCACAACTTCATGGAAGTGTGTGTGCGTGTGTGTGTGTGTGTGTGTGTGTGTGTGTGTGTGTATGTGTGTCTGTATACATGTATTTTTAATAAATGTAGAAGTCTGATTCAGTGTTGCTTCTGAAATTGTGCTTACTCTTATTTACATCTCCCTGCCACTTCCCTTGCCAGCTTCATAGTGATCTCTAGCTCTGTTTATTCAAGGTCCTCCAAACCGTCCCTCTTTTCTCCCATCTCTCACTTTTATCTTTCTATTTCCCTCTCTAGTACGTGTTTGATTTCTGCAGTTATTTCAGGGTTATGGGATCATGCCTGATGATTTGTAGCTAACAACCAAAGATGAGAAGAACAGGCATCATTGTGGAGTTTTGTCATTTTATTTTTGTTTTTCTCAGTCTGAGTTACTTCACATTATAATCTTTTCTACTTCCATCTATTTACTTGAAGGTTTCATATTTTCAACAGCTGATAATAGTTCATCCTGTATACGTAATGTTGTCACTGTATTTTGTGTCAGTTGGAGAAAATTTCATTTATTTGTATTTCTTAGCTATTGTTAATTGAGTAGCAGTGAAATCACCTGAGTGAGTGTCTATGTGTAGGATGTCAAGATTTGGGGGCAAATACCTAGAAGTACTATGGGTGGCAGAATTCTCTACTCTGCTTCTTAGAATGGTGGTAGCAAGTAGCAATCTTACAACCAGTAAAGAAGTTTCTACTTTGTCCATATTTATTCAACAATTTGCTCTCAATTGTGTTGTCTGGTTTTAATAAAATCTTAGCCATTCTAACTCTTGATGCTGTTAGATGAAAAAGAGGTGTCTAGTTGGGTATTGTGCCTCTTTTCTATCAGCATTTTTAGGCAGAAGCAAGAAAGTCCCAAATTTAAGGCCTATCTTGTATTAAAAATGAGATCCTGTCCATATCCCAAATGTCAAAAACACACCATGCCAAGGTAATCAAAAATAAATATCATATAGCTGAAGCTAAATAAAATGTAAACAAATTGTGAAATATTCTGAATGAGAAATATAGGAGCTAAAATACAGAAAGTATAATTGACCAAGGTCTTCAGAAAATTGTTATGACTGTGAATGGGGACTTTTCTTTTGGAGGACTGCTGAACCTGTTTTGTCTAGAGCTAAACTCTTCATTCCCAGTTGTATTTCTCACTCTCTCATGGTCTGCTTTTTGTCCTTAATTCTTGCTAAAATCTTGCTTTAGACGTGCTTCAATAACCATGCTATTACTTTTTAATTTAGTCTCAACTCATTTTAGTCCATATTCCAGTGTAGGGGTTGTTCCAAGGCAAAGAAGCTATACTTCTTCAAGACATTATTACCTTAAAAACAAGCCATGCTGTGCTTTGCACTAGATGATAGCAAACATTTGACAATGAAAATATTTCACAAATGCCTGATCTCAATGCCCACCACTGTAGTCACTGGCTCCAGTGTATAAAACTGTGAAGTTATTTTGCATTAGATTAGATTCTGAATTCTTGATTAGAGAGCACATCCAGGGTAGCTATTTCTGTTACCCTGGTATTTCAACATCCTTAGCCATCAGGATAACTTGCTCAAATAGGGCCTCCTAGAGAATTGTTTTTTTCTTCAGAAGCAGATGCCCCATTTTAGCGCAGCAAGGACTAAGGATTCAACTACTACTTAATCTGGCATCAGAAAATTCCATAGTTTGTTGTTTTGCAAGCAGGAAGAAGGTCAATTATAGGCCATGCTTCAAGCAACTTCTTATTGTTGCTGTTGTTTATGATATTTTATATATACTACCTGTATGGATATTATTTCCATTTTATCTACTTGGTATTGGATAATCGGTATTGGATAATCAATTATGGAGCTCATCCCTGGGGAGGACTAGTTCTCTTTTCTCATCACTCACTAGGTTGTCTGTAGTAACTATCAAGTGATGAGATAGCATAAGATTTCCATCTCCGACATGTCTTTGTTTAAGTCTTATGGAGGCAACCACATTGTGGAAGAACCATGGATGAATCTTCCCTGCCATTTTTAGGAGACAAAATCTTGCAGCCAAGTACCAGGTGCTCTTATTCTTACAATCTTCCCACACCCTTTTCTTTGGTGTTCTTATACTTAGGTATAAGAGTTGTATTGTAGATAAATCCTTTGTCTCTGGGCACCCCACAATCAGTTTTTCAATGCATTTCTAGCAATTGTGGTTTTCTGTAATTGTCTCGATCTACTGCAAAGAGAACTTTCTTTCATTTGGGGTGAGAGATACACCCATTTGTGGGCATATGGGTTGGTATTTAGAATGCACTTCTGTAAAGTGGCAGTAGTCAGTTCTCCTCTCAAATTCTTGACCTCCCTAGTAACAAGAAGCAAGGATTCCAGTACCAGCAATTATTTCCTTCCTCTTACATGAGCCTTAAGCACAAAGGATAGCTTCTGGTTCCTGCCACACTATAAGTGCCACTATTGCACCTTTAGGGCTTTTACCATGGTGGTCATTGTAGTGGTTCATGGTCATCATAGCTGGGTAAGACCATTGATTGCCCCCACTCTGGCAGTGTGATACATACCTCAGAGTACAGTGTGAACTAATTCTAATGGAGGATGATTTTTAGGTCAGATCCAGCTGAGATCCTCCAAGAGTTATATCAAAGCTCCATAAACTTAACTTCAGCTTCTAGGAGGCAAAACAATACAAAACAAAAACAAACAAGCAAAGACAAAAACAAACAAGCAAACATAAAACCAAATAGACAAACAAAACAACAGTTCAGCAATAGCTTGTGGTATTTTGGGACTTTTTTGTACTGCTTTGACTATGTGGGGATTTTTCTAGTGCCTTGACTGTGGTTTTTGTTGGAGAGTAGATGGCCCTTGGGGATGGAGTGGCACTGTAACACTAAGTGGCACTTACATGAATTATAAATGATTTTAGGTGAATATAGGACGACATAATTCCTTTTCCAAAGAGCCTTACTTTTACTGAGTCCTCTTTCCTGATATTTGGTACTTACCTCTCTCCTCCTAAGAAAATAAAATACTCATTTTCCATTTACCCCATTGTCTGTTCATACACCTGAATCCTGTTATCTCCCCACTCCCTTCAGTGCTGTTTCCCTTCCTCAGTACCTGTTTACTTCCCTGGTTCTGTTGTAATTCCATATTATATCCTCACTTCTCAAGATCCAGATCTAGGATGCACAGATCAGCGAGAACATGTGGTATCTGCCTTTTCAGTCTGAAAATTTTGTGAGATAGTCAAGACAGGGTCAGAGACTCCATGGGAAGACCTAAGAATGTTGGTTCAGAAGCTTTAAGGGTAAAACCCAAGCCTTATAAAAAATTATCTATTGTCCTCCCTGTATACTGGATGTGCCAGAAATGTGCAACATCCTCCACTAAACCTTCAGGGAAGGAAGGGGACCAACTCAATAAGAGGATACTGAGCTACAAAGTACAAGACTGTAGGTAAGACTGCCCATCCTCACAGCATGAGAGTCGGATGGTGCACTAAGGGTTTAATATTTGCTGTGCTGAGTTTGATCTTGATTTGTTCTCGACCTGACATTTTTGCACTCATTCCTCCCTTTGGAAATGTGTCTGGATGCTCCTTTACACTGTATGTTTAATAAACAAAGCTAAACATTATTAGACATGATTTTTGGATTGTAAATTTGAAAATGTTGGAGCATTTAAGACGGTGGGACTTCTAAAATTGGATTAAATATGTTTTATCTTATGTTTTGGTGAAAAGCCTTTGGAATCCTAGATCAATATCTATTTTCCTTCTTTCTTTCTTTCTTCCTTCCTTTCTTTCTTTCTTTCTTTCTTTCTTTCTTTCTTTCTTTCTTTCTTTCTTTCTTTCTTTCTTTCTTTCTTTCTTTCTTCTTTTTTCTTTCTTTTACTTAAAAATAGATTTTTTTTCATACAGTATATTCAAATTATGGTTTCACCTCTCCCAACTCCTCACAGATCCTCCCCACTTCAACACCCAACAAAAGCTAAAACTTTTCTTGTTCTCTCTCATTGAAAAAAAAAGAGTTATGCTAATATTACTAATAAAATACAATAAATACAAGTAAACAAATCTTAATAAGCCAAGACAAACAAATGAACAGCATACCAATCTTAAATGCCTTGTTAATCTCATAATTTGAATAACTGATCCTCAGTTCTAGGCATTATTTTGGCAGGTTCTGGAAATCTGAAAAGGTACAAGTCACAGAAATAGATGGGACACTGTTAGTGGATCTCTCTCTCTTTCTCTCTCTCTCTCTGTATGTCTGTCTGTCTGTCTCTTTCCCTCTCTCTCTCCCCTAGTCAAATGTTTTCAGCCATATAATGACCATAAAGTTACACAGATAGACCAAACCCTCTGACCGAGGAAATAGCATACAGTCTCCCTTCTTTATGTAGCTTTTGTCAGATACTTTACCAGTGTAATCCAAACACCAGTACACCAGGCGGTAGTACTACTATTCTCCCTTCATTTCTTTCATAGATTCTCCCACACATCACCCCTGACCTTTCATGGTTCACACTTCTTTATCTTCATTTTAAAGACACCCAACTAATAGCTAATCTTCTTAACACTGGCATAAAAATTCTTCCACGACATTTCATCATTTATTACATTCTCAATATTATTTCCAAGGCCAAGTGCACGTGCTAATACTTGCTTTTTGGCATATGATAATCATTCCACGTCTTTGGGAACAATATCCAAATGTAAGTGCACATACTTCCTCGTCAATTGTCATTTCTTATGAGCGGACCTATATTCTTTATTTACAAGTCATGTTCTTAGAAATATCTGTTTAATCCTCCTCCTCACAGGCCCACTTCCTCAGATCCTTTGCATCGTGGGAGAACTGAGAAAGTCCAATAATATATGAATGTGAAAATATTTTAAGCAACTTTCTTCCTATACCCGCCACTCTCCTGTGCTCTCAGATAGGAAAACCATCTATGTAGTGTCTTCAGGAAAACCTATATGTAGACAGTGAAATGGATGCTCTCACAGCCTGTTAGCCTTTTGTATCTTCTCTGTGAGTTTCTCCCATTAGTGGAATTTCTGTGTTAAATGAAACCCCTTAAGCTCCAATACATGTATCAATTGTGATTATATCACTGGGGGAGTAGCAGACATTCTTTGAAAATGATGATGTTTCAAGTAATAAATGATACCCTGTGCCTGACCTTGCTAAACCTCCCTATTGAAACTCAATGGATGTTTGTTGCACAATTAGGTAAAGAGGGTTTTCGGCATGACGGAGATCTGATATGAAAAGTAGCAACACATAAGAGAAGAGTTCATGTGTTGAGAGACCTAGTGGGGGTAGACAAGGAGCCTTATGAGAGTTCATGAATGAGAAACAACCTTGCCAAAAACTCTACGTTAGGATACTATGTCAAAAAGAAGCCACGAGGGAGGAGAGAAGAAAAACATAAATTAAGAAAAATAGTGGCAATGAGAGAAATAAAACAAGATTCTTTTCCCATATGAGTCATTAGAATGTGGATGGGATTTTTTGAAAATAAGATAAGTAGAGTTCCAAAATGTAGAAATAATCAGGGGATTTAAAGAATGGCTGAAGAAGAATTGGAATTATACAAACTGTGATCTCACTATTAGGATAGGGAATTATAATGACATTGGATATCAGTTGGAAACAGGCATAGTTTGCAATGATGCATATAAATAATATTGAAGCTATGAAATACACATGGTTAGCAGCATATAAGTAATAAATAAATCAAAAATTATTGTGTTATTTTACCAAGTGCTATATGAAGTTTAATATTCATTTTGCTTATTATTATCTTGAAACTTCCCTTATTAAAAATGACTTCCAAACCCCCAATTGTGTTATAATCACGAGCCATATAAATGGCTATATATGAAATAGCATATTCTAGTGAGTCCAAATTCAGTTTTTTCTTCATCCACTCAGAAGGTTTATGTTATATTCCAATAAATATAGAGCAGCCATGACATCTGGGAGAAAGCAAGCACATGTTTCCCATAATCTCCCTAAACAAACAAACAAACAAACTAAAAGACTAGTGTCACTCACATTAGATATTAGAGTTACCCAGATCTGTACCTTCTTTTGACTACTACATAAAGGTCCAGTATTGTCTAGGCACTTGCTTTCCTGTGAAGCAACTACTTACTTCACATAATTTACACACATCTGTTTTCTCCTTGTCACCATTTTTATTCATGATTATTATCTGTGAACTATGTAGTCTACTTCCATTTCCAAGGGATGAGAGTATGAATATGCAAATGCTTGATTTGAAACCAAAAACAATGCTCAGCAAGGACGCTGCTGGTGATTTTAAATGAAATTAATCAAGCCCAACTCTCCATAAATTCAGAGTCATCTATACAGTAAAACAACACAGAAAACAGAGGGATGTTTGGGTACCTACCATACATGTTCTCTTGGTTCTGGGTTACCTCACTCTGAATGATAATTTACTTCCATTTGCCTCAAAAATTCATCATGTCCTAATTTGTAATAGCTCAATAGTATTCCACTGTGTATATGAAACACATTTTCTATATCTGTTCTTTGGTTGAGGGACATCTAGGATGCTTCCAGTTTCTGACTATTACAAATAAAGTTTCTATGATCATAGCGGAACATGTTTCCTTGTGGAATGGTAGAGAACCTTTTGAGTTTATATCCAGTAGTAATATAGATGTGTCTTTAGATAAAGCTATTTTCAGTTTTCTGAGGGACCACCAGATTGATTTTCCAAGTGGTTGTAGCAACTTGAAATCCCACCAACAATGGAGAAGTGTTCCTCTTTCCCCACATCCTTGTCAGTATGGGCTGTCACCTGAGTTTTTAATGTTAGCAATTCTGACTGGTATAAGATGGAATCTCAGGGTCATTTTGATTTGGATTTCCCCGATGGCTAAGGATGTTGAACACTTTTGAGGTGCTCCATTAGAGATTCCTCTGTTGAGAATTTTGTTTTGCCCTGCATCCATTTTTAATTGTGTTATTTAATTTTGGCATCTAACTTTTTGAGTTCTTTGTTTATATTAGATATTAGCCCTCTCTCAGATGTAAGGTTAGGGAAGATCTTTTCCCACTCTGTAGGTTGCTATTTTGTCCTCTTGACAGTGTCATGGTATATTCTTACTAACAAGTGGATATTAGCCAAAACGTACAGAATACCCATGACATAGACCACAGACCATAAGAAGTTAAGAGGAAGGAAGGACAAAGGAGGGTGTTTTGATCTCACTTAGAAGAGGGAGAAATAACAAAGAAAGAGAATTTCAGGCCAATTTCCCTTATGAATATTGATGCAAAAATACTCAATAAAATTCTTGCCAACCGAATCCAAGAACACATCAAAAGGATCATCCACCATGATCAAGTGGACTTCATTCCAGGGATGCAGGGATGGTTCAATATACGGAAATACATCAATGCAATTCACTACATAAACTCAAAGAAAAAAACCATATGATCATTTCATTAGATGCTGAAAAAGCATTTGACAAAATCCAGCATCTTTTCATGCTAAAAGTCTTGGAAAGAACAGGAATTCAAGGCCCATATCTAAACATAATTAAAGTAATATACAGCAAACCGGTAGCCAACATCAAACTAAATGGAGGGAAACTTGAAGCAATCCCACTAAAATCAGGGACTAGACAAGACTGCCCTCTCTCTCCATATCTTCAATATAGTACTTGAAGTCCCAGCTAGAGCAATTAGACAACATAAGGAGGTCAAAGGGATACAAAATGGAAAGGAAGAAGTAAAATTATCACTATTTTCAGATGACCTAATAGTATATTTAAGTGACCCAAAAAACTCCACCAGAGAACTCCTACAGCTGATAAACAACTTCAGCAAAGTGGCAGGTTATAAAATCAACTCAAGCAAATCAGTTGCCTTCCTATACTCAAAGGATAAGCATGCTGAGAAAGAAGTTAGGAAAATGACACCCTTCACAATAGCCACAAACAATATAAAGTATCATGGTGTGACTCTAACCAAACAAGTGAAAGATCTTTATGACAAGAACTTCAGATGTGGAGAAAGAGGAGCACTCCTCCACTGCTGGTGGGATTGCAAGATGGTGCAACCACTTTGGAAATCAGTCTGCCGTTTCCTCAGAAAACTGGGCATGACACTTCCTGAGGACCCTGTTATACCCCTCCTGGGCATATATTCAGAGGATTCTTCAGCATGCAATAAGGACACATGCTCTACTATGTTTATAGAAGCCCTATTTGTAGTATCCAGAAGCTGGAAAGAACCCAGGTGTCCTTCAACGGAGAAATGGATACAAAAAATGTGGTATATTTACACAATGGAGTACTATTCAGCAATTAGAAACAATGAATTCATGAAATTCTTAGACAAATGGATGGAGCTGGAGAACATCATACTAAGTGAGGTAACCCAGTCTCAAAAGATCAATCATGGTATGCACTCACTGATAAGTGGATATCACCCTAGAAACTTTGAATACCCAAGACATAATCCACAAATTAAATGATGTCCAAAAAGAATGGAGGAGTGGCCCCTGTTTCTGGAAAGACTCAGTGCAAGAGTATAGGGGAATTCCAGAACAGGGAAGCAGGAAGGGGAAGATGGAGGAACAGGGGGAAGGAAGAGGGCTTATGGTTCTTGTGGGGAGTGCGGACCCAGAAAAGGGGAAATCATTTGAAATGTAAATAACATATATATATATATATATATCAATAAAAAAAAAGAACTTCAGGTCTCTGAAGTAGGAAATGGAAGAAGACCTCAGAAAATGGAAAAATCTTCCAGGCTCATGGATTGGCAGGATTAATATAGTTAAAATGGCCATCTTTCCAAAGCAATATACAGATTCAATGCAATCCCCATCAAAATCCAACTCAGTTCTTCACAGAGTTGGAAAAAGCAATTGTCAAATTTATCTGGAATAAAAAAAAGCCCAGGACAGCTAAAACTATTCTCAACAGTAAAAGAACTTCTGGGGGTATTAGTATCCCAGACCTCAAGCAATACTACAGAGCAATAGTGTTTAAAACTGCATGGTATTGGCACTTTGACAGACAAGTGGGCCAATGGAATAGAATTGAAGATCCAGAAATGAATCCACACACCTATGGTCACTTGATCTTCGACAAAGGAGCTGAAAACATCCAATGGAAAAAGATAGCCTTTTCAACAAATGGTGCTGGCTCAACTGGAGGTCATCATGCAGGAGAATGTGAATTGATCTATTCTTATCTCCTTGTACTAAGCTCAACTCCAAGTGGATCAAGGACCTCCACATAAAACCAGACACACTGAAACTAATAGAAAAGAAACTGGGGAAAACCCTTGAGGACATAGGCACAGAGGAAAAGTTCCTGAAAAGAACACCAATAGCTTATGCTCTAAGATCAAGAATTGACAAATGGGATCTCATAAAATTACAAAGTTTCTGTAAGATAAAGGGCACTGTCAAAAGGAAAAAATGGCAACCAACAAATTGGGAAAAGATCTTCACCAACTCTACATCCGATAAAGGACTAATATCCAATATATACAAAGAACTTAAGAAGTTAGACCCCAGGGAACCAAATAACCCTATTAAAAATGGGGTACAGACCTAAACAAGGAATTTTCACCTGACGAAATTCGGAGGGCCGAGAAGCACCTTAAGAAATGTTCAACATCATTAGCCATTAGGGAAATACAGATCAAAACAACCCTGAGATTTCACCTCACACCAGTCAGAATGGCTAAGGTTAAAAACTCAGGAGACAGCAGGTGTTGGCGAGGATGTGGTGAAAGAGGAACATTCCTTCATTGCTGGTGGGATTGTATGATGGTACAACCACTATGGAAATCAGTCTGGCAGTTTCTATGAAAACTGGGCATGACACTTCCAGAGGACCCTGCTATACCTCTCCTGGGCATATACCCAGAGGATTCCCCAGCATACAATAAGGACACATGCTCCACTATGTTCGTAGCAGCCTTATTTATAATAGCCAGAAGCTGGAAAGAACCCAGATATCCCTCTATGGAGGAATGGATACAGAAAAATGTGGTATATAAACACAATGGAGTACTATTCAGCAATTAAAAACAATGAATTCATGAATTTTTTAGGCTAATGGATGGAACTGGAAAATATCATCCTAAGCGAGGTAATGCAATCACAAAAGAGTACACATGGAATGCAATCGTTGATAAGTGGATATAATTAGCCCTGAAGCTCTCAACACTGAAGATACAATTAGCATATCAAATGATTCCCATGAAGAAGGAAGAAGAGGGCCCTAATCCTGGAAAGGCTTGATCCAGCATTGTAGGGGAATAAAAGGACAGAGAAAAGGGAGGAGGAAAGATAGGAGAATGGATGGAGAGAAGAGGACTTATGGAACATATGGGAGGGGGGAATGGGAAAGGGGACGGCTTTTAGAATGCAATCAAAGAATATAGAAAATAAATAAAAAATTTTTAAAAACAGGAAAAAAAAGAAGGGGGAGAAATAATTATGGGAGGCAGAAGAATAGAGGGACCTGAAGATGAAATGGGAGAGGAAGGGGGAAACTGGAGGTGGATCAAGTATGAGGGAGACAGGAGAGAAGCCCAGAGGTCTGGGAGAATGAATAGAAAGAAATATGCTGTTGCCAGGGGTGGACCTGGGAGAAATAAGTAGAAGTCTCAGAGACTAAGAATATAAGAGGTTTTTAGGACTCAGTAGACATGACCTTAGCTGAAATGTGAAAGAATTGGGGGATGGAACCTGATGAGACTACCACCAGTAGTTAGCCAGGGCCCCTAGGGGGAGGGATGGGTACATCAACTCATCTTCAAAACTTTTGACACAGAATCGTTCCTGTCTAAAAGAAATGTAGGGACAAAAGAATGGAGCAGAAACTGAAAGGCTGAATATTGACTGGTCCAACTTGTTATCCTTCCCGTGTGTGAGCACCAAACCGTGACACTATTACTGATGCTATGTGGTGATACAGACAAAAGCCTAGCATGGTTGTACTTGGAGAGGGTCTACCAGTAGCTGATTGAGACAGAAGCAAATACTCACTGCCAAACCTTGGAGTCCCCAGGTATAAGGGACCTCTATGGAAGACTTAGGAGCAGGAATGAAAGAACTGAAGGGGAAGGCAACCCTATAGAAAGACTAACATCAGCTCACCTGGACACCTGGGATGTCCCAGAGCCTAAGCCAACAACCAAAGAGCATACACAGGTTGTGCAGTAGCTCCTGGCATATATGGATGGCCTCAGTGGAAGATGATAAGCCTAATCTTGTAGAGACTTGATTCCCCAAGGAAGGGAGATGCCTAGAGGAAACAAAAGTACCCTCTCAGAGGCAAATGGCGGGAGGAATGGGGTGAAGAGCTCTGGTAGATAGGACCTAGAGGGTGGGAGATATTTTGAATATAAATAAATAAAATAATTAATCTTTAAAAGGAATAATGATACAGAGGAAAGGAAAGGAGGCATTGGTTTTAAATAGGAATGATATTTATATTTCAACAAACTAATATTTAATAAAAAGTTTTAAATAAATTAAAAATGGAAGGATGTTTGTCTCCAAGAAGGAACACAAGGTGTTGATATGAATCAAGAAAACACTGGCAGAGCTATACTGGACTTGGGTGTTAGAATCTTTCCCTTGCAGTTAAAGTTTATTCCTTTCAGCATAAACTCCATATTCCTTTGGAAGTTCCTAATACACTAATCTTTGTTTATCTCCAGAGATATACTTTTCTCACAATCACATTGTCAGGAAAAAAACTGCATAGATAAAAATGTCTTTTGAATATCTAGCCACTTTGATCTAATGATATCTTGATATTATGAGGACTTTGATGAATATCAGAGACCTCCAGGACACACGTTTTAATCAATATTTTAAAAATGTGACACCTTCTGGGATATACAAACAAAAATATCTACTTAGACTGTGTAGCTGAAATGAAGCAATCTTATGGTGAAGAAAGGCTTTGAACTGACAGCGCTTGGCTCCTGTTTTACTCCAAATGTGTCGCCTGTGAAGCAGGTCTTTAGCATCAGCCCAAGACTGTTAATATTAATGCCCAGCTGGAAATGTCAAGACATCACCTGCGTGAACACTGATTCAGGAACAACTACTCTCAGGATTCCAACTAACTTTATAATTTCAAGAATAAAAGATAGGATTATGCAATCTGAAAAATATCACTTGTAAATTTAAAAAATAGCACCCCATGCTGAGAATACCCATACTTTCTGCACCCTCCTTTCTATCACAAATCTTGTAAGAGATTTAACTATGATACTTAATCAATCACAATTTGCTAATGATATCAAAGTGGCAGATTCAAGTGCTCTTTAGATCATCTGAAAAGCCTTTTATTTTTCATGTTCTCCTTTTGTCTGGTGTAGAATAACCTTTAAAGCCCTGTCTCAACCCTCTCTTCAGTGAAGACAGAAACTAATCACAAATGGGAAGTGATTGCTGTTCACCAAACTTGAAATAAAATACAGGTCGAAGGATTGAAATGCTGAAAGATGGAATCCTCTTATCACATATTGAATGTGATTGCAGTCTTTCTCTTCCCATCCTTTGACATCTATTACCATATTAAGGACACACTTAGAGAAGGACTGATACATTTAAATTTACAGTCATATTAATTATAACTGATATTTATTCAGAGTCCTTTGATTTATCCCTTTAAACTCATGTCCAGTATGCCTCTTCTTTATCCAACCCGTCTTTTACAAATTAATGGCATTATCATGGACATTAAAATAATTTAATTTTTTGAATACTGAAAAGAACATGTTGCTTCTTTAAAGGGTACTGAATATTTTTAATACTTCTGAAATATAATAATCCAAAGGCCTTACTTACACTTCATGTCAATACTTGCACCTAAATTCACTCTAGAGTTCTCCTGCCTTTCTTATCTTTTATTTTCCTTGAAGAGTGAATGTGCTGGTTGGTATATGTATCTGTGTATGTATATATGTGTATATGTATGTATATATGTGTACATTATTAACCTGTACATATATATTTTTAATATTTGTGGGCAAAAGATTTCTCTTGGTTTTGCAGACTGGTATAGTCCTTTAACCATCACCAGAAAACATGCTTACCTAGGTAGTGTCCACTCCTTTTAGCAAAGGTTCATTCACCTCTCTTTTCCCCAGTTATTTTTTCAGATTTAAATTGTTCCTTTATGATGTTTTTTTAAAATCCATGCAGAGTTATTACTCTTTTCTGTATTTTTTAGAAGTTTTGATTTTTTATTGTTAATGTGCTAAATTATACTCACAATTAACTGAAAACGTGTAAATTAAAATTACTAGTAAATAATATTATATTTTTGTGATAACAGATAGGGTCATTAAAGGGATTAATGATCTTCAAGTATATTAACAAATACAATCATATTGTTTTCTGTGTATGTATTTTGTATATGAACATATCTGTGTGTTTGTATAATATGAATTTATTAAGTCATAAATACAAGCAAAATTATGTGATATTTAGGAAAATAGAGGCATCTACAGATTATTATATCGAGCCAATTAGGTCAATTTCATAAAGATGAATACTGTATGCTATTCTCATTTGTGAATTCTATATTTTACTTATGCACAAATTCATATATTTGTATATGTCAAGAAAGTAGAAGTGATACTTTTAATAGAATGAAGATGACAAATGAGAGAAAAAGATAACAAAGGAGGAGAGTTGATTAGAGTGGGAAGCATAGTGATAGTACATCTATTCGCATATGAAAAATGTCCTTAGCATGTCTGATAACAATTAACAACAAATACATTCCAACAAAAATATACAAAAGGAAAGAAAGCTGCTATGTAACAAAAAGCCTTCATCTGACAAAGATTTCAACATAATTGGTGTCTTCATAAAAATGGCAGCTTGAACATGTAGAATGGCATGGAGGTACAAAGGGTAGTATGGAGAGGCAGCACATGAAAGACCATTGCCAAGTAGTGACAACTTTGGAGAAGGCAATCAAATATGCCTTGATCTCGGGCTTTTTGATTCCAGAAATGGGCGAGAAGTAACTCCTGGTCAACATTTCCAAGGAAGTCAAATTCAATGAAATAAAAATTAGAAATAAATAAGGATAATGATTCCTTGGGGAAGTCTGCTAGCCAAGAAATATCACAAAGTAAAATTGTAACTAATCAGCATACCATAGCACCATCTTGGCTTATGTAATAGAAAATTCACATTACAAAGATGTGATTTCCCTTTTTTCCACATCTTCTACCCTCAGCTGAAGGTTGACAGATGGATCTTTGTGAAAGATGACAACTACTGCCATATATTCCCACACTTGGACACCTTTGTCCCTTATCCTCATATAAACTCCTTATTTTTTGCCCCCATCATTCCATGCTTTCCCTTCTTTTTGGATTTATCTATCTCTTTCTTTCAAAGTCTTCAGGCCTGTGAAATTACACAACATATTTAATCAACTTCTTCACAAGGTGAACTACATAATTTATCAGGCATTATGCCAAATAAAAATATGACTATTCATTTATGAAGGAGAAAAATAGCATAATTAAAGGCACTGAAATATTAATCTGTCCATTTAAGGTGCTCTAAATTAAAATACAATTCATATATACAATGAAGCACTCTTGAAACATGAAAATGTTTCATGTAACTTATGTGACACTATGGATGAAATCCATATGATCAGGATAAATGAAATAATCCAGATATGTAGAGAATGACTGACTACTCTCATATATGCAAGGCAACTAGCTGATTTTACAATAAATTATAGCAACATGGCAATCAGAAACTGGATAGAGTACTTTTATCTTTCACTGAATTGAAAGGCTATGTGTTTGAATTTCCAAACTTAAACCTGATAATTATTGGACATTTCTCATTGTGCATCTAATTAATACCAAAATTTTATTTTATGTTTTAATTTTTAAATCATTTTTGATGTTATAATGTAATTATATCATTTCTCCCTTCCCATTGATTTCTCCAAACATTCATATATACCCCTCCTCCTAAATCTGTATAATATTTACATATTACATATAAGATATGAATATATATGTGTAATATAATATATAATAATTTTTATATCATGAATATTTTTGTATAATGTTCGTATGAAAATGTTCTTAGGACTGGCCATTAGATATCATATAGTCATTTACACTTCATGGGGAAGACTATTTTCCAGAAATCATCATTCTTTAGTTCCTTGTAGTTCCTTGTTAGGTTTTAGGACTCATGAACATTTCCTTGTCCATATTAGCATGTCTATGTACTTTGCCATCCTTTTTCAGCTCATATTTAGGCAGTCAACTTAGAAAGAAATTATGAGTATATATTCTGACATGCCTAGGAGACATAATATCAACTGCAAATTCACTATTCTTCTGGCTCTTACAATTTTACATCCCCTTTTCTGCAATGATCCCTGAGCCTAAGGTGCAGGCATTGTGTTGTAGATGTATCAGTTGGGACTGGACTACACAAGTCTGGATTTTGATTGCTTGTTCTTTTCTACAATGTTACATAAACACAGTTTCCTTCATAATGGATAAGACTACACTAATCTGTAGGTATAAGGAGAAATGCTTAAATCAAAACAACCCTGAAATTTTACCTTACACCAGTCAGAATGGCTATGATCAAAAACTCAAGAGAAAGCAGGTGCTGGTGAGGACATGGAGAAAGAGGAACTCTCCTCCACTGCTGGTGGGGTTGCAACCACTGGTACAACCACTCTGGAAATCAATCTGGCAGTTCCTCAGAAAACTGGGCACAATACTACCAGAGGACCCTGCTATACTACTCCTGGGCATATACCCAGAGGATTCCCCAGCATGTAATAAGGACACATGCTCCATTATGTTTATAGCAGCCCTATTTATAATAGCCAGAAGCTGGAAAGAACCTAGATATCCCTCAACGGAGGACTGGATACAGAAATATGGTATATTTACAAAATGGAATACTACTCGGCTATTAAAAACAGTGAATTCGTGAAATTCTTAGGCAAGTGGGTGGAACTGGAGAATGTCATCCTGAGTAAGGTGACCCAGTCACAAAAGAACACACATGGTATGCACTTACTGATAAATGTGATATTAGCCCAGAAGCTTGGAATATCCAAGAACCAATTCACATATCAAATGATGCCCAAGAAGAAGGAAGGAGAAACCCCTCGTCCTGGAAATGTTCATTGCAGCAGTATAGGGGAATACAAGGACAAGGAAGTGGGAAGAGGTTGATTGAGGAACAAGGGGAGGGAAGAGGGCTTATGGGACTTTTGGGGGAAGATCCAGGAAAGGGGAAATCATTTGAAATGTAAATAAAAAATATATCTAATAAAAAAATATGAGGGAAAAAGGAAAAATATACCAAATAGTTACGTAAAAGTCTGATTTGAGGTGCCTGACTGAGAGATTAAATCTCATTCTCTTGAGGAAAAAATTTAAAAAAGGAGAAATGCATATAGGTTCTTGTTGGGAATTATGCTGGTTTGGTAGATTGCCAGCTATAATTTCTCTTCCAAAATACATGACATCAGGAGCCCTGAGTGGTTGGCTAGGTTTTCCATATCAAGCATGGTTTATTTTCCTGTTGTTGAATAGGTCTTAAGTGCACTTAGATAGCTGTTGGATGCCATCAAAGTATGCATGTCATCACTACAAGTTTAGTGATGTTGTACCATGTTCATCATTGTTGTGGTTCTCTTAGGCATGATAACTGTTTATGACTGTTGGTTGATTCCTTTCTTTAGACACTTGCATATTTTCTTATGGTACTATAAAAGCTAATTTTCAGGGAGTGCATTTTTCTGGTTTGTTCCAGCCTAGAAGATTCTGTGCTCTATGTCTGAAGTTCATGGTACCTTTAAAAATAAGAATTTATCATCCACATCAGAGATAGGGGTAACAAAAACAACCGTCATATCCAGTAATGTTGTGGGAATCTCTTGAACATCCTTTAACAAGTCAAAGAGGGCTTCTTATGCCTCACTTTGGGGATGTTATTAGATAGTCATTTGCTCTTCAAGGAAGCACTGTGCATCCAAATAGAAAGGTTTCATTTACACTATATATGTAAAACAATATATTGATTTATGGGTATTTTAGTTATTTTAAAGTAGCTAGTTAATAGTATGAATCCTTACAAATTTTCTAGACATCCTGATTGTTTTTAATCCTCCTCTTCTGTATTATCTTCATTTATTTTCCATAATTGGAGGTTCATATTTCCTCTATTTTCCCTTTCTGATCACTTTTTCTCTGCTCTTCACATTGTTTTTGATCCCGGACAGTCCTACTTCAGCTTGACAGAGTTGGGTACCACTCTTTTATCATTGTCTTTTATTTTCAGTATCAAACATATTTCATCCAGTTTTTCAGTACCAGAAAACAAAATTCACATCATAGAATTAAAACTAGAAGAACAATTAGCCTTTTATTTTCTTCTATAGCTCATGTCCACGACTAGAATTAAGTACTTCCTCATCTCCTTAATTTTAGCCATTTTTTTCTTTTCTTCATGGTAAAATGTATCCACATGCACATTTGTTTAGATATGTATAAAATTATATAGTAATAATAATTATATATAAATATATAAGTACATAAACTTCATATATGAAATCTAGATAATAATATACATATTCATTTATATATTACATGTGTGTGTATATATATATATACACACAGACACACACAGACAGACAGACACACACACACATGTACACACACACATTCTTTATTTCTAAGATTGTGTAACCCCCATCTTAGTTAAACTTTTATTGGTGTGAAGAGACATCATGACCACAGAAAATTGTATAAGGGAAAATATTTAACTGGAACTGGCTAACATATCAGAGGTTTAGTCTCTTATCATCATGGTAGGAAGCAGGGCGACATACACACAAATCTGGTATGTGAGAGGTATGTGAAACTTCTATATCTGTATCCGTAGAGAGCTGAAATTTAATGTCATACTGAGTGTGCTTGAGCTTCTGAAACCTCAAAGCCTACCCACTAGTGTCACACCTCCTCCAGCAAAGCCACACCTACTTCACAAAGGGCACACTTTCTAATAGTGCCATTCCCAATATTCAAACATATGAGTCTATGGGGGTCACTCCTATTCAAACCCAAATATAAATTTTTAGACATTTATAAATTTTATTATTCATTCATCTGTTGATGAATAACTACTCTGAAGCTTTTCTTGTTTGCTAATCACTCTCCATCTGTATGTATTTGCTTTGTCTCTTATCTGCTAAAGTTCAATAACCACAGCTCAGTATCAGTCTGTTTTAATCATTGTTTGCCTAATCCTCCCCTCCCTACATCTCCTAGTCTTAAGAATTATGTCTATGATGATGACTACCATGATGACATGCCTAGCCTGGGAACATGTGTATGGTATATGCTGATCCTCATCATGTCTCTGATGATGACGACCATGATTATATGCCTAGCCTGGGCACATGTGTATATTATGTACTGATCTTCATCATGTCTATGATGATGACTACCATGACTATGTGCCTAGCCTGGGTACATATGTGTGTTATGTATGGATCTTCATCCAAATATATCTAAAATCCATTTTCTATAATCATTTAATTCTTATGCTTCATTTCTGTTCAATTTTGACTCCGGCTTCAGTGCGCTAGGATAGGAAAGGATTTTTCAGAGCTCTGAATGCACCTCTGTTGTGGTGGTGGTAGAAATAGGAGTGATTTACACAGGCTCACATATTTGAATAATTGGTTCCCAACTGACAAATATTTTGGAAATTAAGGGGTTTGTTGAAGGAGAAGTGACTTTTTAAGATAAAATATGTTACTGCTGGTAAGCTTTGAAGTTTCAAAAGTCCAATATCTCTCATTATCCCCACCTCCATTTATTGCCTAAAGATCAGTACGTAAGTTCTCAGCTACTGCTTAGCATCATGCCTGCCTTCTTAATATCATGCTCCTAGTCATGATAATCTTAAACTGACTTTCTGAAACTGTAAGCCAATCCTCCCCTTTAACTGCTTTTTCCTGTAAGTTGCCTTGGTCATAGTCTCTGCAAAGCAATAGAAAAATAACCAAGAAAGTGGCCTTGCTCTACCAATCCTAGGTCCCATATCTAATAACAGAAATTTTAGAAAATGATCGTATGTGCTTCTGTTTAATAACTTTAGGATATTTTGATTGATAAATATTTAAAAGAGATCCACATTTTATTCACTTTTCAGTACTTCCATGGCAACACATTCAGACACCGTCCCTGCTATTTCTTTCCAGAGCTCTGTCACAGTCTGAGAAAATCTCCCAGCCCAATCTCACCTTGCTATCCTTTATAAACCAATTAGATGGAAACACTTGAGACAGAAAGTCCAACCTATACCACTCCTGGCTCAAAGCCCTTAAAGGGCTTACATTTTTACTCCGGTAAAAGTGAAATGCAAATTGCTCTATGTGTTCTAACTAATCTAGAACCACTTACCCCTTAATTTTGGGTACTCATGGGTTTTAATTTTCTTATTCATTCATTTTATTTAATTTTTGAACATTAGGCATGGTTATCCTGCCAATAAGAGCTTTGATGCCTTTTCCACACTCCCACTCGCATCTTCAATATCTGTCAGCCTCTTGCTTCATTGCCGATTTGAGATTAAGGTTCATTTTCTATGAATCCCCTGTTCTTTATTAGCCCTGATCATCCATACATGTCAAGTCTGTATTTTGTCCATTTGTTGTAAGCAATCCTAGGTTGTGTCATCCTCTAAGAAGAAATGGCTCTTATAATATTTTTTAATATTGAAATACATAGCTATTTCTAATGCGTTTGTATTTCACCTGAGAATGTATTTATTGGTCATGTTTCCCATGTGTTAGTTGTGGCACAAGAACAAAATGTTTCCAATATGTCATTTTAATAAATCTAAATTTCACTGAGAAAAAAACTGACATGGGCATTTCTTTTCATCTTTGTAAAATAGGCTACTTGTGTGCTGCCTCTTCATTATTTAATATGAAGTGTAGCTTGATGCAGACCTTCATTTCTACATGTGCTCCAATAATTTTTTATCTTTATTGCCAATTTATAGTATTTATGTAGGTGAAACAGCAATTTAGAAATGTGGACCAGAGTGATGACTATAATAGCATACAACATTCATTCTTCTACTGTATGGCTATCCCTTTATGTAATTTCACAGGACACAAAATAATTAAAATTAAAATGTACCAGAAAAAGAGGAATGGCATTAAAATTGATTTTTAAGAGCTTAAAATAAAACTTTCATAATGACAGAAATTATGTTCTCTTGTGTAAAAAAAATCCTATTTCAAAATGCAATATTCAGAATTAAGGTTGAATTTAAGATATTCAAACTTTGGAAAGATACATAGGTTATATTATCAAACTCCTAAAATGCATTCTGTTAGGTAGTCATGGGAAATTCCACTAAACTTCATGCATGCTGGGTGTACTATTAACAAAATCATCCCAGCTCCTAGAAAACTGATTTGCAAATGTTTCAGTAAAAATGTATTGACAGTGACAAAGGAGAGAGGTAAACTTTCAGTCCATATGTGTGACATTTGTCATTCTTTTAGATGTTCCTATAAATAAGTTTGACATGCAGGAATCTTGTCACTTCATCATTTGTTTTGAGATAGAATCAGTATCATTTTTGAGTTTAGATTTTATTTTTTTGTCTCAAAACTTGCACAATTTTCATGGGTGTAAATATAATAAACAAAATAAAATATATATTACCAATGCTCATTGTAATACTTAAAGATATTGAAATAATTTTTACATTCACCTTCTGCTACAGACATTTTATAAATGTTTTTGTTAAGATGACTTCAGTCCTACTACCTCCAGAAATGGTTGATGAAAGTTAAAATAAAATAAACATAAAATTTAATCATTAACATGATGAAAGTTGAAATGATATAAATATATTTTATATTGAATAAATCAAATATTTTAACTTATTAATATTAAATAAATATTTGTTAAATAAATATTTTAATTAATTTAATATAAATATTTAGTAATTAAATATTTAATAAACATTTATTTTATATTTATTTATAAATATTTAATGTTTATTTATTTTATAAAATAAATATTTATGATAAATATTTCAAAATTTATTTTAATATTGTTATAATTTAGCATGAAATTTAGCTCACAGATTTTAGAAATAAAAACATTTCATTAATTTAAAAGAAAACTGAAAATGTCAGTGTTTCTATAAATGTTACTTAGTACACCTATAAAGAGTATTAAGAAATAAATTTCTTAATGAAGCTTAGATATTAATAGATATTTCTATTATAGACAAGTGAATATATTACTATCATAAATGGATAAGAATTTTGGTGCTTTTATTTAGGTGCTTCCACTAAACCTGAGACATTTTAACACTTAATCCACAGTTAATAACTATTTGGAAAGGATTAAGAGGCATGGCTTCACTGGAGGAAGTTTGTCACAGTATGTGGGCATTGAGGTTTCAAAAGATTTAGACATTTTGAGTGACCTCTCTTTCTGTTTCTTGGGGACAAAGAGAAATACCAGAGGCATATGGAAAAGTTAAGAGCAAATGGAGAAAGGTATACATTGAACTTGGCCACCTGGTTGGGCTTGGCTAGGAAATGGAAGGAGGTTTTGGGGGCAAAAGATAAAGACTAAAAGAAGACTAAGAAAAGGGGAAAGGAGATTCCACAGCAGAATTTACAAGGTTATAACAAAAAAATGGGTAGCTGAGAAAAGGGAAACTGCCTGGACTTTTAAGGTTAGAAATAAGATAATTAGGTGCTGTGATCCTGAAGGGACCTGGAGGTCATCCTTTCCTTTTACATGCTAATGAGCATCACAGATGGACATGTGTCCCTTTTGTCAGTAATATGGGAAAATAGCTCTTTGGTTGAGAAAAACTGGCTTCACAAATTCCTGAGGATTGGTGGCTTTTGCCAAACCTTCAGAATTTAGTGGGGGTAGGAGGAGAATGGATTTTCTTTTGGAATTGACAGCAAGTATCTTAGCCATCCTTTTACATTATATATATATTTCAAACTCTACTTTCAATAGGACCACAGAAAGTGTTAAAGTTTAAACTTTAGAGTAGATCCAAAAAAGAATCTTCACTACTGGGATTATGTGTGATTGCCAGTCTATTTTAGTATTCATGAAGATTCAGAAATGTGAACAAAATTTCATTCACCAGAATGGATACAAACTTGTTTTGATATAAAGGAGTAGACTGTCAAATCCATGTATAACTAAGCCAACGACTTGCCAAGTAGAGCTACATGATTGGCTGGAATATCAGTTGGAAAGACAGATGTCCATGTAGAGCAAAGACTGACTCAATTTAGCCCACAAAGCTAAGAGAAGGCATGGTTTATTACGTTGACCACTAAATTTATGATTTAGAACTCAGACTACGAGAAATCTGAATAGTGTTGTACATGAATTTAGTGAATTTTTATTCCCAGACCAGCTAATCAAAGTTTCAAGAATACATGGTAACTATGATCAAATAACATTCTAGTTTTTATTTGTTCCTTTGTCATCTTGAGGAACTTATGTGTAGTTCCCATTTTAAAGCTAAACCTTCTGGGATATTAAATGGCTCAGTGAACTCCAAAGCAATGTGGTACCAAAATTTAATTCAAGTATCTATTCTTTCTTCTGGTTAGTCAACATTCATGTATCACAAAAAGAGTTAAGATTTTTGTGTTAATTCTTTTTAATAGGAAAAATATTTAAATTTATGAAAGTTATATAGGCACATAGCCGGTTCGTCTGCCAGCCAGCTGGTCATGGTGCCTATGTCCTACATAGAGAGCAGCAGAGGGAGTGAATCACTGTGACCATCTTTACTACCTGCAGGGGCAGAAAAGCATCACTAGGTACTATATTATCCTGAGCTTAAGATCTCTGGGGGTACAAACCCCCAGGGGTCTGCCTGCGTCCAGGACCTGAGCACATAGGCAGTTTGTCTGCCAGCCAGCCAGTCGTGGGGCCTGTGTCCTACAAGGAGAGCAGCAGAGGGAGTAACTCCCTGCAGCCATCTTCACTGCCTGCCAGGGCAGAAGAGCATCACTAGGAACTGAATTGTCCCAAGCTTAAGATCTCTGGGGGTGCGAACCACCAGGGGACTGCCTGTGCCTACGACCTGAGCACATAGGCAGTTCATTTGCCATCCAGCCTGTTGTGGGGCCTGTGTCCTACATGAGAATCAACAGAGGGAGTGGCTCTCCACCACAATCTTCACTCCATGACAGAGCAGTCAAGGAACACCTGGTTTACTGAGACAACCCAAGTATAACATTGCTTGAGGCAAGACTCAGCAGGGCTTCAAAGGCACAAAAGAGGAAGGCAGCACATCAGCAATCTGTGCCAGAGGCAATCCAGTCATCCAGTGTCACAGAAATAACCTTAAAGGTCTACAGGATGTTAAAGCACCAGCCAGGGACAATAAGACCATCTAACACCAGTGAGAACCAGATGGCTAAAGGCAAATATAGGAACTTTACTAACAGAAACCAAGGCATTATGGCAGCATCTGAACCCAATTCTCCAACAACAGCTAGTGCTGGGTACCCCAACACACCATAAAAACAAGAGTTGGATTTAAAATCACTGGTTAGGATGCTGTTAGAGGAACACATGAAGGACATAAATAAATCTCTTAAAGAAATTCAGGAGAAAAATGATCAAAAGCTAGAAGTCCTTACAAGGGAAACACAAAAATCACTTAAAGAAATTCAGGAGAATACGGATCATAAGTTAGTAGCCAATAAGGAGGAAATGCAAAAATCACTTAAAGAAATACCAGAGAACTTTGATCAACAGGCAGAAGTCATGAAAGAGGAAACACAAAAACCTCTCAAAGAATTACAGGAAAACACAAACAAGCAAGTGAAGGAACTGAGCAAAAACATCCAGGAACTAAAAACAGAAGTAGAAACAATTAAGGAATCCCAAAGTGAGACAAATTTGGCGATAGAAAACCTTGGAAAGAAATCAGAGGCCATAGATTCAAATATCAACAACAGAATACAAGAAATAGAAGAAAGAACCTCAGATGCCGAAGATACGATAGAAACCATGGACTCAACAAAGAAAATGCAAAATACAAAAAGCTTGTAACCCATAACATCAAGGAAATCCAGGACAAAATGAGAAAGCCAAACCTAAGCATTATAGGCATTGATGAGAGTGAAGATTTACAACTTAAAGGGCCAGCAAATATCTTCAACAAAACTATGGAAGAAAACTTACCTAACCTAAAGAGAGAGATGCCCATGAATATATAAGAAGCCTACAGAACTCCAAACAGACTGGACCAGAACAGAAATACTTCCTGTCACATAATAATCAAAACCCCAAATGTACGAAACAAAGAAAGAATACTTAGGGCAGTAAGAGAAAAAGGGCAAGTAACATATAAAGGAAGACATATCAGAATCATACCAGACTTCTCACCAGAGACTATGAAAGCTAGAAGATCCTGGGTGGAGCTCATGCAGACTCTAAGAGAACACAAATGCCAGCAAAGACTACTATACCCAGCAAAACTCTCAATCACAATAGATGGAGAAACCAAGACATTCCATGACAAAACCAAATTTACACAAATAAATTTGTGTAAATATCTTTCCACAAACCCAGCCCTACAAAGGATAATAGGGGTAAAACACCATTACAATGATGGAAACTATACCCTGGAAAAAGCAGGATATTAAATTTCTTTCATCAAACCCAAAAGAAGATAACCACAAAAGTATAAAATTAACATCAAAAATGATAGAAAGCAATAACCACTACTCCTTAATATTCCTTAACATCAATGGACTCAATTCTCCAATAAAAAGACATAGACTAACAGACTGGATACTTAACAGGACCCTACATTTTGCTGCATACAGGAAACACACCTCAGTGTCAAAGACAAAAACTACCTTAGAGTAAAAGGCTGGAAGACATTTCTACAAGCAAATGGTCTCAGGAAACACGCCGGAGTTGCCATTCTAATATCAGATAAAATTGACTTTCAACCTAATGTCATCCAAAGAGACATGGAAGGACACTTCTTGCTGGTCAAAGGAAAAATCCACCAAGAACTCTCAATCCTGAACATCTATGCTCTAAATGCAAGGGCACCCTCATTCATAAAAGAAACTTTACTAAAGCTCAAAGCACACATTGCACTTAACACAATAATCATGGGTGACTTCAACACTCCACTCTCCCCAGTGGACTGATTAGGAAAACCAAAACTGAACAGGGACACAGTGAAACTAACTGAAGTTTTGGACTAATTGGATTTAACAGATATATATAGAACTTTTCATCCCAAAGCTAAAGAATGTACCTTTTTCTCAGCACCTCATGGTACCTTCTCCAAAATCAATCATATAGTTGATCACAAGACAGACCTCAACAAATATAAGAAGATCAAAAATGATCCCATGCCTTCTATCAGATCACTATGGAGTAAAAGTGGTCTTTAATAACAATAAAAACAACGGGAAGCTCACATACACATGGAAACTGAACAATACCCTACTCAATGATACTTTGGTTAAGGAAGAAATAAAGAAAAAAAATCAAAGATTTTTTAGAATTTAACAAAAATGAAGGCACAACATACCCAAATCTATGGGACACAATGAAAGCAGTGCTAAGAGAAAAACTCATACATAGCTTTGAGTGCCTCCAAAATGAAATTGGAGAAAGCATAGAGTATATGCTTAATGGAACAACTGAAAGCCCTGGAACAAAAAGAAGCTAATTTACCCAGGAGGAGGAAAGGACAGGAAATCATCAAACGCAGGCTGAAATCAATCAAGTAGAAACTAAGAGAACCGTACAAAGAATCAACAAAACCAGGAGCTGGTTCTTTGAAAAAAATCAACAAGATAGATAAACCCTTAGCCAGACTAACCAAAGAGCACAGAGGCAGTATCCAAATTAACAAAATTAGAAATGAAAAGGGATATATAACAACAGAAACTGAGGAAATTAATAGAATCATCAGATCCTACTACAAAAGCCTGTACTCAACACAACTGGAGAATCTGGAAGAAATGGGCAATTTCTTAGACAGATACCAAATACCAAAATTAAATCAGGATCAAATAGATCATCTAAACAGACCCATAACCCCTAAAGAAATATAAGGGGTCATAGAAAGTCTTCTGACCAAAGAAAGCACAGGACCAGATGGTTTTAGTGCAGAATTCTATCAATCCTTCAAAGAAGGCTTAAAACCAATACTCTTCAAACTATTCCAGCAAATAGAAACAGAAGGAACACTACCCAACTCCTTCTACAAAGCCACAATTACGTTGATACAAAATCCACACAATGATCTAACTAAGAAAGAGAATTTCAGGCCAATTTCCCTTATGAATATCAATGCAAAAATACTCAATAAAATTACTGCCCACTGAATCTAAGAACACATCAAAACGATCATCCACCATGATCAAGAAGGCTTCATCCCAGGGATGCAGGGATGGTTTAATATACAGAAATCCATCAATGCTATCCACTATATAAAGAAATTCAAAGAGAAAAACACATAATCATTTCATTAGATGCTGAAAAAGCATTTGACAAAATACAGCATCCTTTCATGCTAAAAGTCTTGGAAAGGACAGGAATTCAAGGCACATATCTAAACATAGTAAAAGCAATATACAGCAAACCGGTAGCCAACATCAAACTAAATGGAGAGAAACTTGAAGCAATCCCACTAAAATCAGGGACTAGACAAGGCTGCCCCATCTCTCCATATCTTTTCAATACAATTCTTGAAGTCATAGCTAGAGCAATTAGACAACTTAAGGCGGTCAAATGGATTAAATTTGGAAAGGAAAAAGTCAACCTATCACTATTTGCAAATGATATGATAGTATACTTAAGTGACCCCGAAAAACTCTACCAGAGAACTCCTACAGCTGACCAACAACTTCATCAGAGTGGCTTGTTACAAAATCAACTAAAGCAAATCAGTAGTCTTTCTATACTCAAAGGATAAGCAGACTGAGAATGAAATTAGGGAAATGATACCCTTCACAATAGCCACAAACAGCATAAAGTATCTTGTGGTAACTCTAACCAAACAAGTGAAAGACGTATATGACAAGAACTTCAGATCTCTGAAGAAGGAATTCGAAGAAGACCTCAGAATATGGAAAAATCTTCCATCCTCGTGGATTGGCAGGGTTAATATAGTTAAAATGGCCATCTTGCCAAAAGCAATCTACAGATTCAATGCAATCCCCATCAAAATCCCAACTCATTTCTTCATAGAGCTAGAAAGAGCAATGCTCAAATTCATCTGGAATAACAAAAAACGCAGGATAGCTAAAACTATTCTCAACAGTAAAAGAACTTCTCGGGGAATCAATATCCCAGGCCTCAAACATTTCTACAGTGCAATAGTGATAAAAACTGCATGGTATTTGTACAATGTCAGGTAAACAGATCAATGGAATAGGATTGAAGACCTAGAAATGAACCCACACTCCTATGGTCACTTGATCTTCAACAAAGGAGCTGAAAGCCTCCAATGGAAAAAAGATAGCCTTTTCAAGAAATGGTGCTGGTTCAACTGGAGGTCAGCATACAGAAGAATGCAAATCGATCCATTCTTATCTCCTTGTACTAAGCTCAACTCCAAGTGGATCAAGGACCTCCAAATAAAACCTGATACACTGAAACTAATAGAAAAGAAACTGGGGAAGACCCTTGAGGACATGGGCACAGGGGAAATGTTCCTGAACAGAACACCAATAGCTTATGCTCTAAGATCAAGAATTGACAAATGGGACCACATAAAAATACAAAGCTTCTGTAAGGCAAAAGACACTGTCAAAAGGAAAAAACGCCAACCAACAGATTGGGAAAGGATCTTCACCAACCCTAAATCTGACAGAGGGGTAATATCTAATATATACAAAGAACTCAAGAAGGTAGAACCCACCCAGAGGGCTTAGGTTCCAGTCCTGAGGCCTCTGGTGGGAGCCTTCAGATCTCCCCTTCGAGATCCAGAACAACCTGGGCTACAACACCACATCTCCAGGCCCTGCAAGAGGACAGAGGGGCACCCAGGAGGCCGGCTGGGAGGAGTCAGTTTGCTCTGGTGAGCCCAGCAGTGCCCGGGCGGGAGCCTTCAGGTGTCTTCTTCAGGATCTGAACAGCCTGGGCCACAGCACCCTGTCTCCAGGCAGTGCAGGAGGTCAGCTGTGCACCAGAGGCCAGCTGAGAAGAGGCAGCTTGCACTGGTGAGTCCAGCATTGACAACAAGACCAACTAACAGCAGTGAGAACTAGATGGCAAAAGGCAAACACAGGAACGTCACTAACAGAAATTAAGGCAATATGGCAGCATCTGAACCTAATTCTCCTTTAACAGCATCTTCTGGATACCCCATCTCACCAAAAAAAAAAAAAAAAAAGATTTAGATTTAAAATCACTGGTCATGATGCTGGTACAGGAACACATGAAGGACACACTTAAAGAAATTTAGGAGAAAATGGATCAAAGGTTAGAAGCCATTACAAGGGAAACACAAAAATCATTGAAAGAAATTCAGGAGAATACAAAAGCCAATAAGGAGGAAACACCAAAATCACTTAAAGAAATACAGGAGAACTTTGGTCAACAAGTTGAGATCATGAAAGAGGAAACACAAAAATCTCTTAAAGAATTATAGGAAAGCACAAACAAGCAAGTGAAGGAGTTCAGCAAAACCATCCAGGATCTAAAATTAGAAGTAGAAACAACTAAGAAAACTCAAGGGGAGACAACTTTGGAGATAGAAAACCTTGGGAAGAAATCAGGGCACATAGATGCAAATATCAACAACAGAATACAAGAGATAGAAGAAAGAATCTCAGATGCTTAAGATATCATAGAAACCATGGATTCAACAGTTAAAGAAAATGCAAAATGCAAAAAGCTTGTAACCCAAAACATCCAGGAAATCCAGGACACAATGAGAAGACCAAACCTAAGGATTATAGGCATAGATGAGAGTGAAGATTTACAACTTAAAGGGCCAGCAAATATCTTCAATAAAATTATGGAAGAAAACGTCCCTAACCTAAAGAGAGAGATGCCCATGAATATATAAGAAGCCTACAGAACTCGAAACAGACTGGACCAGAACAGAAATACCTCCCGTCACATAATAATCAAAACTTCTAATGTACTAAAAAAAGAAAGAATATTAAAGACAGTAAGAGAAAAAGGCCATGTAACATATAAAGGAAGACCTATCAGAATCACACCAGACTTCTCACCTGAGACTATGAAAGCTAGAAGATCCTGGGCAGATCTCATGCAGACTCTAAGAGAACACAAATGCCAGCCAAAACTACTATATCCAGCAAAACTCTCAATCACCATAGATGGAGAAACTAAGATATTCCATGACAAAACCAAGTTTACTCAATATCTATCCACAAACCCAGCCCTACAAAGGATAATAAGGGGAAAACACCAATACAAGGAGGGAAACTTCACCCTGGAAAAAGCAAGATAGTAACCTTCTTTCATCAAACCCCAAAGAAGATAACCAATCAAATTTAAAAAATAACATCAAAAATGACTGGAAGTAATAATCACTATTCCTTAATATCTCTTAACATCAATGGGCTCAGTGCCCCAACAAAAAGACAAAGACTAACCAACTGGATACATAAACAGGACCCTACATTTTGCTTCATACAGGAAACACACCTCAGGGTCAAAGACAAACACTACCTTAGAGTAAAAGGCTGGAAGACAATTTTACAAGCAAATGGTCTCAGGAAACGAGCTGGAGTAGCCATTCTAATATCAGATTAAATTGACTTTCAACCCACAGTCATCAAAAGAGACTCTGAGGGACACTTCTTGCTGGTCAAAGGAAAAATACAACAAAAAGAACTCTAAATCCTGAACATCTATGCTCCAAATGCAAGGGCACCCTCATTCATAAAAGAAACTTTACTAAAGCTCAAAGCACACATTGTACCTATCACAATAATTGTGGGTGACTTCAACACTGCACTTTCCTCAATGGACCGATCAGAAAAACAGAAACTGAAAAGGGATATTGTGAAGCTAATTGAAACTTTGGACCAATTATATTTAATATATATATATATAACATTATCCTAAAGCAAAAGAATATACCTTTTTCTCAGCACCTCATGGTACCTTCTCCAAAATAGACTATATAATTGGTCACAAGACAGACCTCAACAAATATAAGAAGATCGAACTAATCCCATGCCTCCTATCAGATCATTATGGAGCAAAAGTGGTCTTCAATAGCAAGAAAAACAAAAGAAAACCCACATATACATGGAAACTGAACACTATTCTACTCAATGATGCCTTGGTCACGGAATAAATAAAGAAATTAAAGACTTTTTAGAACTTAATGAAAATGAAGACACACTATACTCAAATCTATGGGACACAATGAAAGCAGTGCTAAGAGGAAAACTCATAGCCCTGAGTGCCTCCAAAAAGAAAATGGAGAGAGCATACACTAACAGCTTAATGATACACCTGAAAGCCCTGGAACAAAAAGAAGCTAATTTACCCAGGAGGAGTAGAAGGCAAGAAATCATCAAACTCAGGGCTGAAATCAATCAAGTAGAAACAAAGAGAACCATAAAAAGAATCAACAAAACCAGGAGCTGGTTCTTTGAGAAAATCAACAAGATAGATAAACCCTTAGCCAGACTAACCAACGGGCACAGAGACAGTATCCAGAATAAAAAACTTAGAAATGAAAACGGAGATATAACAACAGAAACTGAGGAAATTCAAAAAATCATTAGATCCTACTACAAAAGCCTATAATCAACACAACTGGAGAATCTGGAGGAAATGGACAGTTTCCTAGACAGATATCCAACACCAAAACTAAATCAGGATCAAATAGATCATCTAAGCAGTCCCATAACACCTGAAGAAATAAAAAGGGTCATAGAAAGTCTCTCAACCAAAAAAAGCACAGGACCAAATGGCTTCAGTGCTCAATTCTATCAGACCTTCATAGAAGACCTAACACCAGTACTCTTCAAACTATTCTACAAAATAGAAACAGAAGGAACTCTGCCCAACTTGTTCTATGAAGTCACAGTTACGCTGATAACAAAACTACACAAAGATCCAAGAAAGAGAACTTCAGGCCAATTTCCCTTATGAATATTGATGCAAAAATACTTAATAAAATTCTTGCCAACTGAATCCAAGAACAAACACATCAAAACGATCATCCACCATGATCAAGTAGGCTTCATCCCAGGCATGCAGGGATGGTTCAATATAAGGAAATCCATCAATGTTATCCACTACATAAACAAACTCAAAGAAAAAAAACATATGATCATCTCATTAGATGCAGAAAAAGCATTTGACAAAATTCAGCATCCTTTCATGCTAAAAGTCTTGGAAAGAATAGGAATTCAAGGCCCATACCTAAACATTGTTAAAGCAATATACAGCAAACCGGTAGCCAACATCAAACTAAACGGAGAGAAACTTGAAGCAATCCCACTAAAATCAGGGACTAGACAAGGCTGTCCTCTCTCTCCATATCTTTTCATTATAGTACTTGAAGTTCTAGCTAGAGCAATTAGAAAACATAAGGAGGTCAAGGGGATACAAATTGGAAAGGAAGAAGTCAATTTATCACTATTTGTAGATGACATGATAGTCTACTTAAGTGATCCGAAAACCTCCACCAGAGAACTCCTACAGCTGATAAACAACTTCAGCAAAGTGGCTGGTTATAAAATCAACTCAAGCAAATAAGTTGCCTTCCTATACTCCAAGGATAAGCAGTCTGAGAAAGAAGTTCGGGGAATGACACCCTTCACAATAGCCACAAACAATATAAAGTATCTTGGTGTGACTCTAACCAAACAAGTGAAAGATCTATACGACAAGAACTTCAGGTCTCTGAAGAAGAAAATGGAAGAAGACGTCAGAAAATGGAAAAATCTGCCACGCTCATGGATTGGCAGGATTAATATAGTTAAAATGGCCATCTTGCCAAAAACGAATATACAGATTCAACGCAATCTCCAACAAATCCCAACTCAGTTCTTCACAGAGTTAGAAAAAGCAATTCTCAAATTCATCTGGAATAAAAAAAAAACCAGGATAGCAAAAACTATTCTCAACAACAAAAGAAATTCTGGGGGAATCAGTATCCCTGACTTCAAGCAATACTACAGAGCAATAGTGTTAAAACTGCATGGTATTGTCACAGTGACAGACAAGTGGACCAATGGAATAGAATTGAAGATCCAGAAATGAATCCACACACCTATGGTCACTTGATCATCGACTAAGGAGCTGAAAACATCCAGTGGAAAAAAGATAGCCTTTTCAACAAGTGGTGCTGGTTCAACTGGAGGTCAGCATGCAGAATAATGCGAATTGATCCATTCTTATCTCCATGTACTAAACTTCACTCCAAGTGGATCAAGGACCTCCATGTAAAACCAGACACACTGAAACTAATAGAAAAGAAAATGGGGAAGATCCTTGAGGACATGGGCACAGGGGAAAAGTTCCTGAACAGAACACTAATAGCTTATGCTCTAAGATCAAGAATTGACAAATGGGACCTCATAAAACTACAAAGCTTCTATAAGGCAAAGGACACTGTTAAAAGGACAAAACGGCAACCATCAAATTGGGAAAGGATTTTCACCAACCCTACATCTGATAGAGGGCTAATATCCAATATATACAAAGAACTCAAGAAGTTAGACCCCAGGGAACCAAATAACTCTATTAAAAATGGGGTACAGATCTAAACAAAGAATTTTCACCTGAAGAAATTCGGATGGCCGAGAGGCACCTTAAGAAGTGCTCAACATCATTAGTCATTAGGGAAATGCAGATCAAAACAACCCTGAGATTTCACCTTACACCAGTCAGAATGGCTAAGGTCAAAAACTCAGGAGACAGCAGGTGTTGGCAATAATGTGGAGAAAGAGGAACACTCCTCCACTCCTGGTGGGGCTGTAAGATGGTACAACCACTTTGGAAATCAGTCTTGCGGTTCCTCAGAAAACTGGACATGACACTTCTGGAGGACCCTGTTATACCTCTCCTGGGCATATACCCAAAGGATTCCCTGGCTTTCAATAAAGACACATGCTCCATTATGTTCATAGCAGCCTTATTTATAATAGCCAGAAGCTGGAAAGAACCCAGATATCCCTCAAAGGAGGAATGGATACAGAAAATGTGGTTTATTTACACAATGGAATTACACTCAGCAATTAGAAACAATGAACTCACAAAATTTTTAGGCAAATGGTTTGATCTGGAAAATATCATCCTAAGTGAGGTAACCCAATCACAAAAGAATACACATAGAATACAATCTCTGATAAGTGGATATTAATTAGTCCAGAAGCTCTGAATACCCTAGGCACAAATCGCATAACAAATAACTCCCACGAAGAAGTATGGAGAGGGTCCTGATCCTGGAAAGGATTGATCTAGCATTGGAGAGGAACATAAGGACAGAGAAAAAGGAGGGAGGTGATTGGGGAATGGATGGAAAGAAGAAGGTTTATGGGACATATCGGGAGGGGGGATCTGGGAACGGGGAAATCATTTGGAATGTAAACAAAGAATATAGAAAATAGAAATATTAAAAAAAAGAAGGTAGAACACAGAGAAATAAATAACCATATTAAAAAGTGGAGTACAGAGTTAAACAAAGAATTTTCACATGAAGAACTTCAGATGGCTGAGAAGCACCTTAAGAAAAGTTCAACATCATTAATTATTAGGGAAATGCAAATCAAACCAATCCTAAGATTTCACCTCACACCAGTCAGAATGGCTAAGGTCAAAAAATCAGGAGACAGCAGGTGTTGGCAAGGATGTAGAGAAAGAGGAACACTCCTCCACTGCTGGTGGGATTGTAAGATGGTACAACCACTTTGGAAATCAGTCTGGAGTTTCCTCAGAAATCTGGGCAGGATACTTTCGGAGGACCCTGCTATACCACTCCTGGGCATATACCCAGAGGATTCCCTGGTATGCAATAAAGACACATGCTCCACTATGCTCATAGCTGCCCTGTTTATAATAGCCAGAAGCTGGAAAGAACCCAGATGTCCCTCAACGGAGGAATGGACACAAATAATGTGGTATATTTACACAATGGAGTACTATTCAGTCATCAGAAACAATGAATTCATGAAATTCTTAGACAAATGGATGGAACTGGAGAACATCATTCTAAGTGAGGTAACCCAGTCTCAAAAGATCAATCATGGTATGCACTCACTGATAAATGGATATTAGCCTAGAAACTTTGAATATCCAAGACATAATCCACACATTAAATGATGTCCAAGAAGAACGGAGGAGTGCCCTCTGGTTCTGGAAAGACTCAGTGCAGCAGTATAGGAGAAAACCAGAACAGGAAAATGGGAAGGGGTAGATGGGGGAAGGGGGGGGGGGGGCGGAAGAGGACTTATGGGACTTTCGGGAATGTGGAGCCAGAAGAGGGGAAAATAATTTGAAATGTAAATAAAGAATATATCAAATAAAAAAAGAAAGTTAGATAAATTTACATGTTAGTATATATTTCTCTCTATTTCAGTTTTAGGCACTATTTGAGTGTATATCTACTTCAGACACACTTCTTTGGTAAAGTCTTTATGTTTGGTTTCACTTCACTTTATGACTACCTGTACTAAATGTGGCACACACATTACCAGATTTTATCCAATAATATAAACTGCATCAGGTAATTAAATTTAAAAGTGTACAGAGAGACTTTTCAAAGAACACTCTTTTATGTTTATAACTTCAGGATTTTCCCTTAGTAAGTTTAGTTCCTCAGAACTTAAATTTTCATGCAAATTTTTAATCAATAATAATTTTTGTCTCATGGGAAATTGGGCACCAAAAATATTATTTCATGTTACCTTCAATGATTCACTTCTTGATTAATGACCACTGGATTTAAAAAAAAATAATTTAGTTTGTTCCTTTCTTAACTCTTTATCCTTTCAGTATTTGCTTTTCAATTAAAAATAGATTGTATTCCCTAAGGTCATGAATAGAAGATTAAGCAACTTTACTAGTAAGCTCTTCTTCACATTAGCATTAAAAAAAATCACTACTTTTCAACCAGGGGCATTTTGCTTTTGGTTGTCACATATGGCAATAAGGGAACTTTTCCTCCATGCGTTCAGTAGAGATCAGTCTTTATTTCCTCCTCTTCTTCTTCCATTGCCAGGATATTGGCAGCATCTTCTATACTGTTTTTCATGAATCACTTTCTATCTATACCTAATCAATATTGCTATCTCAAAATTGAATAGTTCAGGTGATTTCTTTCAGATATAATGTATCATACAAACCCTATTTCAAATATACACACTCATTCTGATAGCTTCCAAGAGTGTTGACTTCTTAATGCCCTGTAGCTCCATCTCTTTTTGGCAAATGCTTTCTCTGCGACAGAAAGCATGAAAGAAAGAACAATTAAAAGACTACAAAAAGCCTTCTGTCCCAATTGGTAGTGTATTTTTAGTTTCAGAGCACCACAGCAGATTCATGTTCTGTAATGTTGCTGTTGCAGCAATATAGCACAATGTGCCCAGTTATTCAATTGTGCCACCTTCTTTTTACGTGGGTTTGTACTTACAACATTTTTAATAAAATTCTGGATGATCTTTCAAGCAGAATATGTTTCCAGGAAAACCGAATAAGATTGTAATGTTCTAACATAAAATGTGAGTGCAGGAGCATTGATTTCTTGGTACTAAGATCCTTGTCACTAGAAGCACATAGGATACTGTTACTGATATGTTGGAGCTTGTGAAAGAGGACAGACTTTTCAGACATCAATGAAAGGAGAGGCCATTGGTCCTGGGAAGGCTTGATGACCCAGTGTAGTGGAATGCCAGGTCAGAAAAGTGGAGGGAGCGGTTGGTAAGCAGGGAAAGGAGGGATAGGATCGGGGGGTCTTGGGGGAGGGTAAATGAGGAAAAGGGTTAACATTTGAATTGTAAATAAAACAAATATCTAATAAAATAATTTATAAATAAAATTTTTGAAAAACTTCCTTATTGTACTAAAGACTAAATACAGCAATAAAGAAAGCAATGTCTATTGGCATAACTCACATGTTTGAGGAAAGCTGATGTATATTTGATGGAATTTGAAAGTAGAAAATGTTTCAATGAAGAACATTCAATAAAGATAATCGTCTATAGGTATGTATTAATGTAAAGCAATTGAGAATGTCAAAGTAGAACTGGGCACCATATAAAGGTAAGGGTATTCCTGACAGCCAGATGGTAGGATGATCCAAACATAAGTTTTAGAAATTGTAAAATGAATGATGGATCTCCAGACAAGTTGAAATTCTCAACAACAATACATATGCTGTCCATACTTTACAGCATCGGTTTGAAACATGAGACTCTTTAACTTGCAATTTTTGCTTATGGATTATTGTTCTCAAAAGTTTTGAAACTTCACATCCTCCTTTACATTCTGCACCTATAGGAGTAGCTCAATTTCTCTATTAAAAGCCAACTTTTTTTGGGGGGGGGAAGTACATTTTTCAAGAGCTTAAGCAGGAGTGAACATTTACCTCTTCTAGGTTTCCCCTTCTCAGAGTTGCTTGTCATGGCAGAAAGGACAGAATACAGCATGGACTGCTGTGAAAAAGGAATAGAATGTAGAGAAGCAGAACATCTAAGAACTGAATGGTCTCTACAGGGCTGCAATAGCAAAACAGCTATCCATTCACTTTTTCTCCAGCCTATGTCCCATGGCATATTCTGAATTAGTAGTAATCTACTACTAATTATTCTGGGGCCTGAAGTTATAGACAGAATCTTCATCAACTGCTACTTGTTCGATTTTGACAACAAGAAGGCAAGGTAGCCATGTGCTTAGAAAGAGAAATACACCAACATTTCAGATTATAAATAGACATTAAATGTGAACATAGCTGAAGCATCACCTTGGGCTTCATGTTATAGCAGGGATTGGGTAATAGACTAGAGCACAGGTTAATGGTTTCATGTGTTCATTGAGCCACGTAACACACTTTTGTTCTCTGTACAAATGAAAAGATTATACTCAATAGTAGAGAAAAGCCCCTTCATGCCCGTTTCACTTCAGAAATGAGAGTTCTCTTAGTTCATATAGTACAGTGGAGGCTTCAAAAACATGCAGCACCTCAATTAACTTGGTAAAAAATAATTTTGCAATTTATATATAACAGGGGACATAAACTCTAGTTTGCCAACTTAAAGGGTATAAATGATAAACTTCATAACATTTCCATTTAAAAATCTTTTTCTTAGACCAAACTAGTGAAAATTAATTTAAAAATGACTTCTCAACATAACTACATATTATCCACAATTGAATATGTTGTGTCACAAATGACATAGTTACTTGAACCAAGTGACGGAGTTGGGACATATGGTGTGTGCCTATTGGTCTGGTACATGCAATTGTTTTCATAACCATGAGAAATAATAACAACTATGCATTTATATTTAAAATGACCACAGTGTACTTTTGCACAGAACTAACCTTGCTCTACAGTTAGTTTTTCTGAAGTTGGATGGTTAATTATTATTCTCAACTTTATTGGGGGGGGAGAAACAACTAGCATAAGACAACAATAAAACCATTTCTGGGTATGTCTGTAAGATCATCTCCAAAAAGAAATAAGGGAAGATAAGGAAACTTACTCTGTGAGAGACTTTGGAACACTAAGGACAAAATGGATACCACTACAAAACTTCAAGGCTCAAGAACCTATGTAGAAGAGGAAAAAGAAAGAGCCCAATATGGTGGATGATTCCAAGTAAACAGTATCTTTCAGACACAATAGGGCTAATGCACATGATCTCACAGGAGTTATGGGTGAACTTAGAATTTCAAATCAGAGAAAATTCCAACACTGAGAAGGAAAGTGAGCAGAAACTCTCACCTATTACCATGAATCTTTTTACAAGTATAACTGATGGGAAAGAAAAACAATTTGATTTTCCAAAAGAATGATGCTACGTATGTCAGCCACACTACAGGAAAGTACAAACCCAAGGCCAGCAATGATTGGCCAACACAAAATGGACTCCATGTTTGTGTTAGTATGTGTGTCTGAGTCTGTGTGTCTGCTTTTAGTTTGTTTTTCTACTTTTGTATTGATGTTTTTCTATTGCTTTTGATTTTTATATTTATTTTTATTGTTGTTGAAAGAAATGATATGAAAGGAGGTGGATAAAGACATAGAACAGATTTAGAAGGATTGCCGTGAAGGAAAAGAATATAATAAAAAATATTGTATGGAAAATTTTAGCCAATAACAACAAAAGAAAAGCAGTAAGAATCACTCAAAATGTAAGAGTGACCATCCTTCAAGAAAGGAGAGAGGTGGGACAGAAAGCAAGAAGAGATGGCCAGGAAAGAGCTCTGCTTTTAGAAGCAGGTAGTAGGCCACTCTGCCGACATACAACCCCTGCCTTGGTCAACCGAGAATTCAGAAACTGTGAGATTAAAAATATAAATCTTCCTCTAAAGCTACTTTATACACACAGACAACCCAGAATTGAAAGAAGTCTTTACCATCTGTACTTCATACACTTGTCAAATATCCAAAATTTATAAAGAAATATAGAAATTAAATATTAAGAAAAGGATCTCAGAAAAAAATCACATGTTCTCTTTCATATATGAATACATATGAATATATGTGTGTATTTATGTAAGTATGCATTCAACTATAGTATGATATACTGAAAGAACAACATGAAAGAGTAACATTTGATGAAAAAGGCCAGGAGGTAGATTAGTTCTCAAAGCTAATTGTTTTTTTCAGATTTGTATCTGTCATTAATACCCCCATATGTGTATGTGTATGTGAAAAGATATATACATCGATAGATAGATAGATAGATAGATAGAGCATAGACAAGCAAATTATAGTGAAAATATAAAATCCAAATGGATGTTCCATGGCTGTAGGATGACTATTCTAAAAGTAGAAGTTCATTGTGATGTGATGTGGCTGGATGAGTGTTTGAATAGCTATACTAATCTAGCTGTGTGATATTTTTTACTGAATAGCCCGTACATATTTTGGAGAATTTGGTACTACACGTGCACTCTAGAGTATAGAGTATAAAGGCAAAAATTTTATGATTTTATTTGCATGTATTATACAAGCATATGTCTTCAAAATAAAAGATTAATGCCTACCATCTATTGGGAAAAGTGCTCTAAAAAATTGGGATGAGAGATCTATTAATCTATGAGCATAATGATAGGTCATTGTAGGTCAGTTTTGTGTTATGTCCAAGTAACAGAAAAGAAGGAGATTTTTTTAATACACTCTGACCTGTCTAGACATAGGTTTTTGTGCCAATAATGTTGCTATGTACAACTTTCCTCTTGTGGAAAGGACTTTAAATCCAACCACAACATGATCTCCATCCTTTCCACTATTGCAACAATGGGCATTTCTTGGTAGGCTAATGGTTATTATAGCTCCCAGGGTTCATGGCTGAGTAAGACTGATGATTACTAGTCTCCTCTGGCAGCGTATATAGAATCTTCAGTGACAAATTGCAAGTAGGGATAAAGTTTCCAGGCAATTACTTTTTGTTCTATGTTTCATGTATAAAGTGTCTTTAGCAGTAGGTTTTATAGCAAATGCTGGTAAGTAACCATAAGCATTACCAGTAGTCTATAATATTGGGAGGTGATGGGACCTCATGCCCAACAACTCCAAAATATGGAATTCATTCCTGGCACTAGACTTTTTGTTTGTTGGTTTACAATGTATAAAAGGAACATTATTACCACATTACTGGCTAACTATATCTTAACAGTTTATATACATTTTAGGAAGTATGCACTGTAGTAGATTTCCTTATGACTTTTTCAAAATATCCTTAGTGATAACCACTCCTACCCATATTGCCTTCATAACCCAGCAGTCTCATCTCATACCACAATTCAACAGTTCATGCTTCATTATTAAATTTAACCTTCTATATCACTAAATCCTACATCTCTTCCTTGAATATCCCTGACATGGTCTCTAAATATCTCTGAACCTAGAGACTAAGGAATGTTCAACCTTATAGGAGATACCTGTATTGTAAGTCCCTCCTCTCAAGACTTGGAAATTGTCACATTAGAGAAGCAAGGAAAATCGTAAGAATTAGAAGTAGTGGATGATGACAGACAGTGTTTTCTGGATGCAGTATGGCAGCTAAACACATGAATTCATGTTTGTTGTGACAACGTGAACAAAAATTGCACAAGTTCAAGCTAGCCATAATTCCAGCACAGAGGGCAGGAAGCCTGCTCAGAATTCTATCCATATCTGAGGAACAATTGTATATTCCAGGATCCTAGGATAGGAGACATCAGTTTTCCTTAGGGTTGTGGTCACTAGTACCTAGACAGTGATACATTGGAAAGCCAAATCTCTAACAGTACAAAGACAACATAAACTGGACTTTATGTGTTGAAAAAGGTAAAGGAGTGTGGGTGGATCTGAGAGGAACTAGATGACAGGTGAATATGACCAAAATGTACTGTACAAGAGTCTCAAAAAACTGATTTAGTTAAGGGATGATTGTCTTTTACTTTCTACCATTGAGAAGTGAGCATGGGACTTAGTATGCTTTTGGTCAGTTTAACAGAAGCACTGGTCACAATAGGAAATGAATATCTTAGACTTTCCATGGTGATAAGGAGAGCACCAAACACTGTAGAAGCTCTGGGACAAATGTTTGTATTGAAAAGGTAACCTGACATTATTACTGGTGCCGTGTTGTACCTGCAAACAGGAGCCTAGCATGACTGAAACAGATGTAGGTACTGATAGCCAATCATTGGACTGGGGTAAAGAACTCTTATGGAAGATCTGGGGAAGGATTGAAGGAGCTGAAGAGGATGGCAACCCCATAGGAAGAACAACAATATCAACTAATCTGGAACCCTTCTGGAGTTTCCAGAGACTAAGCCACCCTAGTCCAAATTCCCAGACACTGACATAGCAGGAGACTGCCTTTTCTGGGTGAAGTGGGAGAGGATGTGCCTAATCCTGTAGAGACTTGATGCCTCAGGGAAGGGGCATACCTTGTGGTGGGGAACACTGGGTAAGTGGGTGAGGAGGTAGGCAGGTAAGGGATGGAAAATACCCTCTCATAGGCAAAGGGGAGGGGGTAAAGTACTGTTGGAGAGCGCACTGGGAGCGGGGCAACATTTAGAATGTAAAGAAATGAAAAAATAGAAATTGTTACTGATTAAAAAATAAGAAGAAATGAAGAGGTTCATGCTAATGTGTAATCATTTCTGCAGGTAATGTGACAGTCCATAAATTCTTGAAAATGCTGTGATTAGCAAGTACCTATGTTGTATTTGCAGAGAGTCTCAGTAAGGAACACCTAATTTTAGTCCCATGGTTTTTTTAAAGATGGGTACCATCTGTAAGAAATAACACATCACTTTTTTCAAATTAAGATGCAGCCTATAACAAGTCTTGTCAGCCACTGAGTGTCTGGTAAAGAGATATCACTCGGCTGTGTGATCAGATCTATACATCATGAGCTATGTTCTGTCAAACAGAAAAGTGGCACATCTCAGTGGACTCAACATCAATCCATCATAAAATCCAAGTGTCATGGCTAGAATCAAACATAAAGAAATCCAGAGGGCACAGAAAAGCCATGGTAAAAAATGCGACAGGCCTGCATCACACTCCATTATGACATTTGTGTCTTTTACTTACTTCACACCTGTGATAAACATGATCATACTCTTTACCTGGCTGAGAGAAGGGATAAAAGTCCCTGAATCAATTGTGTTGCTTTTCTATTTTTTTAGCATATACCAAGGCAATTTATTGTCTTGTTATTTCAGAACTGGATTGGCTCTGAACTTAATCTGTCCTGGAAAACCTCATGGTAATGGACTGAATGAGAACTATCTTGCACAGGCTCAGGTATCTAAATGCTTGCTCTTTGTTTAGTGGCATGTTTTGGAGCTCTCATGAAGCCTTTAGGATATGCAACCTTGCTTAAGTAGCATACCTTTGAGGGCAGGCTGTAGGGACTGTGGCTTTGTTCTATTTCTAATTTACTGCCTGTTTCATGCCAACAGTTACACATGATGTCTTAGCTGGCACTTATGCTGCTGGCTGCTATGCCTCTTCTCATTGATGAGTTTATTCTTCCAGAAATCTAAGACAAGAAAATCTCTTCTTTCTGTAAGTGCCTTGGGATTTAATCCCAGAAACATGAAAGTAGCTAAGACACTATTAAATCATCTGAGTTTTGGATGGTTTACCTAACCCTCAGAATTCTATAGAAAGAAAAATTACTAGATACAAGAACGTATAAAAAGACATCTGTCCAGGCCCTTCTAGCTTTCAAATCTCTGTTATATAGTTAAGTGTAGTTCAGAGAGGTTCTACCTTTGTATGTTACTTGGCCTTTTTCCCCCAGCAATGTTTAATATTATTTTGTTTTGTGGATTTTTTGTTTTGATCATTTTTCTTTTCACATACAATTTAATTGGTGTTCTGATAAAGTTATTGTATGTTTGTAGGCATCTCCTTCCTTAGGTTGGGAAATTTTTCTTCTATGATTTTGTTGAAATATTTTCTTGTTTTTGGAGCTGGCACATTTCACCTTCTTCTATTCCTATTATTCCTAAGTTAGCTATTTTCATTGTATTCCAGATTTCCCAGGCACTTTTTAGATTTAACATTGTTTTGGCTGATGTTTCAATTTCTTCTATCTTATCTTTTACACTTAAAATTCTCCTTCTATCTCTTGTATTCTTTTGTGATGCTGTGTCTGTTCCTGTTTCCTTTCCTAAGCTTTCCATCTCCAGGATATCCTCAAGCATGGTTTTTTTTATTGTTAGTATTTCCATTGTCAGCTCTTGAACAGTTTTATTCATTTCTTTCCCTTTGATTACATGTATTTGTATTTCTTTAACTGATATATTAGTTTGCTTTTTAAAGTCTGCTATATATTTGCTTGTATTTCAAGTTATTTCTTTGAGTGGTGCATTTATTTGCTCTTTAAAGGCATATACTATCTTTATAAGGTTGGATTTAAGGCCGTTTTCATGTGCTTCACTTGTACGATATTCAGGGCTTGCTAGAGTGGGATAACTTTGCTTTGAAGGTGCCATGTTGCTCTGACTATTGTTTGTGATCTAACCCTGACCTGCAGACATTTGGTTTTACCTGCATCTTTCTGGTGTAGCAGGTATCAGGAAGGCAGTCCTAATCTGGATGTTCCCTATGTAGAAGGCCTCCAGTGGGCAACCTTTTACTGAGTATTCTTGTTGTAGCTGGCTTGGGTTTTCCTTGTTTGGTGGGCCTGATAGAGGCCAGCAGAGTGGTGACCAGACATTGGAACTCAGGAGGACAATCTAAAGCTAGGTCAGGACAACTGAAGCTGAGCATTCCTCAAGGAACAGACTGGGAAATCAGAGATAAGGGTCCAACCCTGGATGTTCCTTCATTGGATGGCCTGACAGAGGCCAGCAGAGCAGTGGGCAGAAAGCTGGCGCTCTAGGGAAAGTTGGCTGCTAGCTCAGGACAGCTGGGTGGGGAAATGGAGGTGGGGAAGAGGTCTAATCTGGTTGTTCCTTGTTGGGTGGGCCTAAAGGAGGATGGCAGAGAAGTGGCCTGTTAGAGGAGCTCCTGGGACAGCCTCCAGTTACAGAGAGTCTATGGGGATCACCCTTCCTGAGATTCCAACCAACCAGGGATGGACAGACTGAAATGGCCACCTCTTCTATCTAGCAGGTGGAAGGATGGGCATAGAAATCCACCCACAAAACCTTCAACCCCAAATTTGCCACGCCTAGAAAATACACAGGGATAAAGTTGAAGCAAAGACTGAAAGAACTCCCAACCACTGACTGCCCCAATTTGATACCCATCTCATAGAAGAGAAACAACTTCTGACTCTATTGATGTTCTGAAATGATTCCAGATAGGAACCTAGTGGAGCTGTGTCCAGAGAATCTTCATCCTGCAGCAGATGGAAACAGATGTAGAGACCCATAGCTAAACATCAGGTAGAGCCCAGGGAGTCTTGTGGAAGAGTGGGGAATGGAAGTGAACAAGATGGAGGGGTCAAAGACACTATCAGAAAGTTTACCAAGTCAAGTAAGCTGGGTGCATGGGGGCTCACAGAAACTAAACAACCAACCAAAAAGCATGAACGGCTAGATCTATGTGATTCACCTGAACTGTACCAATAGACGAATGGGATTGGGACTGCTGAGGTGAAGAATTCTCAGACCCTGGAAATCTAAGTGTCTGAGACTGCAATAGAGCTAGCTACTCCCTGTCTCCATGCCTGATTTGGGGTAAGAAACCATTTGCCCTATCTAGATGATCACTTAATCATTATAAAGAGACAAATCTCTTGCCCCTGGAAGTGTTGCAGGCATGGCTGCTGTGTCACATGTATGCCAGTAGGTAGCAGAGAGGACAGAGTCTGTGTCTACATTTAGAGTTCTCACCAATTGTTGGTCTACCTTCTGCCCCACTGCTGGGGTGTAAGGCACACTGCTAGGCAGGCAAAACTCAGAGAGTGCTTGACTGTGTCTTCCTGTACTGCTGTGATGGGAAGCACTGAGACACCTCTTGCTGAGGGTTGGAAGAATGCAGTCTAAGATGGGGGTGGCCAATGTTGGAGGTCCCTGAGTGCCAAACATCCAGTCACCACTGGAGTGCCACACAGAGGAGTGGGGAATGAAGGATCAGGGTCCACAGGCCTGCAAAGAAGGAAGGAGCAGGGTGTTGCCCACCATCTCAGGAGGATGCCTGGGTGCCAGTAACTCAGACCCACTCTACTTGAACAAGTTTCCTGGAAAGGTTCATTATCCCATAACCAGTGAACATCTGAATGATTAGTAGTCCAACATTCCCTGAAAAAAAGCTACCTTGAGACAACCACCAGTCTGACCATGCAGGCTTCTTTAACTCCCAGGACCAGGGATTATAGAAGAACTAGAGTCTAGAAAATTAGTCCAGAACCTAGAAGAATCTGCTCTAGGACTGAGAGACCCAAGTGGGAGTGACCTGGAGACAGACCCTCTCCTGGGGCCATTCAGACTTGCCAAGAGAGAAGAAAATACTAGATGACTGCTAGACCAGCACCATGGGGACTGGACTAGGAGCTAGTCTGAGATGACTACCAATTGGACATGATAAAGTATGGAGGGAATATTTTGTGTATTGTATGGAAGCATCACCTGTCAACATAAAAACCTAAGGCTTAGGCAGGAACTTGAAGGTGGGGCATTCAGGAGTCAGTGAGGATTCTGGGGTACAGCCAAGAGTAGGAATATTCATCAAGAAAGATATGAAGAGTTGATAGTATGGTACCTGAGAACAGGTAATTAGCCACAAGGCAGAATGGGGATTGAAAGGGTTATTTTAAGTGATGATCTATTTAAGAAAACTATAGCTACATGGCCGAGTATTTATAAATATATTTTGAGTCTGAGTCTTATTTTGCTGAGCATGGGGATAGGAGGAAGAGCCAGACTCAACTTCTACAACCCAGGACTGTTGCGTAGGTAGTACTTGCTGCTGGGGCTTCAGATGTAGTACTGTGTTCCTTCCTAGCTGCTGGGGTGCTAGCCTCATAGGATGCTACCACTCTGCTCAGGGGAGGCAAAATGCAGCCTAAAATAGGGTTTCCAGCCCGTGTTCCTCTGGGTGAGAAACGGTAGGGGCTGGGATGGAGGCTGTAGTTCTAAAACTCCTGTGCACTCAGATGCTCCTGGGGACCACAAGGAGTTGGAAATAGACCCATTGGCCTGTGATGAGCCAGGGGCACAGGAAATTGCTTTAGTTCAAAGTGAGTGCCAGGAGTGTGGTGGGCCCTTTTGCAGGAGACTTAGGTGCAATTGTGTATGATGAAAGCTTCCTCCTGCAGTGGGTCCTTGATGGAGAAGGTACTTCTTGCTTGTTCACACTGCTTTATTCATGGTGAATGAAATTGCATGCAACTTAGTTGTCATGAACCAGAGATTGCATACTTTTTGCAAGAAGGAATGCCTAGGAAAGGATTATCATTGGATAAATACTTGGGCCTGTAAAAACCTCATTAGAATGGAGTACTCTAGGCTCTATGATATGACTGATTGTAATGGTCCTTTTAGCGGGGTGTAGTGGTCACATGCTCCAGGACAGGAATCTGGTTAGGAATTTGTCTGAACTATGTTGTTCTCAGTTTTATCAGGTATATTAATTATGACTTACTGATGTGAACAGGCATTATGACCAAAGCAACTTTCATAAAGGACAACATTCAGTTCTGGTTTGCTTATAGGTTCAGAGATTCAGTCTACTATTATCAAGGTGATAGCATGACAGTGCCCAAGCAGATGTGGTGCTGGAGTAGCTGAGAGCTCTACATCTTCATCTGGAGGCTGCTAGGAAAGGACTAGTTCCAAGGCAACTAGGATAAGGGTATTAAAGCCCATGCCCATAGTGGCACACCTACTCATCTCACATCTCCTAATAGTACCACTCCCAAGGACAAGCATATATAAACCATAACATTGAGATTCTGAACTTCACTACTACCCTACCAGTTCTTCTCTCTGCTGGCACTGTCTGCTACCTCACACTCAAGATTACCTCTGCTCAGTCCCATAATGTATGAGCTAGACATAGCACTCTTGAGACCAGTTCTGAGATGACCCTAAACATGCAAAGAGCATAGGTGCCTCTAAGAGAAGCAAGTAAGTGGTGGAGAAATGGAAGAGAAACGTAAAGGGTTTGGGCACAATTAGGAGAGGCAGAACTGTACACTCAAGGATAGTGAGGAACAGCACAATGTGAGTAGTTGGTGATGCTACCCAGGACCATGGTAAGGCTCTACCTGTGCTGGCCTCAGGAGGGGTCAAGTCTGATTCTATGGCCCTGCTGTGGCAGGGGTCTGCTACAACCAAAGTCCAGACAGATGTCTCCAGTCTGGGTTCGTGCTGGGGGACAAGTCAATGTTCTAGGGCTTTGCAGAACTGGATCCATCCCTTACCTGAGCATCAGGGAGAGCTGGCCTTGGGGTCAAGAAAGCTAGAGACCAGATCCTGCACCTGTCCAACTATAGTACTTGGGAGAGGGGCCCTTCACATTGCAGAAGTTGTAGGTGAGCTACCTACTAAGGATATGAGCGTGGGAGACCTAGCCCGATACCTCTTCTTTTGTGTGGTAGTAAGGACAAGGAGAGATGGCCTTCTCCCCATTGCCACTCATCACCAGTGTAAAACAGGATACATGGCCCTATTTTCATAAGAGCAGGAATGCTGCACTTTATTGGTTGTACCACTCATGAGGGAAGGCCCTGCACCTTACCTGGGCAGCAAAGAGGAGCTGAGCCTGGGAATAGGGGCATGTACCAGCCAGCCCACAGAGCATGACCATGGGAGATCCCACCACTTGTCTTGCATGCAGTGGCATGGGTGAAAAAGAGATGATTCTCCTTCCCACCCCTTGCCACCTACATCAGTCAGTACAGCTGGTCCTGAGATCACAAGAGCAGGAGAGCTCTCCCTGCCCTTCACCTGCTGCAGTGCTTTGGGGAGAGGGACCTAAAGCTCCCCTGAACAACACAGTAGAACTGAACATGGTACAGGCATGAGTAGGTTGGCCCAATGGTATGAAAGTGGGAGATCTGGTACTGTCTCTTGTCCACTGGGCAGTAGCACAGATGAAGGCGATCCAATCCTTCCTCCCTCACCATCTATGGCAGGCACAAGAGTTGGCCACATGTTAAGTAGAGTGGGAGAATTGGCTATGTCCCTCACCAGCAGCAGTACTCAGGGGACATCAAGCCCTGCACCTTGATTAGGCAGCAGAATAGTGCTGGTAGGGGTTGCTGCTGAGCCAGCCCCAATGGTGTGAGAGCAAGCAATCCAGCAGGCTAACCAACTCAGATACTTTACAAGTTCAGATCCAGGTCTTGGAAGTAGGCCATCCTAACCTCTACTCTTTTGATGAACTGCTGGAGTGCATGTAGGGGACAGTTTTACAGATCCAAAACTATAAGAACTCCATCACACATAACAACAACAGGATATTCAAGAGGAGTTCCAGTGAGGTTTAAGTATTTATGGAGTAGTAGAAGCCAGAAATCTTGTACCAAACCAATGAATCATTGCAATAAGTCATTTCAATCAAAGCATGGAGTATACTGTGAAACATACACTGTGACACACTACAGCTTTGACAACAAGAATTTTCCCTTCTTTGGTTATGTGGAGGTTGCAAGAGTAAAGTGGATACAAAAGGAGGGGATGAGTGGGTTTGGGGTACATGATCTGAAAATCACAAAGAACCAATAAAAAGGTTTATTAGAGACAAATCCACAAACTTTTAAAACAGTAGATGAATGTAAAAGTTGTTTAGCTTATCATAATGTTCTGAACTCTGCTTATGATTTTTTTTTTGCTCCTTTTCCCTGACTATCATATAGTCTACAGTGGAGATATCCAATATGCATGCAATGATGTATTTACTCAATACTTGTTTTATACACTTGAGAATTTGATCATGTTTAATAGGGCTTGTGGGCATGAGAAACTATTTTTTGTTATTGAATTTTATTTATATTTTTTCTGGCTACAATATTAAACAGTATATTTGTTTTGTACTACATTCCCAAGGAGATATCCTTTAATCAACAAATAAGAAAAAACTTCCCACTGGATTTTCAAAGTTAAGATATTACTAGTAAACATCATTCTCAAGAGGTAAATGGGGACAGAAAGGAATGGGGAGCAACATGTTGCAGTTGATTATGATTAACTTCATGAAAAGTATCTGTAATAGGTGATGGAATATGAAAGACTAGACTTAGTAAAAGCAGGTAGTCCACTAGAGAGTGTTTAAGTAATTATTTGTCCACTTCTGAGAAAGGTATATTGGGGTGAATTCCTAGCTTTCAGAGGTGAAAATCCAGGACACTTGAAGGGAGAAAACTTACCAGAATGAGCAGCAAAGTGGAGATATGTCCAAAATCATTTACAGTCTGTGATAGTTAGTACATGCTTGGTCCAGGGAGTTGCACTATTAGGAGGTATAGCATTGTTGGAGTATGTCTGGCCTTGTTGGAATAGGTGTGTCACTATGGGTGTGAGCTTTAATACCTTCATTCTAACTGCCAGGAGTCCAGTATTCTCCTAGTTTCCTTCAGAACAAGAGGAGGGAGTCTCAGCTCCTCCAACCCCATGTCTGCCTGGATGCTGCCAAATTCCCACCTCGATAATAACTGACTAAACTTCTGAACCTGTAAAACAACCCCACTTAAATGTTGTCTGAGAGTTACCTTGGTGTCTGTTCACAGCAGTAAAAGCTTAAGACAACCTAAGAGTAGCCAAACCAACATACTGGTAAAGGTTGAGAATTCCAGAGGTCTTTCATTAATCACCCCCTTGTAAATATCACCAGGAGAAAGGGCAAAAAGAATCAAAAATGTTATTTCTGAGGAGGTAAAATGTACTAAACCGACACTATAGCCTGTTACTTAAACTTCTCTTTTAGGACCCAAACTATTATTTCTTCTTTTGGTTAGAGTATTTGGTTTAAAAGCCAAAATTTTCAATCTCTACACACAGTGTAAATCTTTATAATATTGTATGCCTTCTACATGGTATGCAGTCCTTTCCAATGATTAACCAGTGAACTATACAAAAGGACTCCATGAGTGACCAACTCCTGAAGAAGGAACAACGCTGTAACCATTTGGACTTTCTATGATTTGATAGCTCCTAGATAATGACTTGGAGACCTATTACCATTTATGAAAGCTTAAGTGTCCCAAATAACTCTTATAACTCTGATTAACCTGCATAAATTATTCTATGTTCTATCACATGGCTCATTATCTCTCCTGTTTCATAAGTCCAACTACCTCTGCCTCTCAATAACTGATCAATTTCTTAACCCTGTCTGATGAATTCAATCTACAACCTCAGACTCTTTCCTAGAGTCCCTAAATTTACACAGAAGTCCCAACTATTCTCTCCTCCTATAGACCATTCATCTCTTTATTAAAGTCACTCAGAACATGCTTTAGACTGATGAGAAAAGACAGATACACATCTTGATACAGTGCACAAAATAGTACTGCAACACAAAGCATCTTTTAGGTCAGCATTGGAAAATGCATGTCCTCCACAGTCGTATTTACTAATGGTGGAACAAGTTTGTTACTCTGTTTACCACAATAAAGTATACCAGTGATTTTCTGTAAGTTTCTTCCTATAGCTCCTAAACTTAAACGGGGTCTTTATTTTATCTTTTTCCATAAGGAAGTCCTTTGCTTCACAGCTCTGTCCTTTCACATAAATGGTGCCACTTCTCAGCTCATTTTAGTTGCTTGGGAAGCCAACATTTGTAAAGTATTTGGACTGTTCATTTTCTTTTTTTCACACCCCTCGACGAGTTTCTAGTTGGGGATATCCACCCTTCACTTTCTTTGGGCCAAGTCCTTCACAGAAAACCAAATGGAAAAAAGTCACATAAGTGAGCCATATAGCTGTCAACTGCCAGTTTTCATACCCAGTTGTCAAAGTTGTATAGGACCTAAACTCAGTTTTTCTTATTACATGGTTTCATAGATTAGAAGATGTTTTGTATCTTCTCTCTAATTATATTTACTTTAAAATATATAATCTTGTTGTAGACATCCAGCTACATAGGATACGTTTTCTGCTGGAACAATCAAATGATTTATAATTAAATTTGATGATCCTGTGATCATATACATACATGTAATATTATATGAGCTGATTTTAGGAATTATGTATTTAGAAATACACACACATACACACCTGTATATGTATATATAAATGTAGGAACATGAAAAAGGAATGAGCTTAAGAGAAAATAGGGTTCAAGGAAATAGAGATAAAGTGGTAAATGATATAATGATGTTATAACTTTGAAAAATAATCTTAAAAATATTTTTCAACTCATTTGCTAGAGACTTATTAAATACCAATATTTAAGCAAAGACAAAATTTACTTAAATAAATTATGGTCAAAATTTTAGTAGTAGGTTCTAAGATGTAACACATTGGCTTTGTACTTTAGCCTGAATTGGTTTAAGATATTGTCATGCTTCTAAGTAGAACATTTATTATAAAGGTTGTATCTTTGAATCACTGCCTTTCATTTAAATCATTTTTTCTTTATGAGAGCTCCATAGCCTCAGTAATAGTGTCAGGACTTGGGACCTCCCCTTGAGCTCGATCCCATTTTAGGTCTGTCTCTGGACTTTCTTTTCCTCAGGCTCCTCTCCATTCCCATACCTGTAATTATTTCAGAGAGGCACAATTATGGGTTAGAGTTGTGACTGTGGAATAGACCCCTTTCCCTCACTTGATGCCCTGTCTTCCTGCTGGAGGTAGGCTCTATAAGTTCCCTCTTTCCACTGTCGGTCATTTCATGTAAGGTGCCCCCTTTGAGTCCTGAGTGTCTCTCATGTCCCAGGTCTCTGGTGCATTCTGGAGTGTCCTCCCCTAAACTCCTATCTTCTGAGGTTGCCTGTTTCTATTCTTGCTGCTGGCCCTCAGGACTTCAGTCCTCTGCGCATGACCACACTCCAGAAGGCCCAACAAACAGCTGAGAGAGTCAGATGCAGATATTTGTACCCAACCAATGGACAGAAGCAGCCAACCCCTGTTGTTGAATTAGGGGAGACTGAAAGAAGCTGAAGATAAGGGTAACCCTGTAGGAGGACCAGCAGTCTCATTTAATCAGGTCCCTCAAGATCTCTCAAACACTGGACTACCAAATAGACAGCATATACCAGCTGCTATGAAGCCTCCAACACACATACAATAGAGGAATTTGGGGTCTGTGTTCATTCAGAGAAGATGCACTTAACCTTCAAGAGACTGGAGGGCCCAAGGAATTTAGATGTCTCAGGGAGGGCTGGGGGGTGGACACATCCATGTGGAGACAGGGGGTGGGGAGGAGGTGTGGGAAGTGGAACAGTCAGAGAATGGATGTGAGTGGGGGAATAAAACATGGAGTGTAAAAAATAAATTAATAAAAAAATCATTTAAAAATTAACTTATAAAATTTATAATTTGTTATTCACTTTCATTTTCATGAAAATACAAATTATTAACTCTTACAAATATTTCTGTCTTAATAACTTCTTTATGAGGTAGACATTAGATATTTCAAATTATTTGTGTTATTCATTTTTCTACTTATTAATCTTATCTCCATTTTCTTTCCTATTGATACATATAGAGAATAAACCAATCATTTTAGACATACATTAAGAAAATAGCATTAAAAATAATTGCATTAAAAATGAAATTAAGGGTCGCCTTCTTGTCACTCATCTTGAGGTACTGATTGAGAGTTGACCCTTATGTGCTGAAAAATAAACCTCTTGCTTTTGCATTGATCTGTGTCTAGGTGTCTCACTCAGTAACATCTCAAAGTAAGCACTACTGACTGAGGGTCACAGTCTTACATTTGGGGGCATGTCCTAGGCTTTGAGCAGACCCTCTAGCAACCCCCAACTAGGCTGATCAAAGGGAAAAATAACAGGTTTTGCAACATCAACAGAAAACTAAGTAAGTGTCTCTGTCTTCTGCTTTCACTTTTGGCTTGGGAGTACAGTGTTGGCTGGAGAGTCTTTGGTCTGGTGTGGTCAATTGTGGTGGGCAGACATGCCTTAATGCTGTAACTGTCTGGAGTCTGGAGGATGCTTTAGGCCCACTGGAGGGAGTTGGGAGCACTCTGCTCCTTTTGGAAGAAAACACATGATATGAGAAAGAATCTACAGAGTCTTACTCTAACCTGGATTCTGTGCACATGGCAGGAGTGAACTGTCTGTGGGCTGATTAACTTTCTCTGTGTTCTTGGACTTGGACTGACATTATTTTTGGATGTGTTCTTGGACTTGGAATGACATTATTTGGAAATTGGATACACTGAATCTACCCCATTAAATATCCTAAGTAACCACTGGAGGGAAGTTAGGGAAAGAGGAGATAACTTGTAAAGAGTAGTGAAGAAGAGCAAGTTAGTTACTCTCTATTTCTCCAAGTGGCCTACTTTTGGAGTCAGGTGGTCACCCATAGGGATCTTTGACTTGCAGGTGATAAAAGCAGTAGAGGAAAATGTCTTTAGGCAAGGATCCATTGGGTACTCAGACCAAGTGTCCTATATAGTTACCTGGAAGATTCTAGTGGAGGACCGCCTTCCCCCATGGATAAAAGCCTTTCTTTCCCTAAGACCCACCTCTAACAGGTTCTGCCTAAAAGGATAAAGGAAACACAGGAGAAGGGATCCAGACCTGAGAAGAGGTTGATCCTCTAAGACCCTTCAACAGTAGACCTGTGGCTCCAAGGCCCTCCTCCTCCATATCCCCCTTGCCCCCCACCATGGCTCTGCCAGTGCCATCACTGGCTCTGGGATCCTCAGCCCAAATGAGACTGAGGTCATTGTATTCCCTTTTACCAGAGGGAGGAGAAGTAGGAGACCTCCCCAACTTCCAGGTCTTGCCTTGGGACCCGAAGTCTGACAGTCACCTCCCTTGATACCACTGTGGCTTTCCCACTGAGGCATATGAGCCTCTAGTTGATAAGGGAATCAGGGTATGCAATGTTGGCCCTTCTGTTCAGCTGGCTTGTGTAACTGGAAAGCCTAACAACCTCGCACCTCACCCCCACCCTCACACACTTCAGATAACCCCAAGTGGCTTTCTTGGGGTTAATTTCTCTGAGACTGTTTCATTTACTCATTAGTCCACCTGGGATGATATACAACAACACATGAGAGTGCTCTTCATGATTGAACAGCGAGAGAGGATAATGTAGGAAGTGAGAAAGCATGTTCTCTCAGACAAGGGGCACCATCTATTGACCAGGCTGCCATCCACAGCGGGTTTCCCCTGACTACACCTGACTGAAACGTTAATGTGGCAGAAGGTAAGGGGAAATTTGACCAAGGTTGATGAGGTTAAACAGGGACCATGAGACATGTGAAGTTTTTCTAGAGTGACTCATGGAGGAATTCTACTAATATACTCACTATGACCTTAGCAGTGAAGAGCACAAAGCTATTATGACTATGGCTTTCATAGACTAAGCTAGTAGAGATATCTGGAAAAAGCTTCAGAGACTAGAGGGACTTCAGGATAAGTTGTTGAGGGATTTACTGCAAGTGGCTGAGAAAGTCTACCATAACAGACAGAGGAGAAGAAGGAACAGATAAAGAGAAAGGAAGAAGATGAAAGGGAGATGTAAAAAGAAAGGATCATGGGCCTCCATGTAAAATCAGACACACTATAACTAATAGAAAAGAATCTGGGGAAAACCCTTGAGGACATGGGCACAGGGGAAAAGTTCCTGAACAGAACGCCAATAGCTTATGCTCTAAGATCAAGAACTGACAAATGGGACCTCATAAAATTACAAAGTTTCTGTAAGGCAAAGGGCACTGTCAAAGGGACAAAATGGCAACAACAAATTGGGAAAAGATCTTTACCAAACCTACATCCGATAGAGGCTAATATCCAATATATACAAAGAACTCAAGAAATTAGACCCCAGGGAACCAAATAACCCTATTAAAAAATGGGGTAGAGATCTAAACAAAAAATTTTCCACTGAAGAAATTCGGATGGCTCGAAGCACCTTAAGAAATGCTCAACATCAGTCATTAGGGAAATGCAAATCAAAACAACCCTGAGATTTCACCTCACACCAGTGAGAATGGCTAGGTTAAAAACTCAGGAGACAGCAGGTATTGGCTAGGATGTGGAGAAAGAGGAACACTCCTCCACTGCTGGTGGGATTGCAAGATGGTACAACCACTATGGAAATCAGTCTAGCCATTCCTCAGAAAACTGGACATGACACTTCTGGAGGACCCTGCTGTACCTCTCCTGGGCATATACCCAAAGGATTCCCCCACATGCAATAAGGACACATGCTCCATTATGTTCATAGCAGCCTTATTTATAATTGCCAGAAGCTGGAAATAACCCAGTTGTCCCTCAATGGAGGAATGGATACAGAAAATGTGGTATATTTACACAACGGAATACTACTCAGCAATTAAAAACAATGAATCCATGAAATTTTTAGGCAGATGGTTGGAACTGGAAAATATCATCCTAAGTGAGGTAACCCAATCACAAAAGAATACACATGGAATGCAATCATTGATAAGTGGCTATTAATTAGCCCAGAAGCTCTGAATACCCAAGACACAATTAGCATAACAAATGACTCCCATGAAGAAGTAAGGAGAGGGTCCTGATCCTGGAAATGCTTGATCCAGCATTGTAGGGGAGTATCAGGAGAGAGAAAAAGGAGGGAGGTGATTGGAGAATGGGTGGAGAGAAGAAGGCTTATGGGACTTATGGGGAGGAGGGAACCAGGAAAGGGGAATCATTTGGAATGTAAACAAAGAATACAGAAAAGAAAAGAAAAAGAAAGAAAAAAGAAAGGCAAGAGTAAAGGAAATTACAGAGAATCAGTAGTCAGGGAAAGTGAAAAAGAGAGACACCAAAGAGAGAGAGAATGACCCTTGTAAAGAAACAGAGTACATGCTGCAAGGAGAGAGGACACTGGGCCTGAGTGTGCCCCAACAATTGGAAGCCTGGGGCAGGAAATCCCAGGCCTTAGGAAAAGTACCCTCAAATTGAGAAGGTGTTAGTCCTGGGAGAAGACAGTGATTGGGGTAGATGAGGATCGGACCCCCTCTCCAAACCCACAGTAACTCTGAGAGTAGAGGGGAAAACCTCTCAATTCTTGGTGAACATAGGAACTCAATACTCAGTCCTCCAAACTGATAGCTCCATTTCCAAGCAAGAATCTTAGGTCCAAGAAGCCTATGGCACCAAGATGTACTCATAGACTACCCAAAGAGCAGTGGACATAGGGATAGGCTGGGCATTCCATTCATTTATGGCCATCCCAGACTTTCCCTACCCTCTGTTGGGGCAAGATGTACTCTTTAAGATCGGGGACAAGATATACATCCTGCCCCAAAGGCCACAACTAACTGGCCCAAAAAGAGAGTCCATGGGAGGAACAAAGACCTCTCTGACCCCTGCCAGGAGTTGATGCTATCTGGTTTACAGATAGGAGCAGTTTTCTCCATGAAGGTCAGAGTCTAGTGGGTGCTGCTGTGGTGGATGGCACAAATGTCATCTGAGCAGAACCTCTAACTCCCAGCATATTGGTGTAGAAAACAGAGCTAATTGCCCTCACTAAAGCCTTGGAACTTGGAATAGGCAAGAAAATTAACATCTACATGGATAGCAGGTATGCCTTTGCCACAGCTCACATCCACGGGACTATATACTAAGAGAGAGGACAACTCACATCAGAGGAAAAAGAAATAAAAAACAAGGAGGAAACCTTGGATCTCTTGGATACTCAGATGAAGCTGGCAACTGTGATTATTATTCATTGCCCAGGATATTAGAAAGGAAGAGACTCAGTAGCCTGAGGCAATAAACAGGCAGATCAAGTGACTGGAGGAGTGGCAATGCAGGAGAATATCTCATTTATGGGCCTGCAAGAGACACCAGCTGAGGAATGGGGTTGGACTAAGGCATGGACTCACTTAAAATATACTGAAGATAAAAGGACTCCGTTTGCCAGTCACCCTACCAACTACTACGTAGAGAAAGAAGGGCACATATACACAACAAGAAAGACTATACTCTCAAGAAAACAAGCTGAGAACTTCCTTTATCAAATGCATAAATGGACTCATTTAGGGATAAGAAGCTCATCCAAGCAGTCAAGGGATCTAAGATATATTTAACAGACTTTAGGTTTTACAGCAGAGAGACAGTAGAACAGTGTAAGGTATGTCATCAAGGAAATTCTTATGCAGCCAAGACTAAACAGTGCAAGAGATCTAGGGGAGAACTGGCTAGGGTTTATTTGGAGGTCAATTTTACAGAAGCCAGGAAATATAGTTGCAAGTACATTCTAGTGTTTGTGGATACTTTCTCTGGATGGGGTGAGGTTTTCCCAACCAAGCAGGAAACAGCTTCTGTGGTAGCCAAGAAGGTATTAGAGGAAATTTTTCCAAGGTTCAGAGTTCCCACAGTAATTGGATCAGACAACAGTCCTGCTTTTGTCTCAAAGGTAAGTCAGGGATTAGCAGAGATACTGGGGACTAATCCTAACCCTAACCCTAACCCTAACCCTAACCCTAACCCTAACCCTAACATTACCCTAACCCTAACCCTAAGCCTAACTCTAACCCTAACCCTAACCCTAAACTGGAAAGTGGTAAAATGGTTGATACTAGAGAAATCTTATATCCTATACTATCAGAAAACACTAAAATATGTGCCTCAAGATTAAAAATAAATTGGGAAACCTGGAAAGAAGACTTGACCCGCAAATTCCCACTTTGATAGAAATCCAGAAAAACAATAGGCTCCTAGAGAAGTAGAGTTTAATTTATATCTTAGAGTTTCTGTTGCTATGAAAAGACCACAGCCAAAAGAAATTTGGGGAATACATGGCTTATTTCATCAAACAGTATGTATGTAGTCCATCATTCAAAGAAGTTAAGGCAGTAACGTGAATTCTGGAACTGGAAGACAAGACATGGAGGAGTATTGTTTAATGGATTTTTCCTTCTATCTTGCTCAGCCTGCCTTCTTCTACATTTCAGGACCACATACCCAGGACTGGAACCATCCACCATAAGCTGGGCCCTCTCCCATCAAGCATCCATCAATAAAATGTCCCAAAGTCTTCCTAAAAGCTGATGTGATGAAAATATTTTGTCATTTGAGAATACCATTTCTCAATTGAGTATCTAGACAGAATTCTAGCTAGTGTCAATGGTACATAAAAGTAGCCAGGGAAACATATTAATATGTCAAATGATAGGGAGAAAGAACAGACATCTGCAGATATCGCAAGTGTGTAACTGAAATAAAAGGGGAAACCGTGCATGACTGAAGAACACACTGGGATCTGGAAAGAGATATCTATTAATGGTAGTCAACAGACAAAGACACCAGTCTGCCCACAAAACCTTCTACCCCAAATTTGTCCTACATACAAGCACAGTGACAACGAGGGAGCAGATGGGGGAAATGGCCAACCAAGCACTGCCAGAACTTGAGAGCCATCCCATGGACAAACACCAATCCCTGACAGTACTAATGATATTCTGCTATGCTTGAAGACAGGAATCTAGTATAACTGTCCTCTGAGAGGCTTCACCCAGCAGTTAACAGAAACATATGCAGAGACACACAGACAAGTATTAGAAAAGTTCAAGAGTCTTGTTGAAGACTTGGGGGGAAAGATTGAAGAACCCATCGGGGTAAGGACTCCACAAGAAAACAAACAGACTCAACTTGGACCCTTGGGATATTCCAGAGACTGGATCATTATCCAAAGAGCTGGACCTATGTCCCCTTATAGCAGATATACAGATTGGTCTTCACATGGGTCCTCCAACAACTGGAGCAGGGCATGTCTCTGGACCTTTTGCCTGCATGGGGATGCTGGTCACCTCATTGGACTTAGTAGAAGAGGTCCTATCTAGTCCTGCAGTGATTGATGTGCCAGTTGGGTTGGGACCAAATCCAACCTCCCCTTTCTCAGAGGAGACAGGAAGAGGGATAGAGGGAGAAGGTATCCAGAGGGGTGTTGAGAAGAAAGGGGGCTGTGATGGAGATGTAAATTGAATAAATCAATAAATTAAAGGGGAAAGGGGAAAAATAGGTAATGGTAATTATGAAGAAATGAATAATATATTCCTTCCATCTGTCATTTATGGTACTGATGTACTCTCATCCATATTTTCTACAGTTTTAAGATTTAAAATAAAAAATTTAAATATTTTGTGAAATGAATTCTCAAATGTTTTGATATTGATGAGTCTAGATAAGGGGTACTATGGTTGTTGTGATCTTACTTCGGAATGGGAGATACTCAAACATGAAATAGTTTTTTCCCAGTGAGATGTGGGGGCACATGACGTTAGCCCCAAGCACTCACTCAGGAGGCAAAAGCAGAAGGATTCCCTGACTTCCAGGCCAGCCTGGAGCTTATACTAGGGCTTAACAGAGATTTCTTGCCTCAAAAATCAAAACCAACCCAAAACAAAAGGGTTTTCCAGTGTCACCTAAATTATAGATGGAAAAAAGAAACCAGGGCTTGAGTTTTCTGACTTCAAAATTGGATAATTTAGTCACTTGTTCATGACCAAAATATATTTGCTTTGAAAGTCAACTTTGGTAACACAAACTGACAATCATAGTCTACTCTCAAGAAAAGCATCAGACAAACTTTAATGAAACCACATTTTATAAAAGGTGCCCCTCATTACTATAATGTCATGAGAAACAACTGGAAAAGCTAGGACAGCCTCAGGAGACCAGGAGTTTAGTGGTATTCTGTACAGGATCCTGGAAAACATTGAGACTAACACCAAGGCATTTATGACTGTGACTCTCAAATATGTCATATTTACAAAATATTTTGTGAAGTAGCCAGGTCTGTTATGAATGAAATAGTCCTACATGATGTACAAGATGGAATCAGGGTCATGTGAGGGCTGTGCTGTGAACTAAATGTGCTGCTGTATATGGGCACTCTACAGTCTTTGAAAGTTATGTGAGTATAAACTCATTCTCAAATTTGAATTTTGTTTTCAAATGGACATGAAACCCTATTGCACCAGGACTGTTTACCCTGAAAATGGCTATCTGCTTCAGGAAGACCATATTTGGACATCTGAGACAGAAGCCCACCACCTTATTTTTCCTACTTTAATTAATGTTTCAACAATGGACTTTGTTTTTCTAGATGTAGGTTGCCTTAGTTCAACACGATTTCTTTTTAATTTTTCATTTATTAACTGTTAATATTCCCTTTGTCTCACAAACCAATAATTGCTAACATAAACATAGCTAGGTGAGTAACTGGATGTGTAGCTAGAAATACCTCATAGTTACAACACTAAGCCCAATAATACACAGCTGAATGCATATATGAGCATCATATTTCACTTCTGATAATGCTATTAATACTGGTCCTATTATGGGATGTATAGACCACTGTGATAATTTCTCAAAACACATAACAATGTTTCTTTATGAGAGAGAGAGACTTGAATTATAATGACATAAGTGAATGTATATGATTCTGAAATTCAGTACAATCAAAATTAAAAAGATGCTTGAATTAATTTGCATCTATAATCTGCATTCTTGACTCACTAGTATGTGGATTTATAACTTGAATCTTAATAGTCTCTTACAGGTTCAGATTTTGAATGCTTGGTCTCCAGATGTACATATAATTTTGGTAGGTGTTGGCAGAAGCAAGTTATGAGGAGACTGAATTTGAAAACGATACAGAACCTGTTACAATATTTTCTCACTGATCCACAATAATATTGATATCCTCTGCAACATGCTCTTCTTCAGTGAACTCAAGTACTCTGCCATGACTTCTCAAACAGGATGTTATTCAAACCACACAAAACTGTGAGATTAAGTGCACCTTCCTCCTTCATTGTTGTTTCTGTTAGGTATTATAGGGATATCCAACTAATAAACCCAGTATATGTCAGTTGAAGATATCAGAATAAGTCCAAGCAGAAATGTTTGGTCTTGGAAAAGGTGATGATAACCACATGATAATGAACATATTTTTGTATATTTTTTATAGAATATAGTCTTCATTTACATTTCAAAGGTTTCAAACATTTCCCGGTCCCCCCCCCCAGAAAATCTCTAACATATCCTCCCTTCCCCTGCCTCAGAGAAGCTGCCCCTCCACCTAACCTATTCTACTTACCCCCCTCAATTTCCCTACTCTGGAGCATCTATCAAACCTTCCTAGGACCAAGGACCTCTCCTCCACCAATTCCTGACAAAGCATTCCTCCACCATATTTGGAGCTGGAAACATGTGTACCTGTTGGGTGACGGCTTAGTCCCTGGGAGCTCTTGGAGGTCTGGTTGACCAACACATTTTTATCTAAGCATCATGGCAACATTTTATTCCAAAAACTTACTAAATAAGACTCACCAATCCAGAAAAAAGAAAACAAATCAAACAACAAACAAAAAACCCACAAAAAAACAACAAAAAAACCCTCAAAATACAAAACTTAAAAATGGCTTTTGAAAATCCTATTCTCCAAAGTATTGAATTTATTTTTTCTAGCCAATCAGTATAACTTATGCGAATCACTGCATTATGCTGCCCACAGCTCATAACACATATAGTGTGTTCCTCATGATATCTTGTCTGTTGAAATCTGATGATTGATGTAGTTGTGTATCATATACAACTTGTCTATCCCCATTACCAGTAAATGACTATGAAAGTTATTTATTTATACATAATTGAAACTTATGCAAAGAATGCACACTTTAAAAATTCATGTTAGTATAAATTCACAAAACTAATTTTTTACATAAACAAGAATATAAAATAAAATTTAACTACTTCAAGTTTTGTATGCATGAGAAGTTATTATCTTACATGTTCCTATATGTCAAAATTCTTATAAAACAAACTGATAAACTATGGTCCCACCTTACATATGCAAGCAATAGCAAGGCTACAGATATGTATAAATATGTAAGCCTAATGTATTCTACACTTGTGGTTTTTGACAAATAGTAGTAATCACAATTTGTATATGATTAGTTCTTTATAAAAAAGGAGCATTTTCTTGAGTAAAATATGTTTTCAGAAATAAATAATGAAGAGATATATCATATAGTAATTTAATCTGTTTTGTTTATATGAAAGATGGGTTACTTATAGTAGCTTATCTTTAAGGTTAGGACTTTGCCTAAACAATAAAGAGAATATCAAGTCTTGGGTTTACTATTAGGGGTAATGGTTAAGCAAATATCTCAAGAGGACTGAGTCCTGCTTGGCAGCCAATAACAAAAACTTAAAAAGAGAAAATGAGTGGCTTAATTCTATTAGAGTATGCATTTTGTGGCTTGTTAATATTTTACATTAAGCCAATTTTGAGTTATTAAAGTTTTTTTTTCCTCTTCCAGTTTTCTGACCATCAGGAAGCACTCAATTTCTTATGGGATTTGTTGGCCTGGATCACCTTACATCTGGTCTCTTGTGCTTCGTTCTAAGCTTTCAGAATCCCCATTGTAAGTTGACTGCCACAGAGTTGTATGATATGATGGTATTTTCAGATTGCCAGAGAAATATAAGCACTCATTTCATGAAAATAGGCTTCTCTGTGTTTCTGTGCTGGCTCTATTAGAAGAACAGACTATATTAGAATTCACAGGTATTTTATTCATTCATTCATTCATTCAATTGGGGGATTTTTGTTTGGTTTTGCTGAAATATACTTCAAAGCTTCTATTTGAATTGTAGATCTTCGTCTGATACTCTGTTACATTGTCACTGGTCACCCTTTCTTTTTCACCATATCTTAGAAATCACTGTCGATGAGGGTTACAATAAGAAACATGTTATATTTAAAGGGATTTGATGGAAAATAGGTTATTAGAAAGTCCAGGATTAAGAGAAGCATATGGTGATGACTAAGGTTCCCTGTGCATCTGGAGAATGGTGAGCCATCACTGCCCTATTCTAGAAAGAAAGGAGAAAAGATCTAGACAATGATGTTCTTAGAATTAGAATCAGGGATAAGTACCGTTCTTTGGCATCCAAAGTTTTGTCATATATGGTACGAATCACTACTATTTATATTCATTTTTTCCATGTGAATGGGATTCCAGAGCAACACACTAATAACCAAAAGAGTACACATTTAAAAAGGAGTACATTTAAGGGAGAGGGTAGGTGGTCAGGCTAGGAGGAGTAAAGGGAGTGGAAACAGTGGTTCAGATGTATTGTGAAAAGAAGATATTATTTTCAATAAAGTGAGAGAGACAGGGAGGGAAAGGTAGAAGGAGAGGGGGGATGGAGAGGGAGGGAGGGAGAGAGAGGGGGAGGATGGAAAGGGAGAGAGAGGGGAAGGAGGGAGAGGGAGAAAGGGGAAGAGAGAGGGAGAGAGGGGGAAGGGAGGAGAGGGAGAAAGGGTGAAGGAGAGGGAGAGAGGGGATAGGGAGAAAGAGAGAGAGAGAGAGAGAGAGAGAGAGAGAGAGAGAGAGAGAGAGAGAGAGAGAGAGAGAGAGAATGTGAATTTAAGAAGTTATTTATTTGGGGTGGAAATGTTACCCTCAAGGAATTACATATTAAGAAAGACATCAGTACAAGGCAGCATGAGAAATACTCCTGAATTTTGGGTTGTTGGCCAGGGAATTACAAGGAATCCATCCCAAATAATATAGATTTCTTTTACCTTTCTTTGGCTTTCCAAAGTCAAAGGTAACCCCTATTATTGAAAATACTACCCACATTTAACATAGTACTGTGAGGATTCTAGCTAGATTGTCCCTGGTGCTTCCAGAAAATATCATGTAAACTGCCAATGGGGGACACAATTAATGACCCTACCTAGCTGTGGCACATACTAGGCTGCGACAAACAGCTGTCTGATTGGATTTAAGACACCACGCTCAATGGGAGAGAAGTCTTGTCAAAGGAAATTCTGACTAAACATTTTCTTAAAGTAAAAGAAGTGCTACACACAGTTCTAAGGCATCTGAAGAAGCCAGCCTGCCTATGTTTGCCTATTCTGCTATCATTGGTGGTCATCTCGCAGTCTTTGCTCTTTATCACAAGGCCTTCACTGTGACTGATGTACATTTAACAACAGCATCCCAACCTGTTTTCAGGAACTCCAATCCTGACAGATAGTTGCAAACATCAGCTTCTCTTTCTGACACTTTTAACCCTGCCTTACTCATGTCACCAAAACCAGTAAGATCTGACAGACTCAACACATTACTTCATTTAGCTGTCAGCACAAGATACATCCCTGGCCCTCTTTGTCTGCTGGTCCTGGGGAAATAGTACCAGAAGATTTGTCCCCAGTGATCCTGGTCTTTTCTCAAATCACTACCTATTCCTTTCAGCCCCAAGTAGCCAGAATCCATTGTACTACTAAAGCAAAGGGTTTGCTCCTATCATTCTAATACCTCCCCATGATATTCTCCAAACCAAAATGGTCAAGTCTGTCACAGCAATAGTTAACATGTTCATACCATTCTTTGCCTATTGTTATGACGAACACTATCACTTAAAGCAAATTAGAGTGGAAAGGGTTTAGTTCACTTTAGAGCACACAGTGTGTCACTGAGAGAAATGTAGGCAAGAACTGAAAGAAGACCACAGAGCAATGCTGCTTACTGGGTTGATCCTATAGCTTGCTCATACCACTTTTCTCTACAGCCTTACAATACCTTTCCAGAAGTAAAACTACACACAGTGGCCTGAGCCCTCCCACATCAATCATTAATGAAAGAAATGCCCCTATAGACTTGAATGCAGGGCAATCTTACTGGAGCATTCTTTATAAGAACTCTTCTTAAACTCACTCTTCCTAGGTGATCCTAGATTCTATGAAGTTGTATGGTTTTATATACATTATCACATATATATAAATATCATAAATCATACATATATGAATTAACTGAAGGAAAGTCTCAAAGAAGTACATGTACACCAGAGTAAGTAGAATCCTGTTATTTGGAGTAACACTCAACATTTTGGAGTGCAAAGAAGAGTCCCTGATAGGAAGGGCTGCACACTAACATTTCACCTCACTCATCCAAACATGTTTTTAGTGACATTTTTATTCATCTGTCTGTTATTGATTATACTCTGTTGTAACATGCAGGGACTGCTACTATCAAAATTCTCTACTATCACAGTTATGTACTTGCAGAGAGATTCCTATTTTAACAATCTTTATCCTTTTTCAGAGTGGGAAGGATTACTGTTGAACTCCAAATATTTTGCCGTAGACACATTGTTTACACAACACAGCTGCTAGAATGGCTTTGATGACAGGAACTTATTAAGGCCTTTGGGGGATGATGAGATTTGTTGAAATCTTGATGTCTCTTTGCTGCCCCTGATTGATGTAGCATCATCAGTCCAAGGCTCCGGGCATATTGTGGTGTACAGAAGTTTTGTGGACAGAACGGCAAGTATGTCCTACTGTAAAAACAAATCAATCCTTTGTTTAAAAGTTTTCAGCATCTTCTACAGCCGGAGAGATAAAGTTTAAGTTCTCTGACAATACATACAAGACCTGCTATTAATCTGCTATCTAGCCCCACAACCCACCACTGAGGGGGACAAATGGTAAATACTAAATCACCATATGCTATCCATTCTTCCCACCCACTTCTCATATTTTTTTTAATCTAATACAATTTAAAGTCTCATGTTTTCAGGTCCTATCCCATTTCTTTTTTTTTTTTTACCCTAAACCTTTCTTCGACATCTGTCTTCTTCAATGTTTAGGGTTCTTTACAGAGAACCAGAAAATTTCGTCATTTCTCTTAGTTGTCTGTGCCCATTCCACACTAACAGACTTGCAACTTTCTCTGTGAGGCTATCCTCTATTGTGTGGGTTGCCAAAAAACTCAGTCATTCTACAATGCATCCTGCATGTCTTTAAAATTTAGCCTAATGACTCTATATCTTCTATCAAAAAGGACAGTCAGAGTTTCATTGCTAGTGACTTTTGTGATGTAAAGGATTGCATAAAGGAAATATATGGCACTACTCTGTGTCTGTATTTTCAGACTGAACTCCTCCACCTCTGAACGTGGTAGTCTTCCCTTCTCCTTCTACTATAGTGTCATCCAGATGTATACAGATCTGTGTACAGACAAATCTCTAAAATCTGTATCACAGGACAAAAATGGTTTATTTCACCACCCTGGTCTCCCATTAGGAAGAACTTCTTCCAGGTTGGCCTCAGGCTCTCAACAGCTTAGAGATTATTAAAGCACAAACTTTACACTGTATTGATGTTTTAATCTTGATAAGAAAGTAGTAATTGAATATAACATACACTTGAACCCTAATATGGGAAGTAGTACATGGAAAACAGCAGGTCACAAGAATGTATTATTAATATCATTTTTTATTTTTTATTTAATCTTTTATTTTTATTTGATATATTTTTATTAGCATTTCAAATGATTTCCCTTTCCCTGGGTCCCCCCCCCGAAAGCCCCATAAGCCATCTCCTCTCCCTTTCTTCCCCAGTCAACTCCCTCACGCTTCGCTGTCCTAGTATTCCCCTACACTGCTTCATCAAGCCTTTCCAAGACCAGAGACTTCTCTTCCCTTTGATGTCTAATAAGGCCATCCTCTGTTACCTATGTGTCTGGAGCCATGGGTAACACCATGTGTACTATCTGGTTGATGGTTTTGTCCCTGGGAGCTCTGGGAGTATTGGGTGGCTCATATAGTTGTTCCTCCTATGGTGCTGCAAAGCCCTTCAGCTCCTTGGGTCCTTTCTCTAACTCACCCATTGGGGACCCTGTGTTCAGTTCAATGGCTGGCTGAGAGTGTCCCCCTCTGTATTTGTCATGCACTAATAGAGCCTCCAAGGTGACAGCTATATCCTGCTCCAGTCAGCAAGTGCTTGTGGGCATCGATAATAGTGTTTGGGTTTTGTAACTGTTTAAGAGATGGATCACTAGCTGAGGTAGTCCCTGGATGGTCTTTCCCTCAGTCTCTGTTCCACACTTTTTGTCTGTATCTCCTTCTGTGTGAATTTTGTTCCCCCTTCTAAGAAAGACCAGAGAGAGTATCCACACTTTGTTCTTCCTTCTTCTTGGGCATCATTTGATATGTGAATTGTGTCTTACGTATTTCAGGCTTCTGGGCTAATATCCACCTATCAGTGAGTGTATATCATGTGTGTTCTTTTGTGATTGGGTTACCTCACTTAGGATGATATTTTCCAGTTCCACCCATTTGCCTAAGAATTTCATGAATTCATTGTTTTTAATAGCTGAATAGTATACCAGTGTGTGTGTGTGTGTGTGTGTGTGTGTGTGTGTGTGTGTGTGTGTACACCACATTTTCTGTATTCATTCCTCCAGTGAGGGACATGTGGGTTATTTCCAGCTTCTGGTTATTATAAATAGGGCTGCTATGAACATGGAGGAACATGTGTCCTATTACATGCTGGAGAATCCTCTGGGTATATGCTCAGGAGTGATATAAGAGGGTCCTCCAGTCATATCATGCCCAGTTTTCTGAGGAAACACTGGACTGATTTCCAGCGTGGTTGTACCAGCTTGCAATCCCAACAGAAGTGGAGGAGTGTTCCTCTTCCTTCACTCTTCACATCCTTGCCAGCATGCGCTGTCTACTGAATTTTTGATTTTAGCCATTCTGACTGGTGTTAGGTAAAATTTCAGGGTTGTTAGGTAGGTGCTTCTCAGCCATTCCATATCCCTCAGGTGAAAATTCTTTGTTTAGCTCTGTATGCCATTTTTAATAGGGTTATATGGCTCCCTGGAGTCTGACTTCTTAAGTTCTTTATATATATTGGATATTAGCCATCTGTCAGATATAGGGAAGGTAATCTTTTCCCAAATTGATGGTTGCCATTTTGTCCTTTTGACAGTGTCCTTTGCCTTACAGAAACTTCGTAATTTTTTGAGGTCCCATTTGTCAATTTTTGATCTTAGAGCATATGCTACTGTTGTTCTGTTGAGGAAATTTCCCCCTGTGCCCATGTACTCAAGGCTCTTTCCCAGTTTCTTTTCTATTAGTTTCAGTGTGTGTGGTTTTATGTAGAGGTCCTTGATCCACTTGGACTTGAGCTTAGTACAAGGATATAAGTATGGATTGATTTGCATTCTTCTGCATGCTAGCCACCAGTTGATCCAGCACCATTTGTTGAAAATGCTATCTTTTATCCACTGGATCGTTTTAGCTCCTTTGTCAAAACTCAAGTGACCATAATTGTGTGGGATAATTTCTAGGACTTCAATTATATTCCATTGATCTACCTGCCTGTCACTGGACCAAGACCAGGCAATTTTTAACACCTAGTACTGCTTGAGGTCTGAGATACTGATTCCCCCAGGAGTTCTTTTACTTTTGAGAATAGTTTTAGCTATCTTGGGTTTTTTATTATTCCAAATGAATTTAAGAATTGCTTTATCTAACTTTATGAAGAATTAGGATTTCGATGGGAATTGCATTGCATCTGTATATTGCTTTTGGTATGAAAGCAATTTTACTATATTAATATTGCCAATCTATGACCATGGGAGATCTTTCTGTCTTATGAGGTCTTCTCCTTTTTCTTTCTTCACAGAGACTTGAAATCTTGTCATGCAGATCTTTCGTTTGTTTGGTTAGAGTTACATCAAGATACTTTATATTGTTTGTGACAATTGTGAAGGGTATTGTTTCCCTAATTTCTTTCTCAGCCTGTTTATCCTTTGAGAATAGGAAGTCTACTGCTGAAGTTGTTTATCAGCTGTAGGGGTTCTCTGGTGGAGTTTTTTGGGCACCTTAAGTATGCTATCATATCATCTGCAAATAATGATAATTTGACATCTTTCTTTCCAATTTGTATTCCTTTGAACTCCTTTTGTTGTCTAATTGCTCTAGCTAGAACTTCCAGTACTATATTGAATAAATATGGAGAGAGAGAGAGAGGGCAGCCTTGTCTAGTCCCTGGTTTTAGTGGGATTCTTTTAAGTTTCTCTCCATTTAGTTTGATGTTGCCTACTGGTTTGCTGCATATTTTTTTTATTATATTTAGGTGTGGGCCTTGATTCCTCTTCTTTCCAAGACTTTTAACATGAAAGGATGCTGAATTTTGTCAAATGCCTTTTCAGCATCTAATTAAATGACCATGTGTGTTTTTATTTTTTTAGTTTGTTTATGTAGTGGATTACATTAATGGATTTCAGTATATTGAACCATCCCTGCATCCTTGGGATGGCACATATTTGATCATGGTGAATGATCCTTTTGAGTGAACTTAAATGCTGGTGGCAAGAATTATATTGAGTATTTTTGCATTGATATTCATAAGGGAAATTGGTCTGAAGTTTTTTCTTTGTTGGATCTTTGTGTGGTTTTTGTATCAGTGTAAATGTGGCTTCATAGAATGAGTTGGGTAGTGTTTCTTCTGTTTCTATTTTATGAAATAGTTTGAAGAGTATTAGTGTTCGGTCTTCATTGAAGGTCTGATAGAATTCAGCATTAAAACCATCTGTTCATGTGATTTTTTTTTTTTTTTGGTTCGGACACTTTCAATGACCACTTCTATTTCTTTAGGAGTTCTGGGACTGTTTAGATAGTCTCTCTGATCCTGAATTAACTTTGGTATTTGATATCTGTCAAGGAAATTGTCCATTTCATCCAGATTTTCCAGTTGCGTTGAGTATAGGCTTTTATAGTAGGATCTGATGATTTTTTGAATTTCCTCAGTTTCTGTTATTCTTTCTCCCTTTTCATTTCTGATTTTGTTAATTTGGAAACTGTCTCTGTGCCCTCGGTTAGTCTGGCTAAGTGTTTATTTATCTTGTTGATTTTGTCAAAGATCTAGATCCTGGTTTTGTTGATTCTTTGTATATTTCTTTTAGTTTCTACTTTGTTGATTTCAGCCCTGAGTTTGATGATTTCTTGCCTTCTAGTCCTCTTGGGTATATTAGCTTCTTTCTGTTCTAAAGCTTTCAGGTGTGCTCTTAAGTTACTTTTGTATGCTCTCTCCAGTTTCTTTTTGGAGGCACTCAGAGCTATGAATTTTTCTCTAAGCACTGCTTTCATTGTGCCCTTAAACTTGGGTATGTTGTGCCTTCATTTTCATTAAATTCTAAAAAGTCTTTGATTTCTTTCCATATTTCTTCCTTGAACAATTTATCATTGAATAGATCATTGTTCAGCTTCCATGTGTATGTGGGCTTTCTGTTGTTTTTGTTCCTATTGAAAACAACCCTTACTCCATGGTGATCTAATAGGAGGCATAGGATTAGTTTGATCTTCTTATATCTGTTGAGGTCTGTTTTTTGACCAATTATATGGTCAATTTTAGCGAAGGTACCATGAGGTGCTAAGAAGAAGGTATTTTGTTTTATGGTGAAAAGTTTTATAGTTATCTATTAAATACATTTGGTCCAAAACTTCTGTTAGTTTCACTGTGTCTCTGTTTAGTTTGTATTTCCCTGATCTCTCCATTGAGTAGGGTGGGGTATTGAAGTCACTCACAATTATTGTGTGAGGTGCAAGGTGAGCTTTAGTATAATTTCTTTTACAAATGAGGTTGCCCTTGTATTTGGAGCATAGATATTCAGAATTGAGAGTTCTTCTTGGTAGATATTTACGTTGATGAGTATACAGTGTCCTTCCTTGTCTTTTTTGATGACTTTTTGTTGAAAGTCAATTTTATCTGATATTATAATAGCTACTCCAGCTTGTTTCCTGGAACCATTTGCTTGGAAAATTGTTTTCCAGTCTTTTACTCTGAGGTTGTGTTTGTCTTTGACACTGAGATATGTTTCCTGTATGCAGTAAAATTTTGGGTCCTGATATGTATCCAGTCTGTTAGCCTATGTCTTTTTATTGGGTAATTGAGTCCATTGATGTTAAGAAATATTAAGGAATAGTGATTGTTATTTCCTGTTATGTTCTCTTGGATTCATTGAAAGAAGATTAATTTCTTACTTTTTCCAGTGTGTAGTTTCCCTCCTTTTGTTGGTGTTTACCATTCATTATCCTTTGAATGGCTGGATATGTTGAAAGATACTGTGTAAATTTGCTTTTGTCATGGAATACCTTGGTTGCTTCATCTATCTATCGTAATTGAGAGATTTGTAGGGTATAGCATCCTGAGTTGGCATTTGTGTTACCGCAGGATCTATATGGCATCTGCCCAGGCTCTTCTGGCTTTCATAGTCTCTGGTGAAAAGTTTGATGTGATTCTCATAGGTCTATCTTAATATATTACTTGACCTTTTTCCCTTACTGTTTTTAATATTCTTTCTTTTGTTTAGTTCATTTGGCATTTTAATTATTGTGTGATGGGAGGAATTTCTTTTATGGTCAAATCTATTTGGAGTTCTATAGGCTTCTTGTATGTTTATGGGCATTTCTTTGTTTAGGTTCAGGAAGTTTTCTTCTATAATTTTGTTGAAGACATTTACTGGCCCTTTAAGTTGGAAATCTTCACTCTCTTCTATACCTATAATCCTCAGGTTTGGTCGTCTCATTTTGTCCTGGATTTACTGAATGTTTTGGGTCAGATTTTTGCCTGTTGCATTTTCTTTGACTGTTGTGTCAATGCTTCCTATGGTATCTTCTTGGTCTCAGATTCTCTCTTCTATCTCTTGTGTTGTTGATGCTTGCATCCATGACTCCTGACTTCTTTCCTAGACTTTCTATGTCCAGAGTTGTTTCCCTTTATGATTTCTTTATTGTTTTTACCTATGTTTTTAGATCCTGCATGCTTTTGTTCAATTTTTTCATCTGTTTGGTTGTACTTTCCAATTATTCTGTAAGGCCTTCTACCGGTTTACCTTTGTTCTCCTGTATTTCTTTAAGGGAGTTATTTATGTCCTTCTTGAAGCCCTCTATCAGCATCATGAGCTGGGATTTTTAAATCCAAATCTTGCTTTTCCGCTGTGTTGGTGTATACAGGACTTGCATTTTTGCAAGAATTGGGTTCAGATAGTGCCACGTTGCCTAGATTTCTGTTAGTAATGTTCCTATGTTTGCCTTTTGCCATCTGGTTTTGTCTGGTGTTAGTTGGTCCTGCTGTCACAAGCTTGTGCTTTTCCCTCCTGTGTGCCTGCAAGCATTTCTCTGCACCCCTGGGTAACCAGCTCTCCCTGGCACAGAGTGCTGTGGCATTGCCCAGCTTTGTGTTCTCTGCTTTCCTGGCTGTACTGGTTGGTTCAGTCATAGGAGCAAAGATGGCGGCCTCACCTCTAACAGCGGGACTCCCTGCATAGCAGATGTCCCATGGCAGGCTAGGTGCATGGACAGTTGTGGCACTGCCCAGCGCCTGGGTGCAGGTGGAGCCCTCTATTAATATTAGTAAAGAAAAGGAGAAAGTTATTTTAATTATTTGGTTATATGTATGTGTTTCTGAATCCTGTTGTCTACATGTGTGTGTGTGTGTGTGTGTGTGTGTGTGTGTGTGTCAGTGTGCATGTAAATGTATGAGCAAGTATATAAAATCCAGATAACATTCTTATGTGTCATTACTCAGGTTCTGTCTAGCTATTTGTTGAGGCAAGATCTCACACTGCTCTGGAACTTTACAAGTAGGCTAGGCTGGAGAGCCAGTGTGTCCCAGGACCTGCCTGTCTCTGTTTCCCAGCCCTGGAAGAAAAATTTATATTAACACTGATGAAATTTTATGTACTTTCTGAGGATTAATCTCAGGAATGTAATACATATACATCGCTGAACCATCTCATCAGCACATTTTAAGCCATGATTTTATAATGGCTCTTAGGATATTGACATCTTTGGAAATGAAAACAAAATATATTTTACAGAAAAAATATCTAGAATGACAGTCTTGAATGTGGATTCAGGAATATATTATGTACCTTGTAAATTTCCCAGATGCCTTCTTATCACTAATCTAATGGTAATCTGCTAACTAACTATATTTACAAATAGTTCAAATACAAGAAAATGAAATAGATAATTACCATATTTTTATGTGGCTTCTAAACTTTTTTAAAAGACATATATGAGTACACTGTAGCTGTCTTCAGACATGCCAGGGGAGAGCATTGGATTCCATTAGAGATGGTTGTGAGCCACCATTTGAGTGTTGGGAATTGAACTCAGGACTCCTGGAAGAGCAGCCAGTGCTCTTATCTTCTGAGAAACTTTACAGCCCAGTAATTAACATTTTAAAAAATTAATTATTTTGCTTAAAACTCATCTTAAGTCTGACTTTTTTTGGTCTCATAGTACATACTAGGATCTTGTAGCTCCAATTTGACATATTAACAGCATTTTATATTACTAGTTATTTGCATCAAAATGTCAAGTATTGCAAGATTTCCTCAATTTACAATATCTTAAAAATAGGGAAGCAAAGACTGTCCATAAATTCCATCTGATATACAATTTATTGTAAATTTATGAGTGATCAATTTCTTTCCTCATAATTATATTCTTTATGAAACAGTATCTTTTTCCATGATGTAATTATTGATACTCAGTAATAATGATAATAAAGAGGAACACTCCCCCACTGCTGGTGGGGCTGTAAGATGGTACAACCACTGTGGAAATAAGTTTGGAGGTTCCTCAGAAAACTGGACATGAGACTTCCAGAGGACCCTGCTATACCTCTCCTGGGCATATATCCAAAGGATTCCCCGGCATGCAATAAAGACACATGCTCCATTATGTTCATAGCAGCCTTATTTATAATAGCCAGAAGCTGGAAAGAACCCAGATGCTCCTCAAAGGAGGAATGGATACAGAAAATGTGGTATATTTACACAATGGAATACTACTCAGCAATTAGAAACAATGAATTCACAAAATTTTTAGGCAAATGGTTTGATCTGGAAAATATCATCCTATGTGAGGTAACCCAATCACAAAAGAATACACATGGAATGCAATCTCTGATAAGGGGATATTAATTAGCCCGGAAGCCCTGAATACCCAAGGCACAAATTGCATAACAAATAACTCCCATGAAGAAGTATGGAGAGGGTCCTGATCCTGGAAAGGATTGATCTGGCATGGGAAGGGAATATAAGGACAGAGAAAAAGGAGGGAGGTGATTGGAGAAGGGATGGAGAGAAGAAGGTTTATGGGACTTATGGGGAGGGGGGATCCGGGAAAGGTGAAATCATTTGGAATGTAAACAAAGAATATAGAAAATAAAAATATTAAAAAAAAAGAAAAAATAATGATAATAATAAACCTAATAAAGATTTTATTATTCCATTTTTTTAACACCTGGTATGTTTCAAATGTCTACATGGTTTGGCTGCCCCCTAACTATAATGTAAGCAAGATATATGCTGAAAATGAGACAGAACTATGGTAGAAAAGCACTACTTTTCTGATATAACTAACAAAAGATAAAGAGGGATAGTCAGTCTCAAAATGTAATCTAGATTCTACAGATGCAGGAAAGAACTTAAATACTCTTCCTTTCCATAAAAATAAACAGTCATTATTTTCAATATTCATAAGCTCACTAGAAGCAGCACTAAGGTCAGTTTCTCAGAGTGCTGTTTTAGTTTGAATTGAACATTAATACACCCAACATCTAAAAATAACCTAAAATATCTCTCTATACTTTCTGTTAGTATGTGTATCCATTCATTTATTCTTTTCTGCCAAACAAGACTATATTAAACAGTTTAGAAGTAAATCAAGAATGGTCTGACTATGAGTGGTGGCTTCTTGGATTACTTTAGATGTTTCTTTCCCTCTTCATGTGACAGTGTAAAATACACTGAGGAAAGGCTTCACCTTCCTGATCTCCTCATCCAACCTGGACAGATGTGCACATCCTAAAACAATTGCCACCATTTCTTTTCAAAGGCTTGGGCTTTGGAACAACTTGACAACTTGAGCCATAACAAACAAGCTTTCGAGGCACTTTTATTTTTTTTGTCATGAAGAAGTTCTGCCAAAACAAATTCTGAACAAATTCTTTCTTCCTGAAGTGCCAAGTATTTCTCCATTCTGAAACTGCAATGCAATCTCATGAAGTCTCTCCTACAAAACAAGACTTCATCCTTTTACACAGCTGCAGTACCTGGCAGGATCCCTAGTCCTGGGAAGCGACTAAAAAATAACTATAGTGCCTGTCAGAGCTGTGAGCAAGTTTGGAAAACACTGCAATTTTAACACCCTCACCACAGAAAATGAGAACACAGCGATGTTATTACTAGTGGTGTTGCAAGCATGACACTGCTTGAAGGAGCATGAGAACAGTCGGTATTCTATTGCTCCATCAGGGGCCTCAGTACATGCAATCAGTTTTTCTTATTCTTTACTATCATCCTTGACATGCCTGGAAAGAAAGTCTAACAAAGCTAATTGTAGAACTCATTTCTGTGTGCCTAACCATATTAGGATGCAATCAGCAACAATACACAAAGTGTTCTCTAAAAGCCTGCCTTCCTTCCACTTCCTGAGAAAGCAATAAGGCATCTTGTGAACTACAAGTGCCCCTGACTGACACTGAAAATTAAGGATGAATGTTCTGCATATCAACTGCAGTACAAATCACTCTGTTATCCTCTTGAGCTCGTGGAGTAGATAAGTCTTGTTTTGTTTGCTGTAGGGAGGTGTATCTCTCTGGCATCTTCTGCTGTGCTGTGCTGCTCTGGAAGCTGTCCAGAGTCAACAGCTGAACTGCATGATGGAGCCTATGATTCAAAGGCCCAGGGCAGAAGGGAAATAATTCCCTGGTGCCACTCTTGATTATCTTGCTTTTTACATAAATGAATCAACATCCTCTGAAAGATAGTGGTTCTGTAGGTAGTAAATTTAAGAAGTTTGCCTCATGCAAAGATAGAGAAAATGATAGTTGGCCCTTAAAAATTGGTCTTACAACAAGAACCACATATGTCACAGATTATTTTAAAGATATGCATTGAAGGAAAAAGATACTGTTATCAGAATGTCATGTTCTCTCACAATGCATTTTTCTCCACAAATATTTAAAATTACCATCCTAAAAATATAACTTGCTTTAGAGAGCAAAACTGAAAAACAAAAAAATAACCCTCTGTTTTGTTAAGATTTGTATATTTCATTCACAGAACTTAGCAACCAGGCCTTAAAATATACTTAAATGACTTTTGTATGCATTTAAGATGAGCACTAAGCTGGAACATTCAAACTTAGAGCAAGCTAGCTCTCTACTTATGCACAGGAACTATGCATTGTGTTAGACAGGATAAATAAAGCCCAGGCCATAGTTCTTCAGTATATTTGACATTTAGTTACAGAAGCATATAGGAAGTAGTGGTAATATTAGACAGAAAGTAAAGAAGAATATTGGGTCCAATTTTGAGTTTCTGATGCATTGTAAAATTTGTTGGATTCCAAAGACCTCTTTTTCCTAATTCTGCCAAAGTTTAGAAGTGCCCAATAGGGATGTCAATCTCACTTTGTGGACATTGTTCATCAGGACCTGGTATAATCTTTTCACAAATTGCTGCTGCTCGAATCCTAGGGAATACACAATTTTGGCTTGGACTAGATTTTTGAGAATGCCTACTGAGTTGCCTCTTGCATCTATCTACACATTACCTGACAGCCAAACCCCAATGTGAGAGTTAACTGGGTAAAGACTGCTGTGTTGGGGGAGTAAATTAGCATCTCTATGGAAAAGAATTTCACTGGCTGGGTTGACTTTCCTTCAACAGTGAATAGGTGTTTTAACTGCTTTGCTTTTCACAGTGATTACTGAGTTCTTGACTCCTAATTAGTGTCTTCACTAATTTCAGTTTTATTATTATTAATCATTGCTTTGGTATTTCCTTCCATTAGAGATATTTCTTCCTAAACAGAAGTGGGAAGTGAAAAGATACAGGAAGGTCCTTAAACTTGAAAGATCCAGGAAGTTAATAAGACTCATAAAACTCAAGATCTGAGGAGCTCTTCAGATTATCCAGGCAGCACACAGTAGGGAAGAGGACACTCAGGTCAGTGAGAGGAGTGTCTTCAGAGAAGCTACCTGCAGGTTGTAGTGGCAATTCAACATTCATTTATTGCTTGCTACTTAACCTCAGTATTTTCAGTGATGCAGCTGCTTTTGATTTATCCGTGGTCCTGTAAATAATCCCAGTAAACTCGTCGATTTACCAATCTAGACTTGTATGAAATCCTTTGGTCTGTTGTTGACATCACTTATGGTTAGATCAGATGTATATTGACATGTCCTTACAGAATGTTGAAGAATATCAATGCTTTCCAGTATAAATCCAGCACAGCCATTTTGACATTGGAACAAAAAAATGTCTTAGTCTAAAAAAAAAACATGCATATCCTCTGGTTTCATTAGATACAGGGTGAAATTATTACTTAACCTTGGGCTTAGCTATATATTTTCCATTGACTCACTGTCGTTTCTTTTGTTACACCAAAATGGTCCTGGGTGGATCCAGGGCCAAAAAATATGGCTCAGTAAGTAAAGAGCATATACTACCATACCTAGCAACCATAATTCATATGGTTATAGTAGAGAATGAACCACCACAAGTTGTCCTCTGACCTCATACATGCACTAGAACACTCCATCTCATATACATAATAAGTAAATAAATGGATACATACACACAAGAAAATGATAGATCTTTTCGGAGCATAGTTATGATTGTCATTTTCATGTCCAAATTCATTTTAGGTTCATCCATTCTCTAGACAGAGAAAAATAATACAATATTTTGTTAACATTTTATAATTTCTTATTTATCCTAGTATGGTAGCCTTTAAAGATTTCTTTTTTTTATGACATTGATGAATGTTATCTGAACAAGTCTTTGCTTTTTACTTAATTTGATGTATATAATAATTGAAACGTACTTAACAATTTTCAAAAATCAAGCAGTATATCCACTTTTTTCCACTAATTTGTTTATTCACCTTAAATCCCAATATCCACCCCTCTCCTTTGAGTCCTCCTTTCACACAGTTCCTTACCCCACTGTGTCCTCTTCCTCTGAGAAGGAGGAGAACACCTCCCCTGGGTATCACCCCATTCTGGCACATCAAATCACTGCATGACTAGGCACATCCTTTCAGACTGAGGCCAAACAGGTGGGCCCAGTTAGAGAATCAGGATCCACAGGCACGCAACAAGTTCAGAGACAGCCTCTGGTCCAGCTGTTGGAGGACCTACATAAAGATCAAAATCTACATTTGCTACATATATACAGGGAGCCCAGTTCTGTATGTTCTTTGGTTGGTGTTACAATCCCTGGGAGCTCCGAAAAGTAAAGATTAACTGACTTTGTTGGTCTTCCTGTGGAGTTTCTATCCTCTTAGAATCCTTCAATCTTTCCTTCTAACTCTTCCACAAGACTCTCTGAACTCCATCTAATGTTTGACTGTGAATCTCTGCATCTGTTTCTATTGGCTGCTTGATGGAGCTTCTCAAATAATAGTTATACTATGTGCAAGCATAACAGAGTGTCATTAATAGTGTAAGGGATTGGTTCTTGCCCACATGATGTATTTCAATTTGAGTCAGTCATTGGTTTGTCATTCCCCAGTCACTGCTCCATCTTTGTTCCTTTACATATTATAGGCAGGACATAGTTTGGGTTAAAGCATTTGAGGGTGGTTTGCTGTTCTTATCCCTCCACTGGGAATCCTTCCTGGCTATAGGTTTTGGCCACTTCCTAATAGCCAGAGACTGGAAACAATCCATATATCCCTCAACTGAAGAATGGATTTAAAAAATGGTGGTTCATTTACACAATAGAATGCTACTCAGCTATTAAAAGCAAAGAAATCATGAAATTTGCAAGTGAATGGATAGAACTAGAGAATACCATCCTGAGTAAGTTACCTCAGGCCGAAGAGTACATGGATGTTATGTACTCACTTCTAAGTTGATATGAGCCACGAAGTGCAGGGGAACCTCACTACGTTCCACAGACCCACAGGAGCCAAAGAACAAGGAAGGCCCAAGGGAAGATGCTTGAATTTTTCTCACAAGGGGAAATGAATTAGATATCACAGATTGATGAAGGGAGGAAACAGGGTGTGAAAGGGAATGGGGAAGGTAATGGGACAGGTGATCAGGTATAGGGAGAGAGAACTAAAATCTGTAGAGGGTCAGAGGAGGGGGCATCCTTAGGACAAGCCAGAGACCTGGTAATGGGAGGCCCCAGGGTGTCCATGTTGGTGACTCTAGCTGAGACTCCTAGTAGTGGCGGATATAGTACCTGAAGTGGCCACCACATATCCAGTTTTTTTACACTTTGAGCCTTGTCATGTCTCATTCAAAACTGCCCTGTATCTGCTCTCCCTTGAAAATGCAGTAGTCTTTATAACCACCCTAAGAAGTGGGGTATGGTTTTACACATCCATTTTCCCTCATGGCAATATACTGTTTAGAACTATGTCTTTGCATTCAGAGCCACCATGAGGAACCATGGAGAAGGCCATCGTCTCCAGAGGAGATTCAGCCTAGTCTTCAGTAGAAGGCCTCTCTGCACTCCCAGCCACAACTTTACCAAGCCTACTGCTGTCAAGCCAAGGGTCATCACTGTGAGAAAAGCCAGGGCTCCTCCTGTTCCCCTGGTGCTGGGCTAGATGCCCGTCCCCAGTCTGTGGGGCCTGACTCTGCTCAGCTCTTCCACAATTCCCATCAGAGCCTGGATGTCCAAGAGCCTAAGAAGCTGTGGCCCTAGCTTCATCTCAAAACCGGAAACCCTGAGCCAGCTCCAGCTTTCCCACGCCTAAGACTGTACTTTCCCACCCCTGGAGAGGTGCCTCAGTGCTTCCCTATGGCCCAGCACCCGCGCCAGTGGTGGAGTGGGATAAGCCCAGTCAAACTCCCCATGTTCCACTTCCCCAGGTGGCTATGCCCTGTGGCAGAGCAGACTTGGGCACACAACCCAACAAATATGAACTACACATCAGTCACCACAATGAGTAAACCTTCAAATGTCTCATCCAGAACCAGGTTTTCTCTCCTAAGATCCTCCTAGTCAGTGTGATAAAGGGAACCACAAACCAGTCTCTTTCTTTCCTGTAAATAATTTGGACCAAGAATATATGTGTGTGCCTTCAACCATTTCAGTGACATAAAAATGCACAGAGAAAACTCTCATAAACATAAAATAAGATTAAAATGTTTTAAAGAGTTCAAATAAGCAATTAATTTAGCAATGTACAGAGATGAATCAGCAGTTAAAAGCCATGGCTGCTCTTCAAGTGGACTGAGAGTTGTTTCCCCCACCCTATGAGAACTTAGGACTGTCTGGACCCCCAGTTCCAGAGGATCCAATGCTCTCTTCCAGTTCCTATGGGGATTATGCACATAAGTGGGACACACAAACATGTAGTTAAAATGCAAGAACATAAATAAACATTTGACAAGAAATAAAGAATAAAAGAATTAACCAAGTCATTAAATTTATGTGTCAAGTCATTTAGGTTGTGCTTGCTTGGTACTAAACCCCCACTTCCCTTCAGATGAAGAAGTAAATTCATAATGGCAGCATATGAATGTTTCATATGTGCATATCTGTATGTAAAATTCATTCTGCGCTAAGCATGCACACATAGGCATACTGGTTTTTCTGCATTTTGGTTTTAGAGAATTATATGTTACTTAACCAGAATATGTTCTTCTTTGTTTTAAGGTGGATTATAATCCATATGCTGTCTGGCAATGTCTTCCAGCAAACTCCATTCCTCTGCAGAAATGCAGTATGGACAGAAAACTGGCATTGAAGGACGTATGCTGTAAAGGATCCACAGCAATCACAGGAGAGGTCTGAAAAAACTCAAAGAAAATGTCAGTATGCAGTGTGGGCAAGGGTTGAATCTACTCTTTGCACCCTTTCTATGTGTGCCTAGGGCGAGAATATTTTCTTTTATTTATCAATAAGCAAAATGCCACATTGAATAGTACTTCAACATAGCAGTATGCTATAAACCGAAAGGCTTAGAGAGAAAGAAAAGACTCATTGGAAAACTAGACTCTTCCCTTCTTAAGTTTAAATACTGGGAATCAGAGTGGTCATCATTTTAAAAGAAAAATTGTACTCTTTCCTTTGCAGCTTGATCTATCCTTAGATGATTATTACATGTAGTAATCCCAATTTCAGACAAGCACCAAGCATTAATTCAAACAGGAAGTCTAATAAATTTCCATTGTAAGGATGTATCTCTTTTCTCAAAAGCCTGTGCAAATATGCACATACACACTTAGATATTAACTTGCATATTTTAACACCTAAATATTTCTTCTGAATTTCACTTACACTGAAATTTCAGTTCTTCAAAATCATAAAGGAGTTTGTCCAAATTCTTATGCAAAAAATATCTGGGGGTTGTAAAAGCCATTGAAAATTAAATCCTTTATCTTCAAAATGTGGTGGTCTTGCTTCTAAATGTTAAGAGAAAGGCCAGAGCCTTCTGCTAAGTGACCTCAATGTATTTCTTGGTATAGCACTAAGTGCTTCCTTCTTTAGTGTGCAAGCAGGTGATGCCTCATAGTCAATAGGGTGAAGCCTGGTACATTGTGCGGACAACAAAGCTGGTTCAGCTGCAGCACGCTGAGAAAATGTAATCAGAAAATGAGGGTGAAAGACAAAAACCTGGAAAAATACCAGAAAAGCTTAAAAATTAATAAACATAATACAAAAATATCTAACATTTTTATAAAAAGATCAAAATTAAAATCAAGATTTCCAAATAAATACTCAGCAATAACCTCTTGGTACTCTAATCAGAAATATTATGACAGAAAAAAAAACAAACATAATGGGCTTTAATAACAACTCAGAAGTCCCATAAAACCACTCCTCTGTGCTTTCATCCATCAGCTTACTGGCGGGACTTGTAAATACAGCACAGTGCCGTGGCCTTGATCTTGAGATCCAGCCCAGAATTTAGGCCCTCTTTTAAACCACAAAGGTGGTATTAAAAGCAACATTGAAAAGTTTAATGAGATTGGATAATGCAAAGATTCAGTCCTGGTAAATGATTAAGCGGCTGTCCTGCCACTGTTCTAGTATTATTAGAGTGTTGTGGAAATTTAATATAAAAATAAATACTTTTATCTTAGCAGTTTTTCCCTAGACTCCTAAACAATAAGGAAAAGCTGTTTGTATTTCTACCAATCTGTCATGCATCTTGTTTCTTGGTCTTGACTTTTTCTTTCTTATCTATCAAAGCTCTGAGATGAGAAAGGTCACGAGTAAACATTAATGCCTGAATTTTTACAGAATTTCAAATGCAAGAATTTCAGGTCTTAGCCCAGTCTTACTTTTCTATGGCTGGGACAAAACTCCATGGACAAGCCAATTTGCAAAAGATGTCATTTAATATGACTTATTATTTTAGTTATGTACAGTCCACTATGGGAGAAACAAAAACTTACTGGCAGGAACAGCTGAGAGCTCAATTATAGAACCTCAAGTACTAAGCAAGATGTGTGTGTGTGTGTGTGTGTGACAGAGAGAATGAGAGAGAGAGAGAGAGAGAGAGAGAGAGAGAGAGAGAGAGAGAGAGAGAGAGAGAGAGAGAGATTGGGAATCATGAGTCTTTTGAAATCTCAAAGACAAACATAGAGATACACCTCTACAACCAATGCACAACTCTTAATCCTTTCAAATTCCAAAACTCCAAAGCATACCCACCAACTTGGAAACAAGTGCCAAACATGTGAGCATATGGTGCCATTTTCATTCAAACCATCACATTCCATTTCCTGGGCCCCATAGGCTTCTGGCAATGTTATAATGCAAACTGAATTTAGTGCAATTTCAAGGACCTCCACATAAAGCCAGACACTCTGAAGCTAATAGAAAAGAAACTGTGGAAGACCCTTGAGGACATCGGTACAGAGGGAAGTTCCTGAACAGAACACCAATAACTTATGCTCTAAGATCAAGAATTGACAAATGGGACCTCATAAAATTACAAAGTTTCTGTAAGGCAAAGGACACCATCAAAAGGGCAAATAAGCAACCACCAAATTGGGAAAAGATCTTCACCAACCCTACATCAGATAGAGGGCTAATATCCAATATATATAAAGAACTCAAGAAGTTAGACTTCAGAAAACCAAATAACCCTATTAAAAAATGGAGTACAGAGTTAAACAAAGAATTTTCACCTGAAGAACTTCGGATGGCAGAAAAGCATCTTAAAAAAATGCTCAACTTCTTTAGTCATTAGGGAAATGCAAATCAAAACAACCCTGAGATTTCACCTTACACCAGTTAGAATGGCTAAGATTAAAAATTCAGGAGACAGGAGATGTTGGTGAGGATGTGGAGAAAGAGGAACACTCCTCCACTGCTGGTGGGGTTGCAAATTGGTACAACCACTCTGGAAATCAGTCTGGCAATTCCTCAGAAAACTGGGCACCTCACTTCCAGAAGATGCTGCTATACCACTCCTGGGCACATACCCAGAAGATTCCCCAGCATGTAATAAGGATACATGTTCCACTATGTTCATAGCAGCCCTATTTATAATTGCCAGATGCTGGAAATAACCCAGGTATCACTCAACAGAAGAGTGGATGCAAAAAATGTGGTATATACACACAATGGAGTACTATTCAGCCATTAGAAACAATGAATTCATGAGCTGGAGAACATCATACTAACTGAGGTAACCCAGACTGAAAAGATGAATCATGGTATGCACTCACTAATAAGTGGATATTAACCTAGAAAACTGGAATACCCAAAACATAATCCACACATCAAATGAGGTACAAGAAGAACGGAGGAGTGGCCCCTTGTTCTGGAAAGACTCAGTGAAGCAGTATAGGGCAAAACCAGAACAGGGAAGTGGGAAGGGTTGTGTTGGAAAACAGGGGGAGGGAAGGGGGCTGATGGGACTTTCGGGGAGTGGGGGTCTAGAAAAGGAGAAGTCATTTGAAATGTAAATAAAAATATATTGGATAAAAAAATTGTAAAAAAAATTCCCATAGTCTTTAATGGTTTCACCATGTTAAAAGTCTAAAACCCAAATTTCTCCTGAGACTCAGGTCAAAGACATAGGCACTTTCTGAGTTGACTCATGAGCTTTGGTTGTACTACATTAAATATAATTATCAACACTGAGGAAGCCTTGGTCCCTTCAAGATGTGTGTGAATGATGTTGTTTTTCCATTTATCCATTAGGATTTTCTTTCACCATATCTTTTTCTTATTGTTTGTAATATTTTACTATATCCCACCAAGTTATGCTGATGAATTATTTCCTACCATCCCCCAAACTTTGACAAGCAGGAAAAGGTATAATTTTTTAAAATTGTTCAGAATATTGAGTGACCATTGTGTGCTTTCTGCTTTAGCATCCTGTAATATGAATTTGTATTGTTATTTCCCATAAAATATTCACTTATCTTAAAAAAAAATTCTGTATTCTTTCACCATTTCAAAAAAATGTATTTTGGTCATTTTCATCTCCCAGCCCCAACTCTTCCCAGGTTCCAAAGGTATGCTTTCCTAGCTAACCCCCCTTTTCTCTCCTCTTATAAATAAAAGGTATCTTGTATGTTTTGTACTGGCTTATAATGCCTAGTATTGAGATTCCCCCTAATAAAAGTCAATATGTCACATGTCATTCCATTGGGAAAAAACCAACAAAAAACAAACAAACAAGGTGATTTTCACTCTCTTAAAAGCAACCAAATGCCAGTAAGTCCCTTGCTAGTGGCTGGATGTTGTATTCACTTTTACTTGTCAATTCTGGGATTTTTTTTTTTTGTCAAGTTTGATCTTGCGTATGTGTCATACATATTGTCATGATCTCTGTGAATTCATTTGTAAATCAGCATTGTCGATGTATAAAACCTTCTTTCCCTGAAGTCAGCCACCACCCGCGGTTCTTCTCAGCTTTGCACTCCATCTTCCACAGAGATCACTGAGTCTTGAGGGAAGAGATATATAACAGATATCCAAATTTCAGATGCACATTCTAAAGTCCCTTATTCTCTGAACTGCTGAACACTTGTGTTAATTATCATCTACTACAAGAAAAAGAAATGTGTTGATTAATGAATATGACAATGTGTCATGAGCAGTTGTTTTATTTATATTTTTGTTTAACAGAATAATAGCAGTAGATTTCACAACAGCCCATGACCTATCTATACATAGGTTCTTTGGGCCTCAATGATAGTTTTGAGTGTCAGATAGGGGTTCCATTCAGTGGAGCAAGCTTTAAACTCAAATAATGTTATCTTTTTTATTGAATATTTTATTTATTTACATGTTAAATATTATCTCCTTACTCAGTTTCCCCTCCAGAAACCCTCTATCCATGCTCCCTCCCCCTGCTTTTATGAGGGTGCCCACCCACCTACCCACCCACCTCCTCTCCTTGACATTCCCCTAAACTGGGGCATTGAGCCTCCCCAGGCCTCTCCTCCTACTGATGTTCAACAAGGCCATTCTTGGCTACATCTGCAGCTGGAGCCATTGGTCCCTACATGTGTACTCTTTGATTGGTACTTTAGTTCCTGGGAGCTCTGAGGGATCTGGTTGGTAGATATTGTTGTTCTTCCTATGGGTTGTAAACCCATTCTGCTCCTTTAGTTCTTTCTCTAACTCTTCCACTGGGGACCCCATGCTCAGTCCAGTGGTTGGCTGTGAGCATTCGCCTCTGTATTTTCCTGGCTCTGCTAGAGCCTCTCATGAGGCAGCTATATCAGGCTCCAGTCAGCAAGCACTTCTTGACAAACTCAATAGTGTTTGTGATTGGTATCTGTATATGGGATGGGTCCCCAGGTGGGGCAGTTGTTGGCTTTTCCTTCAGTCTCTGCTCCACACTTTGTCTTCTTATTTCCTCCCATTAGTATTTTGTTCCCCCTTCTAAGATGAACTGAAGCATCCTCACTTTGGTCTTCTTTCTTCTTGAGTTTCATATGGTCTGTGAATTGTATCTTGGGTATTCTGAACTTTTAGACTAATATCAACTTATCAATGAGTGCATATCCTGTGTATTGTTTTGTGACTAGATTACCTCACTCGGGATGATATTTTCCAGATCCATTTACTTGCGAGTGAATTTTGTGAATTCATTGTTTTTAATAGTTGAGTAGTATTCCATTGTGTAAATGAACCACATTTTCTGTGTCCATTCCTCTGTTAAAGGTCATCTGGGTCCTTTTCAGCTTCTGGCTATTATAAATAGCTACTATGAACATAGTGGAGCATGTGTCCTTGTTATATGTTGAAGCATCTTTTAGGTATATACCTAGGAGTTGCATAGCTGGGTATTCAGGTAGTACTATTCTATTTCCAATTTTCTGAGGAACCACCAGACTGATTTCCAGAGTGGTTATAGCAGCTTGCAATCCCACCAACAATGGAGGAGTGTTCCTCTTTCTCTACATCCTTGCCAGCATCTGCTATTACCTGAGATAATTATCTTTACCATTCTAATTGGTGTGAGGTGGAATCTCAAAGTTTTTTTATTTGCTTTTCTGATTCCTGTAATATTCATGCCACTACTGCACTAATAAACATCTTGCCAGGCATGTTGTTGTTTTAGCTCTTATGGTTCATAGCTGAGTGAGATTAATCATTACATCACTCCTACAGTAGTGTCCACCACATCTTCCAGCATTATGAATGCTACCCAGTAGGAATGAAAGTTCAAGTTGAATACTAGCTAGATTTCTCCATATTCTGTGACTCAAATATGTGGTATCTTCAGCCAAATAGCCTAATGAACAAGTCCTTGAGTATAACCCACAACATTGACATTAGCCCATAATATTGGTGGAAGGTTTGTTGGAACCCACTGACCAACAACTGGAAAAAGGGCAACCTATCCCTGGTACTTGGGTTTTTATTTGGTAGTTAGTTGTGGTAGTGTTCCCCAAATTTAGGCTGAATCCACTGGAAATTCATATATACATTCTTTAGGAAGCTTATGAAGTGGTAAGGTTTCCATATGGCTTTTTTAAAGAGGTGTTTAGTGTTAGTTCTCCATCCCCGTATCCCCTTCTCTAGCCTCACCTTCCACCTGCTGCCCCACTTAATCCTTCCTGCTCCATTTCCCACTTTCTCCCTTTATAACTCTATATTCCACTTCACTTCCTTGGCTGATTCCCTACTCCCCATGGTCCCTTACTAGTTTCCTAACCTTTATGAGTATTTCCAAAGAAACATATGTATCTAAAGCTTAACTCAAATATCCACATATAAAAAAAAGTATATAGTGTTTGCCTCTCTGGGTATGTTGTTTAGATATTATTAAAAAGTATTTCTTATTCAAATCAATAGTCTTTCTAGGCTATTCACCTTTTGCTGCATGTTTAGATGCTTTTAAGAGCAAAGTTAAAGCAAGTATTCTATCATGCTACTGCATGTGTGTGTGTGTATGTGTGTGTGTGTGTGTGTGTGTGTGTGTGTGTTACACACAAGCATACACATACTTGTCAGAACTTGCAGGTATGCGGCAGTTACTCCAGAGAGCACTCATGTGGGAATAGTGCAGGAAGTCCTGACACCTGACTGACTTCACCTTCTCACCCAGATTTATTCCAGGCCAGCTGAAGCTATTAACAGGGTATCCTGTCCACTTCCTGTGTGGGATCTATTTCATAGCTCCGGGGAGTTCCTTTCTTCTGGGATGATTATTTTTCAATGCATCAGTAAAATATGTATTTAAATCTGTGATATTCCTAGGACAAATAAAAATGATGAGCATCCAAAGAAATGTAGTCAATATTTTAAATAAAGAATGAATGAACTCACTACTTTTGAGTTTATGAGTTATTTCAGTTATATGAAGAACTGAGTCTCTCCTTAAGAGTCATGTGACAATTGACCACTCCCTACTTTTCACTGCTGTGAAAAAATATAAGCACAAAGGGACTCTTACTGGATTTAAAAGGTAATAAATTCAGACCAAACAAGAAGAAGCATTTCCTCAGACATCATATAGTTAACACTGTTAACCTGCAGCATCTTTGGCTCAAGGGTTCATTTAATGAAATAATCTGCACACATAGAATTAAGTAATTTTATGACCACTAATAACATCGTCCATTCTACAATGTGAGTAGGGTAAAGTTAAATCAAGCTTCAGCCTTCTGGCATAAGTTAATCGTCCATAGAAGATAAGTTGAAATTCTCTTCTACTTGCAAAAACACTGGACTGCTGGCTGATAAACTCCACTGACTAATTTAAGAAGATCAGACAATATTGTTAGAGTTCTCCTTTCATCAACAATGCAAAATGAACCCCCACATAAACCACATTGGTACTAGAAATATTAATATTTGGATAGTCACTTGCAAAATTTAACAGTAAGTTACTGTCTCTGTTTTATACCTAGGAAAAGTGTGTGTGTGTGTGTATGTGTGTGTGTGTGTGTGTGTGTCTTTGTGAATGTGTGTGGTTTATGTATATGTCTGGCACACACACATCTATGCACATGTGTGGGGAGAAAGAGATCAATACCTGATGTCCTGTTCTAATTATATATCCCTTATTTTTTGAGGCAGGGTCTAGTTCATCACTGAATATAGAGTTCATAAGTTAAGATACTCTGGTTGGCCAATAACCTTGGTGCTTAACCCCTGCAATTCATAGGTAGTTTTACCAGAAACATTACATGAGTCTTTATACACTATGGTAAGGTTCTTATGTTTGCAATATAAATCCCTAAGTGAGCCATCTCCTCAGACATCTCACATTATATTACAGAAAAAGCTATAGATGTGGGAGGAAAGCAAATTAGGGAAATTAAAGATAGATGTGAATATTCAGAACTTGCTACATTTCCTGCCTGCTCAGTTCTGTTACTGAAATATTAGACAATGTATTAGAGATAAAAACATGAGGCTATTAAATGTATTAGTCTGCTCAAGATGCCAGGAAATGTTACTTGGAAAACATATTTTTTTTTCTAAAAGTTCTGGTAGGAGAGTCTGAGATTATGGCATGGACATGGTGAAGCTAAAGCAAGGATCCTCTTCTTTACCCATAGGTAACAAGCTTCTTCCTACATTCAAGAGAGACAAAGAGACATCCCTCTGCTAAAGTTTTCTATGAGGGCCTTAATCATCACATGAGGGCTCAATCTTACAACCTCATCCAAAGGTATCCTATCTCCAAATGTCATCACATTGAGGATTAGAACTTCCACTTATAAATTTTGAAGACATGAAATAATTTACTCTGAATCACTAGTTAGTCAGAAAATTTCTAATGTAGTCGACAATTACATTCTTTGTAATAGCTATGACCCCTTCAATGCTTATTTTATTTATGTGATGTTATGTATATTAGAGTCCCCATTGCTTTGGACTCACAGAAACTCCAAGGCTATAGATTGAAGCATACAAGTTTCTAAAGAGGCACCAGTGTCCCAGGAAAAGCTGTGGCGTTTAGCTTGCCAAATAGAGTGTAGAAGCCAGGGTACTTTGTGTGATAGATCACATGATAAACATTTATGCTGGGTGGTGGTGGCGCATACCTTTAATTCCAGCGCTTGGGAGGCAGAGGCAGGCAGATTTCTGAGTTCGAGGCTGGCCTGGTCTACAGAGTGAGTTCCAGGAGAGCTAAGGCTACACAGAGAAACCCTGTCTCAACAAATAAACAAACAAAAAAACAAAAACAAAACAAAAAAACCATTTATTATGGAGTACTTGATAAAAAATATAATTCTTAAGTAGATAATCAGCAATAGTAAAGTACTGAGTTAAAATAGCATAGATTTATACAATATGCATATGATTAAATTAGGTTTTCTATTGCTATGCTAAAACTCCATTACTGAAGAAGTTGATAAGGAAAAGATTTATTTGGCTTACATTTCAAAATCACTGCTCATGGCTGAGGGAAAACAGGACAGACACTAAAACAGGACAGTGACCTGGATGTAGGAACTGATAAAGTGTATCGCTAACTGGCTTGCTCCTCCTGGCTTGCTCAGCCTATTTTCTTATAATATCCAGGACTACTAGCCCAAGAATGGTCCCATACACAATGGGTTCCCCCCACTCCCATCCCCTTAAATCATTAATGAGGAAAATGTTCTACAAGATAGTCTATAGCACAATTTTATGGAAGCAATTTCTTATTGATACTCCATTCTCTACAATGATTATAGTTTGGGTCAAGTTGACATAAAACTAGACAGCACATCCTGTGAGAACATAGAGAAGAATATGAAATATTTGATTATAATATGTGTGTGTATTACCGATACAGATATTTAGTATCATTTAAGCTGAAGAGAGGATGTATGCTTTTGGTTACCACTCTTATGTGACTTTTAATTTTGAATTCTGTAATTTCAAAGTAAACATTGTCCATGTATTTCTTTGCACACTTAAAACTTAAGTTGTACTAAGCTTTCATTACTTTTTAAATGGGATCACTTCTGTATCTTTAGAGGTCAAGAATTTATAACATGACTGTCCCAAAGTAATGAAAGCTTCTAAATATAAGAAACTCAAAATGAATCCAAATAGTCAGATCAGAAAACAAAGTTAAGGCATTTCAGCAAACAATTCCACTTTTCTTACCCAGCCATCACTTTTGAATCTGTGGTTTGCTTCTTTGTTATACTTAAGAAGTAGAAACCTCTAAGACCTCTCTATACCAAAATAATGTTTGTTGACAGTAGTTAGAATTGTTTGTAATTTTTATCATATTTTAAAATCTTGTCCCTTGAACTTTCCTGTGGGGGGATATGTTATGTAACTGTGGATGTTATAAGCCACCTTTTACTATAGCTTCCTCATATTATTCTATGCCATACATATAACTTGACTGTTTCATAGGTGTTTTGATAGTTTAAGATCATGACCATAGACAAACAAAGGTGCTGTTTTCAAAGTATAGGGGACTGATGAAATGGTAAGTAGGAAGTGGAATATCATTAAAATTTATTTTTTTATAAAAAGAAAAAAGAAATAAAAATAAAATTATCATACAATGCACAATATGTTGTCCTGCCAGCAATAGAACACATTCTTATAGAATGTATTTTATGGATTTCCCTTTCAAAGTGTTTTCAAATGACTTCTCCTTTCCCTGTTTGGATACCCTTCTTAAAATGCATTGACCATAAACACAATTTAAATGTGTTCATGGTTGCCTCCCTATTTATTTCCTTTAAACCTCAGAGTAGGATTTGTCCTTCATACAATCAATTTCTTTTGATTGCCTACTTCTTATTTTTTCCATTTAAATTGTGAATTCTATTAGAAAGTACAATAAGGTTATGTAATGGAGTTTAAACACACTTTATTGCAACAATATAAGTTCAGAGTACAGTTATAAGCAGTATGGATATACTTAATAATTTTACATTACAAATATAATTATAGTATCAAATTAGTAATTTCCATGAAGCACTTGCATTAGAAATTTCTATGACATAATACATTTCAACTCACAGTTGCACAGGAAGACAGCAATTTGTTTAATAGGAGAACTGGGGATTCAGCACATATTCTAAAATCTGATTGTCCAGCTTTTTGCAGAGCTTAGAATCCCACTCACAGAATTTTATAGCTTGAAGAGGCCTTGGAGATCAAATAGTTCAACAACTTCATTTTATAGAAAAGAAAGTAGAACTTAAAGGAAATTCTTTGATCTCACTAAAACAGCAAAAAGAGAGTGAAAAGAAAACCTGGAAAGATTTTGTCAATGTTCTGGTAATCATGAAAGTATCGTGTCTGTCTGTCCATCTATCTGTCCGTCTGTCTGTCCATCTGGGTGTCTGTCTGGGTGTATGTGTATGTATGCTAGATTTGGAGTTCTTTGTACAGAAATACTACTTTACTGTCTGTCTTTGCTTGGATTCAGATGAAGGGTAGGAAGGTCTGTTTCATACTGCAGGTACTGAGTAAAACAAAAACAATAACCCAAAAATGGAGAAAGTAGCTGGTCAAACACTAATGGGGTCTGAAAGCAGTGAACCCATGAAAGATCCAAGCTTAGTTCTATACCAAATTTTACAACATCACACAGACATGACAATGGACCTGCCAACTTGGCCTTCCCCTGCAGCATGGAATTCATCCATCGGTTTCCATGACATTTGTGCACTGAAAGAGTTGCAAGGATCAAAGCCTGGTTAAAATGAATAAAGTATACAAAGTGCCTGAAAGGCACTTAAGCCTTAGCATGGTGTTTCCTAATACCATGGTAGGGAGCTAAAAGCTTAAATTACATCTTCATTAAAGTGTTTCAAGTTTGTATACCAAACAACTGATGAAAAATTATACTTAATATCAGTAATTGATTTGCAATTTTTTATTTGGGACATGTATTTTCCCCCACCAGGGGTTCCTAATTAGTAAACTTTCTTTCTTAAAATGTTAATAAATTTTACCAGAATCTTCCAAGGTGGAGATGAAAACTCTCACATTTTCTATTTGGTCATAACAGGGCACCCAGACAAATCCTCAGAGACATCCCTTTATCTTCCAGTGCAAGCTGACACAGGCACTCCTTGTCTAAAATGGTCCACCTTACTGACTAGCTTCTTCCAGCAGAGCTCATCAATATCTGCACAGCCTTGCCGGCAGCGAGGAGGCTTGTCCATTAATGAAATGTTAATGACTGAATTAGACCTGTAATAACTGATGTAGGATGCACTGCTGTGAGTCCATTAGCATCAGCAGATCCTGCTGTGGAACAAGCAAACACAGCACAGAGTGAGAAAACTTTCTACAGAAAAGCTGGACGTACTGGCACAGGTGTTTTCAGATGGAAAATGTCATTTCCCTGAAGCAGAATTGGTTTATTTAGAAGAGCTAATCCCACCCACTGTATTTCTTCAGAAGAAGACAGAATACAAGATGGGTGATGTCCTACTCAAGATTGTTTAGCTTTTCAAAAATTCCAGACTTGCACAATTGGTTTTGCAAAACTTACAAAATTTGGAACATAACTAAGCCTGGGTCTTTCAGGATAATTAGTAGATGTCATCGGTATCAATTATTCCAAGCAGATACTGCTTTTTTTGGTCAGATTTATGGTTTTTATTTTATATTTTCCAATTTTAACTTTTTGTTGTTTACATAAAAGCCAAGATATTTATAAAAATGAAGGAAAGATTATGAGGTCTTTTAAGTAAACATTGATATTTCCAATTAGGTCTAGATATTCTGAACATTTTTTGAAACATGATTAATACAATGTAATTGTAGAATTTATTTCTGAGTTTTAAATACATTATATAATATACTATTATGGATTAAGGCTCCACTTAGTTCAGCAATATATTGAAATATCACATTAAATATTTACCATTATTATTGAAACATATTGTAATTTAATAGCATTTGAATTTTGCCAGCTGATATGAAGCAAAAATCATCACTATTCTATTTCAAAACAAAATAGTGAAGGCAAAGTTTAGTAGATTTATTATTAAATTGACAAGTTTTTATTGCCAAATTTTCATACTTAAATGTTTCACTATAGTTAATGTATTAAATTAGAGGTTTGATGTATATTTAAGGAGTAGATAAAATAATAAATCAGGCAAAGATTTGACAGAAAGAGTCAGAGATAGAATATACCAAACTCTGATGAGAACAATACAGAAAAGACAAGCTAATTAAGGCAATAGAACAGAGAAAGGAGAGAGGGAGAGGGGTGAGGGGAAAGGGGAAATAGGAGAGGAGGGGAGAGGAGAGAGAGGGAAGATATGGGGACGGGGTGGGGGCAGAGGAGGGGAGAGGGAAGGGAGAAGGTATATAGGGGAGAGGAGAAAGAAGGGAGGAGAGGGGAGGACAGGGGAGGACAGGGCAGAAAGGGGGAGGACAGGGGAGGAAGCAGGAGTCCAGGGGAAGAGGGGAGAGGAGAAGGGAGAGGGAGAGACAGACAAGATACAGAGACAGAGAGACAGAGATAGAAACGGGCAGTCTTACAGGGACAGTTTTACAGAGATAGATTACAGAACAAAGGAGCCAGAAGATTAGAACAGATTGCCTATATTATTTTTAGAGACCCTGCAGAGCAATTCCTTCAGAAGCTGAGAGATGTTTTGAATCATACAGCTTGGTGAGGACTTTGGGCCAGAAAGCTCATTTGACCCAGGCAACCAGGGTACAGAAAGTACTAAAAAGATGAGTTTATTTGGCCATAAGCCCCCAAGACAACAATTACATCTAGTGAATCAACGTTACTTTTACACATCTACATAGATAGACAATTATCTCAGAAGTTAAGAGCACGTTACTCTTATGAAGGAATATCTTATGTTTCCAGACACCCCTATGAGGCACCTCATAATCTGTATCACTGCTGCAGGGAACCCAACGTCTGTGGCCTCCTTGGACACCCATACCCAAATACATCCACATAATAAAAATAAAGAAAGAAAGAAAAGTGAACATTCTTTAAAATGAATCTTTATTTAAATATAAATTGTGATGTATTTGAGTGTTTAAGGAATGGAAGTAGCTTAAAATACAAAAGTAAAACATTTGCCATCATGAACTCTGTGTCCCTCTAATTAAACATTACATCAGAGGAACCAAGATTCACAGAAAAAGAATTTATTCTACATAAAGATAAAATAAAGTTTTTAACAAAAGTTACAAATCCAAACACGAACTTATTTTCTTGGTCATGTGGTGTAGACCATGATCCATGTAATTTGGAAGGTATAAACAGAAAGAACAACATGCTTGTTTTAGCATGCAGTGCTCAATGTTGATTTATTGTGTAAATCATTTGTTGAGTTATGTCTTAAAGTAATCTAGTTCAGATCAGACAATGCATATGAGTGGGTATTCTTGTACAAGTACTCAAAATTCAAGGAGAATAATTCCATCCAGCACTTTTCAAATAGGAAGCATGACACTTGAGTTGAAATTTAGACCACACAATAGACTGGCCTATAAAGATGAGGTCAGTGACAAACAACACCACCCAACAAAGAACATCAATTTGATAATCACTATTAAGATGTTTTTCCTTATTTAGAATTCCCTAGGACTCTAAATATAATCACATGGTTATAAATGGAAAAAAAATCAGAAGTCTATCAAGGTCACTTACACAATTCTTGTGTCTGTGAAACATCCATATGTTGTGTTGAAGATGTTCATGGCTATTCTTGCTCGTCAATTTGACCACATTTGGAATTAAAGCAAATCCAAAAATAAAGGGCCCACTTATGAGGGATTTTTGTTTAATTTGAAGTGAAATGATCAACTTCTATTCTGTATTGTTTAGGTGGGAAGACATAACTTTACTTCAGAACTTGAGGAAGGAAGCCATGCCTTTAATGGAGCCATTTGCTGGAAAAAAGCATCTGGGCCATACCCTTTCCTACAAGCTATATAAGAACATGGAGGAAGGAAGAATTTGATCTTTGCCTGTTTGCTCTTACCTCACCAGCAAGTCCATTCCTTCATTGGTATTAAAGCCTACTTCTTTAGCAAGATTCCAGGATATAATAAACACCAACTGAGACATTTAGTCTCCTGGACTGAGAAAACTATTGGATTCTTAAACTTTCTGAACACAGGAAGCCATTTTTAGATTATCTGACCCTCATTTTACTAAATTTCCCTTACGTTTATGTTAGAGAGAGAGAGAGAGAGAGAGAGAGAGAGAGAGAGAGAGAGAGAGAGAGAGAGGTAGACAAATACAGGGAGAGAGTCAGAGACAGAGACAGAGATACAGGGACAGAGACAAAGTCAGAGACAGAAGAGTGAGACTGAGGCTGACATAGAGAGACAGAGAGACAGACAGAGACAAAGACAGTGAAAGAGAGACATATATAGATAGACAATCAATCTAAATTTTGTTAGAGAATCCTAACTAATACAAAAAGTCAAGGTTGCATGCTCAGATTAGTACTGTTAAATTACTACAAATAAAATAGCCCCTAAGAAAAATTATAAGATACAATTAATTTACATTAGTTACCTATGAATTTTGTCCATTTAATATCAACAATCTTTATTAATCCTTGAGAAGTAATTGTTCCAGAATCCAATATCTATTGTAGTTGTTTGTTATAGAATTTTTAACAAATGTAGATGTTTATATTTACAAATTATTATTTTGTAAAATGATTAGCAATATGTGTTAAGAATTTTTTATGTGAAGATCAAAATAAGAAATTAATTAGATCCACATTTTTTTGGTAAGGATCAACCCACACCAACAAAATATAATTATATAGTTGGTAAAGTACTAGGAATGATGCAAAGAAATATAGCCAATGCCCTCTGCTCTACTACCTATCTAGAGTGTTTAAAAGCTTGCAATATAGAATAGTTTAAATATCTTATTGTATAACAATAATAATAATGAAGGATTCATCTATACCTATAAAATTACATGATATTTTTTAAAGATTGAATATGTGGTGGTGAAGGCCTATATTGATGTCATTGTGAGGCTGACACAGAAAGTTTTTAAACTTAAGGTCTACACAGGGTGGCACTCTCTCAGACACACATATGTGCAAACTCTATTTTGTCCTAATGGCTGATAAAGATGTTAGTTAATTCACAGAAAGACTAGAATGGAAATTCACAGACAGTATTTTCTCATCTCTTAGAGCCATCATTTGCAGGTAGCTATATGAATATCTACTAGCCTTTGCTCTAGAGAAATTAAATTGTATAAAGTGAAAACAGTAACTATAATTATTGAAATTAAAAAGTGAGACAATTGTCACTCATTTTTCTTATACTTCATTACAACTTTTACAAAGTCTCATTAATACAGTAAATACAAGAGAGAGAAGAATGTGATATTTAAACAAATAACTAGCTAGGGCATTCACAGATCTTGTTATTCACTGTGTATTCTTTCATTAAAGTGTATTAACTCCCGAACAGAGTCTGGTGTATTCATATAAATCAGTAATTATTTTCCTGAAAAAAATTTCATGTACAATAAGAGGTGCTTGTTCATTCATTCACTCATCCATGTACCCAGCACTCTCTAATAACCCAAGCACTGTAAAAAATATAGAAGTAAGTTATAGAAAAATGTCATACTCTCAGATTTCATTAAGAGAGTAAAATTTAGATAAAATCTTTAGATAAAACTAGAAAAAATTAAATTTTTATTTTATAAAAATTAAGAATAACCCTAAACTACAATGATTCAATAGAAAAGGAGAGCAGTGTAATCCAAGAAGGCAATTGGGAGATGATATACAAAAAGAAAACTAAACAATACACAAAATAAAAACGTAAATGACCTCTATAGATTCTATACCCATTTTGCTGTATATTTCAGCTAATGTCATCTGTATTGAGTCCTGGGAACCTCTTGCTTCCCTGGAATCTTGGATTTCTTATTGGCTACCCCCAGTTCTCCATGCCCCACTGCCACACACTCTGTTCAATTTCCTGACCCTCTGCACTTCTCTTTCATCATGTACCCTGTTTGATGGATGGGATAACACAGCCATCTCAAAAATTTTAACTCAGAATTATTCATATCTAAAGGAAATACGGGGACAAAAAGTGGAGCAGATACTAAAGGAAAGGGCATTCAGAGACTGCCACACCTAAGGATCTGTCCCATCTGCAGATAGCAAATCCAGACATATGGAGCGATCCATAGTTCTTACTGGACCCATTATGTAGCAGAGGATGGCCTTATCTGGAGGGGAGGCACTAGGTCCTGTGGAGGCACAATACTCTAGCATAGGTTGATGCTTGGGCAGTGATGTGGGAGTGGGTAGATCAGTGGGGAGTACCCTCATAGAGGCAGGAGGAGGGGGATAGGGTAGGGATTTTGTAGAGAGGAAAAAAAGGAAAGGTACAACATGTGAAATGTAAACTAATAAAATAACCAATAATATAAGTAAACAAATAAATAAATAATATTTTTAAGAAAAGAACTTAAAGGACTATGGCAAAGGAAATTATACTGAAGCAAGGTGGGAGCAGACTTCAGGGCTTCTCTGCAGATTTATTGGGTGTCTATAGTTGAAGAAAAGGGAGGCCAAGTATATAGCCTGTTAAGCGTGAGACCACAACATGGGAGAAATGCAGAAATGACCTATTTAGGATTACTCAAAAAGAAAGAAAAGTCACATGCTGTGTCTACATTGCATAAATATTTAAACATCATGAGGAATAAAATAACTTAGCAAGGATATTTATTAGGTAAGGCTTTGAGACTTCATTAAGATGGCACAGATTTTTAGGAGACAGGAGAGGAAAGAATGATGGGGAGAAAGACAGGGAGGGAAGGAGGGCGAGAGGAAGAAAGGTGGAAGGAAAGAAAGAAGGAAAAAGGAAGGAAGGTTGGGAGGGAGGAAGGAAGAAAGGAAGAAATGGAGGGTAGGGAAAGAAAAAGAGCATGGAAGGAAAATGAACTATTTCTGACCCTTTGGATTAGAGGAAAAACAAATTCTTTGCCATTCTTAAGTCAAGTCAATTCTTAGGACATTTTCAGTGCCACACACTGTATAAGCAATCTTACTGTGGACTATTCTATTCAAATATGAACTTGAGACAAACAAACTTTCAAACGTGTTTAGGTCAGTTGTAAGGAGAATATCAAAGAAAATCTAACATGGTGAAGAAAAGGTGGTTGAAAATATGTAGCAAATCAATAGAGAATCAAGAATGTTTGGCTTAAGATAGAAAATTATTGCCGTAGATCCCATCAGTAGTGTGGCTCCATGAAAAATGGTTTGGATTTCACAGTGTATAATTGCTGTTTTCCAAGGATGGCAATGTTTCCCCCATTCTTTTCTTGATTATTTGAACCCAGAGGAACAGAATTGAAGCTGGGTCTTTAGATTTATTTTATGGAAATTTGTCTCTTCTCCTATCATTCTCAGGCCACTTAAACGCTTTCCAGTTTCTCTATTGTTTCTCAGATTCATACTGGGCTAAATTTAGATTTTATTTTACAAAAGCCTCCAATTTCTTATTGATTACTGGTTCATTAACAGGAGAGTGGGAGAAGTGGATTTTCCATCTTAGTAAATTCTACCCAGATTGTCAGTGGTGTTCATAACTATTTTTGAGTAGAATTGTGAAGTCTGGCATACCACCTAAACTAGGGAAAAGTAGTTATGCTCAGTACTAAGTGGTATATTTTGAGCACCATTTTGAGGAGAGGAGTGGAGATAATGAAAACAGGTCATAAGAGCAGTTCCTGAAAACAGAAGTGGTATCAGCATTTCACTGTGCATTACTATCAATATATATCATGAGGTCAAAATGGCCTGATGACTACTGAGTCCTCCATCTTCTCTGACACACTTCATTCCTTGGGTGTGTGATCTCAGTATAAACTCAGCTGGCTCTGATCAAAACAGAACTCATCAAGTTACTGCATACATGTAAAAATGTGATAGAGAAAAGTTTATGTGACAAGTTTCCTTTTCACTTGTCAGTTTATGAGGATGGATGATCACCTATGCTCATCAACAATAGGAAGAGGAAGACCAAGGAGAAAAAAAAAGATTGTGTGCTTCATCAACTAGAATGGCTTCAATCTATATGTGAACTATAGTCCTGCTGACAAAAGCCAAGAGATGCTTTGTCTTCTAGTTTTAAGGAAAAAAAATGGCAGGCTGGAAAAACAGGGAGGTTGCCCACTTCTCTCTCTGTTCTCCTAGACCCTGTCTTTTTTCTAGTGCTGCAACAGAATCTCCTATGGATCCCAGAAATTAACCATATCCTCCTAACCTGTCCACACCATTTCTAACTGTATCCTAGCCCCCAAATTCAGCAGGCAACCTCTCCTAAACAATAAACTAATACTGCCAGAAACCTAGGCTGCCTGAGGACCTTGTCCTTTCTGTCCTTTCCCCAAGACCCAATCCCTTGACCTCCTCTGGAATACTCCAACAGGACGTTACCACATGGCCACATGTCCTGTGAATATCACTAACTTTTCACTCATACCTTTCTTACTCCTAAGCATGACTATATCCCAGCTTCTAACATCAGCAATGTTCCCTGTGAACACATGATCAAAGCAGATCAGGAAAACATATACAGAGGCCCATCACACTCTGAAAATCTAGAAAGGAAAGAGAAACCAAGAAAAAAAAAGCATACTCTATCTTAGTTGAAGATTAAGAAAAAGACCATAAAGCCACCTATATGAATATAATAAAGGTCCTTAAAGGAAATGAGTAAAACCCTTAAAGAAATCCAGGAAAACACAATTGGAGGAAATGACTAAGTCATTTAAAATAATCCAAGAAAACACAAGCTGTTAAAGGAAATGAATAAAACAGTTCAAGAACAAAAATGGAAGGAGAATCAACAAAGAAAACACGAACAAAGGGAATTTAGCAATTTGAATAGGAACTACAGGGGCAAGCTTGAATACTAGTGCCAGAAGAGAATCTCTGTCACTGAGAACACTATAGAAGAAATGGATATATTGGCCAAATGTTAAATCTAAATAAGTATGGGCACAAGACATCCAGAGAATCTGAAACATCACAGAAAAACCAAACTGAAGAATAATAGGACTAGAAGAAAGAAAAGTATCCAAGCTCAAAAGCCCAGAAAATATTATCAACAAAATCACAGAAGAGAATTTTCTTAACCTAAAGAAGGAGATGATTATAAATGAATAGGAATCATACACAATGCCAACTAGGTTGAACTAAAACAGAAAGTTCCCTCACTAGATAATAATCAAATCACTAAATGTATAGAACAAAGAAATAATATTAAAAATTGCATGGGAAAATGACCAAATATCATATAAAGGCATACTTATTAAGATTTTAAGTATAAGAAGTACCTAGACAGGTGTGCTACAGACTTTAATTTTCTAAAAGCAACGACGGATGCTAGCCCAGACTCAGAAAAAAATTCATTCACCATAGATGGTGAAGGATATTCTATAATAAAGTGAAACATATAATATCTACCTCAAAATCCAGATTTACAGAAAGTTATATAAGGAAAACTCCAACCTAAGGTTAACTAACTTGAAAACACAGTAAATACATAAAAATTTTTGGAAATAAATAATTTAAAACTAGAAAAACCAAAAGAAAGGAAATACACATATAAAACATATGCCATTAATACCAAAAATAAGAAAATAACAAGAATCAAAAGTTCTTGGTCATTGATATCCCTCAATATCAATGGTTTAATTCCTCAATGAAAGGAATGGATGTGAAAGCAGAATCCATCCTTCTGCTGCATTCAACAAATAAACTTCAACAACAAAATAGGTTTTCTCAAGATAAAGGATAGATAAAGGTATTCCATGCAAATAAATATAAAAATGGAGCTGGTATAACCATTTTGATATCTAAGAAAATAAACATCAAATCAAATCTAATAAAAGAGATGGACTGATGTACTCATCACAGGAAAAGAATCCACCAAAGTGATATTTCAGTTCTTAATATCTATGCCCTAAACACAGTATCCAAGTTTATAAATGAAAGAGTATTACAACTGAATTTGCATATTGACCCTCACACACTGATAGTGAGAGACTTCAATACCCTGTTCTCACCAATGAACAAGTCATTGAGGAAGAAACTAAACAGAGAAATAATGAACTAACAGTTCTTATAAAGCAATTGGGCCTTACATATATCGACAGAATATTTCACCCAAAACCAAAGAATATATATTCTCAGCACCTTGTGAAACTTTCTCTAAAATTGACCATACACTAGAACATAAGCAAATATCAACAAATACCAGAAATTTGAAGTAACTTCCTTCATCCAATTATCACATATTAAAGCTAGATCATGACAACAGAAACAACAGAAAACTTACAAACTCATAGAAACTGAATAATTCACTACTGAACGAAAAATCGGTTAAGACAGAAATAAAAAACTTAAAGTCTTTCAAAAATTCAATGAAAATGAATATACAGCCTACCCAAAATTATGGGAAAATGAAAACAGTTCCAAGAAGAAAGTTGACAACATTAAGTGTGCAAATAAATAAAAAATAAAACAGTTGATATGACTGGAATTGTGGTGCAGGACATTCCCATTCAAGATGGAGGGAGACACAAGGGACAAATCACAAAATGTAAGTCTGAAAGCTCCTTAGCAAGGTCTGTTCATTTGCGTGTACTCTGTCAAACAGACAGGAGCAATGGACGCGCAGGAAATCCTATCAAAGCCATGGTCATATGGCCCAGTTTCTAGTTCTGCCTGAAACTATAGTGACATGTTGGAAGTTTTTAAAGCCCAGTGTTCAAATATCATACTCTTTAACAAACACCCATTTTCTACAGCTGCCAAGCAACATTGCACAAATAGCCAGCATTGAAATCATTAGTTCAAGGCAGTCTGGCTTCTACAACATTTCAAGATTTTACTCTAGGAGGCAAAACTGGAACTGAATTTTGAAAATGCCCAGCATATACACTAACAAGTTAAATGCGCATTTATTTAGAAAACAGAAGTCTTTTAAACATACCATTTGATTTCTAAATAATCCATAGTATTCTGTCCTTTTGTATAGAAATTAAAATTCTTCTGTACTAACCAAAAAGAAATGTTTGCCATTTAAGACGTTTTATGTATTTGGTTTGTCTTGTTCTTTCGTTTGATTTTAACAAAAATAGGTTCGATATATCTTCAAATTGATACTTTTGTTTTTGTTTTTGTTCTTATTGGATATTTTCTTTATTTACATTTCAAATGCTATTCCCTTTCCTGCCCCCTGGAAACCCCCATCCTATACCCCCTTCTCCTGCTTCTATGAGCGTGTTTCTACCACCCACCCACTCCTACCTCTCCACTCTGGCATTCCCCTGCGTCAAGCCTTCCCGGGACTAAGAGTGGCTCCTCCTTGATTCTTGACAAGGCCACCCTCTGCTACATATTCAGCTGGAGCCATGGGTACCTCCATGTGTACTCTAGACTGCCCCACCTGGGGATCCATCCCATATACAGTCACCAAACCCAGAGACTATTGTGGATGCCAAGAAGTGCTTGCTTACAAGAGCCTGATATAGCTGTCTCCTGAGAGGCTCTAACAGAGCCTGACAAATACAGAGGTAGATGCTCACAAACAACCACTGGACTGAGAACTGGGTCCCCAATGGAGGAGTTAGAGAAAGGACTGAAGGAGCAGAAGGAGTCCGCAAGCCATAGCAAGAACAGCAATAACAACCAACCAAACCACTAGAGCTCCCCGAAACTAAAGCATCAACTAAGGAGGCATTTAAGAATTTAAGAAGCAAGGCACCTATGTCCTTAACACCTGGGCCTTAACTGAACCTGTAAGGTAAAGCAATACTGAGGTAGTGTTCAGGTAATCAATATTGTAACCAAAAACCTCTTATATAAAATATACATGTTTTAATAAAGTTTTTAATATCAATAATCCCTATTTCAGTATCAATTTCTAGATTGAATATTGTGCTTTTTATAATGGCTGAAATCTTTTAATGTGGTTTTTAAATCTCATGAGCTGAAATGAAAATAACTTCCCCTCTTTCCTCCCCTCTTTCTTCCTCTCCCTTTTACTCCCTCTCTCCCCAACAACACCCCAAGACACATCTTTTTCATTTCTTTAGTATTTTGCACTAGTGTGATGTGATCTTTTTTGTATATTGAAATGTAGATTTAACCGAAATTTCTGTGTCCCACAGAAAGGCAGCTCATTAGAGGCAATGGCCTCCTTCATACTCAAATATTGCATTCTTTGGTTAAGAAACACTGTCAATATAAGACTTTGAAGTTTTATGGCATTTCATTTGTTTTAGAGAAAATGAATTTTTATGAAGATGATAAGAAATCACAGGAATGGGTAAGAAAATACAGCTTCTGAGTTAATAACTTTTACTACCTTAAACAAATCACTGAGCAAGCCTGATTGATATTATTTTTGTTGTCTTTATTTCTCCACTAAAGGATTTGGATCACACTAAAGAGTTTAGATGCTTCTAGCCTGAACTTCTAACAGCACATTTTATATCTGTGACCTATGGGAATAATTACATTTTGGGGATTTGATGGCAATTCATTTCATTTGCTATAAATCAAATGTAGGGTCAATAAGTAACTTATGTAGAGTTCCCAGAAGAGACTGGAAAAAATTTCTTTCCTGTAACTATGCTTTTTATAATTGCAGGTTACGAAATTACCATGTTATTTCAGTTAGAGAAGCTCAGGCTAACATTGACTTAGAGCATCAGCCTACATTAAATATGTAAGCCATACAGAATGACAAAATGGCATTATATGTGCATATGATTAAGAAGCTGGGTCGAATCTTTGAACAAAATGCTGTTTCTACAAAAAAAAAAAAAAGGTTAGAAAGAAATGATGGAATGAAAAGCCAAACAAAACTTCAAATTCCAAAAGCTATACAAATCAAAACTCAAATCTCCCTTGTAACAGCCCAGTGAATTTTTTTTTTATTTAATTTTTTTGTATCAGACAAGAGAGGCTAGGTTTCCAAAGCACTTCTTTATCCTGCGTACCTGAAGCTTGACTTTTTTTTTGGCGGGGGGGGGGGGGGGGGGGCTTTACTTACATTTCAAATGTTATCCCCTTTTCTTCTTACCCGCTCCAAATAAAACCCAGCCCATCCTCCTCTTCCCTACAGTAGGGCATCATTAAGCACTGCCCATTTGTTTCCATGGCCCAATCTGTTTTGGTTTTGTTTTGTAGTTTTTGGGTTGTGTGGGGTGGAGATTCTTTTATTTTTTGAGAAAGCAACATATGAAATGTATTTTTAGCTAAACTATCTTCATCCCTTTCTGCGTTTCCCACTTAATAAAAGTGAGATTTAATCCATATGAGTGCCAACATACTTTGGCATGTTCAGAGGTTAAGTGATGAGATTTCTTCCCTTGGAGTTCTTGAGGGATAGCTATCCCTATCTATTGGAAAGATGACATCTTCAAGCGTAAAGGGTTACAGAAAGGCCATTTGACTTTATTCTTTCTTTTTTTTGTTGTTGTTATCCACTTCTTTGACAGAAATAGCTAAAGGTTGATCTATAAAATAGGATGGCATCATTTCCTTATATATGGACCATAAAGCATGGACAGAGATATCAGATACTGTTCTTCTGTGGGATGCATTCTCTGAAGAGATATTATGACCAAGGCAACTCCTATGAAAGGAATCATTTAATTGGGGGCTTACCTGATTTAGAGACTTCGTCTGTTATCAGCACAGTGGGGAACATGACACTGGAGCAGTAGCAGAGAGCTTCCTATCTTGATTGGTCTATAAGCAGAGGGGGGGGGAGGAGAGGGATGGGGCTGGCATGACTTTTGAAATCTCAAAGAACACACCCAGCATTGTTCTAATAAGGCCACATCTACTTTAAGCCTACTCATAATCCTTTCAAACAATTCATCAATTGGAAAGTAAGTATCAAGATATAGCTCTCTATGGAGGTCATTCTCATTCAAATGACCATATCATACAAGAGAATTATGATTACAAGCTATGAACATTTTCTGAGATAGGCTGAACACCCTATAAATGTCAATTAATTGATAGTATGCATGGTGTGGCTGTATATGCAAGTTTTATCTTTATATACCATGTTAAGGGTCCAGGCCACATCCTCTGAAGAGTTTCTCTTGAAGCTAACAGTTAAATTGAGAATCATACCCATATGGTACTTTTAATACATATGATGCAGTCTAATTTCCCCTGTTATTTTGGACTGTTGTAGTGAGGATTCTTTCCTGTTTGCTCCTAGTAGAAGTCAGAAGTAAAGTAGGACTGAATAGTATGTAATTTCATCGAGGGCTACAGGAAGAAAATTCAAATGTGCGTTTTCTTATTCTTCATGCTACACAAGATTAAAAGGTCTCTCAAATAAAATAGTACATATTTAATCAGTTTATCTCCTTTTATTGCATAGGAAATTTACCTCAGTTTTTCTATATATGTTGCTTTGACAAGAATTTAAATGATATACAAATATGCCTACATATTTGTGCATTAGCCCTTCTAGCACAGGGTAAAGCCCTATCACATGTTATGGCACTGGACCAAATCTAAGGCTGAAGATGTTTTTTAACTAATCATGGTGTCTTGTCTGATACCAAAAGACATATTTGTCCTTGACCAGGGCCAATACTGTTTTAGAACTTTTCATTTCTGTTAGATATTGTTTTTGTTTCCATGTCTAATTATCTCTCATTTTTCAAGGTTAAAGGAAAGTCTGACCTCTTTAATCACATAGTTGAGCCTGTGCCATTAGACAAAAAAACCCTCTATCCTGAGACTTCTTACCACATTTTGTCTATGCCTCCTGTCTTTACTTTGTTTTTGATCTTCTTTTTTGTATAAGCATTTTAACAGAATGAACAAAATAAATGACAGTCGTGTCCCTTAGCTGTCATGTTTTAATATTCTTCTTGGTTTTGGCATTTGGGATAAGGATTCAAGATGGCCCATTGAACCAAGAAGTAAAATAAAGACAGTACAAGTTACCCAGCACCTAGTATAATAGTTTGCTATAGTTGGATGGGAATTCTTTATTTTGCATCTCTCTCTCTCTCTCTCTCTCTCTCTCTCTCTCTCTCTCTCTCTCTCTCTCTGCTTGAGAGTTCATTTGGAGACAAGGGTATTATATTAGCTATCTTCCTTAATAATTCTTTTTGTTAATTTTGGAGTTAACGGTTTTCACTGAACCAGTAGATTCCTAAATTAGTTAGACTGGCTGGACAAGCTTCAGGGTTCTACTGTTTCTGAAACTCTAGCACTGTGGTTAATTCCAATGACAGTACATCCAATTTTATATAGATGCTAAAAATCCAAATGTAGGTGCTCATGCTTGACACTAAGCTATTCTAACAACCACTTTTTCTATTTTTTTTTAACAGTTTGCACCCAGCCCAGAAGAAGGAAAAATCCTTTTATGGTTTTATATGTTCCGTGAGTATCTGGATACATTTAAAACTTTCCTAGTGTTGCGTTAGGATCTACTTATCCATATTTTCAATGTGTGAGGGTTTTTTGGCTTCCTCCAGATGTGTCATGGCTGCAGAATTTTATAGTGAATCATTTAAAGAACTTCTTCTAGGACTTAAAACCAGTTTCTTGAGTTACATTAGGAAGCACAGAATCTCTAAGTGGCTAAGTGTTGAAATCAAAAATGAGGTTTCAATTTAGTTAACAAAGAATGTCAAACACAATCTATATGTATTAGAAATACAAGTGACTTCCTCTGTTCCTCACAGCTTCCTTTTCTTTGAACCAATCTCTCAGAGCACTGGATGAATTGTCAAACTCACAGAAAAACCAAAACCAAAAACAAAACCAAAAACAAAACCAAAAACACTTTACCTTTGCAATGCCTTAGTTTATAGAGCAACAGAATTAGCAGACACCATGGTAGGTTTTATTTAGAAGAGAGAAGTAGAAAAAGTCAAAGGAGGAGGATAAAGTCATTTTGCCTCTCAAGGTGGTCTGAAACTAATTATGTAGGGCAGACTTTCCTGGAACTCACAGAGATCATCTTGCCTGTGTGGGAAGCAAAGATGTGGGTCACTACACCTGGTTCTGGCTGGTTTGAGTGTGAATTTACTAGAGCTTAGAATAACCTGAGTAGAAAGCCTCACCTGAAGTTTTATGACTAGTTTAGCTGATGTGGAAAGCACCTTCTGCTAGCATGGCAAAAGGAAGACCATCCTGCTCAGCTTCCCTTCTTGTTGCCTGATTAGATTAATTTGCCCTGCTACTGCTGCAATTGTCATATGATGCTTTCACTCTAACAGAACTAAATGATATTTCTAAGCCTTCATCCTGTAATAGGGACCAGTAGAACTGAAGGAAACTTCTAGCCTTCAGCCATTGTGGGATTACTCCTACAATTGTATTGTTTTATATCAGAGTATTTAAAAGCTTACTTATGTTCTTTAATATATGATTATTTATACAGCAAATGTATTTAAATAAAACATTATTGTGTCAATATGTTATAAGGCACGCTAAATAATAAGTGTGATAATTGAATATGTTAATAAATTGTAATATAAAGTTATTTACAAATATCCATCTCATTGATTCTGTCCCTGTGGAGAACCTGCCCAAATACAACAAATGTCTATGCCAATAAAATATAATGAAAGGTTACCTCTGACACTGTGGTGGCTAATCTTAGTTGGCAATTTGACTATGCCTACAATCATCTAAAGCCCAAACAACTCATTCCGCCTATGAAGCTTTTTATTCAATGGATCAGTTGAGGTGAGACGACCCTTGCTAAACCTGGGTGACAAACTTCTCGATGGTAGCACTAAATGAATACTATTGAAATATTATGGACTGAATAGCTAGCAGACTCTTAGCCTTCCTGTTGAGTTATAACCATTATTTCACTATCTAGATCACAGTGAATCAAGTGCCTCTGGAAGCCACTTGATTGAGGGCATCAGATATCACCAGACTAGGGTTACAGAGGTTGTGATTTGGGAATCAATCCCAGGCCCTCTAGAAAACAACCATTGCACTTAACCATTGAGCCATTCTCTAAACCAACCTTTACAAAAATGTGTATGGATGTTTGGTATGCATGTATGTCAGTGCACAGCTTATTTTAGAAGAGTAGCTCTTTGAAGCAGAATTTCCAGAGCATTAGTTGGTTAATAGATCCTCAAAAACAGGCTTCACTATGCCTGGGTTGTACATACATATTCCCCCAGATTTTGGAAGTAGAAGGAAGAAGATTAGCTAAAGGTCAGGTTTATCTATGTAACAGGTCAGGTTGAGATACAAGAGACTGTCTCAAGTCACTCATCATCACAAAACCCCTGGAAGCCCTGTTAGAGTATATTTTACAAAATGGAATACACTCTGTACTGCATACAGTAACCTTTACTCAGTGTTAAACAATGGGTAATAAAAAAAACAATTTTTGTTGTTGTTTGAGAACATACTTTCTGAAAGAGATACAAACTGTTCCCTCTGGAAACTTCATGGTGCCTGGCCAGGGTTGGAAACCTCAGAAAGAAAATATGCACAAGTCAGTTGTCAGGCATATGTGGTGTTGTGTTTGTCACCTGGCAACCTGAAGGTATTTTGTCCTTTGCCAAAATCCAAACTTTAAGTCTCTCATGCTGCTTAAATCTTACTTTCATGAATTACAACCCAAGGGATATTTTCATTAGAGGCACAATTGTATTTTTTACTTTTGACATATTTTGCCAAAAGATATTTAAGCGCACAGTGATCATAATTTCTGTTTAGACCAGAGTCTGTGTTAGTTAGCTATTTAAACCTTTCTGAGTGGTTACAAATTTTTAAAAATCATATGAAATTCCTGTTCTTAGTAGGTCTTGACATAGTGAATGAGCCACAGATAGACTCAGTTCAGTCTTTTACTATTACTTAGCTATTACTTCAATGCCCTTGAGACTTCTAAAAATCCTACAGGCCCCTTTGGTTCCAGTTTCTTCCTTTGTAATTTAAGAAATTTTGTTAGTGGTAAGCACCAGTTGATTGGTATTAAAGACTTCTTCAATTACCTTCCAAAAGTTCAAGTAAGTAATTATTAAATGAGTTAAATTATACCTTTCCTTTTCATGTTTAATTCATATTCCAATGCAAAGTATAGCACAGAGTTAATATGTAGAGAAAATAAGTTCCACTAATATTCATAGAGCTGTGATGCATTTTTACAAAGTGTTTTTGTCATCATGATTACAGATGGCCATCAAAGACATTATTTTTTATCTATGGAAGAATTTTATCACCTCTTTCTTAGCATTCTATTTATTATATATTCCAAGAATAAGCCACATTGTTTTATGTAATTTAATTTGGTTGTTGCTGGGTACAAAATTGAAATTTACAAAACACTTCTAAATTCTTCTGGATAGCAGCCTTAAATAATAAGTTACATAAGGAGAAATAGTTTCACTATCTTTAAAGGCCAATTTGCTCTTGCTTCGTCAGTGACTGTGACATTCAAAGGCTATGGGGTGTATGAGTAAATATTTGTCACTGGAGACCATCAGCCTATGGCAAAATAGACACTGGAGTGCAACATAATTTCTGTTTATTCAGAGAAAAACTATTCTGATTTTTATTATCCTAATGATAAAAAAATTGCTCTTGCTACATGTTCCAGTAAAAGAGGAAAATATTCTTAAATGGTAAAACAATAGTCGCCTCTTTGGTGAGTGATGTGCCACTTAGTAGAAATGCAGTACATTTTGAGCAGATCTGTAGTTTTTCAAAGACAAACATCAAGTAGAAAGAAAAAGGTTATGTCACCTTCACCCTTGCAGTACTGCCATTTATATGCTATCAGCTCATTAAATTCACATTAGGACACTCCATGGGACTTGAGTTGCTATTAGTGCACCTAAAATGGCATAACAAAATCTCAGCTCACTTTAGGAGAGATGGCATTGCGACATTTTGTATTTCATCACTGAATTATTACCGTCTCGGATGCATTCTGCTGTGATGGTAATGGAAGGAGGAGCTCAAGAGACGAAAGCTGTCCATTTGCCATTCCCCAGAGAGAGAAAGAGCAAAGTTTGATTAAAAAAGATTTAAGGAAGTGAAAGTAAAGCATTAACAATTTAACCCCTGTGTGGAAGTGCTCCATTCGGAGCTAGGCTTTGCAGAGCTCAAGGTGAAACAAACAATACTGAATTCCTAAGGCGCATGTTCAGAAGTGAGTGTCTGGAAGCAGGTGGCCTTTTAGAATCTCTGTTATCTTCGAAGCTATTTACAGGGAACAGAGCACCTTCAGTATCTATTCCATTGTCATTGTTACTGCCTCATGAAAAGGTGGGTAATCTCTCCAAGGTAAATACCACAAATGGTTTGATAATTTTCTCCCTGGGAATGAATTATTTCAAGAGTATAAGCACATGTGTCCCTCCTTTTCTGAACTACATGCTTCTATACAAGATTTCAGGACACATATTTCTTACTAATCATAACCGTCAGCTGTGCATTGACACCAAGTGCTCATGGACAACAGCCTCACAGAGGAGTGGGTGAGATGGTTCTAGACATAATAGCTGTTGCTATTCAAACTGAGTACACTTGAGATTTTTTTTAAAACTACTCTCTACAGAGCCATGATTCTCAACATGTAAGTCCTAAACCTTTTCTGGGGGGAGGGTCATAAAACTACCTTACCAAAAGGGTTGCCTAGGACCATCAGAAAACATAGACAGCAGGTCAGATAGACAGACAGATTTATGACAGTAGCAAAATTACAACTATGTGATAGCAACAAAAGTAATTTTATGATGGGGGTCACTACATGAGGAACTGTATTAAAAGGTAATGACTCATCTACAGTATACAATGTATACAATATAGAAGTATATAATAGTAGAAAACATTTGTTTATAGGTTTCATTATAACACATAAAAACAAAAGCATGTTCTTTTATAAGAACCACCTGTAGGTGATCGATATTTTGAAATAATATTCTTCTAATATCTTCAAATTATTCAAACAAGCAGACCTAAAGTATAAACATGTGAGCAACATAAGATGGACTAATAGCATAAATACAGTGCACATATATGAAATTTAAAAAGTATCTTTAAGCTGTTTTGAAAATTTAACACATCGTTATGAGTAATGCCTAAGAGTTTATAACACTATGCATACAGTATGTAATTAGTATAAAATTCATGACTGCTGTGTGCTTTTACTGATTTTTTTCATAAATTAAGAAGTAACTTAGTCAATACAATATTCATTGTTCATTAAGATGCCTGAGTTGTATCTCTGGTTCAGTTACTGGCTGATACAGAGATAATCATTATAATCCCTTATAAACGCTCAACATCTCTTTGTTATTGAATATAACACAATATTTACAGCAAGAACCAAAAGGGAATCTAGGATGATAGTTCTTGTTCACAAGTAACCTAAAAATCCTAGAGTCATGAGTTACTGATAATAAGTAACAAATTTCCCTTCTGCAAATAAGGCAAATTTGCTTTCAGATCCCTAAAGTATAGTAGATCTAACTTTCTATATTTCTGTTCTTCAGTTATTTCCTAACTCTAACACAAATTAAAATGTGATATTTAGCTAAATACTAAAATATATTGGAATATATCTTTATTAAATAGTTTCCTTCAGAGAAACAGAAATAAAAACAAAATTAGATGATTGGTTTATATATGCTGTATAGATTGTGATGATAGATAGATAGATAGACAGACAGGCAAGCAGATAGATAGATAGATAGATAGATAGATAGATAGATGCAGACAGACAGATAATACATACCAGATATATAAGGTTAGTATGAGTTATTAGCTCTTTTCTTTGTCTTTTTTTGATTGTTTGTTTGTTTTGGTTTTTTGTTTTTTTGGTTTTTTTGGATTTGGTTTCTTTGAGACAGGGTTTCTCTGGATAGCCCTGGCTGTCCTGGAACTCACTTTGTAGACAAGGCTGGCTCTGGTCTACAGAAATCCGCCTGCCTCTGCCTCCCAGAGTGCTGGGATTACAGCTGTGTGCCACCACCACTAGGCAAGTTATTAGCTCTTACCACTATGATGGCTGAAGAGTTTCATAGGCTACCTTGGAAAAAAAGAAAGATGGCAACATGGTTCATCATTTTGGACGAGATGATCTGCCAAACAGAAACACTCATTATGTTAGTCCTAGGCTAAGAGCAGGAGGAGGAGGAAAAAAGATATATCTGCTCAATCAGGGAGTCAAGATAAGGCAAGAAACACAGCCTGGTAATCCATGGCCTAAATAATATTCACCTATACTGAAAAAAACAACATGCTATTTTCTTGAGTCCTGCAACTTAAATATTACTTATTTCATCATGAAGTAGCCTGAAAACATTCAGAAATAATGTTTAGTCTGGGTATAATAGAAATAAAGTATCATGATATTATTGTACAACTCTACCAACATCTGAAACATTTTAAAACATGGGACTTAACAGGATTTAACATAGAAAGCTATGTCTTGAGAAAAAATTTGAGAATGGATTCTTTGTTTGCTATTGTTTCTTTTATAGCACAAAGTCTTGTGACTCTTTGTTCACTTATCTTCAAACCCTCTCAGTCAGGAATTCTTCCCAGTTTTAAGAAATAGTCCTATGATTCAAATAGTCTTAATAAGAGAAGTAAGTGGAATTCACACTGAATTAATAGCTCACATAAAATAAGGTGGGATAAATACAGGGTCAGAAGTCACTGTAAGTCCTAGACGTTTAGTACCCTGCTCATTTGCTCAGTGTTCTGTTTGGCTAGACACTTTCTTTCAGTTTCACATCACTTCCAGCAAGGTAAGTTAAATAAATTGTGATTGTACAGTTATAAGATTTTAATGGTAGGATATGAAAAATCAATTGGCCATGAGAAAGGAGTTTTTAAGGGAAAGCAATCCATTCTGGAGCCCTCTGAAATGAAGTGGGTAATAGATGATCATTTACTCAACCTGAGAACAAGTTCTGATCTATATTTAATATATTCAATATACTTTCAGAATAGCATTCTAAATCTTCTTCATCTTCATGTCACTAAGGCAAAGGCAATGCCTGAGCTTAAAAGGAACTACACTGTAGGATTACATGCTAATGAAATGTTGACTGTGACCAACACACAACAGACATTGAAATTAGGTGATATTTAGATGTGCCCTTCTCCTTAAAAATGTAGGAAAATTACAGTATTTTCTCAATGCTAACCAGTAAGAGTGTGTTAGTTATGTGCTCTATGCCTTGATATCAGTCTTCAGAACCAGAAAACAACACTGAATGCAGCTATTAAATGTCATTATCCATCATAAAGAAATCTACATTGTCCATTTGTAGAAGTACCACCCCTACTGCCCCTCTCAGTAGCTATTTTCTATGTCATCTTGATAAGATGCATAGGACCTGGAAACTTGGGGAGAAGTTTCTTCTCAAATCCTCTCAAATGTGACAGTGATCAGAAATGTAAATAATAAAAGATAAGGTGTAAACTAATGATTTGAATGAAATGACTATCACAAAGAATAGTGTCGCCAAATGGTTATGGCAAGGTCTTTAAGTAGTAACAAATGTGTCTTGATATAAATTTTATAGTTTGCCATGTCTCTTTGACAAGAAAGAGCTGGTGGGCCAAACTGACTGTGCCAGCCTTCCCTTTTCCACAGGTAGGCATTCAGTATAGCCTCAAAGCATCCAATTTCTTATATTTTCTATTTTCATTCAGCATATAAAATAACTGATAGTTTCATTTTCCAAGAAGACACTTTCACTGGGAATGAGTTGTTTGCCATTTGATCCAGAGCAGTGTGCTGCTTCTTGTAAAAGAATAAATCAGCATTTTGGTTCATAATTCTGCTTCCTACAAAGGTGTTTAGTACTAATGAATTTTCTAGAGCCTGATTATCTCTAGGAAAAAGGATGAAATTGGGACTCTGACTTGCTTCTAAAGCTGCTTTAACATAACTTATAGAAATGCCATGCTGCTTGGAGGATTCAGTGAATCAGTTATCCCCACCTTCTACTCCTAATAACCAGGAGTGGGGAAAATCTCTTAGAAAGAAAGTCCCCAAAAAGAAAATATCAGTATCTACAATATTCATCCTTCAGATACTCTCCACGATTTGTATAAATAATCTCACCACCATTGTTCAACTTAATATTTCCAGTAACCTAGGCTTTCATGTGACTATTGCAAACAAAAAAACACTATAAAATATACTGAAAAAAAAAAACCCTTTGGGAGTATTATTGATCTGATGTTGTTTAAGACTTACTAACCCCAAAACTTGTTCACATTCTATCATCTTTGTTTTGATAAAATCTATATATCAGCAAAAAGTAGATTTGACAAAATATATTGGTAAAGTTAATTTTGGATGGCAGCAGGATAGATTTTTTTTTTCCCACACTGGTACACGAAACTAACTTCACGCTGCTATCTTTCTGTTAAACTTCCTCAATATCAAAACTGGATCATTTAAAATAGCTACAGATTAGTCTATAAGGAGTTAAAAATTTACACTGGCAGTCATATCTCACTGAGATGATATCGAATGAGGTAAGTATCTAATAAATATCACCCTTCCTCTCCATCAGAGATCTGAAAAGTTGTAAGCTTTTGGCTCCAATACAGCAATGCTACTGAAGCCAAATGATCACCCAGCTTCCCAAACAATGCTTGAAAGCTGTCAACATGCCTATTGAACCAATGAATTTAGCTTGATTTGGGTCTCTCCAGAGCCATGATGATAGAGGATGTATTGTCTCTGGGAGGAAGGGTATATAACAAAAAAAATTGTCACATTGCAGATGACACAAGTGTTGCTATCAACTATGTTTCAAATATTAGATAATATTTTTACGCATCCTATGGGGGTTCTAAGGAAATAGCAAGCAAGTGGACTACAGTGCCTTACTTCCCAATTAGTAATTGAATTAGAATATACAACCAAAATAGAAAATGTTCTCAGGTTCATGTTATTTTTACTGGACTTTACAAATTCAGATTTAGAGATTATTTTTACAATTCTGTGTATGTTCTTTTGAACAGAGAAAATATAAAAATTAAAGATGTAGTATATATGCTAAAGATAAGTAAAAGAAAATTCAGCGAAACAGACATGTTGGATAGTACTAATTTGGTTCTAGCTGTTATAGAAAGATCTACCTAAATTCTCATCTTTGCATTATGATTATGATTATAGATGATCTTGAATCATGCCCAGTGGCTTCTTTTTGGACCTCTGCTCATATTAGCTATGATTCTTATATTTTACTAGCATTCAATATAGTTCCAACTCCCACATTTTAGTCATGATAGAATATCTCCTATCAGAAACGTAAGTGGTGGAACTGACTCAGATGAAACTATAAGAAGTAAAAGAATGAACAGGATTGTTAGGTTCTAAGAAAACATCTTCTGGAATAGGAGATTAAAACTCATACAGAACATGCTCCGGGTGGTCACAGGGCTTCTGGTGCATCTCTGAAGTATCCAGAAACTCTCTGGAAAGCACAGAGAAGAAATGAGGCTGCAGTAATATTTCTGTTCTTCAACAATTATACAGACTAAGATAACTGGCAGAAGCGGAGCAGGCAAAGGCAATGCATATCTTTGCATTTGTAGTTAGAGTGCCAGCTTTCTACTTCAAAAGAGGATGAAAACATTAAAATCTTGTCAAAAGTTTTGAAAAGTTTACTTTGAATTCCGCTGATAAATGATTAGAAATAGAACTTACTTATTATTGCAGCAGAAGAAATGAAAAGAATTTATACAGAAGTCTTAAAACACAAATCTATAAAATATTTCATACAAATTTATTGAAGATAAAATTCTATTTACAATTTGCTGTGTCTAGTCTGCAGCTAGGGTGTTTCACCTGCATACAGGTAAGAGGTAATTGCATTCTACCATGCAAGACATTTTCACAGAAGTATTGGATCTGGCAATTTAGAGGCATCATATTGCAGACAGGTGCAAGACATGATCAAATGGAAGGCTGATTTGATATCACATATGCCTAACTATGTATTTTGTTCTAGAAAATATGTTTAAAAGTAAAATTGGAGATAATTAATATATTTACCATTTTTCTCATTACCATATTTTACAAAACCCTCAGTTTTATTGCATTAGAAAACACATGGCAGAAACAAATTGTTTAACTGGAGAGTGACAGCAGACAAACTTTTTAAAATAGAAGAAAATTCATGATTTTATTTTCTTCTGGAAGAAAGTCCTTCTGTCAGTACACTATGGGCTTTTGTGACCACATATGGACATTATTCACTAAAATATTTGTGACGACCAAGAGATTTCTACCAGATTTTTTTCAAACATATGTGAAACATACATGCTTGTTTTTATTTGACATAAATGTAATTCTTCTGAACTTAGCCCAAAGACATCTTTAGTGGGAAATCCAGTTTGAAATCTCTAGGGAAATAAATATATATTCTTTGTAACATATCATTTGTCTGGGAGAATAAACATGCTTCTAAAAGTAAGCCAGTTATTTCAAACTTACCTTTTCCTTTGGTTTGAACAATGAATTTAAATAGTTTATTCACCATATGTTGAGACATAATAAAACAAATATTTTGAGTGTTTATCATGAAACAGAAATTGGAACTAGACCAGTGACGGATCCAGTGTGTCTTAGCCTCACCAACCTATTACTGTAGAACTAGAAAGGGAAAAGTCAATATATGCTATAAATATTAGGGAGAGATTGGGAAAGCCTGTATAGGGAAATCCATACTTACTCAACTACATATGCATTCATGACAGAGCTCTTAATTTTCCTGGGCTAATGCCTGTCTGTATTACTAATTCTTAGGCATCGTCCATTCTTTTATAACCATAATCAACTCAATTATTATGTGTCTATTTAGTTCTTTGTCAACATACTAGCTATTATTCCTGGAACTGTCTATGTCCAAATCCCAGTGCATTGTATAAATCTCCTTATGCTTATGAATATAATGCTGATGTATGGTTCTCTCTCCAGCCTAAAGTATTTGTAGATATGGGACAATGGATAAAATACACATCTTAAAGAAATACACAGTCCTGAATATATTCCTTGAATTTTGTTCAGGGGATTGAGAGGCTCGTCTCACATTCCCTCTTTTCTCCTTTCAAATTCTCTGTTATGTGTTTGTTTTATTGTTTTCTCATTACATGGTTCATCTTATGTAATTTAAATTCACCTTTTGTTAGTAATTGATGAATATTCTCTCTAGTATGTGTGTGTTCTCTTAGCCAGTCATTTCAAATACCTCTTTGTTTCGAAGTTATGATCATTTTTTTTATTCACTCTGTTACATGGTTCCATTTATTCTTCAGGTAAGATGTGTGATTTGTTAAGAATGACCACTTAAAATGCTTTAACCAAAATAGTTCTCATATTTAATTTTTTCAGTATTGAATGAAAGAAGGGAGACCCCCTTATGTGGCTTTTGCAGTTTTGAGGTTCTGGGTAGCTCTCCATTAGCTATGAGGCTATACTAAAATAAAAGAAAAAACTGATGTAAGTTTGCTTATGATTTGTTTCTTAACAATTATAAATAAGAGTAAATTGTGTACTTAACCCATGTATTGAAACTGCTGTGGCTGTGTGTGCAAGAGAGTATGTTTTACTTTTTTATTTATTTATTTATTTATTTATTTATTTATTTATTTATTTATTTATTTATTTCGAGACAGGGTTTCTCTGTGTAGTCCTGGCTGTCCTGGAATTCACTCTGTAGACCAGGCTGGCCTCAAACTCAGAAATCCGCCTGCCTCTGCCTCCCAAGTGCTGGGATTACAGACATGTGCCACCACACCCGGCTTACTTATTTTTAGAGATATTATTTTATTTTTTATTTGAAGTTTTGCTTCCTAAATCTAACTTACAAGATAGATAAAAAATAAAAGTAATTTAAAATATTATTTAGACATTCTTTTTTTCTCTGGCGTGAGCAGAGTGAATACCGTAGGGTTTTCAACAGAAAGAGAAACAAACTCAAAATTTGGCACAATGATACAAGTTGATTTTCAAAATTCAGTCAAAAGTAATCAAATGAATTGATTGTTTCTGTTTATCATAATAGATTGATTCTTAATGTATAGCTTCAGAACTTAGAAAATGAGAGATGCAAGGTTTTTTTATATTATCATTATTATCATCATCATTATTGTTGTTAATGTTATTGTTATCGATGTCTGTATTCCAAAGAGAAACAGGGAGAAAAGGTTTAGAGTTGTGTGGGTGGGGAAGTCAAGAGTGTCAGATCTAAACCTTTGCTTCCACAAGATGGCAGACCAGGTACAAAGGGACTTTGGCCAGGTTAACAGGAGGATTGCTATCTGGAAGGCAAGCTGAAAGGTTTCAGTTTACAACAAAACCAGATCTCTTAATGCACTTTCTGTTTTTCAGGACCCTCCCTGAATCCTCTTGGAACTCCCTTTAACCTTTCCCTAAAGATCAACTACCTCTGGCAAGAACACCTAGACTGTTTCAACTCGAATTTCTATGCTGATGACTATCATGTAATATCTACTTGCTTTTACACTCCCTCCCTCCCTCTTCCATGGCTTTGGCAGTTTGAACACCAATAAATCTTTCTTCCTGCACACAGAGCTGTCTAGTTTGGTAGGTTTTTTTGCACTGTTGCTTATCTGGTGAATCTGAAAAGACTTAGAGAAGGAGAAACTGTAATCAGAATATACTATATGAAAAGAATCTTTTTTTAAATAAAGGCTGAAATAAAAATAAAAATTATGGACTAAGTTTTGTTGACAGACAAGGTTTCAGGACAGCCTAATAATGAGTCTGGGACATGATTATTAGTAATCAACCTTACATGAATATACTATGGTAAAGAGCAGACAGATTAGTAAGAAATACAAAATATATAGTTTGGAAAGAAAAGGTATATTAACTAGCTGAAGCTACAGTAAGGCTCACTCTGGAAGAGGCTGTAATTTCCAAGGGGATTATTATCTTAAGGATAGTCTAGGGTTGCTCTGGATAAAGGGAAGTATGCCTTTGGGGCAAACTCCACCCAGGTGGACGTTACACTTGGGAGAGAAAAAAGGTCTAAGTTTTTCCTGCCTCTACAAAACAAGACAATTCAGCCAGTTGAGGATATAGCGCAAGCAAGCAACTTAACTTGGCAGAGTTGTCCAGGTAGAATGGAAGGATGTATTCAGGAGTTCTATACTCTTTTTCCACACTTACAGAAAGCCACTGAGGCCAGACAATATGTGGCAGAATCTCTGCATATGTTTCTTCAGAGGCCATTGCATGAATATGGGAATGTTAGCACTAAATTGCACTGGCAACCCAAAAATATTGTAGATTCAGAGCTAAAGGGTATTTGTCAAAGAGGAAGAGAGAAAGCAACAGAAAAGGGGTAGAGTTGAGCCGAGAGAGAGAGAGAGAGAGAGAGAGAGAGAATGAGAGAGAGAGAGAGAGAGAGAGGAATATTCCAAGCATCAAACCTGAAAAGTCAGAACCATCTAGACCCTTTGACAGTGCACATGGATCAAGAGAACTTAGTGTTCACATTGCTGTACTTCAACTAGTTATTTCCCATACAATAGTCCCATGCTGGCTAGTTTTAAGGGAGTTTTGACACAAACTATAGTCATTTGCTATAATTGCTCTGTAAAACAAGAAAGCAAATTGTATACTTCAAACCTATAATGATACAGAAATGTACCATTCCAATATGGCTGAATGGGAGCTATCATAGGTTGTCTATTGCTGTGATGAACCACCATGGCCAACACCAACTCAGAGATGAAAGGATATATTTGTCTTACACAGCACACCCCTTTTATAACTGAAAGAAGCCAGGACAAGAACTCAAGCAAGGCTCCATTGATCCCTAATTAAGAAAAATGCTCTAAGGCCTTGTGTTCTTTCCCCCAGAAATCCTGAGGTATTTTCTCAGTTGAGGCTATCTTCTTTCAAAATGTATAGAATTTGCTTTCTTGTTTTACAGAGATCTAACTACACTTAAAAAGAATTGCCATGGGTCTTGAATAAGACTGAATGTTTTGACTTTTGAACAGTGTTGATACATGGACATTTAAAAATGGACAAAGTATGTTTGCATTATATGGCCACAAGGCTATTGGGCTGGAAGCAGAGGACTGTAGTGGTTTGAATGAGGTGGCTGAGACATGTGAATACTTGGTCCCAAGCTGGTGTCTCTGTTTGAGGGGGTGTAGATCTCATGGCTTGTTGGAGGAAGCATGCCACTTGAGCATGCTGGTTCCTCCTCATGTGTTAAATTGCAAACCCTCTATTTCTGCTTAAGGTGCAATGTCTGCTAGTTGGTGCCATACTTTCCTGCTATGACAGAATATCATCCACTAGAAACAATAGCCTGATATACATTTCTTTCTTAAATCATCTTGGTCTATTTATTTTATCACAGCAACAGAGAAGTAAAAAAAATTGTTTCTTAGAGTTCTTTCTTTTTTAATAACTTCATTGGGTTAAAGATGTTACTTGTTGCTAGATGCCTCAGTTTATAGTGTAACTAAGGACTATCACTGTAGCTATGATGGTCCTTGTTACTATAGTGTAACAAAGAACTATCACTGTAGCTATGATTGATATTATTATCTATCACACTTATCCCACCTTCAAAGATAATAGCTAACATCTAAAAATGTATTTCAATTGTTGAAATATGATGACTGAAAACATTGACAATGTGAGAGACCATGAAGACTGTGGGAGCATCATTAGCATAAGATTTAAGCATTTAACTCAACAGATAAACTAGAGCCCTAGGGACAGAGGACAGTTATATTTTGATAGAAGGAAAGGAAGAGAAAGATAAACTACAACAGCTTCACAGGGTTTACTAAGCACAGCTTTATTTAGACCATGCAATCTCCTTTGAACAACTCATTTTAACAATGTTTATTTTAAGAGGTCACTATTTGAAGTTAGTATACTAAATTCCCTTGCTGTTGGACCTTTAGAAAAATAAATGTACTGTAAAATAAGTTAGCAAAGGTGGTACAAAAGAAAATCTATGAGGAAAACCTTTTAAAGGTAAACACACTTCAAAATACAGCTGTATCAAAGATACAGAGGAGATGCAGGAAAATGCAAATAATTGTATAGTACTCAGTTCTGAACCACAATAAAAAGAGAAATATATTCATAAGAGTCTAGGTACAGTTGTACTGCCAGGAAAGAGCTCTCTAGTGCCCACTGGAAATAACTTTTCTCATTTCTAGCCAGAATACAGCAGCAGTAAAGAAAACAAACAGAAAGAATAGATACTGAGTCTGTTCTAAAACAGGCAATGTAACACCAGATGTCAAGGTTCACAGTTAAATTATGGGGAATGGTTCCTTCTTTCACCTGAGCTTCAGGTTAGATCTTATTGGAATGCCATGTCTTTTTAACATAGACAGTAAAACAAAAATAGCCGCAAACTTCCATCACACATATAAATAAAATATTTGCAGAATGTAGTGCTTAATTCTCATTAGTATACTAAAGAAATTAGGGAATGAATTTCTATACCTATTAGTTCTATTTAGATAAAATATTTAACAATTAAAAATAATTTATTAAAGTTTCTGTGCAATTGTGTGTTCAATGCAATACAATTAAGATGGCCTGAGACGCCACTATGCATTTTATGCAAATTAATACTGTGTGTCAAAAATATTAAGTGACATACATAATAATAAAGAACTATCGGGTAGAAAATAAAAATCAGTCCATTTTAGCTTGCCTCAAATTTCAACTAAACCACAAGAGCCAAGAGATGAACATAGAAGAAATGCTTAACCTAAAGAGCTGGCCTGTAAAGTCCCAAAACTACTAAAATTAATTTTTCTCAAATTTTCCATATTTAGTTAGAGTTTATTTAATTTATATTAGAAATTAAGTCACATTTGTCCTATTTCATGCTCAATATGACCCTGTAAAACAGATACCATAATAATCTTTCACTCAGACTTTTGCCGGTACATTATGGAGTAAGACTGTACTTACTTCTGACTCTAGGTGCTAGGCTTCTTTCAATAACCAAACCAATTCAAGCAGTAATTTTACTTAGAAATTTTTAAAGACCATATGAGCTCTTTCTTTAAAATATTTGTTCTTAACTAGCCCTTACTAAAAGACTATCTCCCGTTTTTCCCTTAAGTAGTTTGCAGTGGGAATTTTATCATCAAATCTCATTGGGTACAGTTTCTGAAATCAATTTCTGTGAAGTAGTCATAAATTAACACAAAATTTATGACTAGCAACCCATGTGTTCATAAGTACTATTATTAATCATACATTTATTTATTTTGATGAAAAAGTGATGTGAGTTACTAATAAGATCATCAAAATCTTCAATAGACCTGAGGGAACAAAATAGAAATATAGAATAGAATATTAATTCATCTAATCACCAGTGCTCCTTGACGATCCACCTGCCAAGGGCATTATTAGTCCTAAAGACAGTAACTAACATCGCAATATGACAAATATTTTTGGGAGCATGCATCATATCCAAAACAAACAAACAAACAAACAAACAAACAAATAAATAAGAGACACTGATATGTTCAAAGCAAAGAAGCAAAAAACCAAAGGGCATTTTTTTTTCTTGAAAGAGGTGATAAGAATTTGAAGTTTGGGGATCTTGTGAGTCTATGATGACTACTAAATTTCTTAGTTTATGAGAGAAATAACTGTGGGAGTAAATTGAAATAATCCCCATTTTCACTAGGATCTCATTTGGGAAGACAGTGTTGATTGATATTGTCAGCCATAATTCGCTTTTCTTCTTAATTAATCCAAAAATTTGAATACAAAATGTTAGATGAGGGAAAAGAACAATCTTTTGTGATGTGATATTTAAGTCAATATCTAGGAATATAGTTTACTTAGGTATAAAATAGTCTAGGCCATGCATGGACTTTCAAAATCTCTAAGGTGGGAATCATTCAGAATTTTCAAAGATCAATGACTAAAATTGTTGTATGGACAGCCATGAACAAGAATGAAACACACCACAATAAGAGTCTCAGCCTCATAAGATCAGAATGAAGATAATCTTTAGTCTGGAGAAGTTCAAACCTATAGGGTGAGTTTGATAGAAAGTACAGTAGTTTATCCTACATTCCTCACTTGTGGTCTAGATAGATTTAAAGTAATGTATGGTTAGATGGTTAGTATGTGTGGAAAAGAAAGACCAAGGATGAACGATGAGGTGTAATCTACTGGATTGGCAAAGTCTGTAGGAATTATGGGACTTTGTGAAATGACACATAGACACAATTGCTCAATTTTAAACCAATATGCTATGAATATCAAGTCTGAGATAAGAAACAGAACAATCGGTGACATATGTCCCCTCAGGTACCTGACTCATCCCAACGAGGAAGTATGACAATCCTGAGGACTGAAGTCAGAAGTTTGATTTACTAATATAATTTGTTTTGGATCCTGTTTAACACTAGTTTGAAACTGTTGAAGTAAGACACAAAGACAACGGATATATGGGCAGACTATCCCTTAATTACTCTCCTTCTTAATATTGTCAGTTGCATAGCAGAAAGTATAAAAGCACATGCAAGAGTTATGGAAAATAAGGGATAATGTAAAAGTGAATTTAGCTGATTTAAAGAAATTATTATTTTTTATTTAAGAAATAGAATAATCCAAAATTGAAAATCAGAATCTAGTATTTAAAGTAATATCCCAAACCAATGTATTTCCCGTGTATTTATTTAATTAGTTTTATTAAATAAAATTAATTTGTTTAGAGACACAGTTGCTGTAGGCAGTCCAAGATGGCCTGAGACTCACACAGTTCCCATGGGCTCTGCCTCACCAGCCTTTTCCCTCAGTTTCACTAGTGTTGGGATTGTGGGTCTGTGCTATCACTCAGACAGTGTGTGTAGCTTTTCAAATAGAATTCATGTCTATAATTTTTACTCTCAAAATATACAAGGGGAAATTTGAATCTAATAGTTATCTCATTTATTCCAGTGGCATTTTTTTCTCTTCTAAAATCTTGTGGGACAAATATCATCTAACTCACAAGAAGAGTCTAACAGTACAGTAAAAATGAGAGACAAAAACTATGATGTGGATAATTACCCACTATTTGTATACAGTCTCTGACACTCATTTCCATCTGTTATGCTAGTGTATTACCTGAATAGTTTACAAACTGAAGTTTCAATTTAGGATTTTTTTCCTTCTAGTGGGAAAAATGCTAGTGGAAATTTCATTTGTATTACAATTTAATTCTGGATTTTACTTTCAATTGTACCCAGGGCTTACTTTGGTGTTTTCAAAAATGTATTTTGAAGACCATTTATTCAGTTAAATTTGAGAATGGAAACATGCTGGGACTTTTATCCCACTTGGTAAGCAGCCATCCTGCAGTTTTATCCAAGTTTCCCCAGGAAAATGCCAGTCGGGAATAGAACTGACAAATATATTCAATCAAAGATGGGATTTTTTTGCTCTTAAGTTGCAAATGGCCTCATTAAAATAAAAACACTTCCTTGGGGACTGCATAAAGCAGAGTATTGGTACCTAAATGGTATTTATGACCATGCTAAATGTAAAGTGAATTAAAATTTAAAGGATGATAGTCAGGTAGGCCACAGACATCTGTAGAGCAATGTCCATTAAGAAGATGGAAGAAATAGCTGTCCCAGATGACAGGCCATGTCAGGTTAGTGGTCAGCTGTACCTCTGCACTGAGTGCCACAGCAAATGAGAAACACATTGCCCAGGGGGAAAGGACTTAGAAATATTTATTTTAGACTATGGAATAAAAACATGAAACCAACATTTTGAAATCTCTATCCATCATTGTCATCAAAATCAAGCCAAAAGAATAGGAAAAATAAGATGTGGATTGATAATAAATACCCTCACATGTGCTTTGATAAACTGTATATATGCCAACTCACTTCTATTTGTAGAATCAACATAAAGTGTAATCTTTTAAATGTATAATTATGACCATGATACTGTAACCAAAGAGAGGTTCTCATGCTCAGCTACAAATAAAGACCTTATTTAACAAACAATAACATCAAAAAAATATGATGAAGCCTATAGGGAGTTAATTCACCAAGGATTGCATTTTCTTACAATGTGACTGTGTTGTCAAGCCACTTGCTATTTGGTTTTTTTCACTTTCTTGGATCACAGTTTTTTTGTGTGTACACATTTTTCTCTTGCACCTTTCTTATCACAATCCACCATTCTTCTTCATCTTCTTTTTAAATGATATTAAGTTCTTTTAAGTGATGAATCGTAGAAACAAGAAATCTGATCAATCAATTAAAAGGCACCAAGTATTCCTTTGTAATCACTTTTCCTCTGGTCTTTTCTGTGTGTTTCTTAATATTCTCTCTCTCTCTCTCTCTCTCTCTCTCTCTCTCTCTCTCTCTCTCTCTCTCTCTCTCTCATAGGAAGCATCCACACAAGTGTTCACATACAGTATTTTAAATATATTGATTTGGAAAATTAACTCTAACATTGATTTGAAAATTAGAGTTAATGCTGTTAATTGAAATTTCCACTGACCCTGAATTTTTTTCATAATAAGAGATTAACAGTCTCCAACTCTGGTTTTCTGTATTGCTCAAAATTGAAAAATTTTCCTAATAAGTTTGGGATTCATTTTCCAAGTCTTAGGATGTGCTACTTTGATCCATATTGGCAAAACACCACCAGTCTTACTTCTTTAATGGATGTAAAACTATCATCAGTCAAAATCTAGAGCATGTCCCTGACAACCTCTGAAGCCTTGAAGATTCACGTTAAGTATGACATTTCCAATAGGATTTGGAGTGAGCATGGGGAACTGAGTTCCAATGTAGTAGTCCAGTGGATAGCAGACTATTACTGAATCAGTGATCTCTGACATGCATGAGAAGTCTAATGAGAAATAAAATAGCATAGATAACTGGATTCCAATCTAGTGAAGCAAATTTGGTAGCTTGGTACGGTGATCTGCATCCTAACACTCTAAGTGAGTAAAGCAAAAGATATCCAGGCTCAAGGTGAGAATGAGCTACATAGAGCAAGTCTGAGGCCAGTCTGGAAGACTTAGTAAGGATTATGTCTCTCAAAGCTAAAAATAATGAAAAGAAAGGGGTGAAAGGAGAAAAAAAGGGAAAGGAAGAAGAGGAATAGTTGGGGAAATCTTTATTCCCTATGGAATCTTTACATATATTGCATGGAATTTTTTAAAATCTTGAATTCTGTGATTCTCAGAAACCTAATATTTTATTTATCTGACCTCACATCTAAGCACCTATGTCATGGTACAGGGGAGTTTGGGCAATGTGGGTGTTGAGTGCTGGTTTATACACATGCAGGGGTTGTTATGATTTCAAAGCATAAAAATGACGGATAAACTAATGTGTGTGCCATCTTCTCTCAAAATAGCACAGTTAAATATGCATAGATTTAATAAACAGGAAGCCATGTTTCAAAAACCAATCAGAGATAGCCTCTCAAGGATCTCTGAACCATGCCCCATCATAGCTAGCTTCCTATTCCATATGTACAGGACTCACTAATCCAACTAATTCAGTTGTGAAGGAATATTTAGATATCATATTGGTCACTTGATCTTCTCCACTCTAAACAAACTATCTATGCTAGCAATAGATTCATACTATTTTCCTAAAAAAAAATTGGAACTAAATGTGTTCTTATGAACTTTCAAAACAATGCTGAGTCTATTTAGACATAAAGGTTTCTACTGGCTGGGATCAAACTATACTACATCATGGCTGTTTAATAAGGAAACGTTTTTATAGCTCTCCAACCTCACACTTATTCCTGAAGAAGTCATCCTCAATTCATGGAAGCAATGTGATAAGGATAGGTGACATAGAGTGGGACTTGGGCATGCCATCCCTAGAAACTGTAATCGGAAACAGCTAAATTGCTAAAGATATATTTATCACTCTTCATTAAGAATGTGTCATTAGGGCCTTACAAATACCCAGACAGATGATCTCAGTCAAACATTGGGCTGACCACAGGGTCCCCAATGGAGGAGTTAGAGAAAGGACTGAAGGAGCTGAAGGGGTTTGCAACCTCATAGGAAGAAAAACAATATCAACCAATCAGAGACCCCAGAGCTCCCAGGGACTAAGTCGTCAAACAAGGTGTACACATGACTCCAGCTACATATGTAGTGGAGAACTGTCTTGTCAGGCATCAATGGGAGGGGAGTTACTTGGGACTATGAAGGCTCAATAGATACCTCAGTATAGGGAAATTGAGGGTGAGGAGGTAAGAGTGAGAGGGTGGAGGAAGTCCCTCAGAGAAGCTGGGAGAGGGAGGATGAGATAGGGAGTTTCTGGGCAGGGGAGAAACTGGGGAAGGGGATAACATTTGAAATGTAAATAAAGAAAATATCCAATAAAAAACAAAAAAATAAATACAAACATCTTCCCTTAAAGAAAACAAATGTGTATGTGATTAGGTATAATTTTACACCTATATCAAATAAATAAAAAGAAGGATATGTCTGCTTCTAATAAAAATAGTACAAAGGCAACTAACTAGACTTTGAAGCATTTTCCAATCATTGACTCAGAGATTAAAACTTTAAATCCAACCTGGAAGTTGGTGGTGCATGTCTTTAATCCGAACACTTGAGAAGTAGATACAGGTGGATCTCTGAGTTCAAAGTCAGCCTAATTTACAGAGTGTGTTCCGGGACAGATATGCCTACACAGAGAAGCCCTGTCTTGAAAGAAAGAGAGAGAGAGAGAGGGGGGGGGCGAAGAAAGAGAAGAGAAGAAAGAAGAAAGAGAAAGAAAGATAAGGAAAGAAAAGATAAAAATCAAATAAACAAACATATAAATTTAAATGTTTGACTTGAAGAAAAGAATTTCAAGCATAAAATACTACCTATTAGACTTAAATTTCCTTAATAGTGTTCAGGTTCATACTTACACTTGGCTGCAAATATCGGACTCAGTGATTCTGGGACAAGAAACTGCCTATGGAAGCATGTAGAGCTGATTTCCATTGTCTAGATGAAAGGTGCAACATTACCCCTTAGTGTCAAGTAAGAAATTGCGATGCTCTGAATGAAAATGGTCCCAATAGTTTCATAGGGAACAGTATTATTTGAAAGAATTAGCACATGTAGCCTTGTGAGAGTTGGCATGGCATGACTGGAGAAAATGTTACTGGGGGTGGTCTTTGAGGCTTCAAAAGTTAAAGTCAAGCCCAGATGGCTCACTCTATTCCTGCTGATCCAGATGTAGAACTCTCAGCTCTCCAGGACTATGTCTGCCCACATGCCACCGTCCTTCCTCCCATGATGATAATGGATTAATTGAGCTGAAAGCTATCCCCAATGAAAAGTTTTCCTTTAAAGGGTTGCCCTGCCCATGGTGTCTCTTCACAGCAAAAGGACATTGACTTGGAAACTAAGCCAGGCAAGTTGAGGATTGGTCTGTTGCTGTACATTGTAATGCTAAATCCTGGACTCAGGAATGAAAGAATCCTCACATATACAAGTAATGCCAGGTGGATTTGCTCCTTGTTTTAAAACTATTGGTTTTTGTTTCTTTGTTTTTGTTTTGTTTTGTTTTTCTAGACAGGGTTTCTCTGTGTAGCCCTAGAACTCACTCAGAGTGAGTTCTATCCTAGAACTCATTCTGTAGACCAGGCTGACCTTGAACTTAAAAATCCTCCTGCCTCTGCCTCCCATGTGCTGGGATTGAAGATACCCACATGTGGGCAAAGAGAGGTAGATGGGGTATTGATTCCTGGGCTTGGGGTCAGGGCCATGAAAAGAAGATGCCATGGGGTAGATGAACCATAAAAACATGACCATGGGGACTGGCCAGTTGGAATTAAGAGCAGTCCAGATGTAATGTGACAAGTTATAATGCAGTTATTGGCAGGAAGTAGACATAATAGCATAGTGGGTAGATTCTGCTCTGCTCCAGTGCTTTAAAGGTTTATCATAATAAAAAGATTTTGAGTCTTTTATCTGGAAACTGAATGATTCAAGACAGTGTAGAGACCCCCAATTGAGATTATGTATTGACTACAATAGGTCAATGGTGGCACATGCCTTTAATCCCAGCATTCAGGAAGCACATACAAGTGACCACTCTGAGTTTGAGGCTTGGCTGAGCTGGTCTATTAAGTGAGTTCTAGTGCAGCCAGGCCTACAAAGAGAAACTCTGTCACTCAAACAAACAAACAAAAAACAGAAATTAAAACTGCTAGCATATAAAAAAATAAAAACATAATGGTTTCTATATATAATAAAGGAGGGAAAGGCTTTTTTCATGGGGTACAGAGAAAACCTTGAAATGTCTGCCCTTTTTTTCTTCAACATTCACCACACAGTCATATACATCATGGGACAATTTAAGTGTAGGAAGGACCAAGGTTCATTTATAAATAAAGATGATCACTCAAGGTTGACCTCCTGGTCTTGAAACAACATATCCATGACACTAACACTCCTGTTTATACCAGCTGTGAGTTGTACAGCTCTGGGGGAAACACGTGGAAAGAACTTAGAAAAACATTCTAATTGGGTAGCAGCATTCCCTGAATGGTGTCTTGGGCAACCCCAAGGTAAGTTGAGTCACAGCATCGATTCCCTTCATCTTCTTCATTGCAAATGCAATGTGATCGATCGGCTGCCTAAAACTCCTTCCAACCGGACTTCCCTGTCGTGATAGACTGAACTCTAGAACCCCGATGCAGACTAAATGCCTTCAAGTTTAAGTCACTTATTTTAGGATATTTGATCACATCAAAGGAAAAGTAACTATTTCAGCATCCGGTCAACTATTACACAATGCTAGCGTGAAACTAGGTAAGTTGTATCCTTATTGAAAAGTTGTTTCTCTCTATTGTATCTCTGTGCATGGAACTGATCTGCACAAGATAAGTAAGCTTAGTCATCACGAAAGCAGGGGTAGAGTTTGGTGTCCAGAAACAAGCTACCTTATTGTTCTCAGGATTTTTAGAAAGAAAACCTTCAAGTGTTACAATGATACAAAAGTATCAATCTGCAGCTCTCCCAGTGCTGGCTTCCTCCCCCTCTTCCTCCTCCTCCCCCCCCCTCTTCCTCCTCCTTCTCCCCCTCCTCCCCCTCCTCCTCCCCCTCTTCCTCCTCCCCCCTCCTCCCCCTCCTCCTCCTGCTTGTCTTCCCAGCTGAAGGTTTGGATTGACTAGGGCACACCTGGAGTTAGCCCCAAGGTTTGGGGTCCATTTCCAGGCCAAAACCTAAGTTTCCAGTTCAGGGCTTCCAAATTCCATTAAGGTTCCCATGAATCAGGCAGGGCTAATTCAGTCCTGAGCAATCAATCACACTCACTCCATTTTGTGAGTAGGAGTGATTGATGGTTCTCTCCTGGTCATGGCTGACCTAGACGTAGGAAGCAGACCTGAGGACGCTGCCTCATGTGTGAGTGGCTTATTTAGAGTCAGTCAACTGAACAAAACGCTCATGTGTCTTCCCTCCCTCCTAACTAAGACAAACCCACATCCTTCATACATTTCCTGCTGGCTCTCACTGGCTTGGAACTAGTGTCAATCTCATCCTGTGATTTTCAAAGCCAATCTGCATGCCTGCACCCCTGCACACTATCTTACAGCCCTCAAATACGGGGACCTCCATATTTTTTTTCACTTGATCTTTTCTGTTTAAACTCTCTCTGCTAGTTTGTAAACTCTTGCGTCCTCATCCATACAGAGGAAAAAGGCAGAAGGGTTTTTTACTCTTCCTTGCTGCTTTCGAGTCATTTGTTACAGAAGAGAAAGACAAGAAGTGTAATTTTAACTGGCCTCTACTTTTCTCACATTGTTCTTTCAAGCAGTAAGGGGGGCAGGGAGGGCATGCTGCCTCTCTGTTTCTGAATTAATATATTTTGCTTGCAGTGTTGGCAGCTGTGGTGTTTTATGTTTTTTTTTTCTTTCTTGAGAATATTCACGTTGCATCTCAGAGAACAGCATGGAATCCTGTTACAGTCATCATTATCTCTGAGCCAAAAATCACCACTGCTGTTAGCTTCCACATGCAAGTATCTCGCACTCATTTCTGTGATAAGAAGCTTCCTCCTGGCTTCACACCCGTGGAATCCACCCTGGCAGCTTGTGTTATCAAAGGGAGGCTAGAGTTTCCCACTATTTTCAGGATTGTTATTTTCTATCAGATTCCTGAAGCTGCAAAAAAACTGTTACAGAAATGATTAGAGAAGTTTCTAAAGTTCACAATGGAAAAGCCCCACAAAAAGAATTCTTATTCATCATTTCTCTTCATTGGTGAAGAGGAAACAGAGGGTTCTTCTCTCTTGTCTTGGAGAAATACCATGGTTACAAAGCAATCACCATATGCATTAACAGGAAATTTCCCACAGGATTTGTTAGAGAAAAAAAAGGCACAATATCATTGATAACTCAGAGAGAAGTAGCTGATGATTACACATAGGGATAGAAATACAAGACAGACCTTGTTCAGCATTAACTGTAACTCATTCAAAATGCAGTCAACTGCATACATGGCTGTACATGGTACGATAATCAGAGAAGAGTGTCATAAAATACAAAATACATCTGTGTGAATATATGCACTGTGTATGTGTGTCTGGTAAGATGCATTTTTGAAAGTTCAATATTTTGCTTAAATAAAAACATGAGAACAGATTCTTTTCTAAATTTAGCAGAATCCCTCAGAGGAGTGAAATATTTTTAGGCAACATTTATAATTGTATAATCTTTGTCTTGGCCTCAAATACAATAAAACACATTCTATGGTAATTGCAAATTACATTTCTTTGGGTTTTCTGATTTAATTCCTCCTTTATTGCAAAGGTTAGGAAATACCATAAATACATGTTTTCAAAAAATGTAGTTAAGTAGTCCATGTTACATTTAATTCTGTCAATACTTTAAGTAAGGATTGGCCAGTTAAGCTGATAGGCTTCATGCTTTGGGATCTGAATTGGGAGAGAAGGCGCATGTGAGAGAAAGAAGGTATTCTTTTGTCAAGAGGCAGCATCCTATATGTGTCCTTCGTTTTCTCATGGCAACAGAAAGAAATTCCCCTTTACTCTTTCATGGTGCCCCTGACAGCTTAGGAAGCATCTTCCTCTGAAGGCAGGGGCGGCACACTGACTTCAGGGGGAGTAGGCAGGCAGCCCACTATGAACAGGTCTTCTTTCTCCTCCTGTCATGGCCACACAAGTGACACTGAGAAAGTGAGTGTGAAGTATTGTTGAGTCACAAAAAGAATCTTTTGTTGTGTGTCATATAAATATTTTTAGATCAAGAAGCAAATTTAGGCCCTAGTCAGGAGAATTAGGAGAAATAAATAAAATATATAAAATAATGACATAATGATTAGGTGCCTACAACCCTTCCTGATGGCAGAGACTATTGGGAAAATTGTCTTATTGAGTAGTGGAAATATTTTATTCTGTTGGTTACTAAAGCTGCACATGTCTTGTAGTAGAAGGCACATCATGGCCCTAAATAAACAAAAGTGAGGATTCTATTCAGTGCCCCAGCTATATATCAGAATGTGTTTATTAATGTTATTTGGTGAGATGACTTTTAAGCAAAGAATATGTTGGTGAGATATGATAACTTTTGTGATAGAGACAGGCAGATGCATATCAAATGTATATAATCATCGGAGGGTAGATAAGAAAATATTGGCCTTGCTTCAAATGAGATAGAAAGAAAGATAGACAATTATTATTTATCAGAGATGTGGTGGAAAGAAATCAGGGCCAGGTATGTAGAACTTCCAGGAAATACAGCTGTAAGCAAATAAACAGTAAAATTTTAGATTCACATTATTGAAATGTTTCTGTGCTTGGTTAACTAAATAACTAATAAAATATATGGCAGTTTTAAAGGTAAAATGTTGATTATTACCTACAAATAAATGGCAGTCATGCACGTTTTAAGGTTAATATATATCATAATTACCAGAAAACACTAGTTTTGAAAGAAACTCTTATTTCTGAACTGCCTTAAGTCCATATGTTAAAGACCTTGCAGACTCTATAGCATGAAAACATAGATACACACACAAAGCACACACACACACACACACACAGCACACACACACACACACACACACATACACATACACACACACACACACACACACACACACACACACACATTACCTAAGGGGTAAATTTCCCAACACTGCTCATTACTCAGCTCAACTTGGTAAAGATATCATGTTTGTAAAATATATCCATAATATATACTGATGATATTGTCTACAATTGGGTGGATTTAGAGTTCCTATCTAGAATAATATATGTATACTTATGGTTCATTTAAAATCATTATTATTACATTAGTCATTATTTATGAGTATGTGTGTGCATGCCTGTGTGCATATGGAGTGTGGAAGTTTATGGAAATGTCTCTTACTTGCCCCCATAAAATAACCCCAGTTCTCATCATTTATGTTCACATACAGTAAAAGAATAAGAGACAATCATAGTGATCACTGTCAAGGCCACAGCGAACACAACGTAACAGAGGACTTCCTGGTGACAGGTTTATGAAGCCGATTTTAGTACTTCTGTCACATAATTTGAAAGAAGCATCTTCACCCAAGATAAATGGGAGGTTTTATAGGTTTTTCAGGCTCAACACTATTGACATTTTTTTGATTAGATAATACTTAGCAGTTCAGGGTTTTCTAGGCATTATTTCTATGCTTAACATTATCCCCCATCTCTCCTACAATGGACATAGTATTATTTACCCACCCAACATACTAGTTAAGAAAATTAAATTGTCTCTATTTAATTATATTATATATTAAATGTCTCTATAGCATTTAAATACGTTTTTATGAGAACAATGAACCCTAGTTGAAAATTACTCTTTTAGAAATCCTTTAGAATAACTTCACTTTCACATTAAATACCTTGTGTAGGGTTTATGTTATAAGATAATTTAGAAACACACTCCATACTAATACTTGTGAAGCCCACTTAGCTCAAACTTTCAGAGAAATGTCTCAAATTCCAAGTTTATATCATGTAAATTCATGCTTTTTATTGTATAAACCTAATAAACATTGCATTAAGTGAAGAGTCAGATAAGTTTATAATACTTTCTAGGCCTCTATCAATCAGGTCTCATTAGTATCACTCAGTCTAAACAAAACTTTGGAAAGTATGCTATAATTTGTATAACAAAGAAATATGAGGCAAACTGTTAACTCTGTTGTGGTTCAGCATGTTTCCCCACTGGTCAATCTTGACTATTATCAGATAGAGTAATTGGCTGCCTAGTGTAGCTGTAATCCTTCCAAGAAAAACGAAAACAGTTATTATTAAGAGAATATCTTTAATATGAGTGTACTGGGAGTTCAGTGAAATATGTGTCATTTCTTTTAAAATCAGCCAAGCGGTTGGACGAAATCGTGAGAATGTGAATGAACCTGGAAGATGAACTGGGAGGCCAGGGGAATGGTCATGTGAACAACATAAACTGTAGTTTTCCAAGCTTCCCTTTTTTTCTTATCCCAAAACAAGAGCCTGAGCTCATCTCTCTTTTTCCCATCTCTAATTACTCCATTCTGCCCTCTGAGCATCTTCACTGCCCCTTTATCTTTTCAAGTAACTCTAAACTTTTGTCTACTCTAAATGCTTCCACAGGCTGCTTGCCAAAAGATGCTTGCAAGAGTGGACTGTTTGTGGAACCTTTTTGCTGAGCCCCCTTTCTAACTTCCTCCCTGATTAACCTTAGTGTTTCCCAACATTTGTGTTTCAAAGGCTAAAAGCAGCTTGTTCGTTTTCTTACTGGATGCGCATTTTAAAGGCATTCTCTTTCCTATTCACTGCTGTAAAATCACTAGTATAACACGGATTGGTGCAGATCTGCAACTATGGCTTTCCAGCAAAGGGGAACGGAAGCAAGAGCTCAAAGAAACACAGAATAAAATTAAATTCTACTGAAAAAATTTTTAAACAGATGATCCCAAATAAATTAAGTGCTAACCGGCAACATACCATACAAAAGTGGGAAAGAAGAAAGAGAAGGAATAAAAGGATAAAGGCGAAATGGAAAGAGATGGGGGTGGGGCTACCGAAGGCCTAAGAGAAGAATATGTTATGTGTGAGGCAGGGGGATAAGGAAAGGAAAAGGAACAACAAGGTTAACCAAAATCAAGTGTGTTTGAAAAAGCTGTGTGGATACAAACTCAGTTTAAAAGCTGCCATCCAAATTTTTATTGTATCTATTTAATAATAATTATATTAATGCAAAAGTACAATACTTCATTAAAAGTGGTATTTCTGAAATTCTTACAGTATAATAGTCAATGGATGGTCCTTTGTGAGTTTGTGGTTCAGGTATAGCTGTATATTTTCTTATATTTTTACTCTTCCTTAATTTTATTTGTTCCCATGTGTTACAATAAATAACTTATTTCCTTTTCTCTGAAATGATTAGCAAAATTTTCTGTGTGTCAGAGGAATAAAACATTTTGAAACGCCTTCTCTTTTAAATGTCTTTTCTACCTTAACACACCAGAAATTGTGCAATTTAAGCTTCCCCTTTATCTGGCTTGCTTATCTCTAAATTAAATCTCGTTTGTGTCACAGTGACTTCTGATTCATCCATGGGCACAGTGAGGAAAGAAAACCTCAAAATAAAGTAGAGAAATCTAACAATTGGATATTGGAGACTGTAATTTAGAAAAACAATGATAAATTAATGTATAAGGATACAAGGTTCATACATGGGGACAAATGACATTAGAATATCGTAAACTAACTTAGGAGAATTACTACAAGTTCAAGGCCAATCTGAACTACATTGTAAGTCCCAGCTTATCCTGAGCTGCTTTGTGAGCCTTGCCTCAAAACTATATTGATTAACTAATTAACTGCAGAAAAACAACAATAATAATAAAAACACAAGCATATTAAAGGAAAATTTATAAATGCAGATTTTTCTTCAATGAGAAGTGGAAATCTTTTAGAAATCCCAGAGATATCCATACAAACAAACAAACAAACAAAAAATGAAGTTGAAAGTTGCTTGATCAATCAATCCTCTCAAAGGATAGAATTGAAGAGAAATTGGTGTTCAAAGGGCCACTTCCATGTCCAGACCAAATTGGAAAGCCCCATTCACAGAAATGCAAGTGTTGTGAAAATAATGTCTTCTCTTATATGGAGACGCCAGTGTCTCTGCATATGTATTAACTTGGCTGGCCCACAGAGTATACTAGCTGTATCAAGCACAAATCTTGGAGGCATTTTGCAGTGGTTTAGATATAGATAACACATATTATTAATTGATTTTAGAGCAAGGTGGGTGCTTTATGCTGTGCGAATCAGTTTCATCCAGCTAGTCCAGGCCTGAGAGAAAATGCCAAGATTTCTCAGAACAGAAATGATTTTACTTTGAGAAAAAGTTCCAAATTTTAGCTGTATGTCTAGTTCGCCAGAACTAGAATTGTGTCAGCTACTTTCTTCATTTTGTCTTCTACCTTCTCTCTTATTCTACTCCTCTCTAATTCATAGATAAATCATATATGCCTATGATATCTATGTTTTTGTTGGTTTCTCCCTTTTAATCCTTTATTAATCTTTATTAATATCACAGCCCAAAGGCAAAATAGATATAGTCATAAGGTCAATGGATGTATTTGGGACAAGATTTCTGAAATCTATCAAATCTAGTGGCTTGCAATAGTAAAGGGCAGCAGAGCCTGGTTTACATAAGAACTGAGAAGTTTCCTAGGTCCAAATTTCAGAAATGGGCCCAGATGCCTTACTTAAGCAAATCTGGGGAACTAAGACTGCTGGGAAGACATTTTAGGCATATTACTTGAAATATTTGCAAGTTCTTAAGCCTAGAACATTTTTATTTCAGTTCTCTTGCCCAAGCAAGCTCTAAGCAACTAAGCTCTATTTTTCTCTAAGCATCATTGGAAACATTGTGCTCAGCATGGTTCAGTGGACATTGTATACTTAATGTAGCATATATTACTTATATATTATTTTTCCTTATTTATTATTTTTTATATTTATATAATAACTTATATATTCTCATTATTTGAATATACATTATGCCCCACCTTTGGGACACTTTTAAAACAGAGAGTCTCATTCACACTGTATATTTCTGGTACTTGGCTGCCAGGAGGTAGTGGGAATAAAGATGAACACCGACTACAATGTATATCTTTGAAAGGTCCACTGTGCTTCAGCAATATTTTTTCTTTCTCTTTTCCAAAGATATAATTCTGGTTCATCTCTTATTCAAGTTATATTTATCTTATCAGTCCTGTTAATTAGAGTCTATTTGGAAAATGCACAAAAGTAGCCATAGGTATTTCTTCCTCTCACTCCAAATATAAAATACCCAATATGAGCTCAATTACTTTATCTTGGGTTTCTGATATGAATTGGGATTAGCCCTGAATTCTTATACACTAGAATGTTTCAGGAAGATACATGTCACCAGAAGGAAAAGTCTATCTAAAGCTGCCTTTGTTGAGTTTGTAGTTATGCACTACGGGAGGGCTATAATAACTGTGTTGCTTTGCTAACTGCCTGACTTTATTTACACTGGTCTTTCTTCTGCCTACCTAGGCAAGACACTTTCATCTCACTCGCTGCTCAACCTTGGATCAATGCCAAATTCCCCACCTTCATGAATGATCAACAAAGCAGCCTGTTGCTAATAACATGTGCACTTGACAGCTGATGATATTTATTTTGGACAGAGCAAATGCAGGCCTTGAATGTTTGATCTTAAGGTAGTGGCGCACAGTGTGTGCGGCCATTCTTACAGGCAGAAAAGATTATGATCTAAATCCTCAGGTAGCCACTCATCTGCCTTTTTAACTGTCAAAGGAAGCAAGTTAAAACTCACTTCTTCATTCACGATTTAGCTGAAACTCAGCCTTGCCATTGTGATTCATCACAGTTATACTACAGCCTTTCAAGCACTGAATCTCACTGAAGTCTCCACACACCAGGCTGGTGCCACAGGGTATTCCTTTACAACAAAGATCTCAAGCATAGTTTAAAAGGAAGTACAATAAAAGAGAAAAATAATGGTCACAGTTGCTACTAGAGACCAGATCCCACAAAATCTACAGTATTTCCCACTTCAGCAGCAGCTAAATTACAAGGGAGGCTATCTGCTCAACAGCTCCAGGTATGATTATGTGGAGTTACCTTATGAAGCTGGTCGTTTTACTTCCTCTTTGATAGTAGTATCCTCCCCAGTAATATCCCAAACTGAGAAAGAACATAGTGTGTCATCCCTTTGCGCACTGGAGACATCAGTAAAAGGCAGATGAAATGGCTGCCTCGTTATCTCCTTTATATTGTGATGGGTCATATGATCTATCAACAAAACTACACAGCTTCTAAGTTTGGTATAGATTATAAACTCTGAGTACACACACCCAACACATGGACAGACACTCAACAATGCATTATATAATATGTAATTACATATGCAATTAGTTTCATATAGATAGATAGATATAGATATAGTTATATAGATATAGATATATTAGATATAGATAGATATAGTAGATATAGATATAGACATAGACATAGACATAGACATAGACATAGACATAGACATAGACATAGACATAGACATAGACATAGATATAGATATAGATACAGGAAATGTTCTATAGGTACATTTTCAATACTGTACATACAATGCTGTCTTCCTTTTCTTTCCTTCAGCTTCCAAAATAAGGGTGTTACTTAGATTTTTTTCCCTATGTATTTCCCCAGGTACATTCCTCCCTCTCTATATATAGCAGTAGTAGGTATTGAACCTAAGATACTGCACATGCTAAGCAGGAGCTATCCCTCTGTGCTACTTCATTCCTTAAGATTTGAGAGTCATAGGTTAATCTGCTCTTCAAGGAGTTGCATAGTTTAGTACATTAAACTGACCTTGAGGCATGAGATTCTTTTGCCTCTATCTTCCAAGTACTGGAATTACAGTTTCTTCTATCACACTTTCCTGATGCTCTAGTCTTTATAAGTTTATTTACTTGTTAGAAATCGCTTAGATGTAGGCATTACTGCTCAGTCTTCAGTAATGGCAAAAAGAAATTTTCTGCCACTATGCTTTTTAAGTAATGCTAAAATGTCTTTGAAGTGGATTATTCCCAATTTTTATTACTGTCCCAAGTAAAGCATGCAATTTAAATGTGATAGTTCATATGTATACCGCTGAGTGTGTCTACGTGCTTATACTTCCTTTCCTGAAGAAAATGGTTCATTACATATGTGCTATAGCACTCTTATCACTAACATAGCCAATTGCTACATCTTTAGAGCATATAACATAACAATGCTTTTTGTTGTTGTTGTTGTTTTTTTTTTTAATCATGGTTCAGAACAGAAGTTTGCTGGTTCCTATGTGCTTAACTTTAGAAGTAATAGGATTGTCTAACCTTGAGCTTTTTAGGTGGGCGTTGTTGTGGGGGGCTAGAGGGAGATCAGCTCATAGAACTCAGATCCCCAAGGTTGAATATCTGTGTGGTCGGTGGTTCTATTTATCAGCTGGGAGCCTCACAGAGTCCTTCTTACATTGTCTTTTCCATGCATGTGTCTTTGAATATTGAAGCAATTCTTGTGTTATTCATAAGGTAAATCCCTTGCTTACACTGCAAGCTAATTCTTGTTATTGTCTATTTCTCTGTGACTTTCTGTTGTGACATAATATTTTTTGTCTTTACCTCAAAAAATTTAGATAGATTAGCTAGATTTAGTCAGATTCTTATGGTTATATTTGACTTGTGTGAGATAATTATCATGTCTTCAAGTCTACAAGCCAGTAGCTAAAATTACACTTTTAAAATCTGTTCTGTTTGTCCTATTGCATAACTAAAATGAAGATATCAGAGTATAGAGAACATGGGTTCTATCTACGCATATCAAATAAAACCATTTCTCATTCTGATCTTCTTGTCATGACAGTCTCAGTAAGTAGTCCTACATATATAAACACTAGGTAAAATGGGCCTCTCTGCTATCTGCATCAAGTATGTATTTTGATAAATGCAAGAGGTTTTGTTTCCTAGCTGCATAGCTACTGTGTGTTATATAGGAAATTATAAGTCAAAGAGTAAAAAACAATGAAAAGGGTCACAAAACTAGAGCTTGATCACAATTAGTTTCATCTATTTCTGATACCAGACATCGCTTTGTTCCTCTAGATGTTTTTTCAAAGACAGTAAAGCAGATGTAGTTTTCATTATGATCTTAGAAAACACTTTTATATATCCTTGGTAATATACATGTACATACATGTTTATATATATATCCACATATATACATATATATCCACACATTGATGAAAATATCATTTTATATATACATAGATTAGTATTCAAAACAAACTTGTTTTATATATACAATTAATTCAGATACCACATAGTCCTTCAAGTCTAAAGAACTGAGTTCTACATATATGTGTGTTCATGTATATGTATACATATATGCATTTGATTATATATATACATATGTATATGTATGTGTATGTATATGTATATTTGTATATGATATATGTCATATATATACATATATATGTGTGTGTGTGTATGTGTCTGTGCATATGTACATGATGTATATAATTGTTCAGTAAGTGAAGGCCCTTGTAGCAACCTGAGCTCAATTCCATGTGAAAGGAGACAACCAACTCGTCAAAATTACCTTCTGACCGCAACAAATGCTGGCAGCATTCACACATGTGCAGATATCTAGATATATACCATATATATATTTATGTGTATGTGTGTGTGTTAGCTAATGGTTACACCACTGTCCTGTGTCTAGCTTTTTTGTTGTGTGTTCTTTTAACAATGACTTTGTGTAGTATTCCAGGTTGACCTTAAGCTTGCTTTGTTGCCCAGCCAGCCCTTGTGATAAAAATAGACTGTCTATTCCTTTCCTAAGGGGTTATGAAATGCCATTTGCCATCTTCATTGCATAGCACCCCAAGCATGAAATCTTTTCTTCTATAGAAAGAGTAACTATCTGTTGGCAAGTAGTACAAGACTAAAATGTTGTACATTGGATATACTTGTTTCAATGATTAATCTTGAGAGATTTTTTGCAGTAGATAATTTTTGACTGAAAAGACCATTTATCAGAGTACCCAGTGACAGCTTGGAGGAGAAAAATAAGACAGTAAAATGTCACCTGGTCAAGGTGATGACAGCCTTGGAGAGAAAGAGTGAGTGCCAGCAAAGAAAGAGTCCATGTTTGCTACCCTGAATTTCACAAGCTGATGGATCTTCAATGTGTAGTTCATTATTTTCAGGTTATAAGTTTAACAAAAACCTCCAAAAGTACATGAGAAATTGTCTTCCAAACTTTGTTGCTACTCATAAAATTGATGGAAAGGTAGCATTAATAGTAAGAACACATTTACTGACTCCTCTTTTTCTCTTATATTTCCATTTTCCCATATGTACAGATTATTTCATGGATAATCTTGTTTGCCTAAATTTGACTCAATCTGTGCCCCAAATGAATGAACTCAGTCTGATAAAGATCTAAGTTTCTGTGTTATGCTAGACTTCATTTTCATCCCTGTGTGACTAGACACACGAAAAAGCCACACTGAGTACATCAAACCCTTCTCACGTTTGAATGGTTAGTACAGTCATAGACTGTATTAGCTATTAAGAACTATATCTTCATATACTATCAAATGTTCAATGACCTGGGGACAGTGGTTTGGTTTTATATTGGACTTAGTATTCATTTCTCAGGATAAATTGAGCTTGAAACTTTACAGTAAGACTTTGAACAACTATTTAATAATAGTCTGTCATTTTTCCAATATAGATACTAATCTCCTACATTCAAGATCCATAAGGAGTTAATGTTGCTTTTTTAGCAACCAATGTACAAAAGACTATAATAGAAATTGTAAAAATCTATTCTAATTATTCAAATACTTTTGAGCAGAAAAATTAAGTTTTTAATCTGCTGTCTTTGCAAATATGCAGGAAGATAAAAGTCATCTGTAGTTTCCTGGTTACTGGCAGAAGACATATACTTACTCATTAATTTTCAATGTAAAGGTATTAATTCCTTTTAAACTGGGGAAAGTAGTAGAGTGGTAACTTTTAAAAATATATCCTCTTTTTTGAAGGCTTTTTTTTTTTTCAAACAGCAACACAATGCGACTCTATTTTCATTTCTTTAGTAGCAAAAGCCTTATTAGAAAAAAAATGGATAATGGCAGAACTAAAGAAAGCAATTAGCTTTGTATAAAACACAATGTTCCATAGTAGTGTATACAGACTCTAAATAAGGCCTTTTAGTTTAGAGCAACCAAAACACTTATGCCAACCTAAAAATAACTTCGTTCTCATTACCCTGAGCCCACAGTTAGCAACACCTAGAAGGACAAGGGGGAAAAAAAACCCATAAACGATTTCATAGATGTCCTGCAGAGAAGTTGAATTGTATGTTTTTAATTATACACATTAATGTCTTCTAGAAAAAAGTGCCCAATAACAATGCTTTCTCAAAGGTAATAATATTCCAAAATAAGTTCTCAGATAACCATTTAGCTCTGTGCTAAAGGAGACTCTGAAGGAGTAGAACATTTTCTAATTATCTGAGTACATGCAAACTTTGTTCTGGAGTATGTTATTTAGGGTAGGACAGCAAGAAAGTTCAGTGAAGATAATCCACGGTCCAGCTAATAGGAAATATTTCCAGTTAATCTCTGACACTGAGGACTGAAGTGCCATGTGTCAAGTCTATGTAACTATTTATCACAGTACATTTATCCTTTTTGAACATTCCAAAGAATCCATAAAAGCATCCTAAAATAATGAGAAAATTAAGCTGTGATAAATGATATGTGCAAAATGTCTACTGTGTTTAGAGAAACTAGTAAAGCATTTCCACATCAAAATAAAAATGACAACATCATTTATAATTCTTGAAAAAAACATTTAAAATATGTTAGTCTATATTTCAAAGTAGGTCCAGTACTCTTAATAAAACTATAAAAGTCAATAAATAATTGATTTTTTGGTTTATTGGTTTGAAATTTCAATATATTATATATGTATATTGTTTATTAATATTAGAATAAAATCCATGCTATATGTCAGCATTGGGACCAAGAATGTACCTAATGTTCCTTGATATGAATGAAGCCAATGTTTAGTCTCTAGGAATGTGCATATATGTACATGCACACAGAATCAGCAATAATTTTTAATTAATATTGACAATTGGCAAGAATAGTCTCAATTTTTTGTGAAAAGCAAAAATAAAGCCCTAAAATAACTAAGATATATGTGAAGATGAGAGTGAAGTAGGAATATAGTAGCCTCTTGAATTCCACACATTTTGTGGTACTAAGAAGATCTTGGCAATTGTAACTGATCAGATATTCCATTTAATAATCTAATAATTACTTAATTTTCAAGCAATTTTAAAAAAAAATAATTTGTTGTATATAAAATATTAAATAATAATAAAGCACATTTTCCCATTCGTAGGATGCAAAATCTGAATCAAAGACACTATTCAAACAGAGCAAAACTCAAGAGAATTGCTAAGTATAAGAACCTATTTTGTCAGGATTTCTCAGATCTGTTTGTGACATGCTATATCCAATATGGGTTGTATTTGATATGAAGAGTTTTTGATTTTCTTATTTTTGATTGGTTATTTTATTTATTTACATTTCAAAAGTTATCCCCTTTCTAGATTTCCCCTTCACAAAACCCCTATCTCATCTCCCTTTCCTGCTTTTCTATGAGGGAGCTCCCCCACCCAGTCAGCCACCCCCTCCTCTCCTCCCTAGCATTCCACTACTTTGGGGCATGTAGTCTCTACAGGACCAAGGGTCCTCCATACCTCCAATTGATGCCATTGATAAGACCATCCTCTGCAAAATATGTGGCTGGAGCCATGGGTCCCTCCATGTGTACTCTTTGGAGGTTTAGTCCCTGGGATTTCTGTGGGGTCTGGTTGGCTGATATTGTTATTCTTCCTATGGGGCTGCAAATCCCTGCAGCTCCTTCAGTCCTTCCTCTAATCCCTCCATTGGGGTCCCAGTGCTCATCTGCATGTTTATTGGTCAGGCTCTGGCAGAGCCTCTCAGGGAACAGCTATACTAGGCTCCTGTCAGGGAGTGCTTCTTGGCATCAACAATAGTGTATGGCTTTGGTGGTTGCAATTGGGATGGATCCTTAGGTGGTCAATCTCTGGATAGCCTTTCCTTCAGTCTTTGCTCTACTCTTTGTCCCTGAATTTCCTTTAGATAGGACCAATTCTATGTTAATATTTTTGAGATGGGTGGGTAACCCCATCCCTCAACTGGGAACTGTGCCTAACTTCTATATATGGTCTCATATTCTAAACAAAATATTAACCTATCTAGAGTGACCCCAGAAGCACATGCCATGTAAAAATCAGTGCTTATAACTCCCACCACTCCTCTTTCTTCTGTCTTTATCATCTTGATATCTACATCCAAACACTAGCTATGCTCTCTATTTTTCTTCACATTATCAACATAGGAGTGGAATCTCCCAAGATCCCACAGAATAAAATACCATCTCAAAGCATTCTGCATTCCAATTACCAGTTGATGCCTTGTTCTAAGGCTGTGACATTTTCAAGTTCAATACAAAGCATGAATAGGAAAACATAGTCCACACCCTTGTATTCATCCCCTTCTCCTAATCCGAGAAGACTGAGTGTGCAAAGTAATATTGCCTTAGGTTTCCAAAATCATTGGAGGATTCAAATAAAAGAGTCCTTTCAGATTTTAACCAATCTTTGCAATCTCTGTCATTTGTCCTTCCATCCCCTGGGACACAGGCAAAAAGCCAGAGGAGTCAGAGGACAATCTGAGTGACTAATGCAAAATCCCATGCATGATTTAAAATTTCCCCTTTTCTTTAACACTAATCCCTTTGTCCCTGAGACACACTGGATGACTTTGATATATTTTTTTTTCTTTAGATAATATATGCTAGAGAAAAAAATTAGGGAAGGGCATTTAAGGCTAAAGTATGAGCTACATTTGAGTTGATGGGAACATGAGTCTTGGTTTGCCACTTTGCCACTTTGTCAGTGTTTTGTTAAAAGCCAGAGACCTCATAGTGACAATGAGGCAAAGATTTACAAGCAGATTTACTGTGTAGGAACCCAGCTTGTCTAGGAAATCACTATGAAGATCTTCAATATAAAGCTCTCAAAGGTACAGTTTGAAGAACACCTCTATTTCAAGCACCTCTTTTTCTATATAATCTACTACATTCTAAAAGGTGTTACTCTCGAATAAAATAATTAGGAAAAATGGTTTGCTTTGAGATTCATGCAATTACAACATTTCTACTTTCTTTTTCCTCCCTGAAGACTCTCCCATATATCCCTCCAGGCTCTGTTTCAAATTCATGGCCTGTTTCTTCACCAATTGTATTGCATGCAGATATATACATTCATATTACTAAACAAAATCTTCTCAGTCTGTATAATGCTACTTGTATGCATGATTTTATGTTTTCAGGGATGACCCCTAAGTATTGGATAACGACTTGCTGTGCTCTTCCAGGGAAAGACTTTTCCTCCACTCAACATTCATTAGTTGCCTATGGTCATTTATTTGAGACTGAGGACTCATGGACTTTGACACTTAATAAGATACAAATTACAAATTAAATCTGTATGCTTCATTATATATGTCTAAAAGAATGTCTTTTTACATATAAGAGCACCAGGTAACAGATGAACCTCTGTTCTTTGTTAGGTATTATATTCCCTCTCTACTACCAGAAGAATGGTGGGAGGTTGGTTCAGCAATTATGTAGTAGAAATAGAACTTCCCATTAAACCATGATATATCAATTTATATGATAAAAAATAAAGTTATATTTTTTAACCCAAACCCTGAGGTGTCTGTGAACATAATGTATTTTAATTGTAACCCAGTTACACCTGGGTCATACTACTCAGGAAAATGGTGTATTAAATGTTTGAAAGAAAGCTATGCTCAACTATTTGTATTCTTTTTAATTTTGTTTTATTCTTTTCTCATCTATTACATCCTGACAACAGTTTCTGTTCTTTCCACTTCTGCTCGTCCCTTCCCCGACCTCCACTCTACCCCAGATCCACTCCTTCTTAGTCTCGCTTCGGAAAAGTGCAGGTCTTGCAGGGATGTCAACCAAACATGGTATAAAATGTTACAATAAGGCAAGGTATCAAGGCTAGACAAGGCAACCCAGTAAAGGAGTCTCAAGAGCAGGCTAAAGAGTCAGAAATAAATCCCACTTCCACTGTTAGGAATCTAAGAAGAAGACCAAGCTATACAACCAAACATGTATACATAGGACCAAATTCAGACTCACAGGTGTTCTGTCATTGTGCTGAAATCTCTCCCATGATCACTGCTTAGTTAATTCTGTAGGCTATATTCTTGTGATGTCCTTGACCATTCTGATACCTACAATCTAGCCTCCCCTCTACCGAGAATTTTGATTTCTTTTAAAACCAAATTATGTCATGTGATTATGTTTTCTTTTTCATCCCAACTGGGGTATACGAGGATGCTTCAGATTGTCTACAGCTGCTAACTATGATTTTCTCATGATCTAGGGGGTATGTGAATTTTAACAGCTGCAGAAATTTGCTTGGAATTCTGGAGACTCTTAAGAGGGTATAAATATGAGATTCCTGAGAGGGCATGTAGTGGCTGCTATCCCTGCTGTTATCCCTACTATGACTGGTTCTTGTTGCTGTGTTTACCATTGCACTATTGCTGGATTGCTGGATTGCTGGATTGCTGGATTGCTGGATTGCTGGATTGCTGGATGGCTGGATTGCTGGATGGCTGGATGGCTGGATGGCTGGATGGCTGGATGGCTGGATGGCTGGATGGCTGGATGGCTGGATGGCTGGATGGCTGGGTGACTGGGTGGCTGGGTGGCTGGATGGCTGGATGGCTGGATGGCTGGATGGCTGGGTGGCTGGGTGGCTGGGTGGCTGGGTGGCTGGGTGGCTGGATGGCTGGGTGGCTGGGTGGCTGGGTGACTGGGTGGCTGGATGGCTGGATGGCTGGATTGCTGGGTGGCTGGATGGCTGGGTGGCTGGATGGCTGGATTGCTGGGTGGCTGGGTGGCTGGGTGGCTGGGTGCCTGGGTGGCTGGGTGGCTGGGTGGCTGGGTGGCTGGGTGGCTGGGTGGCTGGGTGGCTGGGTGGCTGGGTGGCTGGGTGGCTGGGTGGCTGGGTGGCTGGATGGCTGGGTGGCTGGGTGGCTGGGTGGCTGGGTGGCTGGGTGACTGGGTGGCTGGGTGGCTGGATGGCTGGGTGGCTGGGTGGCTGGATTGCTCATTGGAGATTTTCTGTCAATGGAGGTGGCCATGCCCCAAAGAACTCAAAGTCCCTAATCAGTAGGAAATAGTTGAAAGTGGTCTGTGCCCTCTTTCCTGTCAAACCTGTTTCTCTCCTACCTTGTGGGGGGGAAGGGGGTTGGAAGGGATTCAGGGAGAATAAATGTCGGAAGGGTTGTTGATAATAGACCCCAATAAAGTAGCTCCAAAATGTATGCCTAAACTCCCTCTAATTTGTAGGGCTATGGTCTCTGCATCTGCTCCTTTTAGTTGCCCAATAAAGCCTATCTGATGACAATTGAGTTAGACTCTAGTTTATGAGTATAGCAAACTATCATGAACGTGTTGTTGTTATCAGTTGTGTTTCGTACTATCCTCTGGCTGTCCAGTCTCTATTTCCTGGCTATCCAAGCAGTGTCATCCATGGGCCTCAAGTGGAACGTGTAATTGATTCCAACAAAATCTATGGCACCTTTACCTTAGCACATATTTATTGTTGTTTTTTATTGCTATTATTACTATCACTAATATTATTTACTTACTTTACCACTTGATATCAGTCCTTCCTCTACTCCCAGTATCCCCCCCACACACACACACACAAAGCCTCCCCCCATTCCCCATTCCCCATTCCCTCATTCCCTTCTCTTTTGAGAAGAGGAAGTCACCCACTGGGTGTCAGCTCCACCCCCAATTCCACACATCAAGTCACTGAGGGACTTCGTGCTACCTCTCCCACTGGAGCCAGACAAAGCTGTCCATTTAGGGATATGGCATCCACAAGCAATAAGGCAGGCACCAAGCTCAGGCATAGACCCTGCTCTGGTTGTTTGGTGGACACACATGAAGAATAAGCTCCTCTTCTACTACATATGTGCAGGGGACCTGTGTACAGCCTGTGCTCACTCTTTGGTTCGTGGTTCAGTCTCTGCAGTTCCCATAAGTCCAGGTTAGCTGCCTCATTTGGTCTTTTATGGTGTTTCTGTCCTCTTTAGGTCTCTCAATCTTTCTCCCAACTCTTATGTAAGACTCCTTGAGCTCCATCTAATGTTTGAGGGTGAGTTTCTCCATCTCTTTCCATTGGCTGCTGGGTGGAGCCTCTCAGGGGACCATTATCTTAGTTGCCTGTCTGCAAAGATAAGAGATCATTAATAGTGTCCGGGATTGGTTCTTGGCCATGGGAGGGGTCTCATTTTAGGCCAGTCATTGATTGGCCAATCCTTCCTTATCTGTTCCATCTTTGACCCCGCATATCTTGTAAACAGGACTCATTTTAGATCAAAGGCTTTGTGGGTGGGTTTCTGTCCTTACGCTTCCATTGGAAGTCCTGCTTGGCTACAGGAAGTGGTCAAATCAGGATTCATGCCCCCCCCCCATGACTATAGAAACCAGAGCTATAGTCTTAGGCCATCTGTGGCCTCTCTCCAGAAATGTTCTGAAATAGAAACTTAAAGGTTCTTTAGAAAGTCAGTTGGATGGTGTTTTGCTGTGGCAAATATGTGAAGGAGTGTTTTCCTGAAGTGGACACAGGTGAAAACCTAAGGCAGAAGGAATGTTTCATTGAAACAGACAAGTGAAAGAATGTTCTGCTAAAGCAAGCACACGGAAGGACAACTGAGGAGGGTTTCCTCACTAACAACACGCATGTATTGATATCCCTTACATTGATCAGTTGCACTCCAATTGTTGGGACTCCACAGAGAGAAACACCAAAAAGCTTTTGGTGGTATGCTGCAGTTTCTTGCCATTTCTACAGACTTAGGCTGATTGACAGAGTGATATCAGCTGAGACAGACACACAAGCTAATGCAAGACACATGCTGTGGCAAGACCCATGGAGGACACATGATGTTTGTAGAGAATATAAAAGGACTCCATTGACATATATGTGTGTGTGTGTGTGTGTGTGTGTGTGTGTGTGTGTGTGTGTTTGCTGTGCAATGTTTGTCTGTCTCATTCTTTGCTGATATTTGTTTTACTGAGAGAGGCACAGCTGAGAACTTCTCCTGGCATCCCTCCTGCTGAATGGAGCCAAGGATGAGAGGTCTGGCTGTCTCTGCTAAGTCATGCCACCTCTGCTGATTTGTATTTGCTATCTGAACTCTACAGAACTAAACTGCTGATATATCTGGGATATGGTTGTGAGTGGATCGAGCTGTGAACTTGTGCAAACTTGTGATCTGAACTGCAGATTTCCAGGCAACACAGATGGGAGTTGCTCCAAAGAACCTTTCTAAACATGTTCACTTTCCCTGTATCCTTTCTATTTTTACTACCCCTGGTGGGTGGTGGGCTAAAAGGGAGGTTAAAGTATTTAAGAACCATCATTAAAAATAAGGTTTGAAAATAATTAAAATTACAATGTTCATTGTCCTTAGTCATCACGAAATGCAGTCAAAACAATTCTGAGATTCCACCTTACAGCCATCAGAATGGCTAAAATCAAAAGCTCAAAGGACAGAACATGCTTGTGAAACCTCATAGCAAGGGAACATTCCTCCACTGCTGGTGGGAGTGCAAATTTGTACAACCACTCTGGAAATCAATTGATTTCTCAGAAAATTAGGAATTATTCTACCTTAAGAACCAGCTATACCACTCCCGAGCACATACCCAAAAGACGTCCCTCCATTCCACAAGGACACTTGCTCAACTCTGTTCATAGATGCTTTATTGGTAATAGCCAGAAACTGAAAACAATCTAAATATCTCTGAACTGAAGAATGGATCCAGAAAATGTGGTATATCAACAAAATGGAATACTACTCAGACATTAAAAACAAGAACATCATGAATTTTACAAGCAAATGGATTGAACTAGAAAATATACTGAGTGAGGTAACCTAGATGCAAAAGGAGATGTGTGGAACAACTCACTTATAAGTGGATATTAGCCATAAAGTACAGTATAACCATGATATAATCAACAGACCCAAATAAGCCAAATATGAAAAAGGATACAAGGGAGGATGCTTGAATCATTCTCAGAAAGGGAAACAAAATAGATATCTGGGATTGATGGACAGAGGAAACTGAATAGAAAAGAAGATAAGGAGGGGAGCTGGGTAGTTTAGGGGGTGTTTAGAACATTTGTAAGGAAAACAATGGAGAGAGAGAAGATTGTTGGGGCAATCTCACAGAGGTACCCTAGCACCTGTTGAGGGTGGGAAATATTGTAGGTTGCTGGTTCTGAGGCTGTGTTGATGTCCCAGTGTCACCATTGGAAGCCTTGCCTCATTACAAAAGATAGCCTGTTCTGGCTCTGTACTCTATTTACTGGAGGGATTCTTCCCTTTGGTCACTCTTGTAGCTGCCTGAAAGTTTACATAGTGGGCATGTGGGCTAGTTTAGGTGTCAGATAGAATGAGGCAGTACTGTTTGTATTTAATTACAACTCCAGCGTTCAAAGATCTAATTCTAGAAAAGTTGTTTAATCATATAGAAAGATAAAAATCATGACAATAAAAATTGTCAACACTGAACATCTGAATTTAAAATACAGATCATGTCAAGTTCCACTTAGTTGGTTAGTTTAAGCTTTAGGAAAGGCTAAAGAAAATTTAGCATTTACTTCCGGCCATAAAGCCTGTTTAGAAGATGTAGTACAGGAAATATATCAACTATTATTGAGCTCATACAATATGATTAATTAGATAAGACAGAATACTGACAGACAGTCATCTCAGCATTCCAAATGAGCACACACGAAAGGCCATCCAATCACAGCCTATCCTTGGATTGGAGATATATCCATGGCTTTTGTTCATTTGGCTGCCAGCTCACAAAACAGAAGGCATGATAAGGAAGAAATTTTGTTATTTCATTGAGTTTCTATTACATTTGTAATAAGTGAAAACTTCTTTTAAAATATTAAAAATACTTCAAAAGAATAAATAGATCTATAGGCTCTTTCCCAGGCATTTATATTTGGTGACTGGTTATTTTTATCATTAGAAAACCAGGATTTTTACTGGTAATGTAATTAAATGTAATACTTTAATGTGTTGGCAGTGGTCTGGAGAGTTGCCCTGTTCAGTTTTATACTCCATGTTACCTATCTTGTAATATATCAGATACTTTTTTTTATGAGCTTTAGATTTCAGGGAACACTAGAAAGAAAATTCATTAGAATTTGGGCACAAATAATTGACTTTTCCAATGTCTATTTCCAAGCACAGCTTTTTTTTTTGTCTTTTGCTTTTACACTTTTTTTTCCAGATGTGAAACAAAAAGTTTCATATTCCCAAGGCATAGGAGGATTTCATAGAATGATTTTCTCTTGGTCCTAAGTTATTTCAATTTAAACATCTTACCCTAAGTAAGTGTAAGCCAAGTAAATTAAGTATTTTACTTGTAGTCAAAATACATAATTCCAGCTAAGAAGAAGGAATAATGACTGAAGTCCTCAAATCAAAGATTAATTAACCAAAGAAACTTCTACCACAAGTAGGGGACAAACTGTGACTTTGTACAGCTAACACTTCTTCCTGTCTCCCTAGAGTACTTTTCTCTTTCTCTGGTTTGCTTGATTGTGACACCCATGATTAATTCTTTCTTTTGAGGGGTCAGAACTTTGTATGGAATATGTATGTTTATATGTTTATGCTTGTATGTTTATATTTATATGTTTATATGTTTCTGCATAGGTAGGAATAACTGAGAAAGTCTTTGTACTAAGATGGAATAGTCTAATGAAATGGATGTGTCTGGCAGGCTAAAGCAGCTACTGTTTATGCTCATAAATGTGTAATGATAATGTAATATCAGCTTCTATTATCAAGGAACTATGTAGTAGTATCATTATTCACACTCATATTTTTGGGGTAGTCATACCTCATATTTTATTTTATAAATTTAGCATTAGTATAACCAAAGCATATAAAATGGCACCTTGAACATAACAAAAACTTAATACAATTCTATATTTTTCATTTTCAAAAAGGTTCACCCTGATATGTTTTGGAAAAATGTACTTTTAACACCTGTAATACCCTGATCTCAATCCCCAGATCTGGAGACAGGAAATAGTGGTAAGAAAATATGATGCTCATTGTGGTCATAATGGAGTAATGTGGACAGGATTTAGCCTCCCACTGCAGAAGAAGCATGCAAGACACTTGCTAACAGTTACTAATGAAGTAGGATATCTGTGATATAGAAAACAAAGAAGGTGAATACTAGGTCTCCTCATGATCATTACTTCTTTAGCTTCCTATAACCCTGAGAGACAAAGCAAAGGCAGAGCCTCGGAGCAATACTGCAATGCAGGTATAGTTCCAGAATCCAAAGAAGCCAATGTGCTTAAGATGATAAACTAGAAGCTTCCATAAGAGAGGAAGACAAAGAGTGCTGGGAGTCTGCTGTCCTTTTATACGCCTGAGTTGATTTCTAACAACACATGGGTATGTTGAAAACTAAAGAATCATCAAAAACTATCTAGGCTTGGTATTTTAGGGTTTTTTTTTTTTTGATAGTTTATGGCTCTTAGGGAAAGAAACGTGGAGCCAGAATGGGAAATTTCCGAGAGTTGTATCTCTTGTGCAATTTTAGGTAGATAATATGATATCATATTACTGTCAGGCATCCTTACTCTTACTTTACTTTCTTCCCTCATTTTTCATCTTGATTAATCTTCCTCCCTCCTCCCTAATGAAAACTATGAGTTTCAGGGAGTGTAGGAGGTGCATGGGAGAGTTGAAGAGGAGGAGGGGGAAGGGAGAAATGTTATAACTTTTTTATAACATCAAAAAATGACTATAAGAAAAAACATTCAAGGGAAGTTGTGTGGTATACTTACAAAGCCAAGAACAGTGACTGCTTCTACCAAGGAAACTGTGAAACTTAATTAATGGTAGATTATTTAGTGTATTCAGGAAGCCCCTGTCTTAACATTATGTTAAGAAGTAATGTTAAGAGACATTTAGTTCTCTAGATTTACCAAAATTATCAATGTAAAATTATTTGTTTGTGTGGGAGAATAAAGGAAGACCTGAATGAATTTAGTCCTAATGAAATAGAAATATTGTTGATTTGAGCACACTCATTTCAAAGAATCCAAAGAATGAGAGACATGGGTAAATGTTTACGTGCAAACCCCTGGGTAAGGTTCAAGGATGAGGATCTAACAGATGACAAAGTCTACCTCTGTATATGAGTATAGAGTAGCTGTCTTCAGACATGCAAGAAGAGGGCATTGGATCCCATCACAGCTGGTTGTGGTTTCTGGGAATTGAACTTGGGACCACTGGAAGAGCAGGCAGTGCTCTTAACAGCTTGGAAATAGATCTACCTGAAGACCCAGCTATACCACTCTTGGGAATATACCTAAAAGATGCCCCACCATGCCACATGGACATGTGTTGACTATGTCCCTTGCAGCCTTATTTGTGATAGACAAAGATGGAAACAACCCAGATGTACCATGACAGAAGAAGGATACAGAAAATGTGGTTCATTTACACAATGTTATACTACTCAGCTATTAAGAAGGAGGACATCCTGAGATTTGCAGGCAAATGGATGGAACTATAAAATATCATTCTGAGTGAGGTAACTCAGACTCAAAAAGACATTCATGATGTGTACTCAATAAGTGAATATTAGCAGATAAATAAATAAATAAATAAATAAATCGTACAGAATACCCAAGGTACAGTCCACAGAACTCAAAAAGTCAACAAGATGAAGTGCCCAAGTGAGGGTACCTCAGTCCCACTTGGGAAGGAGAGGAAAGCAATCACAAGTGGGGAAGAAAGAAGGGACCTGGGAAGGAAAGCAGATAGGGGGCAGGGTGAAGTGGGAGAGGAGGGGAACCTGATCTGTTATTGAGTGAGGGAAAAGGACTGAAGCCCTGAGGGCCAGAAGAAAAATGGAAACAGGCAATCTTGGGAGGTAGGAGGTTGGAGGGACCATTCAGAATGCATCTGAAACCTGGGAGGTGAGAAATTCTAAGGACTCAAAGGGAAGGACCTTAGATGAAATGCCCAACAGTAGGAAGAGGGAACTTATAGAGCCCACCTCCAGCAGGAAGACAGGGCATCAAATGAGGGAGGGAGCACCCCAGAGTCAAAACTTTGACCCACAATTGTTCCTGTCATAAATAATTGCAGGGATGGAAATGGACAGGAGCCTGAGGAAAAGAAGGTCCAGTGACAGGCCTGAAGTGGGATCCAGTTCAAGGGGAGGTCCCAAGGCCTGACACTATTACTGATGCTATGGGAGCTCACAAAAAGGGACCTACCATGACCACAGTCTAGAAAACCCAACAAGCAGCTGAAATAGTCAGATGCAGATATTTGCACCCAACCAATGGACAGAAGCAACTGACCCCTGTGGAAAAATTAGGGAAAGGCTGAAAGAAACTGAAGAGAAGGGCAACTCTGTAGGAGGACCAGCAGTCTCAGTTAATCTGGATCCCTGAGATCTCTCAAACACTGGATCCCCAAGCAGGCAGCATACACCAGCTGATATGAGGCCCCCAACACACATACAGCAGAGGACTTCTGAGTCTGTGTTCATTCAGAGATGATACACTTAACCCTCAAGAGACTGGAGGCACCAGGGAGTTAAGAGGCCAGTTGGGGTGAGGGGTGGGAACATCTACAGGCAGACAGGGGGGGAGGTGTGGAGGAGATATGGATGTGAAACAGTTGGAGGGTGGATGGGGTGAGGAGAGACTAAAATATGGAGTATAGAGTATAAAAAATTAATTCATTAGTTAATTAAAAAACAAAATACAGTCTACCTCTAGTCCCTGTGCAGGTGGTTAGGCTCAGAAATACCACACTTCTCCAGTTATTTACATCTTGAAGATATTTTCCTTACAGATGTCTATCAAAATCAGTTAAATCTTCCCCCTTTATCCAGCTTTATATTGTAAGCCCCGCCTCCTCGACTCAGTTGTAAACAAAATCATCACCTTGTTCTTAAACTGTATGTAACAAACACACGAGCTTCTGGGATGCAGTCGTTTCTACATCACAGTACACAGTCAATTTGATCTCAAGTTTTCTGAACATTCATGTGTCTGTGTGGAATTTTGTAGTAAAATGTTAAACCAGCAACATGACTCTTTTTGACAAGAAAGATCGCATTCAAAAACCTTCTATGTCTATTAGATCTAACTGGAATACAGACAGAGCCTTAGTAGAACCTTTTTAGAGATTTTTAATCTCTAAACATATAGGTAAAGTATGTTTTAGAAGGAAGCAGCCATGTTGAATAGTGACATCTAATTGAATCAGGACAAAGTAAGGAATCAGAGAAAGATTTAACAGAATGACTCAGATAGGATACATGCAACTCTCATGAGAAGATTGCAGGGAAAGACTGTCAGTTCAGTTCAGTCAGTTAGGTCAAGGTATGAATTAAGAGGCAGTGCACTAGAGTAGAGGTTGTTACAGTTCAGTTCATGGAGTTCAGAGTCAGTTTTTTTTTTTTTCATTATGGTTTTACAGAGATGTATTGAAGAGGAAGACAGACCAAGCCAGACATTGAAAAGGAGCTGGAAGATTAGAATAACTTGCCAGAATTAGTTTGAGGCAAAGCAGAGAAATGCACTCAGAAGCCAAGAGAAACCAATTTGTATCAGTCAGATGGTAAAAGAATTTTGAGCGAGAACAGCTGAATTGAACCAGCGAGGCAGAGACAGGAAGAACTAGAAAATGTAAGGTTACTCAGTAGTAAGCCTCCAGGATGACAATTATCTCAGTCAAAAGTTACTGTTATAGTATGTGAATTTTTTCCTTCTCCCACTTCTCTGTCAGATTCTTCCTTAGAGCCATTCTGAATGATGTATAACCAGCAAAATATTTTCTAAAAAGTGAGGCTTTCTTATTTATTTATTTATTTATTTATTTAACTTTTTATACATATAATACCTCACATCACCACCAGGTATGAACTACAAAGCAAATCTTACAGACAGGTTAATAATCATGGATAGATACCCAGATATGCATGAAAAATAAGGACTGTGAATAGTGAGTGCATCAGAAACCTGTTCATTTTTTTTTTTATATTACTGAAGCAAATGTAAGGGATAATTGACTTTTTTGAACAAAATCAAAATCCCTTAAAAGGGCCATGCATGATGGGCATTTGTTCCATGTCTTGTGTATGGAACAGAGAAGATTTCTGTTATTAAATCACTTCTTAAATATTGTTGAACGGAAACCATATGATGAGAGTTAATTCAGACTTTTGTGAACTTTTCCCATTAAAAAATTAAAATAGTTAGAAAACTGTCATGTAAAGTTCATTTACATGATGCAAATGTATGGATCCAGTGCATTGCTGCGCCACTATCTATGACAGAATATCTATAATGGCATGATTAAACCAAACAAACTTTACTGATAGATTGTAGAAAATCATAAAGTGCATAATCACATATCTCTATCAAACTGAAATAATAGAATAAGAGAAATACTAAACTGTAAAAGATGATTCCTGATATTATTATTACAGATATATGTTATTTGTATCAAATCAAAAGTATCCAGAGAAATAGATTACATACAGGAAAGACAGGAATGAAGTTTACTTTGAATATTTGCATGTCAATGTTTGTAGGAATAATTGGAAAGTGTACAAAGGTTCTGAAATCATAGGTTCATCTACCTGTATATTTCAGAACATGTATATTTCAGTGGTAATGTCTACCACTCCAAGAGGAATTTCAAGGAAAAGCACAATGATAGTTTTTAACTGTATACAAATGATAAAAGTGAAGACCTCAAAGTGGGTAGCCTTTCAACTCATGCTCAATTAGAATAAGAATTTGGTTGATATTTTAAACAATTATGACTAACTAACTGTGACAGGCTCTCAGCTTTGCAAAGGGGATGATTTTCAGTTGACTTTTGATCTGACTGACAGTTTCTTATACACTTCAGTGTTAGTTTATAACACATGAGCCCACATCTGAATACACATGTGACTAATTAAGGGCTGTTTATGGACCATCTATACAAATTTAACACACAAGAGTGAAGGCATTTTAAACTGGAGGACATGATTTTAATGATATAGAGTTAATTAATAAAGGTGCTTGACCTATTTCAGCGTTGTTAAAATTTTTAACGAATAAAATAGAAAATGAGCTTCAATATGTGCAAGTTAGATTATTTTAAAAGTTAATCTTATGATAATTAAACAAAACTCATGAAGATATTTTTAAAATCAGTTGTATTATAAACTAATATTGCAGACTGGATGCTAAACCTTGATTACTAAGAACCTTGTGTCTTACATTTGTGTGTGTGTGCATGTGTGTGTGTGTGTAGGCATATGTGTATACATATGTGTATGAATATGCAATTATATCTATATGTATTATATTGTATACATTAGTATCTGTGGATTTCCTATGATCATATTCAGATACTTGTTTTTAGGATGATTTTAAATCCTGTCAAACTGGCAATCAAATTTAAACATGGCTTGTGGTCATGGTATAAGAAGGTACTTTGCAAGATTTCAAAGGAGAATAGTAAACACAAACCTAACTACAAATACTTCAATCTATAATGAGGATCTGCCTGCAAGACGCACTCAGGCAATATTGGCGCAAAGCTTGTGGGAGGAGCCAACCAAGAAAAGATTAGAACCCATACACAGTACCAGTCAGTTTGCTGACAATCCAAGATTGACCAGGGCCAGGGGAAAAAGAGCTTATACTAATATGCTGCTAAAGGAATGTAGCAATAAAATGACTCGGTGACATTATACTGTGCTCAGAGATGTAAGCCTTTGTCACCTAACATTAGAGAAGCTTCCTCTAACAGTAAATGGGAACAAATCCAAAACCCACAGCTAGACAACCTGCAGAGAATGAGACACATTGGAACACTTTATCCTAAATAAGATGTCTCCATTAAATCCCTGCCCTGAGAGCTCAGAGAATCCCAAAGATGTGGAAGTAGAAACAGTTTTAAAAGCCAGAAGAGATGAAGGATCCAAAGGAAACAATACCCTCTAAACAGAACAGGATTGATTCACATATGAATTCACAGAGACTGTGGCAACATACATGCCCTATACAGGTCTGCACCAGATATGCTTCCAACACTGAGAGGAGAAATGGAAGTAAGCTTCCATCCCTAATCCAGAATCTATCTCTATCAGATAACAACAACGCACAAATGAAAATGTAGTTTTCTGCAGTGGCATCTCACTGCGGACACAAACCATTCTTAAGATGGAGGCTCCGTGTGAAGCAGTAGATGGCCCACACAAAATGAACTCAATGACATCTTTGGAAGTTCTTTGTTTCATATTTTGTCAGGGAATTTTTCTAACCTTATAGGTTCTTTATACCTGGGGCTTCCCTTTTTGTATTTTTATGGGATTTCTGTGTGCACAGATGTTTATTTCTGCTTCTATAATGTTTCTTGTGCTTTTTTGTTTGTTTCTTTTTCTTTGGTTTCCTCTTACTCAGATGTGTTTATGTTATCTTATTTTATTATTCTTTAGATGACAGAAATGTTATGAATTAGAATGGGGTGATCTCTTAGGAACTTGGGAACAGGAAATCATAATCAGAATATATTGTATGAAAAAATCTATTTTTAAAAAGTGGGGAATAAACAGAAAGTGGAATCATAGTTTATACCAGAATATTCTCTAATTATATTTTAATACTATTCTTCCAGAATATGTATCCTCATCAAAGTTCAGTATGTCATTTACATTTCTATCAAAAGATTTAATATGAAAAAAATTAAAAATAAAAACAAAAAACTATAATACCACATCCCCTTATTTTGGCTTAAATATCCTATCAAAAAAGATCATTCTATGTTGCCAATGCATATATAACACTTTGAAATAGACAACAATTGAGAAATGCTTAGAAGTTGCTATTTATTCTCATTTAAGAAAACCACTTGAGCTTCTTCTGATATTTCTCTTTTCAGTTTAAGAACCTAAGTGAGAAATTTGTTTTCTTGCTGTTTAGCTTTGCTCAGCTCTTTGTTATTAAAGAGACTGATCTTCTGTCAGCTGTGTAGCTGGTAAATAATATTTCTCATTCTATAGGCTCTTTTATCAATTGAATACTTATGTTCTTTACTTCAAAGCTTTCTAGTTTCATCTGGTCTCTTTTGTTAATTGTTGTGTTTTCATTTTCTAACACTGATGTACATATAGACAGCACTAAGTAGACTATGTATGTTAAATAAAAACATATAAAGTAGAGAATAAAGTAGAGTTGATAAGAAAAGAACTTAAGAGGAGAGAATGGGCGCTGGACTTTATCAAAACAAATTACATCTGTGCATGGAATTCTCTTATTATTTTCTTTGTTTTCACTGAGAATTCCATGCACAGATGTAATTTGTTGCTGAATATGAAATGTTGATAATTACCTTCACTTGTGATTTAAAGTAGTAATTCTCTTTAAGGAGTATCAGCATTTTTTTTTTTTTTAGAATTCAGACCTATTTGTGAGATTTAATAAATTTAGAAATATCATTTCTCAAACCCTTGCATCCAACTGTTTCAAAAAGAAACAGCTTCAAGTATGAATTTACTGAAGAAAAAGACTTCCTGTTTGTTTATAGTAGTATAGCTTAAATGGCACCTTGGACCACTAGCAATGATTCATTGTCAAGTATCTTGGAAAAATTCAATATTTCACAAAAACTCCCAATATATTTTTGAGAATGGTAATGGCTTTATACTTCTAAAATCCATCTACTCTGAGATCTGGATTTTGCCAGTCTATTTCATAATGATGTACAATATTTTACTCATATTGTGTCATGTAATGAGTGTACTCTTCTACTTTAAGTCTGGAGTCTACTTTATATCTTCTTTTAGGAACATCACATATTGACCATCGACTGATATATAACAGTTTCCACTAAAGATCCTGAAGTTTCACCTTAAGTATCCACGTTCTGTTTTTCTGCCTTGTCTCTCAAGGCTTCTTTGATGAAGCCTTCTTGGAGCTTGACCACCAAGACTTGCACAGTGTAACACTTATACAGACAGAAGACATCACTTTTAGGTTGACCCTTCATAAGGAACATGTCAGATCCTTCAGAAGTATCCTTTTCATTCATCTAAGACTGTGAAGGAATAAAGATACTCATATGTATGGTAGGGATCTTTGTAGTTCATCCTTATCCTCTACTTTCTTTCCTTTTTCATATTCTATATATCCCCTCAGCTGTGTGTCTTGGCAATAAGTGTTGATGAAAATGAACTACCTATTCAAAAGTGTTTGTCTACATGAGTTTTAGTTTATGAAGGATGCAACCTATATTATTCTTCCAAATCAAGTTTATATTCATCATGGGTTAGGTACTTTCCTTTAGGTAGGAGAGTTTACATGAAAACATAGGACCTATTAAGACTGACCATATTTTAAATGTATTCTGTGACTGAAGGCTCTCAATTGAAAATACTTCTACACAGCCTCTAACATTTCAATTCTCAGGACCCATCCATGTCTCTCACATTGTCTTTTTTATGAATCTGTCCTGTCCCCAAATAGATCTTAATATTTTAAACTGAACATAAGATACTATTTCTTTTTCTAATTCATTAAAATTCTTTTTTGTGCTTTCCCAAATCAAAAAGTTTCATACAACAGAAAAAATTTCTCAGAAAAAAATTGAAATAACAGTGTTTCTTGTATTATGCTAACATTCCTTACTGAGTGGAGACTGTAAGAGGGCATGTATGAAAATATGACCTATTTTCAAGGAAGATGTCATAGTATACTAAGACCACAGCCCATCATATTGAATCAGATATCCTTTGATCCTTTCTTCAGCATTTGAAAGGCTGTCACTGCTCCAGAAGAATATGTAATAGGATTAGTTGTGGCTGGCATGGTTTGCCTCTGCCAATCCTCAGTGTAATGTAGAAAACAAATTTGTTATCTGTGCATAGTGAGTAAATATTCTAACCTATATTTTTTGAGACTCCAGAGTTATTGAAATTCTCTTATTCATTCTAACTTTTCTAATTAAACTCATATGGCTATTGAAACAATACTAGGTCCTTAGAGAACCAAGGAATATGTAAAAAGTCAGTTGGAGCTTTTGATACAGGTCTTTAATCCTATTTAACTTTGGAGATTGAAGTAGGAAGATTGCATGTTCAAAAACTGATTCACCTAGCAAGTGAGTCAAGGCCATCTTTTGAAAATTAGTAAAACTCTCTAAGTAAAATTAAAAAAAAAAAGCTTGAAAATAGTTCAGTGAGAGGGCAGTTGAGGCACCTAGTCTAAATAGTGAGATTTTATCTCAAAACAAAAAGGTATACAGTGGTAATTTGAATAAAAACCATAAAAATGTACAAGTGGCTTACTGAGCATTTATCATAAACTCTTGAAAATATTTTGTCTTAGAAATTCTGATTATGAAAGCAGAACTAACAGCTTTGGAGATTATAATAAGTTATAGCGATTGTCCTATCCCTTATCTCTAAAGTCTCCATATTTTTCTTAAAATTCATGACCTTTGTTCACTAATTATTATTGCCCACATGTATTTATATATATTCTCTCTCTTTTCTCTTTCTCTCTCTCTCTCTCTCTCTCTCTCTCTCTCTCTCTCTCACACACACACACACACACACACACACACACACACACACACACACACACACACATATAAACACTTATGTTTTGCTTTCTGTTACCATGAAAGCTTTTCCTAAAAAAGGGCTTCACTTAAGTATGAATTAACATTATTAGCTCTAGTATTCATTTTACTAACATACTTTGAAGAGGTGTTTGACTTATTTCTTTGCTGAGCTCTTTCAAAATTATTCAGTTAATTTGGAAGTTTTAATACGCATGGTTTTTATCAATGTTTCAAGACATCAGTACAGTGTCTAGATAAGGGATAAAAGGGACTAAAGGCCAATGAACTAGAAATTTCTGGTTGTGCCATGTGATGTTTTGCTGGAAATTGTATTAATTAATTAATTAATTAATTTATTTATTTATATTGGTTTTTCAAGACAGGGTTTCTCTGTGTAGCCCTGGCTATGCTGAAACTCACTCTGTAGACCAGGCTGGCCTTGAACTCAGAAATCTGCCTGCCTCTGCCTCCCAAGTGCTGGGATTAAAGGAGTGCACCACCACCATACGGCCCTGGAAATTGTCTTAGAAGATATTTTGCTGAAGCAGTCACCTGAGAGGATATTTTGCTGAGAACAGACACATATTATTTTCTAGATGCTGTCTTGTGAGAGGGCATGGGATTTTTTGCTGAAACAGGCACTTGAGAGGGCACTGATGTTTACAAAGAATATAAATATAACCTCACAGACAATGAGAGAATATTCTTGCATTGGTTCACCTTGCAATATTTTGCCGATAATTGTTGAAAATCGTTTTGCATTTCTAGGCCTTGCAACATTTTGCTGGTCTTCACTGATCTTTGCTTGTCATGACATGGTAGAAATAGGCATGTCAAAGAACCTTTTGTGGTATTCTGACTGCTTCTTGAGACTTCCTCAGACTTGTGGCAATTTGGCTGAGCCTTGCAGGTTTTTTTTTGTTTTGTTTTGTTTTGGTTTTTTTGTTTGTTTGTTTGTTTTTTTATTAAGCCACTATTATTGAATCAGGATTGTTGTTTGCTCATTCAGATGGATTGCTGCTACTGATTAGTGTTTGATATTTCGGACTGGATTGCTGATATCCTGACAACAAAGATTGGCATACATCTAAAGAACTACTTCTAAACAGGTATACATCCCCCTTGTCCTATTATCCTCCTTTTTCACCTACCTTTGGCTAGTGAGCTAGCAGGGAGGATGAAGTGTTTAAGAACCTTTATTCATGTGAATTTTGAAAAATCTAGCCTACAGCTCACAGATTCAGATTATTGCTCAGTTGTGTTTTTCAGGATATCTTCCAGAATACTATTCCAACACTGCAGACTGCAGAAGTTCCTGAAAATCTACGGACCAATAAAGTACACAAATGAATAAGGATAATAAGGATAGGATGAAAATTTTGTAGAATAATAATGCCACCAAATCTAATGAAAAAATACTGCTAGCCATCTTTTTTTGGGGGGGAGGGTTCTTAAGCTTAAAAACAGGTCATTGATAGCTGTAGTATTGAGTTTATGTTTTGTTGATATGCATCCTGGAAATGTAGTATCTTATAATGTATATATATACATACATACATATATGTATGTATGTATATATGACAGACATATAAGTAGCTATTAATAAGTAGTAGTGCTACCTTCTATAAATTAGTATTTTCTCCTAAATGTTGACTTTCTCCCAAAGACCCATAAACCCATACATTTTTAAGAGCAGATTGCCACAGTTTTTGCTTTAAAAGATAGTGGCAGAGATATGTCTTTAGCTTATAAGTTTTCAATTCTAAGTCATTATTAAGAATAACACATTTATCAGGGCAAAAGCACTTAATTCTTCAAACATATGTGCACTCAGATTTCAAATCAGTAGAATAGTATTAAATTTCATATCATTTTAATTTGTTTGGAATCAGTAATCACTATTGACTTAGAATTGTAATTAACTCTATGACAGTATGAGTGAAAATAGAAATAAAGTTCCACATGTTTGGAATTTCCATATTTCATTTGTAGGTGATTACCACTTGCTCTCCACATCCTGTTTAGGTTGGGGAAGCAAAGAGGAAGCTAAAGTTCTCTGCTGCACTGGGCAGTCATATTCCATTTTCTTTATTGTTTAAGTTATGACATCAATAGCATAAAATAACAAAATGGCAGTGGTTCTATTATTCCTGTTATCACTTGGGGATATTGATTATATTAACATGAACTGGATGTCACAGAAAAGCCCCTTAACCAAATAGTTTGTTTTTGCTAAAGGAAGTATATGTAGTAGAGTTTTCTTCTCAAGTGTAGAACTAAGTGCCCTTCTCAAACACCCATGGGTGGGCAGTATTTTTGGATGGGTACTTGGATTTAAACACTGGGGGTATTCTTGAGTATATTAATTCTTAGTTCAGAAATCATTAAACTTATTAGGAACAGTAGTGGTTTGATAGAAGAAAAGCAGGGGTCTTCTCAAGTAAATTCATCACTCTGAATTAACTGACATACTCATTGTTTATATGTAGAATCAATGATTATGGGTGAACAGAGAAAAACTATAAGAAATTTCAGCTTCAATGCCATATTTGAAACAATATACATATGAAGGTTCTTCAATGCTCATCATCTTTGCAAGTAGAATTGGGATGCAGCCAGGAGCTGACATATCTCACTGTTATGAAAAGCCTTTTATTATTAAACCATCTTTAAATGCCATATTCTTTCAATTTCTGAAATATTTGAAGACTATCTATAGTATATCAGAATTGCTTACCTCTACCTATCTACTATTAACTTATCTTTGAAAACATATATATGAACCTAAATAAAGATCATTTCTATAATTACATAAACTAGTATGTAATATGATCAAGAAGTTTGATTGATTGACTAATAAGTTGCATTTTCTAATTATTCTGAACAGTTTATAATAACAACTTTGAAAAGGATTAGAAATTTATATTGTATTTTAAGAATGGGTTGCAATTAGATACAATATCTTAAATAAGAGTAAAATCAAAAGAAAGAAAACATAGTTGCTATTCCACCTTACTAGAGTTAGTACATTCTAATATCTAATAACCAGGAAGAAGAGTTGCTAATTCTTTTTTCTTTTCATATTCATTTTCTTTTCTGTATGTCAACCCTTTAATTATTTCTTTTCAACTTTATTTTAATATTTTTATATTTAAACATATCTTTTTCATTACTTTCTTATGTTATTTTCTCCTTTTTACATATTATTTCTAAAATATTTATTTCCATACCTCCCTTTGTATTTTATTGCTTTAAATCATTAATTATATGTTTATTCTTATTACACTCTAGTATATTCTATATTTTCTTTTCTTTTTTATAGTTATGTCTGTTGTATGCTATCTTTAAATTTTGTCAATTTTTTCTGTATGCTTTGAAAGTGCACATATTATTGCTATTATGATGACTTTTTTCTTTTCTCTGAGCCTCACAAGGTGTTAGTTAATTGATGAAGAACAGACTGCTTAGTCAGAAGATGCTTATGTAAACTTAGAAGTTATACCCATGTGAATAAATGTACAAATCATAAGACAGAAGCATAAGACATGTAAAAATGCAATGCAAAAAGACTCACCTAGAGATCAGAATCATTTAGTAACTAAAACAAAACATTTAAATAGTGGAAATGATAGAAAAAATTTTCAAATGTCTGTTTTTTTAATATCAAAAAGGTTGAAATGAACAGATAAAATAAGAGACACAATTCAAGATTTCAATAAGAAATTTAAAACGATGAAATTTTCAGTGAAGAAATGGAGATTCAGAAAAAGAATATGTGGGTTTTAGAAACGAATAGCTCTTTATGTCAAACCAAAGTTCAGTGGAAAGTCTCAGTAATTGGTTAGAACAAATGAATTTCAACAATATAATGAAAATAAGATACCATGAATTATTATTTTCAGAAATCAGTGAACAAACAAGCAAAATATGCAAGTAAAGCATCAATACTAAGTGTCATTGGGAAAGAATTAAGAAAGCAAATCTACTTATAAGAAAGAATAAAGAAAGAATATTACACATACACATGACATTTCAAATGTCCAAATCTAGGTAAATAATGGTTATCCTCATAGTGTAGGAATTCAAAGCAGACATGACTTTAAAAGTCTCAAAGGATATTTTGAGCTCCCCCCCCCAATATCCTCTTATCCGTGAATACAAAACATGTGTGTTCTTTTGTTACTGAGTTACCTCACTCAGGATATTTTGTAGTTCCATCCATTTGCCTGTGAATTTCATGAAGTCATTGTTTTTAATGACTGAGTAGTATTCCATTGTGTAAATGACTACATTTTCTGTATCCATTCCTCTGTCGAAGGACATCTGGATTCTTTCAGCTTCTAGCTATTGTAAATAAGGCTGCTATGAACATAGTGGAGCATGTGTCCTTGTTGTATGTTGGAATATCTTTTGGGTATATGCCTAGGAATGGTACAACTGGGTCCTCAGGTAGTACTACGTCCAATTTCTAAGGAACCATATTAGAGGACTAATATTTATAAAGAATTTAAGCTAACCACCAAAAAACCAAACAACTCAATCAAAAAATGGGGTATAGAACTAAACTGAGATTTCACAACTGAGGAATCTCTGAATGGCTGAGAAACACCTAAAAAAAAATGTTCATAGTCCTTAGTGATCAGAGAAATGCAAATAAAAATTCCCCTTATATTCCATATTACATCAATCAGCATAGCTAAGATCAAAACCTCAGGTGACAACACATGTTGGAGAGGATGTGGAGAAAGAGGAACACTCGTCCATTGCTGGTAGGATTGCAAACTGATACAACCATTCTGAAAATCAATATGGAGGTTCCTCAGAAAATTGGAAATAGATCTACCTGAAGACCCAGCAATACCACTTTTGGGAATATATCTGAAAGATGCCCCACAATGCCACCAGGGCACATGTTCCACTATGTTCATAGCAGCCTTATATGTCATAGCCAGAAGCTGGAAACAGCCTAGATGTCCTACAACAGAAGAATGGATACAGAGAATGTGGTTCATTTACACAATGGAATACTGCTCAGCTATTTTTTTAAAGTTTGAATTAATTTTTAATTAGGTATATTCTTCATTTACACTTCAAATGTTGTCCCCTTTTCTGGTTTCCACCTCCCCAGAAAATCCCATAAGCATTTTCCCCTTCCCCAATCAACCCACGCCTGCTTCCCTGTACTGGTATTCCTCTACACTATGGTATCAAGTATTTCCAGAACCAAGGGTCTCTGCCCCATTTGGTGTTCAACAAGATCATCCTCTGCTGCCGATGAGTCTGGGGCAATGGGTAACTCTAAGTGCACTCACTGGTTGATGGTTTTGTCCCTGGGAGCTCTGGGAGTAATAAACGAGGATATTCTGAGTTTTACAGGCAAATGCATGGAACTAGAAAATATCATCCTGTGTGAGGCAACTCAGACCCAAAAAGACATGCATGGCATGTACTGACTAAGAAGTGGATATTAGTCACAGGACTCAAAAAGGTCAACAAAATGAAGTGCCCAAGTGAGGATGCCTCAGTCCTACTTGGGAGGGAGAAAAAAGCAATCACAAGTGGGGAGGGAGGAAAGGAACAGGGAGGTAAAGTGGAAGGGGTCGGGGAGTGGGGAACCTCTCATCTGGTATTGGATGAGTGGAAATGATGGAAGCCCTGAGTGCCAGCAGAAAGAAGGGAAACAGACAACATCTGGAGATAGGAGGTTGGGGGACCCTCCAGAATGAATCAGAGACCTGGGAAGTGTGAAATTCTCAGAACTTAAAGGGAGGTATATTAGATAAAATGCCTGACCGTAGAGAAAGAGTACTTATAGAGCCCACCTCCAACAGGAAGACAGGGCATCAAATGAGGGAGTGGGGGACCATTTAATAGTCACAACTCTGAATCATAAATGTTTCTGTCTGAAAGAATTATAGGGATGGAAATGGAGAGGGTCCTGAGGCAAAGGAGGTTCAGTGACTGGCCCAAAGTAGGATCAAGATCAAGGGGAGGTCCCAAGGCCTGAAACTATTACAGTAGCCAAAAGCTGGAAACAGCAATGATGTCCCTTAACAGAAAAATGGATACAGAATGTGTGGTACATGAACCTAATGAACTACTACTCAGCTATTAAAAACAAGGACTTCATACAAGTTGCAAGCAAATGGATGGAACTAGAAAATATCATCCTGAGTGAGGTAACCCAAACACAAAAGAACACACATGGTATGTATTTACTGATAAGTGAATATTACCCCAAAAGTTCAGATAATCCTTGGTACAACACACAACTCTATGAAGCTTAAGAAGGACGAGCAAAGTGTGAATGCTTTAATCCTACATAGGAAGGGGACAAAATAATCACAGGATGTAGAAGGAGGGAGAATCCTGGGAGGGAGAGAGAAGAGAAAGGGAAAAGGGGGACAGGATCATCTATGAGAAGAGACAGGTAAGAAGTAAGAAAGTCATGAAATTGAATAAGATTATATAACATTTGTGGGTGGTAAACTGGACGATAGCCACTACAAAGTCCAGGATGCAAATGTCTGTATTTGCAAAGCACGTTATCCTACACAGTCCTACACAGCCACTACAAAGTCCAGGATGCCAGGGAAGCTAGAGTATCCAAGAACCCAACTAGGATTACTTTAACTGAAATACCCAACAACTGGAAGGTAGAATCTGTAGAGACCAGCTCTAATAAATAGGCACAGCCCCCAGTTGAGGGAATGGGCCACCCACCCATCTCAAATTTTTTAAACCAGAATTATTCCTGTCCAAAGGAAAGACAGGGACAAAAATGGAATAGAGACTAAACAAAAGGCCATCCAGAGAGCAACCCACCTAAGGATCTATTGCATCTACAGATACTAAACTCTGACACTATTGTTGATACCAAGAAGAGCTTGATCAAAGGAGTGGTATGGCTGTCCCTTGAGAGCTTCTGCCAGGACCTGACTAATACAGATGCAGATACTCACAGCCAACCATCAGACTAAGCACAGGGACATCAATTGAACTGCTAGGGAAAGGACTGATGGAGTTGCAATTCTATAGGAAGGGGATTGCAATTCCATAGGAAGAACAACTAACCAGATCATCCAGAGCTTCCAGAGAGTAAACAACTAACCAAAGAGTATACATGGGTGGATCCATGTCTCCTCCTACATATATGTACCAGAAGATTGCCTTATCTGGAATCAATGGGAGGTGGAGGCCCTCCATCCCGTGGAGACTTGATGTCTAAGAGTAGAGGGATGCTAGAGTGGTGAGGTAAGACTGGGCAGGTAGATAGAAGAACACCCTCATAGAGGCAAAGGAGAGAGGGAAGACAGGATATGGAATGCGGGTTGTGAAGAAAAATGGAGAAGAGGGATATGGTTTAAAATGAAAATGAATAAAAAGATTACTAGAAATTCTTCATAAATTTACCAAATTAATACTTCAATTTTGTCTAAAAGAAAATATAAATGAAGAATTCAAACTATCTCTATTTGTAAAGCACATTATCCTATAATAAAGACCTCTAAACACTCTACCTCAAGTAAATAAGATCATAGATATGTGTAAAAGTGTATACATGTTAGCATAGATCAAAATAAAGATGTATAAATCAATACTTATTCTGTAGTCTGATAGTGTACACAGTTTGTAAGAATAAAAAGCAATCTTATTTGTGACAGAGGAAAAGGAATTAAACTTCACTGTGGAGTAAAACAAGTACAACAACAACTATAATACTTTGAAAGAAGATAATTGAATAAAACCAAGAAGTTTAAAATACATGACATGTTCACAGAATTATAGAATTTTTGTTGTGAAAATAGTCATATTAGCAGTTGTGATCTAAAGAAATAATACAATGCTTGTGTATAATCCAAGACAGTTTTCATAGAAATAGGAACTGATTCTATTATTAATATGGAATAGTAAAAGACTCTCACACACAATCCTTTCTGGAACAGAATAAATGTTAGAAATATCATAATATCTCATTTTAATTTTACTTTAAAATCTTAACAAAGAAAACCAGTGTGGTACTGGCACTAAAAACATGATTTATACCAAAAAGTTATCAAAAAGAAATTAAGCTAAAACTGTACTGTAAGCTTCCTCTAGCTAGCAATTACAGTGTTAGTAGGTGTTATTGCAAATGCTCATAGAGAAAGTTATTAACAGTAGTTCTAGCTTTCCTGGGCCTTATAATACTGACCTACAAGGCAAGTTGTACCTACTAGTGCAATAATGGCATGGCTAAGGGGATAGGCCATGGCAACCAATTGCTCTCTGAACTTGGAGCCGTACTACAGAAGAAAGCACATAGACCTGGTACTGTAAACCTGTTCGAATGCTTGTGCATGGGGTGGTCATAGGCCAAACAATAGAAACTATAACAGTTTCAACCTCCTGTATCCCTGGTTTGACCAGCATCTGTGTGTGCAGCTAGGAAATCATCCCTATCTGACTAAAATCAATGTTCCTATTGTTTGTGGGGCAACTCCTAGACCATTTGGTGGGGTGGCTGGAAAGCTCCCTACTCCCAAGCACTTAATCACTGACAATGATTGTCATTAAGGAGATGAGGTTTGTGTGTGTGTGTGCCTTGTTTGTAGAGCCTTTTTGGAGAGACCCAAGAATATAACAGCTGGACGCAGAGTTTCCTTGGGTCTGAGAACAGTGGATGCTCACTCCTCTCAACTGGGTAGGTGGATCACAATCTACCCCTTTGAATTTGGACTTGGTCAGGACTCTCAGTGGAGAGCCTATGCAGCATTGTCTTGAAACTCAGATTTGTTTGGCTTTTGTCTACCACTTTTGTTTGGTTTTGTGGCACCTCTCTCCACTATTTCTAACTCCTTCACTATGGGATATCTGGGCCCCTTTGGTGGTATAGCTGTGTCCCTTGTGTCCCTTCCCTCTCCTTTCCAACTGCTGATTGTCCATGGTATGCTGGTCTGTCCATGTCTGTCAGTTTATGTTTATAGTTTTGTTTCATTGCCTGAATGTTGCTCTTTGTTCCATATTCAGAGGGGAAAATGGTTAAAACTTCATCTGCTGGCTATTTTCCTTTTGACTCGACTTTTAACTCATTTGAGGACTTTTAGGGGGAAAAAGCAGCCTGAATTGGGAGAACAAAAACTCATAAATCCCTGCACTTACAGCTGGGAGTCTAGCACTTTTGGAGATGTCCTGCCATGGACTGCTTGTCTATACAAGCCACTCTTAAAGAGGCCAACAGCTTCTTGGCTTCTCTGATAAGAAAGCTGATGGCTATAACAATTGGATTCGGCAGAAGGCAAGGTGTTCCTCCTTTGGAATTACAGCTGAAAAAAATTAGAAAAAATTTGTCTGTCTAGTCTAAATATGTAAGTGTATGTGTCTTACACTCCATATTGTCTCTGTCTGGTCTTAAATGGGTAAATATGTTCTCCATATTTTGAATATAATTTATTGGCTTATAAGTTATTGGGTATGGTTGAAAATCTGTAATATCTGCAATATTTGTAAAGGAATGAAATGTTAGTTTAAAACTCAGCACTAAGGGTTGAAGTCATTCTGGTCAATACCAGACCGCATGAGCCAACCTAGGGAAGCAGATCTCCAAAGATACTTTTCACTTGGAAAAATCTTTTTATATATTTTCTGTCATTAAACATAAGACTAATAACAGCATTTTTTAAATGAGGTATTGAACCTGTATCTTCATGTGTTCATATACAAGAGCTTTTCTTGCTGACAGACATATAGCACCAAAATGATGGATTTGATATTGATTTCAGAAACACTGGATAGTTAAATTATTTTAAAAATTGAAATTTTTTCTCCTAAAATTATGGTTACACTGTTAAAAATTGGTTTTGTCTCAAAAAATATGGTTATGCTCTATGACTTCACTCCTTAAAAATGACAATTTATTTTGATATTGGGAAAACACCTTTTAAAAAATCAAGCACATAAAGCTATGGGACATTTTGGCATTTGTTACCTGTTTTATTGGAATGTTTTGTTGGTGTATGATGGTTACAATAAGGAAGAATATTGTAATGAAAATAGCTATAATGGTGATACAAGCTATAATAACTTTAGAAATTATAATGGACAATAGCAATCAAATCATGAACCCATGATGGGAGGAAATTTTGATGGAATAATTTCAGGCAGTCCCTAAATTGGCAACCATTGATCTGGTGATGGAAATGGTAGAAATGGTAGCAGAATGTTTTAAACTGAAACATAAATAGGCTACAATTCTTGACAGGAGTAAGAACAAGGTGTTGTCAGGAAAACTTCAGATTATTTTGAGGTAGCCATCCCAAATGCATTAGAGTAACTTTTAAAATCTGCCACATAATGAACAATAATACAAAGTCATAAAAGTTACTGCAGCTTAAACAGAAAACCATTCTTATTCAGAACTGTCACAGCTATAGTTTGAAAACCAATACAGCTATTGATTAAATGCAACATAATGGAACTTGGATATACATTTGTGTTGTAGCATTATTCTTTTCTTTACATGAAATATATTACTCTGTAAAATATGGTAATGCTACCAGAAATAAAAATTAAAGAATTCATTTATTTAAAAACTTTTTTAAAACTTGCAATGTTAAAATAAACTTAAGACTCACTAGCTCTTAAAATCAGTCCCTGTTCTCTTGATCAGTTCTCAAAGTTTTCTTGATCTCTGATGAAGCTCCGGCAGCTTTGCCTCCTTTCAGTCCAAGGAGCTGAACAGGTAAAAAGCTCTCTCAGCCAAGGTCAGAAAAGTTCTTAGTCCCATTATGGAGGTTTGTGGGTTAAAAGGTTTTTATTTTGATACTACAAAATTTTCAATTCAAACTAATTTTAAGGCTCAAACCTAACAGGAATTGATAGTCCATAACCTTGAAAGACATCACATCTCTTAAAATGCTCAGAAATGTATTTCAAGTCATGTTAAATAAGAATGCAGTTAATTAAACCAGACACACTGAAACCTATAGAGGAGGAAGTGGGGAAGAATCTTGAACACATGGGCACAGGGGAAAAGTTCCTGAATAGAACACCAATGGCTTATGTTCTAGTAACAAGAATCAACAAAGGGGACCTCGTAAAACTGTAAACCTTCTGTAAGCAAAGGACACAGTCAATAGGACAAAATGGCAACCAACAAATTGGGAAAAGATCTTAACCAATCCTACATCCAATAGAGATCTAATATCCAATGCATACAAAGAACTCAAGATGTTAAACCCCCAGAGAGTCAAGTAACCCTATTAAAAATTGGGGTACAGAGCTAAACAGGGAATTCTGAACTGAGGAAACTCGAATGGCTCTAAAGCACCTAAAGAAACGTTCAGCATCCTTAGTTATCAGGAAAATGCAAATCAAAACAACACCGAGATTCCACCTCACACTGGTCAGAATGACTAAAATCAAAAACTCAAGGGATAGCAGATGCTGGAGTGGATGTACGGAAATCTTCTCCATTGTTGATGGGATTGCAAGTTGGTAAAACTACTCTGGAAATCAGTTTGGCGATTCTTCAGAAAATTAGACATAGTACTACCTGAGGACCCAGCTATACCACTCCTGGGCATATATCCGGAAGATGCTCCTACATGTAATAAGGACACATGCTCCACTATGTTCATAGCTGCCTTATTTATAATAGCCAGAAGCTGGAAAGAACCCAGATGTCCTTCGACAGAGGAAAGGATACCGAAATTGTAGTATATATACACAATGTAGTACTATTCAGCTATTAAAAACAATGAATTCATGAAATTCATAGGCAAATGGATAGAACTAGAAAATGTCATACCGAGTGAGGTAACACAATCACAAAAGAACACACATGGTATGCACTCACTGCTAACTGGATGTTAGTTCAAAGTCCCGAAATAAACAAGTTACAATTTACAGACCACAGGAAGCTCAAGAAGAAGGAGGACTGAAGTGAGGGTGCTTTGGTTTCTTTGTGAAAGGGAACAAAATACTCACAGGAGCAATGAAGTTGACAAAGTGTGGAGCAGAGACTGAAGTAAAGGCCACCCAGAGACTGCCCTACCTGGAGATTTATCCTATAAATAGTCACCAAACCCCTGACACTATTATGGACAAGAAGTGCATACCAAAAGGAAGATTCCATGGTTGTCTCTGGAGGGGCCCTGCCAGAGCCTTACACATACAGAGGCAGATGCTAGCAGCCAACCATTGGTCTGAGTATGGGGTCCCCAATGGAGGAGCTGGAGGGTGGTCTGGAGGAGCTGAAAGGGTTTACAGCCCTATAGGAAGAACAATTATGTTGGTCACTGAGACACCCCAAGACTCCCGGGGACTGAACCATCAACTAAGGGGCGCACATGGTTCCAGCCATAAATGTGCCTTGTTGGGCATCAGTGGGAGGAGTCATCCTTGGTCAGGTGAAGGCTCATAGATGCCCCAACAAAGGGAAATCTTGGGCGGGGAGTTGGGAGTGTGTCAAGTGGAGGGGTATATACTTGGAGTCAGTGGATGGGGGGAGGGGTTGGGGGATTTGGGAGAGGGGGGAAACTGGGAAAGATTTTACCATTGTAAATGTAATGAAGATTATATTCAATAAAATAAAAAAGAATGCAGTTAATTACAAAGTTCCTGTTTTATGTTTGAAAGGTACAGTTTGAAACAGATAACTGAGAACAGACAGAGTTTGTTTAATTCAATTATGCTAGATAGATCCTAGCCTGCAAGCCAGTCAGAGAATTGCTGAGTATGGCATGTGATATGCTTAAACTTACCATAACTGACAGACTCTCAAATCCTAACAGTGACACCCCAAGGCCTCCAAGAAGATATGGGCCCAAAGAAAGATATAGTAGGGATTGTATTGTGATAACCACAGAACATGATAACACCAATGCCTTGCCTTTTGCCAGAGCCTGGCCTGGATTGTGGACAAACAGAGCATATCTGGAGAACTGACTGCCACTGATGATTTAATTCAAGGTGAGATCAGTCTCTTCCATGTTCCTCCTCCATGGGAAAAAGTCTTGTCATTTCCTGGGCCTGTTAGTCAAACACTGCCTCTACCTTTGGTGCCATAGAGAGATTGTAAACTGAGATAACTCTCTAGTAATAAAATATGGACCAGTCTCTGTTATTTTAATCGATGTATATGTCATTTACACACAACTTATCTATCTCAGATCTTTGATCATATAGATGGCTAAGCCAATTGTAGCTTGACAGCTAGAGAACAACAAATGACTTGCTCCTTACCTCAAGGAAATCCTCCACTGTGCTAGTTCATTAGTCAATCTGTTAATTAGTTAAAACTACTTGTTAAAGAGTTAAAAAAGATGTTTAAGATTGGAAGTTGGAAGGTCAAATAAATGTTTTAAGGCATATATATATGTACATATATATATGTTAATATGAAAGTGATTTAATATGAATAAAATGAAAAAATCATTTTATATTTCTCCCCCCTTGTTATTGTTATTCTAATATTGATCAATAAATTTTGTAGCACTTTAAATATTAATACAACAAGAAGCCTGTGATTGGACAGGGAAAAGGGAGGCAGAGCAAAGAATTTCAGAGACAGGGATAGGAGAGAAGAACAGAAGAGAAAGGAAGATGGAGGGAGAGGAAGATGATTCAGGTTCGTGTGGCTTCAATTAGCCACAGGTAGATATGAATATCTTAAGATGATAGAATAATTGGAATAACTTGTCTAATCTAGGTGAGCAGCTTGTATCATTATCAATTAACTCTGAAATTTTTGTGTGGGCATCTATGAATTGGCAATATATTGATATAGAAATTTGACAGGTTAATTATAAGCTTCTAGAGTTTTGATTTTCCTGGTTACTGGAATTTGGGACTGCCTACCACAGTAAATTTATGGCTGAGAAGATACAGCAGCTATGAGACAAGCGAACCTGAAATGGGAAGACCATCATTGCTTGCTGCTGGGGCTAGCCTAGAGACAGAGGTAGTGAGACTGCCTGGCAGAGACTGGCTGGGTGTAGAGCAGGAACCTACCCTTCTTTTTAATATTTCCAGCAACAAGTTTTGATAACCTCATAGAGCACTGACTACTTACAATTCAATCACGAGCTCATTGTCTAAGTCTTTTACATGTAGGACTCCAAATATGTAAAATATTTTGGCCATGATTCAGATATATGCCTGACCCTCAGATGAAGACCCTGACCATTTGGGGACAAAATGTGTACTTTTGTGCTACAAGGGGCTATGAAATATTAGCTCCCTTGCTCACCAATTCAGTTGCAGGAGGTTTAGATCCACTCTAAAAATTTGGAAAAGAATCAACCTCATTCAAATTAAGATAAAATTGGTATAAATAATATATGGGATATAGGAATGATTTGGGGGACTATGCCTTTATGCATCTGGTAATGACCATGTGATGGTATTCACCATCCAGAGATTCCAGGTAATCAACACAAGGATCTTAGACATCATTAATTCCAGCAAAATCTAGGATAGACAAGGCCTCTGTTATATCCAGGCTCATATAAGATATGACTCTTGGTACTTCAACACTATAATGTACATATGTTAACTGCAAGAGTTTCCCCTTACAATTTAGAACCTCCAAAATACAGTTGGTTTGCTGCCTTGGGACAGCTTCCTATATCTGTACCCAACTGAACAATGTCATTGGTCTCACCAGTATTAGTGTATATGTTCAATAAACCATACCTATCTGACTGAGGTTGATATGTGTGTTGTTTATGAAGCAACTCCTAGGCCACAATAGCAAGTTCTTCTCTTCTGATGTTGAGTCCTTGCTTCACTGGTGTTATAACCTACTTTATTTAGATTCCAATATAGTTTAGAGAGTAGCAGCTTTCTTGTACTCCAGTAGCAGATTGGGACTGCTGAGACCTATGACATTTTTGATTGAGCAACTAATGAATCCTTGGCCTTTCTGTTGAGAGATATCTTTGTTGGAGTACTAGGGCCACAGCTTGTAAACCATTCTAGTAAGTTATAGCAATAAATGTAACAGTTGTGGAGGAGAAATGAAACTATATTTATATCATAATCAAAATAATCATGAAGAAAAAGAGAATGTTGTGGACAAAGTACGATTTTTCAGGTTCATGGATTTATTAGAAGTTAGGTGGAAATATCCTTTACAGGAGGTGAAAAGAAAAATGAGATTTTGTGTGTGAGAGAGCATGTCAAGACTTTAATGTGGAGAACTGCAAAATAGTTAGAATTTAGTCAAGTAATTAGAATACAGGACTATGGTGTTGATATTTGATTTGTTGAGGTAATCACATTTATAATTTAACAAGGATGCAAAAATGAAGAATACAGGAATTATATGGCTTTTCCTGGGAAAATGTGGACAAGTTTATTTTTCTCAGATAGAATAGGAACACCATACAGAGAATCAATTTTACATGTATTTTCCTTAGTAAACCAGTGATCTTATTATGGCTACTTATTGGATTCTGAAAGAAGGGTTTCTTACTGTAACCTGGATGACTTAAATATAACACATCTTTTTTCAGTAACTATAGTCTTTTGTAAATTTTATTTACTTCCTTATACTTTTTCTAAGAAGGAAAACTTTAATCTAGAAGATAGAGCTACGGAGAAGAGGTAATATTTACGTCTATGAGTAGGTTAAAATTAAATTGAGAAAATGTGATAGAAATAGTCTAGTTTACATTGTCCAGTTTAGGCTATTCTTCAAATTGTAGAAGATTAATAAAATAAAACTAGAACAGAACCTGTGTTGGTGATTGTATGTAGAGGAATTCTACATAGCTAGCTATGCTGCAACATAGCTGCCCTGATTATATCCAAAGACCTTCTAGGTCTTTGTGATCCTGCTGCAATGCAGAGATACCACACACCCTTAAAGCCTCTAGCTGGAACACAAGCATTCCTTTAGTACATACCTTTGATAACAATGAAGCCTAACTGTGGAATAGTCAAAGTGATGAATCAGAGAAAGATTTGACAGAATAGGATACATGCAACTCTTACAGTAATAGTCCAGGAAAGAGAAGCAATTTAAGTGTGGTGCAAAGCAAGTCAGTGCAGTTCTGTGAAGAGCAGTCAGTAGTTAGGAGTTGCAGCAGTGAGTATAGTGCTGTACAGGTCAGCAGAGGCAGGTGAAACCAGAGAAGTATATCTTGGTCAAGTGATCTTGATCTTAGTATCAGATATGTGGGCTCATGTATCTTATAGCTAAGCACTGTCAGATAAGGAGAGATTCTTGACAGAACACAAAGTCTATTTTATATTTGATAATTTAAATAAGACAAAATACAAACCTGATACAAATGAATGCCTTATAATTTCAATGAAAAATTATAAACTCAAAACTATTTGTGAGTTTTTTCTCATTGTTCTTACTGTGTGAATTATTCCATGGCCAAACCATCTGTTTCATAGCTATCTTAGGGCATAAAACCTTTAAAGTTACTTATCAGGTAGTTTGAAACTGTTTACTAGAAGTCTAGCATTGACTTTACTTAGTCTAGTAGCATTTTTACTACTTCAAGGAATATGTTCATGGCTGAATCTCAGGTTACTTTTGGTCCCACACTGTTGCCCATATATAGGATATACAACAAAAACATTGTAATTCTATGCCGTAAAAACATGTTTCTCCTTAAATGAAGGAAAACTGTTAAAATTTTCAAAAGTCAGGCTAATAAAGGAAACTACATTGTGCCTGGATTACTGTATCTTTTACCCAATTTAATTCTTGTATTCTTGAATTCAGGTGAGGGAATAATTAAGAGGAAACAGACACAAAACTCATTTATTTAATTTTAAAGGAACACACTGTGAATTGCTGATTGAAATTTAGAGTGAAGAGTTTGGTTCAAGATTGGAGGTGGATGGAGGAAGGGAACTTTGTAGGAGAGGGGAATAGGAGAACAAGGATGGGGATCAGGTATAGGAAGTGTCAGGGGCGGCTGAGAGTGGGACTTTTAAAATGGTAGTGGGCATCTCTGGTACTAGCAAGAGACCTGGTACTGGGAATGCTTCTAGAATTCTATGGCGGCTACCCTACCTGATACTTCTAGCAACTGGAAACTTGTATTCCATAGCTGCCTGCAGCTATTACAAACTGGTTTGCTGGAACAGAAGCTGAGGGATAGATGGGGAAGGGGTGAAAAGAAAGAAGGGCCAGGACAATATTTTACTGATCGAGGCCGAAACTTTAATGTTGGTCAGACCTTTTAACAGTTTGGGCAAACCTTTCCCCACCCCCCCAGACTCCAGGCTGAGTTCTGCTGGAAGTTGTCTAGCTTGGCCTGGTGGTCCTCAATGTTTTGACTGCTCCAGCAGATGGGTGGATCACCTGCTTAATTCAGGAATTCGTAGACCTGGAGGAACAATGAGCTTAACCCTCACTGAGCTTCTCCACCCTAGGATAAAAATTCCTGCTGTAACCTACTTCCCTATTGTCCTGCCTGAAGCCAGGGATTGTCCTTGGCCAATGTCATGTTCCTACCATGAGATATGACTCCCAAATATGGCTCTGTACAGAAACTGAACTGACCATCTCTGATAGCCACTTTAGACTTCCAGTAGAGGGAAGAAACATCAACTCACCCACAAAACTTTTGACACAAAATTTGTGCTCCCTACAAGATATAAAAAGAGATAAAAGTGGGGCAAAGATTAAGGGAACAGCAACCAATGACTGGCCCAACTTGAAATCCATCCTATGTGAAAGAGCTAACCTCTGACACTATCAATGATATTCTGCTATGTTTGCAGACAGGACCCTAGCATCACTTTCTCCCAAGAGGCTTCATCCAGCAACTGGTGGAAACAGATGCAGAGACTCACAGCCAAACATCAGGTGGGCCCAGGGAGTCATGCAGAAGCATAGGAGAAGTCAAGGACACCACAAAAAGACCTACAGAGTGAACTACCTTGGGCTCAGTGGGAGCTCACAAAGACTGGGCTATCAACCAAACAGCATGCAGGGCTGGACCTAAGCCCCCTACACATTTGTAGTAGTTATGATGTTCTAGGTCTTCCTGTGGGTCTCTTAACAATTGGAGAGGGGTCTGTCTCTTACTCCTGCCTGTGGGCTCATTACCATTAGCTACCTTGCCTAATTGAGCCTCAGTGGGAGAAGATGTATTTACTCCTAGTTTGACTTGATGTCACAGGGTATTTTGGTACCCAACGGGGGCTTCCTCTTCTATGAGGAAAAGTGGAGTAAGTAATACAGTAAGAATTTGTGTTTAAATTTTGTCTGGGCCTGTGCTTATCTTCTATATACTGTTTTAATTGCTCTGGATTCTTTTTTTTCATTTTTTTCTTTTCTTTTTATTTTTAATTTTATTTTTTCGATATATTTTTATTTACATTTCAAATGATTTCCCCTTTTCTAGACACCCACTACCCAAAAGTCCCATCAGCCCCCTTCCCTTTCCCAGTTTTCTCACCCAACACTTGCCACATCCCTGTCTGGTTTTGCCCTACACTGCTTCACTGAGTCTTTACAGAACGAGGGGCCACTCCTCCGTTCTTCTTGTACCTCATTTGATGTGTGGATTATGTTTTTGGTATTCCAGCTTTCTAGGTTAATATCCACTTATTAGTGAGTGCATACCATGATTCATCTTTTCAGTCTGGGTTACCTCACTTAGTATGATGTTCTCCAGCTCCATCCATTTGCCTAAGAATTTCATGAATTCATTGTTTCTAATGGCTGAATAGTACTCCATTGTGTAGATATACCACATTTTTTGCATCCACTCTTCTGTTGAGGAATACCTGGGTACTTTCCAGCTTCTGACAATTATAAATAGGGCTGCTATGAACATAGTGGAACATGTATCCTTATTGCATGCTGGGGAATCTTCTGGGTATATGCCCAGGAGTGGGATAGCAGGATCTTCTGGAAGTAAGGTGTCCAGTTTTTGGAGGAACTGCCAGACTGCTTTCCAGAGTGGTTGTACCAATTTGCAACCCCACCAGCAGTGGAGGAGTGTTCCTCTTTCTCCACATCCTTGCCAACATCTGCTGTCTCCTGAATTTTTAATCTTAGCCATTCTAACTGGTGTAAGATGAAATCTCAGGGTTGTTTTGATTTGCATTTCCCTAATGACTAATGAAGTTGAGCATTTTTTAAGATGCTTCTCCGCCATCGGAAGTTCTTCAGGTGAGAATTCTTTGTTTAACTCTGTACCCCATTTTTTAATAGGGTTGTTTGGTTTTCTGGAGTCTAACTTCTTGAGTTTTTATATATATTGGATATTAGCCCTCTATCTGATGTAGGGTTGGTGAAGATCTTTTCCCAATTTGTTGGTTGCCGATTTGTCCTATTGATGGTGTCCTTTGCCTTACAGAAACTGTGTAATTTTATGAGGTCCCATTTGTCAATTCTTGATCTTAGAGCATAAGCTATTGGTGTTCTGTGCAGGAACTTTTCCCCTGTACCGATGTCCTCAAGGGTCTTCCCCAGTTTCTTTTCTATTAGCTTCAGAGTGTCTGGTTTTATGTGGAGGTCCTTGATCCATTTGGAGTTGAGCTTAGTACAAGGAGACAAGGATGGATCAATTCCCATTCTTCTGCATGCTGACCTCCAGTTGAACCAGCACCATTTGTTGAAAAGGCAATCTTTTTGCCATTGGATGTTTTCTGCCCCTTTGTCGAGGATCAAGTGGCCATAGGTCTGTGGGTTCATATATGGATATTCAATCCTGTTCCATTGATCTGCCTGCCTGTCACTGTACCAATACCATGCAGTTTTTAACACTATTGCTCTGTAGTATTACTTGAGGTCAGGGATACTGATACCCTCAGAATTTCTTTTATTGTTGAGAATAGTTTTAGCTATCCTGGGTTTTTTGTTATTCCAGATGAATTTGAGGATTGCTTTTTCTAACTCTGTGAAGAATTGAGTTGGGATTTTGATGGGTATTGCGTTGAATCTTTATATTGCTTTTAGAAAATGGGCATTTTAACTATATTAATCCTGCTGGTCCATGAGCATGGGAGGTTTTTCCATTTTTTGAGGTCTTCTTCCATTTCCTTCTTCAGAGTCTTGAAGTTCTTGTCATACAGATCTTTCATTTGTTTGGTAAGAGTCACCCCAAGGTACTTTATACTGTTTGTGGCTATTGTGAAGGAGGTCATTTCCCTAATTTCTTTCTCAGCCTGCTTATCCTTTAAGTACAGGAAGGCTACTGATTTGCTTGATTTAGTTGATTTTATTACCTGCCACTTTGCTGAAGTTGTTTATCAGCTGTAGAAGTTCTCTAGTGGAGTTTTTTGGGTCACTTAGGTAGACTATCATATCATCTGAAAATAATGATAGTTTGATTTCTTCCTTTCCAATTTGTATCCCTTTGACCTCCTTATGTTGTCTAATTGCCTGAGCTAGTACCTCAAGTACAATATTGAAAAGAGAAAGAGAAAGGGGGCAGCCCTGTTTAGTCCCTGATTTTAGTGGGATTGCTTCAAGTTTCTCTCCATTTAGTTTGATGCTGGCTACCAGTTTTCTGTATATTGCTTTTACTACGTTTAGGTATGGGCCTTGAATTCCTGTTCTTTCCAAGACTTTAAGCATGGAAGGATAGTGAATTTTGTCAAATGCTTTTTCAGCATCCAATGAAATGACCATGGGGTTTTTTTTTCTTTGAGTTTGTTTATGTAGTGGATTGCATTGATGGATTTCTGTATATTGAACCAACCCTGCATCCCTGGGATAAAGCCTACTTGATCATGGTGGATGATCGTTTTGATGTGTTCTTGGATTCGGTTGGCAATAATTTTATTGAGTATTTTTGCATTGATGTTCATAAGGGAAATTGGCCTGAAGTTCTCTTTCTTTATTGGATCTTTGTGTGGTTTTGGTATCAGCGTAATTGTGGCTTCGTAGAAGCAATTGGGTAGTGTTCCTTTACTTCTATTTTGTGGAGTAGTTTGAAGAGTATTGGTGTTAACTCTTCTTTGAAGGTCTGATAGAATTCTGCAATGAAACCATCTGGTCCTGTGCTTTTTTTGGTTGGAAAACTTTCTATGACCCCTTCTATTTCTTTAGGGGTTATGGGACTGTTTAGATGATCTATTTGGTCCAGATTTAATTTTGGTATTTGGTATCTGTCAAGGAAATTGTTCATTTCCTCCAGATTCTCCAGTTGTGTTGAGTGTAGGCTTTTGTAGTAGGATCTGATGATTTTTGGATTTCCTCAGTTTCTGTTGTTATATCTTCCTTTTCATTTCTAATTTTGTTAATTTGGATACTTTCTCTGTGCCCTTTGGTCAGTCTGGCTAAGGGTTTATCTATCTTGTTGATTTTCTCAAAGAACCAGCTCCTGGATTCGTTGATTGATTCTTTGTATGGTTCTCTTTGTTTCCACTTGATTGATTTCAGCCCTGAGTTTGATGATTTCCTGTCTTCTACTCCTCCTGGGGGAATTGGCTTCTTTTTGTTCCAGGGCTTTCAGGTATGTCATTAATCTGCTAGTGTATGCTCTCTCCATTTTCTTTTTGGAGGCACTCAGGGCTATGAGTTTTCCTCTTAGTACTGCTTTCATTGTGTCCCAAAGATTTGGGTATGTTGTGCCTTCATTTTCATTAAATTCTAAAAAGTCTCTGCTATCTTTCTTTATTTCTTCTTTGGCCAAGGTGACATTGAGTAGAGTATTGTTCATCCTCCATGTGTATGTGGGCTTTCTGTTGTTTTTGTTGCTATTGAAAACCACTCTTACACCATAGTGATCTGATAGGAGGCATGGGATTAATTTGATCTTCTTGTATTTGTTGAGGTCTGTCTTGTGACCAATTATATGGTCGATTTTGGAGAAGGTACCATGAGGTGCTGAGAAAAAGATATATTCTTTTGCTTTAGGGTGAAATGTTCTATAATTATCAGTCAAATCCAATTGGTTCAAAGCTTCAATTAGTTTTACTGTGTCCCTGTTTAGTTTTTGTTTTCCTGAATGGTCCTTTGAGGACAGTGAAGTGTTGAAGTCCTCCACAATTTTTGTATTAGGTGAAATGTGTGCTTTGAGCTTTAGTAAAGTTTCTTTTATGAATGAGGGTGCTCTTGCATTTGGCGCATAGATGTTCAGAATTGAAAGTTCTTCTTGGTGGATTTTTCCTTTGACCAGCAAGAAGTGTCCCTCAGTGACTCTTTTGATGACTTTAGGTTGAAAGTCAATTTTATCTGATATTAGAATGGCTACTCCGGCTCGTTTCCTGAGACCATTAGCTTGTAAAATTGTCTTCCAGCCTTTTATTCTAAGGTAGTTTTTGTCTTTGACATTTAGGTGTGTTTCCTGTATGCAGCAAAATGTAGGGTCCTGTTTCCTTATCCAGTCTGTTAGTCTATGTCTTTTTATTGGGGAATTGAGCCCATTGATGTTAAGAGATATTAAGGAATAGTGATTACTACTTCCTGTCATTTTTGATGTTATTTTTATATTTGAGTGGCTATCTTCTTTTGGGTTTGATAAAAAAGGTTACTATCTTGCTTTTTCCAGGGTATAGTTTCCCTCCTTGTATTGGAGTTTTCCTCCTATTATTCTTTGCAGAGCTGGGTTTGTGGAAAGATATTGTGTAAATTTGGTTTTGTCATGGAATGTCTTGATTTCTCCATCTATTGTGATTGAGAATTTTGCTGGGTATAGTAGTCTTGGCTGACATTTGTGTTCTCTTAGAGTCTGCCTGAGATCTTCCCAGGATCTACTAGCTTTCATGGTCTCTGGTGAGAAGTCTGGTGTGATTCTGATTGGTCTTCCTTTATATGTTACTTGCCCTTTTTCTCTTACTGCCTTTAATATTCTTTCTTTGTTTAGTGCATTTGGGGTTTTACTTATTATGTGGCAAGAGGTATTTCTGCTCAGGTCCAGTCTGTTTGGAGTTCTGTAGACTTCTTGTTTATTCATAGGCATCTCTCTCTTTAAGTTGGGAAAGTTTTCTTCCATAATTTTGTTGAAGATATTTGCTGTCCCTTTCAGTTGTAAATCTTCACTCTCGTCTATACCTATAATCCTTGGGTTTGGTCTTCTCATTGTATCCTGGATTTCCTGCATGTTCTGGGATACAAGCTTTTTGCATTTTGCATTTTCTTTGACTGTTGAGTCAATGGTTTCTATGGTATCTTCGGCATCTGAGATTCTTTCTTCCATCTCTTGTATTCTGTTGTTTATATTTGCATCTATGGCCCCTGATTTCTTCTCAAGGTTTTCTATCTCCAAAGTTGTCTCCCTTTGTGATTTCTTAGTTGTTTCTGCTTCTGTTTTTAGATCCAGGATGGTTTTGTTCAGTTGCATCATTTGTTTGTTTGTGTTTTCCTATAATTCTTTAAGAGATTTTTGTGTTTCCTCTTTCATGACTTCTGCCTCTTGACTCAAGTTCTCCTGCATTTCTTTAAGTTTGTGTGTGTGTGTGTGTGTGTGTGTGTGTGTGTGTGTGTTTCTTCTTTATTGGCTTCTATCTCTTGAGCCTTATTCTCCTGCATTTCTTTAAGTGATTTTTGTGTTTCCATTATACGGGTTTCTAGCTTTTTCATGTTCCCCTGTATTTCTTTAAGAGATTCATTTATGTCCTTTTTGTGTTCTTCTAGCAGCATCATGAACAGTGATCTTATATCCAAATCTTGTTTCTCTGGTGTGTTGGCATAACCAGGACTTGCTGATGTTGGAGAGTTTGGTTCAGACGCTGCCATATTGTCTAGATTTCTGTTAGTGGCATACCTGTGTTTGCCCTTTGCCATCTTGTTCTCTGGAGTTAATTGGTCTTGCCTCTGGCTGGTGTTTGAGCCTCCCGAGGGGCTCTGGGGCAATTTCTGCAACACTGGATGGCTGGGTTTCCCCTGTAGCAGATTGCTGATGTGCTGTTCTCCTCTTGGGTGCCCTTGCCCTAGTGTGCTTTGCCCTAGATTGTGTCTGTGAACCAGATGGTGCCTGTTTGCTCCTTCAGGGAGTGCTGAAGGGTGTATGCTGCCGGGACCTTTTAAGTGTGTTGATCACTCTGATGGGCAGCCGATCTCCCAACCGGGTTGGTGCACACAAGGGTAACCTAGCTGCTCAGGTCCTAAGTCTAGGCAAAAGCCTGGGAGGCCAAGGTCTGAGCAAAGTTCCCCTCGGGCTATGACTATTAATTGGGTCTGTCAGGTGGCCAGGATGGCAGGAGTGTGCACGTTCCCTGAAAGTGCCAGGAGAGTTTGCTGGGCTAACAATCTCCTGGGCGGGTTGACACACAGATGGCTCACCAAGCAGCCCAGTTCTTGGGGTCAGTCCAGGGCCTGTTGGGGCCTAGACCCCTGCTATGTTAGCCTCGGGCTATGCCTGTTAGCTGGCTTTGCTGGCTAGAGCTTTCTGGCATCCTGTAGGCAAAATGGAGGCGTGCGCGCCGGGCCAGGGCAAAAAACCTCCTGGCTGGGTTGGTACCCCGATGCCCCCTCCTCCGAAAAGCCCAGGGCCTGGGTGCAGGCCAATGCCCATCGGGCTTAGACCCCCCCTGCGATGTTGGCCTCGGGTTATGTTTGTGTACCTCAGTCTGTTTGATCTCTCTGGAGTCCGAGAACCAAAATGGAGGCGAGTCTCTCATGACTGGCGGGAGGCAGAGTTCTGAAGTGTGCTCTAGATTCTTATGTGCAACTATTTCGCTGTGTGCAGAAGATAGATTGTTTTTCCTAGTGATCCATTGGTTACTTTCAGGCCCCTCTTCATCAATGATGATTAAATCTTGGGAAAAGGAAATGTGATAAAGATACTCCATCTGTGGATGAGAATTCCATAGTCCTTCATTTTTTCTATATTCTTTGTTTACATTCCAAATGATTTCTCCTTTCCTGGTTCCCCCTTCCCCATAAGTCTGATAAGCCCTCTTCCCTCCCCCCATTCCCCAATCAACCACCTCCTACTTCTCTGTCCTGCTAATCAACAACATTGTTGCATCAAACCTTACCAGGACCAGGGCCCTCTCCTTCCTTCTTCTTGGGAATGATTTGATATGTGAATTATGTCTTGGGTATTCAGAGCTTCTGGGCTAATATCTACTTATCAGTGACTGCATTCCATGTGTGTTCTTTTGTGATTGGGTTACATCACTTAGGATGATATTTTCTAGTTCCAACCATTTGCCTACGAATTTTATGAATTCATTGTTTTTAATTGCTGAGTAGTATTCCATTGTGTAAATATACCACATTTTCTGTATCCATTCCTCCACTGAGGGATATCTGGGTTCTTTTCAGCTTCTGGTTGTTATCAATAAGTCTGCAATGAACATAGTGGAACATGTGTCCTTATTGTATGCCGGGAAATCCTCTGGGTATACATGGACATATAAATAAGGATATTTTGGCAGTTTCTAGATGCTGGAATTGGGAGAGTCCATTTCTTTTAATGGTGAGGCCATTAGTTGGTTGATCATACTTGGTTGGTTAAAACACATTTAAGAAAATATGAGGAGCATAAACTGTACTTGACGGATTAGGGGGGATAATCCATAAGGTTAGTGGGGAGGGAAGGGGAAGGATCTTGGTGGAATAGATGACTGGTAAATATAATTGAATCATATTGAAATTTGTTAAGAGCATAAAATAAAATAAAACCATGTTCAATTTTTTTTTAAAAAAGAATTTGTAAGTGTGTGACTGGGAGGGGTAGAGTCTTTGGAGGTAAAGTGAATAAATAAATAAATAAATAACAAGCAAGAAAATAAAAAATACATACAACTTCAGCTAACATTGGGCCCTTAAAAAAACAGTTACCAATTTGAAATTTTTTCTAATGAATGGAAAGAAAACTCATTTTCTCTCATATGGTTGACATGGTTCCTAAAATAGACTGATTAAAGTATCATCAGTGAAATTTTCTGATTTCAATGTTATAAAACAATTTTAAATGTAAGCATTTTATAAAAATTCATACAATTTGCCAGTATGTCAGCATTTCTTATAACTTGAAAATATGTCATAGCATTGAGAAAAAATGACTTCAAAATGTACTTTTTGTTTTCTGTTGAAACATTTACTGCCTATATGATAAATGAGTATTGATTTGTAAGTTGATTAGACATGAAAGTTTGTTGATGTAGTGAAATGCAAATTTAGCTCTTGTTAGAGTAGATCAAACTATGTCTTAAAAGTATATATAATTATAATATTCCCTGTGTACTGTATTAATCTTAAATGTTGAAATCAAGTAAAAAATATCCAATGAACTTCACAGAATATCTGGTCCCTTTATTTATTAAAAATAAAATTGCAATACTTTTCCAGCTTTTCCTCATATTAAAATATATGGGAATTACACGAGAATAAAACTATGCATATCAAAGCTAATAAGGCAGCTTCTTTTAATATCATTTTGAAGTCCACAGGTCATTCATTCTTTTAATACATTTTATTAATTTTGTATGTAAAAAAATGTGTTGCTGGGTGACATGGGTACATGGCTTTAATCCCAGCACTCAAAAGGTAGAGACAGGTAGATCTATGAGTTTGAATTCATCTGGGTTTACAGAGCAAGTTCCAGTACAGCCAGGGTTACACAGAAAAGTCCTGTCTCAAACAAACAAACAATCCAAAATAACAACAAAAATCATTGTGTGCAATTTGATAGTTTTGTTTTAGGTAACTACAAACTTTATTAAGTATCATTGTTAAAAATCTTATTTCAGTGTTTGTACTTATAAGAGGAATAAAAATGAAATAGGCAATGGAGTATTTATTTCAAAAGTTCCCATAATGTAATCATGAACTGCCAGGTTTGTGCTTCTTGCTATGATTCAAGTCAGACAATTTTAAAATCTTGTTTCAGCCATGAATAGTTTGCACTTTATTTTCTTGCTGTCAACTTGAATATAACATCTGCCAAGAATCATAGCCTAGTATTGCCAGGATGTCTTCTGTGAAGGTGATTTCCCTTTGGAATTTCTTTTCTATGAGATATATTAGTGTTCAGACCTTAATTCTAGGATAAAATGTCAAATATAAGGTTGCTGGCTGAATAAATACTAACCCCCTACACACAATTCAATTTCAAAGAGCAACCCAGGTGAGAATAAATAAATAAATAAAAGGTTTGGTTAATGTGGGACATTTGCTTGGTACTGTGTCATTCCAAACTCCTTCCATTTAACAGCAAAATCTACATTGACATATGAATGATGGATAATGCAGTATAATTATTTACGGGGTCTTTGAAATGAAGAGCCCCCTTTTTTCCAAGTGATTTAACTTTGGAAAGGAATTACTTCAAATGCCCAACAAATACTATTAAAGGAGCTTTATGAGGCTTTTTCTCCTGCATATTTCTACACATGGACAGACTATTGTGTGTTCTAAAACCTGTATTTACATGACACACTTTTATGGTCCAATGGGCAAACACTACTTAGTCCTAAAATAACATCACAGTAATGACTACAGTCAAGACAGCAAGAACACTCCACCATTATTACCCATATCAGACTGCACCAGATGGGGTATCTGTGGTCGAGTGCTGACGGTGTTCAACACGGAACAAATGCTCTGGGTATATTTGTATATTCTTAGGCAGAGTAGCATTGAATTCAAAATAAGGGGTGTGCAAGTTCTTTCATTTTGAAGAAATATAATGCATTGCCAACATTTTAATATCTGAATTTAGGAAAGAAAGATTATATAGAGTTGCAGATGGACTATATTAAGTGGGATTTAGCCAATTTTCTCTGGGTATAAAGCCTGGCTTCTCAATCTCCGCTGTATTGATCTTTCTGTGTGCAATTGTTCTTTGTTGCAGGGGATGTCCTGCTCATTGTGGGAGGCTTAACAACATCTGTGGCTCCTACCAACAAGAATCCAGTACATAATTGGCTACATAGCTAGCAACATAACCTTCAGAGTTGTGGGGGAAAAAAGTCCCCACTACATCAGTAATAAAAAGGAATGAATTGTAATATTCACATACTTTTGTAACCAATAGAATTATACCACTTTTCTTGATCAGATTTGACTTTTTTTGTTAGTTTTCAGGTGAAAAGTATACATTTTCCAGTACATTTTATTTATGTTTTTAATAATTTGCATACATTGCTACAATGTCTTAGTATTTTGCATTTGTAGAATAAATTTCATATATTTTATATGATGAATAAGAAAATAAAATGGACAATATTTAGAGTGTAATGGTTCAAAACTATATTTTATTTTCAAGAGCAGGAGCTCTCAAAGATTTTTTGGGATTTTGTCTTTATAAGCCATCATTGATTTGTGGAATTCTTAAGTCTCAAATATCTTTGTAAATTCTCATTTAGTGTAAAAAGAACACTTCTGTGCATAAGAAAAGCTTGTTTCTCCTAGAATCAGTGACAGTTTAGGTTGTTTTTCTCATTTGCTTATGCCCAACAAATACTATTAAAAGAGCTTTATGAGGCTTTTCCCCATGCATATTTGGGATAGAGACTGCTTTCAGAAAAGCAGACAGTGGGAAAGGCATGGATTATTTACCACTCCAGTTATCCATGTGACTGGAATTGCACTAAAACACAGACATCAAAATCCCTGCTCAGCAACATTGTTGATGCCCACCAGTGGGCCTGACAGTCATCCTAAGACTGTCACTTCTATTATACATACTGTTGGGACCTACTGTTTAGTTAATAAAAAAATACTGCTTTTCTCAACATATCCGGAACACATGAATTAACAATTTTCAAGTAAGTAGATGTAATAATATAGGTCTACTTATTACAGCATTTTCTCTAGTGCTATTTAATCTTTGTTCTTTGACAATTTTAAAAGGATTTCATCATATTATTTTTTGCTTTAGGGTTATGACTATAAAACTAAGTTGTCATTCTGTTGCTATGAAGAGCCTTCTGATTAAAAAGAATCTGGCTAATATACTACAAGGAAATAGCTTTTAAGATCCAGTATTAGCATTGAAATATTGCTAAGTTCTAAAAGAATACAATGGCAAAAATAATAGTTTTTTATCATACATATCCTTTTATTCTGTATTATGTACAGTACATAGCATAAATATTCAACAAATACTTTAAAAGATCAAATTTCCATTAAACTATATCACAGTTCATTATATTATGTCTGAGTTACTTTACTAAGTATCACAATATACACACACCTGGAGAGTTCCTCACACATAAATACACACACATACACATAATTTCAACGTGACTACTTATATTTCAGAACATGCATGTTTAACATTGGTAGTTTTGATGTTAATATTACATTAATTCTTAGCATGTATGCATTTTTCTTTAAGCAAATTATTTAAACTTTCAAATACCTTCCTATCATCTTATAATTCCCTTGATGTCAATAATTCAAATTAACTTTTTTGTTGGTTTATTTCTATCAAGTTTTATCTAAACCTACAAGACCAAATAAAAGCTAAATTTCAGTAGGTTAGAAAAATAAGTATTTTTCAATAAATAATCACACTAGCTCCATACACAGGCATAATCTATTTGTAAACTTACTTTAATTTTACTTATTTTTTGTAGCTTACACATATACCCATAGGTAAAAAACAAAAGATGATTCATGTAGCATTAGGGTTTATAATTTAATCAATTGATAGCTAGTTGCTAGAAGGACAAAGTGTTAGTTTTATATTCCAAAGGACAACTTTAAATCCTGTTAAGGTTATATTTTTATTAAAAATTCCATTAATTTTTTCCATCAATGTGATTATAGATTAATATTAATTAATTCTTACCATTTTTTGAAGAAATAGAGGGAGTCATATCTGATTCAAAGTTAAACAGATTTTCATGGTAACCCTTTCCTGGGGTTCAGAATTGGTTGGGGAGAAAGGGAATAAGATATCTTTAATGACATTTTATTGAACTTAGCAATTTAAATAGCCTCACGTGATTTTTAAAGATATCAAATTACCATATGGATGATGTCTTTTTCATCAAATCTAGACCTTATTGTTTACGAAGAAAATGACAAAGGTAATTGTTAATGCTGGATGGAGTACTTCTGCACTTGCCTATGTAATATTAATTAGAAGCCTGTGCTGAATTCTCTTTTAGCTAAAAGCTGCTACACCAAACAATAGATTAACAGCATAAAAGCTGATGACAGAAAATACTAGCATTTTGTGTGTGTATATGTTTTAATTCTTTATTATACTAAATGAAAACACATCCCCCAAAGTGTACTGCCTCCATGTCCTTTGAGAAATTCCTGGATCTTAATGCAAGCCACTCAATGTCTATACAACCTCCTAAAGTTTCTAGAATGATAGGAGAAATGACTTTTATATTTTCTTTCCTGGATTCCAACCCTGTTTGTTGGAAGAACAATTTTCAAGAGATGGGTCACAGGAAGTTATCAAAACCTTCCAGAATGGATACAATGTACAACTGAGTGCAAAAATTATTCTAATACCTCAGGATTTTATCTCTGTATTCAACTCTCTGAAGTTCTATTACAGGACAAATCAAAGGTAGTCTACAATCCTGCCTTTATAATAAGGAAATGCTCTAGTATTTAAAAGAAGATCCAGGACTTAAACTTTGGGCTCAATGTTGTAATAAGTTACTGTAAAGAAATGTAAGAAAGTATATTTCTCTGTCTACTAACTTCCTTGTTTTACTACCTATAAAATTAAAGACATTCTTTAGCTCTTTAGAAAAGATAACATAGAACTTAATCCAAGGAACAATATATCAAAAAGAATATACAATAAATACATTTTAATATATATATATACTTAGATGCTTTCACAGTGGCAATATTATTAGATTGTAATTTTTAGTAATAAAATTAAGATCCAGAATTTATTGGACATTTTCTTTGTAGGCTATACAGTTACAAGAGGTTTTGATCTTTTTGATTTTTTTCACAGCCACTCAAGAATGCACCACAATATCCCTGTATAAAGATAAGTCAGTTGAGGTTTACAAAATTGAAACAGCAAAGACCAAATATTTAGCAAATAACAGTACCAATCCTTAAAATGTTCAAAATGAAATAGGAGTATTTAGAAGCAATAATTTGGTTTGAAATAGAATTGAAAATATTCTTTGCAGAGAAGGAAATAATGAGAATATATTCTTATCTGTTTATGTCAGAAGTCAGAAAGGAGGTAAAGAGTTCCCTCTTAAAGTTGTCTTGCAGTGGGGATTATAACACTAAAATGAAAATGTTCTAGAAACCCATGTACAGATATTCCCACCCAGAGGAGTAGAAAGAGTTCATCTTGTTCAAATATCCCTAAAACACATGCAATCCATATGGGGCTTGGGTCCAGAGCAGGGCTTCAGCACTTTTTCTCTAAGATTGGGTTTCATTCTGCTAACAGCATGTTGGCTGAGTGCCCACTAGCAAGCAATTAAGACGATGTGCTTGCCTGCATTTTAGTAGCTCTCCTTATGAAACATGCGGCCACATGGGAGCAGACGTTTTGCCAGCATGGGTCATGGACTGAGAGATGCACTGGGAAAGCTGCTATGCTCTGAGGACTTGTGTCTTCTGGGAAGTTGAGAAGTGGATGGGCGATTGATTAGCTGTGCTTAGGAGAGAAGATATAGAAGGGACTCTAAGAAATGGCAACTGTAGGAAAGTTTGTAAAGCAAAATTAGGAAACTACCAAAGTACTTAAGGAGGAAAGGAATGAATTAAGGTCTGGAAATTCAGGAACAATGAGAGTAAATGATTTTTTTAAAAAAATCTGCTGAGGAAAGCTTCTTACCCTTCAACTTGAATGGTGGTGGCTCGCTTAATTATCTTTTATAAGCAACACATAAATGCTGAGCATCGAGAATGAAGGAGATAGGTATCTGAGGCGAGAAGGTGGGTGGTACGTGAGCTTCACATGGAGGGCCCTTCATGAGAAGAGGGTTAGGGGTAGGAGAGCCACCATGTGTACCATCTCACTGCCTGCTTTGTAATAAATGGAGGTCATCAGTCCCTCTGATGGACTTCCCTCTCTTAATTTGTATCTAGAAAGAATAGTGAGGGAGTCTGGCCTGGAACAATTAGGAAGTAATATACATTGAATGAGCTATCTCACTGGGAGAAGACAGGCCACTCCTATGAGAATGAAGCAAATAAATGGTTTTAAATATGAGTGATTACATACAACAGCACAGGCATGGTTTACAGAGTTCTCTGCTATGAAATCTACGGATCAGTTCACCTAACTAGAGGCATTTCCACTATGTAAACAGAGAACTGAAATCACAGAAATTGTATTTCCCCTTTCACAATGACCCATGAGATATAAATTAAATCAAGAACTACTGTCTTGTCAGCTGTGCCTTATATGCAATCTGTAAGGATCCAAAGGTATAGAAAATTCCCTTTTTAAATTATTAATAGGGCCTCTTGAATAAACAGTATTACTAGAATGTATAAAAGGAAATTTATCTCTATCATTTTCAGAAATAAATCTACTATATTAATTGGCATAAATATGTAACTCATTACTATGTGGAAATCTATGAAGCAGGTTTTTATTGAGCAAAGTATCAATAATGACTAGGAGGTTTGAACTCCATGAGCCCATGGGTGACGTAAACTTACAACTTGATGCCAAGAGATGTAAAGAATGTCTCATTTTTTAACACGATAAAATATCTAAATCATAAAATTTAGGTTATCCAAACTAAGTGTTTATAAGTAAAAATCTTTATGTAAATAAGTCTTATATGTATACCTAAGGTATCAGCATTAAAGCTGGAAAAGTGGGTTAGGGAGGATTCTGACATGGTTCAGAGTTTTGTACGTATTATAAAATACTAGATTTGGCTCCCAAGAGCCTGGCTGGCAGACTAACCTTTAGGACCAGTTGTCGGGGATTAGACACTCTCTTCTGGTCTTCTGGCTTCTAAAGAAACACACACACACACACACACACACACACTCACACACATCTTTAAACATGGATCACTGAGTGCCGATCAGGGATGAAAACATGTAGTAAATTTGGCTACCGTATATGTGATAACTGAAACTCTTATCACCCTTTTTCTTTTTTTGTTAACAACTTTTACTATAGTATACAGATAACATCTGTTAAATAAATCTGTCCATACATCATCAGTATTAGACTATACAATAACAATTTCTTAGGAATAGAAACATATTTAACATTTTTCTCAATTTTTTCATTCACTTTATAGTCTATTAGTAAGCTTTTCTTCTTCTTCCCTTCCTAATCCTACCCTTACTATTCCTCCTTCAACCCCTATACATCTTCAACTTCTTCACAGAGAAGCACGGGACCCCCATGGATACTTATCTGTACCAACTCTGGTACACCAAATCACAGCACGACTAACTACATCCTCTTCCACTGTGTCCAGTAGGCAACTCAGCTAAGAAACAGGGATCCAAAAACCCCCAACAGAATCAGAAATAGTCCCAGCTCCAATTGTTAAGGGACCAAGGTACACATCTGTTACATATGTGTAAAGGGCATAGGTCTCTTACAAACTCTTTGGTTGGTAGTTCAGTCTTGGTGAGCCCCCATGGGGCTAGGTTAATATTATGTAGGTCTTGTGGTGTCCTTGACCACTCTAGCTCCCTCTTTTCTTCCCCTTCTCTTCCACAAGACTCCTGGAACTCTGCCTATTGTTTGACTGTGGTTTCTCCTACTGTTTATATCAGCTGTGTATGAAGTCTTCAGAAGACTTTTATACTAGGTTCCTGTCTGCAACCATAGCAGAATATCAGCAGTACCAGCAGTTGGCTTTCTCACAGGGATGGGTCTAAAAATTGGTACAATCATTTGTTGGTGATTCCCTCAATCTCTGCTCCATCTTTATGTTTGTACTTTTTCTTGACAGGACCATTTAGGGTTGATAGTTTAATAGATAGATCGATGTTCTTTTTCCCTCCCCTGGAAATGCAGCCTGGCTATAGGAAGTGAGCTCTTCAGCCTCCAGATCATCTCCTGTCAAGACTCTCAGTTGAGGTCACCCCTAAATACTCCTGGGAGTCTCCGCCTCCCAAAATTGACTCCCATAGGTTTCTGTTCTCTAATCCAGCCCTCCCCATTCCCCACCCTTGAACTCAATCCTTTTCCCCTCCCCACCCACTCTCCCACCCAGTTCCCTCCATCCATTTACTTTAGATGTCTGTTTTACTTCCTATTCTGAGATTCAAGTATCCTCCCTAGAGCCCTCCTTGTTAATTAGCATTTTTGTGTCTGTAGAGTGGAGAATGGTTATCCTGTACTTTATGGTTAAAATCCACTTACAAGTGAGTACATACCATATGTGTCTTTCTGGGTCTGCATTACTTCTCTCAGGATAATATTTTCTAGTTCCATCCATTTGTGTGCAAATTTCATGTTGTCTTTTTAATAGTTGAGTAGTATTCTATTGTGTAAATGTATCACATTGTCTTTATCCTTTCATCTGTTGTGGACATCTAGATTGTTTCCAGTTTCTGATGTTTAAGAACAACGTTGCTATGGAAATAGTTGAGCGAATGTTCTTATGGTATGGAGAGCTCCTTTTGGGTCCTTTTGGGTCCTTGTTCAGGAGATGTTCTTGATGCACAAATAATCTCAATTTTCTGAGAAACTGCCAGAATGATTTCCAAAACAATTGTATAAGTTTGCATTCACATTAGCAAAACATAAGAGTTCCCCTTGTTCTACATCCTCACAAGCATGTGCTAACACTTGAGGTTTTGATCTTGGAATCTTAGAGTCATTTGCATTTGCATTTCCCTGATGAATAAAGACTTTGAACATTTCTTTAGGCAATTCTTGGTCATTAGAGATTCCTCTGTTGAGAATTATCTGTTCATCACTATACCCGGTTTTAAATGGTTTTTGTTGGGGTGGGGGGGTGTTTAATTCATTGAGTTCTTTATATGCTTTTGATATTATCCCTTTGACAGAAAAAGGGTTGGTGAAGATCTTTTACACTCTGTAGGCTGCCACTTTGCTTTTGACAGTGTCCTTTGCCTTACAGAAGCTTTTCCGTTTCATGTGGTACCATTTTATCAGTTGTTGATCTTAGTGCCTGCGCTGTTCAGGAAGTTGTCTGTCTAATAAACCAATAAGTTCAAGACTATTTTCCCATTTCTCTTCTGTTAGATTTAGTATATATGGTTTTATGTTGAGGTCTTTGATCAACTTGCACTTGAGCTTTGTGCAGAGGGATAGATATGGATCTATTTTCATTTTTCTACATGTAGACATCCAGTTAGACTAGCATTTTGTCATTGTATGATTTTTGGGTACTTTATAAAAATTAAGTGTCTTCAGTTGTATGAGTTTATTTATGGGTCTTCAATTTGAATACATTGAATAACCTGATTTTAGGCCAATATTATATGGTTTTTATTACTATTGATCTGTAGTATAGCTTGAAATCACAGATGTTTATGCCCCAGAAATTCTTTTAATACAGGATAGTTTTTGATATTCTGGTATTTGTCTTTTTTCCCATATGAAGTTATGAATTGCTCTTTTAAGGTCTGTGAAGAATTGTGTTGGAATTTTGATGGCAATTGTATTGAATCTGAAGATTGCTTTTGGTAGGATGGCTATTTTTACTATGTTAATCCTACTGATCCATGAGCATGGAAGATCTTCCTGTCCTCTGATATCTTTTGCAATTTCTTTCTTCACCCCTGTCAAGAACCTTGGATTACTACAGAATTCCAAAGTAAAATAAACAATTTGCTTTATATTTTAGGTTTATATCGTCAATTATTAAGCATTGTGATAATCCCAATAGACAAGTGAGAATTTTAAGTGCCTGATTAACTGTTAAATCTTTTGCAAGTTAATGAGCTGTATGCTTGATCCAAACTCAGGCTCCAAGTGGTCAAACCTGTGATGGGCTGAACACAATTTTCTATTCTAACCACAGCTGAGGTAGTGGCTCTTGTGTCACCTGATAATTAAATTACTCTGAGGAGTCAGGACACTTAGCTTTGGATGCATCTACAGCTGTGGTGATGAGAAGATGCGCATTGTCCTTTTGCTGTGGTTTCTGCGCCTTTTGTTGTATTCCAGGCATGCCACTTCTTTGCTCTACTGCTAAGACAACAGCTTAGAAATTTGGGAAGTTGCTCTACTTACTTCACAATTATTCATAATTTATTTCTTTCATTTTTACATTAATTGTACGCTCCCTTGCATACCAAAGAATCAGTAATGAGCTTCCATGAATGAGATATCCCTGTAACTCTGCACATGGAACCGCAGAGTATGAATTAGGAAATTCCAAAATGTCATAATCCTGGCCAGATGTTAGAGGATAAAAGTTATTAACTGATCTTCAGGTATGTTTTCTCTTATTCAGACCTGAAGTTACTATGAGTTGTTACAAATCATTGCACTTTGATATGCACAGAAATGCACAAACTTCTGGATAGATAAAAGTGTAGGTTAGCAAGGTGCAATTGTAATAGTATAGAGACAGGAGTTTGTGTGTTCATTTCTGTGTGGGAATGTTTGTTTGTTGGGGAGCACCGCTACAACAATAGTGTCAGCAACAAGAACCTAGTGAATAACTCAGAGATGAAAATTCCATCATTTTTTTTAGGTCTTGTTTTTTAAACTGGAATGATAAAATTGGGGAATTAAATTTCGTCTTATTTTCAACAAATTGACACATGAGGCACACATAGGCTATAAATAATGGCAGGTTTGCCCCAAACATAAATGCTATCTATGATTGCAATAATTATTTATAATTTCTTTCACTTGGAATCTGTCACTTGTTCAAGCAGGAATTTTAGTGTGGAGAGGAAAACCCCATTGAACTATATACATTCTGGGGTACTTTAAAATGATTTTCCAACTGTTCAGCTTAAAGAACCTATTTTATTCTGCCAAGAAAACTAGGTAGACATGTTTGCAATATTTTGTGCTAATCCCTCCAAAGGTGACTTTTGTGTGGCAAATATTTGTTCTAGCAGACTTTGCTACAGTACCAGAGTACATCAATCTCTGAATATAACCTTATATCTTTGAGAAGGAGACAAGAATCACTAAGTTTTGAGTGGTCAACTTCATTGAACTAGTGTGATGGCGCCGAATCAGCAAAGGAAATTATATGCAACTCTACATTCTTGGCTCCTTCCTTTATGGATATGAGGGACCTAAGAAGTAAAGGGTGGTCAGAAAGAATAAACACATTTATTAGAGCAGTTAGAGCGACTGTTTTGATATTTGCCAAGTTCCCTCTCAGTAACATGTTTGGCAGCTACCAAATGACATGGCCTGCCCAGAGTTGATTTTGACGAAGCCTCTGGGATGTGTTAAAAAGTAAACCAGGGCAAATCACATACTGGAAAGCATAACTCAATCAAAGAAAAATGTATGATTAAGGGTGACATTGGCAACGAAAGCTTTGCCAAAGCTCAGGGTAAATATTTGTATCAGCGAGAGGAGAAAGCTTCGTAATGCTGATGTCGACCAGCTGGAATTTTCATTGTTTATAAACTTTTGTTGTTAGAGTTGAATTCTGGCAGAAAAGGTACCCAAAAAAGAGCAGTTTCCCAGCATGCAAGTTTGAACTGTGATAAGGTAGCTGACCATAAGAGACAACTAAGATGCAAACTGCAGTACTTTTCTTTCCCAGAGTCCTTTGGCCAAGAAAAATTCTACTGCTCAAAATCTATTTTGATAAAATTCATTAGGATTAACAAAAACAGAAAAAAAGACTTTCCCGTAGTAACATTATCAGGAAATGGGAAGGAATCAAAATGGATTTTTTGTTCACTTTTTCCTACAAGAGACTATTCCCAAATGAATCAGATATGTGAATGATAGAAAATAAATTATTTGGGATTAAGCCTAATTTTTTGAATAGTGTATGGAAGCTGGACATTGTTAGGCTATTTATTTATTTATGTATGTATTACTGCATGACACTCTGTGACATGTTTTAAACAGAATACTTTAGCAAAGGAAGCACTTGGGTCAACTCACCAAGCATTCCTAGTAAGGAATCAGTGATTTTTCTCTCAGCCCATTTGTATTTTTTCACAAGACTAGAGTTAGCCAACATTATTAATCTGGCAAAATGTCACAAAGACATAGGATTTTATGAAGATCCACACTAGTTTCAAATACATACCTTTAATGCAGAGAAAGAAAGGTTCTATCTCTGTGAAAATTAAGAATGAAGTTCTTGCTCACATTTGCAAAAGAAGATGCACCAATATGTCCTGTTTCCAAACGCAAACTCATCTTTAAACACCTCACTACAGCATGTTCCTTGTTTTTGCTCCAAGGTAACATAGATGCACCATTTTGATTCACTTACAGCGAGGCCTGTGTAATGAAATTCTCTGAGCAGAAAATAAAAATGACTCTAAATTTCTATCTAAATATCATGTCTTAAGATATACATGTTTTAAATACGATTGTATCTACTTGGCTAAAGACAGTAAATGGTGAATTATGTTGTTATGTTCTTGTGCATATGTAGCGTTGCAGTTGTTAAAGACCTCCTGGTTGCCCATCTAAACCAACAGTGACTAGAGGCCTGGCTCCACCAGTTTAAAACCAAGACAAGTTGTGAACAGAACAAATTACCCAGATAAATTAACAATGTATAGAATGTATCTCTTCTAATTCTTGTGCCTTAGAGACCCAAATTACTAGCTAACTCTAATTTAACATGCTTCTTTTATAGTGGCTTTTACCACATAGACAGGTAGCTGGACTTGAAAAGTCTGGTTATGAGGTTTTAGCTAATACATCCAGCCCTTCCTGTGGAATCACCAGGTTACAGTGGCAGAAGAATATGACCTTCACTGTATGCTTCTGTATCAGGCCCTGAACTGATGGAACATTTTAAGAAGCCAAGGAACAACCAAGGACTTCTGACAGAAGCACATATGTGTTCTACCGATGTATAGTCCTGGAAGTGGAATGCAAAGGAATGAATAAAACTAAAGATCTTACCAGGTGGGAGCACTTGTACTCATATAAAGAGCACATATGAGTTCTATCATATTCAATCACACAAAAACATAAAAGCAGCCATCTTTTCACTTTGTCCTTTAGTATTTTTCTTACTATCTCTCAATGACAGGTTGGTCTCAAGGTCATTCTGTTCTGTGGATTGGGACTTTTCTGGCACTATATTTTAATTAAGTGGTCAGATTATTAATGGATGAAAATAAGTCTCTGCAAATGCTGAGTTAACCATTTTTTTCATACATAATATGGCCATAACAACATGTTAACAGCCATCCATGAAAGATTGACATGGTCATTTTTGCAAATGAAGCCCTGGTGAATATTGGAGTTAAAGATTCCTGGGATCCCATGAAGGGACTGAGGTGTCAGGTCTCCTTGCTGACTTTTGCTTTTGCTTTGTGGTGATAAAAAGGAAACTCCACCCCCTTTGTTGCTAGAACTGTTTTAGAGGTTCAACAATGGAAATTACTACTTACGTATTTCTGGAATACTGACATGTTTTAGTATTTTTTTTTTAATGAGAGGTTCAGAGGAACAAACAAAAACTACCTGTTTGCCCAAGCATCATGTACTCTCCCCCTAACTTATTAACTTCACTTTACAGAGACTGTCTCCTTTTCTCTAGCCACAGCTTTTCTACCTTGTCTTTTACTTGCATGACTATAGATGGTAATTTGTTAAGACAATATCTAGATGTGACCAAGTCATGTGGTATTGTTCCAAAGTAAGAATATCAAACTCATGAACTAAGCATTCCAGATAGAAAAGAAAATTCTGCCTCTGTGGAAGGAAGCATAAAGTGAACACATGGACGTCCTGGAAGAAAATCATGAGAACTGAACCTCATTCGTCGTTCAAGCTTCTTCCTTCCTTGACTCAGCCATTGTTTCCGGAGAGGACTGCACAGATTTGCTCCCAAGGACACATCTGGAACTGATGTTGGAGTCACACTAACCAAGAGTAATTATCCAGATCTGCCACCTAAACCAGGTCACGAATGCTGAAACACACTCTAACTTTATCAAGCACTGCCCAAGACTTACACCTTTATATCATTATAATGATATACGAAGCATTATCATAAGACTATTTTTGCTGGTATTTGAGTTGATCCTTGAGCTTATGCTGTATAGATATTATACTCATATTTATTAATGTAGAAAATATGGTTTGAGCAAGTGAGTTAAATTTCTTTGTATGTCTCACCAATGGACATTTCAAGACAACAGAACACCAGCAAATTATCATTTGTAATTTTCATTATGACTCTCATCTCTTATAATTCAGCCCCAGATATCTGATCATGATCCAAACCACAGGAAAAGAAAAAGGTTTCAGAATTATACTGGTAGATCTAGACTCCCATGTAGGTCAAAGGCAAACATGAGTAGAAGAGTTTGGAATAAGCATGTCTTCCTACAAACCTGCTTGAAATATGGAATCCCAGAAATTAGGTCTAAAGATTGAGGAGTCTGGACTCTATAGGAACAAGTTGTAGTTCTTAATTTTTGTTTCTCTTAACTTTCTTTCTTCTCTTTTTGTGACTTTCAACTTTGTAATTAATATCTTTTATCTAAGAATATATATTCCCTACAGGCATCAGTGCTGTGAGTGTTTCTGTACCTCTTAGGTGTTGCTACACATAATCCATAGCACTGCCCCACTATAACTGTGGTCATGTTCAGTTCCCATGCCCCTTACTCATATTTTCCATGAGTAAAACTAGACCCCAGTTGTTAATACTTCATATATTATTTCTTTCTTTACATTTTTCAAATCTGATCTCAACTACTCATTTAATAAATGGAAGTGACAATTTTAGTTTGTGTAGCTTCTAAGCTTAGGTGCAAAATTTATAGGCCTTGATCTAGCAACTGTGTCCAAAGGATGAAAAATCAGACCCCTCCAGGGTCTTAAGACAATAGGAGCTAAGAAATAACAAGACTGGACTGTGACATAGATCCCCAAGGGTTATCATGCATGAGAAAAGCATCAGGAAGATTAGAGAACAGTGAAGGCCATGAGAGCTGTACTTGACCCAGATGGTCTGGAGCCACCAGGGAGAGAGGGCAGCATAGAATGTTCACCAGGTTTTCCCATTCCTGCTCTTATCTTTTGATTCCACTTTACAATCGACTCCAAATCTCAGACACAAATTTCCTACTAATACAGTTCTAATTTTTTGAGTCATGTAAAGCTTTATGTAGGTAAAGAAGGGGTTTCCTTTATATAGAAAAGAAAGGGTTTTTCTAGAACAGAAGAATGTTCCATGTCAAAAGGATTTAAACTGAACTAAGATTTCCACCACAAAATGAGAAGACAAGATGAAAACTAAGTCTATATCCAATTCTAGGCTGAAAGGAGTCTATGATGACTCTGTAAACGCAGAGCAACATCTGTCCCATGGAGAAAAGGAAGAATATAGACAGTGCAGGAAGAATTGAGCTATCCCTGAAGATGCAGTGGGAATGGGGATCGTGCCAAGTGCACAGTCCTCAAAGGGATCACCCTTACTGTTTGACTTCCATCAACACTGAGAATTGTTAGCATTCTGTCTATGTTCCACCCCACAGTAACCGGGCAACAGACAGGTATGCCTGACTCAGTATAAAAGGGACCTCTTCTCCCCTCCTCTCTCCCTTGTTCCTCTCTTGCTACCCTGCTTTCTCTTGCTCTTGCTTTCCCTTCCCCTATATCTCCCGATTCCATTCCCCCCTCTCTTCAAGTGCTCATGGCCAAACTCTACTTCTCTACTCTCTCTCTCTCTCTCTCTCTCTCTCTCTCTCTCTCTCTCTCTCCCTCCCTCCCTCCCTTTCTCTGCTTCTACTGCCCTCTTGACTCCCCTCCCCATGCCTTTAATAAACTCTATTCTATACAGTTATCAAGAAACCTACACAATGAAAAAAAAATCAAAAGCAGATTTGGAGTTTTATCAATAAAGTGAAACTAACACAAAACGACCTCCCTGAATTAAATAAGTTTATCTCAGACAAGTGGAGAAAGACAGGCTAGCCAACCTGCAACTGAGACCAGAGCTCCAAGTTTCCTGCCATGCCTTTTAACTTATTCTTTAGTTTAGACTTCTCAGTTGATATCTCAGTAATGTGGTGAGCACCTGTAATTGACTGAGACATTAAAATCAATGCTGTTATAAACCTGCTGCTCTACAAAGGACATTTAAAGAGAATCTTGCTGTAAATGGATCGTAACACAATTGTAGTGTCTCAATTGGTTATGAATACATAGTTCTTTCCTGAGGAGCAAGCTTCCCACGCCCCAGAGGAAGGAATGTGACACCCTGGGGACTAAGTATGCACAGGACTAAGTATGCACTGGCTGAGCTCTGTGGCCAGGGGACTGGCAAGGAGCTGAAAGCTCTTACTCGTTAAGTAAAGCCGAATCATGCAGACTGTCTCTGAGAAGGGACCCCCCCCCAAAAAAAAAACAAACAAAAAAAAACCTGACTGCATATTGTCACAGCAGCCTAGATTCCCAGCCTTTCCATTTCTCTGTCCTCTTGAAGCAAGAATGTCTCCCCTAAGAAGACAAAGAAATAAAGTGACTGTCATTTCTTCAAATCTCATATCGACCCTAGAAACAAGTTGCTGATGTCTAAACGTTAGTAATTGCATGGTTGAGATTTTAGTAAGCATTGGTTTTAAAGGTCTACCTGGCACCAGAAATTGAGAAAAGAGTTTTCAGCTCAGGCCTTCTGAATCAGTGCCCAACTTTGCCCTCTGCGGTGGCTCCATGTTTCTCTGCGGGTTTTTACTTTACAGTAGCTAAGGATAAGATGTTTGTGGTCAGAGGAGCTTAGAATAGATTAGCTGGAACACAGAGTGATCAGAAAGGGTCTCTCTCTCTCTCTCTCTCTCTCTCTCTCTCTCTCTCTCTCTCTCTCTCCTCTCTCCTCTCTCCTCTCTCATCACTAACAACAGTCAACTACATGGACACATTTTCCGCAAGCACACAGCAGAATCTGGACGGCCTCACGTTTCAGTTGTAACAGCCAACTTGTCAATGGGTACCATTAGTGCATGTGTACCACAGGCACTGGAGATGGAATGGCAGGCAACCCCAGGTCAGCGGGAGAAGGGTAGGCATTGGGTGGCAACAACTCTCAGTCATTACTGGGCTCTATTCAAACCAGTGACCTAGAAAAGAAGGGCTCCAAATCCCATTAGTAATTCCACTGGCCATCAAGTCTCTCCTATGGCCTGGATCTGATCCCAAAACCCAGGTCTCCCATTAAAACAGCATTAGATAGCAGCCACTGAACTGTCAGACATGGCTCTGGAAAACAAAGTGGGGAATGAGAGAGGATGTCTGTATAGAGTTGACTTAAACTTACTCAGTAGCTTTGCAGTTGCTCTTAAACTTTAAAGTCTGGACTTTAAGGCTAACTAACGGCAAGAAGGGAAAGCAAGACCAGGGTTCATTTGAATATAGCTTTGGATTCTGTTCTGTATGGTCAAATTGCACATCCTTCCAACTGAGGAATAATACAAGGAAGCTAAAGAAAATGAGAGGGACAGAGTGAACATTGGAAGGAAGAAAGAGGCATTATCTGCACTCTTTATGGTCCCTGTCATCTAAAGGACACACATTCTCTCCAGGAAGAAAAAGAAGAAAAGAAAATAGAAGTTTTGTGACTTAGACGAAGCAAAAAGGACTAAAACCAGCCTGTAAACTTTTGTCCTGCATTTTAAGTGAAAAGCTCCAACTTTTCAAATAGTCCTGTAGGTGGAGCTGCACTCTGCATTTCTAAGATCCCTGCCTCAACAAGGAAGCAATTGTTTCCTGTCTCCACTTTGCAACTGCTGCCTCTTTTGGTTCTTTCTGGTTGCATGTTCTATTTATTTTAATGTATACCTTTGTGTAAAGCCTGTCTCCGAGTGGCTAGATACCCAGTTGATATGTGGCCTTCGTGGGGTGGAAAAGGGAGTGCAGCCCATTCCCATGACATCCTGAGGCTTTGTAGAGCCAAAAAAACCTTCTCAGGAACACCTAATCCTTGGGCTCCATCCAAGTACCACAATCTCTCTGTACAACTGACATGGGCCACGTGGGACCCTTGAGAGTTTTAGGTGTGTCTCTCTGAAGTCAGCCTCGGCCAAGCATGAGGCAAATGTGCCCGACCAAAGAAAATAAATTATGTGGACTCCAATTTTCAGCAGTTATGAAGTATTGAATTACACACGCAAAGAATTCGCTTTGGGATTAACCCTTTGGAATCAAAACACAATCTTATCCCTGTGTCTACAAGGCAGCATGCTCTTTGTAAGGCCTGCCTTTTTAAACACAGAGGTCATGGCAGCAAAGACAGAGGAGCTCAGGCAGAGGACACAGGCTTGGTAAACTGTCCCTGAGACTGGCACAGGGTGTGTGTCAAGGCCACTGCTCTGTCTCAGGATCTCTTTTATCTCTCTGTGGTTTAATAGCTATGTACTAGAGAGGTGCATTGTGAGTACCCCTTTAGCATTTAATCAGAATGTTTTAGAATAGTCCACAGAGCCTGAGGCTGCTTCCCTGCTCAGATTAGGGAAGTGGTTAAGAGCCTCTGTGACTTGACTGAAGTCAGCAGTCCCGAGCTCCTGAAATGGCATCTGTCCCCCGTGACTCAGGAGCGAGCAATAGAAAAGGACATCCTGCCCTGCCCTGCCCTGCCCTGCCCTGTCAAGAATTCCTGGTCCCCACAACCCACTGAAGCTTTTAGTACATGCTGTGGCTGCAACTTAACACATAAACCTTGTAGCACAAAAACAAAACATTGTTTATTTCCCCTTCGGAGCGATTTATTTACCAAATGACCAGAGAAAGCAAATATCCAACAATAACAGGAAGAAATCAATCTTGAACTTAAGAAAAAAAAAATCTTTAACAAAGTTAACTTTTCAGCGAGCCCTGTGTGTCAAGTACAAAAAGCAGGATTTACAGAAATATACATCCAGCCACTCCCTCAGACTCAGCTCCAAAGAGAGTGTGCTAGGGAAGGACACACATTTAGGGACAAGCAAATTATGTCTCCTTACTGATCTGTCACTTCCCTTCCTTACATGCACTCTTGGAAGAAAACAAAACTGTGTAATGATATCCCCAGTGGACACCATGGAAGCCATCCAGTTGCCTCATTCTAACCAGTGAAGAAACAGAGGTTGGCAAAGGTTCCTAGAGTAACTACAAGCCACGGAGCCGGGACAAAAAGACTCCTGACTCCCTGTGTAAGTGGATGTTTCCAAACCTCATCTCTAATTAGAGAAACATATTCTTCCTTAGGTTTCTGATGCTTGTGTTTTGTTGCAGCAACGATATCTGTGATTGCTATGTGTGCTGCAGGGAACACTTCAATGCATGTAAAGTTCAGCTAAGATGTTTTTGCTGATGTTTGTGCCGTGGTGTGTGTGTGTGTGTGTGTGTGTGTGTGTGTGTGTGTGTGTGTGCATGTTTCTGCATTTGAAAAAGAAACACAGAACCAGATTATGAGAATCAGAGAGCAACAGAGACAGGAAAAAAAATGAAGATTCTGACATCATGTGGTCATTGGGTGGAGTAACTAATAAAAGTAATTGCTAAGCACTGTGCAGTTAGAGTGCTGTGTACAGTTAAAGTTTGTGAACCAAACTTTCAAATGTCACGAGGTCTTTATTTTCAACAGGTGGCATTCAAAAACCCAAATGATCAGCAGCTCCCAGATGACTTGCGTGCCTTTAAGTGTAAGGGAGTGTTAGTGTGGGCTTTGGAAACCTGGTCAGCTGAAAAGGACTACTTCCTTCTCACTACTATCTGAATATCCACATACTGAGAGCACTTGCTCACTGGAAATCTGCTGGAGAAGGTTTCTCCTACTTCTAGTGGTTGTGAATGAATGAGAGTTTCTGCTTTTAAAAACACAGCAAGAAAAAAAAATATTAGAAGGTTTAGAAAGTCAAGTCACAGTACTCATGGACAAATACTGGGTGACCAGAAAACCAAAATGAAGAAGAAAGTAAAGACAGGCACCCTGCATGACTTTCTGACTGGACTGCCCAGTCCACATCAGATCCACTGCCATTTATTTAATCAGAAGAAGGAACTTTCTGTTGGAATGTGCCCCAGTTGATTTATCAATTGCAATAGAAAAAGCCTTGCAAGAAAGATTTTATAATTCCCAGTCATTAAAATTATCATTGCCATGGGGACAGAGCATGAGGTTAGAGGTCAGAGGGGGTGAAAGCAGCATTGCTATCAAGAAATCGGTATTTATTTGTGTCTAAAAATAGCCATCCTATGAGAAGTACTTAGTCTAGGGGATGAAAAGATGAGAAGATGGCTCTGGCTATAATGTGATTTCTGTGTAATCAGGGTATCTTGGGTTTAGATCCCTAGTGTCCATTTAAGAAGGTAAGCTCATCTGTATACACACCTACATCACAAATGATGGTAGATGAGAGAATGATTCCTAGAACAGGAAAGCCCTTTGGTGTAGCATGATCAGTAGCAAGTTCAGTCAGAGGCCCTTTCTAAAAGCTAATGTATAGAAGGACCAAGGAAACACCTGAGATTAGAATTTATCCTTCACTTACTTGTGTTCCCACCACTTAACACACAAGTACATGCAGAGGAATATGTATACATACAATTGAATTTAAAAATAAAAGCACAAAGAAGGTTATTTATCCCATGTCAACTTAAGATATTATGAATATGAAGCTCTTTACCAATAAAGGGGCATTTCTGTGAAGTGACAGATCACTTAATGATAGTATTATTCCTCCTCGACTTAAGGTGTGAACCAGGCACATGAAATGATTACAAGACTGTAATGATTTCCAAGAAGTTAGAGCTCACAGCCTCACAAAATTTCTGAAATAATTGCTTTAATTCTGTGACAATCTGAATCCTGTCCCATGTGTGGAATAAGTGGTTTAATAAATTGGTACTTTTAAATATTCAGGATATGAGGCACTTAGATGCTTGCCCACAGTGAGGAATTAGATGTGATCTCACTCTTCTCTCCAAAAACTCCTTGTAAAAACGACTCCTTCAGAGGTGGCATTTGAAGGAATGCTTGACTAGGCAAGGTTTAAATGGTTGATGCAAAAGTCTTCATGGAAATCAAGGACAGGTTTCTGGAATACTAAGTTCCCAGCTCTGCTTCAGTGCTTTATAAAATGTTCCAGATGTCAGATTCATCTAATTTAAATTTGATGCATAAGTTTTAAAAGTAATTTGATTTCAAGTAGCTAAAAACCTCCATCCAAGAGATGTACTACTTAGGTGCATGCTGGTGGCTAAGGTGACGTACTGACCTTCTTTCATTTAAAATAAGCTTAGTATTTCTTTGTGTTTCTTTTGTTTACACACATGTTAAAATAATTGTCAGAATTTATTGGGAGAATTCACCAAGCAAATAAAGGCATTTTGTTCATAACTATGAGTAGATATCATTTAAAAGGCACATTAGGTGAAGAGACTCATTTGCAGATGGCTCACAAAAGAAAACATCTGTAATGTTTAGGTCAGGCTTGTTTCTAAATTTCAATGTGTGTAAAGAGAATAAAGACAAGCTAAGCACTGAACAGGAGAGAACAACAGCAGAGAAGAGGGAGTACTACAGCCTCTAATCTACATCTATCTGGATATACTACAGAGTAGAAAGTAAATGACATGACAAGAGACAGATTCTTAGTAAAGGCTGAAATATTTGCTGATATCTATAGCAAAGCATGGTACAGTCACAAAATGCATACAGTCTACTACTAGGTGCAAAATCATTTTAAACTGTTTTATTTAGTTTCAGAGTAATTAGCATTAATAAATAAAACCTTTTATTGATTTATTTTCTAGATTGCATGCTCTCAGAAGGCAGGGAATTTCTTTGGCTTACAAATAAAGAGCCAAAATGGTGTAAGGCCTTATTTTGAATAAAATATTGATAACTGAATGAAAAAGCCATGTATATTATGTAAATAAATGGTAATCTACTATTATTTCAATTAAGTTATGGCAATAGTATTTCTCTTCATATTTCTTTTATGACTTCATATAAAAGATGCATGGAAAATTATTACTCTTCATGAGTTTTTTGGAGTATAGCTTTTTACTTACTATGTGTGATTTTATATGTGTATCAATAACCCATGGTAGAAATTAACTGACATAAATGTTAGACACTATTGGTCAACAACTGTAAAAGAGGTAACCCACCTCAAGCACCATTCTTTGTAATTGATAGTAAATGGTGTCTAGAGCAAGGGTATACAGACCCTGTTATAGAGACATTCCCTTTATTTTATATATGTTTATCATGAATAAGTGTGTATATGTGATACATGCATACATGCACTTGTACATCTATATGGGTGACTATTTGTACAGCAGTGGGTTTCATTAATGCTGAAAGGTCGTTAATGTTAATTCTCTTTTCTTTAAACATTCTCTTTTCTTAAAATAAACCAATAATTTGAAAAGAAATTTTCTCCAAAAAACAATGATTAATTTAACTTCTCAGCTAAAGTGATGTTAACTGTGGCTTGAGTTATTGTGGTCAGTGATCATTGACTGCCTCCCTTGCAAATGCATACTCTCACATGGGAATTTTTTCTTGAAGATGAACACAACCCTGTAAGACCTATTCATTAGCAGAAAACTATTGGCTGATGCAGCATCCTTTATGTCTAGACCCATGGACCTACAAGTTTCAGCATTATTTCCTCTATCTAAAAATTCTAGAAGAGAAACTTTCCCCCTGTACCGATGTCCTCAGGGTCTTCCCCAGTTTCTTTTCTATTAGCTTCAGAGTGTCTGGCTTTATGTGGAGGTCCTTGATCCATTTGGAGTTGAGCTTAGTATAAGGAGACAAGGATGGATCAATTCCCATTCTTCTGTATGCTGACCTCCAGTTGAACCAGCACCATTTGTTGAAAAGGCTATCTTTTTTCCATTGGATGTTTTCAGCCTCTTTGTTGAGGATCAAGTGGCCATACGTGTGTGGGTTCATTTCTGGATCTTCAATCCTGTTCCATTGATCCGCCTGCCTGTCACTGTACCAATACCATGCAGTTTTTAACACTATTGCTCTGTAGTATTGCTTGGGGTCAGGGATACTGATACCCCCAGAATTTCTTTTGTTGTTGAGAATAGTTTTATCTATCCTGGGTTTTTTGTTATTCCAGATGAATTTGAGGATTTCTCTTCTAACTCTATGAAGAATTGAGTTGGGATTTTGATGGGTATTGCATTGAATCTGTATATTGCTTTTGACAAAATGGCCATTTTAACTATATTAATCCTGCCGATCCATGAGCATGGGAGGTTTTTCCATTTTTTGAGGTCTTCTTCCATTTCCTTCTTCATAGTCTTGAAGTTCTTGTCATACAGATCTTTCTGTTAGGTAAGAGTCACCCCAAGGTACTTTATACGGTTTGTGGCTATTGTGAAGGGGGTCATTTCCCTAATTTCTTTCTCAGCCTGCTTATCCTTTGAGTATAGGAAGGCTACTGATTTGCTTGAGTTGATTTTATAACTGGCCACTTTGCTGAAGTTGTTTATCAGCTGTAGGAGTTCTCTAGTGGAGTATTTTTGGGTCACTTAAGTAGGCTATCATATCATCTGCAAATAATGATAGTTTGACTTCTTCCTTTCCAATTTGTATCCCTTTGACCTCCTTATGTTGTCTAATTGTCCGAGTGACTACCTCAAGTACAATATTGAAAAGATAAGGAGAAAGGGGGCAGCCCTGTCTAGTCCCTGATTTTAGTGGGATTGCTTCAAGTTTCCATTTAGTTTGATGCTGGCTACCAGTTTGCAGTATACTGCTTTTACTATGTTTAGGTATGGGCCTTGAATTCCTGTTCTTTCCAAGACTTTAAGCATGAAAGGATGCTGAATTTTGTCAAATGCTTTTTCAGCATCCAATGAAATGACCATGTGTTTTTTTCTTTGAGTTTGTTTATGTAGTGGATTGCATTGATGGATTTCTGTATATTGAACCAACCCTGCATCCCTGGGGCTGCAAATTGGTACAACCACTCTGGAAATCAGTCTGGCGGTTCCTCTGAAAACTGAGCACCTCACTTCCAGAAGATCCTGCTATACCACTCCTGGGCATATACCCAGAAGATTCCCCAGCATGTAATAAGGATACATGTTCCACTATGTTCATCCAGCCCTATTTATAATTGCCAGAAGCTGGAAAGAACCCAGATATCCCTCAACAGAAGAGTGGATACAAAAATGTGGTATATATACACAATGGAATACTATTCAGCCATTAGAAACAATGAATTCATGAAATTCTTAGGCAAATGGATGGAACTGGAGAACATCATACTAAGTGAGGTAACCCAGACTCAAAAGATGAATGCACTCATGGTATGCACTAACTAATAAGTGCATATTAACCTAGAAAACTGGAATACCCAAAACATAATCCACACATCAAATGAGGTCCAAGAAGAACAGAGGAGTGGCCCCTTGTTCTGGAAAGACTCAGTGAAGCAGTGTAGGGCAAAACCAGAACAGGGAAGTGGGAAGGGTTGGGTGGGAAAACAGGGGGAGGGAAGGGAGCTGATGGGACTTTCGGGGAGTGGGGGTCTAGAAAAGGGGAAAACATTTGAAATGTAAATAAAAATATATTGAATAAAAAGAATTCTAAAAGAGGATTCACTATGATAATTCTAGTTGTTGAAGAATTCAGCACCATCTTATGGGTAAACTAGGTTTCTAGATCATTGAATACTTGTATGGTGTCTTCTAGGCTTCTCTTCATTTTCTATTGGATCTGTATACCCAATTGCTGGAGATTGGTTCTAATTCTTTAATTCAATTGGGAATCTAGATGTCCAGACACTAAATGTCATTGTCCCCAATTGGGTTTTGATTCATCAATAAAGATGCCAGCGGGCAGTAGTTTAATATAGGCAGGACCATTAGAGTTATACGGGCTAGGATGTAGACAACAGAGGAGAATCATTTCTTTCTGTGACTCCGGGAAAAAGGAGAGTTACAGGAGAGAAAGCCAACAAGCAGCCATGTGAGAATTTCGGTGGGTAACCACTGGCTACTTCCTGGTTGGGCCTGGGATAGCATGGGAAGGTTTAGGGGTGCCCAGTCATTGAGTTAGCCAAGGCATTTTTAAAAAAATAAGCTAATGTGTGTGTGTGTGTGTGTGTGTGTGTGTGTGTGCCTTTCAGTAGCGAATCCAAAGAGTTCCTGTGTGGGTGGCTAGAAGCCCTGGGAGCACAAAGTGGTAGAGTCAAAACTCACCACTACACCTCATATTCCTCATTCTTATAAATCAACAGGACAAACTGCATTATTTCTGTTATTTTAATCTGTTTATGCCTGTGAGAAAGGTTGTAAATCTATAGCAAAGGTAGATGCATACATATCTTTGGTTAAGGAAAAATACCTTGTGGTTTGAACAGATGTTTATATCTTCAAAATTATATGGGAAGTGTTTAGGTAAATAAGGCGATTAATTATGATATGGCTATAATATATTATAAAGAAAACAGTGACTGTTCACCAATTTTGTACTTGCCAAACAAGTGACACAGAAAAGTAGATTCTTAAGAACGTTTATTACAACTTCTACTGTTCTTGACTCTTCATTATTCCTTTTGTTAAAACTTTTTTGTAATGAGGGTGCAAAGGTAAATGAACAGCAAAAAAGGAATAAAGTCTTTAGATTTATTTCTAAATAAATAAACAGGACAAACTGCATTGTTTCCGTAATTCCTTTTCAACACATTTGCTTTTATTTATTCTCCAACGTTCAGTACCACCACACTACTTTTAAGCCTTTTCCATACAAGAGATTTGTTAAGCTGGGTTTATGAGTATTCGTTCAAATTCAACTTTTGCATCATCCTGTCTCTAGTATTATGTAGACATACTAGAGATATGTGTGGTATCTATATCTTAGTACAGCAGAAACAGAAACATTTTTGGGGCTTTCTATAATATCAGAGTTCTAAGAAGAGCTGGTTTGAGACTTTGAGCCCACTTTAAAATACAACATGACAGTCATGGAATAGTTGGCACTTTTGATCTTTTGATGATTTTCAATGTACCAGAAGCATTCTGTTGGAAGATCTGGATCAATGCTTTTCTGCATAGTTCCATCCATTTAGAGATGAAAGAAAATCACAGACTTAATCTATACAGTTTTTACTTCTTGGGATTGACCTTCCTTTTTCTGAGTTTTTTCTAAATTTAATTTAATTAAAAAATGTATTCTCTTTACATTTCTCTCACTGTTCCCCTCCTGACCAACCTCTCTTACAATCTTTCCCATCATGCCCCCTTCCCTTTTCTTCTGAGCCATTGGGGAACACCTGGGTATCCCCCACTCTGGTTCTTCATATCTGTGCAGGGCTAGGCACATTTTCTTCTACTAATCCAGACAAGTCAGCTGAACTAGAACATATTCCACAGACGGGCAACAGCTTTTGGACTAGCCCTCTTCCAGTTGTTCAGGACCCACATGAAGGTCAAGTTGCACATATGCTACAAATGTGTTGGGAGGCCTAGATCCGATCTGTACATGCTCTTTGGTTGGAGGTTTAGTCTCTGGGAGGCCCAAGGGTCCCAGTTAGTTGACTCTGCTGGTTTTCCTGTGGAATTCCTATCCCCATCCTTGCAGCATCTCAAGAAAAACTGATACAAACCTTCAAGTTTGTTTTGTTTTCTAAGATCTAGACACTGTGTGCTTGAGAATGCAAACAGGTTGCAATACGTGCTCTATTGAGTCTGATTGTTTTGTGTGAGTTTTAAGGAAGCTCTTAAATGCTATAGCAGAGAACAGGTGAGAAAGGAAATACAGAGAAACTGAAAGAGATTGTCTTCTTATGGAGTTTAGTTCTCTGTGTAGCTGCTCATTTCTGGGTCCCTGTTGACAGACATTCTCATTAAATTTTTGTTATAGTTGTGCTACATTAGAAATCGATCACTGTACATTAAAACAATGAAAGCTTCAACCATCAGTCCATGTTTAAATTAGACTGAAAAAAGAAGTAGGCACCATGCTGAAAAAAGAAAATAAGTTCTTATATAAAGGGCTCTACATGAATATTGGAGATCGTTTTTATGCTCAATTACTACTTTTAGATTTAAATTCTAAAGCAAATATTCTTTATATATTATAATGGAAAAGTTAGTCATTGCTATACTTGGATGTTAAGATCATGTCTATAAGATTCTAGTACTTTCCTCGAGTGTTACTGATATACTGGCAGATTTGAGAAATACAGAAGGGAAGCATGTATAGATCTTGCTCTCAAGAAACTCACTGATTGATTATGCCCAATAAAAATCTATGAATCTTTTATAAATATGTGCTTTGGATTTTGAATCTAAATAATATGTATTATACTAAGTCAAATAATTAATAAGCTAAAGTAATTATTTTGATAAATTAATTCATTGAAAACCTTTACATTTATCTCCATCAATTCCCACTTCTGAAAGGAAGAAACAATAGTTCAATTGGAAAATGATACTTCATCGCACTGTGAATTAGAGCAGTAGTTTTTCAGAATTTATCATATTGCATCCATTTTCTTAGTGAAAATACAGAATGAAAAAGTGGGGGAAACAACCCAGGTAAAATAGAGTAACAAAATTACAACTGTACAATGAAAATTACCAACTTCGAGTTAAAAATCTGGGATGACGTTATGACACAGTTACATCAGATGCAGGATATTTTTCTTATCTCCTTTGCTTCATAAAGAGGTCATCTATGATGGCAACACCAGGATTTTATGATTTTTTTTAAGTCTAAACGTTCTTACACTTTTGATTTTTTTCTTTTACTGCATCCTGGAAGCTGTAATGATGCAAATATTAATATTGGAATTTTTTAGAAGTATTAACCCTGTTGACACTGAATCTTACTTCAGGCCGTGCCTTCAAATTAAAGTGAAATAGATTTCTGAGCCAGATGTTTTCACAAAACCTTTGCCACAATTATTTATATGTTTCAGGCAAAATGTATTCTTTTGGCCTTCATTGTTGAGATAATAACCTCAGTTCTTTGCAACTTTTGCATATTTTAGCACAACTGAAGTAGAATGAGAAGTAATTCAGAATTTTTATTTACTGTGGAGAGATGTTCTAAAGTTGCATCTACTTCGTGTCTATTTCGAAACAACTTATTTCTTCATTCCTCTTACCAGTAGATCTCAACTGTTATACTTAAATCTTTCCTTATACAGAGAATAGATTCATCCACCAATAATTCAACACTTGCTTCACCCTAATATGTCATAGAACCATGTTTTTCTAATGCATATTTCTTTTTTAAAAAATCTGCTATTTTAAAACTAAGTTGATTTTAATCTTCCAATGTTTTACAAATAACATAATTCTATTGAGAAAAGGAAAGGAGTCATTTCAGGTGAAATTGCAAATGAAAGTGTAGCCTTGGAAATAGACACAGATAAGGTCAGAGCATGTGGAGTTTCAGGGGTTCAGGCTTGACACTTTTACGTGGAGATGGGTAACCTAGAGCAACAGGCAGCTTGGCAGCAGTCAGTACATGGGATCCAGCAGTAAGATGAACCGAACACACACAGAGGTCTGGAAAATAGGGACCATGCATAAAGAAATTGACACTGTTTAATCTGAAGGAGAAATGGTGTAAGCAAAACAATAGAAACCTCATCAAATGAAAAGTTATTTTATAGACGATAGGGCCCAGATGTTTCCCTGTCCCCTTAGATAATATAGAATTATGTGACAACAGAAACTTTAGGTTAATTATTGTGACTATACAGGCTGGGAAACTCTGAAATGTTTATCAGGAGATTTGTATCGGAAGATTTATTCAGCCATGCAAATTGACATGGGGCCAAGAACCCACAGGGCCTTATTAAAATTAACCTTCAAACAAGAAGTTGAGCTTTTGATAGCCCTGAGCATCACAGATACATTCATATATGTAAGGCATACACATGGTTTTTTTAAATAAATCTTTTGACTATTTACTTGAGGAAATTCAGCATTGTTATTCAGCATAATAGATATCAGAGAGTGCCTGGTTTTCTCAGTTATGCTTTCAGCAAATTCCGTGCTTTATATTGAACAAGTCTACAAATGTAGACATTCAGGAATGAATTTACATCAGGGTATCTCTAGATTTAGCATCTTTAAAGTGAAGTAATTAAAATAAGACACATTTACAGTATTAAGACTCTTTCAAGGGTATAAAATGACTGAAACATGTGATAAACTCCTTGCTAACTTCCCATGAACACCACATAATTTGAAGTGTTTATTCCCTTGTTTCGAGGGAATTGTCTCTGGTTAAAAAAATAGAAAATTGTAATGAGAATGGAATAGCCATCTAAAAATATCAGTTTGACAAGGACAGATAGTCTGAAATTGCTAATTTTTCTTCTGAAAGAAATGATAAATTATTCTCCTCTCTGACAGTGAGATATAACATGCAAAATCATTATATACAAATAAGTATATATTTAATATATATGGAATTAAATGCTTCCTGAACACATAATATCAAAGGAGGTATTGACTGTAGAATAGGGGAGAGAGAATACAAGATTTGGAATGGGGAGGAAAGCTCTGAAATGTTGTCATAGCTGTTGCACACATCACCTGCACAAGACTTACATAACAAAATCAGTGTAGTCAAAATTTCATTGCTTGGTTGCCTCTGAGAACTTAAAAACAAGGCTCTATGGAGAAAGACAGTATGATGTGTAAACATAAAGTTTAGAGGAGTTGATTTCGCATTGAATTAGAAGCCTCTTTCTTGAAAACTAGATTTTATAGAATTGAAGGCTTTATGCAAACTGCCTGCCAAAGGTGAAAAGCAACCAGCAGTCTTATCTTGCTGTGAGTCATACAAATCACTGGACCAGTGCAGTAAGATATCCCCAATGGTGGTATAGATATAGTTTTATCCTAGAGGTAACCAACAGCTGTCTGATTAGTATTTTAATATAGGAAACTCATGTCTGGTACTGTAATCCTAGACAATTATGCTTGGTTGAAGAGGTCAAAAGTCCTAGAGTATGACACTCTTAAACCTATGTAATTTTAGTTCTAGTTGTATTTTAAATACTCATCCTTTTATACCCAGATAAGTGTAGCTTTCACCACTTTAGTAAGTTTAAATGTGAGTGACATTTTCACTGCCATAATGTTTAAATATGCGGCTCTCAGTTGGTGAAACTATTTGGGAAGGATTAGGGGCCCTGTCACTATTTGTCACTGGGGGTGGTCTTTTATGTCTTGGTAGCCCATTGCATTCCCAACTAGATTTCTCTGCTTCTTGTTTGTAGTCTCTCAGCTACTGCCCCAGCATCATGGCTACCTGCCTAATACATATTCCCTACCTATATTGCAATGAACTCACTCTTTAAAACTGTAAGCCCCTGACAATCTACTTATTCTATATGTTTCCTGAGTCTTAGTGTCTTATCACAGAAATGTAAAAGTAACTAAGGCAGTACTCATCAAAGAAGTCTAAAGCTAAAGGCAGTCAGTGGCTACAAGGTCAGGCAGAACCAGTTTTCTCCAGGGCCTAGTTGATTATCTAGTGCCATAGATCACATTAGATCATCTTTAGGCATATGTACATAGAAGTAACACTAAATGATCACAGTAGTAGAACCATAAATTAATTAAAAGACTCAAGTACAATATCCATCAAGAAATTCTAAAAATATTAAAGCTAAAAATATAAACAAATTTTCTTTTAAAATACACTACTACTTAGATTTAAAAAAAAAGAGACAAGCTGAACATTGGGATGAAGCAAGATATTTGCCAACCAAAAGCTTAAGTCTCTATTTCAAAAAGAAGGCTTCAATTGTTTTTATTTTTTTCTATTATAAAAAATGTCTGAAGAAAACAAAACAAATGTTTTCATAGATACTAGAAAAAATATTTGTCAACATTCAACACACAAATAAAGAGATACTTGAGAAGTCATTAGAGGAATGAAAATATAAATCATAAGATGTAAATATGCACATCTTAGATGGCTATATTAAATACTTTCACTACATAAAGTATAAAAGAGATTTGAAACAATTATAATCTCATATACTTTTGATGATAATATGTCATGTTAAAAATTCTTTGAAAAACAAATTGATAGTCTGTGAAAATTGAAACATCTGGCTTCCACAGCCATCCAACCATTGTTTTCTCCAATCTGATTTAAGAGGGCTACAACTCAGACCCCAAGCCAAATTCCCATACTTGATGTTGACTGCAAGTGGAAACATTCCATGCTTTCAACAACTGCCAAAGAGATAAAAGTGTCTGTAGTAATCTAGACAATGAGATACTAATCTGAAAAATCTTTAACATAACTGAATAATTTGGATCATGATAGATAAATTTATCCAGGCAAAGTGGTGAAATTTAATGCATCTTTCTTACTTTATCAAGTCTTGGGAAATAAAAAACAATCTATATTGACAGAATATAGACTCTATAAGGAAAGAAATGAAATTCAAAGAAATTTGAAGAAACACTCAGAGACATTGGAAATACTAGTTTGATACAATGTATTATTCATATGCCAAAATTTAGATGACTTGTCCCTTTAAAATCTGTAAACTGTATCGTATAGAAATTTTTGTACACCCTTGATCATCACTGTAATATTCACAGTGGACATGGAGTGCAACAAGTTTATTTATTCAACAACTGATGGATAACAAAATACAAGTGCATAGATGACAAAAATATGAAATTATGGAACTAAAAAATTATATTCAATGAGATCAACTTGACTCAACCAGATGAATTCTACATTTTCTCTCTCATATGTTAATCTTAGTTTTGAAATCTTAGTGTGTTTAAATTTGAGTATCTATGAAGACCAGGAGCTAAAGTGGGGTCATTAGAAGGAAAGTTAACAAAAGAATACAAAAGGTTTAAGGACAGAGAGGAGGATGAGCTATATTGCTAGGGATTGAAAGTAAGCAAAATTCAGTACATGCATGTATGGACTTTCCAAAGAGCAAACATTAATAAATTATACCTCTGTACATTGTCTAAATTTTCAACATATTATTTTTATGAATAATTGTGTCATAATCCCCCTTGTTGATCATTACATGTTTTAATTCAAAGTATTATGCAATTGATAACTATTTGTTTGTAGAAGCTAGAGAAGTGGCTTGCCAATCAAGAGCTCTTGCTGTTTTACAGAAGACTCAAGTTTAGTTCCTATTACCAACATGGTATTTCAGAGACATCTGTATGCAATGTCAGTTCTAGGGGATCTGATACCCTCTCTTGCCTCCATGGGCACCATCCACATGTGTGATACTAATACATACATTCAGACAAAACACCCATGTGTATAAAATAAAATTATATCTAAAACACTTCAAAAGAGTATGTTTATGAGTTTATATATGTTTTAGTGATTACTCTAAGATTAGTATATATTTTCTTTAGTAATTTTTGTTGTTTATTTTATTTATTTACATTTCAAATGTTAGCCACCCATTCCTAGTTTCCCCTCTGAAAACCCCCTATCTCATCCCTCCTCTCTCTGCTTCCATGAGGGTCCTTCCCCACCTACCCAACCACTCCTACCCCACCACCCTAGTATGCCCCTACACTGGGGCATCAAGCTTTCACAGCACTGAGGAATTCCCCTCCCATTGATACCAGAAAAGGTCATCCTCTGTTATATACGCATCTAGAGTCATGGGTCCTTCCATGTATACTTTTAGGATGGTGATTTATTCCCTGGGTTTCCATATACTTCAGAAGCACTACTCAAAGAGAAAATGTTGATCCCTTTGCAGTCAGAACTTCTCTGGGACACTGGGAATTCACAATAAAAAAGATGCCATCAGGAAAATCAAAATGGGTATGTTGATTACAGGGTGCTATAAATAACCTTCCACAATGAGTTTTTCTCTCTTATAATTTTGATTATTTTACCTTCAATAGTGTTAACCACTTGAATCTTTCTAATGCTCTAGTAAACATAATTGCTTGAAATAGGGTGGTTTCAAAATACTTTATGCATAACTCTAAAGATATATTTAAGTTTTTTCTAAAATTTAATCATTCCTGTTATTTCTGTAATTATAATGTTGGTAGACTTGAAAGTAGATAAAATTTACCTCTTCTATATACTAATTGTTTTAGTGAGTACTTGCTTGATATGAGTAATATTTTACTGTACAATTGCTAAGTTAGTTAGCTGTGTAACAAGGCAAAAGATCATTTTTTATTTCACAGAAAAGGACATCGGAGTTTGATATTAATGAATTAAAAAATCTTTTTCAGAAGGTCTTTCACTTATTTGGTAATAAATAGTAGAGAATGGAAGTTGTCTGTCAACTGTTAATGAGCATTTTATGTATAACACTGTGTCTTCTACATAGTTCTTTCACATTTTGTAGCATGAGGCATTGATATTAATGCATAATGCTATGTTAGTATATGACATACAGCTTGTGCATTGTTTTAATACATGATTACTCATGCAATACCAAAGTTGGTATTTCTCTAACCAGCATCTAAATTAAGAGAACTGTAGGGTTGGTATTGTGTGCTATGTATTCAGCTACTGAGTCTGTGCTGTAAGGAATGTTCCCAATGATCTCTGATTGGTAAATAAAAAGCTAGAGCCTGTGACTGGGGAGGGGGAATAGGAAGGTGGAACTTTGGATCAAATGAGGGGATCTTACTTAGGGACCATGAGAAGTACAAAGGAGAAGGAAGGAAGGAGGTGGCCATGAAGCATGATGGACCACGAGGATGAACTAGGAGCTCATGGTCAAGAGATGCTCACTCTGAGGACACACAAGTAACAGAGCAAGACTCAGTTGGCAAGTAACAAGACATTTATTTGCTCATTACTAGAATAATCAAATTGTAATAGCTCAGAATCTGGCCAGCATTGTGCCAGAAACTTGTTAATAAAAATCTGATGTCTCTATGTGGTTTACTCAGAAGCTAAAGAGGACAGAGTAGGGCAGAAACCTCCCATAAAATTACTACTATAGAGAAACTGTGAACTAGGAGAGCAAATGTAGGTTCCTGCATCCTTCTTATCAAAATACCACAACATAAATAAATGACTCTTGTAATACCTCCTTTTCATATACTAAGTATTCTATATCCAGATATTATGAGTATGGTTTTGTTCCCAAAGCCACAGAAAGAAGAAAGAATATTTTTCATTTCCATATCTATAATTTTGTGTCATTGACAAACATAACAGCAGTAAGAGGAAATTTTAATAGATTCTATTGAGTATCTATGTTCTGCTATTTACAATACTACTCAGACCAATTTCGTCAAGACTGGACCCCCAGTGCTGTTCCTGTATGCACAGAAATTGAACTTTATATTGTTGGGAAAATGGGGCCTAATTGCTCTAGCCATCTCCTGTAACTCTCATTGTACACAAAATTTGGGTAACGATGATTCACGACATAAATTCTCGAAGCTGTATCTTAAAAATCAATGCAAACTGTAACTTATTTTTCTTGCTTTGGGGACTAAAGCACAGAAAGTACTTGAAATCTATAAGTTAAATTCTAAAAGGTATTAATTTTCACAAGCAGTGTACTTGAGGGGAAAAATCTATTGATTCATTTGACAAAAGTTTTGTCTTAATGACCATAGCATGAAGAGTTTTCCTCACACACCCTTCTGGAGCTGAGCTGAGCTGCTTTGCCATGCCTTTGCCACAACCATGAGCCAGAACCCTTGGAAGAGTGAACGGAAGAAAATATTTTTGGTCACAACGATGAAAAAAAATACCCATTTTAACAACTTATGAAGGACTGAATTCCCTCTGAATTACAAATATTAAGGAGCCAAAGTCGGCACTGGATTTGCCTGATTTCCCCTAAATACCATTTTCCAAATCTTGTTTTGAAACTCATGTTTAATCTTAAGGATGAAGTGTTACAGACCCAGTACTGGCAAAAGGTCTTGTTTGTTTGTTTCTTCTCAGTTCTAGTCTCTATTTAGTTACAGACAACTTTGTTATTCCTTTCCTTATTTATGAAACATCCGTGTACCTGACAAAGGCAGTGTTTTATCTGAAGGGCTGGGTTAAGCTCTTCTATTTCAATATCCTTAATTGATGAAGATTTTTTTCAAAGTGTATTCCTTTCACCATATGATGGAATCATTAGTAAATATGGATTTAGCACTGCTGTGAAAAGTTAGGCTAAATTGCCTATCACAGTGCGGCAGTCTGAAGAAAACCTCCACGAGGAAAGCTTTTTAAAACTTACTTACTGGGGTGACATGAGCTAGCAAGACTGTTATCACCTGATAATGCATTTCTAGGTGAGCTAAATTTTCCAAAGGCCATTGTTTCCTGGGGTGATGATGGCTTGTAGCTGAACAGCCTACTGGGCAGCCTTAAGAGGAATTGTCTGGGATCATACAGAGAGTGATACAATTAACACACTCTGTTCCTGAATAAGGCACAAAAAATAACAGCTTTGATGGGTCTCATTTAAAGAATAGTCTTTTCCTCAGCATCTCCCATTACTTAAATAATTCTGCAGTTAAGGCTGTGACCAACAGCAGACCCTTTAGTGAGCTGTCAATCTCCAGTACCTGGGGAAGAAGTAAGATCAAGCACTGATAATGTTGCCCTGTCCTTACCACCTGTTAATTGACTTGGAAACACCAGCATTTGTCTTTATCACGGCCCGGGCTATTCTTTATGTAGTATTTTCCTTGGCTGCCTCTTTCTGCTCTCTTTGCTGTGTAGTTAGACTGGAGCTGGAATTCCGATGGCTCTCATTTTACATCCAGGCAGTTCTGGTTTCCCCTTACCATATGGTCATCCTGATGTTACCATTTGCCTCAATCATCCTTTTTGTAGCTGCTTGAACATCTTAATTGATCTCCTGAGCTATGTTAGGGATTTATAACAGGCATCAATATAATTCATCTCACACACTCATGCACTGGGCCTTTTTCCTGATTGGATGTGGGTTATGCATACCTACATATTAATATTTTCCTAAAAACTAGGTTTCACTTCAGTGATAACATAAGGGCTACAACTCTCCAGAGGAAACAGTAACCTGTACTGCCCTGTCTGATGTGACAATCCCCCACCCCCACTTCTGCCTATGTATTACAGCATATTTAGTTCCTAACTCTTGTGTAAACAAAATGGTTTATGTACTAAGCGTGAATATTTTCTGGAACAGGCTGAAAGTTGCTATGTTAGTAGGTACTTAAATTGTTTTCTTATTCATTCATTTCCCCTGGTACACATTTAACATCCTTAAAGCATAGCTACTTATGATTTTTTTGAACTCACAAGATGTATGCATTTGTATTGATGCTCTCCATATTTATTTACAATTTTACATCTCTTACAAACCATGCAACTTAAGAAAAATATGTCTCTTCTGTTTTTCCTCTATTGAAAAAGATAAATTTTTAACTATATATCTAAATCTAATTAAGTCTATCCCTGAATCATATAACTTTACAAAACAATTTTAATGAAGGCTAACATTACAGAATGTAATAGTGGCCTAAAAAAATGTTCTGCCATGAATCCTTTGGAAGAGTGGCTCTTAACCTGTGGCTAGAGACCCCAAGTCATATATATGTATATAGATAGACAGATAGATAGATAGGTAGGTAGGTAGATAGATAGATAGATAGATAGATAGATAGATAGATAGATAGAGGTTGATAGATATACATATATGTATGTGCAAATATATACATATGTATTATATAGCATGCATATATGTATTTCAGTGGCAGGCAAAGTGGTCTTATTTACCTTATGATATTGACATATATATAGCAATGATGAATATTTCTGAAAACCAATTTTAAATCTAAGAACATTGCTAAAAATGAGGGCCCCAAAATAATGTTTTGATTGATACAATTCTTGCAAAAAATGAAAATAACAAAATTAATGTATATGCGATGGAATAAATGTATTGAAATTAAGACAACAATTAAATGGAGGGACAGGGTTGATGGAGAAATTAATGATAAAGCACATGGAAAGGCAATAATGATAAGAGGTAAGAAGAAACAACATTAAAGCACACATAGAAAGATAAGAAAAGAACAACAACAACAACAACAAAAAACCATACATACATTGAAGTGGAAGTACTTCATTCCAAACTTAAGATATTGTAAAACATGGAGGGTCTTTTAGAGAATACAAATGGATTCATACATGAACCCTCTTCTCAGTAAACTTAAAGACAATTGGCAGGAATTGGCTTCAAAAATATTCCAAAGGATCTGCTTGCTTTCATGATTGGATTAACAGTAGGTGAATATCATTAAGGAACGTAACACCAGGCATTGATGCCACCTAAGATAATCATGGGAGGAATGGAGACAGACCAGGATTAGTAATGTCCTCAAGGTGACCCAGAAGGTCTGTAGATGGCAAGAACAAACAGATTCAGAAAGTGGCATGCCTGGAGGGAGGGATCTTCAAAGAAATTCAAGATTTTAAATAAACACAAAGGAAGAATGATTTGGCTATCCACAGGAGTCATTCCCACAGAGCTGATAATTGAAGCTGGGACTACATGAGATTGCCAAGGGCTAGCATAGAGAAATGGACTTCAAGGTTGAAAACTTGTTTGAAGACCAGAGTATACGATAGAAATGAATAGTCATTGTTCTGTGAAGGGATCAGAGTAGGGTGCTGAGTTTTCCGTTTGCATATGGCTGGTATTCTTTGCCTAGATTTTGAGAAAAGAATTAGTTCATGTCTAATTACTCACCTCTTTGCTCAATCTCTCCAAAACACCATACTTCATAAGAAGAAAGAATATATAGTTGTGTCAAAATACTTACTGTAAACTTTCTTGTATAGTTTTGCAATTTATGATGTCTTGTTCTTAATTGAAGAAGCCTTCACCTGGGACCCATTGTTCACAGTCAATTAAAGCCAGTGTTACTTCTAGGAAAGACTTCTATGGTACACAGTTCAATGGTAAGTCCTGTTGCCAGCATGGTAGAAAGGGTAATACTCTTATTAGACACAAATGTCTTTCACTCTGATTGTCAGAACAATGAAACAATGGATTCCCCAAGTGGGAATTTCCCCCCAGAAATTCCATGCAGGGAGAAAGAAATGATACCAGTCAGCAGGGTAACCTGTCTTCTGAAAGATACTTGAAATATTCAAATAGTTCTGTCAACTTGTCAGATAACCTTGCAGGATGAGACTAATATTGAAATGATGATAGATCAGTTGTGGGTAGGACCACACTGTGGCCAGGACTACTTAGAAGAGCATCTCCACGCCCTTCTATTTCAACTGAAATAGCTTCATGAGTCAAAGACATACTTGATACCTTGGTTAGATCTCTTTGTCCCTCTTCCGCATTGTAGCCACATTGAATTGAATCAATATGCTGTTTCTACTTCTCACTTTTAATATTTGGTTGGCTTTTATTATTTAATTGACTCATTGGCCCTGACTTTGAATTCAATTTCTGACTCCCAAGTTTGATAATATTCCTAATGTGAGAATATGTGTAAATGAGGTGTAGATGTTTACCATTCTGCTTTTTATTGTACAACCAATCTCATGCTCTGCCTTAAGTGTCAAATGGCCTATTTAGACTCAGAACACTAGTTCCCAACTGGTAACTCAAGTGCCAACTGGTTTGTGAAGTTGTCAAACTTCAGGAGTTAGAGCTTCACTGTAAGAAGGGAAGAAAGGGTGGCTTTTGGTGTTTTATGGCTTAAATTTACTTCCTATTTATTCTGTTTCTTTATTGAAAATGTAGTCAACATGGGCTCCTTTATCTTACCACCATGCCTTTCCTTCCATGACAGATCCTGATCCCATAATTGTAAAGCAAAATAAATCTACCTACTTTTCAGTGGCTTTTAACAGTTATTTTGTCACAACAACAAAAAGAGTAAATATTATACATCGAAGTTCGCTCAACTAAATTTGGGACTTAGAACACATGGGGAATATAGAATTTTCTAAAATTCATGGTTAACAAGTAAAGTGGAAGCCAGGGTACTGAATCACTGAACCAGATCACTCCATGACTAAAAAGAAAGTCTTACTGGGGAATTCAAACTGCTGGGGCTATCTCTCTTGGTAGGAGTATGTGTGTCTAGAATGGACAAGAAGTTGAGAGTAGCAGGAAGTAGAGTATGGGCTAGAACACCCTGGGAACTAGTGGGTGGCCTTTGATCAGTTACTGGCTTATTTGGGTGAGCTATATGCTCTTGCTAGAGGGAGGTGGTGTGGGAGGATGATAAAGGAAGTAATGTTTTTTCCTGGCAAATGGAAACCCTCCTTCACAAGATTTCTGAGGAATGCTAATAACTTCTATTCATCCTCTGTCGTTGCTTCTGATTACTGAGTCCATCATGATCTGAGTTCAGAATGCCATTTAGAACATTGTCAGTGTCACTGCCATGTAGGGGCCTACTTTGTACCTAACAAAAAGTTATTGTATTTGGAAACAACTCACCTCTAAGTAACTGTTCTCAAATAGGTAAGATGGCTTCAAATATGAATGCCAAATTTTAAAGCCAAACTCTGCCATTTTTTTCTATTAGGATAGAAATCGGGCACTTTCAGAAACATTTTGCAGAAGGAAAACTACATTGCTCAAAAATCATCTAAGGAGTAGGAGTTTCCTACACTAGTCAATGTTTTTGACACTTTAGGCAGTTTTACTGCTTTGAAATGATATGCATAATTTATAAGTATATGGAAAATATTGGACATAATACTAAGACATCTACATTTGTTACAGCTCAGAAATATTCTATGAATTCTTTCATTATTATGTGTTAACATTAACTAGAACAAAAGTAAAATGTTACTAATGATTTTGCAAGCACATGCAGTTACCCTCATTCTGAACCTTAGAGTTATGTTGAAGCACATCATATTGTTAAATACTGTCATAGATGTGCCAGTAGGTATGGTTATTTATCTTCTAGCAGTCTAAAAATTTTTAAAGCAAAATGTTTAAATGCATTTCCCTTATTATAGAGTTAAGCTGCCTTATTTTCTTAGAAAAAAATTGAAAATTCTAGTCCCAGAAGTAAACTCTTACAACTTTTAATTTTATTGCAGATTCTTCTCTTTTTTTTTTCAGTTTTATGTTCCCGACAGATAAGGAAGTCACAGGAAGCTTAAAGAATCATGCTAGCCTCATGAGCAAACACATTATCAAGCTCCCCTGTGTCATGTCTATTCCTTCAGCTTTTAAGCATGACCTTCTGTCTGTGCTGCGGTTGTTGAATTAACATAATTTTTCCTAAATATCTAACGTTTTAGACTGTTATCAAGTCATTTAGTCTCTGTCTAAATTCTTAAGACTGCTGTAAGGGGTTCTGTCTTACTTTTAACCCACTCTATTTCCCTGTCCCTATAGGTATTCATTCCAAGTGCAGCATAGTACACAGGATTTTATTGGCTGCCCGGAGAGACATAACTAAGGGTCTGGTGAAACTTTATGCCTTTTAGGATTTTACGTGGGAGGTTAATATATTTTCCTGTATCATTTAAATTTCTCTTGAAGATACAATAAGATAACTCTGACATTTAAAGTACTTTCTATGAAACTAACTTAATCTGAATTTTATGCCTGGAATTCACAAGTTGGACAAAGAGCACTGACACAATCCTTTGATTAAAGCTACGGGATGTATATGCATGCGCACACGTGAGCATGTGTGGTGTGTGTGTGTGTGTGTGTGTGTGTGTGTGTGTGTGTGTGTGAGAGAGAGAGAGAGAGAGAGAGAGAGAGAGAGAGAGAGAGAAGTTTAGGGAAAACAGAAACTTGGGTGATAGCTTCAGTTAGATATGTCATTGGGGGGAGGGACAAAGGTTTCTTAAAACTTTGGGGGTGGACAAGGTCTTTGAGGGTAAGTGTACATCACTGACCAGCACCATGGCACTCGGGATGCCTCATTTTCATAAAGAAGAATTCTGGATGCTACTGGAAATGACTATTTTAAGGGGAAAGAAAGTTTAACCTGCCTGCTGGCCGTTTGATCTCTTTTGGGTGGCAAATGCAGGGGTGAAGCATTGTGTGCACTGGGGCATGGCAAGCTCAGGGCAGTGGGGAGTGATACTACCTCTGCCAATATCAGCACAAGACATTGAGCTTCACCCTACCCTTGTTCCAGGCCAGCTCCCCACAACCCATCCCATCTTACTAGCCCCTCAGTAGCCAACACCAATAGCATACTTCATTAGATAAGCAGTTGCTCTCATTCTTACTTTTAAAATCTTTTACCTTTGCATTTTGGTCAAATTTTAATATCTTCCAGTGTGCTTAAGTACTCTTTTATATCATTGTTTGTGTGTTTTCCTCTTTCTCTTTGGTTTAGGTTGGCATTCAAAACTGCTCACAGCCACCAAATCCAATGATGTCCTCAGTCGCACCTAGGTGAAAAGGACACCCCCACTGTTGCCTTGGTAACTGCCACATATTCCTAGCATTCATTTCCTTCACTTCACCTGCCTACCAACTTACCTGTTTCTGGTAGTGTGTTTGATTACATCATGGCCTAAATAAAAGGCAGAGACCCCAAATTCCTTAACCCTTCTTCATTGCCCTCCGTCTTCCTCTTATCTTCCCTGCTTCCCCCCAATAAACCCTCTTTTGGAGCTGTGCTGGCCTAGTGTGATCTGTCCAGATACAAGCCACCTTCTAACACAGCAGTTTATATGCCATAACTTTCATGTTTGCAATTGTAAAATAAGTATTTTGCTTTCATATTTAGCCTACTTTTTAAAAGGTAGAATTCTGCATTGGTTATATATAAATGTAGGAAACAAGAGTTCCTTGAGAAAACTTTGACATCTTCCAGTTGTTAAATCTACTGTTAAAAAGTATATGTCTAGCTAATTTGAATACTTGTAATGATTTAAAGGGACTATATACATGGACACTTTGAAGGGGTAGAGATGTGGCTTACTAAGTGGAATGATTGGCATACATGGATTTCTGGATTTTGGGCCCTTCTGTATAATAAATGCAGGCATCGTACCAGATAACTATATCTTAGATCAGAACTTCAAGATCATCCTTAGCTAAATATAAAATGAAGGTCAACCTGGGATACATGAGATCCTCTTTCAAACAAATGAAAGAGAAAACGAAAAATAATATTTGAAGGCTGTGTTAATCAGTAAGAAATTCATTTCTTTGCGCAACAGACTGTAAAGTAAAAATATATCAATCTGCATTTGCTACTAGCATCCAGAGATTAGATATTAATGCCAGATATTTATTTACAAGGGCAAATGTAAATGTAAATAAGGATACAAAGTGGGATTTGCTATATAAACCAAATGTGAATATAGAACGTGTTCTGAAGTTTCTTTGATCATTTTGCCAGACCATAGCATATAGAGCCAGGGCAATTAAAAGAGATTTCTTCAGAGAGTCATTAATGTTATGTGAAGTTTTGTAACCTGGAAAATGGAAGTAGAATCTTACCTTCCTATAAAACTAAGCATGGGAGCTTAGTCAGACCAAGGAAGCACAGAGTTACTTGCTCTCATTCTGGAATTCACTCATTACTAGCTAAGATATAAACAGGGGTTATTGACTACAGTGTAGAGATGTCTAAACTCTTAAGAAGACAAAAGATACATGAATATTTCCAGCAAACACAACTTGGGGCACAGAGAAGAAAGAACACTTGGATGCAGTCATACTTAATTCTTCCAAGGAACATCACAGAACTGTATAATTGTCACTACCCACTTTGATGCTTATAATAGTTCATCTAAAAGCTTGGCACACAGTCCCCTACTTATAAAAAGATCTTCATTCCCTGGGAAAACAATCATAGAATATTTCAATCAAATAATATCTAAAAAGGAAGAGGAAATGTAGACTGCACATGCACACATGCTTATGTAGATAAATATAATAGGCCATTTTCATATATGCAGTTAAACATTAAAAACAGTTACATTCAATGCAATTTTAAATGTCCGATTGTACCATAAGGAAACCCCACCTGACCGTGCTCCGGTGACCGAAACCTTGAGAATTGAACTGTGGACTTAGGAGAAACATAAATAAAACTGTTCTGCTAAAGGAACACAGCAATAAAATGACTCCTAATAATATTGTACAAGTCATAGGTCAGTACTTTACTCAGCTGTCATAGTGATGGCTTAAGTAAGCAAGGAGAAATACAGAAACCATCAACTGGTCAATGAACACATAGTGAGATACTTTGGACCACTCAGTCATAAGTGGGATACATCTACCAAATCTTTCACCTGAGTGCTTAAGGAACTTAGCAGCGGAGGAGGCAATAAGAGAGCAAGAGCAAGAAGGGACAAAAGAAACGAAGGAGACAAAATACATCTAAATACAAAAGAACTGATGCACATATGAACTCATAGAAATGTGGCAGCATACACAGAGCTTGTACAGGTCTAAGGCAGGTGGGATCCCAGTGCTAAGTAGAAACAAGTAGCCATCCCTATACTAGAAACTATCTCCAGTTGACAATTACTCACAAAAGAAAAAAGAGTTTCTTCACTGCCCTAGCATTCCCCTAGGAGCCTCTCCCCTGGGAGCCTCTACAGGACCAAGTGATGCTCCCAGTGATGCTTGATAAGGCAATCCTCTGCTACATATCCAGATGGAGCTGTGTGTCCCCCATGTGTACTCTTTGGTTGGTGGTTTAGTCCTTGGAAGTTTTTTGGGGGGGTCTGGTTGGTTGATATTGTTGTTCTTCCTATGGGGTTGCAAACCCCTACAGCTTCTTCAGTCTTTCCTATAACTTCTCCATCAAATGGTTAGCTTCATGAATCTGCATCTGTATTGGTCAGGTTCTGGCAGAGCCTCTCAGGGAAGAGCTTTACCAAGCTACTGTCAACAAGCTCTTCTTGGAATCAGCAATAGTGTCTGGGTTTGGTATCTGCACATGGGAAGGAAACCTTCAGTTTTTGCCTCCAGTTCCCTCCTTGGGTTCCTACCCTTGTCTTCGCTCAGTTGATGAACTATAAAAATACCCTTCCCATTCAGCTTTCCATCATGATGTTTATCAGAGAATCAGAAAGCAAAGGAAGGCACCAACCATTTGTAATAGCATTTATTATTCATTTTATTTCTAAAATTATTTTATTAGTATACATTAAGTATATATAATAATGTGCTTCATTGTGACATGTACAGACATGTATATAAAATATAAATGTTTATCTCCAATTATCTACTCTTATCTGCTTCTCACATCCATTAATTTCTTTTCTTTTTCCCAGTGATCTGCATTTTGATTGTCTTTTTTCTTTTAATGATTCAATGAGGTCCTTGAAGATTGTTGGTAGAAGTGTGAAACAAGGTGTTTATACTACCATGTGAGCCTAAATATGGCTGTACTATTCAAGAATATGTTCCTCCCTACCCCATCAGTGGTTATCTGATCAATGCTGACAGTAGCACTGTTCTATGAAGATAATTGTGATGGTGGCTCAGGGAGTGGCATTATTTGGAAGGGTAGCCCTCTTGAAATAGGTGTGTCACTATGGGCATGGACTTTAAGACCCTTGTCCTAACTGCCTGCCTAGAAGTCTGTCTTCTAGCAGCCTCCAGATGAATATGTTGATCTCTTAGCTCCTTCTGCAGCACGCCTTCCGAGTTTCCGCCATACTCCCACCTTGATAATAATGGACTGAACCTCTTATCCTGTAAGCTAGCCACAACTAAATGTTGTTCTCATAAGAGTTGCCTTGCTCATGGTACCTGTTCACAGCAGGAAATTCCTAAATAAGATAATACTCACAGCTAGTTAGTTGTCATTTATTAGATATATCACATCTACCTATCAAAGAACCCCAACAAACAAAACAACATAAAAACAAAACAAACACAACAACAACAAAACTAGCACCATCATCTTTAGTATGCATCTTTATATGACCTCCTTCACCACATGCTTTCAACTGTACTCAGTACCAGCAGTGAGCGTACTCCTGTAGAGCGAGTATGAAATCCAATCAGAATATAGGTAGTTGATGACTGCCATAGCAGATTTACTACTATCTCATGGGTAGGCACATCTTCTCTAGCTGTTCAGTATCAATGTCCACAGAACACACAGGGGAGTAGTGCCATGCTTGAATCCTCTTGGCACAAAGAGAGAAATCAAATGTGAAAAAAGCTCTTAGCATCATTCTTGCTTAACTTTTCTATGTTTTATGAACAGGTGTTAGCATTTTCAGCAATATGATGCCAAGAACTAGTGCTGGTTTGAAATCCTGAGCATTGGCATTTGTGTGTTCACATACACACATATGTATATGTGTATGTGTAGGTGTACATTTATATGTATACAGTGGATCTTAGAGGCCTTCCTGGAAGACAACTCACTGGAAAGTATCTCACACCTAGCATAAAATTTTCATTAAATATATATGTCTTAAGGTACCAATTTTTTCTACCAAGAGATGTTATCGTTGTTCGAACTCCTTTCAAAATTATATACTGAGTGTGTAAGGTCAGCAGAAGGAGATGCTATAGAGGAGGAGGTACAGTAGAGTGACAATCAGAGGTAATGCTTTGTTTCCTTAAAGATAATCATTGCTATTGGAATAAGATGGAATCTAAATGTAGATTATTTTTGCATTTTTTAAATATTTTTATTTTCTATATTCTTTGTTTACATTTTAAATGATTTCCCCTTTCCCAGATTTCCCCTCCCCATATGTCCCATAAACCTTCTTCTCTCCACCCATTCTCCAATCACCTCTCTCCTTTTTCTCTGTCCTGACACTCCCCTCCAACACTATATCAATCCTTTCCAGGATTGATTCATGGGAGTCATTTGATATGCTATTTGTACCTTGGGTATTCAGAGCTTCTGGGCTAATTAATATCCACTTATCAGAGATTGCATTCCATGTGTATTGTTTTGTGATTGGGTTACCTCACTTAGGATGATATTTTCCAGATCAAACCATTTGCCTAAAAAGTTTTTGAATTCATTGTTTCTAATTGCTGAGTAGTATTCCATTGTGTAAATATACCACATTTTCTGTATCCATTCCTCCTGTGAGGGACATCTGGGTTCTTTCCAGCTTCTGGCTATTATAAATAAGGCTGCTATAAACATAATGGAGCATGTGTCTTTATTGCATGCTGGGAAATCCTTTGGGTATATGCCCAGGAGAGGTATAGCAGGGTTCTCTGGAAGTGTCATGTCCAGTTTTCTGAGGAACCGCCAGACTTATTTCCAAAGTGGTTGTACCATATTTTTGCATTTCTTTGATTGCTAAGTGTAATGAACTTTCTCCACATAGGTCCTTGAAATTTTCATTTTATCTTGTGGAAAATATCTTCATCTTTTTAACCCATTTGTTGATTGATTGCATAACATGGTTGGCCCAAATTTATTTAGTTTTTTATGTAGTCTAGATAATAATCCCACATAGTCTATCTAGATGGTACCGGTTACTCTCTAGTACTTGAGAATATAACGTTGTTTGGCATCCTTTTCATTCAGCACAGTCCATTCCTGCCATTGTTCCTTAAGGTACTGAATGTCCCCACATGTCAGAAAACGAAGTCATTTCCTTAATCATTCCTGTAGCAGTTTTAGAGTTTTGAGTCTTTCATTAATGTTTTTTTTCTTTTTTCTTTTTTTTAAATTGACTACTGTACAGGGGAAGATAGTGAGACTTAGTTTCATTCCTCAGCTTGAAAATGCCTAGTCTCTGCAGTTCTATTTGTTAAGGAAATTTTAAAGTTGTATTTGCAACAAGTCTTCAGTGTGTGTTTTGCATCCAGTGTGGAAAATTAGGTTGGTGTAGCTACAGGGCATTACTTTGGGATCCTTTCATTCTATTAGTGTGCTTCGTTGGTATAACAAAACATTTCCTTGGGAGATGTAGCAATATGTCTACCCACTCCAGATAGAGAGCTCAAAACATACCAAAATATGGATGCCAGCACATACCAATTTGGTGAACCAATGAGATTTATGTGGTTACTCACAAAATTATGGGTCAGTGGTTATTTGCAGGAGCATAAATGACTCAAAGACAGGACATAACCAAATCTCACTCCAGCATGGGTTACATCTGGCAATCTGGAGTACATCACCCAGCTTGCAGGTAGCCCAAAATGGCAGAGTGTGGCCCGTTCAGGTGCCTCAGCAGGCCTAAGTGTCTTCCAGGCAGTTTGGCTTTTGCTTCTTCCTAGCAGTAGGTTTCTTCTTTCTTTTTTTGCACCTTTTTTCTTTAGTCAGAGTAAGACTCTCTGCTTTTATTTTTTACTCTGAAAGGGGGAGGGGGCTGGAGAATTTGTTCATGTCTTGAAGTTATTTTGAATTACTTACCTTCCTGTTTAAGGACCTCCCCTGCAAGATAGAATGTGATACAGACTGTTAACACACAATAGCTTAGCTCAATTAAATGATATCCAAATTCAGGAGTTGTTATACTTATTAAAGTCTGAGAACCATCATAGCTCTTACATAGAGTGTGTTTTTAGTGGATAATGCTAATTTTCACTTTTCTTTGAGTGGTAGAGAAATGAATCAAAAACCCATATCTAAAATTGTTAGTCTCTCAAGCCTTGTCTTCTACCCAAGACTTTCCTATCATGTCTCTGTGGACAACTTGTTAGTGCCTGTCTCAAGTAACAGCAGTATGGCTGTAGATTACAGTATTACCAGACAATTCAAATACAATTTTTACCAAATTTTCCCTTCTATTGAAAATAGATAATTTTTCTTGGCCACCAGTTGAGGTATGGGGCCACCTACCATCCCAAAATTATATAACCCAGAATTGCTTCTGTCTAAAGGAAATACAGGGATAACGAGTGGAACATAGATTGAAGGAAAGGCCATTAAGAGACTATCCCATCTGGGGATCCATCCTAAATGCAGACACCAAACCTAGAGACTTTTGCTGATGCCAAGAAACGCTTGCTGACAGGAGATTGATACAGCTGTCTCCTGAGAGGCTCTGCCAGAGTCTTACTGACACAGATGTGGATACTTGCAGCTAACCATGGGACTGAGCCGGGGGAACCCAACAGAGGAGTTAGGAAAATGACTGAAGGAGCTGAAGGGGGGGTTGCAACTCCATCGAAAGAATAACAACAATAAAAATCACATCAAAGTTGCTCAAAAAGGAAGTATAAAGAAAAGAGCTCAAGAGAAGGCACAAAAATTAGAGACTCACTGGTTCATACACTCATATGGTTCATATGGAGTCCCATGAAAACATTAAATTGAGTTCCTTTTTATTGGGTGCCAGCTGCTTGCTGTGGAAATGAGTAAGTCCTGTCTGGAGGCTACTCTGGACTCAAAGCCATCATCATGAAGAACATTGACGATGGCACCTCAGACCACCCTTATAGCCATGCCTGGTGGCTGAAATTGGCCACTATTCCTGAAAAGTGACAGCTGCCATGGTCCTTTGTGAAAGTTTATAACTACAACTACCTCATGCCCACAAGGTACTCTGTTGATATCCCCTTGGACAGAACTGTTTTCAACAAAGATGTGTTCAGAGACCCAGCGTTGAAATGCAAGGCCAAGGTCAAGTCTGAGGAGCGATTCAAGACAGAAAAGAACAAGCAGTTTTTCCAGAAGCTTCGCTTTTAGGTATATTTTCGTTTTCATCATTATAAATAAAAAAATTAAAAACTTAGAAAAATTTAAAAGAAAACATTAAATTGAAACTCAAAATGCATATCAGAGGACCTGGTACAGATTGCTCTAAGGGAGCCTCACTCTCCCTTAGTTATAAGAGCCCCTTCCTGGGCCTTGTTTTCTTGCTGTTCTCCAACTTCTTTGGCTCTTACACTCTTACAGTACCTCTTCCTCTGCTTTCTCAGCGTTCCCTGAGATCTAATGGAAGGAATGCTCTGTCTCTCTCCCTCTCCCTCTCCCCCTTTCCCTTTCCCTCTTCCTCCTCCTCTTCCTCCCTGTCTCCACTGGTGTCTGGGGGTGGGTCTCTGTATTTGTTCCCATCTGCTGCAGAAGGAAGCTTTTCTGATGATGGCTGAATAAGGCACTGTTTTCTTTCCCTGATCTTTGCAGGCTGTGTGTTCCCAGGGAACACCTGCTGTTTTTGGAGGTTCAGAAAATGGGCAGATTTGGGATAAGGAAGGTTGGTTGTAGGAGGCGGTCAGAGAAAAAAGGGTGATCACAGCAAGGGTTCTTCTACAGAACTGGGGTTGAGACTGGACAATTGGATTTGGAGAAGCAAAAGGAGAGGTGAAGATCTGCAGTCAGCCTAAATGTCATCAATACTTTCCATTTATTTCCTTCACATTTTTGTTTGGATAAACAGTTTTCTACCATTGGATCAATAATAAGCAACACTGTGCTAAAAAAAATAGATGGATTAAATAATATTAAATTGTACTTTAGCTATTGTTTTATACAAAATGCAATGAAAAGATGTGCTACAAATGAAAGAAGAACAAGAATGTGTGGTCCTGGGGTTTGAATGTCTCCTATGAAGTTCCCATGAGTAAAGTTGCTAACAAGTACATTTCAAATATTATCCCCCTTTCCCAATTTCACCCCAGAAACCCTCACCCCATCCCCCTCCTGATTCTATGAGGGTGTGTCCCTACCCACCCACCCAATCCTGCCTCTCTACCCTCTTTTTCCCTTCAGTGGGGAACAGGCATAGAACCGTAACAGGACCTAGGGCCTCTTCTCCCATTGACGCCCCTTAAGACAATTCTCCGCTACATTTGTGGCTGGAGCCATGGGTCCTACCATGTGTACTCCTTGGTGGGTTGTTTAAACCCTGAGAGCTCTGGTTGGTTGATATTATTGTTCTTTATATGGTGTTGCAAACCCCCCATCAGCTTCTGCAGTCTGTTCTCTAACTCTTCCATTGGGGACCCCGTCATCAGTTCAATGGTTGGCTTCGAACATCCGTCTCTGTATATGTCAGATTCTGGCAGGCCCTCTCAGGAGATAGCTGTATCAGGCTCCTGTCAGCATGCATTTCTTGGCATCCACAAAAGTGCCTGCATCTGGTGACTGTATATGGAATGGATTCCCAGGTCTGGATTGACCTTCCTTCAGTCTCTGCTCCACACTTTGTCTCTGGATTTTCTCCAGTGAGTATTTTGTTACCCTAAGAACGAACGAAGCACCCATACTTTGGTCTTCCTTTTTCTTGAGCTTCATGTGGTCTGTGAATTGCATCTTGGGTATTCTGAGCTTTGGGGCTATATAGAAAGAACTAAAGAAATTAGACTCCAGACTATCAAGTAACCCTATTAAAAATGGGGTACAGAGCTAAACAAAGAATTCTCAACTGAGGAAACTCTAATGGGCAAGAAGCACATAAATAAATGTTCGACTTCCTCAGAAAATTGAACAGAGTATTACCTGAGCACCCAGCTGTACCAATCCTGGGCATATACCCAGAAGATGCTCCAACATATAACAAGAACACATGCTCCACTATGTTAATAGCAGCCTTATTTATAATAGACAGAAGCTGGAAAGAACCCATATTCCTTAAACAGAGGAATGGATACAGAAAAGGTGGTACATTTACACAATGGAGTACTACTCAGCTGTTAAGATCAATAACTTCATGAAATTTTTAGGCAAATTGATTGAACTAGAAAATATCATCCTGAGTGAGGTAACCCAGTCACAAAAGAACACACACACACAGTATGTACTCAGTGCAGGTGTATTAAGAGTGCAGACTTGAGAAAGTTCTAATGTCATAAAAGCTGTGCCTTCAGTGATACAATTTGTCCTTCTAAAATGGCTTATAAGTTGCCAGTTAACTCCTTCTCTCTTCTACTTTGTTAGTGCATAGGAAAGATGTCATCATTAGATATTAATCCTGCTGGTAACCTGATCATGACCCTACTAGATTCTAAAACTGTGATGAATAAATGTTTATTATTTTATAAATTATGTAGTTCCATGTGACTCATATGATCGCACAAATAGATTAAAAGAATGAATATTTAGGGAAAGCAATTAAATAAGTAATTTTTTGCTAACATTTTGTTCTGAAAGACCTAACCACAAAACATAGAAGAAAATAAAAGAACAAAAAGAAATAGTCTTAATATTTCTGAGGTATAGAAAATCTTTACACAAACAAACAGAAAACTACTGACTACAATGGATCCTCTGTGCCTCATAGACCTGATAATAACTCCTGAGGTATTTATAAGGAACTTTAAGAAAGCCCTACTTTGTAAGATTTTAAATGTGCCATACTTGATCAAACTACATCAATCATTTCTTTTTCTAACTGCAGTGAAAAAAATTATACAAAATTTTAGGAACTCCTTGGAAACATATTTTTCAAATGCTATATATTTGTAGAATATAGGAATTGCCTATAGCATTAAGGTCACTAACACAACAAAGTAGGCTTAAAATATTCTCCTCCTATTCAATACTTAGTATCAGTTTATGTATTTGTTTTGGCCAAGTAATCTCATTTATCTCATCTGTATAATTTCAGTAATATAGAATAAGATGATCTCTTAAATGAATTCATTCAATTGTGAATAAAAAGGGTCAAGCATGAGGGCTGATAAACATTTTTCTTGAGTTAAGAGTCCTTATAAATCAATGTTATATCCAATAAAAAGCAACTAATACTGCATCAGAATTTTAGGCATGTTATAGTAGTTTTTTTTTAAAATCTTCTTACAATCAAAAGGTGTTTGTGATGCCTGCCATATTATTATTACACTGTGTAATGTTAATAGAAAAGAAAAAATTGCAATAATTTTCCATGTTGCACTCTTATTTAGTTAAACATTCCTCTATATTACCTATGTATTCTTGTGAAAGGCTCTAACACTGTCCCCAACATTTCATCTACAAAATGAATATGTTGTTAACAGAATAGCTGTTTAAAGTAAATATGGAGAATTTATAAAAAACAACCCAGTGAGAAAGTTCTTCATGAACAGAAGTGTATGTATCAGAAGGAATGCTATGTCCTTTTATCACAATCAGTGCCTGATTATCTAAACAATAACTTCCTACCAATGTACTTTTATACATATATTACATTTCCCCATTTTATCCTTATACAAATTCAAAAGTTGCCTTACAGGAATCATCTTTTATTTTATATGTGAGGAATCTCGCTTTTCACAAATTCAAGGCACAGGACACATGATCTACAGAATGGACTGAAAAGCCAGGTGCTGGTGTTTTCCATTTTTTTCATTTCATTATTTGATTCCAACGTCAGAATTGTTAACTTATGTTTTCTGGCTCACTTAAGGACTGGAAAGATAAAACTGCTGTTTTTTAGAACAGAAAGAAAGGAACCATATGAACTTTAGCCATCCTCCCAAGTTGTTTTCATGTTGTATATAATTAAGTCTTACTTATAAGTTTAAGAAAATGAACTGACATTGTCAGTACCATCTTCTCCATGAAAGCAAGGGCATTTAATATAAGGGAAACATGAGTTTCAGATTGCAGCTAGTGTTTTTATAAAGAAAACAAGAATGGGACTATATTTTTGCACGGCAGGTGAATTTGATATTCAAAAGCATGGGGAAACTAATGGCTGTGATTAAAGAGAAGCAGAAAGTGTGGAGGATGTGTGAACTTCCCCACACAGACGTTTAGTTAGATCATTTAAGCTTGCATGTCTGTTACTTTATTTTATTTAAAACAAAATTGGCTCTATTTCTGGAAATCCATGACTTAACTAGGTACTTCTGTCTTCACCTGAAGTAATATCTCCATATGCTTAAAATAAATTAGCAAGGTAGGACAATCCCAGGACATGCATTTATGATAGGGTTATGCTAGATAATTGCTAATAGTTTTGATGTTTAGACATATCCACATACTAATAATTCTCCGAAATTTTGTAGCATTATGTGCTTGTATCTAATTCAACATTTGTTTTGAAAATGTACTCCATTAACATGTCTTGTATGAAAAATGAATATTGGGGGGTCATCAACACTTGAATGATGCTTGACTAAATGTACCATACATCTAATTATGATCCAGCTCCCCCGCCTCTCCTCTGACAAATCTTAGGCTTTCATAAAGAACCTGGATCATTTTTCTCTGTATATTCTCATTTCTTGGGCTGTAAAAATAAATGTAGAATGGTATCAAAGCTTAACATCTATCAAGAAATCTGTAGTTGACACTGTGAAAGTTCCCCTTTCCAAAAAAATCTGCAAATCTTGGGTAAACTGGCCTAATGAGCCACTGTTTTACTATACACTATCCATTTAAAAATCTTAATAACTAATTATCATGTATTATTGCTATTTCCTCTTCTACTTCTTGTTTAAAAACATTCTCTTATATCTGAGGCTTGAAATTATATATATATATATATATATATATATATATATATATATACATATATACATATATTTTTTTCAAGATGATCATGAATTTCTGAGCCTCCTGCTTCCTTTCCTGTTATGCCAGAATTACAGATATACACCACCACACCAGTTCTCAGATTTTCATGTATTCCAGGAAAGCGGTCTACCAACTGAATTCTGAAGTTCTACTGCAGTACTTTAAAAACACAGCCACAGAGATCTTCACACATATCACTGATTGTTTTCATTGCTTTCATAAAAACTTATGACCAAAATTACTGCATTCAAAAAGTTTAGTGACTTATAGTTCCAGTGCTAAAGAGTCCAACATAGTAGAGAATCTTGTCAGCAACATCAGGTCTGGTGAAAGAAGCTCAAAGGTGGGAGACAGAATTGGTCCTAGAGCCAGGCTATAAACTAGCCTAAGCTATATGCTTCCTCCATTAACCACAACCCTACCTCCTATCTACAGCATCACCATTTCAAAATTAACAGATGAAAACTATAGTGGACATTTCTAGTTCAAACCACTACACCCCCAAAATTGATTTTGTGTCCCTTGTCCTTGGATGATGACTAGACTTCACAACTTTCTGATCAATGTAGGAAATTAAAATATGGGTAAAATGATGGTCTCTGTATTGTTTCACAGTACAGAGACTGTCTTCCATATGGGACAGGTCCTACAGAAGTAGAAGGATCCTTAAGCATCATCTCCTCCTACACATGTCCTCCACAGACCAGACTCCATAGATGTAAATGTACCCACTTCACATTGACTCCAGCCCCTGACTTTATTAAAATAGTGGGCAAGAGATGCCTAGCAGAATACAGATAACTTCCAATAGTGGGAGAAAGACAAAAAACAAATATCTGCCTGTGTCACTTCTCCAAGTCTCTGTGGCGCTCTAGGCTCTGGTTGATTCCCTTCTACTTCTCTTGCTGCTCTTGGTGATCATCCCATGGTACTTGCACCTCCAATAACTCTGGGTTCTTCAACTGCAACTAGGCTTCACCAATAGCCTCTCATAAGCTCTCATCATGGTGCCAAACCTCGAATTCTTTGCATGACCCTTTCAGTCCTGGGCTGTCAACTGCAATACAGGCTGCATCTTTACCAATGGTTCAACCTGGCCTCTCACAGTGTCAAGCCTCAACTGCTCTCCATGAGCCCTTCATAGCATCAAAAACAGTAAGACTCATGATTCTTGGTCTGATTCTTACACATTAGCAAGTCCACAGCTGTGGAATGAGGTAAACCTTGGCAATTTCTGGAACTCAGCTTCTTTTTGCTTTCAGAAAACACTTCCCAGAAGATTTCACCATAGTGATGCTGGTCTCTTGTTAATCACCACTAATTTCTTAACTCCACCTAACCAGCCTCAATTGTCTCAGTATTCCCTTCTATTTTTGACTCGAAAGTCAGAGCCGCAGCACTGAAACTGCTGAGTTCAGCTGCTTGCTGGGGCTGGATTCTGGCCCTCTTTATTCTATTACGAGCTTTCTGTTTTCCAATTCCCTCACTGCCTAAGCTTGGCCGTTCTAGAACTTGCTCTGTAGATTGACCTTGAATTGAAGCATCAGCATGCCCCCATCTCCTGAATGCTGGGGTTAAAGGCATGTACCACCACACCTGGACTTAGATTTTCTTAACCTAGAACTTCCTCTGTCCCAGGCTGGTCTTGAAATCAGAGGTCTATTTGGCTTTACCTCCTGGGATTAAGTGTGTACCATCACGCCTGGGCTTAAGTTTCTCATAGACACTGTTCCTAAATATCCACGTTAAAAGTCTATGTCTTCCAGCCTCAAGATTTGGATCACAACTGTGTCCTCCATTTTTAGCTCAGAGTTTAGTCCAGATTAAAAGTCCAAACTATTCTGTGTTCAACCTCAAACAAACAGTAAGCTTAGCTCTGTGGGATTTTGCCCTGAAATCATTACTTCCTTAATCTCTTTATCTTCTAGAACTGGGGATTCAGCTTCTTTTAACTTCCTGGTGTCCCTTTATCACTTGAACCGTATATTTCATAATTTTCTTTTCTTAGCTTGCTATACTTGTTTAAAAAATGCTCTTCATGAGACTTCAGCAGAGAACAAAGTCTCTGCTTGGCTGATTTGAGACTTCCTTTGTCATCACAGCTATAAACCTCCTTACCTTAGCCTCAGGTGCACTCCCCAGACAATGGCAAAAAGCAACCACATTCACCAAAATACTGTAAAAATAGTCTTATGCCACATACTGAAATTCTTTTCCACTTAACCATTTGAGTCATGACTGCACAGTTTAAATCACTCACAGCAGCAGTCTTCTATATTCACTAAGAATATAGAAGCTCAGTAAGCCCCACATCGTTCTAAACAAAAATATGGTCATGCCTATCACACCAATACCTGGTAATAACTTCTGTCTTAGCATTTTGATGGTGTAAACAAACTGTGGGAAGGTTTAAAAGTACCCAGTCATTGAGCTAAGTAAGGCATATCAAAATTAGCTGGTGTGTGTGTTTGCGTGTGTGTGTGTGTGTGTGTGTGTGTGTGTGTGTGTTTCATTCTTTAATCATTAGAGCTCTTGTGCAAATGCAACATGCATGACCCACTAGGAGCCAAAGCATTTTAACTAATTTTCAAGAACAAGGCCCCCTCTAGGTACCAACCCACTCAGCATATCCAGTTCGTGTAAGACTAGGCAAACTCTCTCCCACTGTGGCCAAAATAGGCAGCCCAGTCAGGGGAACAAGATTCACAGTGAGGCAATGGAGTCAGGGACTGTCCCTGTTCCAGTTATTGGGAGACTCATAATAATTACCAAGCTACGAGGCTACAGAACTGATGCATATGTGCTGGCCTTAGATTCAACCCATGTGAACTCTTTGGTTGTTCTTTCAGTGTCTGGAAGCCCCCAGGGTCCAGGTTATTTGACTCTGTTGGTCATCTCATGGAACCCCTATGCCTTCTGCGTCCCCAGATTATAGGCTGATTGAAGATAGTTATTTATAAAATAAAAAAAACATATTATTTGTTCTCCATAGTCTCTTCCATGACATTTACAATATTCCTATGAGGTGGCAAATATAATTTTTCAAATAAGTTTTATTTTTTATAATTAGCCAAACTCTTGGAAAAGGTACAAAAATAAAAGTGTAATATTTGAAGGCTTAGAGTAAAGTTTAGCCACAAAACATTTAACTAGCATGGGCAGAGCTTTAGTTTCAAACTCCAGCACCATGTGCAATAAGCATTTAATCAAATAAAAACCCATAGAGCTCTTGAAAACTAAAATAATAGGACATCACAAAATTTAAATATTTTATGATTGAAAAAGAGTTTGGAAAATTGATAGATGAGAGCATTAACTTGAAATGTAATAGTTTATGTATATAAGGAAGTTATTATTTTGTTCATTCTCTTATTCAGTTATATTTTGTTCATTATATGTTTTGGAAAGTGAATTACTATATATATAATATGCATGTATATTCATATACATATATATGTTAAATCTTTAATAATACAATCAAATTAATAACCACTGGAAATAGCTAAATAATGGTATAAATTTTTCTAGTTACTTGATTATTCTTCATTTTAATTTAAGAATGACTACTTGAAACAAAAACAATAATGATTTTCTTACCAGTGAATGAAGTATATGTCACCATAGTCTTCTTAGATTTTCTCTCACATGACTTCTAGAAGAATTTTCTGGAATCACATGTTATTTAATGCATATGTAGTCCCATTTGATTGTTATCTGTTCCTTTTTATCATGATTCAATATCAAAAATTGAGAACAAATAATTGTTATAAAATTTCTACATGTGTCCTAATTCTTGAAATATGGAGGGTGGTAATTTGAGCTGAAAGCATGTGGGTTTTTGTCTTGCCAAGACTTATTGCTGTGTTTCTTGTCACTTTAGGCTGTACCCTTTTGCCCTTTTTGCTGTTTCACAGTATCTGAATTTGGTTTGGACATTTATTTTTATATTGATATTTTGAACTTTTGATGTTTTTTTCCCACATATTTCTGCTCATAAGTTTGTTTTACCCCTAAGCAGTCTGCCTGTAAGTTTCTTGTTGCCAGTTTTAATAGTCCATAATTTCCAATGGAAGGTCTGCTGCCAGAATCTTCTTTCCCCCGGTGTTAATGGCTGCTCTTGCGAACCTGCTCTGCCCTCCCTCATCTAATTTGAGTCGATGAGGGGGCAGACAAAACAGATGGTTGGCACAGGACAGGATGATTCACTGCTAGAAATCATGGGGAAACATCTTTGAAATTGGTGAGGGAGAGGGAAGCCTGACATTTGACAGAGCCATGTAAAAATTGCAATACCCAGACAAAGTTGAGTTTAATTTTGACTGTTATTTTCCAGATGTCCTGATCATATGATTACAATTTTAAGATTATATCAAAACTATACCTTTTCCCAAATGCACTGCAATCATTTCAGAAAATTGTGTTTATCATTGTTTTCCAATGTCAGGACTCGTCTCAGAGTCATGTCATCATCTATCTAAGTCATATATGCTTTTTCATGGTTTCTTCAGTTCCTCCTCGTCTTCTTGTCCTTGAAATGTATTACTTTCCCATGATTTTTCATATGCTACCTGGTAGAATCTTCACTGGTTATGGCCTTTAAATACCTAAAGTGATTGCATTAGTTACTAAAGAAAGCATATGTCTAAAAGCATAATCAATATTATATCTGAATTCTAGAAATACTGGTTTACCATGGAACTATAGATCTAAAATGTCTTTATGACAAATCTGAAACACTATTGTCATATATAGAAAATAATATAACCATGATATGTATAGGAATGAAATCAAGACACTTTATACTAATTTTTTCTCTCATTCAAAGTTTTTTAATTGTTATACATTTGGTATTTTAAAGAAAATAGAACACAACAATATAATACCCATCATAATAAATTGAACTTACAAAACATTAGGGTTTTTTTTTCTCTTAAGAGGTGAAATAATCCCAGTCCTTCTGAATATTTACCCATAGAATAGAGCCAGTATAGATATTCAAAAGCTTTGTTGTTAGATAAAGTTCTATGTTATATTATGCTAAATAGGCTATGAAGTTAAAATTGTTTGAGGTTAGGCTTTAAGAAAATACTTTATGTATAATGGAATTAAAAATAACCATCTCTGGTTTGTCATTTTATAACTAAGTATTCAAGTCTGTGTATTTTTTGAGAAAAAGATATGGTTTACAGTCCAGGAGTTCCAACAACACTGTGACATCATTCAGTTTGGAAAAGAAACTCAGGCATGGGACATCATGTAAAACAAAGGAGAGGTGCATGTGTATTGGATTCTTTAGCAGACTATCCCTAATAACCAATGAAGTTACAACTAATCAGACTAAGAGCTGGGCAGGTTGCTCAGCAGTCAGGAGTGAATATTCTTCTTGTGGCGAGCCCCAACTGAGTTGTCAGCTCTTATATTAGGCATCATATAACCACCTCTAACTCTACTCCAAATAACCTCAAGCTTCTTCTGGCCCACAGTTTTAACAGCATTTATGTGCAAATATTCCTCACAGACATTCATTTAGATAATTCCAAAAAATACAAATTGAACTTAAAAATAGAATAAAACTAAATTATAAATAAAGTTAACCAAACCAAACAAAAATAAAGTAAAATTTAATTGACATTCCTTTATTTGTTTACTATGAACAAAGCATGATAGGGTAGGCCTGTATATTTCTATTATTTACCAGAAGAATTACGATGTCTTTTTCTAAAAATGCATGCTCATATGAGTAGAGAAAAGGCATTTTTGAATCTCACAGGAATGAGGTGCCATTCATCTAGTAAAATGATGATATAAGAAATAAATAGAATGCTTGAAGAAATATTACAAGTTGATAACTTGTAGATAGCTGGTAAGTTGAACATTTCCACAGAATGTTACACAGATTGAATGTGAGCTAGCACCTGTGCAATGTGACTCATATTTTGAGATTTATTACTGCTTTCTAAACAGTAGAAAAACAAAGAGTATTTGTGAGATAGTGCCATTTTAAATTAAATTTATTATATAGCCTGAGTCTTAATTGCCTATATTTTAGACAATATTCTATTTTTACATTTTTATATATTTTATATGTTATAATGTATTGAGGTAAAATATTAATTCTTATGTCATTAAAATCAGTTGATCTCATTTTATGAGAAAACCTTCTAAACTTAATTTTGTAAATTTATGTATGATATATATTATTTATCTGTCTCTTTAAATGATATCTAATGTACATATTGCCAAGAAAAGTTAAATCTTATATGATTAAATATACTATGATTTAGGTGAACTTCAAAATTAGAGAGATTACCATGTCATTATGAGATTACCAAGAATTGCTGAAGAACGATAACCCAGAATCAAATAGTGTACAGAAGAAAAGAAAATTACCTGAATTTTTTGCCTACAGGGGTCTCCTCATTAGAGAATGGAGACACCAAGTGGGATCAAAGCCCTAGTTTTTATTGCCTTTTAGTAGATACAGGGAGGGTTATATGCATTTCTACCTTGATTGGTAAGCTCTGTCTCTATGGGGTCTGACTAATTCTACAATTGGTTAGGCTCTGGAGACCTCGCTAGGGGTTGCTTATTCCTTCTATCCGCCTATTCTTACTTTAGGTCAGATGACAAGATGTTCTTTGATTGGATGCAATGGCTGTGGTAGGCTGACCACAGGTTCCTGTATCTGGTTCTCATTTTAGGGAAACAGAAACTTAGGCCTAGTCTTCCAAACTGTTGGTAGCCTGTCATGGAGTCAGCCTTGCTCTGAACATAGTCCCTTCAAACTCAATATTAGATTGTTAGAGAACCCTGTTATTTAGGTACCAGTGACCCAGATGGCTTTCTCAAAGGTCATCCCTGTATCTGTCTGACATTTCTGGAGAGTGTCTCTGAACACAGGTTACTGATCTTGGCTGGCTTTGTACATTGTTCAAGTACTTGTACAAGGTACTTGAAAAGTGACCACATACAGAGCTCTGCAAGGCTGCATAATTCAACGAACATGACCCACCCTGGTTTTCCGACCACATGATAATTTGGTGCTGTATTACAACCAATCAGACTTTCCCACTCATTTGATGATATCACTACTTAGTTTTTCCCACCTAGACCCCAGCCAAAAGCCGTTATATGCCCAATCCCTAGAACAATAAAATAGACTTGTCATGATGCACAGGTCTCTGGACCCCACTCTGCCTTGCTCCCTTTATCTTCTAAGGCTAGTAGTCAAGAGTTTCCAAGGAGAAAGTGGGAAAGAGTACAGCAGATAAGAGTTATATGAAGAAAATATATTCCAATATTATAGTTATTTAATTAGAATAGCTACATCTCTGAAGTGGATCATTGTAAATGTAACTTTTATTCATCAAATTTAATTGTCATCTCAGAGGCTTACTGTTGAATAAATTTATCTTTTCTAGTTCTTTCTGATATCTGACTGGCTGGTTCAACTCGACTATTCTGGCCTACACTATCCAAGGTAACTGATTCAAACTGGCTTGTCTTGACATCTGACTGATTTCCACTGTTTGACCTCAAACTAACTCTGGAAATCTCTTCTAATCTTCTGTCTCCTTCTTATTCTCTAGCTTATTCTGTCTTCACCTGCAACCTATCCCACTAAGATTGTCATGGTAAAACATCTCTCTCTGTCTCTGTCTCTGTCTCTGTTCCCTCCCAAGAGACACACACACATACACACACACACACACACACACAGCTCTCTTAAGTTACTTCTCTTTCTAATGCTGGATAGAGGAGAAACTAATGACAATGAACCAATTTCCACCAATGAAAATTGGTTGTATCCTATCTCTGATTCATGCTGTAAATCTTTCTCTGATTCATTACTTTGTCTACCCCGCAATTGGATGTTACTTTCAAACATGGCTGTTTCCTTCCACAAATTAACTTTATCTCCATTGTTAGGCATTAATGGTGTATACAAAGGGCATGTCAAATTCCAGCTAGAGGAATTGAAGATGTGTCATTCCAACCATATAGTACAGACCTAGAAGTTCTTTGGATGGGGTCTCTTGTCAGAGCAGGCATGTTGCTGGATTAAGATTGCTCTACAGATCATAAAATTGCTCATCCATTATATTTGAAATCTGACTAGACTTCAGTGTATTTTATGATACTTTTTGAATATAAAAGACACAAAGAAACCATGAAAGAATGGGAAGTATTCCCTTCAGAATTAGTAGTAAAGAATGGCATTGTTTGGTTTGCTCTTTAAAACACTTCAAGAAAAAGCTTTGACTTGTTTAAAATGTCAAACAAAAAAATGAAAAAATACATTTCAGGCTTTATCAGGATATGTAAAAGTTATACCAAAAAACAAAGTTTCCTCTTAGTATGAGTACAAGTCTTTACTTGAAAATTTTAAAAAAGCATACTCTTTAAGCATATACATATATGTATGTGTGTACATATATATATACATATGTATATATACATATATATCATCCATATTTTGCTTACATATCCCAGAATATATAACAAATTAAATCTTTATTTTTTAAAAAGAATTTAATAATTAACTAAGTCCAAATAATGCTGCCCATATGTTCATGGATGTGAACACATCCACTAGAGCATAAGCTACTTTAGAGTGACCATTTCCCAAGAAATAATGATTGTCCTTTTCTGAGCAGCTGGAATTTGCTAATGTTTTCCCAGTTAGGAGTTGAGTCTCCTTAGTTTCTCCTCTATCTATCCTAAAATTATAGTTGGCTTGCAATTGTGGCGATCTTGTGCATGTAAGCACAGAGGAAATTCATAATTGTAATAATGATGGAATGCCTAGACAACATCATTTCATAATGCTCTTTTCTCTTGTTCGTTCATTTTGTCTGCTTCTTCTTCCAGTGTTCCTGTACCCTCAGAGAGCAGTTTATAAAGATACTATTTTTAAACCTGAACTCCTAATAGTAACTTTTCTCACCTCTTTGCCAACGAGAATCTCTGCCTTCACTGCTCCCCATATCAAAATAAACTTCTCTAACTTTTAGAGAGTCACCCCTATCTGAGTATAAACACTTATCTAAATGGAAGTTTGACTTAGGACAATTTAATGAAATAACAATAGTAGATTCTGCCCTAGAGCCTAAGGGTTCTTCAACTAGGTATATCTACCCTGATGGGCCAAGATTATAAACATGTAGTAGTATCTAGCACTGAGTAAGAACATCAATGACTTTTCTACTCTAGGAAATGGGATATCACTTTCAAGTACTATCAAAGACAGCTATAAGCAAGACATTTTTCAGTCAGTCTGATTTCTTTATCTTGTAACCAGTGTTCTATCTTTAGCAATGGTATTGTATGCATACTTAGAGTGAATAAACAAGAACGAGAACAATATAGTGTGTTCTTTTGAAAACCTCTAGACGTGCCCCTTGTTAGTAACTTATAGAGAAGTACTCTATGCTTGATATTGTGAATAGAAACCTCTCAATATACAGTTGGTGTTAGAGTTTTAAACACACATTTTCTCATATAAATATGCAGAAATACATAAATGTAGATGCTTTGTAGAGAGATAAAAGGGTTTATATATGTCTCTGTTATCAGTAATGTCCTTTTCTCTCTCTGTTTGTCTATGAGGAAGCTGACATCATAGCATTTGATTATCCTAGTCACAAGGGGAAGCTAACAAGAAAGGGGATAAGGAATCAAAGCAACTGGATGAACAGCTCAAGAAGCCAATGCTCTCTAAAGGTGTCTTTATGGATTCTATCATGAGGTAAAAAATGAACTTAGTAGTATATGTACACTGCATCCTTTATTTGCAGTCCCCCAAATAAAGATTGGATTGCACATTTCAATTTCTCTTGCTGATGATCCAAAACGTTAAGAGTCAGTTCTTGGAGATCATGCACCAACATATATGATTAACTCACCCTATAATATAGAGCTAAAAGTATACTCTTAATCCCTGATGCTTCAAGGGATGCTTTTCATAAAATAAATGGAAATCTCATTAGATAATCTAGCTATTCCGGGTTAAGAGAAATGATGCAAATTTAGGATTAACTCATCTGGATCAGGGACAGGGTAAACAAAGTAGGTTGAGGATATTCATGGTAAGTGTCTGAGATGCCCAAAGTACCCACCTAAGCTGACTCTTCATGATCATATCCTGACAAAATTCAGAAAGACTAGAAGACTGGAAATAGTGACTACTACTATACTTCATGTATAAAAACAGTAATACAAATCACTAAAGAACATGAAAAAAATCCAAGAAATACGGTACTCTCAAAGGTGTACCTTTTATATTAAAGGTGTAATTTTATATTAATCACCCTCAAATTATAGAGATCTACAAATTCACTAGCAAAATAGTAAGAAAGGGTGTAGAGAGGTAGAATACATGCAGGGAAAACCTGTACAGATGGATGAATAAGATGGAGGAAGGAGCTAGATAGACATGATCTAGGCTTAATACATCAAGTATGGAAATATCAAGTGAAAAACATTAATTGATGCAATTATTAAACATTAAAAATATAAATAAATTTTTGAACTGCAATGGCATAGAAGTTAAAACTTCTAATAAAATTTGTAATAAGATATTTGTGAACCATGTTTCATTAACTTGATGGTGACAAACATTTCACATTAACTGTAGTGCACATATTTTTAAATAATGATATTTTCCCTTTAAATAAATGATAAATCTTTGTTTTACCACAGAAGGGAAAAAGTTAATATATCATTTTTATATAAAGTTCAGTATTCAAACTAATTGTTTTAGTGACAATGCACCAAGACCATGTGAGATCATATGAGATCACAATGGACAACATAATAATTTCATTAAATTCCTATCAAAAAAGCTCATGAAGCAGATAGAAATTACTATTTGAAGTTGTTGAGTTGAAGAAAACAATTCAAGTGAAGAAAATAAAGTAGTAAACAAAATAGGTAACATAATCAAGAAGCATCTCTGAAATCATCTAAAGAGTAAGAAGAGCAAAGAATTGGAGAACTTATTTACTATAAGGGAAACCCTGATTTTGGTCACTCACAGTTAAATATTATAATCAGTGTGGTAGACAACAATGAAGAAGAAGACCTAGTGATTTAGAATACACCATCAACCAACTCAACAAATGCATTATGGGAGGCTTTTAAAAACAATGCATTGATTTTAAAACTAACTACTGAAACTGTATGAATCTTCAGAACTCTAAACACTTACAAAATCATGAAGCTTAACTTTCCTCCCATAAGAGAAATTCAAGCACTAATACATGTTATCATTACAGAAGGAGATACAAAGACAAAAGGTTGAACAGAGTCTGAGGGAAATACCATCCAGAGACTACCCCACCCAGGGATGCATCCTATATACAGTTATAAAACCCAGGCATATTGTGGGTGCTCACAATTGCTGGCTGACTGGAGCCAGATATAGCTATCACCTGGGAGGCTATCCTAGTGCATGACAAATAGAGAGGGGGGGCACTCTCAGGCAGCTATTGAATTGAGCACAGGGTCCCCAATGGGGGAGCTAGAGAAAGGACCCAAGGAGCTTGCAGCACCACAGGAGGAACAACTATATGAATCACCCAGTACTCCCAAAGATGAAACCATCAACCAAAGAGTACACATGGAGTTACCCATGGCTCCAGCCACATTGGCAGCAGAAGATGGTCTTGTTAGACACCAAAGGGAGGAGATGCCCTTGGTCCTGGAAAGACTTGATGCCATAGTAGTGTAGAGGAATTCCAGGACAGGGAAGCGGGGGTGGGTTGATTGGAGAAGGGGAGATGGCTTATGGGATTTTCAGGGGAGGAGAGAACCAGGAAAGGGGACAACATTTGAAATGTAAATAAAGTATATACCTAATTTTAAAAATAGAACTTAAAACTGAGAAAGTCTTCAAAGCAACTTGTAACATAAAGGGATATAAAGAATAGGATAAACAACTTTCCTCCCAGAAGGACATAATAAAATAATACTCTCAAATAACTTAAAGAAGAAAACACAGTATAAACCAAAGGCTACACCAATGAGCAAGCTGTCCTTCAAAAATGAAGAATATATTTTTTAAACAAAAGCTGTGAGAGTTCCACATCTAAAGCTGTATTATAATGGCTTCTAATAGAAGCTAAGTAAAATGGATGAATATTAATGTGTAAACATACAAAGTAGATAACTCACTATAACAAAAACAGTATTATCAAACTTATAATCATGCTGTATGAAATACTATGGTGCTAATAATATCAAAGACAGATGGCAAAGTTTGAAGAAAATACTACAATTATATAGCATTTTGTGAGTGGGTACACAGCAGAGAAAGATATAAACAGTGGCATCACAATATGAAACCTGAAAGGAACATGACTTAAGAGTTCTAATATTTACACAATGGAGTACTACTCATCTATTAAAAATAATGAATTCATGCAATTCCTAGACAAATGGATAGAACTAGAAAATATCCTGAGTGAGGTAACCCAATCACAAAAGAACACACATGATATGTGCTCGCTGATAAGTGGATATTAGCCTAAAAGCTTGGAATACCCAAGATACAACTCAGAACACATGAAGCTCAAGAAGAAGGAAGACCAACTTTTGGACACTTATATCTTTAGAAGGTGGATCAAAATACCCATGGCTCACAGCCAACCAATAGACTGAGCATAGGATCCCCAATGGAGCAGATAGAAAAAGGATCCAAGGAGCTGAAGCCCTATAGGAGGAATAATAATTATATACCAAGCAGGACCCCCAGAGCTCCCAGGTATTGAACCACAAACCAAAGAGTTCAAATGGAGGGACCCATAGCTCCAGCTACATATGTAGCAGAGGATTGCCTTTTCAGACATCAATGAGAGGAGAAGCCATTGACTGTATGAAGGCTTGATGTCCCTGTGTAGGGGAATGCCATGTCAGGAAAGTAGGAGGGGGAGAGTGGTAAGCAGGGGGAAGGGGCATGGGATAGGGGGTTTTTGAAGAGGTAGCAAAGAAAGGGAATATACCATTTGAAATGTAAATAAAGTTAATATCTAACAAAATAAAAAGAAGAGTTCAAATAATTATCTGTAATAGAAGCTAAGTTGTTTGCCACAGTGGCTCCTGTAGACTCTGTGAGACAAAATTTTACAGACTGAGGCGAGAAATGTCTCCTGGAGCCCTCTGGAACACCTCTATTCAGAAGCCGAAAATCTCACTTGGCAATTTGCTTTGCTCCTAAACTCTCCCCTTTTTTAGTAGTGGGGACTAAGAAAAAACAAGCAAATTAAGATGTAAAAGAATCCATCTTGAAGTAAGTCACTAGCCAGAAAATTCTGCAACACTTTGCTCCAGTCATTTATGTAATTGCATTTACTTCCCAACAGTATATAAATGAAGTATGGCTTTGACACTATGGTATGAAAAGCAATAATTAGCCCAGTGGTATAAATATATTTCACATGTCTTGACTGTATATTGGCTTGAAAGTCATTGGACATAATTTAAAAGATATAATGTTATTAAGAAGAGGTTAGTTTAACCAGCAACACATGAATAGTACAAGTTTCTTTTGTTTTTTGACCATCATAATCACCCTTGCAGGACAGGTGGATTTGAAACAATAGGCCCAGACTAGAAGATATTTACATCTGAATAATGTTATACAATGTCCTTGCTGAACAGGTAGGTATTGGGCAAATTAGAAAGAATTTACATTTGAGTAGGGTGCAAAGCTCAGAGTTGCCTCAATGGAAGCTTATGAGGAACTGCTTTTGTCTTGCAGACCCCACCTGGGGGGTGGTCTTTGGCCAAAACAACACCTTAATTTATCCAGGTGTGATTCAGGATGCAGTCCACACTTACTACTCATGGAGACTCATTTAGACTCAGGGAGTTTGACAAAACATCCTTTAAAGTCTCTTTAAACGTTTTATCAAGAAGATTGATGTTGTCTGTGTTCGAGTTTCTAAATTTGTTACACGGGAAAACATTTTACCTGGTTGAATTTATACTTCCTCCTACCAAAGGGTTATGCTAATTGTTCCTTGTGCCTGCTTTACTGGATACATCTTTTGATATGTAAATGTCAATCACTAATGCTTAAAGGTTCATGCCTCAAAACAGAAAATTACATCCAGATTCAAACTGCCACTGTCTGTGGTTGTGTCTGTGTGTCATCTTGCTGAACCTGTGCCTTTTCCTGAAATCCAAAAGTTCCCCCTCAGATCTAAATCTTCCTGGCTGGGACCATCTGCGGCAGTTGTTATTGCCATAAAATAGACCATTAATGTGAACTCCAGGATAACCACAAAAGGGAACTATAGTAGTTATATACACATACAAAAATGTAATATTAAAGCACATTACTGTAGAAAATAAAAATTATTATAGTCCATAGAGAGAAAAACAGCTGCAGAATTTTCAGAACTCAGGTAAATAATAGACAGAGAATATTCTCTTTATTGATTGGTAAATAGAGTAAATTTATCACCATAACCTATATAATGGCCAAGTAGATTGAATAAAAGTAAGGTACATAAAATCCACTGTCTGAAAGACTCATTTCAAGTTAGAGAAGAACCTGACCAACAGGTTCAACTGTAAGACTCCCAAAAACCAAGGGTGCCACAGCACCCCACACCTTGGAAGGCAACACCCAAATCACTAGTGAGAAATGGTCTCGATGCAATAGCATGAGGATTTCTTTATTCCAGAATTCTGGGTTCCACAGCCATATACCACGAAGGGGTAGAGGACTGAGGACCCCGTGCAACTGAAGTCAGGGGTATTTAAAGGGGAAAAATCACAAGACAAGGGTTGGAGGACACAATTCACAAGGCAAGGGGTGGAGGACAAAACATGCACAGAATGGGCAAGTACAGAATGAGGAAGTAAGGAAGGTTAGAGATTATCTGGAGCAAACGTCCTTGGGCCATTATATAGTTAAACGTTGGAACTAGGACAGGGTGGGCTATCTTTTTCAAGCTGAAAGCAGAAAAACAAGTTACTCTGTGATGGACTGGTTGTTTAAAGGTCTAAAAACATTGAGTTGTGTGGTCTCTCATTCCCCACTCCTTCTCTTGTTAATAGTTCTAATCTTAGAAATATAGAACTAAATCTCTGACTCTATATATTCTGGATTGTCCTGCCCTAATCTCTGATATTGTTGGTGTAGCATAAGAATCTGCACAGCACTTATATGTTTCCCTAATAAAAACTATTAACCAGTTAGTCACGCAGGTTCCAATTGTAGGCAAAAGGAATAAAATTACAAATGGTCTCATCAAAGCAGAAAGCAGGGTGGTCAAGAGTACAAGATAAGGGCCTTTCCATCAAGTCTCAGGGCATTCGGCACAGTGGCATCTAACGTAGACTGAACTTCCAACTTGGAAATGACTTGCAAGTCTCTTTCTGCTGAGTAGGTCTTCCCTTCGCTGCCTCACCCACTCGAAGGTCTTGAGCCTAGAGAGAAAAGGCCTGAAGATCACAAAGGGTAGGAGAGCTATGTAATCATTAACACCAGTCTCTGTGGTCAATTTGGTGAGGGTTTCTTTCATCAGAGTTTCAGCAACAGTTCCTGAAGACTTCTTACATAGATCCAGTGCCTATCTGGAAGCAGTGAGGACTTTCTGGCAGGCCTGGAACATTTAAGGCAAATCTCATATTGTGGGACACCTCCTAGGAGGGCCCAGTAGATACCAAAGGAGTTGGGGTATTAAAGAGGATCTCTAGGGGGGTCAGGTTAAAATGGTAGGGGCTCTTCAGAAACAAGGGGAGAGGCACCACCCAGCCTGATCCAGTCTCCAAGGTCAATTTAGTTAAGGTCTCTCATAGCATTTTGTTTATTCTCTCTACCTGCCTTGAGCCCTGGGGAGAGTACATCCAGTAATGTTTCTAATTAGTCCCGAATATCTGTCAATTTCTGACTTACCTTAGAAACAAAAACATAACCATTATCTGATCCAATTACCTTGGGCACTCTGAAACTCTGGAAAATTTCTTCTAACCTTGGCAGCTGTTTCCTGCTTCAACCCATGTAGAGAAAAGTATCTATAAATGCTGGAAGATATTTTATAACCATATTCTCCTGCCTTAGCTTTTATAAAATCTCTTAATATATTCTAGGCTGTTCTCTTCTATGTCTTTTGCCCTGTTTACTCTTTACTGCATAAGCATTTATTTGCAGGCATAACTTACACTGTTCTATTATCTCTCTAGCCTAAATCCTGAGTCATAAATATATACATTTGGTCCCTTTACTGCCAGGACAAAGTTTTTTTTTTTTTTTTTTTTTTTTTTTTTTTTTTTTTTTTTTTAATATCTCCTAAATGAGTCCATCTGTGCATTTGGGGTAGTGAGACTTTGGCTTACTTTCTGGGGAGTATAGTTCTCCCTTCTTGTGTGCACCCTTTCTTGGTAATAGTTCGTAAGGTGGTTAGCAATCTCATTCCTTTTTTTAAGTGAGGCTGTTCCTTAATTTTGTCTCATTTCCCAATGGGTGTCTCTTACAGACCCATAATCAGTATAGGCTCCTGCATATCCATTCCTGGAGCCACTTGCTCTGCCTGGCTATTGCCCATTGAGTCTTTTCCCTTTGCATGTCCTGGGCAGTGAATAATCACAGTAGCTGACTTCATTAGGATATCTAAGAGGTCCAAGATTTCCTGTTGGTTTCCTCTGATGTAGGAGTCCTTTTAGCATATATCCCTGTGGACATGGGCTGTGGCAAAGGCATACCTGTTATCCATGTGGATGTTGATTTTCTTGCTGATTCCAAATTTCAAGGTCTTGGTGAGGGCAACAAGCTCCACTTTCTATGTTGACATGCCAGGGGGTAAAGAGTCTTCTACCCAGATGACATTTGTGCCGTCCACCATAGCAGCACCTGCTTCCATCATGGAGAAAACTGCTCTGGTCTATAGCAACTTTCAGCAGGGGTCAGTCTCTCTTTTTGGGCCAGTTAGCTGCAGCCCATTGGGCAGGAAGCATTATCTGCCCCCCTCCCCATTTTGGAGAGTATGTCTTACTCCAACAGAGAGTAGGAACAGTCTGGGGTGATCCTAAATGAATGGGCTACTCACCCCATCCCTAGGTCTGCTGTTCTTCGGGTAGTCCATGAATACATTTTGGTACCAGGGGCTTCTTGGAACCAAGATCTTTTCTTGGAAACAGTGCCATTGGCTTGGAAGACTGAGTGTTGAGCCCCAGTGTCCACCAAGAACTGTGTGGGTTTCTCTTTTACTCCCACAGTTATTCTGGGTTGGTGGAGGTGGTCAGAAAACCCATCTCCCCTAGTCGCTGTCTTCACCCAGGGCTAATACCTGGGTTTGCCATTTGGGGGCACTTTTCCCAAGACCTGGGAATTCCTGCTCCCGGCTTCTATTTCTTAGGGCACACTCTGCCTCTTTCCTTATAATATGCACACTGTTCCTTTTCTGTCTCCCTTTTCTGCTTTTTCTAACTATTATATCTAGGATTCTCTGTAGCTTCCTTCCTTCTCTATCATTTTCTTTCTTTTTCTCCGTTTCTTCTCCTCCTCTGTCTCCCTGTCTCAGCAAACTGTACAATATCTCTCTATAGACTTTCTCAATAACCTATACTACTAAATCTTTCTACAGAACTTCTCAGTAACCTGAACCAAATCCCTCTAGCCTCTGAAGCTTTTTCCTGATATCTCTACTAGCCCTGTCTGTAAGAGCCATTGTCATAGTAGCTTTATATTCCAAGCCCCTGGATTCATAGCATGTATATTGGCAGAATGCCTCTATGAGCTGCCCTAGAAAAGCTGTATGTGACTCATCTGGTACCTGCTCAACCTTACATACCTTGGCCAATTTTGTGGGCTGCCATGCCCTTGAGACCTGCCAATGGAGTCTGGTTTGTTGGTCTTTTAGGTGCCTCTTACCATTTGTCTGAGGGGATAATCCCTTTGTATTACAAATAAAACAGTCTCAAAGAGCATGATTAGTCTCTTGGGAAATATATCCTTAGTGAAAAAGCTACCATGGTATCAGGATAGGTGGTCTCAGGTCCTATCCTACTACACTCTGTGGTCCTCTCTAAATATCAATTGAGCATAATTATTACCATTTTGTAAATTATAAACTATAAGATAGAGATAACACCTAGTTTATCATCCCTGTCAATTAAACAGAACCCTTTCATCTGTATTTTCTTAAAAGACTGTCAGAATTAACACTTAAGAATTAACATTGTAAGAATTGACTCATGTCCTGGCTTTAAATTTTATGTCACCTGAAAATCATTTATTTAAATCTATAACAGTATTCTCAGGATTAAACAGCTTGGGCTGTCTATTAGATTAACAGTCTTCAGTACCATGAAAAATCTGAGAGTAACCAATATCAACTGAAAATATATAGAATGCTTAACACATATTTTAAGACTTAAACATCATATACCATGGATTTTTGATGTTTTTGAAAACCAACTATCTATGTAAAGTAATGTGAACTGTTGTCTGTTAAACTATCTTCAGCTATTTCTGATTAAATTCTAGAAAACATCCTAACGATAAACTCAGAGCCTTATATTTGTATTTAGCCCTAAACTCAAAGGCTTAAATATCTCAGATCGGTAATAATAACAAAGAACTGGGTGTAAATCCTGTACTTTCAAATTTAGTATTTATACCAATGAAAACCTTGATTTTCTATCAAAATAAACCCTGTATCAAATAAGAACTTATGCCTTGAACTTGATACCAATTATAAAGATTTTAGTATCACAAAGACAGATTTTTTTCACTTAATATTTTAGAATCTAGTTTTCTGGAGGTCTCTCTTATTTTGACCTCTCTCCCAGAGGAAACATCACATTGATCATAACAATTTAAACAAGTTAAAATAAAAGAAATAAACCATTTGTACCAAATTAAACCGAAAATTCTCACACCTGCCACATTGAGCATCTTGTTAAGTCTTGTTTTCCTTTTCAGGGGGCATCAGAGCCCAAGTATTTTGTCTCTCCTTTTCTTCTAAGTTGGTGCGCTTGAGGTGTGCTTGAGTCATGTGACTTGATTTTGGTGCCACAGAGTTGCTTTTCAGTCAAAGTCAAAATAATATTGTCCCTCTAAGTCCAAGTACATAAAACATGATACAAAACAACACCACATAGACAGCCTGACCCTGCCACCATCAGGCCTTTAGATTCAAGAACACAGAGCAAGGAAAATCACACAATTTGCTCCTAGAGGGGCCCAGTTTCAGACACCAGGCGTCCCTGCACACATAGCAGGGACCAGATAAAACAGATTTCAGCAAAGCATGGCTTCCACCATTACTGACTTGCTGTTTACAGATGGAGGAGAGCCTTATTCAGCTCTTCCCTGGGTTTAAAGCTTCCTCCAGACCCTCATGGTCTCGACTCTAGCAGCTGCCAGTCGAACGTACCACACCAGAAGCTTGCAAGCTAAACCGAAATTTTCAGAAAGGCTTATAGACCCAGACTTTGACACACAGTGAGACAAACAGAAAACAAACCACGGCACCCATCTAGTGGTCAAACTGTAGACAAAGACACACAAAACTGACAAGTATTTGCCTCCACTGAGACGGACAGAAACAGATCAGAAAACCAGACGGCCAGGAGGGCATATAAGTTCTCCAATTCAGTAGAACTACCATGTCCTCTCAGACATACAGGTGGGAATCTTCCAGGGTCTCTAGAGTTCCCACAAAATACACAGGAACGTCTCCGCAGATCACAACCTGTGGTACAGAGCACGTCTGCTCACCATGGTCCTCTGGTTCTCACAAACCTGAGAGGACAGCTGTCCACTGAAAACACGCATCTCCTCAGATACAGAAAACAGAGCAGTACAGACACTCAGGACACAGAGACCAGCCGGCACACACACATTCCAGAGGGGATCTCCTTTACCTCCAAGTTGGTTTTCGCTTGTGAAGGAAAGTCGCACTTCCCGGCCCATGCACCAAGAAAATGTAAGACCCCCTCAAAAACCGAGGGTGCTCCAGCACCCCACACCTCGGAAGGTGACACCCAAATCACTCATGAAAAACGGTCTCGATGCAATAGCATTAGGATTTCTTTATTCCAGAATTCTGGGTTCCACAGCCATACACCACTCAGGGGTAGAGGACTGAGGACCCCATGCAACTGAAGTCAGGGGTATTTAAAAGGGAAAAATCACAAGACAAGGGTTGGAGGACACAATTCACAAGGCAAGGGGTGGAGGACAAAACATGCATGGAATGCGGAAGTACAGAATGAGGAAGTAAGGAAGGTTAGAGATTATCTGGAGCAAACGTCCTTGGGGCACTCTATAGTTAAACATTGGAGCTAGAACAGGGTGGGCTATCTTTCTCAAGCTGAAAGCAGATAAACAAGTTACTCTGTGCTAGGCTAGTTGTTTAGAGGTCTAAAAACATTGAGTTGGGGGTCTCTCACAACAACAATAAACACGTCCATAACAACAAAACAACCAACAACAAAAAATGAGTGACCACATGTAGAAGAATGAAATTAGAACTATATCTATCACAATGCATGAAAGTTAACTCTGAATGGTTCAAACACCTAAATTTAAAACTTAAAAAAAAAACCTGAAACTGCTAGTAAAAAAACAAGCAGTACCCTTTGTGATATATGGATATGAAAGAACTTTCTAAATAGGCCTCTATTGATCCAATGTTTAAAGCCAACCAATGATAGGAAGGGCTTCTTAGAATTCAAAAACTCTGCACAGCTAAACACACAATCAAATGAAGAAGAATCCTATGGAATGGGAAGGTATCTTTGGAAAATATATACCTGATATAGGATTAATATCCACATTATACAAGGAATGAAGAAAAGGAGAGGAAGAAGGAGGAAAAGAAAAGAAAAGAAAAGAAAAGAAAAGAAAGAAAGAAAGAAAGAAAGAAAGAAAGAAAGAAAGAAAGAAAGAAAGAAAGAAAGAAAGAAAGAAAGAAGAGGAAGGAAGGAAGGAAGGAAGGAAGGAAGGAAGAGAAGGAGGAAGAGGAGAAGAAAAGAAGAAGAAGAAGAAGAAGAAGAAGAAGAAGAAGAAGAAGAAGAAGAAGAAGAAGAAGAAGAAGAAGAAGAAGAAGAAGAAACAATTGACCCATTCAAATACAGGCAGATAGCAGAGGGAAGCTGGGACCTGAACAGAGAGTTTTCAAAAGAATAAAAGAAATTGCTAAAAACATAAATTTTCATAATTGTTTCTTGTCCCTAGTATTTAGTGAAATGAATATCAAGACATTTTTGAGATTACATCTTACCCAACTCAGAATGGCAAAGGTCAACAAAACCATCAACTGAAAATGAGAACTACCATCCCCCTTGTGGGATTGCAAGTGTAGCCATGCTGGAAATCAGAGTGTAGAGTTCACAAACAGGTAAAAATAAATCTACCATATGATCCAGGTATCCCACTCGGCAAATGTCCAAATGACTGGATATTCATTCCACAGTTACCTGTTCAACCATGTTCATTACTACTCTATTTACAATAGCAAATAAGTGAAAAACAACATAACTTATCTTCAACCAACAGCAGGATAATAAAACTGTGGTATACAAATATTAAATAATTCTATTCAGGTGTAAAGAAAAATGAAAGCATTGACTTTGCAAGTAGATGCATGAAACTATAAAAGATCATATTGAATGCATTAACACAGTCCCAGAAGGACAAATGAGGAATATTTTTACTCATCAGAGGCTCTTGGCCCCAAATCTTTAAATCTGAATATATAGACTTGAGTAACTTACCTGCAGAATCCAGGAAAGTATTTAAAAGTCAGTGTGTATGTGTGTGTGTGTGTGTGTGTGTGTGTGTGTGTGTGTGTCTGTGTGTGTCTGTGTGTGTAGGGGAGTTGGGGAACAATAAACAGAATAGTTATCTGATTAACTATCAGAGAAGTGGGAATAGAGTTAGTTAGCTCTTTATGATCTAAGAATTGAGTTAAATACAAGAAAACAGTGAGAAGAAACTAACAATACAAATATTAAAACACTCATGAGGAATCATGTTATTAAATATTTATCTTAAAATATATCATGCATACAATATATAATAAACTATATATATATAGTTTAAATGAACGTTTAAATTAGAAACAACTCTAATTTTCCAGTAAAGTACACTAAATAGGTTTGTTCCATACTTTTGAAAAACTTAAAAGTCCGTTTATACTTAACACAAAATATGACTGACTTTTACTGTACAACATTCCAGAGGTCTATTCATGTCTGTTATTGACAATGATCAAAGAAAGTGCTATATTTTGCATGGTATACCATTTTCCCACAACAGCTGAGATATATCTTCAATTTAGTCAAAATGGAAGGGGGCAGAAAATGACAAAATTCTAAATCCAAATGCATTTAACAGTGTTTAATTTGAAACTGAAAGAAAATATATCATATAAACTTGACAAATACCTGCATATCAAAGAAAATTAGCCAAGAGTAGATGATGCTAAGAATGTAAGAATATGTTTTCAACAGCATTCCTTTCTGTAATTAAAATATTGACATATAAAGGTTTCTTATGCTGAAGTTAATTTCAATGGGCCAGGTTTATCTTCAGTAGATAAAGTAATTTCCATGCATGAATGAAGATCCAGCTGACCCCCAGATTCCATGGAGACTCAGGCATAGTAGGATGTGTATGTTTTCTCAGTGCTTCTGAAGCACTATGGGAAATGGGGACAGAGGAATGCTTCAGGCTCAGGTACAGGCTGGCTGGCCATATGTAGTAGAATATAAAAGCAATGAAAAGGTTCTGTCTCATACAAAGATGAAAACCAAGATAAACAAAACACTAAAGTTTGTCCCATAGCCTTCTTACACAATCCTTGGCATGCATGTGCCTGTTTCTCTCATGGATCTATTTAAACATAAAGCCATGCATGCATCTTATATACACACCATGATTGAACTTATTTGACAGTTATATTTCACATGTACAAAACAGAAAATGCAATAGAGCACAGAAATAGAAACAATGTCAGACACTAGATCATCTCATTTGATGCAGAAAATGATTTTAATGACTTTGAATATACTTCAAAATAAAAATGCTAAAAATAAGCACAGCAATATCATACTTATATTTGAATGCAATGTATAAGAAAACTATGCTGACCTTATACTGCACTGGGAAAAATAATGACATTTTCTTTAAAAATCAAAAATTGGGTTACCTGTTCACATCATTTTCACTTACTATAGTGCTTAAAGCCTTAGCCAGAACAATGAGAAGAAATAAGAGGGATACACATAGAATAGGAAGAAGTCAATTTATTTATTTATATTTGTTATTTTTATTTGTCTTTTTAAATCGAGTGGTTACTCAACTCCTAGTCTGCCCTCCCACTGTTCCTCATCCCATTCCTCCTCCCCTCTTTCTCCAAGATAATGTTCCTACCCTCTCACCCACATAAACACATACCTCCAGGGATTTCCAAGTCCCTGGGGCCTCAAGTCCCTCAAGGGTTGGGTACATCTTCTCTTACAAGGTCTCTTGCCTAAGACCAAACCAGTCAGTCCTCTGTTCTATATGTGTTAGGGGCCTCAGACCAGTGAATGTATGCTGCCTGGTTAGTGACTCAGTGTCTGAGAAATCTCAGAGATGATGATTAGTTGAGACTGCTGGTCTTCCTATGAGGTCACCCTCCTCCTCAGCTTCTTCCAGACTTTCCCTAATTCAACCACGAGACTCCCCTACTTCAGCCCATTGGTTGGGTATATTTTTCTGTCTGAGTCAGCTGCTGGTTGGGCATCTTGGAGGACCACTGAGTATCAGCAATATTCTCAGACCTTGGAGCCTTCCCTTGAAATGGATCGCAAAATGGGATAATCACTGGACCTCCTTTCCTTCAATCTCTTCTCCATTTTTGTCCATGTAGTTCTTTTAGACAGGAACAATTCTGGATCAGAGTTTTTGACTGTAGGACAGCACCTCCATCCCTCCACTTAATGCCCTATCTACTGGATGTAGACTCTTCAAGTTCCCTTTTCTCACAGTTGAGCATTTCATCTAAGGTCACTCCCTTTGAGTCCTGAGAGTCTCTCACGGTCCATATCTCTGGTACATTCTAGAGGGTCCTCCCACTTCTCCCTCCTTAAGGTTGCATATTTCCATATATCTGTTGCCAGTCCAGGCTTGCAATAGTTCAAAATAGAAGACCCAGATATAAATGTAATCAGCTTCAGTCATGAATTTCTAGAAATGAACTAATATTATGGGAAATATACCATCTTTAAAAGAAAAAGTGTTAAATGTACTGTATGTTTGCATGTGAAAGACTAACACTATCCTTCATACCCTCTAGGAGGTCTGTTGCCCTTGTTCAGATGATCTTTAGATGAAGATGAATAGTCAAATTCACAAGGCTTTATAGGATAAATTCTGAAATTACTAGGGCACACAGCCTCACAGCAATCTCCCTGTTCTTCTGGAATTACAATTCCTCTGCCCACTCTTCTGAAATGTTACTTAGCCTTCACTGCTAGAGTTGTAGAGATTTTAGAATGATTACCATCATGAAAACAGATGAGAAAAATATTGGGGTGAAAGGCGAAACATTTATACATTATCAGTGTCAATGTATGTTCTTATATATATTCTGGAATAAATATGATCATTCCTTAAGATAATATTGTAAATTAAATATAAAAACACAATGGGTTTGTGTCTTCATGTATGATTTATAAGTTTATGAGTATGGATATGTATAAATGCATATGCCTATGGGCATCCAGATTAGAAGAGAGCCTGAAATCCCTCAGAGCTGGAGTTTCAGGCATTTGTATGCTACTTAACATGCCCCATGAGTACTGGGATCTAAACTCTAACTTTGTTGGTTACACAGCAAGTGTGTTTATCCACAGTGTCACTACTTCTGTCTCAAAAATATAATAATCTTTAATCAAGAATGCTACCTCTGTGTAGTCACTTAAAATCACAGTTGATATATGGTAGATTTGACTATACATCTCTATCTGTCATTTAACACTTCACTACTCACAGTTACTAGGTTATAAAATTACACTTCCTCAGGTTTATGGTTGATCTGAATGGTAAACTTGACAAGATTTAGAATCACTTAGAAGATATAGTTAGGTACATCTGTCAGGGCATTCCCAAAGAGGATAAGCTGAGAGGAGAGACTCACTCGCCAAATTGGTGGTAATTTTGAATGGGCAGTGTCAGATAAACAGGTTGGGAGAAGTTTATTGACACTAGCCTTCTTTGATTCTTTCTGTCAGAGAAATTCTACTGAAGTTACCATCATCATTTACTGACATAAAACTCTATATTCTTCTCCTTACCTGAATACCAGCAACTTTCCAAGAACTTTTCCAAGACTTAAGTGTTGAATTGAAACTACTCATGTGTAAATGTAACTTTTATTCTTCTTTAGCAATTGTTGGCTCTGAAGCTTACTGCCTCTGACTGGTAACCTAGGCCTAGTTCGGGAAGCTTCTTGCCTCCATCCAATTTACTTTAGGTCTGGAATTTTTTTTAGCCTCTGAGACTTACTGTTGAATGCTCATCCTTTGTAGTTCATTCTGAGCTCTGGCTGGATTAAGTCAGCTGTTCTGGCTCAAATTCCTCTCCAAGCTGACTGATTCAAACTGGCTTCTCTCAGTTTCTGATGGAATTGTTCAGATTGACCTTATACTAAGTTTGGCAATATGTTCTAATCATTTCACTCCTCCTCATTCTCTGTTTTTTTTTTTTGTTTTCCCATGTGTCTAGCATCTTTTCTTTATGCAACCTGTCTCTGTATAGTTGTCCCAGTTAACTGCCTCCTCCGTCTTGCTCTCTAGGCTGACACTCATTCTTGTGTTGCCTTTCTTGCCTCTTTGTTCTCACAAGAGTTGAGTATAGGAGCAGCTGGGACAGGAACCTTCTGATTGCCATCTATATCTGGGAGCTGAACAGTTCCACAGCCATCTGTACACAGGTCCCGCCAGAAGAGAGAGTTGGGGTCCCAGGGAGTGCTGACACAGGCTTATAGGACCACAGGAGGGACAAGCTCTAGCCAGAGACATCAAGACTAAATAACACCAGAGAAAATCAGATGGCAAAAGGCAAGTGCAAGAACTCTACCAACAGAAACCAAGGCTGCTTGGCAAAGTCAGAATCCAGTTCTCCCACCACAGTAAGTCTTGGATATCCAAACCCACTGGAAAAGCTAGAGTTGGATTTACAATTGCATCTCATGACAATGATAGAGGACTTTAAGAACATAAATAATTCCCTTAAAGAAATATAGGAGAACACAGGTAAACAGATAGAAGCCCTTAAAGAACTAAGGGAAAACACAACCAAACAGGTGAAGAAACTGAACAAAACCATCCCAGATCTAAAATGGAAGTTGAAACAAAGAAATCACAAAGAGAAACAAAACTGGGGATAGAAAAACTTGGAAAGAAATTAGGAGTCATAGATGCAAGCATACAGAGTACAAGAGATAGATGAGAGAATCTCAGGTGGAGAAGATCCCATAGAAAACATTGACGCAACATTCAAAGAAAATGCAAAATACTAAAAGCTCCTGATGCAAAACATCCAGGACACAATGAGAAGACCAAACCTAAGGATAATAGGGATAGAAGACAGTGAAGTTTCCCAGCTTAAAGGGCCAGTAAATATCTTCAACAAGATTATAAAAGAAAACTTCCCTAACCTAAAGAAAGAGATCCCCATAAACATATAAGAAGTCTACAGAACACTAAATAGATTGTTCCAGAACAGAAATCCCTCCTGTCACATAATAATCAAAACACCAAATGCACAAAACAAAGAAAGAATACTAAAAGCAGTAAGGGAAAAAGGTCAAGTAACATATAAAGGCAGATTTATCAGAAAAGAGTTGGGTATATTCTATTCTGTCGCTTTGTATTCCTCTTAATTAGTCAGATGTGAAGTTTAAACAAATGGTGGCTGGCTTAGTCAGGGATTCTATTCCTGCACAAACATCATGACCAAGAAGCAAGTTGGGGAGGAAAGGGTTTATTCAGCTTAAAGGTCTGCATTACTGTTCATCACAAAAGGAAGTCGAGACTGGAACACAAGCAGGTCTGGAAGCAGGAACTAATGCAGAAGCCATGGAGGGATGTTCCTTACTGGCTTGTTTCCCCCTGACTTGCTCAGCCTGCTCTCTTATAGAACCCAAGAACACCAGCCCAAAGATGGTGCCACCCACAAAGGGCCCTCCCCCATTGATCACTAATTGAGAAAATGCCCCACAGCTGGATCTCATTGAGTCACTTCCCCAACTGAAGCTCCTTTCTCTGTGATAACTCCAGCCTGTGTCAAGTTGACACACAAAAGCATCCAGTACAATTGACCCCTTGTCAACTTGACACAGAAACACATCACTATTAAGCTCAACCCTGGCTTTCTTATTTATCCCCAAGATCTAAATTACTTTAAAAGTCCCACGGTCTTTACATATTAAAAGTTCAATCACTTTATAATACCCAATATCTTTAAAATCAAAGTCTTAAAAATTCAAAGTCTCTTAACTGTGGGCTTCACTAAAATACTTTCTTCCTTCAAGAGGGAAACATATCAGGGCACAGTCACAAGCAAAAGCAAAACTCAAACTCCAATGGTTCAATGTCTGGGATCCAACTCCCAATCTTCTGGGCTCCTCCAAGGGCTTGGGTCACTTCTCCAGCTCTGCCCTTTGTAGCACACAGCTTGTCTTTTAGGCTCCAGCTGCCTGTACTCCACTGCTGCTGTTGTTCTTGGTAGTCATCACATGGTACTGGCATCTCCAAAACACTGCTATCTTCCACTGTTATTAGGCTTCACCAATAGCCTCTCATAGGCTCTCTTCATGGTGACAAGCCTCTGATCCTATGCATGACCCCTTCAAGTCCTGGGCCATCAATTGCAACTGAGGCTGCACCTTCACCAATGGCCTTCTGTAGCCTCTCACTGTGCCAAGAGCCTCAGCTGCTCTTCATGACCCCTTCATGCCTTCAAAACCAGAACCATCTGGGTGACTCTTGTACCATACCAAGTCCAGCCACAACACAAAATACAACTGTGGCTATCTCTGGAACATAGCCTCTGTGCTCTCAGAAAACACTTCTCAGAAGATTTCACCCCAGTGATGCTGTCTCTTCTTAATCACTGCTAATTTCTTAGCTCTAGCTAACCAGCATCAATAGTCCCAGTAACACAAAGGTTTGCTTTAGTGATTCTGGTATCTTGTTAATCACAACTGATTCTTCAGCCCCAGCTAACCAAAACCACAGAATCTTCACAATCAAAACATGGCCCCTTTAAGAGCCTTTAATCTTCCTTTAATCTGAAATTTCACAAGCCAGGCCTCCATTTTCTGCAATGTTCTCAACATTATCATCCAAGCTCAACAGAACATTCCACATAGCTCTTAACACCGAATGGATCATCTAGCCAGAAGTTCCAAAGTCCTTCCACAGTCCTCCCCAAAACATGGTCAGGTTGTCACATGAATACCCGACTCCTGGTACCAATTCATCTTAGTCAAGGTTTCTATTCCTGCACAAGCATCATGACCAAGAAGCAAGTTGGGGAGGAAAGGGTTTATTCAGCTTACAGTTCTGCATTGCTGTTCATCACAAAAGGAAGTTGGGACTGAAACTCAAGCAGGTCGGTCTAGAAGTAGGAACTGATGCAGAAGCCATGGAGGGATGTATCTTAGTGGCTTGCTTCCCCCTGACTTGCTCAGCCTGCTCTCTTATAGAACCCAAGAACACCAGCCCAAAGGTGGTACCACCCACAAGCCCCCCTTGATCACTAATTGAGAAAATGCCCCACAGCTGGATCTCATGGAGGCACTTCCCAACTGAAGCTCCTTTCTCTGTGATAACTCCAGCCTGTGTCAAGTTGACACACAAAAGCAGCCAGTACAGTGGCTTTTTAAATTTCCCAGGAAGGTTTTCACTAATTTTTCATTACTTTATCCTTGTGACAATACATTGCAGTTATACTATCACTATTATTACACTTACATGTCTTTCATGATCCCACATATAATCTGCTAATATTTTATTATATTTTACAAATTATAAAATTTTCCTTCTACTTCTTCCATATATCAGACACTCTTCTAGATTCCTGGACCTTTCTCTTCTTTAAAATACTGTTTGTACAAATAAATGAAGGACTACATGCAGCCTGCTGAGTCTAGTCCATGTTGCCTGCATGTGTATGTATCTAGGACTGACACTTTGGTATTGGGTAAGTAATTGAGGGTCTCTGTCCTGAATAAGACTGCTTCTTTCCATCTCACAGTTACTAATTGCTTATAATTCCTCATATAAGAATAACTATTTGCATATATTTTGTAATGTCTCCCATTGTTGTAATTGTTCAAATCATTGGCAGGAATGTTATTGAATTCCGTAGGTGCAGCATACCTGTCTTAATTTGAAGGCACAACCTTATAACAGACTTCCTGTTCCTTTGGCTCTTAAAATCTTTCTTCTCCTCTTCCAAAATATTCTTAGAGTCTTATGTGCATATTTTGTATTGTAGGTTTACCAACTGTTGTTGGACATCCAGTGGTAAGTTCTCAACATTTTGAGGATTCATGGCTTTCTGTTTTGGCCTTCTGCTGCAAAAACAAACTTTGATATGGGGTGAGAGCTACATTAACCTGTGGGTATAAGAACAATATATTAAGTACAGTTAGGATAGTATACTGGTTTGTAAATGTGGTAGTTGTAGGTTCTCCTCTCCAGTCTAGGACCTCTCCTATCATGCATATCTGGTTATATTTCAGTATAAGGCATGCTTTTATTTCCTGTTGAGTGGTCCTTAAGTTCATTTAGACAACTGTTGAAAGCACCATGATAAAGTGACATAATTGCACCATTGTGGAAATTTTACCAGTACAGGCAGTGTTGTGGTTTATAGGTTTTGCAGCTGGGTAGAACTAATGAGTACTCTGTTCCCTTGAAAGTATAGATAGCATCTTCTGATACTATGGCACTCAGTCCTCAAGAATAAGACTTGTGAGCCAGTTCCAGGAGGCATAGCCTATATCTGCAGTGCCATATCTTCAGCGATAGAGACCCATAACTTCAAACTCTGGGAGGTAAGGAAAGGTAACAGCAGTAGCCTATATTTTTATGAAGAACCTTTAGTCTCACCAACAATAAAGAGGGAGTTTCTCATGTCTGATAATGGAGTGTTTGTTAGATTGTCCTTGGCTCTTGAGGTAGCATTATTTACCTAAATGGTTTAGGTATATATACTTTATGTCTTTTTTAAAGATGCTTGAATGCTGTGTATCTCTCTCTCTCTCTCTCTCTCTCTCTCTCTCTCTCTCTCTCTCTCTCTCTCTCTCTCTCTCTCTCCATCCCTCTCTCTCCCTCTCTGTACTCTTTCTTCCCCTCCTGTCCCTGTTGAGGCTGCTCTCCTCCATTTTTTCATTTATTCTTTCATAGTACTTATGTTTGACTCTCCCAAGCACTTGTCAACTTTCATCTACCTTCCTATTTTCATGTATTCTTTGGCTAGTCTAGGTTATGTATGCAAAGCTATAGATGGAGAGCTAAGAAACAAAAATAAGAGAGAACATGTAATATTCATCTTTGTGGATCTGGATTAACTGCCTGACTATAAGAGTGTCTGCCTCAGCAGAGTATAAAGGAAGCCCACAGAGTGAGAGAGAATATTTTCCAGCTTTACATTTGATATAAGTATAATATCCATAATATATCAAGAATTAAAACAACAAAATATCAAGAAAACAAATGGCCCATGGTTCTGAACAGATTGTTCTCAAAAGAAGATACAAAAACAGACATCCAATATCTTAGAAAGTAGTTAACACCTATATCAACTAGGGAATTGCAAGTTAAAATGACTGAGATTTCATCTCTCCTCTGTCAGAATGGCTAAAATGAAAAAGACAGCAAGATAACAAATGCAGGCAAGGTTGTGGGAAAGGAGGAAGCCTCATTCACTCTTGGTAGAATTTCAAACTTGTGTAGCCACTCTGGAAATCAGTGTGTCGAATTTTTCTCAAAAGGCTAAAAATAGATTTTCCATATGACACAACTATACCACTTCTTGGCATAGAAGCAAAGGAGTAGACATCCTATGCACATATGTTTGCTCAGCCATGTTCACTACTCATGTTCAGTTGTGAAGAGAGTGCGGATTGGGGAAGGCTGGGAGTGAAAAGGGAAATCAGAGTGGGTGCAGCGGGGAGCAACTCAAAAAGCTATGAAATGAAACCAATTTAAATTTCCTTCTGCTGATCAGTGGATAATGAAATGGTTACATGTACACAGAATTCTATTCAGCTATAAACAAAACAAATCATAATACTCACAGGTAAATAAATGTTCTCTCTTCTCTTAAACACATTCAAGGTTGTCAAATGCAGTAAAACATAATATAGCAAATATCAAGAGGAAATAAATCTTATTGTTACTCATGTCAGATGCTCTCTCAGTTTCTTTTTTTCCCCCAGGAAGAAATATATAAAACCTAACAATAAATGTGCCTATTACTACAAAATCATGTTCTTTCTATGAATGTTCACATTTGCAGTGTTAGAACTCAGAGTTTTAAAGCTTGCTTTAGCCTCGCTGCACATGAAGCCTGGGATTTCTCTGATGAGTTCGTACTTAGCACCAGGGCTTACCCAGGAAGGCCTGTTCAACATCCCATGTACTTTCCCTTGATTGTGGTCACTGACTCAGCGTGTGTTACCGGAGTTTAGTGTGAAATGCCAGGTGCTGTTTCAACAGCCTCTTCTTTCACAATGTTTAGGGTGGGGTCACTGTTAGACCCTGATAAGCTTACTGGAATGGGTGCCTGGGGGAGATCAAGTTTACATCCTCTGCCCTCATACTCTGATTATAAAAGGTAGTCATTGCAACCAGGTTCCCTTTTTTGAGCAAGAACTACACAACCACAAGCTTCTTATTAAACCCTGTCTGGAAATTACTATTCGCTGAAATCATGTCTCAATAACATCGAGTTTAATTCTGTAATTAACTAAACCATCTGTCATTACAAGGCTCTCTACTGGCCATCCACACAGAAGAACTGTGACTTGGGGAACCTTCCATGGTGAGTTCTAATTGTCTAAATGTGTGGCTCTTGGGGGGAATCATATGAGCTTCAAATGATGGTTACTAATAGTCCATGTTCCATTGTTTCAGATAGTTTACCAACCCAAAACTAATTTCCCAAGGAGAATTTTATCTTTTAGGCAGCACAAACAATTTCCTTAAAATGTTTACATATATGGAAAGAGTCCATCTGAGTACAGATAGCACAGCCGAGAACTATCCGTCTGTTTTCACTGAATGTGAATATTAGCACTGTATTGAAAATTGAAGAATTAAGAAATCCTCAATAATGAATATCAAACCTATTTGTAACTTATTCCACCTTTCAGATTTCAAAGTTGTCTTGATGTTGCAACCATCCATAGACATTTAAAATGTATGAATTCAGTCATCAAGAGTTCAGATACATAGAAGTGCTGAAACACTATAGGTTGGGCAGGGCTTGGATGAGACTCAAATTATATTTATCACTATTAAGTCATATATATTGAATATAATCCAACATATATAGCTCTGATCTGTGATAACAGTTCACATTAAAATAATATATTTATTTAAAAATATAATCTCACTATTACCAGACTCAAACTACTATGCTCAATCAATGCCCTGCTTCAAAGTTCTGACTAGATTGAATTGTGAGTATGTATCAATTGATTGCTACAGTAGACTCCTTTATATTTTCTGAGGGAGTATATTTATGAATTTCTGAGTGGTCTGAAACTCAGTCACTATGTAGATGATCTGAAATTCACAAATAACTTGACTACCTCTGTCTCCCCTGCATTGATATTTTAGACACACACTACCTGATTTTCCTCTTTAGAAAATTCCATTTCAATTTTTTTTTTGTTTCTGGACATACTCGTATTAGATTATACTTCTATTTTTATTATAATTATCTTTACCAAAAGTAAATTATATACGTTAATGCCATAATTATTGTTATCCTATTAAATGAAGATACATATACAGAAAATTGTAATTTAAAGAATTATTTCTTTTATACATCCAAGCATCAGCAACCCCCTTCCCCAGTATGCCCTCACACAATATCCTACATCCATTTTCCCTCCCTTTCTCCTTTGAGAAGGGGGAGACCCTGCATCCCCACTGTCCTGACATATCAAGTCACTGCAGGAGTAGGGACAGTTAAGCAAGACAAGGTGGCCCCCTTAGGAGAACTTGATACAAAGGCAGGCAACATATCCAGGCACAGCTCCCACTATATCTTTATCTCACCAGTTTATCATTGTTGTTAGTTTACCTTTACGGAGAAAATGTCTTACTATGTCATCTAGGCTGGCTTGAATCAATTACTGTAGTTCCAGCTGTCCTTAAACTCATAATCCTTATACCTTATCTTCCTGACTACTGATAGTTCAAATATAGACTACATGTAATATTCATTAAATTATCATACTGTGTAGCTCACAGAAAGGATAAAGTGATGTCAGAAAAGTAGTATGTTTGAATACATAGGACTTTCCACAATTTCCTCTGCAGCTATTTATAACCTTAACTGTTTGTAGAATAGATGATTTCATAGTCACATGAAAGATTTAGGTGGAGAATAACTGTGTATCTAAAATTCAATATTGAAGTATCATTGCCTAGGATCCTTACTACCATATTCCGTATGGGTAACAAATGTAGTTCTAGACTCAGAGATGGTAGTTGCATGTACTTGCTATTTTCCTATGAGATCAGTCTAGCTCTGCCACCTGCATTCCAGAGATTGTTCTCAAGAGAGAGGTGATGTCATCATGCCAACATCATCACATCACAATGTTGTTAAACTGAGTCAGCCAAACTTGGCTCATATTATACTAGTTACTGTTCTTCTAGTTAAACCCACACACTTTAGAAATTATGTATATTTTTTGAAAGAAAGTTATGACTTCAAATTGTCTTAATTATTAGTTACCCTTTAAGAATGTTACCTGGAAAATAACTGAAAATAAGATATTTGACCTTACATAGAATAATACACATCCTGACTTTTTAAAAGTTGCAGAACTTATATTTCTGTTAAAGTAACTGTTAGCGTTCTGTCTAAACTCCACCCCACAGTTACCTGGCAACAGCCAGGTAGGCCTCAACCACTAAAAAAGGGGCTGCTTTTCCTCTCCTCCCTCTCTTGCTCTCTTGTTTTTCTCTTGGCTTCCTTGGCTCTTCCATTGCCCCTCCATTCCTCATTCTCTCTCCATGTATTCATGGCCGGCCTTTACTTCTTTACTCTCTCCCTCTCTATGCCTTTCTCTGCCTCTACTACCTTCTTAACTCCCATCCTCATGCCCCGAATGAACTCTATTCTGTTCTATACTACACTGTCCTGTGGCTGGTCCCTCAGGGAGAAGGGATGCCTTGGCTTGAGCCCTCCAAGGGACCCACTTCCCCCATTCCCAACCACACTGCCATAGACTATAACCCTACTTTTTATCTTTTTATAAACACATCAGTAACTATTTTGGTATGCAATATGTATATGTATTTTATTAGTATCATTAATCAGCTTCCAGTAGAGTATGACATTGAAAAAATAATTTTTTTCTGAATTTCAAACTACCTTAACCATTAGAAGAAGAGAAGGAAAACAAAGTAAAAACAACATTGTTTTAAAGATTTATTTTTATTGGCTGTGTTTAAGTATTTTTCTTCACATATGCCCTATATTTGTGTCCAGTGCATGCAGAAGGCAGAAGAGGTGGTCAGATCTCCTGGAAGTAGAGTTTTGGACAGTTATATATGGGGACCCTTCAAGGTCCTCTTCAAGGGCAGCCAGTGTGTTTATCAACAGATCAATTTTTCCCAACCCATAAGTAGCAACTTAATATTAACAAAGAATTTCTCCTTTTTATCATTTATCTGAGAAAGACTGTTTGGAAAAGATTTTCTCCAGTCTTATAATTTTCCCCCACTTAATCTACTCTTTCATTAAATATAAAAATAAATAAGGTAGTAATCCATTATAACATTAAATCTACCATTTTAATTATAAATATAAATATGATAGTCGTCTTTTTATTTTTTAATTTGTTACTATTTAAGGTTGCCAAATTGTCCAGATTAAGCAAAAGATTTTTTTTTAATTGTCGATATTTGAAAGTCTTTTAACTAAAATCACAAATCTAAGATAGATTCCTCCATTTACATTATAATAAGCAAACATTAAGCATTGGAGAAGGAAAGTTGTAATTGTTCAAATATTTCATTATTGAGTTCTGTATGCCACATTGATCAGGAGACCTGATAAATAATGAACATAAGCACAGGTTGGGTTGATGGAATGTTATTGAGTCATTTGTTTAGGGAATTTGCCAGTTTAAAAAAAGGTCAAAAATGTTCAACACTTTTAATCTAGCTCCACAGATTTTTTTCAGACACTGAGATTCAGAACAAAACCCGCACACATTATAAACTTTTAAATTTGTTCAGGATTCAAATATTTTAAGAATATGGGTCTAAAATAACATGTAATTTTTTTCTTAATGCTTTGGAGTTTCTTCTTAGTTCCTAAAACAAATCCATCAGAAACAGACCCTGAAAATCAGGGTGGTTTCATTAAGCACAGCACCTGCAAGGGCCTCATGCACACAGCAGCTGTGAGTGTGTGGCAGAACTCTCAATGGTAAAGAGGTTTCACATTCTTATCTGCAAAGTGTGAGTTTTGATGTAGGTTTTTATTTCACAGAAATCATTTTTTATAGATAGAGTTTTAACAGTTTATTTTTATCATTGATTAATCACTATGAACTAATGATTAAGAACTATTGAGAATTTTTGTTAGTTGTTTTTGTTTTAGAACATTAATAAATGCATCTTTAAATATACAAAATATACAAAAATATAAAACATGAAACTTTTGTATGTTAATCTCAGAAAATGAAGTATAATGGATATCATATTAAGAATTTCCTTTTTATTTCAAATTATACATATATATTTATATAAACAGTACATTGGGAAAATAAATTAACTTGGAGTTTTAAAATTATAATGAAAATAATTGTGAGATTAAAATGATTATTTTAATCATGGGTGATTCTTTCATTCTTACATGTCTGTATTTAATATAATGGAATAGCTTTCAAAACTTTTCTTTCAGTCTTTAACCCTTTTATTTATGAAAATTTCTAGAAAAAAGAATAAATGAAATTAATTAAAATAAGGAGTGCTTTACACAAATTAGTTTATAGAATCTTTCTCCAGAGAATCCTACCAATTGTTTTAAACTATCTTCTCATTTTATGTTACTGTTCACTATAGCTTAATTTATTATTTCTGCCTTGAACTCAGAATATCACATAGTAAGGCCAATGGTTCTAATCTGCATGAAATAACAAAAGTCATTGTAATATCGAAAAATATGTGGAGCTTGCCTAATTCTGTCTAGTTCATTTTTCTTACTTTCTTCTTTCCTCATGTTCTTAGATCATAAATTGGAAATTTTAAATAGTCTCTTCTATAAGACCCTGGATCCATTTGCATTGAGAATGTCTCAGAGATTCCAACACAAATATAATGTATGCTTCGGCAACAAGATTATAGTATTGATAGATACTTCAAGTATCTAACAGCTGATGATTTGCTGTGCCAACGTGTTATTTTAGCAGTGAAAGAAGCTTATAAATGCCCTCAATTTTTCATCAGAAGATGGATAATAGCCATCTACCTTGTTCTTTAAAGGGAACAAATCAAGCCTACTTTATAAACAAGAAAATGCTTATTATTTCTTTAATATCAGTGATTCCAAAGGGAGAAAATTAAGAAGCAGCATTCTAATCTGGCTTCATGAACAAAGGTAAGTTTAAAGTCAAGTGCTAGATTCTAATTCTAACAAGTCTACCCAACTAACAAACATAACAAATGTCTTTACTCTCTACTGTTTGTTCCTCTAACCCACCCCCAGCATACACCACTTTCCCCAAATTAACACCTCCTACCCCAAACCCCAAACATTCTGGCTCTTCTTGATAGCTTTTAAACTCTCTATCAAACACCTGCGTGTGCATTTTGTTCCAAGAGAAAATACAGTCTCCCTTCAGAAGCAAAGAAAGCATATGGCATATAATTCTCTAAGCACACCCTCAAATATTTTAAGCAACTTCTTGATTTTCATAATTCCGGCTTCTGAAGTGCTTCCTTTTTTACTTCAATTTCAGAATTACTAGGTATCATATGATTGTTGTGAAGCTGTGCACTTTGCAAATCAACCTCAATTATTATTAGTCTTTGCTTTTTCAGCAGGAGCAATAAATTCCCCACAGTGGCCATTCATTTGCCTCTCAGCATGATCTTGTCCCTAAAGAAACTCAAATCTGAATCTACTTCCTCTTTACTGGTTAGAAAACAATGTTTGATCTCAGGTGTGTGTGTGTGTGTGTCCGCGCGCGCGCGTGTGTATGAGTATGTGTGTGTGTGTTAGGTTGGCATAGAGACAACAGCAGTATTCTCAGCACCACCTTAAACATGTTAGCTGCTTCAGATTCCCAGGAATGGACTTGTTTCACAGGAAAGCAAAGCACTAGGGAATAGCAGATAAGTACTTTGGAGAATTTTGGAAATGCAAATACCACAACTCAGTAACTAGCTGCACTCTGCCCTCATTCCTTGCCTCAAGTTAGAAATACTTGGGGGAATATTGCCAACCCATTAGCATTTCCAGAACTGAACATGCTTTCTTGGAAATACTCTCTTCCCAAGATAGTACTATTGGAATGATAACAAGAAATATTGAACCCAACATTCCTGGCTCAGTTCAGGTTTGTGGGGAATAGGCTAGTTTTACAGATCAGATACTCACCTACAATAAACTCTGAAAGGTTACATAGCAATTGGCTATACCTTTTCTTGCCTTTTGTTTGTTTGTTTGCTTACTTTTTCTTGTCAAGAAGTCCTTGAATATAATAGAAGGACAATAGCTATCATACCCTTTATGTGACAGTTACAAAAAATTCCAAGTCACTTTATTTCTAGTACTGATTGCAAGACTAAGGTATTTAAGACTCTTAACAATAAAAACAAATCAAAGAACAATCAAAGGATAAGAATACTGAATTTAATCAGTGGATGAGTATGTAAACAGTAGTATTTTAAAACATAATTTCTGCTCTGTAGAAGAAAAATTAAAATATTTAAGTACAATGTTTAATGAAAATTACTTAATCCTCTATCTATAGATTTTATTTTCCTTTTTCAATAAAACTTTCCTTTCCCTGTGTTCCTTTAAATCATCTTTCATGGCTCATCCTACAGGAGCATGTAAGAAATTTATGCTTTAAAAACTACAGAAGGATTTGAAACATCTAGGAAAAGAAGGTTCTTCTAAGTTTTATAGAAAACACAATTTGAGTATTTTCATTGATTGCAGTGGTGGTAGTATATAAATTGTGACCCTGGGAATTGTTCTGTGAGGAGGCTTCAACACTCTTCTTTAGTATTTGAACTGCTCAGTTCTGCAAAAATCTAGTCCAACTCTAAAGTAATGTTGGCAAGACTTTACAAAAGATACCACTTCATGACCCATTAACGGGAGAAAGATAAAGGATGTCAAAGAAAGGAACATGATTAAATCCTAAACCCTGTGCTAATAGTATTCCTAAAGTAAAAGCTCTTATAATTATTATTTATCTATAGTTTATGAGTATCATTGTATCGATCAATATGAATCTATGCTTATTTCTTAGTAATACTTTCCATTCTAAAACATCACATCTAAATCATGTGCAACATTGACTCCTACCCTAAATCCTTAACTCAGAAATTTCTATGCCATGTTTAATTTTGATTATTATTTTTAATCTGTCCTTTGGAGTTACAACAGAGGAATGTTGACCATAATGTTGATGCTATTTTCAACTGTGGAAGCAGCTGCACTAATCTTCCAGCAGTTGCTTCTATTCCTTTTGAATTTGTAATCAATGGTTATATAGCAGATTATATAAACCTTTCTCAATGTTTGGTGGTGTCAACGTGACATAATATAAATTGCCTGGTTATGTTGTCAAGTATCATTACACCTTCTGCCAAACACCTAAAACTCCTTTGTCATTTGGATAATTGACTTATGTCTTCAGAGTGTCTCGTCTTTTGGCATTTGAACTCACAATTTAGAAAGAATATGGCATACCTATTTATCTTAGTTTGGGTTATCATTGCTGTGATGAAAGACCATGACTAAGAGCAAGCTGAGGAGGAAATGTTTTGCTTGTTTTTTTTGTTTGTTTGTTTGATTACACTTCTACATCATGGACGATCATTGTTGGCAGTCAGGGCAGGAACTCAAATAGGACAGGAACCTTGGAACCTGGAAGCAGGAGCTGATAGAGAGACCATGGTACAATTCTGAATATTGGCTTGCTCTCATGCTTGCATAGGCTGCTTTTTTTATATATATAAATCAGGACTGTAGCCCAGATGTGGTAGGACCCCTGCCTAGGTGTGGTACTATCCACAAAGGGCTTGGCCTTCCACCATCCATCACTAATTATTTTTTTAAAAAGGCCCCACAGTCTTGCCTATAGTCAGCTCTTATAACAACATTTCCCTTTTGAGGTATTCTCCTCTCAGATGACTATACCTTTGTTGACATAAAATTAACCAGCATACCACTTCTGTTATTTTAATTCATCCCTCTGCCAAGTCTATCTACCATCATTGTTGTAGTCCTCATAGATTTAGTGGGTGTCTACAGAGAATTAATCCTTCACCTACTAATGTAATATGCACATAAAGACAGTGAAGAAAAGTACATTGAGCACAAAGCAGAAAAAGGTAGACAAGAAGCTAAGCTCATGAATAGTGGGCTCTGGGTGGACATTTAAAATTTAGTTGGCTAAATGTATTTTGTTAATTTGTACATAAAAGTAAATTATTAAAGTTCCAACATATGTCATCTATAAACTACATTCCTTCTAGGTAGCACTTATATGAAAATTTTTATCTTGGTTAGTTTTTATATTTGGAGAAATTATAACTATATATGAAAAATTCTTTAATAATACAAGAAATAAATCTGGTATCTACTATATGAGTTGGAGCTATTTAGAATCTTATCTCTCTCAATGCCAAAGTCTGTAGTTTGTTCTGTACAGTCTCATTTGAATGTATTTCATTAATTTGCTCAATAAATACTAAAGAAAAATTTTAACCAAAGGAAGACGAAGAAACCATGAATCTTCCTAAACACTATAAGGAAGCTGAAGTCTACTAAAAAAAAAAAATACACATCAATAATATTGTCATTCTAAATAACAGTATTTTTATCCTAAATCATAATGTGAGTCTATATGTTGTATTTTTAAAATATTTTATATATTCCTAGTGATTGTAAAATTACTGACTTCATAGGTACCAAATATACATAAAAATTCATTTAGATAATATGTCCTCTGGGCCAAATTTTTCATGATAGTTAATGTAATGTGTTAGAACTCAAATAAATAATGATGATTTCTAAAGATAGGGCATGTCTTACCTTGCATCTTATATAATTGTATACTGCTTTTCCTAAAATAGCATTTTAATTGTGGATGGTGTCTATTTTGAAAAATAATACAAAAAGATTCATTAAAATAATTATTTGTTCTCTGCAGTCCAGCTTCTTTAATTCTTTGTATATATTGGTTACTAGGCCTCAGTCTGGTTGGTAAAGATTTTTTCCCAATTTATTGGTTGCTGTTTTGTCCAACTGATAGTGTCCTTTGCCTTACATAAGCTTTATAATTTTATGAGATCCCACTTGTCAATTCTTGATCTTAGAGCAGAAGCTACTGGTATTCTATTCAGGAAATTTTCCCCTGTGCCCATGTACTCAAGGCTCTTCCACAGTTTCTTTTCTATTAGTTTCAGTTTGTCTGGTTTTATGTGGATCAAGTCCTCGATCCACTTGGACTTGAACTTAGTACAAAGACATAAGAATGGATCAATTTGCATTCTTCTGGGTGCTAGCTGCCAGTTGAACCAGCACCATTTGTTGAAAAGGCTATCTTTTTTCCACTGGGTGGTTTAAGCTCCTTTGTCAAAGATCAAGTGACCATAGGTGTGTGGGTTCATTTCTGGGTCTTCAATTCTTTTATTTTTATTGATATATTTATTTACATTTCAAATGATTTCCCCTTTTCTGGACCCCCACTCCCCGAAAGTCCCATCAGTCCCCTTCCCTCCCCCTGTTTTCCCACCCAACCCTTCCCACTTCCCTGTTCTGATTTTGTTCTATACTGCTTCACTGAGTCTTTCCAGAACAAGGGGCCACTCCTCCATTCTTCTTGTACCTCATTTGATGTGTGGATTATGTTTTGGGTATTCCAATTTTCTAGGTTAATATCCACTTATTAGTGAGTGCATACCATGATTCATCTTTTGAGACTGGGTTACCTCACTTAGTATGATGTTCTCCAGCTCCATCCATTTGCCTAAGAATTTCATGAATTCATTGTTTGTAATGGCTGAATAGTACTCCATTGTGTATATATACCACATTTTTTGTATACATTCTTCTGTTGAGGGATACCTGGGTTCTTTCCAACTTCTGGCAATTATAAATAGGGCTGCTATGAACATAGTGGAACATGTATCCTTATTACATGCCGGGGAATCTTTTGGGTATATGCCCAGGAGTGGTATAGCAGGATCTTCACCAATCCTACATCAGATAGAGGGATAATATCCAATATATATAAAGAACTTAAGAAGTTAGACTCCAGAAAACCAAACCACCCTATCAAAAATGGGGTACAGAGTTAAACAAAGAATTCTCACCTGAAGAACGTTGGATGGGGAAGAAACATCTTAAAAAATGTTCAACTCCATTAGTCATTAGGGAAATGCAAATCAAAACAACCCTGAGATTTCACCTTACACCAGTCAGAATGGCTAAGATTAAAAATTCAGGAGACAGCAGGTGTTGGTGAGGTTGTGGAGAAAGAGGAACACTCCTCCACTGCTGGTGTGGTTGCAAATTGGTACAACCACTCTGGAAATCAGTCTGGCGGTTCCTCAGAATACTGGGCACATCACTTCCAGAAGATCCTGCTATACCACTCCTGGGTCTTCAATTCTATTCCATTGATCTACCTCCCTGTCACTGTACATGCAGTTTTTAACACTATTGCTCTGTAGTACTGCTTGAGTTCCAGAGCACTGATTCATCCAGAAATTCTTTTACTGTTGAGAATAGTTGTAGCTATCCTGGTTTTTTTTATTGTTCTAGAGGAATCTGAGAATTGCTCTGTTTAACTCTATGAAAAATTGAGTTGGAATTTTGATGGGGATTGCATAGAATCTGTAAATTGATTGCTTTTGGCAAGATGGTTATTTTTATTATCTCAATCTTGCCAGTCCACAAGCATGGGAGATCTTTCCATCTTCTGAGGTGTTCTTCCATTTATTTCTTCAGAGACTTGAAGTTCTTGTCATACAGATCTTTCACTTGTTTGGTTAGAGTCACACCAATAAATTTTATCTTGTTTGTGACTATTGTGAAGAGTGTTGTTTCCCTAATTTCTTTCTCAGCCATTTTATCCTTTGAGTATAGGAAGGCTACTGATTTCTTTGAGTTAATTTTATATCCAGCCACTTTGCTGAAGTTGTTTATCAGGTTTAGGAGATCTGTGGTGGAATTTTGGGGGTCACATAAGTATACAACCATACCATCTGCTAATAGTGATAATTTGACTTCTTACTTTCCAATTTGTATTCCTTTGACCTCCTTTTGTTGTCTAATTGTTCTAGCTATAAAGTACTATATTGAATAGATAGAGAGAAGGTAGCCTTGTCTTGTCCCTGATTTTAGTGGGATTGCTTCAAATTTCTCCTCATTTAGTTTGATGTTGACTACTAGTTTGCTGTATATTGCTTTTACTACATAGCTAAACAAAGAATTTTCACCTGATGAATATTGAATGGCTGAGAAGCACCTAAAGAAATGTTCAACATCCTTAATCATCAGGGAAATACAAATCAAAGCAACCCTGAGATTTCATCTCATACCTGTCAGAATGGCTAAGATCAAAAACTCAGGAGACATCAGGTGCTGGCAAGGATGTGGAGAAAGAAGTACACTCCTCCAGTGTGGGTAGGATTGTAAGCTGGGACAACCACTTTTGAAATCAGTTTGGCAGTTCCTTAGAAAACTGGACATGATACTACTGTAGGACCTTGTTATACCACTACTAGGCATATACCCAGAGGATTCCCTAGCATGTAATAAGGACACATGCTCCACTATGTTCATAGCAGCCCTATTTATAATAGTCAGAAGCTGGAAGGAACTCAGATGTCCCTCAGTGGAGGAATGGATACAGAAAATGTGGTATATTTACATAATGGAATGTTACTCAGTATTAGAAACAATGAATTCATGACATTCTTAGGCAAAGGGGTAGAACTGGAAAATATCATCTTGAGTTAGGTAGCCCCAAAACAAAATATCACACATGGTATGTACTCACTGATAAGTGGATATTAACCTAGAAGCTTGGAATATCCAAGACCCATTTTGCATATCAAATGATGCCCAAGACAGAGGAAGAAGAAAGTATTGATACATTGGTCCTTCTTAGAAGGGGGAACAAAATAATCACAGTAAGAGATACTGAGACAAAGGTTGGAGCAGAGTCTAAGGGAAAGGCTACCCAGAGACTACCCCATCCAGGGATCCATCCCATATACAGTTATAAAACGCAGACAGTGTTATTGACACCCACAAGTGCTTGCTGACTGGAGTTGGATATAGCTGTCACCTGGGAGCCTCTGCTAGTGCATGACAAATACAGAGGGAGATACTCTCAACCAGCCATTGAACTGATCACAGGGTCCCTAATGGAGGAGCTAGACAAAGGATCCAAGGAGCTAACTGGGTTTGCAGCACCATAGGAGGAGCAATTTGAGCCACCAGTACTTCCAGAGTTCCAAGGGACAAAACCATCAAGTAAAGGGTACACATGGAGTTACCCATGGCTCCAGATGCATAGGCAGCAAAGGATGGCCTTGTTAGACATGAAGGGGAGGAGAGGCCCCTTGTCCTGTAAAGGCTCAAAAAAAAAAAAAAGAAAAAGAAAAAAAGAAAAAAATGATTGAATATTATACTCTTAAGACTACCCACGTTCATTTCCTCTTTTACATATAAATAGTTAAAATAATCGGTGATGGATTTTTTTCCCACTGTTCTATTTTTTTTTTTACTTTTTTTATTAGTTATATTCTTTATTTACATTTCAAATGTTGTCCCCTTTTGTGGTCCCTCTTACCCCAAAAGTCTCCCCTCCCCTTGTTCCCCAATCAACCCTCTCCTGCTTCCTTGTCCCAGCATTCCCCCACACTGTGGCCTTGAACCTTTCCAGGACTAAGGGCCTCTCCTCCCTTTGATGTCTAACAAGGCCATCCTCTGCTGCCGATGTGTCTGAAGCCATGGGTAACACCATGTGCACTCTCTGGTTAATGGTTTTGTCCCTGGGAGCTCTGGGAGTACTGGGTGGCTCATATTGTTGTTCCTCCTATGGTGCCACAAAGTGCTTCAGCTCCTTGGGTCCTTTCTCCATCTTCCCTATTGAGGGCCCTGTGCTCAGTTCAATGGCTGACAGAGAGTGCCCCCCTCTGTATCTGTCATGCATTATCAGAGCCTTCCAGATAATGGATTTCTAAACTTACAGAGACTAAATATTTGAAGTCCAAGAGAGAGAAATTTGACACAGCTATTGACACACATTGATTAAAGAGTTTTTCAGTTCCCATGAATTTGTTGAGTGTCTATTTCTTCTGTTGTGGTTGATGCCAGCTTTATTGAAGGCTGGTCTGATATGATACCAGGGGTCATATCTTGAGTCTGTTGAGGCTTGCTTGGTGACAGAATATTTGATCAATGTTGGAGAAGGTTCATGAGATGCCAAGAAGTTGTATTTTGTGTTTGGGTAGAGTGTTCTCTAGATATGTTTTACATCCATTTGATCCATGACCCCTGTTAGTTCCACCAATTCTCTGTTCAGTTTCTGACTCAGTGACCTGTCCATTGATGATAGTGGGGTGCTGAAGCCTCCCACTATGGAAGTGTCAGTTTGTTCTTATCCTTCCACTGGGGATGCTCCCTGGCGACAGGAAGTGGCCACTTCATGATCCATATCCCCCACTGCTAGGAATCTCAGCTAGAACTGCCCCCCTTAGACCCTCTGTACCTCTCCCCAGAAACGTTCAATGTCCTTAGTCATTATGGAGATACAAAGCAAAACACCTCTGAGATTCTGTCTTACACTTGTCAAAATGGCTAAGATCAAAAACTCAAGAGACTACTTATGCTGTTTTGGATGTGGAGCAAGGGGACCACTCCTCCATTGCTGGTGTGAGTACAAACTTATACAACCATTCTGGAAATCAATCTGGCAGTTTCTCAGAAAACTGGTAATATTTCTACTTCAAGACCCAACTATACCACTCCTTGACATATAGCAAAGGATGTTCCACCACACCACAAGGATACTTACTCATGTTTATAGCAGCTTTATTCACAACAGACAGAAACTGGAAACAATACCAATGACACTCAACCAAAGAATGATTAAATAGTACATTTACATAATGGAGCATGTCTCAGCTATTAAAAACAAGGATATTTAGGATGGAACTAAGAAATACCACTGTAAGTGAGGGAACCCAGATCCAGAAAGATACACATAGGGATGTGAACAAAAAAACTGCCCTCCAAAGTTTCAATCCAAAACTTGTCCTGACTATAAGTGTACAGGGATAAAAATCGAGCAGAAATGTAATGAAAGGCCAACCAATGACTGGCCTAACATAAGACCATTCCCTGAGACAAAGATGACCCCTACACTATTAATTACACTCCAATCTACTTGCAGACAGGTGTCTAGCATTACTGTCCTCTGAGAGGTTTTATCCAGCATCTAATGGAAACATATGCAGAGACCCACAGTCAAATAATAGGCATAACTCCAGAAATCTTGTGGAAGAGGGCGAGGAAGGCTTGAGGGATCCAGAGAGTCTAAGGACGCCACAACAAAACCTACAGAATCACATAACCCAGACCTATAAGGGCTCATAAAGTGTGAACTCCCATCCAAAAATCACACGTAGCATGATCTTAGGACCCCTACTCATATGTAATAGATGTACAGCTGGGTCCTTATGTGGCAAATCTAACAACTGGAATAGGTGCTGTCTCTAACTCTGTTATCTGTCTTTAGATTCATTTTTCCTAAGTAGGCTGCCTTGTCTAGCCTCAAAAGATGTGTCTGTTCCTATTGCAACTTGATGTACCAAAGCAGGTTGATATCCATGGGAGCATATCACTCTTCTGCAAGGAGAAAGAGTGGAAGATTTTGTGGAAGGGGAGGGGAGAAGGAGGGACATAGAGGAGAGGGAGGGAGGGAACCTATGTTTGGGATATAAAGTAAATCAATAAATTAATAAAAAGGAAAGATGTTACTTTTTTATTTGTTATGGACCTACAGTGTGCATTGCCACATCACAAATTCAAGTGTCAATTTTAAATTAAGGTTTCTCTGTGTGGCTCTGTCTGTCCTGGAACCCACTCTATAGACCAGGTTGGCATGGAACTCAGCTGTCTTCTTCCCTCTACCTCCCAACTGCTGCTACTACATCTTAACCTATGGTGTGATTGGACATGGAGATTTTTGGAAGATGAATGGATGAATGTGTTTCAGTGATATCAAGAGAATAGAAGTTCATGACAGAATGCCAGCCTTTTAAAGAAAAAAAAGACAAGAGAGTTCTATTAGATGCCCTCTTTCTCCAAACTAGCACAAAGAAAATGCCAACTGAACCACATCAGGAACAAAGGAAAAAGACAAAGGTAATAGATAGAAATAGGAACAAATGTAATAGGTAAAGGTAATAGATAAAATCTACCTACCAGCTCTTTGATCTGGGAATTCACAGCCTCACCAACTGTAAATAATAATGATTTATTGGTACCATTTTTCCTATGGTATCTGTAGATAAGGTAAGCTGAATACAAATATGCATTTTCAGACTTAGGTTTATGGTATTCTTATTTTAAGTAGAAACATGTAATAGAAAAGGCTGATAGAAGAGACCAGTTTCTTCCTGCTTTTTAGGGCAAGGAATAGTAAGCAAATATCCAGGCAATATTAATTACTTTATTTACAAGTTATACTCCTCCAAAAATTGCAAACCTTCACCCAGCTAATGACTTATTTTCATGCCTTGGAATAATTTTGTCTAATGATATAGACAGTGAAGTACACAAATGTCCTTGGCACTTTATAGATAAATAAATATCAAACTTATATGCAAAATAATTTCAAAACTTTTGATAGCATTTCCTGCCATATTTTCTGACACCCATTTGAGAAAGATCAACTCATTAGCACATGACATTAATTAAAATTTTAGTCAAAATTGTGATTTCTTCATGTTATGAGAGATAATTCACATACAACTATTTAGCATATATGATTTTAACCTTCAAAGATGAAATAGACTACAATATTCAGCATCACTTATAGGAATGAAATAACACTAATTCATCTGTGTAAGGTAGACTCAGCTGCACTGTCTTAGGAGTTGAAAAGATAATAAGCATTTGAAATGCAGTAGAACTGTTAATTGGCTAATGTCACACTTATAATTTTTATGTCTATTTGATAATAACAGCTTTAGTTCCATCTCATTATATGAGCACCTAAGACAATCTACCATAAAATCAAGAAAGACAATATATGTTTAGAAAACAAGTTTAGAGAAAAATTAAGACCAGACATGAACTGAGTCAAGTTAAATGTGGAAGAGAAACATATTCTGATAATAATAAAATTTTCATGAATAAACAACACGGATCAGGAAATATATGCAAATGACATGACAGGAAAACCTTTGCTGAGGCAGAAGGTAAAACTCACAATTGCAATATTGCTCAACTACTTCCGTTTCCCTTTCTCCAAGATATTTAAAGGTCTCTAAGTAAAGAGGAGACAATCCCTTGATATTTTGCACTTTAGCTAGCAGCTCATTAGAACAGACAACTGGTAGCACTTTCAATTAGGTGTGCTTAGCTCCTACATATGCACTGAATTCATGTGGAAGGATCCATTGCTGCGTGGTAATTACAGGGAAGAGTGAGATGGCGCGTTCCAGGTTCCATAAATACAGCTGGGTACTCTCAGGGGGAACTGTAAAGGCTAGAACAAGCTCCTCCCAATAACTTATTCTTTACTCATCTTAAAATCTAAAGCATCCTTTATTTTAAAAAGCACTGATATCATTATCTTATTATCAGAGCAAAAATGGAAAGTCAAGATAAATACAAGTATTGCTATATTTATTTTGAAGGAGTAAATAATACATTAAAAATATATATATTTGAAACACTATTACATTTAGTCTTTTATGATGTAGTGGTATGTTGTGTGTGTGTATGTGTGTGTGTGTGTATGTGTGTGTGTGTGTGTGTGTGTGTGTGTGTATATGTGTGTGTGTTAACCTAGGTCAGAAATCAGTCTCAGAATCACACTGAATTCTCCTGTTTGCTCAGCAAGTGGTTTACTGATTGAGCCATCTCCAATGCTAAGCTACTTGACTCCTGGACATTTATTTACCTGGGATTCCAAATTCTACTAGAGATATAGACATTTGTTCATCATTGCTCTATTCTTATATTTAGGAAGTGAAATAAATTTAGATTCCCAGTAACTAATAAACAAGTAATAAAATGTGGTTCATATATATAATGAACTTTTATTCAGCTTCAAAGTAAACTGAAATCACAATATTTTGAGGAAATAAATATAAGTAGAGAAAATATACTTTGCAAAGCAACCAGGTCCAGGTAGACAAACAGCACATGTATGATTTTATATAGAATCTTAGCTTAAAATATTTAGATCTATGTTTGTCATTTGTGGCATTTATAGGAGCCAGGTAAATAAAAAGTGTATGTTGGAGTTGGTAAAACATTAAGCAAAGACATGGTTAATAAGAAAATCTAGGCATCATTTAAGTGAGAATGGCAGTTACTGGGTAAAAAGGTTAAAATAAAAGATGGAGATAGAAGGATATATAAAATTAACTAAAAACTAGGTATATATGAAAATAGTACTCTTTAGTAAGCCAATTAAAATTTGTTTAAAAAGGAATGAGAAGGGAGATATATTGTACATAACAGGATATTGCTGTTCCTCAAAGAGATAGGTTATAAACAAAAGTTCTAGTGCCATATTTAAGATACATCCTAATGAAAAATTATCATGAAGATTCCAGAACTGAAAATTCTACACCAAACAATGTAGGAAAAAGAAACCTTGAAATGATCTGAAAGATTCTTCTTTGACAGCTATCTTTCAGAGTTCCAGAAGGTGCTAGACTGACTTCTGGAGGCTAAAGGGTATCAAAAAAAATTACTCAGCTTTGAACCCTATGAACTATAATACCAACCTGACAAGCGAAATGCACTAGCAATTTATAGTTCAACTTTTATTGGGGTAAACAGTCACTCTCTGATTGGGTTTGAAGGTCACTCTACCTGAAAAAAAAAAATCCTTAGTGTTTCTACAAACATGGTCACAAAACATGGGTAAAGAGGTCTGAGCTTTATGTGCGTAATTTACTACTATGTTTAGCTCAATTGTCATGGTGATTTTTAATTAGTTATGTTTATCTATATAGAACTTTCCCTTTAGAGTGAACAGAAGTGAACACAGAGACTCATGACTTCATAAGGTGTTGAAAAATAAGTGATTTTTGAGAGCTTAGTCATAAACCCTCATTAAGGCGTGGGGATACCGTGGAAGGGGATGAGAAAGCATGCCAGATGATAAAGGAACTGACACAATTTGTCAGCCTTTGACCACGATAGAGCCATTGCAGCCATATTCTCATAGCAGGAGAAACTAGCCTGCATTGGGCCTCCACAAAACTGGCTTCTTCCTAATCAATCATGAGAAGATCCTGAATTGTGGATCAGAGAATTACCAGTGGTTATTGGTAATACTAGATAACTTCCAGTCTACTCTCTCACAAACAACCATATATGAACTCAGTGGGAGTAATTGAGAGGTCTTGGAGAGAAAAAAGATTTAGTGTCACTAAGTGTAATCAGGACACATTAGACACCCAAATAGAATTGTTAAAGACCAAATTTAGTGAATGTCATTAAAATTGTGTATTATTGCAGGTGAACATTTCTGTTCATAATTTTTGAAACAGAAAACAGTATTTTCTTGTTTCTAAGGCAAGTTTCACCTTTTCACAATATAATCCTGTGAATTCCTATCTCTTTTTTTTAATGTCTCTCATTTCCAAATTTCTTGTGGATTATGTATCAACATCCTTATGAACCACAGTGTAATGCCAGGTATCTGAACTGCTAGAACCTGCTTCATGTGCTCCCCTGAAGTCTGATGCCTGTGGTCACAGCTTTAATTTTCAACACGGCTTGTCACACAGACATCACTTTTTCTTTGGAATTATTTTTCATTGCTGTAAAAATACTTGGGACTTTACTTTTACTGATTTCATACATGTTTTTATCCAACTAAATTATATGTGCAAAATGTTACTCTATGCAGGTATATCCTAGTCAGAAGAATACATTATAATTTTAAGTGCTTAGCTGCAGATGCCATCTTTGACTTATCATCATATTAAATATAAAGCAAAATAACTATACTTTTAAAACTCTTGACTTTTATTCTCTGTTAAGAGAAACTCCAGGACTTAGCTGTAACTATTCCAAGAATAAGGAATTCTATGAGATTACTAGTTGAGTGATTGCTTAGAAACTAGACATGTCTTTTGTCATTAGGGGGTTTGATGCTTTTACTTATTGGGGTAATGTTTCATTTTGATAAGGATTTTTCATGGACCAGAAAGCTTTGATTCCTGTTTACTTAACCACCAAAAAATGTTTGGTATCTAATTCTTTTGTTTATTTTCTTTTTAAAGAATTAATTGGAGTTATGCAGAAGAGATAGATATTTATATGAAAAGTCAGTGTAAGTTCACAACTTTTGTATGCCTCTCTTGTTTACAGAGGTCATTGGGGCTAATTAAAATAAAACAATGAAATACTCTACATTTGAAGGAAGAATAAAATAGAATTTTTACTTTTTTGAAAGTTAAAGAAGTGTAGTTATCAAAGTGCCAAGACTGGACCAGACAGTGTGAGGAAAATATTTCCTTGACATTTCGTTTCAAATAATTCAGCTTGACAAGATTAAAATATGTATTAATCTTCTTATAAATACTAGTTTCAAAGGATTCATAGTATTTTAAAGAACCAGTAAGAATAATTACATGTTAACTGATACTGAAATAAGAGAGCTTTTTTCTTTTGTTTCTTTGTATTATGACATATTTTATTTTGAAATTCAACTTCTCACATTTGGATGGGAACAGAGTATGTTCTTTAAATCCTGGTAAGGAAAACATGCAGAATGGGTTTGGATTAGAGGACAGAAGGCAACTCTCTGAGTAGCAAGCCAGTTTTCATGAGGGGGCGTTATGCTCCCCAGCACCCATCTGGAAACATGAGAACAGACCTTCAACCAGGTTTCCACCCCAAGCACTCACAGATACAGAACAAGGATAAGGTGTTCCCACTGTAGATGCAGCATGGCCCCATCATAAACTGCGTAGACATGGTGTTCTAGCTGGATATTTCACCAAGTTATTGCAGAGGAAAACCAGATAACATATACAGAAATCATCATTCTACCATAGACATCATATTAAATAAAACTTATTATATTGTAAGGCAATAAGAACAAGGAAATTTTTTTACATATATCTAACTCAGTAATGTGTAAGTGTACTCTAACATGGAGAGAAGTTAAAATTCACTACAGTAAACACTTAGCAAAGGCAGCATTTAGATCATGGTCATATGTTTGAACTCTTCCTAAATGTTTTTTCCAGTAGACAGTATATACTTCGGTTAAGAGATATTATCCTATATAGAATGCTGTTCTTCCAAGAAAAGATTGTGACACCTCCCTTACATATTGATTTGAGTAGCTTCATAGTGATGATATATTCCATTACATATGAGTGTGTCTAATATTATTTCAGATTCTCTCCTGTAATATGAGAAACTCTATGTCCCTGATAGTTTACTTTGTAATTTACACCAACACTGCCTCAAGAAATGAAATTTCTTTTCTCCTGTTTTATGTTTTTAAAGGAAAAGATGTTTACATCAGAATCCCATGAAGTTATGATGAATTTACCCCCACTAATAGAAAGCATAGTGCTTAATAATGAGAATTATTTGAAGAATAGAAATATTTACAAATAGGAAAGATGAAAAAATATTTTGTTAAATCATCCCATGCAAAAATGTTACAAACATCAAATTTGAGTATAATAAAATATTGTTCCACACACATGCACATTTGAAAAGCACAATTTTAGATGCAGAGTTATTTTAAAAAAGGAGAAAGGAAAACAAAGTTGGGAGGATGGGATGGGGGAGCATTCAGTAGTAGAAGCGGGCTAACTAGGTAAGAACAAAATACTGCAGATATATGTTTGATATCCTCAAAGGATAAGTTAAATATCAAAAGTTCAAACTTCAAAATACCAAACTTCCATTTTCTTACTTCTGTTCATATTCTTACTAGAAATTCTGGGTACACTTATGATCTAGCTCTATGCTAGAATTATTTACTATTAATGGATGAGTATTTTTCCCCATCCTACATAGTTCATGGCTTAACTTCTCATCTTTAGATCTGTTGTAACATGATGAAACACTTTTTTACATGGTGAATAAATATAGAAAGCTGATAGCTTTATTTCTAGTCTTGAATAGGACTTACCGATGCATTGATATTTTAAAGAGAAAATAAAAGTCACAAAAATTTGTGAACACAGGTTTAGTAATTATAATTTATATTTGAATTGACCTAATAGATACTTTCCATTGTATACAATAAATATACTATCCAAATGATGTAAAAATTTTCCTTTGGTAAAGTTTTCAATGTATGACATTTTATACTATATATTTATTCTATATGTACTATATATATTTATAGATATAGTTATATATCTATAATATACATCATCACACTTCTATTCTCAATATTAGCCTTGAAACTAGGTGAGATGATATGCAAATCATGACTATAAAAGGTAATTTCTAACATTAATAACTTAAAATATATTGTAATTTATAAGTAATAATTTAATAGTCATTGCTATTTTAAAGTACAAAAACTATATTATTCCATCATCATGAATATGAAGTTTTAAAACCTTATATTATGTTTAATATATTACTTGCTGCCTTTGTAACATATCCTCACACATTTTCAATTTCATTTTTAAGAATGCATATTTAACAAATAGTGAGTAAAATTTACTTTTAACAACTTTCAATTTAACTTTTTAAGCATTTAAACTTATTGATTATGGGTGTACATACACATTAATATATTAGAGTCTGTGAATGTACAGGGTAGCTAAAGAATCAGGAAGCTTATTTTAACTGAATATACTTTAGTTAAAGACAATATGTGTAAAAACAATTACAGAATGATTTAATTTAAAATTAGATGTTTTATTAGTTAATTTTCTGTTGCTATGGTAAACTTATGCTAAGACAATTTATAAAGGAAAGAGTTTATGGGGACTTCTGCTTCCAGAGGAAGACTCCATAATAGGAAAGAGAATGTGGCAGGAGGAGGCCAAGAGGAGGTTGAGAGATCATGTCTTCAATGACAAGCACACAGCAGAGAGTGTGAAGTGGAAGTGGAATGATGGAGGCTCTCAACTCTCAACGATCACGGACAGACTTTCTTCAGCAAGGCTCTGACTACTTTTCTGAACACAGCCAACTACTGGCGACTAAGTGTTCACATCCATAAGACTACACGGGACATTTCTAAGTCAAATCAATATAGATATCTTAGTCATTTAGGCCTAAATGGTGGGAAGCATCCAGGAAGCCTCTATGTCCAGATTTTCTCTTTGTTGACTTTCCTATGAAGCTCGGGGTAGAAAAAGTGATGACATGCTTGAGTCATGAATTTTTGTGGAAATTTATAAGGAGCAAAAAACCTTTTATTCTACATTTATATAAAAGCAGAACACTCTTATTGGACCACCTTATGTGGTATATATACACAATGGAGTACTATTCAGCCATTAGAAACAATGAATTTATAAAATTCTTAGACAAATGGATGGAGCTGGAGAACATCATACTAAATGAGGTAACCCAGTCTCCAAAGATCAATCACGGTATGCACTCACTAATAAGTGGTTTTTCAAAATAGAAAGATATATTTTGATTGGCTTAGGAACAAGAAATCCAGTAGAGCTGTTAAAAAGAAGAGCAAAAAATAGAATAACAGTGAAGTTAGTAGATCATCAGTAACAATGACAAATATATACTACTATATACTACTAAGGCAACTAAGAGAAGGAAAGAAAACTTCTCAGCCCTAGCTAGGACTAGTTCTCTGAGAGGCTTCACACCGAAACTGATTCAGATGGATGCAGACACCCACAGCCAAACAATGGACGGAGCTTGGGGACTCTTATAGAAGAACAGGAGGAAGGTTTGCTGGCCCTGTAGAGGATAGGAACTCAACAGGAAGACCAAGAGAATCAGCTAACTTTGATTCTTCAGGCTCTCAAGACTGAAGCACCAACCAAAGAACACACACAGGCTTGACTTGGACCCCTCTGAACCTATGTAGTGGATGTGCAGCTTAATTTTCATGTGAGACCTGAACAACTGTACCAGGGACTGTCTCGAAAGCTTTTGGCTGTACGTGGAATGCATTCTTCTAGCTGGACTGCCTTGTCTGGCCTTAGAGAGAGAGGAAGCACCTTGCCTCACAGAGACTTGAAGTGCCATGGTGGGGGCTACTTAGGGAGTACCAACTCAGAGGAGAAGGGGAGGGAGTGGGGGAAGTACTGTAGGAGAGAGTGGCTGGGAGGAGGCAATGAGCAGGATGTAAAGGGAATGAGTAAGAATCAGCCAATAAACTAATTAATTCAAAAAACTCTCACTGTATATCAATATAAAAATTACAAATACAAATAAACACAATTATTAACAAACAGATTTGGAAGACTTTGAGTCAATAAAAGAGTAACCCAGTCAGTATCAAAATAAAATGAACTGTCCTAATACTTTCACTTCCCTAAACACAGCTATCTAAAACCTAGAAAAACAAAATAGGAGGTAAGTTGATTCTAGATAGAATTTTCAATATTTGCCATACTGTTCAGTTTGTATTCAGTCTAAATCTACAGTGCAACAAATTTCAAGATGGTACATCAATGCAAGAAATGGTCACAACACTGACAAAACATTTTCAATAAGTACACACTGTATTCGCCATTATAGACATACCATCCCAAATGCTTCTCAGGGATACAACAAATGAAGGCAAAAAGAGGGTACACCAGTTAAAAACAAGTGCACATAGATGCATGTATGGCTGCCTCATTGAAAGATGGAATGGAATATGATACTCTATGCAGTGGAAACATGCAAGGAGCTCATCTTCTAAACGTTTCTGAAGGAAATTTGTTTGTCACCTTCCTGTTAGCAAAAGTTAGAACTGTCAATGAAGGTAACAAGTTAAGTCAAATGAGGTTAAAACTAATATGGAAAATGGACAACTCTGATACAGAACATTTGGACAGTTCAGTAATATTTCTTGGTTAGCAGAGTTAAGACAGCCGAGCTATCTAATAAGATGAGAACAGTCAAAGACCCTATTTCAGAGTTAATAGGCAGATCATTACAAGCGTTGACCAAAGCAGTCCCATACTGACCTAATCAAAATCCAGAATGGAAATTATCATAAACTGCATGATGAACCAATTAGGCAGGAGCTGGGTTGATTCTATCTGCTCAAGTATCTCAGCTGGGAATGGTAAATTAACAACTGAAAGGAAATGAGGGAGAAAAAAAGCACTCAGAGGCAGGCACATTGGTTTAAATCCTGTAAAAGTTTCAGGGAAAGAGAGGGGCAGGGAGGAAGGGAGTGAGAGGGAGGGAGGACTCTATACTTCTATTCTAGGAAAGCAAACAACTAATAAAAATATACACAGCCCTTGGGCAAGAGCAGATAGAACTATATTGGCATTCACCGTCTTAGCAAGGAATATTTATTTGGTAATGTCCTAACTGGATAGGTAACAGAGGCATCTCCATGCAGTCTCTCCATAAATGTTACCTCTGGAAAATGCTTCAGGATCAGTGTCCATGTGAAGTGTCTGAGCTGAAGTTGGAGATGATCATGAAATTAACCAACTCATATGGTCATGTGAAACAAAGATGAAGCCATAGAAATATAACTACCACCCTGTGCCAGAAATGATGGCTCTGCTTCTGCCCACATTTCTGTTCTTTCACTATTTTGTTTCTTCTTCTCTGTCACATATGGTGATCAAATTAAATGCATGTTTTGAATGCAAAGCAAAGGTTCAGAGGACAATTTTCCATCAGAAGACGTTATAGTAGGACAGATCCAGTAGAGGATGTTTTAATAGAGTAATAGAGCAGAAAACAAATGTGAGAACTGGCAGATGTGGAACTCCCCAGGACTGTGCACTTGGCTAAGCACCTTCCCATTATCACTTCACTTAGAGTTCAAGATTTGTCTTCCTGTATTTATTTACATTTTTAAAAAAGTCAGCAAGAAGAAGGCAAGGCTCACAGAGTTCTAATGGGTGTCTAATTCAAGAATATTCCAACTTGACTATTTCAGTTAGAAATTGACAAGAAAATAATAATTGGGTAACTAAGTAACACAAGTATTTCATTTTCCAATTGGCTTTGCTCTCTCAGAAACCAGACTGCTTGCTAATGGCCTTTTCATGTCTTCCGGAGACTCTCCTCTGGGTTACTGCCCTGCTTTCTCTCTGCCATTATCAGACTGTCTATAGCTGTGTGTACTGTCACCTCCTGAGAAGTCAACTGAGAAGCCTCTGGACTGAATTGAATGTGGATCATCACTCTAAGTATTTTGAGTTTTCTTTATAAAAATTTATATGGCAGAAATCTTATTATTGATTAAAAGACACAAGTCACATTAAAATACATAACTTAAATTTGCCATCACAGTTATTTCAAAATATAGTAGGAAGTTTTAGTAAAAAAAAATAAAACACTTTCAATGTTGAAAATGTACTTCTAATATTACTTAACCAAAAGTATTATAGGTTAAAATTAAATGTGCTTTCAGTGATTTCTCACAAAACAATTCCTTCCTTCTTCCTTCCTTTCTTTCTTTCTTTCTTTCTTTCTTTCTTTCTTTCTTTCTTTCTTTCTTTCTTTCTTTCTTTCTTTCTTTCTTTTTTCTTTCTTTCTTTCCTTCTTTATTTTTTGAACATGATGGACCAGGATAGAATTGTGTTCCTGTGCAGATAACCCCTCCTGTATATCTCTGAATCTGGGATAGTTAAAATTATTTCACATACCACTTGATGTTGTTTCTCACATTATCATGACGAGATAAATCTCACTTAAGGTTAGGATAATAAAACAGCATGGATATTACAATAAGACACACTTAAACTAGAAACACAGCTTCAAGCAATTGGAAATTACGTGGTTGCAGGCCAGTTCTGAGCCTCTATTTGTCAACTTCCGATAGTGAGAGTATTATCTTTAGGCTACTTCAAGAAAAAAAATGGATACAAATAAATAAATATAAGGAAATAGGAGGAAATTGAAGCACCGTGACCGGAACAGGAAAGCTGTTTGAGCCCCAGACATGTATGAATTTTTTTATTCAACTTGCTGTAAACAACCAAGAACTGAACTCCAGAAACTTTAAATGGAAAACCCCTGTGAACGGTGTAGTGGTGTAGCAAGCAAGTAAAATGCCACTTTTTTTATTGATTGAAAAGATAGTCTGATAAGAAGGTGGATAAAATAGGCTCCACTGCTGGAAAAACTGGAACCTGACAACTAGAGAATGGGAAAGTCCTTCAGAGTGGCCGCTGTCTTCAAGAACAGACAAAAGGTTCAAGAATGGATAAAGAAAATGTGGTACATTTACACAGTGAATTATTTGTCAGCTATTAAAAAACATGTATAATGGAAATTTCAGGCAAATGAGTGGAACTAGAAAAAAAATTATCCTGAATGAGGTAACCCCAACCTCATTTAGCAAAGATATATGCTAAATGTATTCATTGATACAGATTCAGAGAGGTTAGGTAAAGACAAGCTATTGGGGGTGTGTGTTCATCTAACTCCCTTGGAAGAAGAAATAGAATAGATTTGACTGGTAGGTTAGGGGCACATTGGGATGGGAGGGATCAGGTAAGGGGAGGGATGGGATGTAGGGAGAGAGTGTGGGGAGAGACAACTGGAGTTGGAGAGCATTTGGTGAGCAATGGAGAACCCTAGTGCAGTAGAAACCGTGAAATCTATGAGAGTGATTCAGGTGAAGTATCATAGTAATGGGGGATACAGAGTCTGAACTGGCCACCTATTGTGGCCAAGCAAGGCATCCAGTAGTGGAACTGAGTTGCATGGCTTAGTTATTTGCCAAGGTGGCCCTGTGGAGATTCCCAACCAACTCAGGCTGATGCTAGGACAAAGGATTGCTCTCTGCAAACTGACAGCAAGCTGCATTGCCCAGGGCAACATCTGCTCAGCTTATTGAATGTGGAGAGGTTGAGCTGGAGCCTTCCTGGAAGTACTCCACAAGCTACTAAAAGAAATGTGGAGACTAACTCAGCTACACAACCTTTGACCTATATAATCTGTCCTGCTTGCAAGATATGATGGGACTATGGTAGCAGGGAACTTGTGTGAGTTGTCCATCAAGGTCTAATTTAACATGATTCTTACTCCACGAGAAGGGGCCCATGACCAACAGTACTTGGAGCACCTGGAAACTGAAGAGCAAAGAGAGTCGAACCACACACAACCAGTGTAAAATAAAATGAGGGAAATGATTATTAATGACATTATGTAATATTCATAGATAACCTTGTCCAGTCCTAGCCACAGAAGCCTCCTCTGGTAGCAGATGAGAGAAGGTTGCAGAGTCCCATAGCCAGACATTATGCTAAGAGAGATATTTAATTGAGAGTGTCCATCAGTTCCCTCCCCTTAGAGTTTGGGAAACCTGTGGAAGAAAAGCCAGAAAGATTGTGGGAATCTGAGGAGACTGAGGACAGTGGGCGAATATGGTCCACTGAGATCAACAAAGCAGGGCACATATGGAATCTCAGAGTCTGGACTGCAAGTGTCTATACCTGGTCCTTTGCATATATGTGGTGTCTGTTAGCTTGGTCTTTTTGTGTTACTCCTAAGTGTGGGGCAGGTGTATCGGTCTCTTTCTTCATGCTCTTGGGGGTTCTTTTCCTTCTATTGAATTGCCTTGTACAAATTTAGTGTGAGGGGATTTGCCTTGTCTTATTGTATTTTGTTTTGTAGTGTTTGACTGTTGTCTCTTGGAAGCTGGTTCTTTTCTAAACGGAGATGGAGTATGAGTAGACTGGGCAGAGGTGAGGTTAGAGAAAGCTGGCTGGAGTGGAAGGAAGAAAAACTGTGGTCTGATATATTGTATATGACAAGAATCTATTTAGAAAAGAGGCAAAAGATATACATTTAATATGCATTTTAGAGAAGAGACCTACTCTTCTCAGAGTGGCAGCTCATTTGAGAACAGAAAGCAGAAACATTTTGGGTGCAGCTGTTTGTACACCAACGTGAAAACCACACTAAAATTGAAACCAGCAACAGAATGCCAGTGATGGCATTTCAACGGGATGGTCATACACTTTTCTGCTAGACATCCCTGGGCTCTGATTACTCTCCAACAATGCATATGCTCATAGTTAGACTGAAAGATAAAGCCATTCCAGTAGCAAAGTAATTGACAGACACATATTATTGACTGCATTTAACAGAGTTTCTTAAAAACACAGAGAATGCTGCTTGGTCCAAGAGCCCAGGCTTCATGAGCTGCACTGTGATTGACATGCAGCCCTTCCTCTCTCCTACAGCATTGCCTGAAGTTTCTGCCTTTTTTCCCTGTCTTTCTTCTTCTTCTTCTTCTTCTCTCTCTCTCTCTCTCTCTCTCTCTCTCTCTCTCTCTCTTTTTGTCAGAAAAAAATTATGAAAGTGTCAGTTTCCTTTTGCAGTTAATTCAGGAGAGATCCTCAATTCGAGCAGGGCACATTTTCATGCAAATACAGCAGCACAGTTCCCAGCCCCCTAATAGCTTCTTACAAATGATGTGCCATTACAACGAGGTTTATTTAAACAAATTTAATACATCTTTAATCAAGCTAGAGAGCATTTTCAAAGGTCACGCTCCAAATCAGGATCACTGTACTGAGCTTATCAAAGTATTAGCTTAAGGGGGAGGGAGAATTATTTCTTGGACAAGTAATTTTAGGCAAATCTTTATTTACATTTTTATTCAGTTATTAAATTTTATTCCTTTCCCTCCTCCTTCTAGTCTCCATTTATGAACCTATAAGAAAGTCTGCAAATGGAGCTATAAGCGCATCACTGCAGCCAGGCCTTCTAGAGCAACGTCTTTGAACACAGAGTCTGAAAGGCAAGGACAAGAGACCAGGCGTTTTCAATGTCAGAGATAATCTTTTCGTGCGTCTAAAGCATCTTTCCCAAAGGTCTCACATCAGACTCTGTACGCACTGCTGAAATTCTAATGTACCAATTCTTCAGTGCGTAAGTGAAAGAGGCAGGAAGACTTGCCCTAATGTAGACTTTCAATCTTCCCATTTTTCTGTTTCTGTTCATTTCCTGTTTTGCTGTCTGCTCACTCTTTCTCGTTTTGGATATCATGTACATGAAAACAAGTTTGTGCTACTAATACACCATTGTGCCAAACACGGTGCTGTTCTGTTATTGTTAAAACGTCCACTAAATATCCCCCAACACGAATTTGATGGTCAAGCTCTCCCTAAGTCTTACATTTTTCCAGGAATATTTGTAAGAAAAAAAAAGATCAACTAGGAAAAATTAGTTTATGTTTGGTACAAAATTTCTTAATAAATTCCAGGACTAAGAACCAATGCACATAGTCTCACTGATAGTATAACATGTGGGTTTTAATCAGGAATTGCAATTCCATAAATTTCTATTGATTAGATGACTGAACAATTTATAATTTGACATCCAAATTAAAAGAGAATGGAACACTGCAAAAAATATGAGTGTGTGACAATAAGAGAAAGATGACCGAGAATTTTATTCCTCCTTACACAAAGACTCTCAGATTCTGAAATCTTGACTTAAAGGAGGAAAAAATGTTTAGTCACAAAAGGAAAAGTAAATAGCTCTGTTATCACATCTATTCTACAGTCTTAATTCACTACACAAAATTGCTTGTAAGATTATCAAATCTAAAGGACTCACACAAAAAGAAAACCAAAGGGGCTGCTATTATAGGTTTACACAACACACTATAACACCATCCATAAAATGGGTTTTCCCAGAGCCTTTATCCAAAGTACTTATGAAAGCAGGGAAAGTTACACTTTGGAAAGCAAGGTATATTTGTAGATGTTCTCTCTCTCATATATATCTCATATATATGAGATCATCATCATATATATCTCATATATATATATAATCATATATATATGATTATCCTAACTAGTCTGAAGGATCAGACCAGTATTCAAGGGATATGATTCAGAAGAGGACATGTAGCAGAATTATGTGTTGTCAATTTCAGGCCAATGAGATTAAATTCTGTTTCAAAACGTGATGTATGAAAAATTATCTTAAGCCCAACTACCTTGCATACATAGAAATTGTGCAGCTATGGTGATTTGTAGCATCATTAGCTCCTGATCGAACTACATGATACAGACAATGCCAACTTCTCTACATTGCTTTTACTGAACAAGCATGGTTGGATTTAAGCTTCTTCTCAATGGCATGTGTTTTTCTCAACTCAGTCAAGCTCATCTCTCCCTCCTATTCATGAATTCCAGTATTAAACTCTCAAAACACTGACATAAGAATCATAGTGCCTGTGGCATAAACAACTGATATTTCTCCACTAAGAAGAATATGGAATGTGTTGTAATTAACTCTTTCAGACCTGCTGTCCAGACTCATGTTCTACAATCTTAGAAATGTATAGCCTCTTCTACTCAATGAAGATATTATGATCCATTAAATATGGTCAGATAGTTTAAAACTAGGTTGAAAATGTGTGGGAAATTATTGTAAAGGAAGAACATTCAAATTCTGAAACAGCAGTACCAACTTCCTCATTTATTTTCCAGCAATGTTAGTCATTCATCCTCTCTAAGCCCAGTTTGAAGGATGGAGATCCATTCATTTATCCCTTCATTCTTCCAGAAAGCATTTATCAGGTGTGTGCCTTGCGCTTTGCATAAATGAATAATTCCTTTAGGACATTCCCGTCTAGTGTTGTAGCTGATTTAAATTTCATACATGTGTGTAAAGACCTAGACTTGAGCTACCAGTTGTCTCCTGGGATGCCAAAGTTCCTAATCTCTACAGATCAAATGACATTAACCTGTCTTAGGTAATGAATATGCATTTAGGAGGAGGAGGAGGAAGTCATTTTAAACAAGAAAGAGAAATATATTTAAAACATGAAGACATGAAACACTATCTAGAGTCTGAAAAATTCTATGGTCTGGAAAGTGAAGGTAGGTTATGGGTTAAGGAGTGAAAATAGGAAATGTTAAGTTGACTCTAATACATTTCTTAATGAAAATAGATTATCAGTTTTCTCTTTGTCTGCTCTTAAAAGAAATGGAACACAAAGAGAGACTTATAATTCAAGGGTTAAGTGAGTATCAGAGATGTAAGTAGCAACTGAGACAAGGAGATCAGTTAAGAAAGTCAACAAAGAAAGCAAAAGGTTTAGGCAGAATCAAGAGGCTTTTCTAAGTTTGGGTCACAGTGTTTATGCTATAAAGTTGAAAATGCAGGGATATTATGGTCATAAATATATTTTTATAAGAAAAAATAAACTCATTGAGAAAGTCATAGTAAAATTTCCCAAAGGTATTCATTGTTTCAAGTATTAATATCAACAGGCTAGAGAAATATGTTATTGGAATGTGGGTTATCTCCTTATGCTATTTGCTATTTAATTAAATTTAAAATATGATTTAATTTTGAAGATTATATATTTGGAATATTGGTAACTTGTCTGGCTTTGACTTTATATATTAGTATGTATTAGGTTAAAATATTGTTCCAGGGTTGGAAAGCATGATGAAATATGTATGGATTCCTAATTTTAACATAAGAGCTGGATGGCTATGTTGTCAAGAATCTGAAAATCCAGTCTCGGGGCATAAGAGCAGGATGATCACTCAGAATTCACTGCTTGACAGTAGAGTCAATTGAGTAGGTTCCGTACCCCCAGAGCTCCCAGAGCTCCAGAGACTAAACTACCAATAAAAGAGTACACATGGAGGACCCATGGCTCTAGCTACATAGGTAGCAGAGGTTGGACTTTTCAGGCATCAGCGAGAAAAGAAGCCATTGGTTCTGTGAAGGCTCGATGACCCAGTATAGGGGAATGTCAGGTCAGGAATGTGGGAGGGGGATTAGTGAGCAGGGGGCGGGCGGATAGGGTTGAGTTTTTTGAGGGGAGGAACAAGGAAAGGGGATAACATTTGAAATGTAACTAGCACAAATACCTAATAATATAGAGAGAAAATATAAGCTGAGTGAACTAAAGTAAGAGACTGGATATAGGGTTTTGGTTACCACATACATGTGGAATGTGCATGGATAGTCCTACATGCAGGTGCCCATATACATGAGTACATACATACATGCATGTATATGCACCTGTGCACATACACACATGCACAAAACACAGCTTTCTTATTGTCATAGTTCCTCAACTAATACAGTGCTTAAATGATCCCTTTCTGTAGAATATAGCCTAAGGGAATTACAGAATCATAGGTGAGTTAACATTATTTACCATATTTAATGGTTTCCATGATAGAAAAAAATAAGCTATGATACTCTCATCTAATGGAAGATGAATCACTCTAGAAAATTAAAGAGAACTACTGTGAAGAACTTCTCTCTACTTAATATGGTTTGATTTGGAAAATCATAGAAATTGAATTAAATCTTTAAATACAAAGGTACATTTTTATTGTTGAAAGAGACTTTTAAACTTAGAACAATTTTAGGTTATGTATAAAATTAAACAGATTTATGGAAAATTACCATATTCTTCCTTGTCCTGCAACATAACGATGATGAATAAACTAAACTTGACAAATAATTGGTATTGTGAATCTTACTTTTTGGATAGACATGATCAAACATCCACTCTTCCCACATACAAGAGTAGAACATGCACACTAACCACCCATGTCTAGCTTAGTGAACCACGAATTCTTGGAGTTTCAAGAGTATTGATGACAGGTCACTTCCAAGGGAACTGATGATTCAAAGGCAGCTGTATTATTGGAAATTCCCCTCCAGAAGATGTGACAAATCAGAAAAACAGTGCACATAGGACTTCCTACAAGTTTTGCAGCCACTCAGGCTTATCTGAGTCTCTTGTCCTCATAAATATTACCACTCCATTGAAGAAAAACATGGTTTAAGGATCTTGTTTAGCCTTATAAGTTTTCTTACTTCCAGGCTTGTAACTTTCATTGACTTCCTGAGTCTTAATAAGGTCCCTCTAGGAGCAAACAGTTACACAACCCATTGTCATATAACAAAATGAGCTGCTAACATCACTGTTTGATTACTCATGTCTTTTTATTATAAAATGCTGTTCTATTGTCTGGATGTATCAAGACTTATTTATTTAGTTATCTAGTAAAAAATGTCTTTGTTGCTTTTAGATTTTGATAATTACCAATAAATATCTTATAAGCTAATGTGAAGGTTTTATACAGGCATTCTCTCTAATTTTGAGAAGTAAACATCAAGGAATCTGTAAACCAAGTAAAGACTATTAGATCATATGGGAGAATATATATATAATTTTTATTATAAGAAACTCTCAGAATATCTTCTAAAGGACCATTGGTATTTCACATATCCAGAAGCAATGGATGTGAGACCCTCTTTTTTCACACTTGGTTTTATCAGTATTATAGATTTTCACTATTATAATAGGAAATTATTAAACTGCTATCTCATTGTAATTCATTTGCTATTCACCAATAACATACTGTGGACCATCTCTTCAGACACATAATTGGGCATCAGTATATCTTCATTCACAAGGTATCTGCCTAGATCTTTTCCCACTTTAATTGAGTTTTTATTTTCTTATTACTGAATTTTATGAGTTCTTTATAGTTAGAATATCAATCTTTTATTGATCAGGTATGTGTTTTAAAAATATTTTATTTTAGTCTGTGGCATGTCTTATTATTTTACTTATTGAGAAGAGTGCTAAGGTATAAATTTGAGATTCCCTGAATGTTAGTCAAGGGTTTTTCTTAATAAACAACATCCCCAGTCTCTGGCATTTTACTGATGGTATCTTGTCAGAACACAACAGGTTGATTTTAATGAAATGTAGCATATCAATAATTTTATTATAGTATATGTATAGTTTTGTGTTCTACAGTAATGTAACTCAGCCAAAAATACTCTTTTAAGAATTATAGAATTATAATCCACATATCAAATAATGTCCAAGAAGAGCAGAGGAGTGGCCCCTGGTTCTGGAAAGGCTCAGTGCAACAGTATAGGGCAATACCAGAACAGGGAAGTGGGAAGGGGAGAGGGCTTATGGGACTTTCAGGGAGTGAGGAGCCAGGAAAGGGGAAATTGTTTGAAATGTAAATAAAAAATATATCAAATTAAAAAAAAAGAATTATAATGTATCTTCTACCATGTTACTCTTATGTAAGTCAAAATGTAAATCATTCCTTTTAGGATAGATTGAAAGAAGGACTAATATATTTGTGACCCAGATATAGAAGGGATAATCTTTAGGAATGAAGTTTACTAAAATTTTGAACCAATTGGAAGGCTAACCTAACAAAACACAAATCCTTTGGAAGAGAAGCAGCTGCATATTAAACACACAGAATAAATACCCTTTCTTAGAGTTTTTTCAACTCTCCAAATACATATTATTGTTTCTCCAGCTGCATTTGTAGCAGAGGATGGCCTTGTTGGACATGAAAGGCAGGAGAAGGCATTGGTCCTGAGAAGGCTGGATGCTCTAGTATAGGGGAATGCCAGGACAGGAAAGAAGAAGTGGGTGGCATGGTGAGCAGCGGTAGGGGGGATGGGATAGGGAGATTTGGAGGGGAATCCAGGAAAGGGGATACTATTTGAAATGTAAATAAAGAAAATATCTAAAAAAAAAAAAAAGAATGAGGCAAACTTGCAGACAAAGAACAATGTTGAGTATTATAGAAGTAGAACTTGAAACAGAGCTTTTCAGAGTATGAAATGGAGTAAGAGGTACAAAGATAGACAGTGTACCTAGAAAATGATAATAATAAATAGCTGTGTGATAGAGAGGGATGCATGAATGATAGGGAAAGAGAGAGACTGACTGACACAGAGCCATACAGGATGTGAGAGAAACAGACAGATAGGGAGGCAGAGATAGAAATAGAAAACACTCTTTTCTCTAATTGTTAATGGAGTAGTTTTCCAGTCTTTTAATAATACACCAAAGGAAAAGAGGGTTTAAGGAGTGTTTAAGATCTCTAGATTCATCACAATAAACTATAGAAAGCTAAATATTATAGAATTTTGATCAATGTGAAGCCATATGGCCAGAGGCTGACAAGAGATTCCAGGTGGGTGGGAATGGGTTACAAAGGTAAGCAGTTGAGAAGGGAGTGTCAACATAGGCAAAAACAAGTCCCTTTCCTTTTCAACAAAGTGTTTAAGATGTACACAAAAGATGACACTTAAAACCTAACCATGTCCTGTAAATATTATTTTCATAGCAAATCATTTTGACAAAGTCTATAACTGCCAACTCAGAAACTAGTCATATTTCATGGATTCTGTATTGCATAAAGTATACGGGTACTTGAGAAAAAGATTTCAAAATTAATCTGAACTTCTAATTACTTACAGTGATTCATCTCAGTCATTCTTCATCCTTCAAATATTCTATAGAAGCATTTATTTAAAAAGAGAGAAAAAAAGCTTGAAAATTGATTCCCAGCCTGTTCTCTAGCCATTACTCAGTGGATTTGGACAAGTCTTTCATGTGAGATATATGATACAAAATTGATTTTAATAATGCATTACAAATACAGATATAAATGACCATTGTGTAAGTGTTTCATACTATCTATTCATTATTCTTAAGACAAATAAGTGTAATTTTTTCTTACTTTTTCTGTTATTTAATAATTAGATCCTTATGACTTTGTGACTCTCATTAGCAAGCAATTAACTAAAGACTTTTAAAAGTAAAAGCATAGGTGATAGCTCCTGAGGAAAGTATACTGTATGCAGGATATTATGTTTGTAGAGAAGAGGCAATTTACTCCAAGAGAGAGAGAGAGAGAGAGAGAGAGAGAGAGAGAGAGAGAGAGAGAGAGAGAGAGAGAGAGAGAGAGAGAATGGAGTAATAAAGAGCAGGAATGTTTTTCAGAAAATTTGTTTTCTTCCAAAACCATTGAATAAATGCACATTTATTTCTAGAGAAGTGTTTGTTTTACTTTTTGTAAATGTAACTTTTATTTACCAGATATAATTGTTGTCTTGGAGGTTTACTGCTGAATAAGCTCACCCTTCCTAGCTCTTCATGCACTCAGGCTGGCTGGTTCCTTTCAGCTGTTCTTAACTCAAATCTCCTCTCCAAGCTGGCTGATTCAAACTGACTTTCTTGGCTTTCACCAAATTGTTCTGCTTGGAAAAACTCCCTCTGAATTGCACAAACTGAATTTTGTACTGACACAAAAGTGTGTACTGACTGTACTGACTGCATGAACTGAAAGAAATTGCACAAACTCAAATGAACTGCACTGTATTCAGCTGAAATGCCCCAAAAGTCAACTGAATGCAACTCAATTAAACTCTGTTGCAGCCTGAGCACCACTAAGCTGCCCTCCCTGATCTCCTCTCCAAGCATGACTCATTCTGGGCTGCTCCTCAGTGGTCTCTCTTTCCAGTCTGTTCTTGTGTGAGTTGGGTGTATCTGACTAATTCTGACTTATTCTGTCAAATCTTTCTCTGACACACACTTAATTCTAATTCTAAATTATTGCATTCTAACATATTTATTTGAAGTTTACAATGATCAATACTATCTATATATACACATCTTACATAATATCTCTTAACATAAATATTAGAACAGCTAAAACTGACAGTGCTAATTAATTTTAATTGATAATTTTTTGTTTTGTATTAACAAATTAAAACAATAAATTTATTTGATTTTACTATTATTAAATTATTTAATAATTTCGTATAACATGTTATCTGTGAATTAAAACATTAATCAATAAACTAAGATATTTTTAGGTTCACCAACATTTATCATTTCATAATTGTGTGGACTGATACTCCATATCTAAGTGGGAAATTTCTAGACTAAAAGACAAACATGAAACAATTAAACAGTCATCTATGTCATGCTTGCTGATATAAGAAAGCATACATATTTATATACATGTAGATATATCTGTATATCTCTGAAAATTTTTAGTTTTTATTTCACCACCCACAGAATAATGTATTTCTTTATTTCAGTTTTTGGCTACATCAAATATGACTTTATTAAAATACTTCATCCACTTTCCATGTCAAATTCAAGGTTTATTTAAGAAATTTAACAGGTAAGTTCACCACTGTTATATAGAGATTTAGAAAATGAAATAATTTTGTAAGAAAACTTCTGAAAGCCAATGCCAAGGACTTAACATCAATTCATTGACATTGATCATTTACTTTGCATGAAAGCTCAGATAGAGTATACACAAAATAGCTTCCGTAACTGAAACCATAGACGAAATTGTGATAGTTTATGGGCCTGACCCCTGAGCAAAATAATCCACTAAAAAAAAAAAAAGAAAGAAAGAAAACAGAGTCTTTGGCTCATTTTTTACTTGCAGTAAGTGTTCTATGCTGCTAAGAGACCCTGTGTAAAGAAATTTCACAACTTCCTTCAATGTTCTTTTTACTTTTTTTCCCTTAAAATGTCTCCAAATCAAGAAATGAAATGATACTATTTTTTTCTTTATAACATATTCAGTTTCAAAAATTTTGGAACAAGATCCACAATGGAAAATGTTCAAACTTTATCCTCTTGATAGATACTAGATAGATATTTCAGAATAAGATCAATATGTCCTCACATTTAAATAGAACATCCCATTACATAGAGCCAGGCTGTCAAGTTTGGATTGCATGTATAATCTTCTTTAAAAGAATTAATGCTTCCAAATGAGTAAGATGAAACAAAGTAGAATATCATATTCTCATTGCCAATCTATCACTTCAAAGTAATACCTAGTCAGTCCATCAGCATCAAGAAGATAGGGACATCTGCTACGCTTCTCTGAGACAGCCTAATTTGCATATTTGTAAATATTAAATATAAATTTAGAAATTGATATTTCCCTTTTCTTTTTAAATGGTCATAAATCATTCACAAGTCTGAAAGTGCTGATCTGTTTCCTTCCCTGGTTCTCTAGAAGTAAAGCTGTAGCTTTAAAACATTCTGTGCTGTGACAATGTGCTCGGTAAGGAGCATCTTTTGATTTTCATCTCCACTTTCCAGTTAATAAACATGTTCGCAATTGTGTTTTCTCCAGTTTTGTCTATATGTATTATCAGACCCTGATTCTTTTTCAGTTTCCTAATCAATGTATATTTGTTATTTTTATTTTCTTATTTTATGCTTATTTGAAGCATTCATAGGATGTAGCACATTTTTAGGTTTAGTTTCTTAGCCAGAGTATGAAATGTGGCTTATATATTTTTTTATTTATCTTAGAAATTTTATCTTAGAAATTTTTTTTATTTTATCTTAGAAAAAAAATTCAGTCTTTTTATTTTCTCTAGCTTTGGATTGAATATATATATATATATATATATATATATATATATATATATATATATATCCACAAAGTCACTGACAGATACAAACACAGACCCAGATAGACACAGACACACACAGAGAAAGGCAGAGAAACAAGAAGTGGGGCTATCAAAATCATCATTTTTTTCTTTTTGCTTTTCTGAAACATCAATGGCCTTGCTGCCCAGAAGTGTACTATTATGGTGAACATGCATTAAACACTATAATTTATGCATGGACTAAACTTGAGAACTTAACCATGTTTACAAAATACATTGTTTGCAGAGGGAAGATTAGAGATTTTCATTTGCTATGCACCAATTTGTAAACTGATCACATTATATGAATATTACTTGCTATTTGTTCAAGAAATTTATGTAAAAATTGTGTATTTGTGTGTATGACTGTATGTCTGTGTTTGTGTCTCTCTCAGATTTCTAAGAAGAAGGGTAATCAATAATTTACCCCATGATTAATGAGACGGTGGCCATGGGCATCTTCTGTAGCTGAGGCTCATGCCAACTCCTACCACAGATGGTCTCGCTGACTCTGCCCTTAACAGTGTGAGCCTAACTTAATCTGTTTTATTTTTTACCATTTAGTTTCTTACAAGTTCCTGAAGCTATCTAAACTAATTCTTACCAATGATGGAACATTTTTATCTAGTTAATAGAATTTCTTCTAAGCCATGGTTAAAAGAATTTTTAATGTCTTTTAAGTTAGATAGAGATATCCTAAGTGAATATATTCTACTAAAAATAAGAAACATCAAACCAACAAACAAACAAACAAAAAAAAAAAAAAACACTATCAGCAGCAACAACACTTGCAATTGTCAGGTTATGAGTCTCTTGGTCTCCTTCTGACAAGTTTAATTAACTTCATTTGTTCCTTTCAAAACCAACCACTTTTAGTGTCTTTCCATTACACACAACTTAGAAAATAAAATGGAAAATTAAGTCATTAACAGAGGTCGCTCTTACAATTTTACATATATCACATCACTCTTTGCACAATTTTATAGCTGTAGCATAAACAAATGAGTACTATAGTAGCTCTTCATGTACTGTGAGCAGAAACATGAAAGACAGATTGACTTGATGATAAGCTTGAAACAGAGGTTTAGAATTTACTTAATAGCCTCTTTCTCTGTTGGAAAATGTTGAAATTTATAACACTGTAACATGTGTCCTCCAAAACTGGGGATGAGAGAGTTGATGTCATAATAGAAATCATATGTATTCAGTTATGCAGGCCATGCCTTGGTTGTGGCTGACAGACAATGTTGATTGCTCAATTAATATCACTCATAAAAGATTAGAGAAATTGGCTTTTAAATAAAAAAATAAGGCTTTTGATTTTTTATCTTGTCACATATTTTAAGAAATAGAAAGGCAGTTATTGAAAGCACGGTTTCTATGAAATTTTTGTGTGTTTTCAAGAATCTTTTCAGCCCTTGATGACTTTTATAGAAGCTAATAGGTGGTGGCAAGCCAAGGTGAGGCTAATTTTATCAAAAGATATGGGGAAAAGGGGGAGCAATTCATTTCTAGTCAATTCCCTTTCTACCTTATCAGACAAGCTAAGGACATTCATTCAATAATAAAAGATCTTAATGATTAATTTCTAAGAATGTTTTATAATTCAGATGGCTGTGCTCTACCCTGACTTCAAAAATGTCAACCTACTGGAATTTAGTAATTGTGTGTCTGCCATCTATGCATGTTGTAATAATAGCAGAACACCAGGACTTTACCTACTCAGGTTGACGAGATCTCTGGCTTATGCACACTAAAAGGATCCATCCCTACCTTCTTGCTCTTGCAGGTTGTCAGTGTCATGGCATTGTGGAACTGTCCTAGTGCAGCAGCAGGAATTTCAGCTGTGGATCTACCGAAAATTCTCTAAACTGCGAAAAAGAAACTAAAACAATCAGTTTATTAGCTTTTAGATTGACACCTATCACAAGCATTGAAAATTCAACACCCGTACATTTGCAAATGGAATGTAAAAACTAAAATATAATAGAAATATGTATACTAATGGAAACACCCAGGTTCTACACCTTTAACATTTATTCCCAAGAAGGTTTTAGCACAGAGCAACTCCATATGCTCTCACTCTGTTGTCATCTCTTTTGTGATATTAAAGAGTGGACAGGTCATAAGAACTGTGTTTCATAAGAACACAGCTATAATTTGAACAGACATTCTTAGAGTCAAGTGCATTAAAATGTAGAACACATTCCCAAGAGAAATACTCAATAGGGGTAATATATATGTATATTTCTATGTATCCATATATGTATAAAGGAAAATGGGTAGGTCAGCAAATGTAGGGAAATATATTCACAATAATTAAATGTTTTCTTCTTACACTAAGCCTTTTTTCTTTCGTCTCTAAGGTAATAGCTTTAAAAACCCGATTCAAAAAGACGTGAACGGCCCTAATTCTCTCAATGGTAGGGCTACTTCACCTTATCCTGGTTAGAACCAGTAAATAATTCTTAGCAGCATGGAGAAAATCCAGTTCAGTTTTCTGCATTCTAAATCAATCTCAGGTTGAGGAGAAGGTCCAGGCTTAAAAGTTATTACAACTCTACTGTTTTCTCTGATAAATTACATGAATAACATTTGAGACAATGCATTGTTAAATATTTATGTCTAGTACTATAGAACCAAGGAAAGCACAAGAAACCCTAGAAGAATAAATATATTTACCTAAATAAATTACTAAGACAAATATACTCCTATGTGCTCTGTACCAATAAACAGTAGGTATTCACTAAATTGTGGAATATAAATGGTTCATTTCCTCTAAATGTACACTGAAAGATCTATAACATGCTACACATTTCCTGTGCTTTGCATATATATTTCAATATTCATCATGAAAAGCCTTGCTTATGTGTCAATATACATTACTTTGCATATATTAAGAAAGGCTTTTTTAAAATTTTTAACATTACGGATGTTTTTTACTATGAAGGAATGCTTAGGTCTTATTTCATGATTAACCCTTTCACAGCTCATCCTTTTTTCCCTACATGACATTTGCACAAAATGAATTGCTTGCTTAGACACAGCTAACTAAATAAAAGCAGGCCAGGGCTGATAGTATGAAAAATGGATTTTCATTACTGTTTCATTGATTCTTGTAAATAAGGGCCTGAGGCCTGCTCCGAAAAGGCTGCAAACAGTAATAATTTAATCTGAGGTGACACAGACCAAAATGTATGTGGACAAAAATCATCCTTGAATATTAAACAACAGCCTCAAGACAGAGCAAAGTGTTGCGGGCGAATTTAAATGTATGCAGATCGGTGGGTAACATATTTAAAAACAGAAATTAAAGATTCCTGTCATAAATCACATTTGCTGCCGTGGATATGCCTTGTTATGCTGGCGTTTAAGGAAACCTGAAAGGTTAAGGCAGTGGGTGCATTAAATCGTACAAGGATAATTAATACTTTTCTTGTGGCTATTTATAAGAAATGGAAAATGTAGTCAGATCAGCTGTGGCACTGGAGTAATTTGAGGGGGAAGCAATGAAAGCGTGCGTCAATAGTTTTAACTGGACAAATCTCAAATGCTTAATGATGCTGTGTCCCAATTTGGAAGCCATTTGAAGTTGTGTGTGTGTGTGTGTGTGTGTGTGTGTGTGTGTGTGTGTTCAATTAGATAAAATATAATTTGTCTCCCATATTCCTCAGATTGCTCCAGAAAAAGGAAAAAAATGTTTTCATATTTTTCCTAGTAATTATATCTCAGTCACCTGAGTGTTAGATGCTATATAAAATAAGCAGTATTGCTGGCACAACACATTATGAATTCTGCCTTCCACAATATCTCAAAAATAAGTAAAATCATTTCTTTTTGAATGACTAATTCACTTGCAAATGTGATTAGTAGGATCAGAGGACACTCCTATCCCCAGTGGAAAAACCTACCTTTGTTTCCCAATACTTAGGTTTATGATCACTCCATTAGTTAAAAAATTCTCCTGTTCACATCTTGTGTTTTCTATCTGTATACTAAAACTAGTGCTTTTTATTAGCATCATGCATTATGAAAGTCCTCCAGAAGGCAGCAGGCATATGCCGCCAAACCCTCAGAACCTGAAAGGCTCATTTGTCTTTCATTGCTGCCTTCATACTATTCTTTGAGCTGAGAGAATCGGTTATCATTTAGAAGGGAAACTATCTTATTATGACTAAAATTGTGTCAATACAATAAATGCATCATTAGTGCAAAATATAATCCCTTTTGTCCACTAATTGGTTTCAAAATGATAGCTTGACTTCTGTAAATCAGGAGAAACCTCTTTGATTTTACTACAGAGTTGCTATGAAATAAATTAAAATGTTTCCTAAAAATCAACAAAAATCGTACAGAGCAAACTTGTAGTTTCAAGGGCCTTTCATACATTTATGATTCAATTGCAACTAGGAATCTTCATTGAAAAGCCCAAATAATCATTAAATACAATGGAAATTTCAACACATTTGACATAAACAAGCAACAAATTCATGGCTAACATCATGTTGAGCTGCACCGTGACATATTCTATATTGGCCTTAGAGACTATTTGGCTGGCACATCAATAGTTCTTTAAGTGAGATGAGTCAGAAAACCTCGTTCACTCACCATTGATAGCCAACACTGAAGTGAGGTGATAAAAACATTTTCACATTAACACTTCTGCCTAACAGTGAGGTCATTGGGTATAGCGAACCTATGCATCCTATTTTGCGTTAGAGATACTCTTACAGATCTGTATGGCTCTCAGCATTAATTTCACATCCAAATGTTCCACGATGCTTCTGAATGAGTGAAAATTATTCTACTGAAAGCCATGGGTTTGTTTTAAAAATTGAACATGCCTGTTCAAAAAAAATCAATCACAAGTGTGAACTGGGAAAAAAACAAAACTGAAGAGCAAGCAAACCTCAGGCTGGATGAAAGAAATCTTTCTTCATAACATCTGCAGGTCTGTAATTGCTCAACCCTTTGCTGTGACTCAGTGTCCCGAGACATTGCCTCATAGGTAGAAGATGAACATCAGTACATCTGGCTTGAAAATAATTTGTGAGTAATGCTTCCATTGGCCAATGGTCTTTCCAATTTGACCCAAAAAAATGTATGGCTTTTGGGCCTAAAATTTCTGACACCCTTAATCCCATCTTAGCCTTTGAAGTTCAGACGTATGACACCCTAAAACTGAAAGGATAAGGGGGCAAGGCCATGGGGAGAATGGGGTACTTCCTTCAGAATATAACCTCAGGCACCCTAAACATAACCATCTGCTTAAGAATGACTGGTTCTGTTCTAGAGGCACTTTTATGAAAGAGTATAAGAGAAGGAATTAACGTGTAATTTAACAAAACTGATTATCTGTATGTCTGTATTTCTGTAGGCTGGACCTTAAGTCATTTTAATCTTTGCTAATAATTAATGTCCTGTTCATCAATTTGGGGAAAAATTTTAAAATTCTCTGGCAGATTGTTTTAAATTTCTGTGCAAGGCTATTTTCAGTTTTCAGCGTTCCTTTTAGCTATTGGTATTAAACATACATAACACATTTCCCTGGAAGCAGATATAACCCAGCTGTTAAGGATAAGATAGGAGAAACAGACTAAACATGAATTGCAAGTGTGAATTTTTCTTGAAGAGAAAGCCTTTGTAAGCTATGTTGCAAGGCACTGGATCTAGGGAATAACATTTTAAACATCACTATCACTATTGCAAGATAGTCAAATCTTTTGCAAGAGGTGACATATTTTTTCTATGTGACAGTAGAATAGTGTCTAGACTGCTATCAAGAGTGACTTAACAAGAATAGTGAAGCAACTTCAATGTGCAAGTACTGGCATGTCTAGAAATAGGGTTTGTTTATAGGACAAAATGTAAATATGTCCTAAAATCCACAGTTTAAAGGTATAAGGCAAGTGTTACCACTAGAATATGCCACAGTAGCCTCAATAGGAGTGAAAAATATACATATAAAAAGGAAGCTAAAGAAGTAAATATAAAAGAATAGTTCATATTTATTAATTTCTTAAGACCCATCACAGCTCCTGTGGGTGTGTTATTTCTTGACAAAGAAATACATCTACTGTGTATGAGTACTAAACCCTGGAAAATATCATGAGTGAATGTAGCATATGGACTTGCAGGCATTAATGGCTACTGCCCTGATATATTACTGCAAGATGAAATGACTCTAAAGTACCACTAATGTCCCATCATGGCAAGCATAGTGAACACCAATGCATTTACATCATCACAGAGACAAATGAATTGCCTTTAAATGTATCATCAATTGTGAACTTCATAATTTGTAATAACTGACACAGCTTTTGATGTCATGTTAAAGAAATATACAGAAGAAGATGTGGCTTCCAGGTTTCCACATACCTTTCAGCAGGAAGAAAGAAACAGCATCATTTCAGAGTTGCGAATGTGCTTTTGCTTATATTTGGAGTAAATTTTTAGGAAAAATGGCTTAGCTGATAGTGACTCTTGGAACATAAGCTTAATTATTTTAGTTTGAGCCCCAGACAGGCTAAATTAGAGTATTATTTTAATATTTAGTGTGATAATTTTCTCTAATTCCTGCATTTTTAATTATATGAAAAATATTATGGTAAAGCCACAAGTTAAATTTATTATAAATATTTTTTAATTAATCAAGTTCAATAATGACTTATTGAACACAATGCCAATATTTTAAAGAAAATGACTCATTTGATGCTAGAAGGGTCTCTTTCTGTCAAACTTTACAGCACTTCCATTGACTTTTCTGAATGTAAGTTTTTTTATGAGCACCTATAAATGTGACATTTCTCTATAGGACTGTGAAAGATTCAGGAGATTTTCTATTATTTGAGTTACCACTAAAAAAAGATTTAGAACCAAAACTTTTCTGTATTGGTTCCCTAAAATTTCCTTCAGATTCCTCTTCCTCTAAATGGCTTTGTGAGCTAAGGATTAAACTTAAACATCACATTAGCTGCATTTCCTGAACTTAAATAGGCTGCAGGTCAGATCAGGGCAAGGCTGACTTGGAACAGACTCCTTCTTCTTCTTCTTTCCTCTCCCATTTAGGATGAGTTATGGAGAGTGCTTGTAGGTTGACACTGAACATTAGTGTCCTATCTCCAACTTGAAATCTACCAGATGCTTCAACCTGAAGTCTTCAAACTCTTTAAGTGAACCTTGTTAGATGTCAGATGTCACCAAAATCTCAGGAGCCCCCCAAAAAAACCTGGATGACATATGCGACATTTCTTCTATACCCACAGATAACAACCCCAGGCTCCATAACACATTCACTTCTCTCATTCATTTCTGCTACAGCCTGAAGCCAAATTACCATGAACTCCCATCTGATCACATGCAACAGCTTTCTCAGACCTTTCCCAGTAACATGTCCAAAAACTTGTTTCTAGAAACTTTCAATTTATTGCCTTTATTACTCTTTCTTTGTAAAATATCTTACTTATTCATTGAAAACTTTATACAGGCAAAAAAATGTATTTTGGTCATATTAGTACCTTATTTCTCTTTTCAACTCTGTCCAGAATCCACGCACTGTACATTCCCCCTCAGATTTTACCTGCTTAAAATGTGATTTTAGAACCCACAGAGTTCAGTTAGTGCTAATCATATGCAAAGGTGTTTAGGAATGAGATATGGCTTAACTACCAGGCATCATTCCCTTAAAATAGATGAAATCTTTTTATCCTAGTGAACAGTTCTTAATAACTCCTCAACTAGAGATAGAGACTGATGTTCCCCCTCCATGCATGTCAGAATGTTGATTGTCTTGTTGTTGGGCATCTTATATGTGCAATTACTACTGTTGTTCATGAGTATAATGGTTCTGACAAGGCAATGTTTAGCTCAAGAACTCTAAGAGTATTTCTTAGACCCTCTCCTTTTCCTCTTCCTGGATCTCCCTTGAACCTTTGACAAGAAAGTATATGGTATAGCCATCCTGTTTATGGCAGAGAATTCAACAGACACTTACTGTCTACATTGTAATTAGTTATGAGCCTGTGTTGTTTACTGAACAAAGACTTATCTTAAGGTGATGACAGAGAACTTCACAAATCTGTATACATACATATACACATATGGACATATATACATGTATACTTAGTTTATGTGTACATATATACATAAATGTATATAAATATGTATGTTTATATGTAATACATGTACACATATATGCATATATTATATTTATATGTACATGTTATATACATACACATACATATATATGTCAACTATGACCATTAATATTGCAGATTAATGTTAGTAGGTACACATTTAGAACCTATAAGTTCTCCATCTGAGAGTTAAAATGATGCACACAGCAGAAGAAAGTTGATTAAGTTGTTTTTTCCCCTAATAATTAGTTCTATTCTTTGTAAAATAAACTGGAACTGTATCTTACAATGGATTCAATGGATTCAATTACATTTTGAACAATTATTTTATATCTATTACTCCTTCAATTTTTGTCAATCTTTTGTCCTTTTGAGTCTGGCAAAAATTGAGCTTTTACTCCCTGTATGTTACTAATAAGTTGAAAATAAATGTTTTCCTACAAGACCATTATAGAAAACATTTTTGAGATATGGGGTTTATTGGTGATGGATACAATAATCACAACATGGTATGAGATTCAGAGATAGTATGCTGTGTACTTAAACACCATTCCATCATCTATATCTAACAATGAGTCATTTTGAGACAGTGGTAAATAATGGAAAATATAAAGAATAATAGCCCTTCATAAATCACCAGAATGGCTCCCCCCTCAAAATATATATTCTATTAAAGAAAATCATTTGAAAGGATTATATAAAACACAGAAATTATTCCCTGTATTCGTTAATTTAAAAACATCCATTTGAATATTACCTATGCATGCAAGCATGAATGTTTGTATAAATATAGCTAAACTTCCTGGAGGTTAAGTGCGAATTCTATTAGGCAAAATTACTAAGTTTGTATGTTATAATATTATATAGGAGTATTTTGTTGATTCTTTAACTCAAATCAACTTTTCAAATAATACTAATATTAAAACCTACTAAAATAACTTGAAAGACTTAAAGTTTACTTAGACTTACATGTAACTCCAAGTCAATTGCTTAAATATGAAAAGCTCAACATGTCAAAAATCAGATAAACATTTCTATTAACATATTTAAAATCTGGCTAATGTTGTAAATAGAACTGCTATTTCATTGAATGCCTATCTTTTAGCAGGAACTGCTAGCAGAGGATATTAGCTCACACAATAAAATATGTATTGAGTTATGCGCCATAAAATAAAGAGTTAAGAAACAAATATGAAGGATACAGAGAAAGGATGAGATATTGAATTAGTTGGAATGTATGAGCAGTATCTTTCTTAGAAAAGCTTCTTTTGCAGATATCAATACTAGCAGTTCAGATGGTAGCAGTAAAAATTATTATGGACAAATATGTGTATCCTGCTAAAAATACTCGATCATTCTTCTTAGGAATGCTAATTCCTAAGATTGCTAATTCCAGATGTCCAGTTACTGATGTTCTTCTATGTTTGCTTCAGTCAATCAGCTCCTTTACTTTTACAAGAGTGTCTTCCTTATTTGAATATAAAAAATGTGTGGCTTAGTACTGGTATGGCCAGAAGGAAACATGCTCACATGACACCTGCCTTTCCTAGTCAAGAAGGTCCCCCTTTTAATGAACCTTTTCTGTGAACACCTTGAGATGTCAGCCATTTATTTTGTCTTGGCAGACATTGTTCCAATAAATAAATTAATTAGGTATGTGTTACTGCACTACTACTTACCCTTCCTTTATTATTTCATTTAATTGGAGAATAGTGTGATATGAGAGATACACTGATGTCAAAGTGACAGGACTGAACCTTTGGCTGAAATATGACTGGGCTCAATTATTCTCATATTCTGAAAAACATTATTTGAGGGGATAGCCGATGTTTTTGTTTCCCTAGAAGAGACTAGAATTCAGATCATTGAACCAAATACAGAGAATATGATAGCACTGGCCTGGGCAGGAATCATTTGATCCCCTGAGAGCCCAAACAAGAATAAAATAGGAAGGAGAGCAAAGGCAAATTCTCTTCCTGTGTTGGATCAGCAGTTCTTTCTCAGCCTTTCAGACTGGAGCTTCTGAACCTATGGCCTTGAAAAATCTGGGTTTATACTAACACTTTCCTCTCTCCCCTGCCTTATTCTCTGACTTTTGAACAGGAATCAAGAACTCAAGAACTGAACCATCTGCTCATATAGCTTTCAAGCCTGCAGACATGGACTAAATTGCATCAGTGGTTTCATGGTTCTCCAGCTAACAGATGGCACATGGGGAGGCTTCCAGGTCTCCACAATCAAGGGACCTTTTCTATTCTCTCTCTTCCTCCCCAAAATATCAAATAAATTCATCAATATCTTTCTGTTTTATTTTTATCATACAGTTTCTCAAAAGCAGATATTTCCGCTGTTAGCGTAGATATGTATATATGAATTTTACTCATTAATACTAAAACTGATTTACCACTATAAAATATTAAGTATGAAAATTCATTGTAATGACTAAAGTATCAACAAATCAGGATCATAAAAATGTAAGTGCAACTTACAAATCCCCATTGTTTTTTCAGAACTAAAATTTGAAGAACAAAGCAGAGAAAAAAAATTTGCTTAAGGGCACAAGACTAAAAGCTATAACCAAAGTTTTGGTTATTTTTAATAATTTGTTTTTTGATATTGGTTCCTTTTTCTTTCTTTCTTTCTTTCTTTCTTTCTTTCTTTCTTTCTTTCTTTCTTTCTTTCTTTCTCTTTCTTTCTTTCTTTCTTTTTCTTTTATCTTCCTTCCTTCCTTCCTTCTGTCCATTCATCAGATTTTTCTTCTTTGAGAAAGCATCGTGAGTTCATTAGGAATGATTTTGAGCCATAACTTTGCTCCCTGTACCTTCTATTAACTGAAATTACATGTGTATGCCGAGACACTTGGTTTATATGATTAAAGGGATTGAACTCATGCATGCTAGGCCAGCACTCTATGAACTAAGCCATTTCAGTAAATTAACAGCCAGCCTTTCCTTTCCAATGTCTTTGAGAATTCTGTACACTAGAACCCAATTTGCACCACTCATTCCCATTCCACTTTCCTTTCCAATTCTTTCGGTGCTCCCTAAATCCCTTTAAAATTCAGAGCCACATATAAAAGCCATATTCATTAGGATTGTCAAAATCCAAAACAAAGCACCAATACCGTCATCAACAGCAACAAAAAACAAAAAATAAAAACCACAGAGAATGAAAAAAACTAGGATCCAGTGTGTGCAGACATAAGTTCCTTTCTACCAAGTCCAATTATACAGCTGCTGCTTATTTCCAAGATAAAAATCCCACTCCTGAACCATTAGGGACAGTTACACGGGAAATCTACTTAGTGTTGCTCATAAGTTCAATGATTACCTATCCTTTGGGGTTGGATAACCTCTCAGAGGGTTGTCCCTGGCAAAACTGATCTCTCTCAGCAGTAGTAGCAGTGGCGGGAACTTCTGAATATTCCCCCAACCACAATAGCATGTCAACTGATGTTCTTATTCATTTCTTGTTTAGTCAACCATATTTTTGAGAGGTCATGAGTGCAACTTCCCTATTCTAGCTCACTTCTCCAAGTCCTGTGACTGAAGTATATGGTATCTTCAAAAACAGGGTTTTTATCTCTACATTCTAAAAGCACATACAGAAGTGGAAGCAAATACATATTCTTCAAGAAAGGTTACAGTGAGAAAGAAGGGTACAGAGATGGCAATTGAGGTGCTCTAGGTGATAAACAGATTCACCACTGGAAAGCTGGATCCTGGCCTGAGATCTTGCTTGCTTGAAAGGTCTCTAAAGGGATCTTAAGTATCTTAAGGCTTTGGGAAAGCCTTTCTCCTGAGTGTGAATACCTGTCAACCACTTTTTTTTATTTGATATATTTTTATTTACATTACAAATGATTTCCCCTTTTCTGGCCCCCCACTGCCCAAAAGTCCCATAAGACCTCTTCCCTTCCCCTGTTCTTTCATCCACCCCTTCCCACTTCCTTGTTCTGGTTTTGCCTTATACTGCTACTCTGAGGCTTTCCAGAACCAGGGGCCACTCTGCCGTTCTTCTTGTATATCATTTGATGTGTGGATTATGTTTTGGGTATTCCAATTTTCTAAGCTAATAATCCACTTATTAGTGAGTGCATACCATGATTGATCTTTTGAGACTGGGTTACCTCACTTAGTATGATGTTCTCCAGCTCCATCCATTTGTCTAAAAATTACATGAATTCATTGTTTCTAATGGCTTAATAGTACTCCATTGTGTATATATACCACATATCTTGCATCCATTCTTCTGTTGAGGGATACCTGGGTTCTTTCCAGCTTCTGGCTGTTATAAATAGGGCTGCTATGAACATAGTGGAACATGTATCCTTATTACATGCTGGGGAATCCTCTGGGTATATGCCCAGGAGTGGTATAGCAGGATCCTCCAGAAGTGATGTGCCCAGTTTCCTGAGGAACTGCCAGACTGATTTCCAAAGTGGTTGTACCAATTTGCAACCCCACCAGCAGTGGAGGAGTGTTCCTCTTTCTCTACATCCTCGCCAACACCTGCTGTCTCCTAAATTTTTAATCTTAGCCATTCTGACTGGTGTAAGGTGAAATCTCAGAGTTGTTTTGATTTGCATTTCCCTAATGACTAATGATGTTGAGCACTTTTTAAGATGCTTCTTGGCCATCCGAAGTTTTTTGGGTGAAAATTCTTTGTTTAGCTCTGTACCCCATTTTTAATAGGGTTGTTTGGCTTTCTGGGGTCTAATTTCTTGAGTTCTTTGTATATATTGGATATTAGCCCTCGATCTGATGTAGGGTTGGTGAAGATCTTTTCCCAATTTGTTGGTTGCGATTTGTCCTTTTGATGGTGTCCTTTGCCTTATAGAAACTGTACTTGTCAACTTCTTAATACCTCCTTATCATTTGTATTTTCTTGTCTCCTTCTATCTTGAGAGTAACTTTGTTTTCTTATAACTTTAATTTGAAGCCTCTAAAAATGTTTTAAAATTCAAAATACATCAATCACTATAAATCTATTTCAGTACAGAGTGTCTGGTGAATGAAAGAATATCAAAATTGTTTTCAGTAACAGGATAAATTCAGTTTTTTTCCCTCTCCTCATTCTTGGCTCTAATAATTCCAATATTTGATAATAAAAATCTGCGTTTTTGACCCAGCTGGTTCCATAATTACTTGGAATATTCAGCTCCTTTTATTATGCTTAATCATTATTATGTGGTATTCTTATCCTGGTTGTTATCAGAAGGTTTTCATTATTAAAATTGTAAGTCTTAATAGAATAGACTTAATTAATGTTTTATTTTTCACATTTCTTGGTCTTAGCCTCAAGTAAGGATCCTTTTCCCATTCAAGTAAACTTGTTTCTCAAAGGTAATTTTGCTGTTACTGGTCCTTAGGTTTTTCATGTTTTGGACTTGGCCTTTTTTATTTCTCCCACCTATATTCATTCTGTCTCATTTCTCCTTTGATTTTTAACATTTGCCTTTGAGTAAAACATAAAACTTTCTGGAGTTTAACTTTAATGAATCAAAGTTTTACTGTTGATTAAAAATAAGTTCATTGGTATTTTGAACCACCTTAGAGTTAGTTCTACATTTCTTTTTCTTATGCAGGATTTTGAGATCTTGGATTGTTCTGTTTTCACACACACTTCACCTGTGGTGAATAGATAATCAATGAGATAACAGGTCATTAAAAATTGCATGTTTTCTTGGTATTGTTCTAATACTTTTGTATTGTTTTCTTCGCCACTGTAATTAGATTTCAACAGGGGATAATTTGCCCTATATAACGAGGAATGCATCTGTTTATTTGCCATAATATATGGTGTCATAGAGTTGGTAGTTTGGTTTTTTTTTCCCTCTCTATTATCCAGTAAGAAGGAAACTTTGTTTGATCAGTGTGCTAGATACTAAAGTATTTTGGAGATGTTAACTGTGGATGCATCCAGCCTTTTCCATATTAGTTATGATCAGAACTTCCAAAATTATTTGTATTCAGATCCTGGCAAGTTCTTTCTTAGGTGGGTCAGAAATTTGACTCCTGTTCTCATTAACAAAGATGGGAACAGTTAGAGAGTGGACACTGTTAGTAAACATGTGTTGAGAGCTTGTCACAAGATACATAAGCAACTAGTGGGAGCCCTATACTTTGATCTTACCACAAACTCTCAAGGTTTATAACTGAAATCCTTTTCTACTCTTAGGATATAAGAAGCATGAGGTTAGAGATATTAAATCTTTTCCCCTGAAGACCATGTGGCTTTGGAGTGCAGAGTTTGGACAGAACCATGTGCTTAGTAAATAAACCATTTCTCCCTGCTTACAATTCAATTAAAATCTTTTGAAGTTTAATCAGATTATCCTTCCTGTGTTTTTCACAAATAAAATCACCCCTTCTGCTTTAATGTCTTGTTAGTCATTCCCATGGCTCATTGAGAAGCGTTAAAGCAGAAAGACAAATTTCAAAACTACCTTTCCCAGAATAAAATGCTCTGAGTTAAAAAAAAAAAAGGTAACAGTTATAATACCAACTTCCCTGACTTTCAAGTCACTTGTTTCTACCTTTTTGACAATAAAGGGAAATTGAATTTTTTATTCATGTTCGTATTTCTCAAACTTCTTTACCAAATTACCTACAAAGAATCAAACCAAAAAAAAAATCACTTTAGAAACAGTTTGAAATGTGACCCAGCAAATTATTGACTTCTTTTTAAATATTACTTTAATTCTTAAAATTTTATATATCTCTATCTCTATTATCTATCTCTATTATCATGTTCATTCACCACTGCTTTCCATTAGCTTACCCTAGTGTTCGCCACTTGACCCCTCCCAATTATTATTAACCACCTGAGTTCAACTCACATAGCTACCATGTGCATCTATCTTTTCCCATCCAATGGGGCATACATAATTTATAGTGACTATATCTATGCATCTATGGTTCTATGCATCTGTGTATCTATGGATCTATGTAAGCATACATGTTTGTATGTAAGTATATATCTATCTATCTATCATCTATCTATCATCTATCTATCTATCATCTATCTATCTATCTATCTATCTATCTATCTATCTATCTAGTATTCTCAAAGAATAGTGACTTTTTTCCCTCAGTAGCTGTCAAGTGCCAATCACTTTTTAGCTAGGAGTAAAGAGTTATTAGACCCCATCCGCACTGGAATTTTGGCTGTCTTGATCTTCAGCAGGTAACCAAAGCTCTTTTGACTTGATGCATCCAATATCTCTGTCATGTGCAGAAGTCATCAAAATCTGGTAGAACCTCTACATGTGGAAACACAGTCTCACAATAAACTCTGGTTTCTGATTCTTTCAATCATCTATTCCCACTTCTGCAATGATACCTGAGCCTTAGCTGTAGGAATTCTGTTGTAGATATATCAGTTGGGCTTGGACTCCAGAACACTGCATTTTGATCTGTTGTGGTTTGCTCAATGGATTCCATCTCTTGAAAGAAGACATTCCTTTGAAAAAGAGAGAGAACTGCATTTGTCTGGCTTGATATAAGGGAAGAATGTCAGAACTAATTTTTAAAGGCATTATTTTATATTTAAAATGTGATCAAGGAAATTTTAAATAAAAATTTATGTTGGCTATGAAATATTTACATGGCAATATAGAGTTTTTCATTATATTCTTACTTATATTTCTACAAATACTGGTTGAAAAATATGTGCTGCATTGTAACTTAACTATTTTTATCTGTGTGTTTGTTTCCTCAAGAAATTAATCCCACATGGGCATATTGTTTGTACTTTACTTCCCATGGTGATGGTGCACAGTAAATATTCATGTACATATAAGTGCCCTAGATCAAATGTCCAAGGCATTTCATTATCTTAATTAAGAATCTTACCTGTTAATATGCATATCAGTGTTTTCCATCATTTTATTTGACTGTTTCATATATCATTTTCAAAGTGTCATTAATTTTCTACTCCTTTACCCTACAATGGCATGTCTATTTTATTGAAATAGCGTAGTTTTATTTTTCTCTGTGTTTTGTATTTTAGTTACTGAAATTAAGAACTTTGATTTTGACTAATGAAGGTTATTTTCCATTAAATAAGAAATGTATTTGGAAGATATTAGCCTTTGCTCTGGGGTTAAGGGATGTTATCCTATATGAGTGTTTAATCAAAGATCAGTGCATCTGTGAAATAGCATTTCTGTTTTTTTACATTTCAGTGTAAGATTACCCTTAAATCATCGTTTCTTTTCTTTTCTTATATCAAAAATAATTTTTGAACCAATATATTCTAATCACTGTTCTTTTTCTCACCAATCTTCTTCCAGATACTCTGAACTTCCGTAATTGTCCAATTCCAATCCCTACTGTTTTGTCTCTATTTCTCTGTCTCTCTGTCTCTCAAAAACAAACACATACTTAAGGAAAAATAAACCAGAATTTAAAAACAAACAAAACAAAACTAGAAAAAAAACAACAAAAACAAAAGATACACACACACACACACACACACACACACAGCTTTAAAATCACAAAATCAGAAACTATACATAATGTGCAAGCAAAAGACCAGTAAAATTTAAATATGCCAAAACAAAGTAACATGAGACTAAAAGAAAACCTACAGGAATTGCACAGAGTTATTTTTGCATTTCTCATCTACTCCTGCTAGGCATAGGAACTATGCTTTTAAACCTGGTTTACATAATCAGTGAGACATCATTGGAGAAAACTAGGTTTTTTCCCTTGGCAAGTAGTTGTCAGTTAAAGAGAACTTCTTCGGTGGGAATGGATGCTATTGTCCATTTTATCCTCTCAGGGCTGGGAGCTTGTGTACTTGAGCCTGTAAAGATCCTGTGGATGATGCCTCAGAGTTTTTGAGTTCATATATGTGTGTAAGACACTGTTTCCTTGGTGTCATACATCACCTCTGCCTATTTTGCCCCTTCTTCTACATACCTCCCTGAACCCTTGGAGAAGGTGCCTAATGAAAACCTTCCATTTAGGACTGCATGGTCCAAACTCTCTTTCTCTCAACACATTGTCCATTTCTGCATCTCTGTCTCAGTTTCCATCTTTCACAATAGGAAGCTTCTGTGATGATGGCTAAGGAAGACACTGAGCTATGGGTATAGCAAAATGCAATTCAGCGTCATTTCTTTTCTATGGTACCATAAATCATCTTTAAATTCTTATGCTAAAACCAGCTATTAACCTCTCTATGTTTATCCCTGCTCTTATCTCTGTGGCTGTGTGCATCAGTCTCAGAAGTTTTTAGATGTGTGACTCATTCCTACCTCCTGGTTTCTTCTCAGCGTACCATCCCACATTTGACTGTGCAGTTCTAGTCATTTTTCCAAATAGTGTTATATTAAATCATTATAAGGAATTGCAAATAAATAAAAATATGGCGTTACCTGTGTAATGTGGTTTTATTATTAATATGATGATATTTCTGCACTGGTTATTTAGGTCTTTTTTAAAAAAATTACTTTATGTACTTACATTCTAGTCATTGCACCCTTTCAGTCCTCTCTCCCTCTGTTCCTCATCCCATTACTACACCTCCTTACCTCTGAAAGGGTGCTCCCTTCCAACAGGCCTCTCCTTTCCCTGGGCCCTCAAGTCTCTTGAGGATTAAATGCACCTTCTCTCACTGAGACCAGACCAGCCAGACCTCTGGTACATATATGCCAGGGGCCTCTGACTAGCCTATGCATGCTCCTGGTTGGTGATTCAGTCTTGGGAGGTTTCTGAGGTTTGGTTTAGTTGAGACTGTTGGTCTTCCTATGGGGTCACTCTCCCTTTCAGCTTCTTCAATCCTTCCTCTATTTCAACCATAGGAATCTGAGACCTCAATCTAATTATTGGGGGTAAGTTATCAGCTTCTGTCTTAGCTGCTGGTATGACCTCTCAGAGGAGAGCCATGCCAGGCTCCCGTCTCTAAGCACAGCATAGAATAGTAGTGTCAGGCCTTGGTGTCACCCTATGAAATAGATCCCAAGTGGGGCCAGTCACTGAAAAACATTTCCTTCAGTCTCTTCTCCATTTTTGTCCCTCAGAAAATTGGAAATAGTTCTATGGGAAGACTCAGGTATACAACTCTTGGGCATATATCCAAAAGACACTTACCATACCTCAAGGACACATCTTCCACCATGTTCATAATAGCCTTCTTTATAAGAGACAGAAGCTGGAAACAGCCCAGATGTCCCTCGACCTAAGAATGGATATGCATAATGTGGTTCATTTACACAATGGAATACTATTCAGCTACGAAAAACAAGGATAGCATGAATTTTGTAGGCAAATGGATGGAACTAGGAAGTATCATCCTGACTGAGATAACCAAGACCCAAAAGGACATGCATGGTAGGTACTCACTGAAGAATTGGATATTAGCTATAAAGTTCAGGATAACCAGGATACAACCTACAGTCTGTAAGAAGTGTAACAAGTAGAAATGCCCAAGTGAGGAGGCTCAAATCCCACTTAGAATGGGCAATGAAATCATGACTGGAGTCAGAGGGATGGAATGACCTGGGCTGGAGAGGGAGGAGGAGGGGAAAGGGGGAGCAGGATCAGATATAGGAATAGGGGTCAGGAGAAAAGCCCAGAGTGCTAAGAGAATAAATGGAAATAAGCAGCTTCAGTGGGGTTAGAGGTAGATGGAGGGTTAGAAAGCAACAGAGACCCAGGAGGTGAGATACTCCCAGTACTCATTGGGGGTGACCTTCGCCAAAATGCCCAACTTACAGAAAGGGAACTTCAAGAGTCTACCTCCAGTAGATTGTGCCTCAAGTGGAAGGACAGGCTCACTAACCCACAGTCAAAATTCCTGACCCAGAACTGTTCCTGTCTCAAAAGAACTGCAGGGATAAAAATTTGGACCCTTTTTTTAAGCTACAAATTTGCTTCTTAGTGCAAGCTCGAATGAGCAAGTTCCAATTACTATATTTTTTTTAACGTTTTATTGGTTCTTTGTGAATTTCCCATCATACACCATAATCCCACTCATCTCACCCTCCCCTTGTATGTGCCTTTCAACCTTGCAACCTCCCTACCAATGGAGAAAAAACATCTTCTTGTGAAAGCTGTAGTATATCACAGTCTGTACCACAGCATTTCCTTTGTCTATATTTATTTCCTTGTCCTCTTCTTTTTATCCCTCTTCTTCCCTTCTTCCTCCTCCTCCTTCTTTTTTATTTTTTGCAATGACTCTTTGGTCTGGTATAAGGCAAGATGGCTCACCAACAAAGTGTGCTGCAACCAGGGCCAGCTTTTTTACCAGGCTCTATTACCACCATAGCAGGAGAGCATACCCTGACCCTCACCAGCTACAGTGCTTGGAAAAGCAAGCCCTGCATCTTGCCAGGGCAGCACAGTAGAGTACCTGGGTACAGAGGTTGTGAGGTGTCTCTGAGGGCATGAACATTTCAAGCAAACTCTGCCTCCTGTCTGCTGGGCAATGTGGTACCTTCCTCTTCTCCTTTTTCCCTCACCATCTCTGGCAGGCAGGAGAGCTTGGCTCAGCGTCTTAAGAGTGGGAGAACTGGTCATGTTCTTCATCAAGAGCAACACTTGGAAGAGCAGGCCCTGGACTTCTCCTAGGCAGCAGAGCCCTGGTGCTGCAGGGCCACAGACCCAGACTTGATACCTGGTGGCATCACAGGCCCAGAGCCTACCATGATCTCAAGTGAAATCACCAACTACTCACATCAGGCTGTTCCTCACTACCCTCAAGTTTCCAGTTCTGCCTCTCTTCATTGAGCCCACATTCTTCTCTTTCTTTTTCTCTTCCATTTCTCCACTAGTTACTCGTTCTATTAGTGGCTCTTGGGATCTCTCAATGCCTATGTTCTATTAGTGGATCTTGGGATCTCTCAATGTTTTCTCAGGTATGCTCTGCTCCATTCATGTACTATGATGTAGAGTAATGTTCATGTCCAGCATGGTGTGTCCCCAAGGCCAATATGGCACTGGGCTGGTGGTCATATCAGACTTCCTTCCTTTCTGGGCCCTATGGTATCAGTCTAATGGTCATTGTCTTGGGCTCATTACTTGCCATGCCTGTCTAAGTAGCTGCCTGCCAGGGGTGTCTGTCTCAGGCTCACTCCCTCTGAGACCCTTAGTTCCAGTGGGGTTCTTTTTGTCTCTAGGTTGCTACTTATCCTGGGACACCATAGATGCCTACTGTTGCTAGACTGATTGTGTTCCTCAGGCTTGCTTTCCCAGGGAATATTGGGCTACTCATAATTCAAAAGTTCATAGGTCAGAACACTAAGCATATCTGTCCTCTGTGCCACCAACTGATGCACATGAGTCACAGCAGCCATACCTGTACTGCCTCTATGGACAGGTTCTCTATAGTGTCCAAAATTGATTCAAAATCAGCTAATCCATCTAATTAGCCTTTTGTTCAAAGTTGTTTTTTCTGTGCTGTTCTTTTTTAATTATTACATAGATCAATATTCATCTTATTTCTTTTGATTATATTGTGCTGGTATTTTTGTTCAAGATTGTATTTACTTTGTCTATTTTCTTAATAATAAATTAGCTTGGGGCTTTACACCATTGGAATGTGTTTATTTATGTCATACAAGAAAACAGCCCACTATGATATCAACAATAATGTCAACTTCATTTTCTTCCCTCATTCTACAAAGCAAAATAATTTCTAAAAATTTTATCCCAAATTCATGCCCTTCCTATGTGTGACCATACTATTAACTCTTTCTAATTATTTGACTATTAAAATATAAATATACTAAGATGAAGATTTCCCCAACCTAGGTTACATTATCATGCCATAAAGACAATTTGTTGCTTAGACTAAAGTCACATGAGAAGCATCCAATAGCTGTTTCTAGCAGCATTAATTTGGTAGAAAAGCTTTATATGGATATTTCAATATAGCTTGGGTGTCTTTTAATTGAAAATCAACCATATGTAAAGACAAAGGGGAGTGCATGAAAAGAAAGTATTGCAGATTTAGAGATATACAGATAGAATGGTCAGTTTGACAATCATGGGGATGAGACCTAAAAGATTCTCAGATGCTAAACTCTAAAACATTCCCCATAAGTTAAATAATAAGAATAAAGTTATTGAATATATCATGCATATCCTTTTAGTGAATACTCATTTCTTGATTCAAAAAAAAATCTCGTATCTACATTAATTACAGAGTCTTGTTTTCTTCTTTAACTAGGAGATGAAACATATTTTGTTTTCATGTCAAATACATCAGTTACAGTGGATTGTTGATAATGCTTTAGGATGGCTCAATAAATTTACTGTTTTTTTTACTTTTAATACTTTGAGTAATCATAACTTTTTAAAGACTTTTTGTTTCTGGTAGTTTGTTCACAATTTTCTGCCTGCTAGCAAGCACTTTGATCTTAAAGAGGTCATTGAAGTTATCCACATTTAAATTTCCTTTTCTCTGAGATAGAGAACACAAGGCCTTCATCCTATTGACATAGCAACCATCAAATAAAATAATGTGCGAAAGAGGCAAGCTAAAGGGAGGGGAGTGTTGATTCCTGTATAACTGCTCGTTGTCTTCAGAATTGTTAGAAATTTTATCATCTCTCATCTTATATTTGCTAAGACACAGTACATAATGAAATAGACATGCTGAACCCTAAGCATCCTAGGATACAGCTCTGTATTCTCCTCTACCAAAAGGTTCAGTTCAGCTCAAGAAGAAACAGAGGATTTATATCATGTGATAATCAAAGGAATTGCTGGTGACAAAGAAGCAATGTTTTCCCATTAGAGTATAGAGTCTAGTAGAATGTGAATACATGAAAGGAAATTTTGATATAATGAACCAAAGCAATATTATGGATATGGATAGATGTTGGACAAATTATGGTATTAGGGATGATATTTTGCTTAGCTTTTGTGTTGAACATATGTGAACATGACAACTGTGTTAAGTTAATGGATAATGCTTCAGGTTTGAGACGAAGACATCTAAGAATGGCTTTCTCAGCAGAACATACAGCAACAATCTATACAATGATGATGGTAAAGTGTGTCTTAGGTGTCTGCCTATGAGATCTGAAATGTCAGACATAGATTAGTCTAATCTAAGTTCATAAAGAAAGGTCATTTTCACTTTACCTCTGTTCTTTGTCCTCTGTGGAGCAATAACCAAGTACATTTTCAACAATGTGTTCTAACTAGAAGTGTAGCCAGATTCATATTCTAGAAAGTCTCAAGTAAATAAAATAGACAAAGTTATACCTGAGAAAGTAAAGACAGGTGGATGATGCTGAAATGTGTGTTCTCCAACCTAAGCATCTACATTTCAATATTAATTCCAACATTTTCTAGCTTTTAAAGATAAGAAATAATTTACTAAACCTATAAAAGAAGTAGACGTTTCATTATTTAAACATCTATAAAGTTGAAGCCCTCTTTCTATTTGGGTTCACATGTAGGACAAATAAAACACAATATTGAAACAACTGGTCGAAAGTTGGTACTTAATAAATATTCAGCAAGTGAGACTGTCATGATAAGACATGCACTCAATAAAGAGATACAGAGTTGTTTCATGAACATGAATATACCTCAAAGTAGTGACACCTGGGGAGAAATGGTGTCAGCAAGGCTAAAATGCCTGTCAGACAATGTCACATTCTTCTCTAAGGAAGAGTGTAAAGGTTTACAGACACTTCAGTAGACATACATAGAGGTGACACAGGCCTATAGCACAATTAAAGGTATTCCATTAGTGCATCCTTCCAATTAAACAAAGTCTTATAATCATTCTATAATGAGAGAAATTTTTTTTCTGTTTTCTATTCATTGGTTCTGCAACTATTTGAAAGATGTGAGTATAACACAAGGTAAAAAAAATTAAATATAGAAAATAAAGGTCATAGGGAAATATTTGACGTTTTATCATACATGGAAGATATACAATATATATTTATTGCTCAGTTATTTGGAGAAAACCTGACTGTTCAGATCTGAGAGGTAAAGTACACTTTAGTAGGAAGCTGCCATAGAAACTTTCTGCTTTTCACAGAAAGAGGAAGTTCCCCAAACATACCAGTGGGGTTTTCCCTCTAAATTTACTGCACTTTTACTGGTGTGGCAGAAAATTACACCTTTTGAAGATACATTTACTCAAATGATAACATGCAAAAAAGCTAACAGGTGTATGAAAAAATATTCACCATGTATAATGATAAGAAAAAATGCAAATGAAAACCACAGTGAGATATCACTCAACCCAAAGGGACATGGCTATCATCAAGAAGATCAAACACAGGAATATTGGAGGAAGGTATAGAAAACTGTGAGGAAAGGCTTGGTAAAGGTCTTGGAAAGATTTACCAAATGTCCGTAAGTTATAATTAGGGAAGAATGAGAGGTACTGGTGTACTGGTTCACGAAGGGCAGCTATATTTCATATATTTAATATATTATATGATAATAGTTGACTATGGTTTTCAAAATGCTAGCAGAAAAGGTTTTGATGGCATTCACCTCAAAACTTCCATAATCTGAGATGACAGAAGCCTTAAACTAGATTTAAACATTGTGCAATATATAAATGCATCATACAGTACTCTATAAATATGCATATTTTTATGTCCTATGTACCAGTTACAAATAAAATTAATTTAAATAAAAACTACATTTATGTGAGTAATTCCTGCCTTTTGGGAACTTTTTGCTCTGACTTCTACAAATGAAATTTTGAGCACAAAAGATACTTTATTTTTTCACACAGTGAAACAGTGTAACTTATTCAAAAATATACTTGCTTGCCATTTTAAATCAGTGGTGCGTGAAAATGAGCCAGTTTTTGTTCTAAAGGTTCAATGGTTAATTGAACCAAGACAGAATCTCTCACTATAAACACAAAAATGGCAATGTTACCCTAAAACTGCAGTGTTGGTCTCACTGTTAAATAAATACTAAATGCACATGTTACAAATAGTCATTTATAAATTTATGGTAAGCTGATGCCATAGATGGAGAGATACAGAAGGGAAAATGAAATACCAGTAGGAAGGTCCTAGGATTGAGAAGAAGACAAGCTATGTGAGCTGAGTTTGGGCTTATCATACATGGAAGGGACTAGATGGGGGCAATGAGCCTACATAGCCGAATGAGATACAGCTGAAATCTAACTGGGCATAATTAATGCTCAAGCGATGGTAGCAAAGAAGTAGATGGAAGACATGGAAGACAAATATGGCAAGAGAGAAAGAGATCAGATTATTCATTGTTTAAATGTAGACTTAAAACCTTGGCTTTTTTTCCTTCAGAGAGAAACTAAACCTTACAGAGAAGCAGGATGTTATTTGGTCTGTGCTCTCAGATGGCATTCCTCTGAAACCAGGGACCTAAAGGGAAGAAGATGGGTGTGCAGTTTGGTGTTTCTTATTACACACACACACCAAGAGAGAGACAGAGAGACCGAGAGAGAGAGAGAGAGAGAGAGAGAGAGAGAGAGAGAGAGAGAGAGAGAGATGGACAGAGGGGGGACAAGGAGAAAGGGAGAGGGAGTGAGGGAGGAAAGAGGGTGGAAGGTGGGAGTAATGAAGCAGAGATTAAGGAAGGCATGGAGGGAAAATGACAGGAAGAGAGTTGAGCAGGGAAGGGCAAAAAGAGAGAGCAAGACAGACACAGAGACAAAGACAATACTGCTCAATAAAAAATAAGTTAGCTAAGCAAATTCATTGACTGGAATAAAGCAGAATGCATGGTTGAGGAAATCCGAGCCAATAACTGGTTAAATGATTTGACTTCCTTTATCATAAAGGAAGTATTCAGCTCTCAAAGCATTTATTGTTACTATTCAACTGATTTCAAGTAATAAAAGGCTGTAAATGGTATTACCCTAGGAAACACACCCATAGGTGTTTTGTGTATAACTTTTCTTACTGAAAAAGTGAAGTGCTTTCATTCTCATTCCACGCAATTATCTTAGAAAAAGAGGTGACTTGGTGACTAACAGACAGAACTTTGCACTGACTCCATTTTATTAATTTTCAGTGTAAACTAACATTGGCAAAATTATGAGACGATAAAAAAGAGCTTTCGGTACTTTAGAGCTGATTGTGAAACTCCATTAGTTCTGACAAGAGAAGAGTTGTATTAGAATATTAAATTAAAAAGTAACACACACACACACACACACACACACATACCACACACAGATGGAGGGGGATTCCTGACTTCTTCTATTATTTGGTTAATGGGGGACAAAAGGAAAAACAAACAAGCAAAACAACAACAAAACAAAACAACATCTACTTCCTCACAGTATAGGGAACATTTTGAGAAGAATCCTTTTGGTCAAAATGGAGGTAGTATCTCAGGGCCCAATGAAACTTGTTTCAATGGTCATCATGTCAGCTTGTGAACTGAGCAAATTCATCTTGAATATATCTTTCATCCAAGTAGCTATTACTAAAATTAAAGCACTTATAATAAGCATGATATTACAGGTAAATTTCTTTCTGTATTTTATTTCTGGTTGTCTGAAAATAGAGTGAATTTTTCCCTAGGTGGGGGTAAAGAAGATTAAAAAGTGTGTATTGAAGCCAAAAGCCTTATTTGCTGTGAAAATTGCAAATGTTTGCCTCAAGCAAATATGTGAAAATTTGCAATTTGTTGTAGGTGTGGAATTTTGCTATTTTTCACAGTGGAAGAACTGCTCGGTGTAGTTTGCGTTTCTCCCCCTTAGATGTGTGAATTCTCAGAGAAATTCTGAGATGTACGCATTTTGATGCCAACGATGGCTAGGTGAACAAAGACTCAACAATAACTCGAAATTCAGTGGTGCCACTCAAACACTTTTGTTTTCAGAAAGTCTCTTTAGAGTAAAGAACACTCTCAACTTCACATTAACCTTTAATCTAGCAGAAAGTTCTATTTGAGATACAATAAGACACTATTTATTTATGCAAAATGAAAGATGTCAAAGCAGGTAAATGAAAAACTCACCCACACCTTTATGAACTGCAGTAAGGAATAGAAAGTCCTGGTATCAATGGCACACAAGCTAAATTAGATGCAGATGTGAAAATTGAACCAAAAAAATTTTGGACACAATTATTTAGCATTATAATATTATCTAAATCTTGTAAGATTATAAAATAATATAGATATATTCTAATTTAACTGTACAGTGTACCTTTCTCTTGGAATTAAACCTTTACCATCTTTCCTTTAGACACAGATGTGATGAAAATTGAATCAAAAAGACTGAACACAGATATTTAGTCTCATAATATTACAATATGTAAATCTTGTATGATTATAAGAAAATAAAGATATATTCTAATTTAACTGTACAGTGTACCTTTCTCTTGGAATTAAACATTTACCATCTTTCCTTTAGATGATTAATTATTCAGGAAAAGGCAAAGAAGACAACTATGTTGTTTTTAACACACACACACACTTATATAAATTGAAACTAGACCTTTGTGTGTTCTAGATAGGCAGTCTACCATACTATCCCATACTAGTATCAGTTCTGTTGGATCTTTCTTCTTGTTTGTCATAGTAAAGTAAGATTCACAAGCCCAAGGAGTATCATTGTTAATGCATTAACCTGTTAAGATGTATGCTGACAGGAAGCTTCTATGAAGCTTCAGGAAGTTTCAGGATAGGCGCAGAACACTGCAGTTACCGATGTCCTATCAGAAGGCAGATAGGACAAAGGCTTCCCATGCATTCTCCTTGGAGCACAATGATACTTGTTATAGTGACAAGAGTGAACAAGGGTTTTTGCTGAGTTCTTTGAGATTTATAGTAAGTCAACAACTAAACCCATGTAGGAAACTCTGATTTCTACGGAGCTTATCCCACACCAAACACTTGGGAACAGCAAGGCCCATCAGATTTCTGCTGGAGTATCAACTACAATATTGCTTTCTGGGAACATATTTTCACATACTTCCAGCTAACCAGAAGTTTCAGAAAGAGTTACAAGTCTCTTAAAGACTAAGTTTAATTTCAACTTTAAAATACCAGTCTATGTGTAAAGACTAAGAAAACTTGTTTTCAATAACCTTAGATAATGTGTCATGTTGTTATTATACATGTGAGAGGCCGACTTCTGCCTTCCTTCTAACTACGGACTATCATAAGCAGATAAAGCATTTGTGTTATCTCTGTAGCCTCTCCCACATGAAGTCTACTTTATGAGCAGGAAGGTGAAACTCTGTGCCTGCTATCTAATCCTCTCCTTCACATTGTTTTGTCCTAATTTTATCCTGCTAGGGATTTCTACTTCTGACCTGTGTCACCCCTGTTACACAAACAGAGACCCAGAGGGCAACCTCACTTTCCAGGTTTATAATTCTTCCACTGATTTAGGGAAATAGTCTTTCCAAGTAGTGAGATTCTCTGCCATGGAGAGAGCAAGCCTCGATGTTTTTTTGTTTTGTTTTCTAAAGTATCTAGTTATTCTACTCAAACTTTCATTTAATTAATAGCATGTGAAGACACATTCAAAATGATACCTTAAAATCATTGAGAATGCCTTTTAACTTATTGAGTATCAAAATCTCTGGGAATTAAGCAACTTTACAGACCATTTTGTATCTTACCAATCTTATATGGAAAGCTACATAAAATTATATATATATATTTTTGTTTACTTGGAATTTCTAAGATTAATGTCCTTTAAAGCTCTTGAGAAAGTTTTGTGACAGTAACATGGATAGTAAACTCAATTTTGTCAATATACATGTCCCTGGTGACTTATCTCTCTACAGAGCTAACTGTAAAAAAACCTCAGTGATCAGAGATTCATATCTTGTGTTCCAGGTAAGGAAAACAATGAAGGGGACAAAAGACATTATCTGTTTGTAAATTTTTAACAGTTTAATTCCTATTAAAATTGAAGTTTTACTTAAAAATTATTAATAACCAATGGCAATTTTAAGAATATCTATAAAGTTAAATATGTTATAAATTAATACTAATAAAACTGGAGAAATGCACTTGTTTTATACAAAAATAGCTTCACTTTAACAAGAAGAAAATATTACAAAGTTTAGTGTGTGTGTGTGTGTGTGTGTGTGTGTGTGTGTTTCATTGTGGAAAAATGCTCCTAAAGTGTATTTTTTTTAGTAAATTTCTCTTATAGATTTTCTACATGCCAGTAACCTCAAGGAATGTCTCCTTTCTGTGTCCAGACCATAATGCTGCCCTTCTTCTTGTCTGCCCAATTAGCTTTATAGGCTTTAGCTATCACCAGCCTAACTGCCTCGGAGCCTTAGATGAAAGTTCCTTTTCCTAGGCTGTTCTATTCATCAGGATGCTAGCAAAACTTAGGCTTGAATAGTTTCCTGGAAAACACCTCCCATTCAACTGATTTAAGGTCTCTAATGAACCATAGGCTGATGGACAAATTTCACTTGGCAGAGCCCCATGGAACTTTGAAAGGGTACTCAGCATCACACAGGCTGCATATGTGACTTCCATTTAACTTTAGATACAAGCTGTTTGACAGGAGCAAGAAATATAACAAGATTCTAAATGGAATAACCTAAAAGAATAACATTTACTTGAAATTTCACATGCCCTATGTTTGGCACCCGGAAAACCAATAAGATAATAATTTGCCACTTTACGACATCACAATGATGTATTAAAACTACAGAGAGACTGACATATTTAAGGTTTTAAATTTTTTAATAAAGAAACAAATACAAAGCCTAAAAGCCACTCATATTGTGCCATATATGAAATTCAAGTATGATAAACAAAGAACAAGCAATTTTTTTTTTCTTAAAAAAGAAGACTGATTGCAGTTTGCAAAATTGCAAATTTAAAATGTCATTTAAGCATGAAGCCATATCTTGGCACACTTTCTGGAAAGTATCTCTTAAATAATACAAGATTTTATTTCCAGAAAACTAGATGATCAAGACTGTTTTTGAGACAAGAATGTGTTATGTTTAAATAGTTGTTGACATTACTTAAAAACATTATCAGCTTGGCTTAATTTATTAGCATCTTCACTCTTATGGGTGGAGGTGGCACTTCATAAGCATGCATAGATCAACAATTCTCTTCCAAGTATCCAGTGGGCTGTGAATAAATGTGTGTCCTTTGCAGGTATATGATCAAGTGTGCAAATGGATATTTAGATTTATTTAGTGGAAATTAAGATAGTTTTTTATTGTTACTTTGATTTCCTTTGTTTCCGAAATGACAACAATATTTTTTAAAGCTATAAGTAATCAGGTTGCTATTTCAAATCTAAACTTGCTGCCAGTATAACATAGGTATAAAAACAATGCAAGAACTTATCTAACAGATGAAAACCAAATCTTAATACACTGAGGTTGCTAAGCTTGCTCTCCACCACAGTAAATGTTATCAGAAATAGCATGTATAAAAGTGGGTATCCATTGTCTCTCCACCTCTACTAGAGTAGATACCGTGTTAATGTAATTCCACACAATGGAATAATATAAGTAGTGAAAAGAATCATTAAATAGATGCAGGGATCAAGAGACATGGGCCCAGCTCCTCTGCTTCAAATACATTTGACTATCCTTTCCTTCCAGCATACTTTCATGTCATCCACGAGTAATATGTTGTCTTAACAATTACTCTATGTGCAATTGCAAGCACTTTTAGCTGCATCTTGATAACATATCATATGAGTGAGGATCTGGGTTAGGAACAAAAGCAAAAAAAGAAAGAAAAAAAGGAAGGAAGGAAGAAGAAAAAGAAAAAGACAAGAAAAGATGAAAAGGAAAGAAAAGAAAACCAGCATGTATAAAATGGATTGTCATTCTCTTGTATGCCTCAACACTCTCTCATTTTTGTAAGATCTACACTTCAAACATGCCACAGAATATCATTGCTGATGTTCAGAAAACTTTCTTAAGGCACCAAAAATAGTGCCCACATGACTTTAGTGAGCAAAAGAAACTGTTACTGTGTTTAAAATCTGAACCTAGGGCAATAATGTGATAGTACAGCTTATTCCTAACAGCTCTATAGAAATCAAAACAAAGAATAATCTTTAGTTAATTGAAAACTTATTTGAAATATAGTTTTTTTATAATGCATTTCAATAGAAGCTGTGAGTTTTTTCTTTACATGTTTTTTTTTGTGAGAAAATTTAGTTCTTTCTGATAATCTTATTGGTTTTAAAATGATTGTCTTCTGTCACTAACAGGATTTATAGATCCTAGGAATTTGCTACTATTTGTGGATTAAAAAGTCACATATTAAAAATAATGCAGCTTATATCTGGCTGACATGCTTTTATATTTTCTAATAATATATTTAATACCTATTTTCTAATGGTCGTTTATCAACATTACCCAACTGATAAAAGTACATTTTCAGTATTCAGGTATAATAAACACAGAGAAGAAAAATGAAAATCTCATGAAACACCATTCAGTCTTGTTATTAATACATTGGGCAAAGTGATGATGTTCTTGTGAATGATTAGTTTCCACCCAAGAGGCAAACATTTTTAAAAATTTGTACTCATGCATTTTAGCACATGTGTTTTCCTGTGTGTCTATGTGTGTCTGTAAAGAACATTCTTGGCTATCATTATTATGGAATAATATATATATATATATATATATATATATATAATTATTTAAAATTAATATTTTCCTTCTGTGTTTTGGAGATGCCTTGGAATGTCAGCATTAAATTAAAATTTTGAAACTAGAAACTTGTGAATATTTAATATAAAGGAGGAAAATGTCTTTAAATATTGGTCTGTTATATAAATCTTCATTAGATGACCAATTAGTGTGGGTATAAACATTGATTTCTAAGTTGAGCAAAGTCAAAAGACTCAGAAAAATCAAACAATTATAACAAAAATAAATCAATGTTTTAACAGCTTATACTATGTTATGTTCATATAATAGAAAATGAGTTGATTACTTACATAAAAATATAGAGACGTTTTGAAGAAATACAATTAAAAAGAAGAGAAAAATGTAATTAAATTACAATCTTGAAAGTTAAAAAAATTGTAAGTCATAAATTATTTATAGTGTATTAACAAATACAAAAAGACTGCCTGAATATTCAAGTATTACTTTTGAAAGCATTTCACTTTTGAGATAGTCTCAGTATTAGATTTTGCTTTAAAACTATTTTGGTTGTTGAACGTTGTTTATCTTTTTTTTATGATGGAAAAATCTTACTATGTTGCCCAGACTAACCTTTAATACAAATAATCTCCTGCCTGAGCCTCTCAGTTGCTGGGATTTTAAACATATGCAGCCATGTCCTCCTCAAAATTTTGTTTTTTAAAACCACTTTTTAAGCTCTTGATGTTGTATCTATGAGTTGAGTTTTTGTTTTTTTGTTTGTTTGTTTGTTTCTTTTCCCTTTCTGGTCAATTTCTGTTTGTGCAAGAATACCCTGCTCTGCACAACTGATGTGATCTTTACTTAAGGCAATAGCTGTTAGACCCCAGATATCACAAACATGATGTATCCTTTGTCATGAAGATGATGCAGGAAGTCACTTCTGGATGAAAATGTTTTCTTCCTAGTTTTCTTTTGAAGCAAAAGAGTCAAGGGAGACCACTGAGGAGGCCATCTTCTTGGCTCTGCCACTTTTGAGCCAATCCATCTTCCTTAATAGTGAAGAATTGTGGCACAATGCTTGAAATTGTACTTCTAAGAAGGAAGATTAAGCAAATACACAGTATGCAGTCTAGCGATACATCCATTTGATGTTCCAACAAAAGAAATAATATTTTGAATAATATAAGTGCCTGTATTATCAAATAAGGATATTGTAGCCAAAGGCACTAGTACACTTTATCCGGGGCCTTAACAGAGATTAAGCAATGAAGCTGAGATTTCAGCTCAAATCCTCAGATTCCAAATGTACACTTCTTTCTATGCTAGGATAATGTCTCTCTAATTAATCCATTTACAGTGAGAAGGGAAAAGGCCGATAAAGATTTAAGTAGTGATTACTGAGATTGTCTTGGGAATGTCAAAAAAATTAATAATGATTCTTTAGCTTGAGCTTCAACTCCTACATTCTAAAGGGCTGGGGTTTGGTACATGTCTGTATCATCACCACACATTGTTTTCTACGTTATCTCTAAGCGGTCCTGCTGCTCAGCCAGATTTGGGGACTTTTCAGAGTATTGAGCTGGTTTTAAAGAAATTGCAAGAATATCTGCATTTTTAAAGAGGAAAATGTATCCATAAAATGATATGCTTGTGCTCAGAAGCAGATAGGCATTGTGACACATGGATACATTTTGGCGTTTCTGAAAAGTGACATGAAGACAGTTTACTTGACTCTCTGCCAAAGCTGTACCCATGTTTCATTCATTCATTCACTCAGTCATTCCTTTATTCAGTATGTTTCTTGGTGTTGAATCAAGGGTAAAATATGCCACCTTGGCATGTTTGACCTGTTACATGTGCCACAAAATAAGGCACATTCCTTGTAAAAAATTAAGTCTTTGTTTTGATTGTCCCAAAACTCCCATTGCAGACTAGGCTGGCTGTGAAATCACAGAGATTTTTCATCCTAGGTTTTCCACATACTAGAATTAAAAGCAATTACCATCAAGGACAGCTGGACTAGCAAACTTCTGAGTAAGGTCAACAACTTGTTTGATAGTATAATGCTATATCCTATTAGTCTTACACTGTGAGAATATCCCTTTTTTCGTAGAGCATTAAAAACATATATGATTTTGATTTTGTTTCTAAGCCAATAGACATAGTGCAAAATGAAGTCTTGGATAATAAGTAAGCCTCAATCCTCATACTGCATGGAGTAGCAGAAATAAACCTGATACAAGGTAAAACCCATGCAAGCCACTGGACAGTCACTTAATCCTGCTTCTGGATAATGATATGTGTAGGAATTTATTTCACTGTGTCTTTAGATGTGTGTAAAAGTGTGTATGTGTGTGTAGAATTAGAAATGACTATAATTGCTGAATCCTTTTATGTGAGATATGAATTATCTGTCCAGTGAAAATGGATTAATCATAGATTTATACTGTTTAATGTCTTATCATTTACAATAAATAAAAACTTACCAACCTTAAACTCCTATTAATTTAAATATCAGTTGTGGATACAAATTTGAATCGTCACTGAATCTCTTTACTATGTTTTTGTTTTGTTTTGTTTGTTTTTTTCCACCATTCCTCAGAGTTCTTCTCTCTTGGCTAGAATTTCCTAAAATAGCCAATTTATTTGCCAAAAATCAAAGAACTGAAGAGAACTTTGTACAGTGATATTAGGGTCCTTCCATGTTGAGGGAAAGCCAGTCCGGGTTGACTTCCCATGTCTAGCTTCAGGTCACTATTAATTTGTTTTCTTTATGTTGGCACTCTGGGTTTCCTCAATGTTCAAATTTTTTTTCAATCAGTAAGTATTTAAACTTTAGGGAAAATCCAGCCCAAACAAGTGTTTCCTTCTGCAAAGCCTTCCTCCCTTCTCTCTCCAGATTTCCTGGTAACTTTATACTACATGCAGTTCAGTGGAACATGCCTGTCGCTCTGAGGGATAGTTAACTTTAGAGAGTGACTGACTGTTTTAATGTGGCAGACTCACTGTTCCTAGAGAAGGTAATTATTGGCAGAAAACCAACAACAGAGCATAAAGGAGTGTTCTCCTCTCCCTTTGGGCTTTATTTATGCTGAGTGAATTTTGAGAACTTGACTGGCAGCATAGCCTCTTCTTCATCTTAAATATGTGTGTGAGTGCGCAATGATATATACAATTATAAATTTACACACAATTATAATGCTTCTACTATCAATATGTGATGACTAGTGGATCAATACTTTGGCACCTAAAGTTATGGAAAGGACACTGACCATTGAAGGCCAGTCTGCTTCACGCCTTTCTTCACCCCTTTTCTCATGAGCGGTTTGCACAGGTGTCTTCACAAATTCAGTGGCCAAATTCCAAGAATGCAATCTTTATTTTCTGAATACAGTCTTTAATGAAAATGGACATGCAATCTATTAAATGGAACTGGAGACATCTGCCATCATTATCACTTACGCATTTACCTCAGGTACATTAGCCTCCCCTTCTCTCCTATGCCTGCACTCCAGCACCCATTTCGTTCAGCAGGCAGCAAAATCACCCATGGCAATCCTGAGCCACAGAATTTAGGAGTGAGAAATCTTCCATAAAGACACATCCAAAAATGATTTTTTTTCTCATATCAAGAGCCCTTTAAAATTCTTTTTTAAAATAACACTTTGAAAAAAATAACATCTGCTTAAATCCTTTTATCATGATTTAAACACATTTTCAGTTATCACATTTTTTCTCCTCTTTTTCCCCCTTTTTTTTTCAAAGTTCTTTTTATACTTGTTACCATGGACACAATGTTGCTTGCCTCAGAGTCTAATTAAAATGGTTACTTGTTCAGCCATGGAATTAGAGAATTATCATGTGTTCAGGGAGTGGCTTCAAAATCTAAGCAAACTACTGTTTAGGCCTCTTGATAGCAATGTCTGTGCTCTCTACCAATCTTCTTATTTCAGAGAATTATTTAATCAATACCCTACTTAAACAAAGACCCAACAAATACTGTTTAGAAGCTGTGTTTCAGAACTAAATCTTGTGATTTTTGTTTTCTGGGTAGATTTCTATGGGTATATGAAAAGTGACCAATGCCTATATGTATATCGGAAGATAAGCCATCTCTTATGGACAGATGACTAAATTATACAACTAGTTTCATTGTACAATTTAAACAAAAATTACTTGTAAACAAATTTCTTAGCTCTGAGTTCATTACTTGCCTACCAAATCATAGCTCACCAATCATTTTATTTTTTGCATAACTGAGTGATTTTTTTCTGAATATTTTGGCTATTTGTATTTAAGGAAAAAATCCATATACATTACATATTCAAAAACTCTAAATTTAGTTGGTACTAAATTTAGTTGGTGATGGTACTAATACATCTCATACAAACATTGATATAAAACTGTAGGAGTCAGAGACTCTATATTTCTGCAATGTCAAAATTACTCCAGTGAAAACGTTGACTACCACATGGCTCAGAATAGATGATGCTAATGCGCAAAAGTTTCCATGGTTTTCTAGCACGTGTATTCATACAATACATAAAATGTTCAGAAATGGATAGCTTTTCTATTTTATTCAATTTCCACGGCCCACTTACTTTTGCAACTTTATTTTTATCACATCCTAACATTGGAAAACCCTTTAATCGCCCAGAATCTGGTTAGAAGTGCATGAACCGGTGTTCATAGGATTTTACACGGCTTCTCAACACTCACGAACACACTATACATTTAGCAAGAGCCTTTGCTGGTATGGTTTTTGTTTATTCTATGTTGTGTTGTTATTAAATAAACTGCATAGAAACATGAAACTCTATGGCAGGAACAAGTAGAAGAATCACTACAGTAAGCAAGTGGGAAATTACCCAGATATTGTAGCAGGAAGTCAGAAGGCAAGGGTCATGTCAGGCCCTGATAAATTACAAGCTGCTTGTTACATTTCTAACAACAAGAAAAAAGAATGTGGATTTGTGGCCTCAAATTTTCTTGCAACACTATATGATATCTTCCAACATTTCATGAGGCATTAGTTTTCTCACAACACCTAACTCTGTAGCGCTGAAATTGTCAGCATTTCAGCCTGGCAATTAAGCATTGCACTTCCAGGCAGCACAATGTTACTACAGGTTAAAATGACTAGTTATGTGTAGTATGATTCAAAAGTTCAAAAGAAGGGCCTTTCTTTTCTTGCAGAGGAAGTAAACAACTATCCAAGATTTGTTGTTGTTGCTGGTTTTTTTTTGAAGAATCCTTGGACTTCATAAAACTTGTTTGATTGCTGCAATTGGTTAGTGGTTCTGATGTGAAATCCCCAGATATTCAATTCCTGTCACTAACTTATCTTAAGTGAAAATTGCAGAAGCAATTTTCTGACTAAAATTCTACCTTTATGGAAGCAAATTGATAGTCTATCATAGCCATGTATATATATTCTGCACATCTTTAGCTGGTCAATAGTACTTGTTAGCATTGAGTTCTATGATTCAAAATCAGTGGCTTCCTATTGATTTACATATAGCTTATGATATTTGTGGGATTTGTAGTACCTAATGTCTAAAATTTTATGTTTTGTACTCAAGTATTCAAAAGCCACAAGTTTCTACTGTGACAGAGAGAGAGACATAGAGAGAGAGAGAGACACACAGAGAGAGACAGAGAGAGAGAAAGATAGACAGAGAGACAGAGAGAGTAGAGCGAGAGAGAAGAGCAGAGAGAAGAGGAAACCTACAGAGGTCGAAAAGGTTTTTCTGTGTAAGTATGAGTGTACATATTTGAAGATAATATTTATATAACTAAAAGTCATTTTATATATTGAAGACATATTCATATAACTTTTTGAAGATAATATTTCTATAACTAAAAGTCATTTTAATATATTTCTAATGTAAGGGGACATGTGAAATATAAAGTATGCTATAAGTTACCTATTAATAATTCAGGTATAAATACTCTTTATTCACTGATAATTAATAAATTCTTCTGTATACCAGACACTGTTCAGATGCAATAATAAAGCTGAGAGAAGAATAATTCACTTAGTCAATTTTTATTTTCCTGAGACAAACACAATAAATTTGAAAAACAGAAAAGATATTTCAGAAAACATGAAAATATTAGAATAGCTTAAAGTGTGGTGGTCAGAACTGTGTTTACTAAATTAGTTGGTGAGGGTGTGCTTTCAAATATATAATATTTTTAGTGATTATTTGTGTATTTCTTATCATATAACCCTATCACACTCATTTCGCTATCCTCCTAGGTCTGTTGTCTACCCTTGTGACCACCCAGGCCCCAGCCCCCCAAACATAAGAAAAAAAAGTGTAATTTATGTTGCTTATATTTTCACTGGAGCATGGCCAAGCTCTTAGTGTCCAGTCCCTTAAAAACAAAACAAACAAAGCAAAACAAAACAAAAAACACTGAGTATTTCTTCACCTGCATCCCAGCAAGAATCCATTAGTGGTGGAGAGCTACACTTCCGTTTGGTTTTCTATCTAGGCTATCCCTTTGGGGGTGTGGGACTCTGCTTTAGCTGATAACTGAATGGCAAGGAAAGTCAACATATATAAGTATAAGAAACAGAATTCTTACAAAAGACTTTCAAAAGAAGCACCAGGAGTTTGTTTCTCTGTATGAAATTGGAAGCTGCTGGAACTCATGATAATTGATCCTGGCTGAGTTGTATTATCAGTCAGATTTCACCCTTAAATAGCACCTCTACTAAGATTTCCTATTCAGTTTGTCCATAGCACAATCATATCTTCCTTGATAATGTTTGACATTCATAATATTTGCTTATAGTTGTTCATTTGATGACTTTTGAGTTTCATGCAGCTGGAAATTTTATTTCTTCCTGTTTGTCATATATGCTTTTGCATGTACCACATTATTTCAATGAGGCTCTTGCATGCTCACGTGTAAAAGTATACTCTATATTAATCATCAATTAAATACTTGAAAGAAAGAGTGGAAGAAAGTATTTACTGTGGAAATTAAAATTATCCAGTGCTTCATAAAGACTAGAGAAGAGAAAGGGATTTAGGCACATTTATTTCATCTGGTATCTTCTTGTATGAGCTGAAGAGGTTCCGCAACATACAGGAGTGCTTCCTATTCTTCCAGAGAGCTGAAGTTCAGTTTCCAGTGCCAAAGTCAGGAGTCCACATCACTGCTAGTAACTATAACTATGAGAGATATGACACCCTCTAAGGGTTTCTAAGAGTAACGTGTCTATGTATGCATATACCCACCCAGGCTACATATGTATCTAATTTAAAATGTAAAAATTAAATTAAAAAGATAACACTTGTGTTTTATCTTAGGACAGATAGTCCCAAGAATGGAAAAACAAAACAAAACAAAACAAAACATACATACACACAAAACAGCAACAACAAAATCCAATTCATAGTCTAGAACCAAGAACACTCTTACAGGCACTGGAAATATGCTTTCTTTTGCTGTTTTCTTGGTAAGCAAACTTATTGAATAATAATTTTCAGAAAGCATGGATATAGTTATAAATGTATTTCTCATATCTGCCTGAAATGGTCTCATTCTTTGATTAGATAATTGATAATCTCTGCTGTTTCCAAATTGATCTGTGGACAATTGAATACATTCATAGCTTCCTCATATTTGTCACTATTTTTGTGAATGGATCCAAAAATGCTGTTCACAGTTCTAGTACTATAACTGTAGCCAGAACAAGACCCATAGTCAACTAGCGCTTCCATCACAGAGGGCATTATGAAGTAGAGTTGAAACATAAAAGGGGAAATGAAGGGTAGTTTATGCTGAAGCACATGTTCTAATTTATGCAAAGAATTAAAGACATAATATTTGGGATTATATTATAAAAGCCATGGAGTGTCACAAAGAAGGTAATGAAAAATGTAATAATATTGTTGATTTTTAATTTCCAAAATACAACATTAAATGTCTGACAGAAACTAAAAGTAAAGTGCCAGGTGTATGTACAGGGACACAAACAAGAGATTGACAGCATTTGTGGGTAATCAGCCACAGTGATAAAAGTGAAAATGTCATATATGGCTACAATATTAAATGGTAAGGAATTCTAGTAATCAGCATATTGAGAATGACCTCTGGATTGTCTTGTATGATGGTAGCCTTCATTGAGTACAGTATTAGGAAAAGAGCAAATGAATAAGGATTGCCCAACTTGGTCTGTTCTTTGAAACAATGAAGTGTACTTGCTTCTAGAATACAACCCCAAATTCAAAATTGTTTTACAGAATTTGAAATACATTGTCTATGGGTAATAATGGAAAAATCTATGCTCTGCAAAAATCTCCCGGAAGAAACAATTGAGCTTTAAGAGAATTTAAAGTATCAGATAAGTATGAAAAAAAAAAAAAACCAGAAAGAAGAAATGAAGAACTGGTATCACGAAGCAAAGGAAAGAAACGAAGCTAATTCCATAATAGTTTGGAAATAATAAACACAGAGTGTATAGATAGCACTATGTGACAGTATGGTTTTGAGTGCTGAAGAATGAAACAAATGTAAATCACAGCCTTTGACAATGCAGTTTTAGTAACAATCTAAGCATTTTTACCTAAAACAATCAAATTTGAACACCGGAAAGTTGATATGAACCTAATCAAATCAAATGATTCATTGTGTTTGGTCACTACAGTTAGATATATGTTATTTGAAATGATTTCTTAGTATTTGTGAGAATGCATTGTTTAGTTGATAGAACGAAGACTGTAGCTTAAGAAAACATTAAACTATGTTGACCTTTTTGATATTCTATTTTTGATTGGTTGAATTGGAATATCTTATCATGTCCATCCAAGTAAGGGCAAGACTGTAAACACTGTGAAGTTGACTAGCCAGCCAATCAAATTATAGAGTGCTGTAAAGGTCAAAGCAATACAAAATGCTACTATAATTTACATAACATATGTGCAGCATTACAAGTTCGATATTTTATCCCTCAGACAAGGATTGAACAAGATCATAAAAAGTCAAAACGTGATTGCATTCTCCTGACAGTAATACCACATGTGAAAAAAAGCTCTTTGACGAAAATGTTATTAAGTTTTCTGCATATCTAATGAAAATTTTAAAAGAAATCATGTTAAGTTCTTGTTGATCTTTAGTTGGTAGACTAAAAACAAAAGAGGGGATGTAGAGATGACCAAGAATTTTCAAGAAAGTAGAGAGTCACAAATATGAAGTGGTCTATAAATTAGGACACATGAAGTCTGGTTGCTGCTTTTATACTCATTTTAAAGTAGGAAAAGTAATTTTAGATAGTCATTTTTCTATTTATTTAATGGAAATATATTCTCAATATTAAATATTGCTAGTACCAATAGGTAAAATTAAAATAATAGGCAATGTCTAAGGATATAGCAGTTAATATGATAATTCTACAATTAAAATACTGATGCTATTTTAAAGATAAATAATAACACACAAATATGATTAGGTTATATAATGATATAGGAACACAGAACAGACCTAGCCAAATTTTATGATACTGCCCTCTCTATGTGAGGGATATATGGTTACAAAAATACAGGGGTTCTCTACAACTACTATAAATAATTATGAACCTTTAAACCCATTGATGCTTTATATTTTGTATTAATCTTCTGAAATTAACATTAAAATTTACAATGATAATCTACTAATACTTGCCCAACATGATAGAAAAAAATCACTGCTAGTTTGTAATTCCTTATCATTAACATTTTCTAAGTTACATATGTGTTGTGACTTTTACTTTTCATGCTGGAAATAATGTCAAGGTAAATAATTTTTGTGAAAATCTAAAAGGCTAATGCTAAAAGGACACCGAGTTAAATTTTTAAAAGTCACATTTGAGGGAACCAGGAAAACATCTAGGTTGACAATATGAAAAGGATGAGTTTCAGTATAGTAAATCATATCATTGGTAAATTAATGTTGAGGAAAACTACATATTTTTGAACAGATCCTTTGAACATTCATAGTTTCTCAGGCAAAGAGGGAGGTAATAAAAACACAAATATCAGAGTACAGATGTTAACATTAAAATATATAAAAGGAACAAATAAATATCAAAAGAAAAATTTCCAACCAATAGAAAATGAGATAGCCAATGAACTCAATAGTCGGATCTAAAAGAAGATACTCAAGTAACCAACAATTTTTTGAAGTTTGCAACATGCTTAAGGAGATGTAAATGAAAATTAATTTGAGATTCCATCTTACTTAAATCAGAATGGCTAGCATGAAGAATACAAACCATGCAAAATGCTAAGAAATATCTGGAGAACCATTTGTCAGAGGGCAGTGGTGCAGCCACTGTGAAGAACATTACATTGTTATATCAGAAAACTAAAAGTAAGCCCACCATGTGATGTAGCCATTTGAGAGTATATGGTTAGAGGACGTTAAGATCTATCCCTGAGATACTTTTACAGTCATGTTTATTGCTGTAAGGTTCAGGATAAATAAGAAACATAAACATTATAGATTCCCATTAAATAAAGGATAGATAAAGAATTGTGATACATATACAGAATAATATTTTATTTAGCAGGAATTACTATATCATGATATTTTCAGAAAAGTACCTCGAAATGCAATATTATTGCATTACTACATTACCTGAAATAAGTCAGAGTAGGAAAGGCAAATACTACGTATTTTCTCTCTCTACGTATTTAAAGAAATTTAAGACATTGAGGGAGAGATGCACAGGGGGTGGGGAGAGAGAGAGAAAAAGAGAGGAGAGGAGGGAGAGGGAGATAGAGAGGGAGAGAGAGATTTTAAGAAGGGTGCTGATGACCATGGCAAGAAGAAAATGTAGTGGAAACAGGAACAGAAAGCAGAAGTGAGGAATACTAGAAGAGGGGAACGGGGCAGGCAAGAAGGGTGATGGGTGATTGTAATGGCAGCAGACAGGGTATCAATCAAAGCAAAGTTGGTTCAACATACCACAAAGAAAAAGATGACTATATTGCTAAAAAATAGATTAATAAATAAATGTCATAATACAGCTCTCTACATTCCCAATTAAAATGATAAAAATGGAGAATTTAAAACAGAACAACTATTTCCGGTTCTTCAAGATCAATAGTATTTCACAATGAATACATGTGCTCAAAACACATGGACCAACCAGTTTGCCATAGAATACATCTGAAACAACAAGGTTGCCCTAGGACACACATGTACAAACAGTTTGCAGAACCTTCCCTTGACATTTTAATCTTAATACAGATTAATTTATTTTATAGTATGGGTGTTTTGCTTGCATGTATGTAGATAGATCTTGTATATGCATGGCACATACAGTAGTCAAAAGTGGTCATTGGATTTCTGGACTTGGCATGACAGATGGCTATGAGACACCATGTAAATATGAGGAATTAAATTTGGGTCCTCTGTAAAATCCGTAAATCTTCCAAGTCACTGAACTATCTACTCAGTTCCTCAGAATAGAGATTTCCCATGCAAAATTAAATATAGTTTTCTAGAGAGTAATCTTGGTAACTCTGCTTTTAATAATGCTTTCAGAAGTTGACTGAAACATTTGAAATTATAAAATTCAAAACTACAAATATTCAAAACATGAAGTTTAGTTGGGTTGAGATGTATATTAGAAGTCAGGTGTTGGCGAGGATGTGGAGAAAGAGGAACACTCCTCCACTGCTGGTAGGATTGCAAGCTGGTACAACCACTCTGGAAATCAGTCTGGCAGTTCCTCAGAAAACTGGGCACGACACTTCCAGAGGGCCTGACTATACCACTCCTGAGCATATATCCAGAGGATTCCCCATCATGTAATAAGGATACATGTTCCATTATGTTCACAGAAACCTTATTTATAATAGCCAGAAACTGTAAAGAATCCAGATGTCCCTCAGTGGAGGAATGGATACAGAAAATGTGGTATATTTATACAATAAAATACTACTCAGCAATTAAAAACAATGAATTCATGAAATTCTTAGGCAAATGGTTGGATCTGGAAAATATCATCCTAAGTGAGGTAACCCAATCACAAAAGAACACACATGGAATGCAGTCACTGATAAGTGGATATTAGCTCAAAAGCTCTGAATACCCAAGACACAATTCCCATATCAAATGAGTCCCAAGAAGAAGGAAGGAGAGGTCCTGGTCCTGGAAAGGCTTGATCCAGCATTGTAGGGGAATACCAGGACAGAGAATAAGGAGGCGGTTGGTTGGAGAATGGGCAGAGGGAAGAGGGCTTATGGGACTTATGGGGAGGGTGGAACTGAGAAAGGGACAATCATTTGTAATATAAACAAATAATATAGAAAATAAAAAATAAAACTAAAAAAGAAGTATATTAGAAACTACAATAGTCTCTGAGAAAAAAATTTTAAGAATTGTTTGAAAGTTTTGTGATATGAGAAAAAGACTTATTTGAGTTATAACATTAACAGATAATTATAAGTTCAGTTACTTGATTAAATTTTGGCAAAGTGAAAGGAAAGCGGGGAGTGGTAAACTAGATCTTCCTTCCCTCCCTTCCTTCTTTCTTTCCACCCTTCCTCCCTTCCTTCCATTACTTTCATGATGGTATCTATTTTGAGAAAGTAAAGTCAGAAATATGTGATCCTAAACTTCAAACTGCTCTCTATCTTGGTAACAAATGATTTAGAAGTCTTGTGTACAAAAGGAATGTATGATACTAGTGGGGTAAACTATTTCTAAATTTTCTACATATCTAACTTTTCTTACATTTTATCTAACCCAACTTTAGTACCTATTCCTTTATAGAGTCTGTTCTCTGTTTCTCTCTGTCTCTGTTTCTTTCTCTCTTTGTCTTTCTCCTCTGTGTGTATCCTTTCTCTTTTGTACGATTGCAAGCTGGTACAACCACTCTGGAAATCTTCTATGATCCTGTCTTTACTTTGAATACTAAAATATTTATTAGTAATTATGTATGATCAAAAGCATAAATCATTTAAAAATACTGTGTTATTCAACAAAAATAATGCACTCTCACTTTTCTTATAAAAATACAGAGCCCTTGAAATCTTAGCTAATGACCATGTAGCATACTACACATTTATTTCTTACTATGAAGATTTCAAGTCACCAGAGTAGAGTCAGGTATCTTTCCAATATAATAGGGCACTGGGAGGGCTGGAAAGTGTCCAGTGAAATGTACACATATGTAAAGCCAGCAGTAAGGGTCTCCACAAAACAAAAGTGCCTGAAGCAACAGTTCTCGCTTCATTTTCAAACATATTGTGTAGATCTCAGCTCTAAAGGATGAACTAACTACAGTGACGATAGGAACTAAGAAGAAAGGATATATTTTGGACTAGTTTTCTCAGTCTCTCTTAAAATATTACCAAAAGTGTTGGTAGCTTGAAATAGAACTATTATTCATATGATATGACATATCTTACAAATGTAGTATACAAGTGATATAAGTTTTAATTTCATAACTAAAATCGAATAACTAGTCAGCTTAACTTAAATGTTGGCTTTAGTCCACTATGGCCTTTCTACTTTACTGTCTTCTGTGAAGTCCCGAAATATCCAGAAACTAGTCTATATGTGACGAAAGTTTAATTTTGTAACAAATAACTTTACTTAGTAATCCATTAAAGTAGATGTTGTCATTATCTTCATTTTATAGCTGAGTAAGTTTTGGTTCAGAAGTGGAAGTCAATTTGCTTATCTCCTACCAATCAGCTCTAAATTTCTTAACAATATAGAACCAAAGCACACATCTTTAATGAAAAGTTAATGTGTTGAAGAATAGTTTGCTAAGAAGAGATCTAAAGACAGGAATGATAATTGTCAGAACACCTTAAGAAAGATTTGTTGTTGTTGTTGTTTTTGTGGTTGTTGTTGTTGTTGCATTATTTTCCCAAGCTTATAATTGGGATAGTTTTATGTAGATGGTTAGTTTTAAAGTTTTTTGTACATTCTATATTCTATCCCCTTTGTGGATATATAGTTTTCAAAGCCAGGACACTGTTTTGAGCTGCTGTTAATGCCAGTATTCTTAATTACACTCCAAAAACTGACAGTAAGATGCCTATTCTTGAAGACACTGCATACATAAGTCATAGATAATGGCAAAGTTTAATTGATACTGACTTGGAAGCATTATTCCTGAGGGTTAGAATTCATAGTGCTATGCTCAATGTCAAAGTAAAATAGTAATTATTGTCTGTAATACCCAGCTGTGAACCTGTGAACTGCACTATCATCTGGCAAAACACGTCCACCATTGCAATAGTGGAACCAACTACTTTCTGATTGGATTTAAGTCCTACTTCAGAAGATTCAGAATTCATACATTACACTATTGTAGGACAATGGACTTGTGGCTAGACAAGCATTAACGGAGAACTTAATATTAACTTTCTAAATTGATGTAGTGTTAAACCATTTCATTGTGACTTATTGTTATGCCCATAGGCTAGTGCATCTCTCAAGTCTCAAAGAGAATTTTGTTTTGTGGTAAATTTTGTTCAACATTGAAATCTACAACTGGTTAACATGCAGAGAATATGAGACTGTAGAATTCTAAACTATAAATCGGGAATCTTTACTACACACCCACACACACACACACAAACACAACTCACACATGTGTACCTGTGTTCAAATGTCAGGGATCATTGAGAAAAAGGGGTCAGAATGATTGTCAGAGCCAAAGGTGGTGCATGACAAGGGCAAAGCAGTGTTTTACAGAAACATACTATTTGCTGTATGACATGTACTCACAGTAGGTGTGACAGCACAAAAACGACCTGTGCTGCATGTTCAAGCCAGATACAATCTAAGCACGGAGAGGGAAGTTGGACATGGGAGTTGATAGCTTATGGGAAATGTAATTAGTGTTCTTTAAGGATGTCAACACTGATAGGTCACCCATGTCCCAATGGCTGCCTGCACATACAAGAGTTGACACAGAGAACAAATGAGCTTAAAATAAAACACAGACACAACTTTGGGTTAGAAGGAAGAGGGTGTAAATTTAGGAGGAATTGTAGAAAGGGATGGATGCAATCAGATTATAACTGAATTAATAATAATTTAAAAAATAAAACAGCTTTCTTTTCTTTATTATGTTTTTCATTGCTTCTGAAAGGGAACAGAAACATAGATAAGATTTTCTTTAAGCAATCATTCCTAGTTTTTAAATCTTGTACTAATACTCTGTCTTTAAATGTGTATAAGTCATGAGGTTAATATAGTCACTGCTTATGACCCACTTGAGTCAATCACTTAACAGTGCAAAAAGACTATGTACTATATGAGATGTGTTCTAAATTTAATTTCCTCTTTTGTATGGCCTTGATGGTAAAAGTCCCAATCTTGAGCTGTTAGTCATAAAAGAACTCATCACCACCCAACACTCTGCATGGCTCATAGCAGCATGGCTTGTAGAGCTAAGTCCTGTAGACTGTAGCTAACATCTCTGCAGATAAGAACCCACCCACTGATGTCACTAGACAGAAAGGGAATGCACCTTCTGCCTGTGCCATTCCTGACTCCTCCTTGCTCACATGTAGCATGTTTGTAATTTACTATTTTGTTACTGCATTAATCTCTACCCATTTTGTTTTTCTCTAAGCTTTCTTTCTTATGCTATATAGTTCCCCTTTCTAAGAGAAGTTTCAGTTTCATCTACAATTCAAAATTAATCTCACTTGATGCTTAATCCTTGCTCAGTGTAAAGTGTATACAGCAGAAGCATATTTCCTTAAAGAAAAGTCCTGGATCATACAGGGATCAAGTGACCCTGAAAGCCATAATGTCAGACCAATCAGTCAATTGTATAATCTAACTGAAACTCAATGTTTAAAAGATATATGCTTCTTCTTCCTCTGAAAATCAGATCAAATTTCTAGCAAGTGGGGTTAATATTATTTTGTGGCATGCTGCATTTTCATGATGCTTATATATCTTGTACAGAAAGTTTATATATCTTGTTTAGAGCAAAAGCCAAGTAGAAAATAATTTGAAAACCATATTGAATTGCTAAAATGCAAGTCTAAAATTGTGGTCTTTCAACTGAGACATTTGAAGATATTGCTAGGCTGTACTTGCTAATTGACCTTTAGCAGTATAAATAAGGAAGTCATCATTTAAAGCAGTGGCTCCCTATCTTTACCATATGTTATTTATTCTTTGCATTTTGTATACTTAAAATCAACTTTATTAAAAATAACTTACTTAATTTCTCTCATCCCAGCTCTAAAAAAAGCTTCCAGGGAGATAGGTCATTGTCTCATGCCACTCCCCCCCCATTCTCCATATTCCTCTGGTCTAGTGCCTGGAGAAACTGAGGTTAGAGTCACCCTTTAACATTCCGTTAGAAAATCCATGGCAGGGGAATGAATGTGGTCAATGTTTAAACCTTCTTTGAGGCCAATGGGTGGATAAAGTGAGTGGAAGAAACGTGTTGAGAACTAATCAGGATTACAGCATCCGTCCAATAGAAACCAAAGCTAAACTATCAGTAACATATGTTCTAATATGCCACTCGCAATTAATGAAGTGTAGAGTATTAGATATATCCTCTGTCTGCCTCAATTCCACAGGAGTTATCATAAAGGAAAAGAAGGAGGATCCTTTTGTATGTTTCCTAGAGCAAACTTCGACTTTGTAATTTTATTGCTTCAATTTTATATATGTGATAATAATTATTCTCATGCGAAATCATACTAAATGGGGAGTTTACAACACCATCATGTACTATCAGAAGTTCTGATGCTATGTTAGCTTACCCTGGGTGCAATACTTTTACACAGACATGCACTAAATGGTGATATACTAGTGAAGATAGTCATTTGTGTGATAGTGATAGTGATAGTGATAGGTGTAAACATAATGCATTTGAGAAATTCCTATCACTGAATAACACTGGGGCCATCACAAGATAATAGCATGCACATTTTTAGTGAGTACATGATAATGCAGTTGAGAAATCCCATCAGCAAATGTTGCTGTAACTTTTACAACATAGGACATACATGGTTCATGTGTCTGAAGTCATACTGATACACTATAGTTATGTACTCATAACAATAAAATAACCATATATATTATATATATATTTAGTTTTTTATAGGATGGATACTTATCATTAGATACTTCTATACTTGACTACACTCAACTCAACATTCTAGAAACACATTTCTAAACATCAGAGAAATTATGGGGGTCCTTTCACTATTTCTTTTTACTTATTCTCTTTTTAATTTCAATTACTTTAAATAAAATATAATTGTATTATTACTGTAAATAATATAATATTATTACATTAAATAATAGTTTTAATAATATGTATTATGCTTATGCTTAGAGACTAGATATCTCACATTCCAGGCTTCTAATTCACTGTTTAGCAAAGTTAAACTTAAACCTTGAATCCTATTTCAGTCTTACATGTGCTAGGACCACAGACAAAAGTGTGTGTGCGCGTGTATCAGAACAGGGAAGTGGGAAGGGGTGGGTGGGGGAACAGGGGGAGTGAAGTGGGCTTATATGACTTTCGGGGAGTGGCGGGCCAGAAAAGGGGAAATCATTTGAAATGTAAATAAAAAATATATCGAATGAAAAAAATCTAGAAGACAAAAAAAAAAAAAAGAATTGATACATGGGGCCTCATAAACCTGAAAAGCTTCTGTAAAGCAATAGTGGCAGCCAAGAGGACAAATCAGAAACCTACAGATTGTAAAATAAATAAATAAATAAATAAATAAATAAATAAATAAATAAATAAATAAATAAAAAATTCACTAAACCCGCACCTAATAGAGGGCTAATATCCCAAATATATAAAGAATTCAAGAAGCTAACCTCTACAAGTCCAGACAACCCAATCAAAAATGGGCTATTGAGCTAAACAAAGACTTCAGAACAAAGGAATCTCAAATAGCCAAGAAGTGCATAAAGAAATGTTCAAAGGCCTTTGTTATCAGGGAAATGCAAATCAAAACAACCCTGAGACTACTCCTTACAACAATCAAAATGGCTAAGATAAAAACTCATGGGACAGTCCATGTTGGCAAGAATGTGGAGAAAGAGGAACACTCCTCCATTTCTGGTAGGATTGAAAACTGATACAATCACTCTGAAACCAATCTGGAGATTCCTTAGAAAATTGAAAACGCATCTAACTGAAGACCCAGCTATATCACTCTTATACATATACCCGAAAGATGTCCCAGTATACCACAGGGGTGCATGCTCCACTACATTTATGGCAGTCTTATTTGTAATAATCAGAAGCTAGAAACAATCCAGATGTTCCACAGTGGTAGAATGGTTACAGAAAATGTGGTTTACTTACACAATGGAATATTATTCAGCTATTTAGAGTAAGGACACGATGAATTTTGCAGGCAAATTGATTTCGGAAGTAGAAAATATCATCCTGAGTGTGGTAACTCAGACCTAAAAGGACATTGATGGTATGTACTCACTAATAAGTGGACAATAGACAAAAAAGTACAGAATACCAAGGATATAATCCGCAGAACTCTAAGAAGGTTAACAAGTAGAAGGGCCCAAGTAAAGTGGGACAAGAGAGAAGCCCTCAGGACCAGCAGATGAATAGAAATATGCAATCATGGGAGTGTAGTGATCCTCTAGAAAGTATCAGAGATCTGGGGGTGGGGGTGGGGGTTGAGAAACTCATAGCACTCAAAGGAAGGGACCTTAGATAAAATGCCCAATAGTGGGGAGATGGAACTTGTAGAGTCCACCTCCAGTAGAAAAACAGGGAAGGATGGGATTGCCATTTCACAGTCTAAACTCTGACATAGAATTGTTCCTATAGAAAAGAACTGCAGAGACAAAAATGTAGAAGAGACTGAGGAAAAGGTGGCCCAATTACCAGCCCACACTAGGACCCAGCTCAAGGGAAGTCTCCAAGACCTATTACTGTTACTGATACTATTGTGTGCTTACAAACAGGAGTCTAGCATGGATATCCTCTGAGATGCCCAACGAGCAGCTGACTGAGACAGAGACAGAAACTTACACCCAACCATTCGGCTGAAGTCAGGGACCCTTGTGGTTAAATTAGGGAAAAGCTGGATGAACCTGAAAAGGAGGGTGATCCTATAGGAAAACCATGAGTCCCATATTACCAAGACCCCTGAGATCTCTCAGACATTGAACCACCAACCAGGAAGCATACATTAGCTTGTCCAAGGGCCCTGTCACATACATATACAGCAGAGGGAGAGGATGTGCCTAACTCTCAAGAGACTTGAGGCCCCAGGAAGATGGGAGGCCTGCTGGGGTTGGGGCGGGGGAGAATCCTCTTGGAGATAGGGGAGGTGAGGAGAAAAAGTCTGGACTGTAAAAAATAAAAATAAAAAGGAGCACTGAAGAAGGAAGGAGCTCACTTCAGGTCAATTCAGTTGAGAGAAATTCAGTTCAGAGAAGTTTAGTGATAGTCTTTCCAAGCAGAACAATTCAGTCAGGAGCTGAGGCCAATTTGAATCAATCAGCTTGGAGAGGAGTTTGAGCCAGAAACAGCTGAGTTGAACCAGCTAGCTAGAGTTCAGGAAGAGCTAGAAATGGTGAGCTTATCCAGTAGTAAGTCTTGTAGAGTGAAACTTTCTAAGCTAAGGTTGAAGCTAAAGCCTTCAAGGTCTGAGCTTGCAAAGATTACTTGGTAAGAAGGCCTAGGCTTAGGGAAAGTTAAAGAAAAGTGCTCTGCCTTCTGCTCAAGCCATGTATTCATACGGCTGGGTACAGCTCTCATCTCACCACTTCATTTGAGGAAATAAAAGCAACATTTACATTTAAGGGAAGATGTCTAGACAGCATTCCTATTGTACATTGTAGAACCAGAGGTTTTTTTTTTTTTTTGGATGGGAAAAAATCTATCAGAGACAAGGTCTCAAGTTCCACAGAGCCCTGAGCTCATGAGTCAAAGGCCTTGCAGTCTGTGTCAAAGCTTGTTAAACTATTGAAAATATTTCCTAAATATTGATAAGTAGAACCATTATGTAAGTTTCATAATATAAAATAAAATCATAACAAATTAATATTTTTTTAAAATATACTATTTGAATACTATAACAGCACATTTTTCCCATTAATAGAAAAGATATCTGTTCACAGAATTTATAACCGTCTACTAGAAGAGAGACAATTAAAGGAGCTTTTGGTCTGAGCCAATGAGCTACTCAACTACAGCACAATGTCACAAGTAAATAGAGTAACAGCAGGCTGCTCCACCCAGCACCTTAGCTTTCACCTTCCACCTAAAGACTCCTCTGCTCCTATTATCAAAGTAGATATAAAGTTATAAATACATTCATAAATTAAAACAATTATACATTTGTAAATCAGTTACAAACTAAACATTTTCATAAATGGGCATGTCTACAGTTATTCAATCGAGTACCTATCCAAATCATGGGGAGCAGACACATATTCCCTGTTCCTGGGAAGCCCGAGGAGGGAAGAGGATTGGCCAAGCCCAAGAGTTCAGGCCCATCATGTCAAACTGAAGAAGACTTTTATGTCTTTAGTGTAGCAGCAAGGATTTTATGATGAAGCAAACCAGTATTAAAAACATATTTTATTATTCTTTTAGATAGAAATCTTTAATGAGCTTATTGGTGTTATTTACAGGAAACATTAAAGACTTTGTACTTGTGGGTGTCTTGGGCTTTAGAGTCCTTTCTCTCCTAGCCTGAGCTCTCTTTGTTAGCCACCACCTTAAGAGAATATGAAGAGAGAAGAATTAAACACAACAATCCAAATTTTAGTCACCCTTCTTGTGGGACTTATTGTAGTATGGGGATATTAGCAGGTGGCTGTGAATGCAAATGATTGACATTTCCTTTGCTTCTGATTAAAAGATGTGAACATGCTGACTGGCAGGGCGGCTCATAGAACACTTCACTTCTTCACTGTAAGAATCATAAGGCAGTGAAGCAGGAATATATTGAAACTATATTTTAGTATCCCTGGCTCTCAGAGAAATGACTAACTAAAAATTCTCTAGAATTGATAGTGGGATCTTTTTTTCTATTGCCTAGTGGAGGGAATTGTTTTCAGTTGCCCACTCTGTCCATTCTGGTGCTATCCCTTTCCAAGGCCGCCCTCAATTGAGATATTCCACTAAAGGTCCACCTCAGCTCCCTGTTGCTTTTATGCGGTTGTGTTTGGTCTGTCACAGACACTCAGAACAACTGCTGAGCATCCTTCTCATAAATGTTTCATATACTTGATGACAGTATTTATCCCTTAGTTTCCGCATATTTGGATTTTATTCAATATCCTTTTGGTTGATGTGGAGGAAAGGGAGCCGGCACTTATGCTGCATACTGCACAGAGCTGCCAGCACAATGGGAAACACAAATTGATAATGTCAGATCCTGCTTGCAATTTTCTAGTGATTTCCCACTGTCTTCAAACTAAGCCCAACCATCATAACGCAGGCCAGAAGAGCTCTCATCCCAGACACACACACACACACACAGAGTAACAAGGCATTCTGTTTAGAAACTTGGTTCCTTTGTATTGTGTCATTTTCTCTGCCGCCAATGCACATACATTCCTGTCTTCTTCAGGTTAATGACTACTCATGCTGTGCTAGTTTTAAACAGCAGTTAAATTAAAGGTTCCCCATGCCCACGTGACATAATTATTCACTTCTGTAGTTTTCTATGTTATTCTATCTTCTTTGGCTCCTCTTACAACCTTACAATGTAATTACAAATTTACCCATGTTTCCCAAACTGCATGTAACACCCCTGACAATAGTGTAGGCCTAAATTCTAAAATCTAATAAAATGATCAAAGTAAAGAATTCTATCAAGATACCAGAATTAAAGGGATAGCCAATCCTAGGCAAATACTAGAGTGCAGTCAAAGTGACAGGCTCATTCCATGAGAATTCAGCCACCGGTCATTTCCTAGCTCATTAGTGTACTGTTCTATAGGATTTTGTTCTCTCCAGATGACCTGCTAGTAGGAAAATAAAACTGAAGAAGGAATTGATATTTGTATATGTAAATGAGTTCTACTTTTATTTATGATCCATGATGATATCATATATCTATATTCTTGTCCCAAGAGAATTTAGAATGGCTAACAGTTTGTACTGCAAATATTTTTCATTAGGAAAATAAAAGTCTTATTAGCAAGAAGAAAGTCAGATCCTATAGGTCACTTTCCATAGATTCTCTAGCTTGCAGTGGCCTGAAGAATATTTATTACATATTAGGCATTCAATAACTATTTGACACATTTATAGCCAACTGCCCCACCTTCCTTCTCAAAACAATGTATTTCTACCCAAATACTTTTGGATGTGTGGTATTCCACTGCAACATGGTTGATTAACTAAGGATGCATTATTAGAGAAACTGTCTTCAAACTCTGTCCATGCAGTTAACAACTACCAACTGCCAACTACCAACAACAAGAACAATCATAATAACACTCGAGTATAACAAAGTACACAAACTTGGGTGGGCAAGGAAGGGGTTCATATGGGTTTTGAAAGATTTGTAGTATTGGTGCAATTATGAGCAAACTTGGTGTTTGAAACTCTCAAAAATGGAAAAAAAATTTTCATGTATTTTTTAACTTGGCAGGATTTAACTTTTCTGCTTGAATTTTGATAAACTGGAAGGTATTCTTATTTATGACATATTTCTCTTAAACTTGTAGGCATTAAAAACTATAAATAAATGAGTTACTCTACAAATACAACTTATTAATTTGAAACTTTTAAATCAATCAAGTATATTATTACTTAATAAGTTGATATCTTCTTAATATTCCTTTAAACTCATTCAAGAAGTTTACAAACGATTAATTTTTAAAATTCTAAGCCATACTACTGAAAACATTTATTTCTTATATTATCTATCACTTATACATAAATTTTATGTATACATATATATGCTGTTTAGTTAAATACTTGCTTATACAATAGAATTATAATGAATTTCAGTCTCTTCCCCAATTCCATTTAATTGATTAAATTAAAATAGTATTCTGACAAATATATATCCCATATTCCAGAGACTCATCTACATGTTTAGAATGTAGTAGAAAATTAATGTGAGATACCTATAGATTCATTCTATAGGTTCATTCTAACTAGAACTCAGGTCAACTAAGTCTTATGAAGGTCACTTGCTCTCTCCGTATTACTAAACCCACTGGTCAATTTTTTATCGTTATTTTGAGACATTCCATGTCAATTAATACTTTTGTTCTGCAACAGCATCTGTCCATGTCTTCCAGGATGTGATGCCCACTGAGGTCATTCTGTTTTACTGTGTGTCAGCCTCACTTCCTGCATCTGTTCATCTCCCCATGCCCGAGCTCCACAAACACACCGAGTCCCCTGAGCTAGCCAAAGCCGTTTCTATTTGTTCATATTTTCCTCAAAAATTTAATTTAATCCTATGTTTTTTGGTAGTGTGTCCATACTGAGACGTCTACCACTTGAACTCCAGTTATTTTTCATTTAGCATGTCCTCTTTTAATGTCCATAAAATAAGAAATCTAACATGAATGAGCTAAGTCAGAGTCCAGATTTCTATTCCCCTGCCCCCAAATCCACACTTTCTGTTGCAGGTTTTAACATAACAGTGGAGATCCATTAATTTATGTTTTATTTTCTCAAGAGAATTGCCATGTATTCTTACTGCATTTTATCACTTTTTAATTTGTAAATCATTCTCTAGTAATCATATAAATGTTAATATTAATTTTGAGTCCAACAAGTTTTCACTATTTTATGACTAAAGCATTCGCATTATTCACCCACATGTTTTCTGAGATTTTGGTAACTGATACCCTCTTAGAATCATTTTCTTCTCAAGAAAGCATAATGATCCTGTTAGAATTGAAGCAGAAAATGTTACTTGGTATTTTAATGATAGCTGGTAGCTTACATTTTGCTCAAGTTAAAAATCAAAACTTTTTTTTGAATTTTTATATCATCCTTTAATTGTCTTTCCTGAAACTTAAAAATTATGGTAGGTTTTTTATATTAGATATATCATTCATTTACATTTCAAATGTAATCCTTTTTTCTGGTACCCCCCCATGAAATCCCCCCAACCCATTCTCCCTCCCCCTGCTCACAATCCACCCACTCCTGCTTCCCTGTCCTGGAATTCTCCTATACCTGGGAGGCTCTGCCAGTGAATGACAAATACGGAGGGGGACACTCTCAGCCAGCCATTGAACTGAGTACAGGGTCCCCAATGGATGAGCTAGAGAAAGGACCCAAGGAGCTGAAGGGGTTTGCAGCCCCATAGGAGGGACAACAATATGAACCAATCAGTACAGAAATCCCAGGGACTAAGCCACCAACCAAAGAGTACACATGGAGGGACCCATGGCTCCAGATAAATATGCAGCAGAGAATGGCCTTGTTGGACATCAAAGGGAGGAAAAATCAAAACTTTTAATAATTCTAGTAGATTTTTATAGTGCCATCTTTACTACCTAGGATCTCCCTCAGACTGCTGTAGAAATACTAGTATATTTCTTGCTGCACCGTCTATTAGGAATATCATGATCATTTATTTTTGTTGCATTATATAATTCCTTCCTTTGAATTTTTTCTGCTAGAACTCTCATTTTCCCCTTGTTTTCTGCACTTCCCTCCTCAGTGATTGTTTTTTCATTTTTTAAAATTTATTTTTTTTTACATATTCACTTTACATCCTGCTCACTGCTCTCCTCCCATTCATCCCCTCCCACAATCCTTCCCACAAACTACCCCCCCCCTTCTCCCCACTGATTGGGTAAGGTATCACCTGGATATCCTTCAACCCCGGCTCTTCAAGTTTTTTCAAGGCTAGGCAGTTTCTCTCCCACTGAGTCTTCTAACCCAGCTAGAAGAACCTATCCCACAGGCATACAATGGCATTTGAGACAGCACCCACCTACAGTTGTTCAGGACACACATAAAGATTAAGCTGCACATCTGTTACATGTGAGGAAAGGTTTATGTATTCTTTGTATGTATGTATACATAAAGGCCTGTATGCATTCTTTGATTTCTGGTTCAGTCTCTGAGAGCTCCAAGGGTCCAGGTTAGTTGACTCTGTTGGTCTCCCTGTGGAACTCCTATCTCCTTAGGGGCTGTAATCCTTCCTCTTATTCTTCCATGAGAGTCCCCAAACTCCATCCAGTGTTTGACTGTGGGTATATGCCTTGGTATGAGTCAGTTAGTAGGTCAGGTCTCTCAAAAGACAGCCATACTTGACACCTATCTATAAGGTATCATTAACAGTGTCGCAGATTGGTGCTTGCCAGTGGAATGTGTACAGTTTGAGCCAGTAATTGGTTGGCCACTATCTCAGTCTCTGAGTAGTGTAGCATGAGCATCCAGTATTTTATGGCTAATCTACACTTATAAGTGAATCCAACCTCCCTCTTCCCCACTATTGCTGATGCCTGGAAGTGCTTGCTGACTGGAACCTCATAAGGCTGTTCCTTGAGTGGCTCTACCAGCACCTGACCAATACAGATGCAGATATTCATAACCAACAATCTGGCTAACCCTAGAGACCCCAGTGGAAGAGCTAGGGGAAGGATAAAAGTAGCAGAAGGGGATTGGAATCTCATAAGAAGAACAATGTCAAGTAACTGGGCCACACAGAGCTCCCACACACAAAACCACCAACCAAATAGTATGCAAGGAGGGATCCCTGGCTCCAGATAAATATGTAGCAAAGGGTAACCTTGTCTGACATCAGTGGGAATGGAAGGAAGTTTGACGCCCCAGAGTAGGGAGATGCTAGAGGTGTGAGGCAGGAGTGGGTGAATGGGTGGAGAATCACACTCATGAAGGCAAAGCGGACGGGGAAGTAGGAATGGGATGGATGGATTTGTAGAGGGTTAACTAGAAAGGGGGATATCATTTGAAATGTAAATGAATAAAATAATTATTAAAAAAGAACAAAAAGAGAGAAATGTTCAAAGTCCTTAATTATCAGGCAAATACAAGTTAAAACAACTACGAGATAACATCTTATACCTCTCAGAAAGGCTAATATCAAAAAGTCAAGAGAAAGCACGTGCTGGCAAGAATGTGGAACAAGGGGAACAATTTTTTAATGTTTGTGGGAGTTCAAACTTATATAACCACTTTAGAAATCAATTCTCATTTCTTAGAAAATTTGGAATAGTTCTACTTCCTGACTTGGCTATACCACTCCTGAGCATATACCTAAAAGATGTGCCACCATCCAAAAAAGATACTTCCTTAACTGTGTTCATAGCAGTTTTATTAGTAATAGCCAGAAACTGGAAACAACCTAGATGTCCCTCAACTGAAGAATGGATAAAGAAAATGTGGTACATCTACAAAGTGAAATACCTTTCAGTTATGGAAAACAAAAACTTCATGAATTTTGTAGGCAAATGTATGCATCTTGGGAATATCATCCTAAGTGAGGTAACTCAGTCCAAAAAGAACAAGTAAGGTATATATTTACTTATAACTGTATGTTATCCATACCCTTATTATTATTATTGTTGTTGTTGTTGTTGTTGTTGTTGTTGTTATTTCTCCCTTCTTTTCTTTGTTTTTATTCATCCTTTTCTTTTACAGTCCAGACTTTATCCCCCTCCTTGTCTACCCTCTGACTGTTCCACATCTATACTACCTCCTACTCCATCTCCAAGAAGATGTCTCCACCCCAACCCCCACTCCACCAGAACTCCCCACTCTCTGGGGCCTCGAGTCTCTTGAGGGTTAGGTGAATCTTTTCTGACTAAGACATGGCATTCCGCTGCTGTATGTGTGTTGGGAGGGGGCCTCATATCAACTGGAAAATGCTGCCTGGTTGGTGACACAGTGTATGAGAGATCTCGGGAGTCCAGGTTAGTTGAGACTGGTAGTCTTCCTATAGGATTGCCCTCTTCCTCAGCTTCTCCAGCTTTTCCCTAATTTAACCATAGGGGTTACCAGATTTTGTCCCCCACATTGGTGCAGGGGAAAATTTCCTGAACAGAACTCTAATAGCTCAGTCTCTAAGATCAACAATTGACCAATGAGACCTCATGAAACTGAAAAGTTTCTGCATCACAGTCAATAGGACAAATCTGCAACAAAGTGGGGGAAAAAATCTTCACTATCTCCACATCCAATAGAGAGCTAATATCTAAAGTATATAAAGAACTCAAGATGCTAACCACCAAGAAACCAAACAACCCAATCAAAAACTGGGGTGTAGAACTAAACTGATAATTCACAACAGAAGAATCTTGAATTGCAAAGAAGCACTTAAAGAAATGTTCGAAGATCTAAGTTATCAGGGAAATGCAAATCAAAATGACCCTGAGACTCCACCTTACATCAATCATAATGACTAAGACGAAACATCAGGTGACAGCACACATTGCAAGGAGGTGGAGAAAGAGGAACAGTCCTCCATAACTGTTGAGATTGCAAGCTGGTAAAACACTCTGAAAATCAATCTGGAGATCCCTCAGAAAATTGGAAATAGATCTACCTGAAGACCCAGCAATACCACCCTTGGAAATATAAGTAGTGTTCCACTATGTTCATAGCAGCTTTGTTTGTGATAGCCAGAATTTGGAAAGAACTCAGATGCCCATGACAGAAGGATGGATACAGAACCTGTGGTCCATTTATACATTTACAAGTGCATATTTTAGAGGTTTCTGTTTTGTTTTCAGGTTTTTTTGTGTGTTTTGATTTTGTTTTTTGTGGTTGCTTATTTTGTTTTGTTTTGTTTTGTTTTCAGTGAAACAATGAAAGCAAGGGACCAATGACTAAGGCTTTCTGAACCTAGAACATCTACTCATGCCAATTCAATGTAGACTTACTCTTCTTGTCATTTCATTGACTCATCATTACTATATCTTGCCCATATGGTGCTGACACTAAAGGAATGCTCTCAGTTCATTGAATTAGTCATCAGGTGGAATAGCTACATTGAGTAAGGTATCTAACATATATTTTTAGTTAATAAGAAAAGTAGATGGGAGTTGAAGAGATGGCTCAGCAGTTATGAGCATTGGTCTCTTATTGATTACTTGGGCTTGACTCCCAGTACTGATATGATGCCTCAAAATCTTCTGTAAATCCAGGTACAATAGATTTTGATGTTTTTTCATTGTTTCTGCTGCCACTATCTATGCATGTGGTGTAGTCATGGGAGCAAAATACCCGTACGCATGAAATTAATTAATTTAAAAATGAATAATGTAAAAAGTAAAATATCTAGATGCCATTATGATGTTTTCTTCACACAGACAATAGAATATTCATTCCTCTAAGTTATTAGTAAGCATTTCAAGTGCCCAGATCAATGTCTCAAACTAAGTCATTAAGAAATATTTGATTAAAATATTTAATAAAGCATTCAGTTGTTACAGTTTGCTTCTATCATTTGATTAGGAATCTAGTTCCAACCAAACTACTAAAATTTGTTTATTATTGACCAAGTAAAGGCAATCACTATTTCCAAACTAAACTGAATCTTTGTACCTTTACATGTCTCAATCCCAGCTTGGTACTGCTTCAGTTTCTGTATACTTTATGGATTTTTAATATTCTTTCTTCAAAATGAGAACATGCTTATAACAACAATTCTTCTAGATATCAAGAACATCGTTGGAAAATTAAAGTATGTATTAAATGGTTTTTCTTCTTTAAATTTCTACCTGAATAAGTATATGTCAATTATATCTAGTAACAAATTAAAGTATTTCCTAGTTTGTTCCCATACTTCAGTTTGAATAAAGTCAACTATATGAAAAGAAAAAGAAAGAAAAAGACAAAGTAAGAAAGAAAAGAAAGAAAGAAAGAAAGAAAGAAAGAAAGAAAGGAAGGAAGGAAGGAAGGAAGAGAAAAGGAAAGAAAATTTCAAAAGTAAGTAATATCAAAACAGCAGATTCACAAGATTGAGTAAAAACAATGACATTTTTAGAATGTGCTGAATGTATGTTGAAAAATATGCTGAACACTATTTACATTTTGATTCCTGGCTTTTTTGTTTTTGTTTGTTTGTTTTGTTTTTCTTACAATACCATTTAGTGACCAGATATAAAATGTTCTATTTTAAAACACTCTGAAATATTGAAGAGATGAGGTATGAGAAAATCAAATAATTTTTCTTCTCAGTCTTCCTCAATAAATCCAACTTCATTGCTTTGTGAAAATGCTCACTTTCCACTTTGGTCATTCTCATTGGCTTACTCTCTGCCTTTATTTGCTTTTCTCTATTTTCCACTTCCTTTCTGGTATCCTTCATGCCATTCTGAATTCACCTGTATGAAGCTACAATTAGTGGCACAGGGAGAACACAACTGCCTACTGTAACACAATGGATCTCTTTAAGAATGGGGTCCAACATGCCAGAAATATGGTGTTGCAAAATACTATTTTCTAGGTTCAGTTTCAATGTTTTCTATCTAGTATTTAAATGCTAGACAGATAAACAGGTAACTTCAGTACTGTTCTCTAGATACACTGTGTTCAACATTTTGGTCATACTTTGGATTTAGTTGTTTCTAATTCCAGATGTATTCTAAATTCACCTATCTACCTGTCCATATATTGACAATATAAGCATATAAGGGGAAAAGGAATGGGAAATAGGGATAGGATATGTGCCTAAAATATTGCCTCAGACAATGTACAAACATGTATCAAGTCGTTCACAACCATTATTCCTAATATAGGGCTTCAAATGTAGTATAAAGAATATTTAGAAGCATGTTAAGTTGTTATATTTAAAGTTAAAGAGATCTAGATTAATAACAAAAACTTTAGGACAATGAGAGTCTAAAGAATATGATCAACTTGCCTTTCTGGAAGTTATTAACACAACTTTAAAGAGATGTACAGATTTTTTCCAGACAGACATGGCCCTACTTCTTCACACGTTCAGAAATCCATGTCACTCACTTTTCAAAGAATTTACAGAATTGAACTATAGAAACACCAACAGCTATTTTGCCAAAAAAAATTTGAAAAGTTGAGAAATTATAATCATTGCTATACTTCCAAAATATATTTGTTTTAGCAAAATAAGGAGTGTATTTAATATGTAAAATAAATAAATTATAGTCCAAATGTTTTAATTGTAAGATGTTATTCAGCTTTAAATTATTTGACTGAAACTGTCAATATACTTAATGGATAGTTCTTTGCATTCAGAAACATGTAAAAGCAACGTTCTTTACAACAATTTACTGTATGTAGAGAGTTTATTTTACTTTGTATACACTTTCTCACACTGTATGTCTTTATGGACAAGATACAGCTTTAAAATATTTTTGTCCTTTTACATTTTCCTTGAATATTGTGGTTTCTGATTTTGTGAGTTTATACAGTGTGTATGTCTCTCTCTCTCTCTCTGTCTCTCTCTCTCTCTCTTTCTCTCTCACTGTGTGTGTGTGTTTGTGTGTGCTTATTTTATTTGAATTTTGGATTTAGTGTAGAAGAAAGAGAGGATATGGAAATGAGGTTCTAGAAGTCAAGGGAGAAGGAAAAAATGATTATAGGGTGTAAAAATTTTTCAGGAAAAATATTTTTAAGTTAGTTAACAAATAATGTGCCCATATAGACATTCAAAATTCTAAATATGACTTTTTCATGGGTCACACCAAGTCTGAAACACTAACTCTTAGATATACATGAATACAGCAATATGGCTATATTGGCTAGAATACAGCTTGCTCCAGTGGCACGGAGCTTAGGTTCCAGTCCTGAGGCCTCTGTTGGGAGCCCTCGGATCTCTCTGCTTCTGGATCCAGATCTGCCTGGGCAGCACCACATCTCCATGTCCTGCAAGAAGCAAGAGGGGCTTCCTGGAGGCCAGCTGGGAGAAGTCAGTGTGCTCTGGTGAACCCAGCAGGCCCCGGCAGGAGCCTTCAGGTGTCTGCTTTGGGATCTGAACAGCCTGGGCCACAGCACTCGGTCTCCAGGAAGTGCAGGAGGTCAGCTGTGCACCAGAGGCCACCTGGGAAGAGGCAGCTTGCCTTTTTCTCAACACCTCATGGTACCTTCTCCAAAATCGACCATATAATTGGTTACAAGACAGACCTCAACAAATATAAGAAGATCGAACTAATCCCATGCTTCCTATTGGATCACTATGGAGTAAAAGTGGTCTTCAATAGCAACAAAAACAACAGAAAACACACATACACATGGAAACTGAACAATATTCTACTCAATTATACCTTGGTCAACGAAGAAATAAAGAAAGAAATAAAAGACTTTTTAGAACATAACGAAAATAAAGACACAATATACCCAAATCTATGGGACACAATGAAAGCAGTGCTAAGAGGAAAACTCATAGCCCCGAGTGCCTCCAAAAAGAAAATGGAGAGATCATACACTAACAGCTTAATGACACACCTGAAAGCCCTGGAACAAAAAGAAGCTATTTCACCCAGGAGGAGTAGAAGGCAGGAAATCATCAAACTCAGGGCGGAAATCAATCAAGTAGAAACAAAGAGAACCATACAAAGAATCAACAAAACCAGGAGCTGGTTCTTTGAGAAAATCAACAAGATAGATAAACCCTTAGCCAGACTAACCAAAGGACACAAACACAGTATCCAGATTAACAAACTTAGAAATGAAAAGGGAGATATAACAACAGAAACTGAGGAAATTCAAAAAATCATTAGATCCTTCTACAAAAGCCTATACTCAACACAACTGGAGAATCTGGAGGAAATGGACAGTTTCCTAGACAGATATCAGACACCAAAACTAAATCAGGATCAAATAGATCAACTAAACCGTCCCATAATACCTGAAGAAATAAAAAGGGTCATAGAAAGTCTCCCAACCAAAAAAAGCACAGGACCAGATGGCTTCCGTGAAGAGTTCTATCAGACCTTCATAGAAGACCTAACACCAATACTCTTTAAACTATTCCACAAAATAGAAACAGAAGGAACTCTACCCAACTCGTTCTATGAAGCCAAAATTACGCTGATACCAAAACCACACAAAGATCCAACAAAGAAAGAGAACTTCGGGCCAATTTCTCTTATGAATATTGATGCAAAAATACTTAATAAAATTCTTGCCAACCAAAACCAAGAGCACATCAAAATGATCATCCACCATGATCAAGTAGGCTTCATCCCAGGGATGCAGGGATGGTTCAATATAAGGAAGTCCATCAATGCTATCCACTACATAAACAAACTCAAAGAAAAAAACCATATGATCATCTCATTAGATGCAGAAAAAGCATTTGACAAAATCCAGCATCCTTTCATGCTAAAAGTATTGGAAAAAACAGGAATTCAAGGCCCATACCTAAACATCATTAAAGCAATATACAGCAAACCGGTAGCCAACATCAAACTAAATGGAGAGAAATTTGAAGCAATTCCACTAAAATCAAGGACTAGACAAGGCTGTCCTCTCTCTCCTTATCTTTTCAATATAGTGCTTGAAGTTCTAGCTAGAGCAATTAAACAACATAAGGCGGTCAAAGGGATACAAATTGGAAAGGAAGAAGTTAAATTATCACTATTTGCAGATGACATAATAGTCTACTTAAGTGACCCGAAAACTCCACCAGAGAACTCCTACAGCTGATAAACAACTTCACCAGAGTGGCTGGTTATATAATCAACTCAAGCAAATCAGTTGCCTTCCTATACGCAAAGGATAAGCAGGCTGAGAAAAAAGTTAGGGAAATGACACCCTTCAAAATAGCCAAACACAATATAAAGTATCTTGGTGTGACTCTAACCAAACAAGTGAAAGATCTATATGAGAAGAACTTCAGGTCTCTGAAGAAGGAAATCGAAGAAGACCTCATAAAATGGAAAAATCTGCCATGCTCGTGGATCGGCAGGATTAATATAGTTAAAATGGCCATCTTGCCAAAAGCGATCTACCGATTCAATGCAATCCCCATTGAAATCCCAACTCAGTTCTTCACAGAGTTAGAAAAAGCAATTCTCAAATTCATCTGGAATAACAAGAAACCCAGGATAGCTAAAAATTCTCAACAACAAAAGAAATTCGGGGAAATCAGTATCCCTGACTTTAAGCAATACTACAGAGCAATAGTGTTAAAAACTGCATGGTATTGGCACAGTGACAGACAAGTGGACCAATGGAATAGAACTGAAGATCCAGAAATGAATCCACACACCTATGGTCACTTGATCTTCCACAAAGGAGCCAAAAACATCCAGTGGAAAAAAGATAGCCTTTTCAACAAATGGTGCTGGTTCAATTGGAGGTCAGCATGCAGAAGAATGCGAATTGATCCATTCTTATCTCCATGTACTAAACTTCACTCCAAGTGGATCAAGGACCTCCATGTAAAACCAGACACACTGAAACTAATAGAAAAGGAACTGAGGAAGACCCTTGAGGACATGGGCACAGGGGAAAAGTTCCTGAACAGATCACCAATAGCTTATGCTTTAAGATCAAGAATTGACAAATGGGACCTCATAAAATTACAAAGTTTCTGTAAGGCAAAGGACACTGTTAAAAGGACAAAACGGCAGTGTGCTCCAGTGAATCCAGCAGGCCCCAGCGGGAGCCTTCAGGTGCCTGCTTTGGGATCTGAACAGCCTGGGCAGCAACACCCTGTCTACAAGCAGTGCAGGAGGTAAGCTGTGCACCAGAGGCCAACTGGGAAGGGGCAGCTTGCACGGGTGAGTCCAGCACTGACAAGACTAACACCAGTGAGAACTAGATGGCAAAAGGCAAACGCAGGAACGTCACTAATAGAAATCAAGGCAATATGGCAACATCTGAACCCAATTCTCCTCTACCAACATGTCCTGGATACCGCATCACACCAGTAAAACAAGATTTGGATTTAAAATCACTGGTCATGACGCTGGTACAGGAACACATGAAGGACATACTTAAAGAAATTCAGGAGAAAATGGATCAAAAGTTAGAAGCCCTTGCAAGGGAAACACAAAAATCATTGAAAGAAATCCAGGAGAATACAAAAGCCAACAAGGAGGAAATGCAAAAAACACTTAAAGAAATACAGGAGAACTTTGGTCAACAGGCTGAGGTCATGAAAGACGAAACACAAAAATCTCTTAAAGAAATACAGGAGAACTTTGGTCAACAGGCTGAGGTCATGAAAGAGGAAACACAAAAATCTCTTAAAGAATTACAGGATAACACAAACATGCAAGTGAAGGAGCTAAGCAAAACCATCCAGGATCTAAAATCAGAAGTAGAAACAACTAAGAAAACTCAAAGGGAGACAACTTTGGAGATAGAAAGCCTTGGGAAGAAATCAGGGGACAGAGATGCAAATATCAACAACAGAATACAAGAGATAGAAGAAAGAATCTCAGATGCTGAAGATTCCATAGAAACCATGGACTCAACAGTTAAAGAAAATGCAAAATGCAAAAAGCTTGTAACCCAAAATATCCAGGAAATCCAGGACACAATGAGAAGACCAAACCTAAGGATTATAGGCATAGAAGAGAGTGAAGATTTACAACTTAAAGGGCCAGCAAATATCTTCAATAAAATTATGGAAGAAAACTTCCCTAACCTAAAGAGAGAGATGCCCATGAATATACAAGAAGCCTACAGAACTCCAAACAGACTGGACCAGAACAAAAATACTTCCCGTCACATAATAATCAAAACACCAAATGTTCTAAACAAAGAAAGACTACTAAAGGCAGTAAGAGAAAAAGGCCAAGTAACATATAAAGGAAGACCTATCAGAATCACAGCAGACTTTTCACCTGAGACTATGAAGGCTAGAAGGTCCTGGGCAGATCTCATGCAGACTCTAAGAGAACACAAATGCCAACCAAAACTACTATATCCAGCAAAACTCTCAATCACCATAGATGGAGAAACTAAGATATTTCATGACAAAACCAAGTTTACCCTATATCTATCCACAAACCCAGCCCTAAAAAGGATAATAGGAGGACAACCCCAATACAAGGAGGGAAACTTCACCCTGGAAAAAGCAAGATAGTAACCTTTCATCAAACCCAAAAGAAGTTAAGAATTCAAATTTAAAATATAACGTCAAAAATGATAGGAAGTAACAATCACTATTCCTTAATATCTCTTAACATCAATGGACTTAATGCCCCAATAAAAAGACACAGACTAACTGAATGGATACGTAAACAGGACCCTACATTTTGCTGCTTACAGGAAACACACCTCAGGGTCAAAGACAAACACTACCTTAGAGTAAAAGGCTGGAAGACAATTTTACAAGCAAATGGTCTCAGGAAACAAGCTGGAGTAGCCATTTTAATATCAGATAAAATTGACTTTCAACCCAAAGTCATCAAAAGAGACCCTGAGGGACACTTCTTGCTGGTCAAAGGAAAAATACAAAAAGAAGAACTGTCAATCCTGAACATCTATGCCCCAAATGCAAGGGCACCCTCTTTCGTAAAAGAAACTTTATTAAAACTAAAAGCACACATTGCACCTAACACAATAATTGTGGGTGACTTCAACACTGCACTTTCCTCAATGGACCGATCAGGAAAACAGAAACTAAACAGGGACACCATGAAACTAATTGAAGCTTTGGACCAATTAGATTTAACAGATATATATAGAACATTCTATCCTAAAACAAAAGAATATACCTTTTTCTCAGCACCTCATGGTACCTTCTCCAAAATCGACCATATAATTGGTCACAAGACAGACCTCAACAAATATAAGAAGATAGAACTAATCCCATGCCTCCTATCTGATCACTATGGAGTAAAAGTGGTCTTCAATAGCAACAGAAACAACAGAAAACCCACATACACGTGGAAACTGAACAATACTCTACTCAATGATACCTTGGTCAAGGAAGAAATAAAGAAAGAAATAAAAGACTTTTTAGAACACAATGAAAATGAAAACACAACATACCCAAATCTATGGGACACAATGAAAGCAGTGCTAAGAGGAAAACTCATAGCCCTGAGTGCCTCCAAAAAGAAAATGGAGAGAGCATACATTACCAGCTTAATGACACACCTGAAAGCCCTAGAACAAAAAGAAGCTATTTCGCCCAGGAGGAGTAGAAGGCAGGAAATCATCAAACTCAGGGCCGAAATCAATCAAGTAGAAACAAAGAGAACCATACAAAAAATCAACAAAACCAGGAGCTGGTTCTTTGAGAAAATCAACAAGATAGATAAACCCTTAGCCAGACTGACCAAAGGGCACAGAGAAAGTATCCAAATTAACAAACTTAGAAATGAAAAGGGAGATATAACAACGGAAACTGAGGAAATCCAAAAAATCATCAGATCCTACTACAAGAGCCTGTACTCAACACAACTGGAGAATCTGGAGGAAATGGACAATTTCCTTGACAGATACCAAATACCAAAATTAAATCAGGACCAACTAGACCATCCATCTAAACAGTCCCATAATGCCTAAAGAAATAGAAGGAGTCATAGAAAGTCTTCCAACCAAAAAAAGCACAGGACCAGATGGCTTCAGTGCAGAATTCTACCAGACCTTCAAAGAAGAGTTAACACCAATACTCTTCAAACTATTCCACAAAATAGAAACAGAAGGAACACTACCCAATTCCTTCTACGAAGCCACAATTACGCTGATCCCAAAGCCACACAAAGATCCAACAAAGAAAGAGAACTTCAGACCAATTTCCCTTATGAACATCGATGCAAAAATACTCAATAAAATTCTTGCCAACCGAATCCAAGAACACATCAAAATGATCATCCACCATGATCAAGTAGGCTTTATCCCGGGAATGCAGGGTTGGTTTAATATACAGAAATCCATCAATACAATCCACTACATAAACAAACTCAAAGAACAAAACCACATGGTCATTTCATTGGATGCTGAAAAAGCATTTGACAAAATTCAGCATCCCTTCATGCTTAAAGTCTTGGAGAGAACAGGAATTCAAGGCCCATACCTAAACATAGTAAAAGCAATATACAGCAAACCGGTAGCCAGCATCAAACTAAATGGAGAGAAACTTGAAGCAATCCCACTGAAATCAGGGACCAGACAAGGCTGCCCCCTTTCTCCTTATCTTTTCAATATTGTACTGGAGGTACTAGCTCGGGCAATTCGACAACATAAGGAGGTCAAAGGGATACAAATTGGAAAGGAAGAAGTCAAACTATCATTATTTGCAGACGACATGATCGTCTACCTAAGTGACCCAAAGAACTCCACTAGAGAGCTCCTACAGCTGATAAACAACTTCAGCAAAGTGGCAGGTTATAAAATCAACTCAAGCAAATCAGTGGCCTTCCTATACTCAAAGGATAAGCAGGCTGAGAAAGAAATTAGGGAAATGACCCCCTTCACAATAGCCTAAAACAGTATAAAGTATCTTGGGGTGACTCTTACCAAACATGTGAAAGATCTGTATGACAAGAACTTCAAGACTCTGAAGAAGGAAATGGAAGAAGACCTCAAAAAATGGGAAAACCTCTCATGCTCATGGATCGGTAGAATCAATATAGTTAAAATGGCCATTTTGCCAAAAGCACTATACAGATTCAATGCAATACCCATCAAAATCCCAACTCAATTCTTCACAGAGTTAGAAAGAGCAATTATCAAATTCATCTGGAACAACAAAAAACCCAGGATAGCTAAAACTATTCTCAGCAACAAAAGAAAATCTGGGGGAATCAGTATCCCTGACCTCAAGCAATACTACAGAGCAATAGTGTTAAAAACTGCATGGTATTGGTACAGTGACAGGCAGGAGGATCAATGGAACAGGATTGAAGATCCAGAAATGAACCCACACATCTATGGCCACTTGATCCTCGACAAAGAGGCTGAAAACATCCAATGGAAAAAAGATAGCCTTTTCAACAAATGGTGATGGTTCAACTGAAGGTCAGCATGCAGAAGAATGCGAATTGATCCATCCTTGTCTCCTTGTACTAAGCTCAAATCCAAATGGATCAAGGACCTCCACATAAAGCCAGACACTCTGAAGCTAATAGAAAAGAAACTGGGGAAGACCCTTGAGGACATCGGTACAGGGAGAAAGTTTCTGAACAGAACACCAATAGCGTATGCTCTAAGAGCAAGAATTGACAAATGGGACCTCATAAAATTACAAAGTTTCTGTAAGGCAAAGGAAACCATCAAGAGGACAAATCAGCAACCAACAAATTGGGAAAAGATCTTCACCAATCCTACATCAGATAGAAGGCTAATATCCAATATATATAACGAACTCAAGAAGTTAGACTCCAGAAAACCAAACAACCCTATTAAAAAATGGGGTACAGAGTTAAACAAAGAATTCTCACCTGAAGAACTTCGGATGGCGGAGAAGCATCTTAAAAAATGTTCAACTTCATTAGTCATTAGGGAAATGCAAATCAAAACAACCCTAAGATTTCATCTTACACCAGTCAGAATGGCTAAGATTAAAAATTCAGGAGACAGCAGGTGTTGGAGAGGGTGTGGAGAAAGAGGAACACTCCTCCACTGCTGGTGGGGTTGCAAATTGGTACAACCACTCTGGAAATCAGTCTGGCGGTTCCTCCGAAAACTGGGCACCTCACTTCCAGAAGATCCTGCTATACCACTCCTGGGCATATACCCAGAAGACTCCCCACCATGTAATAAGGATACATGTTCTACTATGTTCATAGCAGCCCTATTTATAATTGCCAGATGCTGGAAAGAACCCAGGTATCCCTCAACAGAAGAGTGGATGTAAAAAATGTGGTATATACACACAATGGAGTACTATTCAGCCATTAGAAACAATGAATTCATGAAATTCTTAGGCAAATGGATGGAGCTAGAGAATACCATACTAAGTGAGGTTACCCAGACTCAAAAGGTGAATCATGGTATGCACTCACTAATAAGTGGATATGAACCTAGAAAACTGGAATACCCAAAACATAATCCACACATCAAATGAGGTACAAGAAGAAAGGAGGAGTGGCCCCTGGTTCTGAAAAGACTCAGTGAAACTGTATTCGGCAAAACCAGAACGGGGAAGTGGGAAGGGGTGGGAGGGAGGACAGGGGAAGAGAAGGGGGCTTACGGGACTTTCGGGGAGTGGGGGGGCTAGAAAAGGGAAATCATTTGAAATGTAAATAAATTATATCGAATAAAAAAAAGAAAAGAAAAAAAAAAGGACAAAACAGCAACCATCAAATTGGGAAAGGATATTCACCAACCCCACATCTGATAGAGGGCTAATATCCAATATATACCAAGAACTCAAGAAGTTAGACCCTAGGGAACCAAATAACCCTATTAAAAATGGGGTACAGATCTAAACAAAGAATTTTCACCTGAAGAAAATCAGATGGCTGAGAGGCACGTTAACAAATGCTCAACTTCATTAGTCATTAGGGAAATGCAAATCAAAACAACCCTGAGATTTCACCTTACACCAGTCAGAATGGCTAAGGTCAAAAACTCAGGAGACAGCAGGTGTTGGAGGGGATGTGAAGAAAGAGGAACACTCCTCTACTGCTGGTGGGGCTGCAAGATGGTACAACCACTTTGGAAATCAGTCTGGAGGTTCCTCAGAAAACTGGATGTGAGACTTCCAGAGGACCCTGCTATACCTCTCCTGGGCATATACCCAAAGGATTCCCCGGCATGCAATAAAGACACATGCTCCATTATGTTCATAGCAGCCTTATTTATAATAGCCAGAAGCTGGAAAGAACCCAGATGCCCCTCAAAGGAGGAACGGATACAAAACATGTGGTATATTTACACAATGGAATACTTCTCAGCAATTAGAAACAATGAATTCACAAAATTTTTAGGCAAATGGTTTGATCTGGAAAATATCATCCTAAGTGAGGTAACCCAATCACAAAAGAATACGCATGGAATGCAATCTCTGATAAGTGGATATTGATTAGCCCAGAAACCCTGAATAGCCAAGGCACAAATTGCATAACAAATTACTCCCATGAAGAAGTATGGAGAGGGTCCTGATCCTGGAAAGGATTGATCTAGCAGTGGCAGGGAATATAAGGACAGAGAAAAAGGAGGGAGGTGATTGGAGAAGGAATGGAGAGAAGAAGGTTTATGGGACATATGGGGAGGGGGATCTGGGAAAGGGGAAATCATTTGGAATGTAAACAAAGAATATAGAAAATAAAATATTAAAAAAAGAAAACTCCCACAAATAGATCCCCAAAAGTGTAAAAAATGTGTTCCATATAACTTAACTATATAACTAATATATATTTTAGATAATATATATTCTTTATAGCCATAAAAAAATGTTTAAGTCTCAGGAGAACAAACAGAAAAGGAGTCTACTTAAAAGCAGGCACAGAGAAAGACAGAGAGACAGAGGGAGTAGGAGAAGGAGGAATAGAGGGAGAGGGAGAGAGAGAGACTCAGATTTTTACCTGGACAGTTTTACAAACAGGTTGCAAAGAGAGCAAGCTAGACATTGGTGAAGATTGAATGAGCTATAAATAAAGAGTCAGAAATTTAAACAAATTATGGAGAGTATCTAGAGCAAGCAGAAAATTTAGGGGTCTATGAGATGTCTGTGACTAAACATTCCAAGAGAAGAACGCTACTGACAAGATATGTTAACTGGTGCAATAGTGGCACAAAAACTAGATACCTAACTATACACTCTCTGATACTTATTAAATTCTAGTCAAGAAAATTAAACACAAATCTGGCATCATTACTTGGCTAAGAACATAAGGATAGACAGATAACAAGTCTTAAGCAGAGCCTATAACTATTATTCTGCCATGTAGACAAAACAGTAAATGGATTTCTAATGATTTTCATGACTTCTATACTTTAAGGAACATCTCAACTCTCAACTTAGATGCTTTTATTTGCAGTATATAATGATTCGCACAATGGCCCACAACTAGCCAAGGTACAGAAAATAATAGACTATAGAATGCTCAACCTGAAAGGAATATGTATACTGCATTTCTCACTCCCATGGATCAGGGATCACTGTGAAAGGGAGAAAAAAAGTTTAAGAACCAGATATGGTGGAAGACTACAAGGAAACATTATCTTTTGAGCAGAGCAGGGCAGTTGCACATATGAAATCATAGCTGTGGAGATAGTATAAAATATGTGAAAACAAAAGACAGACCAAATACCAGAATGGAGAACAGAGTTGGCAACAGAACCCTATCTGAAAATGACTCAGGCACAGAATTTTATTCCAAAGTGTGGAGTTATGGCAATTGGTAGATATTGAGAGAGGAAGAGACAAGTTGGCTTAGTACGTCAACCAGTTTCAAGTAGAAGGACACACATGCAAGAAAATCTGGGAACACATTTGATCTTGAAAGATCAATGTAGTAGGATCTGATCCTACTACAAAAGCCTATACTCAACACAAGTGGAAAAATTAGATGAGGTCGAAATTTTTCTAGACAGATACCAAAAACAAAAGTTAAATCAGGATCAGATAGACCATCTAAACATTCCCATAACTGCTAAAGAAATAGAAGTGGTCACTGAAAGTCTCCCAACCAAAAAAAAAAAAAAAAAAAAAGCACAGAACCAGATAGTTTTTCATGATGTGAAAGAAAGGACACACAGGATAGGCAATTTTTCAGATTTTAGAATCTCTGTGTCCTCCTCAAATGTACTTGAGTTACAACATTAGGTAATTTCTCTCTGTACCTTTGAACATTTGCCTTATTAGTCATAACTTTGTTTGAGAAAAAATAAAATACATGTTTTAAAGCTATCTTCCTAATTTTGCAAGTAAAAAGGGAAGTAGCAGAAGGGCATTTTTCTTGGGTGACTAGACATTTGGGGAACAAACAGACTGTTCTAACAGACGAGCTAAAGGTCTGTCAACCAGAGAAGTGGGAAGTCCTCCCTCTTCTGCCTGCTGAAGGGAGAATATTGAAAGGGAGCCATAGATCAAGCAAAATGATCAAGAGAAATACATAGGCAAACTGCTCAAGAAAATCAGATCTACACTAGAAGTGACTATTGAAATAACTGAAATTATGTGTGAATGTTTACATAGACATTTTATCATGATTCTTCTTGCGTGGATACCCCCTGAAGTTCCAGGAAGTGGGAGCCTTTTTTCTCACTGTTACCTGACCACACACATGACCCAGGTCTGATGATATACAGTGTCCTTCAGATTGCAGTGGCCACACCTTTGCTCCATTGGCTATAATCATGTACTCGCATTGCACCAGCTGCCCTCTGTACTCTTTCTGATTCTAGTTTGAACCCTCCAGCCATTAGCTCTTTGACTCAGAACAAGCAATTCAAAATCTTTTACTTGGCTTTTTTCTTTTATAAAAATCATCTACTAGAAAAACTTTCAGTCATTTTGGCAAACTGTGTATGATGCCAAAAGCAAACTATCCTAAAAGATTTAATATACCCGTTTATATAAACTCGAAATGCTTGTGACTTAAGAAATGCTTGTCAGTCTGGAGGCAGCTGAGCAGTTAAGGTGCTTGCTGCCTTGCTTGACCACTTGAGCTGCCCCATGTGGTGAAAGGAGAGAACTGTCCCTTGTCTGATGCTCATGTGTCCACAATCTGTTATATTACTGTTATAAGGTACATTTTTAGGCTTGCTTAATGTGAGCACTGGTCTTATAACAAATGAAAGCTAGTCAGGGACTAGTGTGAGCTAATAACATGATAGTTAGGAAGGAGCTACACTTGATCCTGAGCTCTGCACAGACAAAGGCCTTAGCAAAGAGCAAAAGGTACTAACACATTCCTTTCATATATAGAATATATGGAGATCGGAAAGGTGTGGTGACTTACTTAGAATTGTGCAATCATTTCTGAGAAAAGCGTTGTTGGTGCAGAGAAAGCACTCAGGAGCAGAGTGACTAAATTCTTCAAAAAATTTGAAACATTTGAGGATCATAGTGTTGTTCAGAGAATTTCCTGTCGTTTCCATTATAAGTATAATTAAAGCTGCCTGCTCTTTCTTCTTTGTTTCTTTATTTTTAAGAAATAAGTTATCTCTACTAACTGGTTGGCCCTGCAGGCAATTTCAGAGTTGAATCCAACCAGAACCTGAAACTAAGGTCTTTTCTTCTAAAACACAGAGAGCTCCTCCTTTACCCCAATTTTCGTTGGTTTTAAGCTGTTTTTTAAAATTGTGTATGTTGTACATAAGTAAAAAAATAAACAAGAAAGTTTAAAAATATTGATGTTTTTCCATAAACATTTTGACTTTTATGAGTGGTGCTTAATGCCAGTGTGGTACTGTGTTCACTCTTCAATTCCTTAGGTTGGGCAGATAAGTCATCAGTGTGTTGTTTAAGCCCAGATCAGATGTTTATTTCAGTTACTTTTTAAGTGTCTGTGGTTTGTCTTGTCAACTGGTTGCTGAATATGAGAGTCACACTGATGCCTAGCATATAACAATATTTGGCAAATGAAGATCTTTGAGAACATGTGCCATGTATGAATCCAGCTTAGGCAGGTTTTCAACTTGTCCATAATGTAGTCATTGGTTTGGAACTCTGCAGAGGTACCTGCCCCAGCATTAACATATAAATATAGAAAGAGATCAGATGTTCCAGGTTAGCTACATACCCCAAGCGGTCAGGACATCCTACAGACAACTGTTCTACCCCATTGGGTTTCTATACTGCCCATTGGTATCTTTCCTTATATTTCCAATAGGTAATCTTTAAATTACTTTTCAAAATTCCACAATTGATTTTAATTCTTTGAATAGAGGGCTAAGGAGTTGAGATATAATGAATGTTTTCAGCTTCAATTTCTGATTGGGTGTTTAATCCAGAGAGAACCCTTGCTGCAAAATCACACATTTGGTAGGTACTTTCTTGGCCTATGTTAAATTAAGTGTAAGGTTTATTTTCTTGAGCTATATATGTGGTGAAGTTTAAGAGAAAAGCTATTCCCAATGCAGGCAAAAATGTGTGTGGAGGAACAGCTAAGTAATGCAAAGAAACACCAAAGATGAAAATTTTTTATCACAGTATTAGCTTTCAAATCATTGGCAAAACTTCCTAATGGATTGCAGTCATTTTGAAGATCATTTCCATAATATAAATTATTAAAAATATAAATAAAGTATGACTAAAGTGGGAAAGACGTAATAAAATGTACTTAGGACATAGTAATATTGTTCATGAAATTTTATTTCAATTTGTTGTCTTGTGTTCATGTATGTCATAGGTTATGATATGAAGTTTATATTTCATTGTATTGTAGAAAAGAATTACAGAATTCCACACCAGAGTTATGGTAAACGCTTGCTTTTTAAGTGTCTGTGGTTTGTCTTGTCAACTGGTTGCTGAATGAGAGTCACACTGATGCCTAGCATATAACAATATTTGGCAAATGAAGATCTTTGAGAACATGTGCCATGTATGAATCCAGCTTAGGCAGGTTTTCAACTTGTCCATAATGTAGTCATTGGCTTGGAACTCTGCAGAGGTACCTGTCACTTGGTTCGGATGGATTTGTCTGACTTCTTGTCAAATAGATGTTTATTGACTAAATTCTATTTTGTTGTTTTGTCGCAGAAAGCTACATTGGCACGAGTCTCTGTGGATATTTGGCTAGTCAGTGGCAACCAGAGATGCCAGCTAGAGTTTTTACTGTTTTTATGGTGCCAGCTGCTTTCTTGGCTTGGGTTTCTTTTGTTCTGATTGTAAATGAGGGCAAGACACCCAAATCCACCCCAGTGTGCTCAGTGGGGAATGACAGGAGCCCAATAGCTTAAGGCTAAGCAGCAGGAGCTTTCATGAATGAGGGGTCAGATATAGTAGTGACTGTAATGGTGGAACTGTGCTAATGGCTGCTATGCCTAAAAGGTGTGTGTGTGTGTGTGTGTGTGTGTGTGTGTGTGTGTACGTGCGCATGCTTTTCTGCCTGCATGTGTGTGTGTGTTCCTGTGAGTGTGTGTCTCTGTGTGTGTCTGTGTGTAAAAGAGGCTAGTAGAAAAAATAATTATATTTTGAAGAAATCTTCTTATTGGCTTCTCTATGTCTTTAACTAAATAAAAAGACTGATTTTTCTTTAACCCACAAGAAAGTCCACTAAGCAAAAAAAGAAGAGGCTCAAAGTCGTGAAGGTGTGGTAGATGATTGAAAGCATTAGCACATTAGTTTTTGGATGATTTAACTTGTGATGACAGAGGAATGTTTCTAACTAGAGAAAGATATTTCTTTCTTGTGTGGAGTAAAGGGAAATATGTAAAGCCTGCTTGGTTTGGAATAAGGAGCAACTACCTGAAGAGGCCAAGGGTCACCTTCCCCTAGTGGGAGGCACTGGTAAGGGACCAGCTTAGAAGCATGTTTAAGACAAAAATATTACTTTTCAGTATAGCCCAATTGTGCTACCTTGGAGCCAGAGGTTATACAATGACAGCAAGTGAAAATGTTAAGTTCCTTCTTTTGGATTAATAGAATTGTGATTGAGAAATAAAATTCTTTTCCTTAGCAAAAAAAAAAAGTTTTCAATTTTACTATTTTAATAGTTAAAAAAATTCCTTCCAGTAATTCGAAAGAATTTACATACCCCTAAACAAATTGTTCTGCAATGATAAAATGTGAAAATCTAGTAATGAATGCTTTATGTCTTTAATATACCCTTCCAGTGGAGAACAAGAAAAAATATTCAGTCCTCTCCTAATTCCTAAGACCTGTTTGCTTTGTTGAAGTATAAGAAGAGTCTGGATATAAAAATAGGCATTTCCACATTGATTTTTTGTTCAAGATCCCACTTTGAGTTTTATTTATGCTGGCAACTTAGGTTATCTTTGTATCAGTTGCACTAAAGGCCAGTAAGGTATAGTGGTAGCCCCGAGAATTCACTGTGGTAAGTCATGTCTCAATGGATGAGTTGCTTCTTTCTTCCATTTTACTATCAACTTCCTCTATAACTCCATTTTCTAACACCTTCACCTCTAATTGTTCAGAAAAATCTCAAATATCCAGTTTGTCTTCTGATTCCATGATGGATTAAAAATGAAATGATGAATTCTATGAGTACTATGAAAATACAAGGGGGATAATTTGTGGGGTTCAGGGAAAAAAGAGGGGGACAAAGGTGGTAGGGGAAATGAAGATTAAAGTAAAATAGTATACATCTGTGAAAACATCATTATGCATCTCGTTATTCTGTATAATCAAATTAATTTTTCAATACTGATGACAGTAATGAGGATTACTGATAATCTTATCAATAAATGTTTTTTGTCTGTATTTAAAAATGAGATTCCTCTGAGAACATGAACTCCTCCAAAAACCAGAAGAAAAAGCAGAGACACACCAAGGGTTCCACCCATCCCTGAAATAAAATGAGAACTTCATATTTTTTTAAAAAAGAAATTCCATAATAATTGGCCTTCTGCTGTCTTGCGTGAAATCATGAGACATGAAACACTTGCCAAATACTTCTAAGCCTCTTAGTGTGATCAACCTCTTGTGAGTAATGAAAAGGGATTCAGACAGATTCCTTCACTGCTGAGATCACAAATATACAGATAACTATGAAATCAGCCTGATACCTTAAAGACAAGACAGGACGTGTAAAAATTTGGTAAAGTGACAGCATGCACCCTTCTCACTTAAATATTTAGGAAAATAAGATATTTGTATACCCACAGGAACTTATGTGAAATCCTGAATGAGATATTTAGACACTAATTAAGACAGGGAAACAAGTGACTTTCTTTTTTTTTTTCTACCAAATGTCCTATTTACCTTACATATGAATCAATGAAAACATTCATAAAAATACCTTAAGTAGATGTTTATGTGCTTGAAAGTTTCAGAAAAGAGAAAAGAAACCCATTAATCATATTATTAAATGTAGATCAAGACTATAGTTTTTAAAGGGTAATTTAGACATGACTGACATTCCAATTTATTTAAAGGCAAACATACAGTTTCTGTTTATATAAACACATGCTTTAAGACACTACAGTAATGGAAGAAGAAGCCCAAAGTATTATTGCCCTGGGATGCTCCCTATAACAACCTGACCAGTTTCCAATGAGAAGGCCGGGGATTCATGCCATCATGAAATCCAAACCTTTCAATCTGTGTCCTCAAGAATCCTGGTTATAGGCCATTTAACCTTGAGGTCCCATCATATTATCAGCTAGAGGGCAATCCTCTGAACTCAGTGAATATTTTGACAAGCAGGACAGCATGGTTGAGCTTTTAGCTGTCCCCAGGGACCATCTTAGGTTCATGTAAGACAAGAAATCTGCATAACCTTTCTGGGTCATTCAAATAAGGCAGACAACCTTGAGGGTCTCTGCTCTTAGGAATGTTCAACTTTCCAGCTCATTTATTTGAAAAAATGTTCTTTCAGCTAGATAAGGATCTCTGATACAACCTTTTCTTGGGAAACAGAGAGAAAAAAATCATGGTGATACGGAAAGAAACGATTGTTCCCACAAACATTCAAGCAAATAGTGGATTTTCCATGAAACTTGAAAACTCTGGTAAGATCGCAAATCAAAGCTTTAGCTATAACGATGCCAAGGGAAAAACCTGAGAGACTCATGGGCAGTTTGCCTTTTGTAAATGTGAAATTAATATTAATGGAGACTATGGAATTCAGTTCAAGAAATAGTGCCACTGAGTTTGTCTAAGAAGAAACAGAGCCACCAGGGTTACATAAATATACACACTTCCCAGTGATACAGCGTTTGTAAGAGGGAATTTCCTCCAGCAAAAGGACATGACTAATATGATAGAAAAAGATGACTAGACAAGCAATTCAGAATGTGTGAAAATACTTCCCTGAAAACTATGTTTAAGGCACTGACAACTTTATAGAGGAAGAAAATGTAAATTCAGCGGTAGGGCTGGTGTGTTTAATTTTTTTCTCTAATCATAAAACATTCGGGTCAGGTGTTGCTTTTGCTTCATGATGAAAAGGACTAAAATGCCACTCTCCCAGATTTCTGGCAGAATTCATATAAAGGCATGCCTAGATTGTAGGAATAAGGGATGTCTCTAACTTAAAATAATAAAGTTCTATTGTTATACAATTTCATTTAAACATTGTTTCTTCATCATAAAATATAAGCATTTTCTAGTTTTCTGAATCTAAAAATCTATTATTTTGCCACATGAAAGAGCTAGAACATGTTTTCTATTCCCCAGTCCTCTTTGAGCAGAGACTGAGTACATAATTGAACCTGGCCTGGAATCAACTATATGAGAGTTGAATAAATACCAAGTCCAACTGGGGAGGATTTTACCATATGAATGTTCTTTTCCTAAGACTAAAACACAGGTTAGATTTCCAAGTTTCAGAATGTTGCTCAATGAAAGAAATATATTGCCCATGAGGAAAGAGTAAATCAATCTGTGGTGTAATCTGTAATCAAAGGCTCTGAGTATGCAGAACAAAGGTTTACTCAGCTAGACAAGACAAAGGGCAAAGTATAATTCATACATAAACCATTTCAAGTAACTGGTCTTCTATGACTAAAACAAGAAAGAGTATTGTAATTTAGAATATTTTCTCTTAGTATTTTATTTATTGTAGTTGTTATTGCTGTGGTTTTTAAACCAGCTCTGAGATTGGCACAAATAGATTAACTCTTTCTATAAAGAAAGATTATAAAAAAAAAGAAACAAATGTTTTCCAAGACACTATTATTTTAACTTAACTCTAATTCCACAACATAAAATCCTTCTTCAAATTACTTCCTTTTACATTTATTTTTATTTAAGTCCATTGCAAATCTTTAAAGGAAAAGCAAAGGTTGGTCCCAATTTGGAATTTTTTGCTCAGAAATCATTTGAGAGTTATCATTACTTGTGAAGTAATACAACAATGATATTCTCCCAACCTAGACTCTTTTTTTCATGGCACAAAAAACGTAGGCATGGAAAAGGGCTGTGATGTTTATATTTTTATTTACAGGTATAGAAGATAAATAGCCTTGATCAGAGAGCAGATGGGTTTATTTCATCCAAGGCTAAAATCCTTTCTTGTCATTTAGCTTCAATACATTAGAAAAGAAGAAAGAGAAAAGTGAGGGATGATGAAATGAGGAGTAGAAAAGAAAAGGAGCTGGATGGTGGTGGTGCACGCCTGTAATCCCAGCACTCTGGGAGGCAGAGGCAGGCAGATTTCTGAGTTCAAGGCCAGCCTGGTCTACAGAGTGAGTTCCAGGACAGGCAGGGCTATACAGAGAAACCCTGTCTCAGAAAAAACAAATCCAAAAACCAAAAAAAGAAAGAAAGAAAGAAAGAGAGAGAGAGAGAGAGAGAGAGAGAGAGAGAGAGAGAGAGAGAGAGAGAAAGAAAGAAAGAAAGAAAGAAAGAAAGAAAGAAAGAAAGAAAGAAAGAAAGAAAGAAAGAAAGAAAGAAAGAAAGAAAGGAAAGAGACAAGAGAAGAGAGAAGAGAGAAGAGAGAAGAGTGGCAGAAAACACAGCACACTTGTTTTGGATCTAGTGGTGAAGAGGGAGGTGGGCAGAAGTGTGTGCTTTTAGCAACAAGGTAAAATGGGTCACATTGTATATCTAAGGTGGATCCTGAGAAGGTACAGATCAATGATTGAAATTTATATCACAATGACAAAATGCATATCATGTCACTCTCCAAACTAGGGAATTAATTTTCATAAAGAAAATAACACATCAATATTATAAGCAATTTAATTCTAAAATTAGCTGTATTATGCGTCAACTATAGCAACACATTTTTGTTTGGTGTATAACTTTTATTTACATATCCTACTTTGACAAATAAAATCTAAATTTCTAGAATAAAGGGGCTACTTTGTTATTTTACTTGATGTGTATTCTAAAATTAGCAAATAGAAATTCTCAGCAAATAGATCAGCATGGTACACTGGAATTTCCATATTTTTTAAAAGAATATTATATACTACCTCTTTAGATATGAGTCCATGTTGTCTACGTCTGTTACTAGCTATGATTGTAAGATTGTGTGTTCAGTGAAAACTTGACATCTTGAAATGTAGCAATAAAGTCAGATTTTGAAACAAGCCATGTGTATTCTACATCATGGAATCATGATCTTATAAATTTTCAACTTGATTAATATGTTTTTGTTCTTTTATTGTCAATATCATTTCCTTTAGGGTTCATATGGTGGGGTACAGATGTGATGGCACAGATACAACAGTAGGAGGAAGGAAGGTTGAACCTTGTGATTAAGAAAATTAACTCAGATTTGTAATAACTGAGAGGATATTTTGCTGTTTATAAACACAATTACCACAAAAAGTACTAATAGAAAATATGAGAAAAACTAAAATTTTAGAAAATATAGAATAAGGCATAAAATGTGTTTTTCTATTAATGTGGTCAAAATATGATTAAAAGAGAGAGGACTTATATAAATGTTTAATTTTGGTAAATTTAGTAGGTTTTTAAAATTTTAATATAAGTACAAATTCCAAGTGTGTACCCAGAGATCACTTTTCAGAGTATTGGACAGGCTTTTCTGAAGCCTGCTGAGCTTGGGCTAACTGAAATCAAAACAATATTCCATGCTATAAAATATTTCCTTAATTAATATTATAAGAAATAAGCAAAGTAGGTGGTATAATAGCAAAATCATGGTCTCTAGACAGAAAAAAACAAATATCAAATGTTGTAGAGTTAAAAATGACTTCATAGTTTTGGAAATTTTAATTTTGTAGTTTCAGTGTCTTTGAGTATGAAGAAAACTTTATGCTATTTAAGATCATATTTTCAAACCTGTTCTTTTCACATACTTCAGACTCTCTCATTAATAATTTTTTGCATTCTCATAATGACTTATAAATCCCTAAGAACATTAACTTGGCCATTGTTTCTCCTACAAGATTATGGGAAGATATGTGGTTGATAGGGATACAGGGACTGGTTCACACGTTTTGGCCCAGTGATTTCTAGGTATTAGAGAATTAATGTTCTGTGTTATAATTTTCTACAAATGATTCTTGGTCATTTTATGAGGGCTAAGATGGTACACACAGGCAGACAGCTAAGAAAAAAGAAATTCTCCCTATGGTTTATACAACAGTAGAAATACAAACCAATGAAACAGGTATCAGAATGTAGAGATAAGTGAAAGTCTTCATGTCCAAGACTGGTGGATTAAAGAGACATGATAAAGCAAAAAATCCAGCAGTTATCTCAAATAACAACAAAATGCCCAGCCAGATAAATAATGGATCCTTAGGAATTGAACATTGGCTGATTTGAACTGGCGTGAGCACATGTAGTCTTCTATGATTCCTTTAACATGTAAGTATTGATATAAATGTGAAAGTATTTTATACCAGTAATCTAAGGCAATAAGTGATTCTGGTAAATTGTATTTTACTACATGTTTCTCAGCTATTTTTTGCACCAGAATAAAGTCAAGTGAGAGATTACAAACATATTAAATAGATATGAATACACTAGAACATATACCTAATAGTACAATATGTTTTCTTTGGGATAGTCTCCATTTAAACAAATTTTATATCTTTATAATCATGATGACAAATATTACTGTGTGCATGTGTATATGTATTTCTACGTGTGCCATGTATATAGAAGAGGGCATGAGAGTAAATGCCAGGGCATATATGGGCAGGTTAGAGGAAAATGTTCTAAGATAGGTTTTCCTCTTCCAACTTTCTTTCAGGTATCAAACTCACATCATCAGGTGTCACACTACTGAGCCATACATCACTCTGGTGCTGCAATGATATCTTAGATCCTTGGGCCTATCATTTTTAAATGTCAATGTGCATACTCAAGAGATGGAAAAGTAATAAAGCCAAAGCTATCCTGATTTCCTGAGAATATGTGAACTTGATATTTTGGGAGAAGCCTAACCTTTAGGAAGAAAATATGTTATGTTATTGTTTCCTATTTGTAATTTTCATTCTCCAAATCAGAAGACTTTAGTCATAAAGTTCACAAATATTCCCTGTTATATCTTAATTTAGAGACATGAGATATAAAGTTGAAATAAAGAGATATTAATAACAAGAGAGAGGACAATGCTGTAGAGTTAACTGAATATCTTTACAGAGAAAGATTAAATGTGATATTTAAATATAAAGAAAAGCAAAAGTAATGTAAGAAGTCCTTAAAACAGAAATATTCCATAGACAAATACAGCGAAATAAGCCTACTCTTGACCTCTTTGACCTCAGGAAGAAACTCGTATGAAAATGGCTCAAGAGTCTTGAAGATCTGATTGCCGTGGATTATCCAATAACCCAAGTATGCTTTTCTGAATTTTCAGTTTTAAGTTCCGTCCTTTTGCTTTATTTATATCCTAAAATATATCCCTTAGATAAAAAGGAAGTTTATCTCTATTCAGAAACAACAGAAAGAATGCTTCAAGAATCCAGTTCAAGAGTGCTTATTTAAATTATCATCAGCCTCCTCTCAAATACCAGAAATGACTTCCCTGCTGTGTTCTTACAGATGAGTGACCCTCAAACACATGTCCTTCAGACCAGCAGAAACACAGTTAACTGGGCTACATGCAGATGCTGAGTGTTCAGATGTAAACTACTAGGAGAGATCTTGTGGTATTTACCCTGAGAACATATGATTTCATCAGTCATATAGACAATTCAATACAGATCTAAGTTTGGGATGTGTTATTGCCAGTGAATATCTCCAAATTTCGTGGATGGCCATCCCTTTGTAATAACATATTCCTTGCACTGAAGCAACTCCATGAAGCATCCACTGGTGAATAGAAGGCTGGGAAGAAATGACACTGGAAAACTCAACCATAAGGACAAAGCTTGTCAATAGGAAGATAACACAAGGAAGTGTAAAAGGTAAGAATTTTTCATATATTGACTGTAGAATGCCATGATTCACAATTGCTGGACCATTATTTTCTGTGGACTAGAGATTAGTTGAATATTTTACGGTAACAATGTGTAATGTGACAATGACTGAGCAATGGATTTTACGAAAGTAGCTAAAACAATAAAGAAGGGTCATATCTGAATTCTAATTAAAATACATTTTTGATACTGGAATTTGATTTTCATTTCAGAAATTATTATTAGTTAAACATTCTAAAATCACTTAAAATGTAAAAATCACATGTAATTCCAATGATTGTACCAAGGTAAATCGTGGGCAGGATTTAACACTGTAGTTTCCCAATCTCTATCCTAAATTTCCTCCTTCAAAAATTTAAATTTGCCTACAGAATACCATCAAAAGGCACATTCTGAAGCTCCCTAGATGTGCTTCTGGTACTGAAATGCAGGGAGAGATTCTTATGAGTCATCATTCCTCATGAATTCTAGATGGAGTTAGTGTGCACCAATACCAGATATTAATAAGCTTGTCCATTTCTGACACTGTTCATCTCTCGTCCTGTGTTGGAGAGAAAAAGGACAAAGGATATAAGAAAATTACATTTCCAAGGATATTGTGCAGAGCCTGGCTTAGACTTGTTTATCAGCAGCACATGGAGGATCCTTGACTCCAGAGACCTGGGAGGGGAAGAGAATAGCAAAGAAACAGGGTGGAGCCCCTTGTTATTACACTGCTCACAGGTCTCCCTGCTTCATGCTGACTTTAAAGCCATCACATTGAGGACCTGAACTTGTTCCATGTGAACCATCTTTTCAGAATTCCAAGTCACTATTGTTACGTTTATTTTTGAAGAATATGATGATTCTATGGTAAAGTAGCTATTTTGCGGTTCAAGCCAATGGAAAATCTTGATAAATGCCAGGACGTTACTTTTAAGACCTTTTCTTTGTGCTAGTGTGAAGGCAAGTTTCCTTCTGGGAGCTTGAGCCTATTCAGGAGATCATGGCTCGAAAGTCACATAGTAGAAATGTCTCCCATGCCCGCCCATGCCTCCATCTTTTACATCTTTGGGACCTATCTAAGTCCGGTATCTTATCTTCCATCCTCCCTCTCTGGTATCTCCAGTCTGCCACATTCATTCACTCCTGCATTTGTTTTCAAATATAGACAGTTGCAAAAATTATTTTCCCACACTTATTTTCCTCTTAGGTGTATACTTTTATACATTTCTGGAAAAGCCAGGTAAAGACTTACCAAATGTGTCATTATCAAATTGGCTAGATTTGAAAATATTTTTGAGACATTCCTATGGATAGGTCTGGACTATCTGTGATAATATTTGCCTAGAAATTTGACTGAAATAGAATATATCTCCTGAATTTCGAGTATTAATTTTATAGTTTTACTTTAAAAGTATTACATAATTTAGTTTCAATTAGATGTAGATGATATACATTAAGCAATGTTTCATGAGGGAAACTGACAGTCAAAAGCTACAACCAACACTGAGCTGTCAAATGCAAAAGACCAAAGATTGCTTCCCAGCCTCTATCTCCTTCAGTCCGTGCTACATACAGTGACTTTGCCAAATCATCACTGTCTTTCCTTATGTATCTCTTACACACAATTCCTGTTTTGAGTGTTCATTAGTGCAAAAGCTCTCAGACTGTTGCTTATTTTCTGTTAAAAGTCTTCCTTGTTTTACATAGCTTCAAATTTCTATCATCTCCTGTGATATTTTTACATTAATTGCTAAGAAACATCTCCATTGGTCACATTTCCTTCCATTCTCCAATAAAAGAAATGGAGGTGAAAGTCAAGAGGAAGAGTAATCTATCTTTGCTGGTGGTAGAGGTTTTCAAAAGGTCAGAACTATACAGATATGCAAAGAATTTTCTCTTTACTAGTGTGATATAATGCTCTTTTCTGCCCAATTTCAATCTCAGATGCCCATCAGTTCTACTTTCATCCTCATGGTTGATAGGGTTAATATCTGCTTCTGGCTCTATTTACTGTAGGACAATGCGGGGAGACTGTTGTTGTCGTTGTTGTTATCAGGATTGAAAGCTCTTAGAGAGTATAAAGATTAATCTAATGAATTAATTAGATTTTCAGAATCTGTTAATTATCTGGAGCTAATGGATGTTTGCATTTGATGACTAGAGAGAAATCAGAACCACAAAAGGACTAGTGACTAGATGATGTGAGGTGAGGATGATACAAACATAACATAAGCTAAGTCATCTACATTGGCTTCTATGCTTCACATATTTACCTTAACACATATTTCTGTCAGTGGTAGTATTTTACCTGGTTAAATGAATCTAAGTTGTTCTCATAACTTCTTTCTTTGATACTAAGTCCCATTCCTCTCATATTTTGACTAACCACCTTTATTCCATTGGAAAGCAAAGCCACTAATTATTGTTCAAAACAATTGACAATTGTTTTTCTGTCCTCTATATAAAGGGTCTTCAGACTAGTCCAGTCGTGCACATCATTATCAGAAAAGCCTTACCAGTGACTTCCATGCTCCAGTCAAGATATGTAAAGATAATAGCCTCATCTTCACACCATAATTCTTATCTCTTTGGCATAAATAAAACATCCTATATTTTTCTCATGGATCCAGAACATATCCAGAACTTTCAGTATAATATTCCTTTGAATAAATTAGGATTGATAATTTTATCTAAAGAGTTGGAAAAGTTATGATGCCCTAGGAGTAAAGGTTATAGAAACTGAAAGAAGGACTACTGAATCTTAGCAAAAAAAAAAAAAAAAAAAAAAAAATTACAGGAGACCTAGAGAGACAGCATCGTCTTCATTATAAAGGATTGCTTGTATTCTGGTATCATAGATGTGTAAAGTGAAGCTTGGAACACAGTCCTTGAAAATTAAAACAAAAGAAAGCATGGTTGGTGGTTGTGCTGCTTCAAAACATGAATTTCCAGAATATAGTAAGTTCTCCAAATTATTTTCTGAATAATCAGAGGTAGGCAGGTTAGTTGCTATTGATCTGTATACAGTCATCGTTTTCTTCAAGGTTCAAGTGTTCAAGGCCAACAGACTGTGTTACAACTTCCATTGGTTCTAGAGCTACATTATTTCCAATCTTCTTAAACTTTTATAATATCTGTCAGTAGCACACTGTCATGTAATGTTGTTTTCAGTTTTCACATGCATATATTTCATTCCTTTATATCTGAAGTTCATGATACAGTACATCTTGGAAATGTAAAAAATCTTTTATTAAAAAAATATACTTTTTTTTAACTGTCCAGTCATAGTCCCCTTCCTAGTCCTCCCTCCCACAGTTCCTCATCCCATTCATCCTTCTCTTCAAGAGGAAGCTACCCCGCCCCACCCTAGCAGGCCTCATCACTCCCTGGGGCCTCAAATCTCTCCAGGCTTAGGCACATCTTCTCACACTGAGGACAAACCAGGCAGTCCTCTACTATGTATGTTCGGGGGCCTCAGGCCAGCTCATGTATATTGCCTGGTTGGTAGATTAGTGTCTCAGAGATCTTATGGGTCTGGGTTAATTGATATGGCTCGTCTCCCTATGTGGTCGCCCTGCTCCTCAGGTTCTTCTACTCTTTCCCTAACTCAATTACATGGGTCTCTGACTTCAGTCCAGTAGTAGGGTAAAGCATCTGCATCTGTCTCAGCCAGCTGCTTGTTGGGCCTCTCAGAGGTCAGCCATACTAGACCCCTGTCTCTAAGCATACCATAGCATCAGATACAGTATCAGGCCTTGGAGCCTCCCCTTGAGATGGATCCCAAGTTGGACCAGTCACTGAACAGCCTTTCCCTCAGAGTCTTTTCCATTTTTATTCCTGAAGTTATTTTAAACAGGAACAATTCTGGATCAGAATTTTTGATTGTGGGATGGCAACTCCATCACACTGCTTGAAGTCCTGTCCTTTTGATAAAGGTAGATTTTACAAGTTGCCTCTCCACACTGTTGGACATTTCCTCTAGGTTTTCTCCCTTTGAGTCCTGAAAGTCTCTCACCTTCCAGGTATCTAGTACATTTTGGCGGGTACCCCTCTCTCCCACTCTTCGAGTTTGCATATTTCCATTCATTCTGCTTCTGTCCTGTCTCTATCCCCCACCATACCTGCTCATTTTCCTCTTTTAATTTTCTGTGCCTGTCTCCCACCCATAATCCTCACTTCTTCTGCCTCCAGTGATTATATTCTTTTCCCCACCAAGTGGTATCCTCACTTGGGCCCTTCAGCTTGTTAACTTTCTTGAATTCTGTGGAAAGTATCCTGGTGTACTGTACTTTTTTGGTTAATATCCAATTATTAGTGAGTACATGACAAATAAAGACAAAATATTTACTATAATTGGTGATAAAAAATATAGGTTAATCAAGGGAAATGTCCTAATTGAAGGTGAGAAACGTCTTAACATGATTAGGAAAAAGTAAAAGGAAGCCTGTGCTACTAAAATACAACCCATAACAGGTATAATGGGAAAGATAATCAGACACCCTGGAAACAGATTTCCATTCCTGATGCCTGGCTAGGAATGTCAGATCAAAATTCATGTGAAAACAGGTCATTACATGCCTAATGCCTGACTCAGAAAAATCAGTTGTACATGTGAAAACAGATCATTTGTACAGTAAAATATTTGAATCGAATCATTTTTTCTTCTTTATTTTACACTCTTCCCCATATGTTTTCTGTCCTGAAAGCTGTATTACTTAAGAATTTTAATTTTTAGTTTATATTTTGAGATTTGTTTTAGATATCTCATGTTTTCAAGAGAGGAAACAAGGGTAAGAAATGTATGAAAGAAGGGCAATCATAAGGGGGACAATGACATTCTGTAGAGTTCAAGCTGGATTACTTTACAAGTTAGTAGAGATATATATGTTTTGATATCAAATAGTGCTCCCTAATGTTTTAAGTTAGTCTAATTATAGCATTCAAGACAGGATAACAAAGTTCATTTCTCCTGAAGCCCCATGGGAAGAACAATGACTTCAGAGACCCAGACACCTCAAGACTCCCAGGGATTGAACCATCAACCAAGGGGTACACATGGTTCCAGCCAAAAATGTGGCAGAGGAAGGCCTTGTTGGGCATCAGTGGGAGGAGTGGTCTTTGGTCAGGTAAAGGCTCAATAGAGGCCCCAACAAAGGGAAACAGACAGGGGTGGAGTGGGAGGGAGGTGGGAGTGTGCCGGGTAGAGGGGCATATACATGGAGGTAGGGGGTGGGAGGAGAGGTAGGGAATCTTTGGGGAGGGGGGCTTTTGGTAGAGGGGAAATTGAGAAAGGTTTTACCATTGGCAACATAAATGAAGAAGGTACTCAATAAAAAAATTAAATTAAATTAAATTAAAAAAAGATAAATTAACTTTCAGAATCTTTTTTTCTTCCTTTTATTTCTTGATATATAGTCTAACATACTACCTATTTTCTTTAGATCTGTACTTCAGCAAATGCAAGTATGAATTTCATTTCTATTCAAATTAATTTTAGCTGGTAAAGATCTTTAAATGTACATATTTCTGAGATGTTTCCTGAGATATTTATTTAAGCTGCATTTCACAAAGTATTAATTAGGTTATATATAATGATTGTACTAGCTTTTTCTTTTCTTTTATATTTTCTTTACTTGCATTTCGAATGTTATCCCCTTTGCAGGTTCCCCTCTAGAAACACACTGTCCCACCACCCTCACCCTGTTTCTATGAAGGTGCTCCCATACCTTCCCACCTACTCCCACCTTGCCACCCTGGCATTCCCCTATACTAGGGCACCAAGCCTTCACAGGACCAAAGGCCTCTCCTCCCACTGATGCCCAACAAGACCATCCTCTGCTACATATATGGCTGGAGCCATGAGTTCTATACTCTTTGGTTGGTGGTCTAGTCCCTGGGAACTATGGTGTGTCTGGCATCATATAATAGGCAAAAACTAATTACTAAAAATAAAATCATATTTGAGAATTTCATATGTCTGTATAGTCAAATATGGTAAACATTCAGGGTTAGGGTTTGGTCTAGTGGTTAGGATTAGGGTTACAATTTGGGTTAGTACTAGGGTTAGGATTTGGGTTACAGTTAGGGTTAGGATTAGGGTTAAGAATAGTGTGAGGCTTTTTTTTTTTTTTTTTTTTCCTGCAGGACAACAGAGAGCTCTGGCAGGCAGAGCCGTAACAGGCATAGCCTGAGGCTAACAAAGCGGGGGTCTAGGCCCCAAAAGGCACAGGACTGACCCCAAGAACTGGGCGGCTTGGTGGGCCATCTGTGAGTCAACCCGCCCAGAGGTTGCTAGCACAGCAGACTCTCCCAGTGCTTTCAGGGAGCGCGGGCACGCACGCCCACCATCCTGGTCACCTGGCGGACCCAATTAACAGTCATAGCCCTAGGGGAACTTTGCTCGGACCTTGGCCTCCCAGGCTTTTGCCTGGACTCAGGGCCTGGGCGGCCAGGCTAACCTTGTGTGCGCCAGCCTGGTTGGGGGATCGGCTGCCCAGCGGAGTGAGCGGAACACAGGGGAGGTCCCAGCAGCATACACCATCGGCACTCCCTGGGAGTGCACACAGGCTCCATCTGGTCCACAGACACAATCTGGAGCAAGGCCTCAGGCGGGAGCAATCAGCTCAACTCTCTCCGCTTCCGGATCCAGATCAGCCTGGGCAGCCACACTACATCTCCAGGTCCTGCAAGAGGCTAGCAGGGCTTCCGGGCGGCCAGCTGGGAGAAGTCAGTGTGCTCCAGTGAATCCAGCAGGCCCCAGCGGGAGCCTTTAGGGGCCTGCTTCGGGATCTGAACAGCCTGGGCAGCAGCACCCTGTCAACAGGCAGTGCAGGGGGTAAGCTGTGCACCAGAGGCCACCTGGGAAGGGGCAGCTTGCACTGGTGAGTCCAGCACTGACAAGACCAAGTAACACCAGTGAGAACTAGATGGCAAAAGGCAAACGCAGGAACATCACTAACAGAAATCAAGGCAATATGGCAACATCTGAACCCAATTCTCCTCTAGCAGCATGTCCTGGATACCCCATCACACCAGTAAAACAAGATTTGGATTTAAAATCACTGGTCATACAGAAACTTTGTAATTTTATGAGGTCCCATTTGTCAATTCTTGCTCTTAGAGCATACGCTATTGGTGTTCTGTTCAGAAACTTTCTCCCTGTACCGATGTCCTCAAGGGTCTTCTCCAGTTTCTTTTCTATTAGCTTCAGAGTGTCTGGCTTTATGTGGAGGTCCTTGATCCATTTGGATTTGAGCTTAGTACAAGGAGACAAGGATGGATCAATTCGCATTCTTCTGCATGCTGACCTCCAGTTGAACCAGCACCATTTGTTGAAAAGGCTATCTTTTTTCCATTGGATGTTTTCAGCCTCTTTGTCAAGGATCAAGTGGCCATAGGTGTGTGGGTTCATTTCTGGATCTTCAATCCTGTTCCATTGATCCTCCTGCCTGTCACTGTACCAATACCATGCAGTTTTTAACACTATTGCTCTGTAGTATTGCTTGAGGTCAGGGATACTGATTCCCCCAGATTTTCTTTTGTTGCTGAGAATAGTTTTAGCTATCCTGGGTTTTTTGTTGTTCCAGATGAATTTGATAATTGCTCTTTCTAACTCTGTGAAGAATTGAGTTGGGATTTTGATGGGTATTGCATTGAATCTGTATAGTGCTTTAGGCAAAATGGCCATTTTAACTATATTGATTCTACCGATCCATGAGCATGGGAGGTTTTCCCATTTTTTGAGGTCTTCTTCCATTTCCTTCTTCAGAGTCTTGAAGTTCTTGTCATACAGATCTTTCACATGTTTGGTAAGAGTCACCCCAAGATACTTTATACTGTTTGTGGCTATTGTGAAGGGGGTCATTTCCCTAATTTCTTTCTCAGCCTGCTTATCCTTTGAGTATAGGAAGGCCACTGATTTGCTTGAGTTGATTTTATAACCTGCCACTTTGCTGAAGGTGTTTATCAGCTGTAGGAGCTCTCTAGAGGAGTTCTTTGGGTCACTTAGGTAGACGATCATGTCGTCTGCAAATAATGATAGTTTGACTTCTTCCTTTCCAATTTGTATCCCTTTGACCTCCTTATGTTGTCGAATTGCCCGAGATAGTACCTCAAGTACAATATTGAAAAGATAAGGAGAAAGGGGGCAGCCTTGTCTGGTCCCTGATTTCAGTGGGATTGCTTCAAGTTTCTCTCCATTTAGTTTGATGCTGGCTACCGGTTTGCTGTATATTGCTTTTACTATGTTTAGGTATGGGCCTTGAATTTCTGTTCTCTCCAAGACTTTAAGCATGAAGGGATGCTGAATTTTGTCAAATGCTTTTTCAGCATCCAATGAAAGGACACCATCAAGAGGACAAATCGGCAACCAACAAATTGGGAAAAGATCTTCACCAATCCTACATCAGATAGAGGGCTAATATCCAATACATATAAAGAACACAAGAAGTTAGACTCCAGAAAACCAAACAACCCTATTAAAAAATGGGGTACAGAGTTAAACAAAGAATTCTCACCTGAAGAACTTTGGATGGCGGAGAAGCATCTTAAAAAATGCTCAACTTCATTAGTCATTAGGGAAATGCAAATCAAAACAACCCTAAGATTTCATCTTACACCAGTCAGAATGGCTAAGATTAAAAATTCAGGAGACAGCAGGTGTTGGAGAGGGTGTGGAGAAAGAGGAACACTCCTCCACTGCTGGTGGGGTTGCAAATTGGTACAACCACTCTGGAAATCAGTCTGGCGGTTCCTCCGAAAACTGGGCACCTCACTTCCAGAAGATCCTGCTATACCACTCCTGGGCATATACCCAGAAGACTCCCCACCATGTAATAAGGATACATGTTCTACTATGTTCATAGCAGCCCTATTTATAATTGCCAGATGCTGGAAAGAACCCAGGTATCCCTCAACAGAAGAGTGGATGCAAAAAATGTGTTATATCTACACAATGGAGTACTATTCAGCCATTAGAAACAATGAAATCATGAAATTCTTAGGCAAATGGATGGAACTAGAGAATATCATACTAAGTGAGGTAACCCAGACTCAAAAGGTGAATCATGGTATGCACTCACTAATAAGTGGATATTAACCTAGAAAACTGGAATACCCAAAATATAATCCACACATCAAATGAGGTACAAGAAGAAAGGAGGAGTGGCCCCTGGTTCTGGAAAGACTCAGTGAAACAGTATTCAGCAAAACCAGAACGGGGAAGTGGGAAGGGGTGGGTGGGAGGACAGGGGAAGAGAAGGGGGCTTACGGGACTTTCGGGGAGTGGGGGGGCTAGAAAAGGGGAAATCATTTGAAATGTAAATAAATTATATCGAATAAAAAAAAATAAGTAAGTAGCCGGGTGGTGGTGGTGCACACCTGTAATCCCAGCACTTTAGGAGGCAGAGGCAGGTGGATTTCTGAGTTCGAGGCCAACCTGGTCTACAGAGTGAGTTCCAGGACAGCCAGGGCTATACAGAGAAACCCTGTCTCAAAAAAATTCAAATCCAAAAACCAAAAAAAAAAATAAAAAAATAAAAATTAAGTGCTAGTGGCAGTTCACTGGAAAAAAAAAATAAAATAAAATCACTGGTCATGATGCTGGTACAGGAACACATGAAGGACATACTTAAAGAAATTCAGGAGAAAATGGATCAAAAGTTCGATGCCCTTGCAAGGGAAACACAAAAATCATTGAAAGAAATCCAGGAGAATGCAAAAGCCAACAATGAGGTAACGCAAAAAGCACTTAAAGAAATACAGGAGAACTTTGGTCAACAGGCTGAGGTCATGAAAGAGGAAACACTAAAATCTCTTAAAGAATTACAGGAAAGCACAAACAAGCAAGTGAAGGAGCTAAGCAAAACCACCCAGGATCTAAAATCAGAAGTAGAAACAACTAAGAAAACTCAAAGGGAGACAACTTTGGAGATAGAAAGCCTTGGGAAGAAATCAGGGGACAGAGATGCAAATTTCAGCAACAGAATACAAGAGATAGAAGAAAGAATCTCAGATGCTGAAGATTCCATAGAAACCATGGACTCAACAGTTAAAGAAAATGCAAAATGCAAAAAGCTTGTAACCCAAAATATCCAGGAAATCCAGGACACAATGAGAAGACCAAACCTAAGGATTATAGGCATAGATGAGAGTGAAGATTTACAACTTAAAGGGCCAGCAAATATCTTCAATAAAATTATGGAAGAAAACTTCCCTAACCTAAAGAGAGAGATGCCCATGAATATACAAGAAGCCTACAGAACTCCAAACAGACTGGACCAGAACAGAAATACTTCCTGTCACATAATAATCAAAACACCAAATGTTCTAAACAAAGAAAGATTATTAAAGGCAGTAAGAGAAAAAGGCCAAGTAACATATAAAGGAAAACCTATCAGAATCACTGCAGACTTTTCACCTGAGACTATGAAGGCTAGAAGGTCCTGGGCAGATCTCATGCAGACTCTAAGAGAACACAAATGCCAACCAAAACTACTATATCCAGCAAAACTCTCAATCACCATAGATGGAGAAACTAAGATATTCCATGACAAAACCAAGTTTACCCAATATCTATCCACAAACCCGGCCCTAAAAAGGATAATAGGAGGACAACACCAATACAAGGAGGGAAACTTCACCCTGGAAAAAGCAAGATAGTAACCTTTCATCAAATCCAAAAGAAGTTAAGCAATCAAATTTAAAAAATAACGTCAAAAGTGATAGGAAGTAACAATCACTATTCCTTAATATCTCTTAACATCAATGGACTTAATGCCCCAATAAAAAGACACAGACTAACTGACTGGATATGTAAACAGGACCCTACATTTTGCTGCTTACAGGAACACACCTCAGGGTCAAAGACAAACACTACCTTAGAGTAAAAGGCTGGAAGACAATTTTACAAGCAAATGGTCTCAGGAAACAAGCTGGAGTAGCCATTTTAATATCAGATAAAATTGACTTTCAACCCAAAGTCATCAAAAGAGACTCTGAGGGACACTTCTTGCTGGTCAAAGGAAAAATACAACAAGAAGAACTCTCAATCCTGAACATCTATGCTCCAAATGCAAGGGCACCCTCTTTTGTAAATGAAACTTTATTAAAACTCAAAGCACACATTGCACCTAACACAATAATTGTGGGTGACTTCAACACTGCACTTTCCTCAATGGACCGATCAGGAAAACAGAAACTAAACAGGGACACAATGAAACTAATTGAAGCTTTGGACCAATTAGATTTAACAGATATATATAGAACATTCTATCCTAAAACAAAAGAATATACCTTTTTCTCAGCACCTCATGGTACTTTCTCCAAAATCGACCATATAATTGGTCACAAGACAGACCTCAACAAATATAAGAAGATCGAACTAATCCCATGCCTCCTATCTGATCACTATGGAGTAAAAGTAGTCTTCAATAGCAACAGAAACAACAGAAAACCCACATACACGTGGAAACTGAACAATACTCTACTCAATGATACCTTGGTCAAGGAAGAAATAAAGAAAGAAATTAAAGACTTTTTAGAACACAATGAAAATGAAAACACAACATACCCAAATCTATGGGACACAATGAAAGCAGTGCTAAGAGGAAAGCTCATAGCCCTGAGTGCCTCCAAAAAGAAAATGGAGAGAGCATACAAGAAGAAAGGAGGAGTGGCCCCTTGTTCTGGAAAGACTCAGTGAAACAGTATTGGGCAAAACCAGAACGGGGAAGTGGGAAGGGGTGGGTGGGAGGACAGGGGAAGAGAAGGGGGCTTAGGGGACTTTCGTGGAGTGGGGGGGCTAGAAAAGGGGAAATCATTTGAAATGTAAATAAATTATACCGAATTAAAAAAAAAACTTTAAGAAACTGAAAAAAAAAAATAGTGTGAGGGTTAGGGCCCAACCAGGCAATCTTCTGCTATTTATTGGGTCAGGGGCCTCGGGCCAGCTTGTGTATGCTGCCTGGTTGGTGGCTCAGCGTCTGAGAGAACTCAGCGGTCCAGGTTAGTTGAGACTTCTGGTCTGCCTGTGGCATTGCTCGTCTCCTGAGCTTCTTTGAACCTTTCCCAGATGTAACTACAGGTTTTCTGACTTTATTCCAATGGTTGGGTATAAGTTTCTTCCTTTGTCACAGTCATCTGCTTTTTGGGCTTCTCAGAGAACAGCCATGCTAGGCTCCTCTCTGTAAGCACCCTACCCATCCGTAGCATCAGTAATAGTGTCAAGCTTTGGAGCCACCCCTTAAGATGGGTCCCACATTAGTTGGGTCATTGGACTACCTTTTCCTCAGACTCTTCTCCATTTATATCCTTGTAGTTCATTTAGACAGGAACAAATCTGAGTCAGCATTTTTTGACTATGGGGTGATAACCTCATCTCTCCACTTTATGTGCTGTCTTTCTACTGGAGGTAGACTCTATGAGTTCTTTCTCCCTACTGTTGTGCAATTCATCTAAGGTCCCTACCATTCAGTCCTGAGAGTTTCTTACCTCCCGCATCTCAGGTACTTTCTAATGGGCCCCCCATCTCTCACTCCTTAAGGTTGCATATTTCCATTCATTCTGCTGGGCCCTCGGGACTTCTCTCCTGTCTCTCCCCCATACCCGAGTGTGTTCCACTTTCTCGGCTCCAACTCACGTCTTTCAACCAGGACCTTCCCTCCTTCTGCTTTCCATGATTATTTCCTTCTCCCTCCCAAGTGGGATGGAGGCATCCTAACTTGAGCTTTTCTGATTCGTAACCTTCTTGAGTTTTGTGAATTTCATCCTAGGTATTCTTTTTTTCTATATTCTTTGTTTACATTCTGAATGCTTTCCCCTTTCCTGGTTCCCCCCTCCTCATCGGTCTCATAAGCCCTCTTACCTCCACCCATTTCCCAATCATCCCCCTCCCATTTCCCTGTCCTGGTACTCCCCTACAATGCTGGATCAACTCTTTTCAGAACCAGGGTCCTCTCTTTCCCTCTTCGTGGGTATCATTTGTTATGCTAACTGTATCTTGAGAATTCAGAGCTTCTGGGCTAATTAATATCCACTTATCAGTGATTGCATTCCATGTGTATTCTTTTGTGATTGGGTTACCTCACTTAGGATGATATTTTCCAGTTCCACCCATTTGCCTAAGAATTTCATGAATTCATTTTTTTTTGTTTTTTTTTTTAACTTTTTTTTATTGTTATTTTTTTATTCGATATAATTTATTTACATTTCAAATGATTTCCCCTTTTCTAGCCCCCCCACTCCCCGAAAGTCCCGTAAGCCCCCTTCTCTTCCCCTGTCCTCCCTCCCACCCCTTCCCAGTTCCCCGTTCTGGTTTTGCCAAATACTGTTTCACTGAGTCTTTCCAGAACCAGGGACCACTCCTGCTTTCTTCTTGTATCTCATTTGATGTGTGGATTATGTTTTGGGTATTCCAGTTTTCTAGGTAAATAACCACTTATTAGTGAGTACATACCATGATTCACCGTTTGAGTCTGGGTTACCTCACTTAGTATGATGTTCTCTAGCTCCATCCATTTGCCTAAGAATTTCATGAATTCATTGTTTCTAATGGCTGAATAGTACTCCATTGTGTAGATATACCACATTTTTTGCATCCACTCTTCTGTTGAGGGATACCTGGGTTCTTTCCAGCATCTGGCAATTATAAATAGGGCTGCTATGAACATAGTAGAGCATGTATCCTTATTACATGGTGGGGAATCCTCTGGGTATATGCCCAGGAGTGGTATAGCAGGATCTTCTGGAAGTGAGGTGCCCAGTTTTCGGAGGAACCGCCAGACTGATTTCCAGAGTGGTTGTACCAATTTGCAACCCCACCAGCAGTGGAGGAGTGTTCCTCTTTCTCCACACCCTCTCCAACACCTGCTGTCTCCTGAATTTTTAATCTTAGCCATTCTGACTGGTGTAAGATGAAATCTTAGGGTTGTTTTGATTTGCATTTCCCTAATGACTAATGAAGTTGAGCATTTTTTAAGATGCTTCTTCGCCATCCGAAGTTCTTCAGGTGAGAATTCTTTGTTTAACTCTGTACCCCATTTTTTAATAGGGTTGTTCGGTTTTCTGGAGTCTAACTTCTTGAGTTCTTTATATATATTGGATATTAGCTCTCTATCTGATGTAGGATTGGTGAAGATCTTTTCCCAATTTGTTGGTTGCCGATCTGTCCTCTTGATGGTGTCCTTTGCCTTACAGAAACTCTGTAACCTTATGAGGTCCCATTTGTCAATTCTTGCTCTTAGAGCATACGCTATTGGTGTTCTGCTCAGAAACTTTCTCCCTGTACCGATGTCCTCAAGGGTCTTCCCCAGTTTCTTTTCTATTAGCTTCAGAGGGTCTGGCTTTATGTGGAGGTCCTTGATCCATTTGGATTTGAGCTTAGTACAAGGAGACAAGGATGGATCAATTCACATTCTTCTGCATGCTGACCTCCAGTTGAACCAGCACCATTTGTTGAAAAGAATTCATTGTTTTTAATTGCTGAGTAGTATTCCATTGTGTAAACATACCATATTTTTTCAGTTTTTATTTGAAATAGATTTTTTTTCTAAAACATATTTCGATGATGGTTTTCTACTTCATATCTCCTCTTGATCTTCCTAGCCACACATTCAACTCCAGGCTTTCTTTCATTCTCTTTTAGAAAACAAACACCCCCAAAAGACAATTTTAAAAAAGCACAAGAAATGCACACACACACACAGAATTCAAAAAAACACAAAATTTCAAACCATAATACAAGCCAAAATTACTAAGACAATGCATGCCAAAACAAATAAATTTAAGACAAAATACCATTGAGTTTGTTTTGTACTGATCATGCTACTGCTGGGCATAGAACCTACCCTCAAGTGTGGTTTATATACACAGTGAGATTCTATGGAAGAAAACTATTTCCTTCATATTTAGTTTTAAATTGAAGATAGTTCCTTGGTTAGGGATGAGAGATCATGTTTACAGCCTCCTCTTGGCAATGAGACCTTGTCTGGCTTGAAACTGGGTAGGATTTCTGCATGCTCCCATAGTTTCAGTGAGTTTATATGAGCATTATTCCTGCTCTCTTTGGAAGACAGTGTTTCCTTGGTAGTAGTTTTCCTTCCAACCTGGCTCTTACAGCCATTCTGACTCCTCTTCTGAGCCCTGAAGGGAAGAATGTGATGAGAACTCCCCATCTAAGATGGTATGTTTCATAGTTACTCACTCCTTGTACATTCTCCAGTAAGGTTCTCTGTGTTGGTTCTCATATATTCCAAATGAAAGCTGTTCTGAGGATAACTAAAGGAGGTATTGATCTATGGGTATAAGGGAAAGTCATTTGGAGTCATTTTATTGCTATCTTCCTTTAGCTGAACAAAAATCTTTTGTTTTTCCCTAGTCCTATAGCCAATCAGCCTTAGGTTCTTGGCCACTCAATGTTTCCAGTATAGATTGCATCTAGTGGACACTATTGCACCACTGTGTCATGTAGGCAGGTCTCCCTTGATTTAGGGTTCTCTGCTGAATTGGTGGTTACCTTCCTTTTCTGGTACCCAGCATTCCCTTCTTTCGTATCACATGTACTTTACTATCACCTCTGATTATTTACGACGTTGGAAAATTAGGGTAGTAGGTCTAGGTGAATTCTTCTCCCGGACTCCAGTTTTTCCCATCCTCCCTTACTCCTCACTGGCTAAGCCAGCCCACTCTGTATTCTACATTCTAGACTTGGTTTACCTACAATCCCCTAGCATCCTTCCTTCATCTGGTCTTGCTTACAACAACCCACTGATAGTTTTCTGACATTCTCTTATGCACCACATAAAATACATAAAACAAAAGATCTGTATATCACATAAAAAATAAAAAGGAATATACAAAACTTGTCTCTCTGGACATGGCTCACTCAGTGTAATTTTCTTTTCCAGATTCATCTACACACCTTCAAATTCCATTGATTTTTTGTTTTGTTTTGCTTTGTTTTGTCTTGTTTTTTGAGACAAGGTTTCTCTGTAAAGCACTGGCTATCCTGGAACTCACTCTGGTCAGACCACGCTGACCTCCAAGTCAGAAATCTTCCTGTTTCTGCCTCCCAAGTGCTGGGATTAAAGACGTACACCACCACTGTCCAGCTTCAAATTTCATTATTTTATTTTTCTTTCAAGCTCTCTCTGAGTAGTTTTTCTACAATATCATGCTAAAATTTTATAATTACAGCTTACAGTTAAAGCTTTAAGTGAAATGTTCCCATTAATCCTTAAGTCTGAACTGTCTCCTGAACCTATTCTTTAAAGCAATGTAACCAAGTTTAATAAAAGGAAAAAGACAAGAAAGCATGAACTATCGATTAAGCTCTCAGAATATAATTGTGTATGGGCAAATAATTGCAATAGTCTATAGTTAAGAAAATAAAATAATTTAACATAATTCCCAAGAAAAATAAAATCAAGAAAAATTCTGGGATTCTTGAACCTCCTTTCTTACCCATGATAGTTTAAAGTCTTATTTTTTAAATATTTTATGTTAAATATTAAGCGCTTATAAAAAGTTTTCTGAGCACATCTGTGAATAGGCCTCAGCTATAATGGCTTCAAAATAGTTAACTATCTATGGGAGCTCATGATTTCCTAATATCAATTTGGACGTTAATAAAAGATAATACTTTCATTTAAACTTAGTAAGTTGAGACTAGCTAATTGCACTGTAAAATTTTCATAATATACAGGACAAGAGAACTTTTACATATTGTAATTTCTTTTTTTTTTTTTGTCTTTTTTTTATTTGATATAATTTATTTACATTTCAAATGATTTCCCCTTTTCTAGCCCCCCCCACTCCCCGAAAGTCCCGTAAGCCCCCTTCTCTTCCCCTGTCCTCCCTCCCACCCCTTCCCAGTTCCCCGTTCTGGTTTTGCCAAATACTGTTTCACTGAGTCTTTCCAGAACCAGGGACCACTCCTGCTTTCTTCTTGTATCTCATTTGATGTGTGGATTATGTTTTGGGTATTCCAGTTTTCTAGGTTAATAACCACTTATTAGTGAGTGCATACCATGATTCACCTTTTGAGTCTGGGTTACCTCACTTAGTATGATGTTCTCTAGCTCCATCCATTTGCCTAAGAATTTCATGAATTCATTGTTTCTAATGGCTGAATAGTACTCCATTGTGTAGATATACCACATTTTTTGTATCCACTCTTCTGTTGAGGGATACCTGGGTTCTTTCCAGCATCTGGCAATTATAAATAGGGCTGCTATGAACATAGTAGAGCATGTATCCTTATTACATGGTGGGGAATCCTCTGGGTATATGCCCAGGAGTGGTATAGCAGGATCTTCTGGAAGTGAGGTGCCCAGTTTTCGGAGGAACCGCCAGACTGCTTTCCAGAGTGGTTGTACCAATTTGCAACCCCACCAGCAGTGGAGGAGTGTTCCTCTTTCTCCGCACCCTCTCCAACACCTGCTGTCTCCTGAATTTTTAATCTTAGCCATTCTGACTGGTGTAAGATGAAATCTTAGGGTTGTTTTGATTTGCATTTCCCTAATGACTAATGAAGTGGAGCATTTTTTAAGATGCTTCTCCGCCATCCGAAGTTCTTCAGGTGAGAATTCTCAGCAACAAAAGAAAATCTGGGGGAATCAGTATCCCTGACCTCAAGCAATACTACAGAGCAATAGTGTTAAAAACTGCATGGTATTGGTACAGTGACAGGCAGGAGGATCAATGGAACAGGATTGAAGATCCAGAAATGAACCCACACACCTATGGCCACTTGATCCTCGACAAAGAGGCTGAAAACATCCAATGGAAAAAAGATAGCCTTTTCAACAAATGGTGCTGGTTCAACTGGAGGTCAGCATGCAGAAGAATGCGAATTGATCCATCCTTGTCTCCTTGTACTAAGCTCAAATCCAAATGGATCAAGGACCTCCACATAAAGCCAGACACTCTGAAGCTAATAGAAAAGAAACTGGGGAAGACCCTTGAGGACATCGGTACAGGGAGAAAGTTTCTGAACAGAACACCAATAGCGTATGCTCTAAGAGCAAGAATTGACAAATGGGACCTCATAAGGTTACAGAGTTTCTGTAAGGCAAAGGACACCATCAAGAGGACAGATCGGCAACCAACAAATTGGGAAAAGATCTTCACCAATCCTACATCAGATAGAGGGCTAATATCCAATATATATAAAGAACTCAAGAAGTTAGACTCCAGAAAACCGAACAACCCTATTAAAAAATGGGGTACAGAGTCAAACAAAGAATTCTCATATTGTAATTTCTAAGCCACTAGGAACCTACCTCTATATGTTGTGATTTTCACACATTGTCTATGGGATTTGGTTCCTCAGAAAACTGGGCATGATACTAGTGGAGGACCGCATTATACCACTTCTGGGCATATATCCAGAGGTTTCCCCAGCATGTAATAAAGACACACACTCCACTATGTTCATAGCAGCCTTATTTATAGTAGCCAGAAGCTGGAAAGAATCCAGATGTCCCTCAACAGAGGAATGAATACAAAAATTGTGGTATATTTACACTATGGAATACTATTCAGCTATTAAAAACAATGAATTCATGAAATTCTTAGGCAAATGGGTGGAACTGGGAAATATCATCCTAAGTGAGGTAACCCAATCACAAAAGAACACACATGGTATGTACTCACTGATAAGTGGTTATTAGTCCAGAAGCTTGGAATGCCCAAGACACAATTCACATATCAAATGATGCCCAAGAAGAAGGAAGTAGAGGTCCCTGGTCCTGGAAAGGCTCAATGTTGCAGTATAGGGGAATACCTGGACAGAGAAGCAGGAGGGGGTTGATTGGGGAACACAGGTTGTGGAGAGGACTTATGAGACTTTTGGTGAGGGGAGAACCAGTAAAGGGGAAATCATTTGAAATGTAAATAAAGAATATATCTAATTTAAAAAAGAAATGGGATTTACATAAAAATGTTCCTTAGATGTTAAAGATCAATCTTGCAAAAATATTGAGATTTTCAGAGAGAATTCAGGGATTTCAAATTCTAAACTCAAAGAAGCCAGCAGTTCATATGACAAAAAAAAACATATGTAAAACAAATGTGTTTATGTTATGACTTCTTATATCCAACTTGTAGTGAACAGACCAAGAAAACAATATCACTTTGTTGAAAACAATTTGAGAATGCCTTAATGACTTCAGAATATTTTTGGTCCGTGTGGGAGATGTTCACCACACACACACACACACACACACACACACACACACACACTGTCAGCTTTAGAGTTTCTTTTGCTGAAACAAAAACCATGACCAAAAGTGAAGTAGTGTAGAAAAGAGGTTATTTTCATACACTTCCATAACATTGTTCATCATGGAAGGGAATCAGGACAGGAACTAAAGCAGGGCAGGAACCTCAGTGCAAGACCTGATGCAAAAGCCATGGAGGGATGTTGCCTGCAGGCTTGCTCCTCCTATTTGCTCAGCATGTTTTCTTATAGAATCAAACACTACCAGCCCAACGATGGAACCCCTCCATGGGGTGGACCCGTCTCCATCAATCATTAATTTAAATAACGCTGAACCAACCTACCTAAATCCTGTTCATGTGGATCTTTTGAAGACATTTTAAGAGAGGTTCTCTCCTCTCAGATGATTTTAGTTTGTGTCAGTTTGACATAAAATTATGCAGCACATACATTTTCAGTCTTCTTTTACTTAGGAAAAAGTCAGAAGAGAATTTTTGAAGTCTAAGGGACTTGGAAAGAAATCTATAATTTCAGTGTATTTGGTTATAGTAAAATTGATGGCTAAAGGAGTACAATTATAAAATGCAACTTTCATCAGTGGAAGCAATTGCTTTAATGTTTTATAGGTGTAGGAGAAGCAGAAGAAAAAAATAACACACTAGGGATTCAAAATGTTCCAATAGATCATGCCTATGAAAAGAACAGCTTTTTTTATGAAGCTTATGAGCCTTGCATGCATCTAGAACATCACACTGCATCCCACCTTTAGCACCCATGCATTCATAAGTAGGCTCTAGTTGGATAAACAGGGTCATTAGTCCTTATCATACACCCAGAACATGTGGGTATTGTCCTTTAAACACCAGGTTACACAGACAGACAATTTCTTAGCCCTGTGAAAGGCTCTTTAGTTACCAAATTGAGATTCTTTGCGTTAATGAACTAGTGTATTTGGGTGTCATAGGCAGGTTCTTTAGAAGTGAGTTCACAAGTTTATGAAATTGCTAATGTCATTTTCCACAATGTCCTGTTTTAGTTCTTGTTCTTAGGCTACTGGATTGAGAAAACGGTCATATTTGAATAAATCCAAGTTTCCACAGACTATGTTAGATAAGGATTAAGACCTCAAATCACCCATGGATCTTTCAATGTTAGCCAGACTAATGCAAAAAATAATTTGACTTGTTTTGCTTGTGATGGACAGCAGAGTGAACATTTAAATTTCTGTCCTTTTTCAAAGAAGACACCATGCTTTGGGATGAAACAGCATATGTTGGCAGAGACAATGGTTGATTTAAGTAAAATATGTAGGAACACATTTTTTTTTCCCTTAGGAAGGAGAGAATACTGGCAGAGATAGCTGGAACTAGGCGACATTTGGGAGGAAATGTGGAAACAATACAAGGGAAGTTACAAGAATGTTTAAGAATGACCATAGCTAAGACTCCTAGCAATGAAGGGTATAGAACCTAAACCAGCTGTCCCTAAATAGGCAGTGTTTCCAGCAGAGATACTAGTAGACCAACCCAGCCACAAACACCTTAGACCTATTGTTGTCTGCCTCTACTATAGGCTTGATTAATGGTAGTGCAGAACTTGTAGGAGTGGCCATATGACTAGTATAATTTGAGACCTAGGCCTGCCTGAATTACAAGGAACCAGAAGCTAGACAGCCCAAAATCCAAAAATAGAAAAACAAGTCTGGAGAAAAAAATCAATGATTACTAATGATATTTGGTGCTTCTCAATGATCAGTGCCTCACCCAATTGCCATCAGAGTGGTATCATCCTATAATTAATTGAAGTAGATGAACAGACCCACAGCAAAACCTTAGATATAGTCAGAAGAACCTTGCAGAATAATTAGGGAAGCACTGAAGGCTCAAGACAGTTTCAGGATAACATGTGAACACATGAATCCACAGTTGAGTCCACAGAATCAACTAAGCAGGGCTTATATGGGACCACAGAGACAGAAGTGAAAATCAAGGACCCTGTATGGGTTGAGCTAGATCTCCTGAATATATGTCATTGTCATGTAGCTTGGTGTTCTTGTGGGATCCCAAACAGTGAGAGTGAGGATGCCTTTAACTCTTTGGCCTATTCTTGAGATTCTTTTCCCCCTATCGGGTTACCTTGTCTAGCCATAATATGAGGGCGTGTGCTCAGACTTACTCTAATTTGTTTTTGTTTTCCATTATTGAAAAGTAATTATTATTAATCTTACATATCAATCGATGACCCCTGCTCTGCCCCTCCCACAGTTTCTTCCACATTTCCCCCTCCATTTCTCCTCTGAGAGGGTAGAGGTCTCTCCTGGGTATCCTCCTGACCCTGGAAATCAAGTCTTTGAAAGGCTGGGCCCATCCTCTCCCACTGAGGTCATACAAGGCAGCCTAAATAGAAGAACATATTCCACAGATAGGCAACAGCTTTAGGAATCGCCCTTGCTCCAGTTGTTGGGAACTCATATGAAGACCAACCTGCACATCAATGACATATGTAGGGAGGCGAGGCAAGGTCTATCCTATGCATGCTATTTAGTTGGTTGTAAGTGTCTGAGAGCCACAGGGATCTAGGTGAGTCAAAGCTATTGCTCTTCCTTTGGAGTTCCTATCCCATTTTGAGGACCGCAATCCTTACCACAAGCAACTCTTCCATAAAGATCCTCATGTTCCATCCACTGTTTAACTGTGGGGATCTGCATCCACATGAGTCAGCTGTTGAGTGGAGACAGTCAGATGATAGCCATGATACATTCCTGTCTGCAAGCATAACAATGTATCATTAATAATGTCAGGGAATAGTGTTTACCCATGGGATGCTTCTCTAATTAGACTTGTTATTTCTTGGCTATACCCACAGTCTCTGCTTCAGGATAGACAGGATAATTTTGGGTTGAAATTTTGTGGGTAGATTGGTGTTTCTCTTTCTTTTTTTTTTTTTTGTCTTTTTTTTATTCAATATATTTTTTATTTACATTTCAAATGATTTCCCCTTTTCTAGCCCCCCACTCCCCGAAAGTCCCATAAGCCCCCTTTTCTCCCCCTGTCCTCAAACCCACCCCTTCCCACTTCCCCGTTCTGGTTTTGCCCTATACTTCTCCGCTGAGTCTTTCTAGAACAAGGGGCCACTCCTCCTTTCTTCTTGTACCTCATTTGATGTATGGATTATGTTTGGGGTATTCCAGTTTTCTAGGTTAATATCCACTTATTAGTGAGTGCATACCATGAGTCACCTTTGAGTCTGGGTTACCTCACTTAGTATGATGTTTTCTAGCTCCATCCATTTGCCTAAGAATTTCATGAATTCATTGTTTCTAATGGCTGAATAGTACTCCATTGTGTAGATATACCACATTTTTTGCATCCACTCTTCTGTTGAGGGATACCTGGGTTCTTTCCAGCATCTGGCAATTATAAATATGGCTGCTATGAACATAGTAGAGCATGTATCCTTATTACATGGTGGGGAATCCTCTGGGTATATGCCCAGGAGTGGTATAGCAGGATCTTCTGGAAGTGAGGTGCCCAGTTTTCGGAGGAACTGCCAGACTGATTTCCAGAGTGGTTGTACCAATTTGCAACCCCACCAGCAGTGGAGGAGTGTTCCTCTTTCTCCACATCCTCTCCAACACCTGCTGTCTCCTGAATTTTTAATCTTAGCCATTCTGACTGGTGTAAGAGGAAATCTCAGGGTTGTTTTGATTTGCATTTCCCTAATGACTAATGAAGTTGAGCATTTTTTAAGATGCTTCTCCGCCATCTGAAGTTCTTCAGGTGAGAATTCCCTGTTTAACTCTGTACCCCATTTTTTAATAGGGTTGTTTGGTTTTCTGGAGTCTAACTTCTTGAGTTCTTTATATATATTGGATATTAGCCCTCTATCTGATGTAGGATTGGTGAAGATCTTTTCCCAATTTGTTGGTTGCCAATTTGTCCTTTTGATGGTGTCCTTTGCCGTACAGAAACTTTGTAATTTTATGAGGTCCCACTTGTCAATTCTTGATCTTAGAGCATACGCTATTGGTGTTCTGTTCAGAAATTTTCTCCCTGTACCAATGTCCTCAAGGGTCTTCCCCAGTTTCTTTTCTATTAGCTTCAGAGTGTCTGGCTTTATGTGGAGGTCCTTGATCCATTTGGATTTGAGCTTAGTACAAGGCGATAAAGAAGGATCAATTCGCATTCTTCTGCATGTTGACCTCCAGTTGAACCAGCACCATTTGTTGAAAAGGCTATCTTTTTTCCATTGGATGTTTTCAGCCCCTTTGTCAAGGATCAAGTGGCCATAGGTGTGTGGGTTCATTTCTGGATCTTCAATCCTGTTCCATTGATCTGCCTGCCTGTCACTGTACCAATACCATGCAGTTTTTAGCACTATTGCTCTGTAGTATTGCTTGAGGTCAGGGATACTGATTCCCCCAGAATTTCTTTTGTTGCTGAGAATCGCTTTAGCTATCCTGGATTTTTTGTTATTCCAGATGAATTTGTTAATTGCTTTTTCTAACTCTGTGAAGAATTGAGTTGGGATTTTGATGGGTATTGCATTGAATCTGTATATTGCTTTTGGCAAAATGGCCATTTTAACTATATTGATTCTGGCGATCCATGAGCATGGGAGGTTTTCCCATTTTTTGAGGTCTTCTTCCATTTCCTTCTTCAGAGTCTTGAAGTTCTTGTCATAAAGATCTTTCACATGTTTGATAAGAGTCACCCCAAGATACTTTATACTGTTTGTGGCTATTGTGAAGGGGGTCATTTCCCTAATTTCTTTCTCAGCCTGCTTATCCTTTGAGTATAGGAAGGCCACTGATTTGCTTGAGTTGATTTTATAACCTGCCACTTTGCTGAAGTTGTTTAGCAGCTGTAGGAGTTCTCTAGTGGAGTTTATTGGGTCACTTAGGTAGACGATCATGTCATCTGCAAATAATGATAGTTTGACTTCTTCCTTTCCAATTTGTATCCCTTTGACCTCCTTATGTTGTCGAATTGCCCGAGCTAGTACCTCAAGTACAATATTGAAAAGATAAGGAGAGAGGGGGCAGCCCTGTCTAGTCCCTGATTTTAGTGGGATTGCTTCAAGTTTCTCTCCATTTAGTTTGATGCTGGCTACCGGTTTGCTGTATATTGCTTTTACTATGTTTAGGTATGGGCCTTGAATTCCCATTCTTTCCAAGACTTTAAGCATGAAAGGATGCTGAATTTTGTCAAATGCTTTTTCAGCATCCCAGGAAATGACCATGTGGCTTTTTTCTTTGAGTTTGTTTATGTAGTGGATTGCATTGATGGATTTCCGTATATTAAACCAACCCTGCATTCCCGGGATAAAGCCTACTTGATCATGGTGGAGGATCGTTTTGATGTGTTCTTGGATTCGGTTGGCAAGAATTTTATTGAGTATTTTTGCATAGATGTTCATAAGGGAAATTGGTCTGAAGTTCTCTTTCTTTGTTGGATCTTTTTGTGGCTTTGGTATCAGCGTAATTGTGGCTTCGTAGAAGGAATTGGGTAGTGTTCCTTCTGTTTCTCTTTTGTGGAATAGTTTGAAGAGTATTGGTGTTAACTCTTCTTTGAAGGTCTGATAGAATTCTGCATTGAAACCATCTGGTCCTGTGCTTTTTTTGGTTGGAAGACTTTCTATGACTCCTTCTATTTCTTTAGGCGTTATGGGACTGTTTAGATGATCTATTTGGTCCTGATTTAATTTTGGTATTTGGTATCTGTCAAGGAAATTGTCCATTTCCTCCAGATTCTCCAGTTGTGTTGAGTACAGGCTCTTGTAATAAGATCTGATGATTTTTTGGATTTCCTCAGTTTCCGTTGTTATATCTCCCTTTTCATTTCTAAGTTTCTTAATTTGTATACTTTCTCTGTGCCCTTTGGTCAGTCTGGCTAAGGGTTTATCTATCTTGTTGATTTTCTCAAAGAACCAGCTCCTGGATTCCTTAATTCTTTGTACGGTTCGCTTTGTTTCCAATTGATTGATTTCAGCCCTGAGTTTGATGATTTCCTGCCTTCTACTCCTCCTGAGTGAATTGGCTTCTTTTTGTTCCAGGACTTTCAGGTGTGTCATTAAGCTGCTAGTGTATGCTCTCTCCCTTTTCTTTTTGGAGGCACTCAGGGCTATGAGTTTACCTCTTAGCACTGCTTTCATTGTGTCCCAAAGATTTGGGTATGTTGTGCCTTGATTTTCATTAAATTCTAAAAAGTCTCTGATTTCTTTCTTTATTTCTTCTTTGGTCAAGGTGTCATTGAGTAGAGTATTATTCAGCCTCCATGTGTATGTGGACTTTCTGTTGTTTTTGTTGCTATTGAAAATCACTCTTACACCATAGTGATCTGATAGGAGGCATGGGATTAGTTCCATCATCTTATATTTGTTGAGGTCTGCCTTGTGTCCAATTATATGGTTGATTTTGGAGAAGGTACCATGAGGTGCTGAGAAAAAGGTATATTCTTTTGCTTTAGGGTGAATTGTTCTGTGAATATCAGTCAAATCCAATTGGTCCAAAGCTTCAATTAGTTTTACTGTGTCTCTGTTTAGTTTCTGTTTTCCCGATCGGTCCATTGAGGAAAGTGGAGTGTTGAAGTCCCCCACAATTATTGAGTTAGGCGCAATGTGTGCTTTGAGCTTTAGTAAAGTTTCTTTTATGAATGAGGGTGCCTTTGCATTTGGCGCATAGATGTTCAGAATTGAAAGTTCTTCTTGGTGGATTTTTCCTTTGACCAGCAAGAAGTGTCCTTCTGTGTCTCTTTTGATGACTTTAGGTTGAAAGTCAATTTTATCTGATATTAGAATGGCTACTCCTGCTCGTTTCCTGTGACCATTGGTTTGTAAGATTGTCTTCCAGCCTTTTACTCTAAGGTAGCTTTTATCTTTGACACTGAGGTATGTCTCCTGTATACAGCAAATTGTAGGGTCCTGTTTCCTTATCCAGTCTGTTAGTCTATATCTTTTTATTGGGGAATTCAGACCATTGATGTTAAGAGATATTAGGGAATAGTGATTATTACTTCCTGTCATTTTTGATATTCTTTTTATATTTGAGTGGTTATCTTCTTTTGGGTTTGATGAAGGAAGGTATCTATCTTGCTTTTTCCAGGGTGTAGTTTCCCTCCTTGTATTGGAGTTTTCCTCCTATTATTCTTTGTAGAGCTGGGTTTGTGGAAAGATATTGTGTAAATTTGGTTTTCTCATGGAATATCTTGGTTTCTCCATCTATGGTGAATGAGAGTTTTGCTGGGTATAGTAGTCTTGGCTGACATTTGTGTTCTCTTAGAGTCTGCATGAGATCTGCCCAGGATCTTCTAGCTTTCATGGTCTCTGGTGAGAAGTCTGGTGTGATTCTGATAGGTCTTCCTTTATATGTTACTTGGCCTTTCTCTCTTACTGCCTTTAATATTCTTTCTTTTTTTAGTGCATTTGGGGTTTTGATTATTATGTGACGGGAGGTATTTCTGCTCAGGTCCAGTCTGTTTGGAGTTCTGTAGGCTTCTTGTATATTCATAGGCATCTCTCTCTTTAAGTTAGGAAAGTTTTCTTCCATAATTTTGTTGAAGATATTTGCTGGCCCTTTCTGTTGTAAATCTTCACTCTCATCTATACCTATAATCCTTAGGTTTGGTCTTCTCATTGTATCCTGGATTTCCTGGATGTTCTGGGATACAAGCTTTTTGCATTTTGTATTTTCTTTGACAGTTGAGTCAATGGTTTCTATGGTATCTTCGGCATCTGAGATTCTTTCTTCCATCTCTTGAATTCTGTTGTTTATATTTGCATCTATGGCCCCTGATTTCTTCTCAAGGTTTTCTATCTCCAAAGTTGTCTCCCTTTGTGATTTCTTAGTTGTTTTTACTTCTGTTTTTAGATCCAGAATGGTTTCGCTCAGTTCCATCATTTTTTTGTCTCTGTTTTCCTGTAATTCTTTAAGAGATTTTTGTGTTTCCTCTTTCATGACTTCTGCCTGTTGACTCAAGTTCTGCATTTCTTTCAGTTTTTTTTTTTTTTTTTTTTTTTTTTTTTTTTTTTTTTTTTTTTTTTTTGCCTTTCTTCTTTATTGGCTTTTATCTCTTGGGCCTTATTCTCCTGCATTTCTTTAAGTGTTTTTTGTGTTTCCATTATACGGGTTTCTAGCTTATTCATGTTCCTCTGCATTTCTTTAAGAGATTCATTCATGTCCTTTTTGTGTTCTTCTAGCAGCATCATGAACAGTGATTTTAAATCCAAATCTTGTTTCTCTGGTGTGTTGGCATAACCAGGACTTGCTGATGTTGGAGAGTTTGGTTCAGATGCTGCCATATTGCCTAGATTTCTGTTAGTAGCGTTTGCCCTTTGCCATCTTGTTCTCTGGAGCTAATTGGTTTTGTCTCTGGCTGGTGTTTCAGCCTCCTGAGAGGCTCTAGGGCTATTTCTGCACCACTGGAGGGCAGGGTTTCCCCTGTTGCAGATTGTTAATGTGCTTTCCTCCTCTTGGGTGCCCTTGCAGCCCTAGTGTTCTTTGCCCCAGATTGTGTCTGTGAGCCAAAAGGTGCCTGTTTGCTCCTTCAGGGAGTGCTGAGGCTGTATGCTGTAGGGACCTTTTCTGCGTGCTGATCTCTCTGCTGGGCAGTGGAACTCCCAACCGGGTTGGTGCACACAAGGCTAGCCTAGCTGCTCAGGCCCTGAGTCTAGGCAAAAGCCTGGCAGGCCAATGTCTGAGCAAAGTTCCCCTCAGCTGTGAGTGTTAATTGGGTCTGTCAGGTGGCTAGGATGGTGGCGTGTGCACGCTCCCTGAGAGTGCTGGGAGAGTCTGCTGGGCTAACAACCTCCTGGCCGGGTCAGCACACAGATGGCCCACCGAGCAGCCCAGGGCCTGGGGGCAGTCCAGGGCCTGACTGTCTGAGACCCCTGCTATGTCCGCCTCGGGCTATGCCTGTTAGCTGGTTTGGTTTTGCCTGCTAGGTCTCTCTGGCTTCCCGTAGGCAAAATGGCGGTGGTGCGCAAACCGTCCGGATAAACAACCTCCTGGCCGGGTCTGCACACAGGTGGCCCACCGAGTAGCCCAGTGCCTGGGGGCAGTCCAGGGCCTGACCGTCTGAGACCCCTGCTATGTCTGCCTCAGGCTATGCCTGTTAGCTGGTTTGGTTTTGTCTGCTGGGTCCCTCTGGCTTCCCATAGGCAAAATGGCTGCGGTGCATGCCGGCCCGGGCAAACAAGCTCCTGCATGGGTCGGCACACAGATGGCCCACCGAGCAACCCAGGACCTGGGGGCAGTCCAGGGCCTGACCGTCTGAGACCCCTGCTATGTCTGCCTCGGGCTATGCCTGTTAGCCGGTTTGGTTTTGCCTGCTAGGTCTCTCTGGCTTCCCTTAGGCAAAATGGCGGTGGTGCGCGTGTGCCGGCGGGGGGAGGGGGGAACCTCCTGGCTGGGTTTGCACCCTGGTGGCCCCCCCGATCAGCCCAGGGCCTGGGTGCAGGCCAACGCCCGTCGGGCTTAGACCCCTACGATGTTGGTCTCGGGTTATATTTGCGTACCTCAGTCTGATTTCTCTGGCTACCAAGAACCAATATGGAGGCCTCGTATCTGACTGGCAGGAGGCAGAGTTCTGGTGTGGCTTCTGTGTGGTGAAAGGCGCCGTAAATCCTCCGCTGCTCGCAGCCTGCCTGGCCAGCGATGGCCAGTGGTCGTGGGCGCAGAGTCTGCCTGGACCCTGTCCGCTTGGTTCTACTGATGATGGCCCTTCCTCTGGACCAGTCGCTGCTGCTGCTGCTGCTGCTGCCGCTGCCGCCGCTCTGTCTCCGGTGTTTCTCTTTCACTGAGGATCTTGCCTGGTTATAGGAGGTAGCTGTTTTAGGTTCCTTATCCCTACTGCTGTTGGTCTCAGCTAGGCTCACCCACATTGATTCTTGGGACCCTCCTATTCAATTCCTCTAGCATGTCTACAAGATGCCCTCTCTGTCCCATACCTGCCATTTTCAGATTTCCATTTATTCCTGTGGTCATCTGTCCATTTCTCTTGTCTCTCCCCATGCCTCATCTCAAATCCCCCCAGTTCCTTCCTTTCACATGCATTTTTAATTCCACCTTCTAGTCATATTTAAGCATCCTTTCTTGGGCCTTCCCTCTTAGTTAGCTTCTTTGGGTCTGGGGAGTATAGCATTGGTATCCTATATTTTATCTCTAATATTCACTTATGAGTATATACCATATATGTGCTTTTGGGTCTGAGTTATCTCACTCAGGATGATATTCTCAAGTTCATTCCATTTGTATGCAAAATTCATAATAACTTACTTTTTAAAAGCTGAATAGTATTCCTTTGTATATTTGCCACATTTTCTTTATCCATTCTTCAGCTGAGGAATATCTAGGTTGTTTCCAGTTTCTAGTTACTATGAATAAAAGCTGCTATGAGCATAGTTGAGTTGAGCAAGTATCCTTGTGGTATAGTGAGACATCATTTGGGTATACGTACAGAAATGGTAATCCTGGATCTTGGGGTAGAACTATTTCAAATATTTTGAGAAGCAACTGAAGTAGTTGCATAAGTTTTCACTCCCACTAGAAATGGAGGTTTGTGCCCTATTTCTCACATTTTTGATTGCATATGCTATCATTTGAGCTCTTGATCTTAGCCATTTTGACTGGAGTAAGTCATTTTAATTTGCATTTCTCTGATGAAAAGGGGTATTGAAGTTTTTTTTTATTTATTTTTTACTGGATATGTTCTTTATTTATATTTCAAATGTTATCCCCTTTTCCTGTCCCCCCACCCCAGAAAAACCTTATCATTTCCCCTCTGTCCCCTGCACACCTTAAGGGAACACAAATGCCAACCCAAACTGCTATACCCAGCAAATCTCTTGATTACCATAAATGGAAAAACCAAGGCTTTTCATGACAAAAATAAATTTACACAATATCTTTCCACAAATACAGCCCTTCAAAGGATAATGAATTGAAAACACCAACAAAGGGAGGGAAACTATACACAATAAAAAGCAAGAAAGTAATATCCTTTCAATATACCCAAAGGAAGATAGCCACACAAACACAAAAATTACATCAAAACAGCAGGAAGCAACAATCACTATTCCTTAATATCTCTTAACATCAATGGACTCAATTCCCCAATAAAAAGACATAGACTAACAAATTGGATTCGTAAACAAGACCCAATATTTTGCTGCATACAGGAAACGCATCTTAGTGTCAAAGACAAACACTACCTAAGAGTAAAAGGCTGGAAAACAGTCCTCCAAGTAAATGGTCCCAGAAAACAAGCCGGAGTAGCCATTTTAATATCAGATAAAATAGACTTTCAAACAAAAGTCTTCCAAAAAGATACAGAAGGCCACTTTATACTCATCAAAGGAAAAATCTACCAGGAAGAATTCTCAATTTTGAACATCTATGCCCCAAATACAAGGGCACCTGCATTCATAAAGTAAACCCAACTGAAGCTTAAAGCACACATTGCACCCCACACAATAATTGTGGGGGACTTAGACACCCCACTCTCTTTAATGGACAGATCAGGGAAACACAAACTAAACAGAGTCACAGTGAAACTAACAGAAGTTTTGAACCAAATGTATTTAATAGATATCTATAGAACTTTTCATTCTAAATCAAAAGATCATACCTTCTTCTCAGCACTTCATGGTACCTTCTCCAAAATTGACCATATAATTGGTCACAAAACACACCTCAACAGATATAAGACAATAGAACTAATTCCATGCCTATCAGATCACTATGGAATAAGGGTGGTCTTCAATAGCAACAAAACCAACAAAAAGCCGACATATACATGGGAGCTGAACAATTCTCTACTCACTGATATCTTGGTTAAGGAAGAAATAAGGAAAGAAACCAAAGACTTTTTAGAATTTAAGGAAAATGAAGGCACAACATAACCAAATTTATGGGACACAATAGAAACAGTGCTAAGAAGAAAACTCATAGCTCTGAGTGTCTCCAAAAAGAAGCTGGAGAGAGCATACACTGGCAGTTTAACAGAACACCTGAAAGCTTTAGAATATAAAGAAGCTAATACACCCAAGAGGAGTAGAAGGCAGGAAATTATGAAACTCAGGGCTGAAATCAACCAAGTTGAGACAAAAAGAACTATACAAAGAATCAACAAAAGCAGGAGTTGGTTCTTTGAGAAAATCAACAAGATAGATAAACCTTTGGCCAGACTAACCAGAGGGCACAGAGACAGTACCCAAATTAACAAAATCAGAAATGAAAAGGGTCATATAGCAACAGAAACTGAGGAAATCTAAAAAATTATCATATCCTGCTACAAAAGCCTATACTCAACAAAACTGGAAAATCTGGAGGAAATGGACAGATACCAATTACCAAAATTTAATCAGAATCAGATAGACCATCTAAAAGGACCTATAACCCCTAAAGAATTAGAAGTGGTCATTGACAGTCTCCCAACCAAAAAAAAGCACAGGGCAAGATGGTTCTATCAGACATTTATGACCTTCTTAAAGTCATCTTTCCTCATCATAGCAAGTTATTTAAAATCTGAACCTCACTTTTCTGGTGTAATTGGGTATCTAGGACTTGCTATGTTGGGAGAACTAGGATATGATGATACCAAGTAGTTTTGATTTTTGTTGCTTGTGTTCTTGTCCTTGCCCCTTGCCAGCTGGGTATCTCTACTGCTATCTGCCTTCCACATCTCTGACTGGGACCTATCCTGCCTGTGATTCTGGTTGTGTCAGAACTTCTCAGACTGCAGCTTTCTCTGTGGTCCTGTGATTCTGGGATCCTCTGATCCTGAGATCCTGAGATCCTGAGATCCTGAGATCCTGAGAGAGATCCTGAAATCCTAGGTGTGCCAGAGCTACTGGGAGTCAGGCCTTCTCTGGGACCCTGAAATCCTGGTGTGAACAAGCTCCTGAGATCCTATGATCCTGTTATAGCACCTGAGAGTCAAGCTTCTTCTGGGTGTTATGGGACTGGGTGTGGAGCTAGTGCCCAAGGTTTGCTCAGGGCACTGGCTCAGACTGGAAGACACTGAACATTTTGTTAAGTGTGTCTCAACCATTCTAGATTCATCTGGTAAGAATCCCATGTTTAGTTCTGTACCCTATTTTTAAATTAGGTTATTTTGGTTGTTGGTGTCTAATGTCTAAGTTTTTTTTTTTTTTATAAATTTTTGATATTAGCCCTCTGATAGATCTAGAATTGGTAAAGATCCTTTCCAAATCTCTGCAGATGTGACAGTGCTTTTTGTCTTATAGAAACTTTTTAGTTTCATGAGATCCCATTTATCTCTTGTTGGTCTTAGATCCTGAGCCATTGGTGATCTGTTCAGGATATTGTCTCCTGTACCAATGAGTTCAAGTCTATTCCAGACTTCCTCTTGAGATTTAGTGTATCTGGTATTAGGTTGAAGTCTTTGATCCACATGGGCTTCGGTTTTGTACAGGATGATAGATATGAATTGACTTGCATTCTTCTGCATGCATATATCCAATTAGACTAGCATCATTCATTGATGATGTTTTCCTTATACTTGATTTTTGACAAAGTATGCAATAGCACACAATGCCAAAAAGAAAGCTTCTTATTGTAAATTGTTATGCTGTGTTGTATTGATATCCCTGGGGGTCTATTTTTTTTTAAAAGAAACTCAAAATAGAACAGAACTTCGAGAGAAAGGAGATCTCTCTCTCTCTCTCTCTCTCTCTCTCTCTCTCTCTGTGTGTGTGTGTGTGTGTGTGTGTGAGAGAGAGAGAGAGAGAGAGAGAGAGAGAGAGAGAGAGAGAGAGGAAAGCTTTGGAGGGGGAACTGTGGTTCAGATGCAATATATAAGAAAGGAATTTAAAATACACATACTGTGTGTGTTTGCTTGGAAAACTCCATGCAGGGAAATATGTGGTCTTCACAAAGTAAGAAGAAAAGAAAAGCTCAGAGACAAAGAGAAGTGGTACAAACTAAATGGATAGTTCAATTTGATTTCGAGTTTGTGAATTAGAGAATAAACTAATTAAATCTTAATTAACTAGATCAAGGTTGTGTGTATATAAGTATATGACTATATTATATATTCCATTCTTTTGACAGTATAACACAGTTTACAAAGTTTTTTTTTCCATAAGAAGAGTCACCCATCTCTTTTATAAAGTTGCAGGTTACAGGTTTTTTTCCATAGTGTTAATGACAAATATCCAAAATAATTCCATTGGGTATTTTCTTATGAGAGAGGTACCTAAAATCAATTTAAATTTAAAGCTCCTCAGTTCTGCAAATGTAAATGTGGATATGTATAACAGGCCTTTCTTAAAGATTCAAAAGCTTCATTTTATAAGGACCATATGGAAAAGCAAAAGAATAAATGCCTAAAAAATAAAAACGTGTACATAATGAAAAACAGAGTTGCTTTCTTTTAACTATACTGTTATTAGCACATTCAAATGCAAAGGCTGACATTAAAATTCCCACATATACTCACAAGCTTAATGTTTTCATTCCACTGCTTTCTGTTCTATTCCTTTAATAGCAATGCTACAAAGAAAAACTTCAGATAACTCAGACCAGCAAGCCAGCATAACCCAGTGTTAAAACATAGTTAATTATCCTCAAACTCCTGTTTTGGGGTTACCTAGTAGAGTTAACTTTGCCAGATGTACTTTTGCTATTGGATAATCTGATTTGCTGACAACATACACAGTCTAAAAAAATAGGAAGTGCTTAGGTGACTAGTATCCAAATCACACATATTCTTTTCATTAAAATGAAATCTGAGTCTAAATTTAACTTTTAATACATTTCCTGTCGTATCTCCAACAAACAAATTTCTATAACATCTCCAGGAAAAGGAACAGAAAAAGTTCATATATTTTAGGTAACTGCTGTGGAAGAAGCAGAAACTAAACATCCTTTAGAACTTTTTTCTATTATTTGTATTAATCAATGCAGTCTCTCCATTTTCAGTGACTATCAGATGGGTAACACCTGTTTTACAAATTACACTGACCTCAGGATTCCAGATCTATATTGAACTATTTGTAGGAAAATTGAAATTATTATTGTTTGGATCAAGAAACTATTGCATCCATGGTGTTTGTACAACACATCAAGAACTTGGGATGGCTCAAAAGCATCTTAATTTCAGAGATGACAATATGTCTCAATCATGTAAAAAATTAAACTCATGTGCGATAAGGAAATCATTTTCTGTCAAAAAGAAAAGAAATATTTTGCTATAAAATACATTCAAACTAAGCATTGTTCCCCTCTGAAGACAAGTCTGTCATTTTCTTTCTTCACTTTGGCATTAGCTCTATAGAGACTACATTATTCAATCAGTATTGTTCTTTCAAATGAAAAACGTGTCCGCATTCTACCATGTGCTTAAACAAGCAAAACTAAGTATTAAATCTGAATGTGCTATATTTTAAAATATATTTTACAAGTAGACAGTTATTTAGCTTATATTGTTCATCCATTTTCTGGAGCTCATAAACTTGCATAATATATTGAATGTCAAATAGCTATAAAATATCTTTAACTATTGATATCTATTTGTAGATAGTAATATAAATCCTGTCATAAATTCAGGATAAGCAAATGACTCTAAACAGAGATTTGGAGCGTTTTTTCTATTGTTCTGGGAACATGTTTTTATAGTTACATTGTACAGAAGTAGGCAAGATTTATTATAATTATTAGAATAGGGTTATAAATGATGGCCACAGAAAGTCAGTCTTGTATATTTAAAAGAAAAATTTCTGTTGACCATAGAATGAACACATCCTTTGTATACTATGTGCACTTGTACTCTAGGCTTAGTTTATAATACGAGAAGAAGAAGAGGAGCAAGAGGAAGAAGAGGAAGAGGAGGAAGAAGAGGAAGAAGAAGAAGAAGAAGAAGAAGAAGAAGAAGAAGAAGAAGAAGAAGAAGAAGAAGAAGAAGAAGAAGAAGAAGAGGAGGAGGAGGAGGAGGAGGAGGAGGAGGAAGAGGAGGAGGAGGAGGAGGAGAGGAGGAGGAGGAGGAGGAGGAGGAGGAGGAAGAAGGAAGAAGGAGGAGGAGAGGAAGAAGAAGGAAGAAGAAGAAGAAGAAGAAGAAGAAGAAGAAGAAGAAGAAGAAGAAGAAGAAGAAGAAGAAGAAGAAGAAGAAGAAGAAGAAAGATGAAGAAACATGGAAACATGTCAAGTCATAGAGATTGGCTGAGACATAGTAATCTGCTCCTGTTAGCTGAGATACTGTTACTTGCCAAGCCATCCAAGAAAATAAACCTAAGTTAATTTTCTATTTATATAAAAAGTTCAGGTTCGGGAGGTGGATAACTCAGTAGTATTTGCTATTTAAGAATGCAGAAAATTATTTCAGTTCACCAGTATCATCATCATCAACAATAACAACAACAACAACAACAATAGGAAGACCCAGACACTGAAATTATAGAGAAAGGAAAATTCTGAAGATCACTCACTGTCCACTCTTTCTTTTTTCTTTTTTATTAGATATTTGCTTTATTTACATTTCAAATGCTATTCCCTTTCCTCCTTAATCCCCTCTGAAAATCCCCTCTCCCATCCCCACTCCTACTGCTCACCAACTCTACCCTCCACACTTTCGTGACAGACTTTCCCCTACTTCTAGAGCACTGGGCCTTCACAAGACCACTGGCCTTTACTCTCATTGAGGTGAAATGGCCATCTTCTGCTACACATGTAGCTGGAGCCATGGGTCCCTCCATGTACACCCTTTTTTTTCCCCAGTCACTTGCATATATATATATATATATATATATATATATATTATATATATATATATATATATTCGATATATTTTTTTAATTATATTTCAAATGATTTCCCCTTTTCTGTCTCCCCACTCCCCTGAAAGTCCCATAAGCTTTCTTCCCACTCCCTATTTTCCCCCATCTACCCCTTCCAACTTCCCTGTTTCTGGTTCCCCTAAACTGCTGCACTGAATCTTTCCAGAACCAGTGGCCACTCCTCCCATTCCTCTTGGACATCATTTAATATGTGGATTATGTCTTGGGTATTACATGTTTTCTAGGGTAATATCCACTTATCAATGAGTACATAATATGATTGATCTTTTGAGACTGTGTTGCCTGACTAAGTATGATGTTCTCCAGCCCAATCCATTTGTCTAAGAATTTCATGAATTCATTGTTTCTAAGGCTGAATAGTGCTCCATTGTGTAAATATATTCACATTTTTTGTATCCATTCCTCCATTGAGGGACAGTTCTTTCAAGCTTCTGGCTATTACAAACAGGGCTGCTATGAACATAGTGGAGCATGTGTCCTTATTGCATGCCAGGGAATCCTCTGGGTATATGCCCAGGAGTGGTATAGCAGGGTCCTCCAGAAGTGTCATGCCCAGATTTCTGAGGAACCACCAGACTGATTTCCTAAGTGGTTGTACCATCTTGCAATCCTACCAGCAGTGGAGGAGTGTTCCTCTTTCTCCACATCCTTGCCAACACCGGCTGTCTCCTGAGTTTTTAACCTTAACCATTCTGACTGGTGTGAGGTGAAATCTCAGGGTTGTTTTGATTTGCATTTCCCTAATGACTAATGATGTTTGCAGATGATATGATAGTATACTTAAGTGACCCAAAAACTCTACCAGAGAACTCCTACTGCTGATAAACAACTTCAGCAAACTGGCTGGTTACAAAATCAATTCAAGCAAATCAGTAGCTTTTCTATTCTCAAAGGATAAGCAGACTGAGAAAGAAATTAGGAAAATGACACCCTTCACAATAGCCACAAACAGCACAAAGTATCTTGGAGTGACTCTAACAAAACAAGTGAAAGACCTATATGATAAGAACTTCAGATCTTTGAAGAAGGAAATTGAAGAAGACCTCAGAAAATGGAAAAATCTTCCATGGTCGTGGATGGCAGGATTAATATACTTAAAATGGTCATCTTGCCAAAAGCAATCTACAGATTCAACGCAACCCAAACCAAAATCCCAACTTAGTTCTTTATAGAGTTAGAAAGATCAATTCTCAAATTCATCTGGAATAACAAAAAACCCAGGATAGCTAGAACTATTCTCAACAGTAAAAGAAATTCTGGGGGAATCAGTATCCCAGACCTCAAACATTACTGCAGAGCAATAATGATAAAAACTGCATGGTTTTGGTACAATGTCAGGCAAGCAGATCAATGGAATAGGACTGAAGACCCAGAAATGAACCCACACACCTATGGTCACTTGATCTTCAACAAAGGAGCTGAAAACATCCAGTGGAAAAAAGATAGCATTTTCAACAAATGGTGCTGGTTCAATTGGAGGTCAGCATGCAGGAGAATGCGAATTGATCCATTCTTATGTCCTTGTTCTAAGCTCAACTCCAAGTGGATCAAGGACCTCCACATAAAACCTGACATACTGAAACTAATAGAAAAGAAACTGGGGAAGACCCTTGAGGACATGGGCACAGGGGAAAAGTTCCTGACCAGAACACCAATAGCTTATGCTCTCAAGAATTGACAAATGGGACTTCATAAAATTACAAAGTTTCTGTAAGGCAAAGCACACTGTCAAAAGGACAAAATATCAACCAACAGATTGGGAAAGGATCTTCACCAACCCTAAATCCAACAGAGGGCTAATATCTAATATATACAAAGAACTCAAGAAGGTAGGCCCCAGAGAACCAAATAACCCTATTAAAAAGTGGGGTACAGAGCTAAACAAAGAATTTTCACATGAAGAACTTTGGATGGCTAAGAAGCACCTTAAGAAATGTCCATGTATACTCTTTGGTTGGTTGTCACTCTTTCTAACTAGAACAAGGAGCTCCAAGTTCAGTGAGACCCTACATCAAAAAATAATGTACAGCAAAAGAAGACATTTCACATCAAACTCTAGTGTCAACACATTAGGAGATGGAGAGACATATGTGTTTGCACAAGTGTATTTACATATGAACATGTATACACAGAGATATATACACATACCCATCTCACTAATGAGTGTTCCAATATGGGTGATTCTTTTTCTGCTTATCACAGTATGAAGTTCTGGCAGTCTTTTCTTAGTATTTGCTCATTTTGCAGTCATAACAATCATATATCAACTTAATTTGTTCTAATCTCCCTTTTCCACAAGGCAAAACTTTGGGCTCTTACCTTGCTATTTGATTCACAGCACACCATGAATCTTTTATGCTTTCCACACTCATTTTCTACCAATCTCTACATATGACTTTAATTATAATAAACTACAAATGCTGCTCTAATCACATGCTACATTTGGGTATCTACATGTTTGTGTTTACACATTTATTCTACATATTATCTGACTTAAGATTTCTATTGCTATATAACATGGTGAGGAAACCATTTATTTCAGCTCATATTTGTAGTCTAGGATGCAGGAACAAAAGTGAAGGAACTCAAGATAGGGTTTTGGATACAGGAAGTGCCTTCCTCTTCTAAAAAAAAGAAAGTGTGAAGGAACACTGCTTACTGACTTGTTCCTCAGGGATGGCTCAGGCTATTTTCTTATATAACTCCTGATGAACTGTGGAGGCATAGTACTGCCCACAGTGCACTAGACCCTCTCATATAAACGATCAATCAAGAAAATTCAACCCCAACCTTGACAATACACCAATCTTATAAAACCATTTTCTCAATTGCGATTCTTTCTTCTCAGATATGTTAAGTTGACAAGCAGCAATCATAGCAATGCTTTTCCTTTTTAGTTTCACAGAGAGAATTCTATTTATTCATAATGCTCGTTTCTTATGTAGTATGTGCTTATGCAAGTATATTACATGCAAACATGAATGTATATGTTATTGTATGTATGTGAGCATTCATGTGTGAGCAAGTAGAGATTAATGGTCAAGATCTGTGTCTTTCTTGATCATTATGTATGTTTTATTTTTTGAGAAAGAATCTCTTACTGATCCCGGAGCTTCCAAATTTGACTAAATTAGTTGTCTAACAACTCTCAGATATCTTCTTGTCTCTGTCTTCACAATGCTCTCTGATTGAAAGATCACCAAATGCCTGAGCTATATGTGGATGCTGGGGAACCAGAAATTACACAGCAGGTACTGAACCCACTGAACCATCTCTTGACCACCTAAAACTGAATTTTACAGAAATGAATTTGTCTTTTCCAGAAAGACTGGCATCATCATCATCTTTGTATGTGAATTAAAATTTTTTGACCTCTGGCACTTATCCATACCTGTAGCTAAACTCTGTTATTGAGAGATTCTAAGTTGATGTACGTTTTTTATCTAAACTATCTAGCATAAAATGAGGCATATTAGATTTATAAAATAAATAGATGCCAGACTTTACTTTGCATATGCTAAATTGTGTTTAATAAATGCATCCCCTTCGAAAATAAAAATTGAGTTTTTAAATTTTGTTTTCCATTTAAGTGGAAAACATACTATGAAATCCACATATAAATTCCATAGTTTGCTTGGACAATTTGGTTCAAATCACAGAAATTCTATCAGCCATTTCCTTATATTATGAAGAATTTCTCATATTTTTTTATCACACACTATTACTAAGACTTCTGCCATGTGCCTACTTCCTGTCAGAAACTTCCAAGTATACTTTCTCTATATAAAGTCTTTAATCATCATTCCCATTAGGGCTGTTCGTTTGAGTATGATCTACATTGTCCCCAGCTCTCAATAAGTTACTTAAATTTCATAAGCATCAGAAGGGGTTAAATTCCCCCTATCCTCTTACATATCATATTTTTTTCTCATAAGCTACTACAAATAATATTGAACTGAAATTCATATCAGTAAACAAAAATGAACCTGCTATCATAAGCACCTCATAGCAGATACCTTGAACAAAATCAGCATACAAATCAATTCCTATAGAGAAACTGAAGGTTATTATGTTCTGTTCAAAGCTGTCATGTGCCACATGACAAACCTTGCTATACTCCTATGTTAATAGTATTTACTACTTACAATAGAAATTTGTTAGATTATATTCTGTATCAGAATACTATTCATTATCATGATTTTCCTTTTTAAAGAGAACACAAACAGGTAAATTTCAGGCATTCAAAAAGAACCTGAACAAAAAAAATGTGCTGTAAATTAATTTGTTGGAATTAAGTGCAAAATGAAAAATATTTATTAAACAGTACTTCATATTTTAACCACAAATGCAACCATTGATACAAATGTTCAGTTTTCAATACTAAAAAATGACGGGGCTCCAAAGGAGTATAATTCAGAGACACTTGTAAATATTAAAACATACCTATTAGGTAATGATACACAAACAAGAAATTATCTTTTATCCATTGAAAATATAATCTATAAACTAGAGAAACAGCACAGTTGATAAAATACTACCACACAAAAATAAAAGAACCAGAGAATCAGCACTTTATTAAAAAAGGCCATTAATGGGGAGCCTGAGGTAGCCAGACCTTAGAGTCTTGCTGGCCAGCCTGTCTAGTTTAATTAGTGTAGTTCAGACTAATAAAAGACCTTATCTTACAACTGACATGGGAATTTCCCAAAATTTTAAAACTGAAGTTAACATCTGGTATCTTACAGCTGTTTACACCTGTACATGTATCTTCATGTATATGTACCTCATGACCCCAAACTACCTGACACACAAATCAATTGTGCTAAAGTTGAGAGGACTTGCCCTTAACTGTAGACTAACATGTAATTCAAAAGCATCAACTTTCTTAATTATTATTTTTAAGCCTATATTTAAATAACTTGCCTACATTCATATAAGTAATAAACTGCAAAACATAAGCTCTTTAAGTCCTTAGAGAACACACACCTCTTTTGTGGAATATTGGAAATAGAGATAGCAGGATAGCAATTTCAGGTCAGGCTAAGCTCAACAGTGAAACTCTGTCTTAAAAACCCAAAATAAGTCTATTGAAATTAAATTTAAAATCTAAAAATCTTAACATTTTAATAAACTCAGAAAGTGACCAATGTACTACTCAATTATATTTAACATGTGTCATACATACTGTTTCTGGAAATACCTTAAATTTAGTTTATCAAGTGGAAATAATATCAGCTAAGTCATCAGGGAGAATTTGAATGCTCTGTGCCATGTAAAATATATTACATGTTATACTCTAATCATTGTTTTTATTGTGTTTTACCTATAACCATAGCCAAGTTGTGAATTTTGTTTTTAAATATTTTATTTTTCCTCCTAAAATTTTCACTTTATAGACTAAATAAAATATGATATAATAGACTTTATAACTTGAAGGAAGTTACTGATTGATCTAACTATTCTCAATAAATTATCAACCTATCTACTTAATACTTTTAACATTTTTATAGCTATGAAGGAAACATGTTTAAGTGAATACCATTTTTGTTTTTCATGTCTATATTTCCTAGAAAAAATAAAACACAATGTGTCTGTTAAGTGAGCCTGAACATTGGTTGAGAACTTGAGGGGTATCCAGCATTTACATTTTGTCACATGGCCTCCTTTCCACTGCTGCTGACTAGTGCACATAATTTAACTTGTTACTGACTTTACAACAATATTCTTATAGACTGAAGCAAAAAAGGCTTCCATCTTTATTGGTTTATACGGTATTCTATTATTCTGCCTACCTGTATTTATATTATTTATTGTTTCTTTATTAATTATCACCTGAATCTCTAACTAGAGTTAAACTATTTCTCTACAGGACTTTCTCTTTTGTCTAAGATTGTGGCTCCTTAAACACATACTGTTTTTAGCATTTCTCAGTTTTATACCAGTATGTTTGTTGTAGGAACAGTAAGTAGAAATGGTTAAACGGATTTGGCAGGATAAAGAACCTGTATTTTTAAAAGTTAGTTGTGGTGGTATAAGTCATCTGACATAGGTTTTTGCTGTTTTGGTTAAACAGTAGAGGTTAGGACATGGCCTCATCTTTGCCTCCGGGAAGATAGAGTAAGATAATTGTGTGTATAATGAGACCATAGTAAAAGTATCAGTACTCACAAACCTTATTTAAACTATTAAAAGGCTTTACTTTAAATAGTTGAAACTGGTTACTTAGGAACTATCTTTGCCCTGAGTCAAGTCTGGAGTAGTACTTGGAGTAGATTTTTGTGGCTATATGGGCAGCTAAATTCCTCACAGATTCAGTAAATTAATAACTGCTTTTTCAGTGCCTCTGATGTACCAGATATTACAGTAAGGGTAAGGATTCAGCACAAAAATTAAAGTTTCCTATTTAAATGTGTTGTTGACATAATGATCTAATTTTAGATTCAAAATAAAACCATAAAGGCATGGTGGCACATACCTAAAATCTCAGTATTTTAGATGTGGCGATAGATCCAGAGGTGGAGGCTATACAGTAAATTCAAGGCAACCTTTGCTATATAGCCAGACCTTATGTATTAAAAAAAAAAAAAAGAAAAAGAAAAATCCGTAGGTGAATAATTTCTTTTTCTAAGATTTAGTATTCTACTTAGATATTGCATTCTTTTAAAAAACTTTGAAAATATCTGGGAATTGTCTGTGCTATCACAGTGCTGGGAAATGCTGTTGCAGTAATATTATACTGGAAGTATTAATACTTACAGCTCTGAGATGCTGAGCATTCAGATATTCATTTCCAAGAATGTTTGACAAGAACAGTGGGCAGGTAGCTTTTTTTTCTTTTTTGAGAGACAGTGGAAGAATTTTTGCTATTTGTCAAGTCATACTTAAGTCCGCATTAAGTACGGTATATATTTGATAGTAGAAATCAACTCTAGATAGTGCCTGCCTGGATTAAGAAGTTGCAACCACTCCCTCTAGCTTATGTTTAGATGTCCAGTTTATGGGCCATTCTCTGACTTGTGTTATAGGATCCAGTCTGTAGCTTGAATTCAACAGCACTTGCTACAAAACATCACATCTATGACTGCATTTAGAGGCATTACAACATTAAACAAAACAAAACAAACAAAATGTATCTAGAAGTTTGTGTGTCCATAATTTAGGCTTCATTGTGTAGATTTTTTTCTTCTTTATTGGCTCTCTTCCATACATTTGACTACTGACTCTGTTTCTAAGATGTGACAATTGTTTGGGCACTAGTTTTCTTCAATTTGCTTTTCATTAGTGAGGAGCTAGCCCTGGCTTGAGTCTTTCACCCTGATAGAAGCCCTGAAGACAGCTTGAAAGAGCACATTCTACTAACTCAACCAAGTTGAAAGTTAATCCACATTCAAAGGTGGGAACAACTTGATGATGGGGTATTCATTTAAAATTGATGTTCCACTGTTGAATATAGATGCTCATAATGCCATAACTACACAGAAGTCTGATTTATCTGTACTCATCACAATTACACATGAAACATAATCACGTTTCAGTATCACAGCTGCTTGGTGACCTCATCTCAACAGCTCTACTCATTCCTCATTCAGCATTGCACATAAATATTGACCAATCTTGACATGCCATTGCTTTGGGGATAGTAAACTCTGTTACTCACACTGCATCTGAGTGAAGCAAACCATCATAGAGCTCATGGATTATATCTTCGGGTTCCTCTTCTTGATTTTCTTCTTTAGACTTTTTCATGGAAACATTTATAGCCGAACTCGTTCAAGTTCTTGTCATCAATCCTGATGCCACGAAAAATGCAGAAAACCTTTTTTTAATGGATATATATTTTTTATTTTCTATATTCTTTGTTTATATTCCAAATGATTTCCCCTTTCCCAGTTCCCCCCTCCCCATATGTCCCATAAGCCTTCTTCTCTACACCCATTCTCCAATCACCTCCATCCTTTTTCTCTGTCCTGGTACTACCCTACAATGCTAGATCAAGCTTTTGCAGGATCAGGACCCTCTCCTTACTTCTTCATGGGAGTCATTCCTTATGCTAATTGTGCCTTGGGTATTCAGAGCTTCTGGGCTAATTAATATCCACTTATCAGAGATTGCATCCCATGTGTATTCTTTTGTGATTGGGTAAACTCACTTAGGATGATATTTTGCAGGTCCAACAATTTGCCTAAAAATTTAGTGAATTCATTGTTTTTAATTGCTGAGTAGTATTCCATTGTGTACCGCATTTTCTGTATCCATTCCTCCATTGAGGGACATCTGGATTCTTTCCAGCGTCTGGCTATTATAAATAAATTTGCTATGAACATAATGGAACTTGTGTCCTTATTGTATGCCAGGGAATCCTTTGGGTATATGCTCAGGAGAGGTATAGCAGGGTCCTCCGGAAGTGTCATATCCAGCTTTCTGAGGAACCACCAAACTGATGTCCATAGTGGTTGTACCATCTTGCAATACCACCAGCAGTGGAGGAGTGTTCCTCTTTCTCCATATCCTTGCCAACACCTGCTCTTTCCTGAGTTTTTAACCTTAGCCATTCTGACTGGTATGAGGTGTTATCTCAGTGTTGTTTTCATTTGTATTTCCCTAATGACTAATGATGATGAGTATTTCTTAAGGTTCTTCTCGGCCACCCTAATTTCTTCAGGTGAAAATTCTTTCTTTAGATCTGCACCCCATTTTTAATAGGGTTATTTGGTTCCCTGAGGTCCAACTTTTTGAGTTCTTTGTATATATTGGATACCTCTATCGGATGTATGGTTCGTGAAGATCTTTTCCCAATTTGTTGGTTGACATTCTGTCCTTTTGACAGTGTCCTTTGCCTTACAGAAATTTTGTAATTTTATGAGGTCCCATTTGTCAATTCTTGATCTTAGAGCATAAACTATTGGTGTTTTGTTCAGGAACTTTTCCCCTGTGCCCATGTACTCAAGGGTTTTCCCCAGTTTCTCTTCTATTAGTTTCAGTGTGTCTGGTTTTACATGGAGGCCCTTGATCCACTTGGAGTTGAGCTTAGTACAAGGGGATAAGAATGGATCAATTTGCATTCTTCTGCATGCTGACCTCCAGTTGAATCAGCACCATTTGTTGAAAAGGCTATCTTTTTTCCACTGTATGTTTTCTGCTCCTTTATTGAAGATCAAGTGACCATAGGTGTGTGGATTCATTTCTGGGTCTTCAATTCTATTCCATTGGTCCACTTGTCTGTCACTGTGACAATACCATGCAGTTTTTAACACTATTGCTCTGTAGTATTGCTTGACATCTGGGATACTGGTTCCCCCAGAAATTCTGTTACTGTTGACAATAGTTTTAGCTATTCTGGGTTTTTTGGAGAGAGAGGGCAGCCTTGTCTAGTCCCTGAATTTAGTGGGATTGCTTCAAGTTACTCTCCATTAAGTTTGATGTTGACTACCAGTTTGCTGTATATTGCTTTAACTATGTTTAGGTATGGGCCTTGAATTCTTGTTCTTTCCAAGACTTTTAGAATGAAAGGACGCTGAATTTTGTCAAACGCTTTTTCAGCATCTAATGAAATGATCATATGTTTTTTTCTTTGATTTTGTTTATATAGTGGATTGCATTCATGGATTTCTTTATATTGAACCATCCCTGCATCCCTGGGATGAAGCTTACTTGATCATGGTGGATGATCGTTTTGGTGTGTTCTTGGATTCGGTTGGCAAGAATTTTATTTAGTATTTTTGCATCAATATTCATAAGGGAAATTAGCCTGAAGTTCTCTTTCTTTGTTGGATCTTTGTGTGGTTTTGGTATCAGCATAATTGTGGCTTCTTATAATGAGTTGGGTAGTGTTCCTTCTTTTTCTATTTTGTGGAATAGTTTGAAGAGAATTGGTGTTAGGTCTTCTTTGAAAGTCTGATAGAATTCTGCACTGAAGCCATCTTGTCCTTACGTTTTTTGGTTGGGAGACTTTCTATGACCTGTTTTGTTTCTTTAGGTGTTATGTGACTGTTTAGATTATCTATTTGATCCTGATTTAATTTTGGTGTTTGATGTCTGTCTAGGAAACTGTCCATTTCCTCCAGATTCTCCAGTTGTATTGAGTATAGGCTTTTGTAGTAGGATCTGCTGATTTTTTGAATTTCCTCAGTTTCTGTTTTTATATTCCCCTTTTCATTTCTAATGATTTTTGTGTTTCCCTTGTAAGGGCTTCTAACATTTGAACCATTTTCTCCTGAATTTCTTTCTTTTTCTGAAATTATTATAATGTCTATTACTGAAAAAAGGTTTTCTATGAAAGCTATCTAAGGGAAAAGCAGAAAGATCTTAAGCAGGGAAAAGGAAAAATTCTTCTCATCTCTTTGTCCTCAGTAGTTATACATCTTTCAGAATACATGATCACATGTTCATCACAAGTTCACACATAAAATCAAATCATAAATTGAAATAGAAGTTTACAACAGAGAAGGCTTATATGCATATCCATTAGGAATAATTATCTGTAATTTATGAGGTCCCATTTGTCAATTATTGCCCGTAGAGCATAAGCTCTCGGTATTCTATTCAGTAAAATTTTCCCTGTGCCCATGTGCTCAAGGCTTTTCCTCAGTTTCTTTTCTTTTCTTATTTTTTATTTACATTTCAAATGATTTCCCCTTTTCTGGTGCCCTACTTCCCGAAAGTCACATAAGGCCCCTTCCCTCTGCCTGTTCTCCCAACCACCCCTTCCCAATTCCCTGTTCTTGTTTTGCCTTATACTGCTACAATGAGTCTTTCCAGAACCAGGGGCCACTCCTCCGTTCTTCTTGTACCTCATATGATATGTGGATTATGTTTTGGGTATTTCAGTTTTCTAGGTTAATATCCACTTATTAGTGAGTGTATACCATGATTCATCTTTTGAGACTGGGTTACCTCACTTAGTATGATGTTCTCCAGCTCCATCCATTTGCCTGAGAATTTCATGAATTCATTGTTTCTAATGGCTGAATAGTACTCCATTGTGTATATATACCACAATTTTTTGCATCCATTCTTTTGTTGAGGGATACCTGGGTTCTTTCCAGCTTCTGGTTATTATAAATAGGGCTGCTGTGACCATAGTGGAGCATATATCCTTATTACATGCTGGGGAGTCCTCTGGGTATATGCCCAGGAGTGGTATAGCAGGATCTTTTGTAAGTGAGGTGTACAGTTTTCTGAGGAACCACCAGACTGATTTCCAGAGTGGTTGTACCAATTTGCAACCCCACCAGCAGTGGAGGAGTGTTCCTCTTTCTCCACATCCTAGCCAACACCTGCTGTCTCCTGAGTTTTTAATCTTAACCATTCTGACTGGTGTAAGGTGAAATCTCAGGGTTGTTTTGATTTGCATTTCCCTGATGACTAATGAAGTTGAGCATTTTTTAAGATGTTTCTCCGCCATCCAAAGTTCTTCAGGTGAGAATTCTTTGTTTAACTCTGTACCCCATTTTTTACTAGGGTTATTTGGTTTTCTGGGGTCTATCTTCTTGAGTTCTTTGTATATATTGGATATTAGCCCTCTATCTGATGTAGGGTTGGTGAAGATCTTTTCCCAATTTGTTGGTTGCCGATTTGTCCTTTTGATGGTGTCCCTTGCTTTACAGAAACTTTGTAATTTGATGAGGTCCATTTGTCAATTCTTGATCTTAGAGCATATGCTATTTGTGTTCTGTTCAGGAACTTTCCACCTGTACCAATGTCCTCAAGGGTCTTCCCCGGTTTCTTTTCTATTAGCTTCAGAGTGTCTGGCTTTATGTGGAGGCCCTTGATCCATTTTCTCCTGAATTTATTTCAGAGATTTATTTATGTCCTTCATGTGTTCCTCTAACAGCATCATGACCAGTGATTTTTAAATCCAAATCTTGTTTCAGAAAAACAAGTGTTTTGGGGTATCCAGGACATGCTGTTAATAGAGAATTGGATTCAGATGCTGCCATATTGCCTTGATTTCTGTTAGTAATGTTCCTACATTTGCCTTTTGCCATCTAGCTCTCACTGGTGTTAGTTAGTCTTGTTGTCAATGCCAGACTCACCAGTGCAAGATGCCTCTTCCTAGCTGGCCTCCAGGTGTACAGCTGGCCTCCTGCACTGCCTGGAGATGGGGCGGGCGCCGTGGCCCAGGCTGTTCCCAATCCAGAGGCAGAGACAGGAAGACTCCCGCCAGAAACTTCAGGACTGAATCCTCAGCTCTGAAGGGCCAGACTCACCAGTGCACGCTCCCTTCTCCTAGCCAGCCTCTGGGTGCACAGCTGGCCTCTTGAACTGCCTGGAGACGGGGCTCTGTGGCCCAGGCTATTCCCAATCCAAAGCTGCAGAAAACCTTTAATTATAATTTCTGGACCCATAATTGTTAAGACTTGCAGGTATTTCTGTAAGAAGAGTTCAAATAATCGTAGTTTATCCAGGTGGAAGAATTTCAGCTAAAATTCAGATCAAATTTTCTTAGCTTATAGCATGTCAGTTATTGGGTGAAGCTAAACTTAAATTCCCAACTTTATGTTCTACTCTGCCTAATCTTCTCTGTTTACTTGGCAATCCAAGTTTCCTTTGCTTTTCCTCTGCTATTGTCCCAAATCCTTTCCCATATCCTTTCAGAACACTTCAGTGAACTCACCTAGAAAAATAAACGGAGAACTGAAGGAATGTCCTACTACAACCCACTGGTCCAATCTGAATGACCAAGCAAAGATGACTTCATTATTTTAAATAATCAAGAAAAAATACATGTGGAATTTCTATATTTCCTACCTCTGAGAACATATAGGTTATTGAAAGGCTAAAAAAACAAAACTCTATTTTTATTTTTGCTGTATTTTTATGAAAGGTTAGATAGAGAGATATAGAGCCAAATATTCCCACTGTCTATTCAGAATTATTAAAAAATATATACTTCCAGTTTTTGAACATTATTTTGAAGCAAATGAGTTATCAGACCATTCCATTGCTATTGTATTAGCAATAACAAATGTTATTTATTATAAGGGAGAAGTCTGTATGTCTGTGCCAGACCCAGGGGGCTTCCTTTTGCCAGTTAAACTTCAAGACTGAATTACTGCATTTTTTTGGTACCTGCAAAGCACTCTGAGCATAACATTCTGTCATCCTTTAAAACAGCAAATGGAAGTCATTTAAACCAGATGAGTAGCAGGCTGGAGATTTGACATACCTACAGCAGAGGGCACGTAGCACCATGTACCTATTTCAAGAAAATGAAGAGTGGGTGGCCGGAAGAAAGGCTTTCCTTATTTAACCTGTAATTTACCATCTGTGATGAATTATTCCCAGTATTGCCCTCATAATTGTTGTACCTACCATCAGTCTCCAGGGAGGAGAGACAACCTGAAGTAGATGAAAGCAAAAATTCAGAAGCATGAATTCTGTAAGACAATGGTACCCACATCACCGAGGTATGGATCATGGAAAGTGTTTAATTTCTCCTATACAAAATGGACATTCTAATTATTAACACCAGAAAATTTGAATTTAGTAAGGCATCATCTAATTTGAATACATTATGACAAGATCCATGTGGTTCTACATTTGTATGTAATGGAGAGTCTTTGGTGGATACATTTCGTACATAATTTTATAAGAGTGAAAAAGGATATTAGTGTGTGTGTATTTCTTTTAGATAGATTAAGAAAAGCATGTTATATCCAAATTGATAGAATGATCTATTCACATTCTCCAAGAGTCCAAACTGTCTACAAGAAGAAAATGCAACTGCTAACCACGAATTTACCAGGTAAGATAATCATCTTCTATTTTACATTCTTTTATTTCTATTTTATATCTCTTGATATATCAAGAGACTATTTAATAGCTAATTGGTGAACTGATTTTTAAGTAAAAATGATTCCTCACATTCAGATTTCTTATATTGATAAAAGGATTGTTTCTGCTTTATTAAAAACTACTCAACACATTTGTCATTCTTTCTAAAATTTTTAGTCTTTTTTCTTTCCAGCTTTTACCCTAGTCACTTTGTATTATACTTCTTGCACTTTTGCAAACCCAGAACACTACCAGTGCCTAGACAGCACACTTCCTCTAGGATTCCTCCCTTGAAATTCAAGCTACGTATTCAGTTTCTCTATTAAAGATACCTAAGAGTTATCTCATGAGACTACTCTCACAATCCTCTCCCAACAGTAAGATCATTCTTTCTGCAATCCTCCCAATATCTGGAAATGGTTTCCAAACACTGTACTGCTCAACCTCCATCTTACCATTGGAATCAAGTCTGACCGCTTCATTCAATCACAATATTCTGGCTTCTCTTCCATTGTAATACATAAAAATCTGATGCCTCTTTTTCAGTTGTGCAGCTTTGATCAAAGTCCCACCTTTATCTTTCTTCTATATTACCATACTAGCCTCCAAACAGATCTGCTTCCTTCTACCCTTCCATATTTTAGGTCTATCCTAAAGTAAACAGAAATATAGACCATTTAAAACAAAGTCAGATCATTTGATCTCTTCATTAAAAATGAGTTAACTTCACTAAATATAAAAGACAACGCAATTGTCTTCCAATTGCTTGACATATAGGAAGAAGGATTTGGTTTCCTTGCCTCTTTTCAATCTTTATTGCTGGGGCCATCTCTCTCCCCAACTCTGTTCTAATTCTAGAAAATACAGAGTCACATTCCTTGTATACAGTTATTTTATTATTTTTTCATGATTGATATCAATATAAATTTCTATTTCACTTTGACCCACATAAAATGTTACCTAGTTAGAGCAGAGAACTTCATTATCAACAACTCTGTCATCAGCCATCTCTGACTTTGCTTAAATTTTTATGGTAGAACTTACAACAAGACATTAACAGCTTACATTTATTTTCTATTTGCCATTTTAATTACATTTTAATTTATTTTGTGTATGGGGGGGGTTGGAGGGAGGTATGTATGGTATTGCCGAACATGTTTGAAAATGAGAGAAAAACTTGAAGGACTACATTCTCTCCTTCTACCATGTGAAGCCCAGGGATTAAGCTGAAGGGTCAAGGGTAACAGCAGGCATCTTTACCTGTCGGGCATCTTTACCTGCTGGGCTATGTCTTGAACTCTGAATCTGTTTAGCTCAGTTGCATGCAGGCTTTTATTTTGTAGATGCATGGCTGTAAAAGCTTGAAAAATATGTGGCTCAAAACAGAGTTAAAGACAGATCCTTATATGATTTTCTCTTATTTAACCTGCTCCCATTAGCTGTCCATTGCAATTTGGACTGCACTAACCACTACAGTGTAGAAAATGTTTAATAAATCAATAATAGAAGACAAGATCATGTAAATTCTGAATTGCAGATGAGCAGTCCTTTCCTTTCTATGTTATCTTTATTTTTCCCCCTGGCCGTAAGGATTGCTTTGGGGAGTTTAAAGTTGACAAAGCAATAGCACAGGTCATTTCTACTTTCTGCCATCATTTGTTTTTCTTAACATTTTATTGAGTGTTTGAATTTCAAATCATGTGCTGTAATCCCACTGATCTCCTGGCCCTTCCACAGCTACCCTCTGCCCCTGCAACCTCCCACACAAAACAAAACAAAACGAACATCACGTTGTGGACCCTGCAGGGTGTTATGGTGTGTCACACAGAATATCCAAGTTTTAGTTGCAATTGTTCATTGCAGTGAGTCATTGGCCTGGTTTGAGGCCTGAAGTGAGAATTTGGATTTCTTTTTCTTTTTTTTTTAATTTTTTTTATTCGATATAATTTATTTACATTTCAAATGATTTCCCTTTTTCTAGCCCCCCCACTCCCTGAAAGTCCCATAAGCCCCCTTCTCTTCCCCTGTCCTCCTACCCACCCCTTCCCACTTCCCCGTTCTGGTTTTGTCGAATACTGCTTCACTGAGTCTTTCCAGAACCAGGGGCCACTCCTCCTTTCTTCTTGTACCTCTTTTGATGTGTGGATTATGTTTTGGGTATTCCAGTTTTCTAGGTTAATATCCACTTATTAGTGAGTGCATACCATGATTCACCTTTTGAGTCTGGGTTACCTCACTTAGTATGATGTTCTCTAGCTCCATCCATTTGCCTAAGAATTTCATGAATTCATTGTTTCTAATGGCTGAATAGTACTCCATTGTGTAGATATACCACATTTTTTGCATCCACTCTTCTGTTGAGGGATACCTGGGTTCTTTCCAGCATCTGGCAATTATAAATAGGGCTGCTATGAACATAGTAGAGCATGTATCCTTATTACATGGTGGGGAATCCTCTGGGTATATGCCCAGGAGTGGTATAGCAGGATCTTCTGGAAGTGAGGTGCCCAGTTTTCAGAGGAACCGCCAGACTGATTTCCAGAGTGGTTGTACCAATTTGCAACCCCACCAGCAGTGGAGGAGTGTTCCTCTTTCTCCACACCCTCTCCAACACCTGCTGTCTCCTGAATTTTTAATCTTAGCCATTCTGACTGGTGTAAGAGGAAATCTCAGGGTTGTTTTGATTTGCATTTCCCTAATGACTAATGAAGTTGAGCATTTTTTAAGATGCTTCTCCGCCATCCAAAGTTCTTCAGGTGAGAATTCTTTGTTTAACTCTGTAACCCATTTTTTAATAGGTTTGTTTGGTTTTCTGGAGTCTAACTTCTTGAGTTCTTTATATATATTGGATATTAGCCCTCTATCTGATGTAGGATTGGTGAAGATCTTTTCCCAATTTGTTGGTTGCCGATTTGTCCTCTTGATGGTGTCCTTTGCCTTACAGAAACTTTGTAATTTTATGAGGTCCCATTTGTCAATTCTTGCTCTTAGAGCATACGCTATTGGTGTTCTGTTCAGAAACTTTCTCCCTGTACCAATGTCCTCAAGGGTCTTCCCCAGTTTCTTTTCTATTAGCTTCAGAGTGTCTGGCTTTATGTGGAGGTTCTTGATCCATTTGGATTTGAGCTTAGTACAAGGAGACAAGGATGGATCAATTCGCATTCTTCTGCATGCTGACCTCCAGTTGAACCAGCACCATTTGTTGAAAAGGCTATCTTTTTTCCATTGGATGTTTTCAGACTCTTTGTCGAGGATCAAGTGGCCATAGGTGTGTAGGTTCATTTATGGATCTTCAATCCTGTTCCATTGATCCTCCTGCCTGTCACTGTACCAATACCATGCAGTTTTTAACACTATTGCTCTGTAGTATTGCTTGAGGTCAGGGATACTGATTCCCCCAGATTTTCTTTTGTTGCTGAGAATAGTTTTAGCTATCCTGGGTTTTTTGTTGTTCCAGATGAATTTGATAATTGCTCTTTCTAACTCTGTGAAGAAGTGAGTTGGGATTTTGATGGGTATTGCATTGAATCTGTATATTGCTTTTGGCAAAATGGCCATTTTAACTATATTGATTCTACCGATCCATGAGCATGGGAGGTTTTCCCATTTTTTGAGGTCTTCTTCCATTTCCTTCTTCAGAGTCTTGAAGTTCTTGTCATACAGATCTTTCACATGTTTGGTAAGAGTCACCCCAAGATACTTTATACTGTGTGGCTATTGTGAAGGGGGTCATTTCCCTAATTTCTTTCTCAGCCTGCTTATCCTTTGAGTATAGGAAGGCCACTGATTTGTTTGTGTTGATTTTATAACCTGCCACTTTGCTGAAGTTGTTTATCAGCTGTAGGAGTTCTCTAGTGAAGTTTTTTGGGTCACTTAGGTAGACTATCATATCATCTGCAAATAATGATAGTTTGACTTCTTCCTTAAAAAAATAGTTTGACTTCTTTCTTAAAAAAACAAACAAACAAAAAAAAAAAACAACAGTTATGTTATATGAGTATGTTTTTGTTTCAATCCCAGGTGTGGGTTATGGGAGTACTTCAGAAGTCTACAGCAGCTAATTACGCTTTGTCTCGTGAATTGGCAGGGGTGCAATTCTGCCAGCTGAAGATAGTTTATATTTAGAATTCTTGGGACTATTGAAAGGGTATGAAAATGCCAGGGCCCTCAGAATCTATAGAGGTTGTTGCTCACTCTGCTGCTGCCTCTGATGCTCAGGTTCCAGATGCTGCTGAGTTCTGCTGCTGCTTTTGCTGTTTGCTGGATTGCTGGATTGCTGGATTGCTGGATTGCTGGATTGCTGGATTGCTGGATTGCTGGATTGCTGGTTAGCGGTTGCTAGTTGGTGGTTGCTGGTTGCTGGTTGCTGGTTGCTGGTTGCTGGTTGCTGGTTGCTGGTTGCTAGTTGTGATTGCTTTTGCTGGTTGCTAAATGATTGGTTGGAAAAATCCTAACAAGGAAGTATTGGACTTACCCTAATGAACTTGATGCCCCTTTACAGCAAGTAATGGACTAAAGAGATCTATACCCCTTTACACTTAATCTTTCTTTCCTACCTAGAGTTGGGGGTTGGAAAGGATTGGAGTAGAGAGGGTTGTAGATTTAGGAACCCAATAAAGTAGCCAAAAATGATAGTTACAGAGGACTCTGGCTTCTGCTACATTATTAATACTGGATCATCACCAGGATTCCTCTTCATTATCCTGCTGTTACCCTGTGTGATGGAAATCCTGCAGCTTTGGTTCTGCAGGCTTTTTATGTGCTACAGTAGTTCATAGATGGGGTAGATATTGGGGTGGACCAATTCAAAGCCCTGGATCTGGGATAGGTGGCTGAATTAGTCAGTCTACCAACTTTTCTGCACCTGTGTCACCAGGTTCAACTCTCCTGCTTTATTCAAGCAAGGGGAGGATTATCTCTCTTGCCTGCAGCAGCTGGCAAGGAACTGGGCCAACTCTTCAGAGTTAGGAATGTCCATAGGGCCGGCTTACAATCTCCCTGCCATGAAAGCCTGTTCTACTATGCTGCCCAGATGAGGTGTGGTTCTGCTCTCACAAGTATTCCGGCTCTCCCTGGTGCTACAGCTGGGGAGTTGTAGATCCTCTGATATTGCCATGGCGATAAACAGATAAGGGACATATGCATGGCCTTTGATGGTCTCATGGGCCATGGATATCAATGCAGACCCTTGATGTAGGGTCACAGACCAGATATGGCTCTTAACGACAGCATAGCCTTAGACATAAGCATAGCCTCAGGTCACAGTGGAGGCCACTCACATCAGTCTGATCCACTTCATCCTGGCTTCTCCAGTTCTGCCTCATGTCATAAACCTTGTTTCTTTTTCTCTCCAATCTCTCTATCACATACTTGCTCATTTTAGTGGTGACCACCCATAGTGGGCCTCTGAGATCTACCCACCATGTGCAGTGGGGTCGCAGCAAGCAGGCCTCTCTCATCCGTCATTGTTATGGAAAACATTTCATGAAGTACAATTTATTGTTCAAACAATTCTTTAAAATGTAATGAAATTTACAGATTAGTTTGTTGGAGGCATATTTAGGAGACGATTTAGTTTTATCACCTGCACCTCCATTGCTAATTCCAGACTGAAGATTCATTTCCCACGTTGTCCCAAGTTTGACAGATGATTAATTAAATCTGAGCCTCAAAATGCGAATCTCCCTTAGATCGTAAGGCTGTTGTATCCAAGTGTATGCCATACCCAATGGAGCTCACATCGAGTGACTGGCTGAGCAATGGGGCAGCCATCAAAATCAAAATGCTTCTTCTCTCACCTCTTCATCAACATCTCTCCTCCTCCTCTTCTTCATCCTTTCTTTTTCCTCCATTACCTCTTCCCTTTCCTTCTTCTCTATTGTTTTATTTATTTATTTATTTATTTATTTATTGCTCTTAGGACCTGATGCCCTTTGACTGTGAAATGTTCCTCACAGGTTTATGTATTTGAAAGGCCCTAACTGCTGCTAATGCTTTGAAAGTTTGGGGAGCCTGTAAGAGGTGAGACCCTGATTTTGGAAACATATCAAGTGTGATCAAGTTTACAGGTTATATCTTGGCCCTAACTGTCTATCCAGGGTCTTTCTCATTTCCTGAGGACTTTGAAAAATTGATCATCTTCAAATTCCCATTCCAAAGCCAGAGTTCCGTTCAGTATTCATTCTCCTGCTGTGAACTAAAACAAGTCCTTCTTCCTCTGTGTTGATTTTTGTCAACTATTTTCTCATAAAGGAAAAAATAATTAAAGTGTGATCATTATCTCCAAAATGTATTGCCAAGGTTGAAAACTCTCCCCAACCCCAAAGTAGGAATGAACATTTAGCTTAAAGATAATACAGATTCTTCTGCCCTGCACGATAATGCATTCTTATCAGTATCAGAATGTAACTCAGTTTTTTCTACACACTTTGAACATGCATAAATTTCTCAGGCATTACTAGAAAAGGGAGTCTCAGTTTATGTTGAAATCATGTGCACATCTTAAAGGAAGCATATAGACGACAGTGAGTGGTGTTCTCTTATAGAGGCAGCTCACCATGACTCTGTTAGATACTCTAGTAGTATGATGTGGGCAACATATTCCAAACGCCAAAAAATCTAGTTGGAGTAAATAATTTTATAATCGTTTTTTTTAAAAAAATAAAAAGAGAGAGAGAGAAGAAGAAGAAGAAAAAGAAAGTCTTCATTTCTTCCTTAGAGGGAAAGGCAACTTACAACTACAAATTATAGTTATCATGGCTTTGAAGTTTCCTTTTTTATAATTTATTTTTATTTTATGTGCATTTGTGTTTTGCCTGCATGTTTTTCTGTGTTTGTGTCAGAAAGCCTGGAACAAGAGACAAGTGTGAGCTTTCATGTCGGTGCTGGGAATTGTACCCAGGTCCTCTGGAAGAACATCCAGTTCTCTTAACCACTGAGCTACCTCTCCAGTTCCCACCTTCCCTTTTTTTTAATTTATCTATAAAGCACCAGACAGAATCAATTTAGGAACTTTAAAACCATGAGATGCATCTTCACAACACATAATGTTTGATATTTGTATCAAACCATTTTAGTAGGGTTAACTGTTCCATCACATACTGCTAAATCAGAAAACTGTATATATTTACAAATAATCAAATGATTTATCAAGATAAATATAAAAATCAGGTTAAAGATATAAATATCAGTTATGAAACTATACTCTAGTAAATATATATTCTAAACTAGACATAAACTTATTGTTGATTTGCAAACGCATCGTGGGTCTGAGAAGCATAAGGTAAAACCAGTGAATTCACTCAGCCCAGCATTTAGTCCATTTGAGCAATTTGTACACATTTCCTATATACCTCTTAGATTCTATCGGTTTACAGATCTTGTTTCTCAGAAAGAAAATGTTTCTACTAAAGGAGCACAGGAACACTCCCTTGAAATTTTACATTCACTTACAATTTTTGCATTGGGCTTTTGATTCTGGTGGACCCAGAAGACAGAAACATGTTAAAGTTATGCATACACAATAGATCAGAAAATAATGCAGTATAACACATTTCCCAAAAGGAAGCATACAATTTGATATATTGGTCAATAATCTCAGGCATTTTAAGAAAACACAGAGAAGACAACCTTGGTCTTACTGGTGCATAGTTTGGGGTATATCTCAAATATATCTCAAGTATATCTCAAATCTGGGTCTTCTCTCTACGTAAGCCATGAAATGCAACAGAGATCATGATTAGAATCTTTGAGAAGGGTGATGGTCTGAAAACTTGAAAGTCAGAATATTATGGAGGGCTCCATACCCAAATATCACAATCAGAGAGCTGGTCTCCCAGAAGTGTTGACACGCCTGTGAGCACAGGTTTAGACTACCACTTCTGCTCAAATTCCTGGCCCAAATAGGGACCCACCCAGAGCCATCAGGACACAAGAACCCATGAATAGCTGATGACAGGATCCTTCCAGTTTCTGGCTGCACCCTGTAGCTGACTCTGTGCCACAACTCTCTATACCCAAACTTTTCTCAAAGAGAACTCATCTCCCAGGAGTATTGACACACAGACTTGCAGGAGGGACAACACACAGTCAGAGACAGCAATACCAACTAACACCAGAGATATTCAGATGGCAAGAGACAAGGGCAAGAACATAAGCAACAGAAACCAAGGCTACTTGGCATCATCAGAACCCAGTTCTCCTACCACAGTGAGTCCACCCCAACACACCAGAAAGAAAGACTCTGATTTAAAATCACATCTCAGGATGATGATAAAGGACTTTAAGAAGGACATAAACAAGTCCCTTAAAGAAATACAGGTAAACAAGTAAAGCCCTTAAAGAGAAAACACAAAAATTCTTTAAGGAATTAAAGGAAAAAACAACCAAACAGGTGAAGGAATTGAACAAAATCATCCAGGATCTAATGGTGGAAATAGAAACAATAAAGAAATCACAAGGGGTGACAACCCTGGAGATAAAAATCCCAGGAAAGAGATCAGGAATCATAGATGAATCACCAACAGAATCATAGAGGAATCACCAACAGAATACAAGAGACAGAAGAGAGAATCTGAGGTTCAGAAGGTACCATAGAAAGCATTGACACAACAGTCCAAAAATTGCAAAAAAATTCATAAAATTATGGAGAAATGTTTTTCCTATGATTAGCCTTTTAGAAACTTTCAAAGCAAAGTGAACAGCCAGAATTCTGACAGTCTTAGGACCCAATGAAAAGAATTTACTACAAGAAAAAAGTGGATTTAAGAAAATGGGATTATGTGGTATAAAGCTAGCCTAACTCAAAAGCAATGAGTTTTCCTATTGTGAAAGTACTGATTTCTGACTATTCACAGCTTGATTTCTCTCTCTCTCTCTCTCTCTCTCAGGATTATTTTTATTTCAATAAGGCTATCTAAACACAAACTTTGTTGCAATAGCAAATATTTTGATATTTATTACTATGTAATCTTTGTCCTCCACTTCTTTTGAGGTACTTAGCAAGAGGTGCAGGTACACATACTTGTTTATCTAAAAATATATTTCTCTTCACCAATCCTACATCAGATAGAGGGCTAATATCCAATATATATAAAGAACTCAAGAAGTTAGACTCCAGAAAACCGAACAACCCTATTAAAAAATGGGGTACAGAGTTAAACAAAGAATTCTCACCTGAAGAACTTCGGATGGCGGAGAAGCATCTTAAAAAATGCTCAACTTCATTAGTCATTAGGGAAATGCAAATCAAAACAACCCTAAGATTTCATCTTACACCAGTAAGAATGGCTAAGATTAAAAATTCAGGAGACAGCAGGTGTTGGAGAGGGTGCGGAGAAAGAAGAGGAACACTCCTCCATTGCTGGTGGGGTTGCAAATTGGTACAACCACTCTGGAAAGCAGTCTGGCGGTTCCTCCGAAAACTGGGCACCTCACTTCCAGAAGATCCTGCTATACCACTCCTGGGCATATACCCAGAGGATTCCCCACCATGTAATAAGGATACATGCTCTACTATGTTCATAGCAGCCCTATTTATAATTGCCAGATGCTGGAAAGAACCCAGGTATCCCTCAACAGAAGAGTGGATACAAAAAAATGTGGTATATCTACACAATGGAGTACTATTCAGCCATTAGAAACAATGAATTCATGAAATTCTTAGGCAAATGGATGGAGCTAGAGAACATCATACTAAGTGAGGTAACCCAGACTCAAAAGGTGAATCATGGTATGCACTCACTAATAAGTGGTTATTAACCTAGAAAACTGGAATACCCAAAACATAATCCACACATCAAATGAGATACAAGAAGAAAGCAGGAGTGGTCCCTGGTTCTGGAAAGACTCAGTGAAACAGTATTTGGCAAAACCAGAACGGGGAAGTGGGAAGGGGTGGGAGGGAGGACAGGGGAAGAGAAGGGGGCTTACGGGACTTTCGGGAAGTGGGGGGGGGGGGTCTAGAAAAGGGGAAATCATTTGAAATGTAAATAAATTATATCGAATAAAAAAAAAGAAGGAAAAAAAAAGGTGAAAAAAAATATATTTCTCAAAAGTAGTTCTCCTAAGAGTCAAACTGAAATCAGTTTGGTCAGATATCAACTTTAGATGTTGATATTAATGTTAGTGCATAATAGAAAATGATAGTACATAAATATGCTGTGTAATTATATCTTTATAACTGATAAATATAAATATATTTAAATATTCTCATCTGCCTATCTTGTCTCTGTTGTTATGTCTCATTCTCTCTGCCGTGTGTGTGTGGTGTGTGTGTATGTGTGTGTGTATGTGTGTGTGTAATCATTGCCCAACCTGTTACTGGTTTCACTACTAAGAAGGGAATAAAAGTGCTCTTCATTATTTTAAAACTATCATCTTGTTCCGAGTCCTGATTGACCATATACAACACGACATTGTTTTTACCCTTAGTCACTTAAGTAGTTCATCCATAACACTGTTTGTGCAGAGGTCAAGGGACAATTTGCAGTAGTCCATTCGCTCCTTTCACCGTGTAGCTCTAAGAATGACACTTGGAATTTTAGGTTCTCACATTCTAAGCCATGCCAGGGGCCACCATATTATTTGTAATATACTATTACCTTTGTTTGAAATAATATTAGCTAATATATCTTGACTATTATATCGAGGAACCAGAGTTATCAATTACAATTGTGGCAGAGAAGAAAAGACAAATGTCTCTTATAATGAGAGCACTTGAGGTAAAACAAGTTTCTGATAACAGCATAGGAAACTTGAAAGAACCGGATTCATGCTAATACAACATAGATGGACCTTGGGTTCCCTTTTACACAGAATAGCTTTCTATGAAAACTAATTCAATTGTGATGTGATTGATTTAATATGTAATAAATGTTTGTGCTAAAGAAATAAAGAAAATACAAACTTTAAGCTTTATAGAACCACATGTGTTTATTTGTACATACACATATCACTAGGTATTAGGAACAGGAAACTTGTAAACTACAAATTAATTGACTAGGTGAAAAAGATTTTATTGTAAAGGTAAAATATTGTCAAGGAGATCTACACTCTGCTCCACAAACCTAGAAAAGAGAGTAGGGAAAAGGTCAAGGGTCACCAAAGACTTGGCCTGAAGAGCTTCCTCTTCTATGATTGTGGAACTGAGAGGAGGTTATGTTGCATAGGTGGTCTCTGGAACAACTTTTAATTAAATTGGGTAATAAAAATTCACTGCCCTTTATGGTGAGAAAGAACTCATAAAATTTTTGTGTGACTGCCAGGTAGTGTTTGTATTCATGTCCATGAGGGGTTTCGGCTTTGCTGTGTTTGCTCTACACAAGTTCTGACTAAGATCCTACTTTCCCTGATGTGGATTGTAAGTCAACAGTGTTCCATCTCAAAGTTATCTTTGTGATCTTATTGACCTGTCATGGAGTTTTTTTTCATAAGGATGATACATAATACAGGGTAACACACAAAACCTGATGCTACTTCTTCTCTGAAATGAAGGATGTGGTGTTTTATTGTTGATTGTGGAAATTTTGTTCCATGAATGCCAATTTAAAATATTTTTTCCAAATATTTTTCTAAGGAAAATGGATTGACCCCATAACATATGTGTATTTTATCTGTTCATTCAAATACTTCTGACCTTTACCAGTCAAATATAACCTACACTTGTCCAGTCAATTACAATTTCATATTTATGTATTTCTGGAAGTCTCACAATGATAGGCTCAACTTCATCCAGGCTTTGTGCCACTGATATTTCCCTACCCTCATGTTCATTTCATTTTCCAGTCATCTGAACGTATCTTCTGCTCTGCGTGCCTTTTATCAAGTCCCATTATTTGCATTCAACTTATCTTCTACAAAGAGTAGTCTTTTCTGTTGTGTATTTTCTGTTTAGTGTCTACTCCATAATGGAAAGATACAAGCTTAAATTTAGATAAATATAACTTTTAAGATCCTGTGTGCTAAAAATGTGAAGTAAAGGGAACAACGTAACGTATTGTAGATTGAACAACTTCATTGATAAAATGGGGGTAAAATTCACTTTACCAATTTGAGATGAATGACAAAATATTTACTGCATGAAGATACCCTATTACATCTTAAAGATACTATGTGCTCATAAAATATTTGGCTATTTTTTTCATTCACAAAATGGCAGATCTTACAGCTTTTCTCTCTATTGCTGCAAGTTTAGATATGATCATTAGTATTTCTAACTGTGCTTAGCACTGTATACAAATGTCTATAATGGGAGTTTTAGTATTATTTAATAATTATTATTCATTTAACCACTGTCACATTAATATTTTAAGTTAATCATAGTTAAAAATGATAAATAACATTTTTCTGTGATTCTCCTCTACATATAATTTAATACTACTAATAAAATCAACGGGATCATATATTTGTTTTTCCGTGTTTATTTTCTCAAGATGTTATGAAGTTGTGGGGACAATGTTATAGTAAAACTAGCAATTACAATGTGTACGTGAGTGTACATGTGTAGGGGTGGGGGCTGTAGAGCCCTAAAGTTAATGGTTAATGTCTTCCTCAAATGTTCTCAATCTTATATGTTTAAGCAAGATCATACTGGTACTGGAGCCTGCTCTTTCTGCTAGACTAGTTAGTCAGCTTGCCCAGCGATTCCCTGTCTCTGCTCCCACACAAAGAGAGGTTGCTAGGCAAAGCCTCCTCTTACCTGCGTTCTAGGAATGCAATCTCTGGTTTTCATAGATGAGTGTGAAGTTTTTAGCCACTTAAACATTTTCCCAACCCCATTCCAAGGTATTAAAGGTTAAAACTGCCCAAAACCCAGTGGTTACTTTGGGTTTATAATATACTCATTCACATTGGCCACTAAAAAGTAAGAGTTCCTGAATTACTAAAATTACACTTAGCTTACAAATATAAGAGTTATTATTTATTCATGTTTCTATTCCCAAAGCAAATATATACATATCAGGCAGTGGGTAATGATATGATGAGCAAATAAATGTGAAGATGAATTACTTGCTATTTTTTGTTGTTATTGAAGGGATGATGATTCAGTGTGATGGCCAAAAAGTCATGAATCCCAGTGTTCATCATTGCTACATGAAAAAATGATTCCCACCCCTCTCTCTCTCCCTCTCTCTCTCTCTCTCTCTCTCTCTCACACACACACACACACATAAACACACACACACACACACACACATACACACACAAATATACACACAGAGATTCATACTCATATATATATTTGAAGACAACAAAAGTTACTTAACTTTTAACCTAATTATGAAAAGTGAGATTGAAAATGAGTCAGAATGCTCTATTATTGATATGAAAGCAATAGTATTAACTTATGCTTTCTTAAAAGTGTGAATAAACTACAGAAATACCACAACAAATTCACTGACTATATTAAAAATATTGCATTTTTATAGAATGTGTTAGATAAAATTAGAATCAAAGACTGCATTCTTCCCTTGGTGTGTTGGAACACACCTGTAATACCAGCCTTCGGGATATAGAAGCAGAAGGATCAAAAATTCAAGGTCAGCTTGGATTTTTCCAGTGAAACTCTGTCTTTAAAGGAAAGGTATTATATGTCTTTAGTATATCCTAGACATTCTGACTCAGCATTAATCATGATTGCATTCATTATTTGTTTGGATACTTATTTAGTGCACATTTTCCCAATCACATTTTAAGTCATGTGGTGGCAAGGATAATGTCAACTTTACTTCTGTCTTCTCCACAATTAACCCAGCTCTGGATACCTATCAGACACCCAATATATATTTGTAAAGTGAATGAATAAATTATAAATATGATTCTATTTAATTAAATGGAGGAGACTGTTAGAAGAATAATTGTTATGAACTACATGAAATTTTTATTAAAGTCAAATATACTTTATTTGGCATGTTACCAAGCAGCTACAAAATGGAAACATGGAAATAGCCTCCAAACTGAGAATAAAATTTCCATATTGAAACAAATAAGAAACATAATTGTCATCCTAAACAAAATAGTACACACACTTGTACACACACACACACACACACACACACACACACCATGGATGTTAAGCAAGTTCTATACTACTGAGAATTCCAGCCAGGTACCTGCATATTTCCAATTTGAAAGTGTATAATACTTTGTGAGATGCAAATACAATCACACCTGTCTGATTACACAAAGACTAAAATTAGCTGTTGCTGAGATAAGCACCAGACAGTTTGAAGCCTCATTACAAATATAGTGGTCACATTTAAGTTTGCTGGGTAACTTCAGACTGCCAAACCAACAGAAGACACCTGAAGGACTTTGAAAGTCTGAGTCACTAAAGAGCGCTAGCAAAGAATGCCCTTTTTAATCAACTTGGGTCAATTCATGAGGCTGGAACTCTATCAAACATCTAGCTATCCCCTGAGCTTAATTCAGGTACATATAGTTCCAAATTCATAAAATATTGGTGTCATAGACTCATAAGAGAAAAAGAAAGTGCTGCCGCAAACCAGAGCATAGTGGGTCAGCCGTGTACCTCCATTCCAAGGGACTTTCTGGGTACCCAGAACGGGGAAAGAAACAATTCTCAGATATATAGCCCACCTAGGTAAAGCACTTTCAAATGTACTTCATTTATTTATTTTAGGCAATTTCTGGCTCAAAGTCATACAAAATTACTGTCTCCAGTTTCACTCTGCTCTTTTGAAAGAGTCCAGATTTTGTGCTAAGAGTTTAAAGCCACAGCAAAGAGCTAAGCCAAGAGGGAAACCTTTTGAAGAGTTCTCACAGCTGTGAAAACACAGGCCTCAGGCTGTGTGTAGAGTTACTTCAAACAGCTGCTTCAGGTGACTAAACACCTTGAGTCTCATTCATCAAGTGTTGTTTATACTGGCTGACACACCAGACTTGGAGAATTAACTCAAGAGAAAAAAGATGTACTACATACCAAGTATGGGAAAGGAAGCTAGCTCCTTAGATGTGTAGCAGGAAAAAGAAGGGACTTGACTAATTTTAAAAGAAAACAGGATTAATTTTATTTTATGTTAACATTTCTTTTGAGACATGTGGCATCTTTTTAATCAAATTTGAAATAACACTGATGTCTTATCATGCATGGAAACCCCTCAAACATATGGTCATAAGACATTAAGTTAATTAATAGTATGGGTGCACAACTTAAGTCATAGGTATACCCAATACATCGCGTCACATTTTCTTTGTAAGGAAAATAAGGTTTACTTCTTGCCTACGGCACTGTACACATTTGTCTGCTGAAGGCTGATAGACGAGGCTCATCACTCAGCATTAAAATTTCTTTCATGTACTCTGCTCACCAAGGTGATATGATAAAACGTTTTAAGCCATGTAACTATTTGCATGGATCAAAAGAATGAAATATACTAGCATGGGTCAGTGCCAGGCAAAGTATTCCCAGTTAAAGAAGCTTTAAATATTGAAAGACAGTTTTAATATTTCCTTTTAATCAAGAAATAAGTCACTTGATATTTTTTTCCGCTGTAACCTCAAGATGGTTGCTAAAAAACATTTCCCAGTTTCAGCTCCTCAATAAGCAAAAAAAAAAAAAAAAAAAAAAAAAAAAATCTGCACTGCTCCCCTCTCCTGTGTCAGAGCAAATGCCATTTGTCAATTCCATTGGCAATTAGCATCATTTTGCATTATGGGTAAGTTTCAAAAGTAAAATAACTTTTTTAGCCCCTCTAACATTCTCTTATCAACTCACGGATGATAGTTAAAGACTCTATTTTGTGATCGTTGCCCACGGTTCCCATCACATTCAGACCTTCTAAGCAAAGACTCGCTAGCACCGCTCAAACTGCATATTGGGATCTGGATTCCATTTAGATACCTGAGATTTAGCATTTCTAACAATCTTCCTATATGGACAGATGTTAATGGAGGCAGAATCTGCCCTTGAATAATCAAGATTTGTATTTCAATTCTGAAGGATATTGGTGAAAACTATTTTTCTAATTGTCTTTAATGTTAAAGGCAACTTTAAAAAACAAAATACAAACGTTTGAAAATAGAAACATATTTCCCCAAGAAATGAAACAGTCATCAAAAACTAGGTTAGAGTCAATATAATATCTTATTCTTAAAATATGGAAACAAATACTAGAACCATATGAATCATTAATATATAGAAGGTCTTTATTCAAAAGGCACCAGGGATGAGCAACCAACAAAAAGAGAAATGATATTGTACAATATCATTGTATATTTATCAAATAAAATGAAATTTTCATGATCAAAACTAAAAAAACAATGAAGTCAGAAAGGTAGAAAAATAGGCAAAAATAACATATGGGTGTTTTACATATATGTGTTCATGTGTGCATATGTATTTGTGGAGGGTAGATACATAGGCCACAAGTCTTTAGGAACTATTTATGTTTGTTTTTGTAAGGTTCTCTCATTGATCTTGAGTTTATAGATTATGTTGGTGAATTCCAGGGACCCTCCTGCTCCAGCCGCTGTAGCACTGGATTACAGGTGAGTTTTATTCCAGACCTTGGAGATCAAATCCAGACCCTGATGACTGATTTCTAAGCACCACAGTGAGAATGCTCCTCATCCACAGAGGAACACATCTTCAAAATCTACTGTTTTACAGTCTAGAATTATCAGAGGTTTAAACTGAACCTCTTTTAAAAGCAAAGCAAAAACAATCACCAAAGTTTAATGTATTTATATTAATATCAGTTTATAGACAGTAGAAACGTGAAAATAATTTCTCTCACCACAATCTTTGTTTGTCAAGTATAATTCTGATCTCTTAAGTAAATGAAAAGTTAAACCATTAGCTAGTCACAACTATGTTTGGAAAAAAAAGGAAAAGCCAAGTGGTTTAAGGGTTAGTTCATTGGAGAAGTAAGTACAGGGGGAGGAAATGGTGACCATGCAGAAAGAAAGGTAGAGTGTGCAGTAAGGATGCTAGCAACTGAGATGAACATGCAACATTTATTCCTGGTTTCCATCCCATCTCATCTGTATTATTTAGTAAGCCAGACTAGGTAAGCCCTGTAATACTAACTAGTGTGGAATCTGAGGCTAGAGGATGACAAGTTCTAAGACTTGCAAAGGCTCTAGGGTGAGTTTAAGGCTAGTCTGAGCAACCTGAGTCAAAATTAACACACTCACTCACACACACACACACACACACACACACACACACACATACACTGAGTGGAGACATAGCTCTTTAATCTTGTACTTGCTTGGCATGTATGAAGCTCTAGGTTCAGTCTTCCGAGTCCAAAATGAATAAATAAACTAATTAATAAAGAAGGACTGAAAGAAATGGAGAGAAAGAATTCCATTTAAGTTCTGAAGTTATTACTGCTTATGGATTAGTATGCCATGGACTGAGTTAATAAATCACTATAAAGTACATCTTATACTGAAAGATGTTTTGAAAGGTTAGCAAAGTGAATCTAGTGACATTAGAGGACTCTTACAAAGGTGACATTATAAAACTGTTCTCTTAGTCTTTTTAAGATGAAGGAACTCATCTGACTACAAATACATTGATATTTTTCTCACCCCGCAACTGCAACCTGTGAGAAGACCCACTTTCCATGCTACACAGACACAATTAAATGTGAACAGAGTAACAATATTTCTGGAAAGGGAGCCCTTTGGTCTTATGGAGGTTCTATGGTCTGGGTAGGGGAATGTTAGCTTAGAGGTAGGAATGGGTGGGCAGGTGCAAAAGCATCCTCATAGAGGCATGGGAGGGGAAAGGGGACAGGGGGTTTGTGAAGGGCAAACTGGGAAGGGGGATAACATTTGAAATGACAGTAAATAAAATAACAAATAAAAATGAAAAAAGAAAAAAGGGTCACCTGTGAGGAGTTATGGCTCCAGGGCCATCACATTGGCTCTAAGGCATGATGATAACCAGTCAGCCAGTGAGGACAATGCCACCTGATTAGGAAAATGGAGGGGGGCAAATGCAGTGGTCACAAAGCACATACATTAGGAGTCATTACAGACTGTCGATTAATATAGATAGATCCCAATGCTTAAGGAAAGGCCTAGTGCAGGGAGCAGTTCTGGTGTGTATTGACCTCTCCCATCCTGGTTCTCTAAAATGCTGTGTTGGCAATATTAATGGTACCCTGCTTATGTGACTACTTTAGCCAGATAGCAGAAAAGGAAAATTAAGCTGGAAATGTACTATAATGGAAATTATATTTCTAAACATTTGGTTGACACAATCTTTATAGATTTATTTTTGTCAAAGTACAAATATAAATTGAAAGAAAACAGAATTTGAAAAACACTTTAAGGGAGGTATCCATGAACAGCCTGTATGAAGCAGTAACCCACATTATCTTGTTTCATCTCAACCAACATTTTCTTTCTGTTCTCCCACTCTGTGTATGTTGTAACAAGGCAATGAAGCCCAATGCCTCCCTACTTTCCTACTTAAATTCTTACATCATTTGCTTGAAGAACTACTACTCAGAAAGAGTGCTGGTCTTCTGGGGTACTGTCCAGTATACTAAAGACTGGAATTTTCAGTTTCATTAGTATTTATCAAATTATAGAAAAATCCAAGAACAGATATCTACAGGAGCAAGACAGGACTCTTCCACCAAAAGGAAAAACTGACTGGAACCTATAAAGAATCTGAGTAGGGTGGGTGTAGACCCTAACTTAGATTGTGGTGTTCCTCCATTTCTCTGACTTTCTTTCCATATTGTTCTTCTACCTGTGACCTTAAGAATACCCCAAAAAAGTCACCGTGTAAAACATAAACCTTGCAGTCACTGGCTTGCAAGCATATTGGCAGCCAGTAGCCTGCATGTGCTTCTGATTATGTTAATGAATTAGAGGTCAAGGCCTTTGACTCTTCAGTTAAAGCAATCTGAATCCATTTAAAGGTAAAATTAAACTAAAAGGAGTTTTGGTTACCTCATAATCTTGCCAAAAATAGCTCATTTAATATGTAGTGAAGTCTGGCATAAATGAAGGTTTCTTCTTTGATCTCTGTACAACAAAGCTAGAAAACATAATTTTCCCAGTTCTAAGAGTGATAATAAAAAATATATATTTTACTCGCCGAAGCAAATGCAGTTACTCATATTTTCCACTTAACGTATGGGATAAATTCCATCACAACTTCACAAGGTGAAAATGGTCAAATGTGGGTAAGCTTGGCTGCGACTTTCAATCTGCTCCTTTGAAAGCTCAGAGAGACAGCTGCCTGGCTTTCTAGCCACATCTTGTTAACACGTATCAATAAAGTGTGGGGCGGAGCGCTGGTCTCCAGTGTGTGATTCAGACAGGCTCTCCTCAGCTATCAAGAAATCAACACTGTGGGGCTTGTGTGGGTTCCTGACTGGGGGGGGGGGGACTGTCTGTATGTCATTATGGCTTATTTAACATAACTGACAAAATGATTCTTTGAAAGGATGCAATCGTTCTGATCTTCAAGCAGCAAGTGACATACTATCTAAACTCAGCTCATAGTTCCAAACTGGTAAAATCAAGGAAGAAAAGAAAAAAAAAAACAAAAACAAAAATAAAACCATCCCAATTGTTGTCCAGGTCATGAGGGTTTAGACACGTGAGTAGGATCAGATTGTTTAGAACTGGTCTGGAAAAGTATTCTTCCACAGGGAAAGTCATAAAGTGTAATACTGAAATAATTTCCTATCTTTTAAGGATATTGCTATCTTAAAGCATAAGGCTGATTCATTTTCACAATCACGAGAATTTTGTTGAAATGCTATATGACTAAATATTTTTCAAGTGAATTTCTAGGGTAATTATATTAGTCAAAGTTTATTAAACACTATAGCTATGTAAGTACTTCACATACCTGAAACGCTCATTGCCTGCACCTGATGGGACAATTATGGTTATTACCCGCCGCCCCCCCCCCCATTTTATAATGAGAACACTGACATGGAGTGGTTAGGTAAATTATTCTACAGCATGTAAAAGGAAGGGTGTAGACAATTTAAACCAAACCTATCCCCGAGACTCAGCATTTCTAACTGTGGAGAAGATTTGGGAGCCAAATATGAGTATCCCAAAGAATTCTCTCACCATTTCACTTATAGTTCTTACTGCTAAAACAAGGAGAAGAGGATGATGTTATGAAGTTACATGGGGTCTTGCCTGACACCGTTCACTTTGCCCAGAACACAGGTCTCAAACAAGAAGCAGGTCACTGAGGTTAGCCACATCATGGCTTTGAGCAGGATATCTGCTGCCTGGAGAATAAGGGCAGTTACAGACAGGTGAGTAGGCGGGCCTTATTTAGAATGCATTTAGCCATGTGGAACTTATAAAAATCATTTGGGGATGCTTTGTAGTGGATCAGCTCAGCTATAGCTTTGTTTCCCAGAATTTTTTTTCTATAACAAATACCTGGCATCAGAGTTAGCTATGGGGGTGGTGGGGAAGCCATTTGAAAGGCCCAAGAGAAAAAGTCAGCAGTGTGAAGTCTAAGTCATTGGATGAAAATCCCACTTACCATTAATGTTAATTGCTGATTCTGACATTGATCTTGTTGGTGTAGACAGTAACCACATGTAGTGGATCTCTCCCTCAAAGGCTGGGGACCTGGCCAGTCTGCAGAAGACTTTAAGTTAAATCTATCACGTAAGCTGAGGGAAGCAAGGGGAAATGTCGCTCATTTTTCTCACAAGATCCTATCAGTCTATGGTTTCCCTTGTTATATATTTATATGAAGTTATGTCCCTGCTGATTTTAGTTCCATCACTGGATGCAGATATGGCAGGACTACCAAGACAGCTTATGGAGAGTTATGTCATCTCTACTTACTTGAACAGTTTTCTTGTTCTCTCTCATTCCCAGTGAATAGGTTCGCTTGACGCTGTTCATACACCTTTTTGTTGTATGGATTGCTTGGTGTTGTCTGGATTACTTGAGGAAAACTTTCAGAATTTGGGGCTATAGGTGTTATAAAGGGCAAAGGTGAGATAAAATTGATCAAGCACAGAGGGATAGGGTAATTGAGATATAAATAATTCAATAAAATCTAGTGCAGGAAAATTATAAAGGGATGTAAGTGTACATTTCCATCATGGCAACATGGAATTTCTAAGATGGAACTTGTTTCACTAACAAAAAGTAAAGATTAATATAAATAACATTATTCAGTGCTTTGAATAAGGCTGGTAAACTTCGTTAACCTCTATGTGGGTGTTCCCACACTTTAAATAATAGCAACAAGGAATTGAATTTGATGGCTTACCACTAGCTAAATCCCATCTGCAGAGACCCTCAGGACAAATTAATTTTTATCTAAAACCACCTACCCACAAGCAATGAATAGAGTGTGCCTACAGCAGTTGTGTACATCCTAGCTGCCAGAATCTGACTATATTTGATGACGGATTACGTATGAAGAAGGAAAAAAAACTTCAAAGTGCCAAGACACTTATTATAGTTAGCGTCTCTAACTCTGAAATGAAACAGAAACCTTAAACATGGCTAGCTTATCCATGTACGTTGATTCATATTTGTGCTCGGCAGAAAGAGAGGGAAGAATTTATAAGCCATAAAGGGATGGAAAGATGAACAGAATAATCAACTGAAAGCAAAAGAGAAGCCAAGCAGAGAGAGAGAGAGGAGAGGAGAGGAGAGGAGAGCAGAGGAGAGGAGAGCAGAGGAGAGGAGAGCAGAGGAGAGGAGAGGAGAGGAGAGGAGAGGAGAGGAGAGGAGAGGAGAGGAGAGCAGAGGAGAGGAGAGGAGAGGAGAGAAGAGATTTAGAGATGAGACACAGATGAACAGAGGTTATTCTATAATATAACAACGTGCAGACACAGAGCCAAGACAGCTTACTACACCATCCTATGTGAAAAGCATCTACAAACAGTAATTGATTTAAAGCACTGGAGTTGGTGTCTCCTATCATCTCTGCATGACAAATGAACTTTTCTCTTTCAGTTATTAGGTGAATGAACTGGGAATAGATGAGGAAACCAAACACATGCACAGTATATAAAAATAGTTTTCTATAATGTTATATAATATACTATATATCATAGAATGTATGTCATTAGTGCTTAATAGGAAAGGCATATGCAAAAACATAGTAAGTGGGAGGCATGCTTGGAAACAGAATTCTTTGAGTCTTTGTTCCCAGGGCAGACTAGAATGATATACTAACTAGTTTCCTCAGCTCATTTTGTAGTAATGTTTCTCAGACCTTAGATCTCCCCTCCCTTTTCTACTACAAACTGAGCATATGGCACCACAGGCTCACACAAAGAAAAGAAAACACAGTAGTAAATTATCTTAAATACACCTGAACTCAGGAGATCCCAAGTCAAATTTTTCCCTAGCTCCCCCAACCCCCGCCACACAGGCACATAATTCTAGATTTATTTTGCCACTTAAAAGTTTACTTTGGCTATGGTTGAAATTTAATTTGTTCTTCAAAGAAAGACAACAATGGAAGAACAAAGGCGCTGCTTCTGCCTGCTCCCTGGGAGTTCTGAAAGTAATAATTATAAAATGATAGGATTCTTAATGAAAATGTCACTTGGAAAGGTTGAGGTTGACAGCCGCACCACTGATGTGTCGTGAAATAAGTCACAGTGTAGTCACAACCATAAATACAACTAGATGAGGCGATTTAAAATCTACTGAGACTTAGTGTCTAAATGTGTCTCAAGTTTAGAATTAAAATCTGAACAATAGGCATGCATTGAAATTCCTGGATAAACAAGCTGCTTTCAAAAATAGCCTTTAGACATAATATTATTAAAAATAGATTTAATGGCAAACTTGCTAAATAATATAGCCTAAGAAAATTGACGTACACATGCATTGACTCAGATGTACACAGTAATTATTCACAGTATCTTTGTGCCTTTATAATCTATCATGAGATCCGCACAAAAACACTGATTTGATCTCAGTTACTTTTCTAAGGTTACATATGATCCTTGGAAAAACACACAATAAGCCATATACCCAAATTGTATGCAAAGACTTCTGCCACAAATACAGGGAAAAATAGAATGTCTTCTATGTTATTTCAAGATTAATTACAGATTAGTAGCAATATTTTGCCAAAGAGTATGGTCTAAGAATCTTTCTCTACTTGCAGTTTCTGAAATATCTCCTGTGTAACAAATTCAAGAAGAGTTCAGAAAAACACAGCCTGTCGCAGCATCCTTCAGTGTCATCTTTTTAGAATGACCAATCATACCTAGCTTGATTCTTGTTTGTTGAAGAACTTATCTATTTTCTCCATTTTTTTTCTATTTGTTTTTCTTGTGCCAGGAACCCAGTGCAAGGCCTCATTCATGGTACTGACCTATATCCCCCACCATGAACGACTTTCAATAATGTTAAGTTGCAAGTAGTTAAGCCCTTATTCAATTTCAGTTAATATCATCACTTGCCATATATCCACTTTTATCACAAAAGGGGTGTTTGATCTAATTTTATTAAATCTAATTTCTTCTTTAGGAAGTTATCCTTTCTTGGACAGTTTTTGTATCTTAGCTCTAAGGTGGTTTCAGAAGACTTCTTAAGTCCAAGACCAAGAAGACAAATCCAGGCTTGTAAGCATGAATTCTTGATCCTGATACCTAATGATGGCACAAGCAAACCTCACTGTCCCACATAGTGTTATCGTAAGCCCATCCCCTATACCATTTTCAGAAAAACTATGGCATTTCTATATATCACAATAAATTTCTCATTGTGTGAAATCCAGCTGTCTGTAAATTAATTTATATCCAGCAGATGCTATCACCTAGGGGGTGTTCCTCACAAACTGCTGAATCTCAATCACATTATGCATTGATTGTACCCATAGCAGAAAACCCAAAAGAAGAGAAGAAACTTCCTAAAGAGAAGTTTAAAATGTAAAGCCAGTTCATTTCATACTGGTTTTTAGTTTCAATAAGGTTTCTAATTTCTATTAGCTGAAAATCCAAGGAAATAGAATGGCTTGTGGAGTTAAGAGCAGGGCTTATGAACTAGTAAATGAAGACCGAGGTTATATAGCCTTGTTTCTACTATGTAAATCTTCATACACACACACAAATGAGTTAAATCCTAGTCTGCAGTGGAGAAGATCTGTAAGCCTAACTTGGGTTACAGATACTGGACTAGAACTTCTTTCATTGATATCACTCAAGTAAATGAAGCTATCATGCTTGCAAAATTACAAGTCCTTTTGAAATTATTTTCTGGACTCTTGAATTTTCTCTTGAAATAACATGCTGACAGAAGAAATGCTTTAGTTCTCACCAAATGACTGGAGTACAGTTACTGACCGAAAGATTCTAAGAAAGACATCCTGCTGTGAATTATGTAGGATAGAGGGTGAGACCCACAGACTTGGCACAGTGATGGCAACAAGAGCCATATATTGCTGACCATGCTTGCCTGGGGGATGTCTGCATCTGTGTGTGTGTGTGTGTGTGTGTGTGTGTGTGTGTGTGTGTCTGTCTGTCTGTCCGTCTGTCTATCCATATGTCTGTTTGTCTGTCTGTCTGTCTGTCTGTCTTTACTACTGGCAGAGTTCCCACTATGGTCACCTCTAGAACCTGTCCTCATGAAATTGCTGTTCCCCCACCCAAACTAAATCTCCTATTGTTTAGTTCTTCAGTTCCTTTACATTCTTTTCTTTACATTTGCAAAGTATCAGAACAAAGCAAAGTATCTCAGGGTATATTTCACATTTTCAAAGTATCCTTATTTATAATTTATTTTAAGTAAGGCTTTATTTTCTTGACAGAACCTTATTTCATGTTTAGGGATGGGATTCAACTTTTTGAATTAGTTCAGATTTGCTTCATTATTATATACAACACTAATTTAAAAATTATATGTTTGCATGTTTCTCCTGAATGTTTGAAGGCAAAGACTTACAGTTACAGACCTTGCCTATTACACATTAGGCATTTAGTTCATATGTATGTATGAAGTACAGTTTACAGATATATCTGAAGTTCACTCTTGTGATATTTTCATGTACTTCTTGAATCACTAAAATACTATTACTGGAAAAAGTACTGAACTTTGTCACATTGTTACCTTTTTTAAGAGCATAATTATAGCATTTCTACTGTCCATTTCTTCATTCCTCATCCTTCCATATACTCATCCTTGCTCTCTATCTAATTCATGATCGACTTTATTAATTATTGCTATATGTATTGCTAAACACTCATGCAATTTAGCTCCTCAGAGTCCAAAAATGGAATATGCTTATTGCTTTGTTGTTTCACTTTTCTTTAAATTTCAAAATCTGTTACTAAATATTTTGATATAAGTATAACTCATCATTCTTATATCAAAATATCTTATATATATTAAAATATGCTTTCTCACAAAAGTATATATATATATATATATATATATATATATATATATATTTCAAGTTGGAGAGCATTTGATTTGCTTTCCCTGCTGTAAAGAAAATTACATTATCAATAACACTTCCGGAGGACCCTACTATACCACTCCTGGGCATATATCCAGAGGATTCCCCGGCATGCAATAAGGACACATGCTCCACTATGTTCATAGCAGCCTTATTTGTAATAGCCGGAAGCTGGAAAGAACCCAAGTGTACCTCAGTGGAGGAATGGATACAATGAAATGTGCTATATTTACACAATGGAGTATTATTCAGCCATTAGAAACAACAAATTCATGAAATTCTTAGACAAATGGATGGAGCTGGAGAACATCATACTAAGTGAGGTAACCCAGTCTCAAAAGATCAATCGTGGTATGAACTCACTGATAAGTGGATATTAGCCTAGAAACTTGGAATACTCAAGACATAATCCACATATTAAATGATGTCCAAGAAGAATGGAGGAGTGGCTCCTGGTTCTGGAAAGACTCAGTGCAGCAGTGTAGGAGAGTACCAGAACAGGGAAGTGGGAAGGGGTGGATGGGGGAACGGGGGAGGGAAGAGGGCTTATGGGACTTTCAGGGAGTGGGGAGCCAAAAATGGGGAAATTATTTGAAATGTAAATAAAAATATATTGAATAAATAAAAAAGAAATATGTATTGATTTCTGATCATATAAGTTGCTTCTCTGTAGAGTCCAGCTCATACATTCTAACAGCGGGTTCTCTGGAAGCAGAGATAGGTATAGGAACGGGGCAAGAGAAAACACATGGCTTCTGGTTCAAGTCTCCATCTTTAATGCCTCTCTTTCCCAAGAAACAATGGCAGACCAAGCCCCTCCCCTGAAGGCTGGAAACCAGTTCTTCTTGTTCTTCAATGAGGCAGGTGGATCAGGTTACTGGATGCTATTCTTTTAGAACAGAGGGCAGGAGGAGGTCACAATTCCTCCCTTTTTATTAATTTTAAGAAAAAACAATGGATAAATATATTCATCAAAAGAAGATGGGCATTGACCAATGAGGGAAAGCATTAGCCTCGACCCCCTTAAATACTAATTGACATCCTTTTCAGGGAAGGGGAAATAGACTGACTTATATTTTAAAGGACAGTCTCTCAACGTCGACCCCTATGCAGCCAGGCTTAGTTTCAGGGAAACTCAGAAGCAGGACATTTCCTTTTTCCCTTGCAGTGCCTTGCCTCACACCTCATAACTGGTGCCCATGTTTGTTTAATTAACAAACATGCATAGATCTGAGTTCTATGCAGCTCCATTTTTGGAGATCCACTGGTAAAGTAAATGTCTTGTGAATATGAGCTGGCTGGATTTCATAGCAGCCCACCTTCAAGTCCTGGATGCCCACCTTCGAGTGCTATATCTGAAAGATACTTGCTTGAAACACAAAATAAGAGATTAAAAGGAAAAACTGCTTGTGCTGTTTCTCTGGAGGGTGCATGGTATTTAATTTGGTTGTAAATTAGTAGCTCAGGAATAAAACCTGGCTTGCAAATTAATGGCTAGAGGAAAAGCAGCCTACCTTCCCAATATGGGAGAAGCAGCTTTAAGAACATTATTGAATTAGTCATACTTACCAGCTGATTCAGGGTCTCTATTTACCTATCATATCAATCTTTCTGGCAGTCATCGGGCTCCATCTTCTTTTTGAGAGAAAATATAAATAGAATATCTTCTCCATATTAAAACAGGGTCTGGAGTGTTCCATGTATTAGTTAAAGTGTCCCACCATTTAACCATGGCATAAGAATTAGAAGTGGAAAGTTGCCAATGACGATCTGCTATAGACTGATCTTTAGCATCAGTTTGTAAGAAATTCAAAACAAACAGAACAAAAGCAAGGCGTGCTTTGGGTGTTCTAGAAGGGTATAGTTTCCACCTTCTTTGTTTTAAAAAGTCAATTTTTAAGAGTGTGATATGCACACTCAACAGTTCCTTGACCCATTGGATTATAAGGAATTCCAGTTTTATGTTTAAAACCAAATTCTTTACAAAATGCCAGTGTAGACTGGCCCCATTGTCTGTCTTAATGACTTTGGGTAATCCCATGGTAAAAAAAAAAAAAAGCTTGTGAACAATGATTGATTACATTTAGAGGCTTCTCCCAAATGTAGAGAAGTGAAAAGAAATCTTGAACAAGTTTCAAGGCAAACATGAATAAATTTTAATTTTCCAATTTTGCATAGTGAGTTACATCCATTTGTCAAAAATGATTGGGCATAAGGCCACATGGATCAACTCCTAAATGAGGAGCTGAAGATAAGGACAGGCAGTTAGGGCATTATTTTATAATCATTTTTGCTTGCTCCTCTGTGATTCCATATCAGAGTCTTAATGTATGGCTAGAAAGGTGGAACCCATTATGATCATGTCTAGCCAATTTAACAGGTTCTAACATTAAAGCTTCTCTTTTTAGAGCTCTGTCAATGCAATGATTGCCTTTAACTAATGCTCCAGGAAGACTGGAGTGAGCTCTTATTCAGCCAATATGGAAGGGATTTCTTCTAGCAAAAATGATGTTTTGCAATAGTGAAAAGCAAAGATCCTGATAGTATATTAAAATTAAATGTGCCACAGGCTTCTAATAAAAGGACAGATTCTTGTCCTGCGCTATCGTCTCACCAGCAAGAAAGCACGTGGACACCAGGATCCTTCTGCAGCAAAGCTTTATTGCAATCTTGAAGAGGAAGACCCCGAGCCCAAAATGGGCACTGCTTATATACCCTTTGGCGAGGCGTGTACACACCTGATTGGCTGTTCACTCATCACCTCACACCTAATTGGCTGTTCACTCATCACCTCATTTTAATGCCCCGGGATGGGCAGAGATTTGGCGCGAAGATACTCTTGCACATGCGCAGATAACTTGTTTAATAAGAAAGCGGAGCTGGCACAGTGGAAGCCGGCACCATCTTGTAATGGCGAATACTGCCGCGGCTTTCCACAGATTCTGCAGCATACAAGCTAATTATAAAAGGATTAAAAGTATTATTTATAGGTTGAAAAACATTTAATACCATTGTCAGCTCTGCTAACTGAGCTGAGCCCAGGTGTTTCTATAACCACCTGTTGATTATAAATAAGATATCTACCTCTTTCTTTATGAAAATCAAAAGAGCATTATGCAGCAGCTGTAAAGATCATATTAGGAAATACAACGTCATGCATATCTAAAAAACATTATTAATCTACCTTGAGGACAACGGTCATGCCAATAAGTGAATTTTTCCATCTCATCTAGGCATCACCATGCCTAGTGATAGGAAGCCATATATATTTAGCAAGGATTTCCTTGGCATCTAAATTTTAAAATTTTCTTTAAAATATATATGCATAATTCAAATGATATGCATGGGGATATTGTTTCCCCTCTTGTTTTCTTTTTTAAGAAGATATTGTCTTGTTTTTTAAAAAATGTTTTATATTACTTCATGTTTGAGGTTAATAAAGAATCAAATTGTCAAAGATATCTCAAATGAATAACCTTTATTTATTAAATGGCCAGTTCCAATGTTTGTTCCAATCCAAGTTGGAATACCAAGCATATACCATAACATAGGCAATAACTATGAAATTAGAGAAAATAAACATAGCATTCTCAGTTGGTTTTTGCTAGAGCAGTTGCGACTAGAATGCCCAAAAATGGATCATAGTTTTATGCACATATTTTGATTTTCTAAATTAGAAATATGAGTATCATTTATCTGTAAAAATTAATTAAGTCCTCTAGAATCAACACCATTATGTGATAGAAGTAAAAATTGAGGACATCAAGAACAAATCTTTATAACTTGATGTGCATAAAAATACAAAATTATTTTTAAGCCATTATCTTTTTGATGATATAAATAATAAATATGTTTGTACATCCGAATGTTTTTATATAGCCTGTTTGGGATACAAACTTTATGTGCCTTGCCTTAAGGGATCTTGCCCAGGCACCTTTTAAAAGATTAATTATAATATATATATATATATATATGTATGTATATTGCAGCTGTCTTCAGACACACCAGAAGAGGGCATCAGATCTCATCACAGGCAGTTGTGAGCCACCATGTGGTTGCTGGGATATGAACTCCCATGCTCCATGAATGCGGGCCTAGCCTTTAATGGGCTTGGCCTTTAGTGGCTGAGCCATCTCTCCAGGCTCACAACTATAAAATATAAGGGTTTGGCTCCCAGCACCTATGGCTGTCTCTCTAGCCTTTGGATTAGCTTTCAAATATCTGAAGGACAGTCATTTAGAGAACATATCTTTTGAAATTTGAATTGTATTTGTATAAACAATGGTAAAAATTAAAAATTAGCAGTATTAAAAATGGAACAATTTTAAGCAACAGTAAACCATGATATATATTATTAAAAGCTTGCTTTTTAATATCTTTTTAAGTAAATCTTTTTTTTATTCGATATATTTTTTATTTACATTTCAAATGATTTCCCCTTTTCTAGTCCCCCACTCCCCGAAAGTCCCATAAGCCCCCTTCTCTTCCCCTGTCCTCCCACCCACCCCTTCCCACTTCCCCATTCTGGTTTTGCCCTATACTTCTTCACTGAGTCTTTCTAGAACAAGGGGCCACTCCTCCTTTCTTCTTGTACCTCATTTGATGTATGGATTATGTTTGGGGTATTCCAGTTTTCTAGGTTAATATCCACGTATTAGTGAGTGCATACCATTAGTCACCTTTTGAGTCTGGGTTACCTCACTTAGTATGATGTTTTCTAGCTCCATCCATTTGCCTAAGAATTTCATGAATTTATTGTTTCTAATGGCTGAATAGTACTCCATTGTGTAGATATACCACATTTTTTGCATCCACTCTTCTGTTGAGGGATACCTGGGTTCTTTCCAGCATCTGGCAATTATAAATAGGGCTGCTATGAACATAGTAGAGCACGTATCCTTATTACATGGTGGGGAATCCTCTGGGTATATGCCCAGGAGTGGTATAGCAGGATCTTCTGGAAGTGAGGTGCCCAGTTTTCGGAGGAACCACCAGACTGCTTTCCAGAGTGGTTGTACCAATTTGCAACCCCACCAGCAGTGGAGGAGTGTTCCTCTTTCTCCACATCCTCACCAACACCTGCTGTCTCCTGAATTTTTAATCTTAGCCATTCTGACTGGTGTAAGGTGAAATCTTAAAAATAGCTGCTATAGCACCCAAGTGATGAATCAGGGAAAACTTAAAGGAATAGACCTGTGATCTAATTAGATAAACTTTACTCCCATAGTTGATATAATCTTCATGAGATGTATGTATAGAAATATAAAGCAAATTGCAACAACTTATTTTTTGGATAACAATTATTAATTTTGCCTAAAAAGGCATGCCATGTAATAGATCAACCATTAATAATAATTAATTGGATTGCATTTGAAGCAAGGAGCAAACATTTTATTAGGCTCTTAAAACATTTCTTTAAAATATCTCTATAACATTTTAACAACACATTAATATCTTTATTGAAGGATGCAAAAAACTTTATTTTGAGAGCAAAAAAATGTGATTTTATATTAATGTTACTTTTGCCAAGGAATGGCCATGAACATATATCATAAACAGCTGATTATAACAGTGTTTATCTGTAAAATTATCTATCCTTTGCCAGTTGATTTATATCAGCCTTGAAAACAGGTTTAAGTCCTTCTGTGGCAAGCTTAAAGAGATATCTTACTATATTAACTTATTTTAATAACCTTTGAAAATTATTTATTTAAAAAAATTTTAAAAACCCATAAGCAAAGGCCTGTTTCTTTATAAACAAAACATTTTTATAAACAAATATTTTACTAAACAAAAGAAATTTCTATAAATAAAATATATTTAAAAAATCTAAGATCTCAGCTTCCTGTACTGAAGCAGAGACAAAACACTCCTTCTCACATAAGGCAAGGCTATATTTGAATTGTATTATTAGAAAATAGATTCTAGAAAAGGCATTCTTTAAAAGCACATATATGACAATAAGGCATGTACATTCGTCTTAAAATAAGCCTTCAACATTCTCCCACACTTTTCTCACCATTATCTCCATCTGTAATAATAAAACATATCTTCTGATTGTAGCTATTTCTGTTATCTCAAATCTGAATCTAATTTACTTGCTACTCAAACTTACTTTTCCTCTAATATAGGATTTGTTTTTCATGTAATATAATCCAAAGTTTTGATTTAAATGATACAAACCTTTTTATTTTCTTTAACGACATGACATTTAAAATTGAGAAGACAAATTCAAAATAGTCTGTCAGTGTTTTACAATAAAACATCAAACAAACTAATTTTTATAATCCAACAATTTTTATTTAGCTGTGTTTTGGATTACATGAATACATTGGGGAAACAGCAATACATATTCTTCCTATACAAATGAATATATTATTATTATTATTATTATTATTTCTTTACATCCTGATTTTTCCCCTCTCCTTGTTTCCGCCACAGTCCTTCCCCCATAATCCTTCCCTTCTTCTCTTCGAGAGTGGAGGTCTCCCCCTTGATTATCCCCTACCTTTGAACATCAAGTCTCTGCTGGGCTAGGTACTTCTTCTTCCACTGAGGCCAGACAATACAACTGAAGTAATTAGACTAACAATTTCTGCAGACAGGCAGCAACTTTAGGGACAATCCTTGCTCTAGTTATTTGGCATCTGCATGAAGACTAAGATATAAATCAGCTACATTATGTAGGGAGAGGCCTATATGCAGTCCATGTATGTTCTTTCGTTGGTGCTTCAGTCTCTGAGATTCCCCAAGTGTCCAGGTTAGTTAACTCTTTTGCTTTTCCTGTGTAGTTCCTATCTCCTTCAGGGCCCTCAATCCTTCCCCCAACTCTTCCATTACAGTCCCCAAGCTACATCCACTAGCTGTGTACATTTATCTGAGTCAGCTGCTGGGTAGAGCCTCTCAGAAGACAGTCATGCTAGGCTTCTGTCTACAAACAAAACAGTATCATTAATAGCCTCAGGATTTGGTGCTTCCCAAGGAGATGGGTCTGTAGTTAGACTGGTTTTTGCTTCACCATTCCCTGAGACTCTGCTCCATTCCCTGTTCCTGCATTTCTTATAAACGGGATACATTTGGGGTTGAAAGTTTTATCGGTGAGTTCGTGTTCCTATTGTTCTACTGTAATAACTGCCTAGCTAGAGGATGTGACCTCTTAAAAATATTTTTTATAACAATTATGAAATACTTATTCTCAAGTATTTCACAGAACGGTTGTGATAGTCTAAGACATCACTCTATCAAGATACATAACACAAGGTTCTTTCCCTGACACTGGAATTAAAATTTTAAAAATTTAATTTAGAAAGCACAAAAACATCAGGTAGGTTTTATGAAAGCGTGTTTCATTGTGCAGTCAGCTATTGCTTCGCCTCTGAGAGGAAACTTAAGTTTAATTTGCTGTATCACAGAACATGCTAATTCTACATACATGCTGGTAGTTCACTCAATTTCCTTGTGATATATGCCACTCAGCAGGCAATTTCTCAACTCTTACTTCTTTCCCCAATAGCCTTATTGCTCTGTCTCTGCTTACCATGCAAGTTGAACTGATACCAAAATCCTCTGATGCAATGAGGACTCTATAGCAGCAGCCTGTGCTCTGAAACTTGAACACTGTGGCTGTTAGAATACAGCCTTTAAAGGATTTTAAAGAAAACTGATAAAATTGATTCTAAAGCTATTAGTAGGTAGCATTTAGAAGTGGAAGTCATCATTCTAATCTATAAACCTAGACTTGACTGCCCATGGCAGATGTGGGATGTGTCCTTGTTAGTTTTCATGAAAATGGTTTATGGGGTCAATCAGTTATCCAAGTAGGTAATTATATTTATTGAACATTAAAAAGTACTTGGTATAGATTTTCTCTGATTTTTAAAAACTTTAATAATCATAAACAAGGCAATATTAAAGTCTGATATAAAAATAAAAAAAAAACTGAACTTTGGGGACTTACTCATTTGGTTTAACCTGACCATTTTTACTCTTTTAGAATATTTTAAAGACCTTGTTATAGTTATTTGGCATTCTGAAGTTGGAGGAGTACAACTGAAATACATTTAATTGTACTAATCAATTGTCAAATCACATTAAGAAATCAAGTCTAAAATATTAGTATAAAAAAATCTTTCCTTTTGAGTCACCAATTAGTCAACCTCAAATCTGTTCTTTTAAGAAAGTTGGGCTGAATTTTAGCCTAGTTGTTCTAAAACCCTAAGCACACTCACTGAAAATAACTCTCAATCATCAGAATAGTCAAAGGCATAGAACATTATTTATGTACTTAATAATTAATCTCATTTAGCAAAAGAAAAGCAAATCAAAATGCAACCAAGACAAAGATAAAGTGTAGACTCAGGTGTAGACATTTATATTACATCCCTACCAGGATGTCTTTCTCAGGCACTGCATCATCTCAGAAATCAACCACAGTTCAGGTCATGTTCCTGCTTTGCTCTCACCTTGTTTACTGGTGTGTGTGTGTGTGTGTGTGTGTGTGTGTGTGTGTGTGTAGTGGTGTCTTTAGTAGTCTTTCTTATTTATTATAATACTTTATACTGTATCAAGTATCTATGTTTAGATATTATCAGAGAATATTAAATGAAAAATACCAGAAGTAATATTTTCTAAATTTGAAATCCTTTCTGAATACAACATATTCATTCTGCATCAGCTGAAGAAATCTTTTACTGTTCTCTACTCTCCTAGAGTTGTGAGTCACTCCTTTTTCTGTTATAGTTCTGGTGCACATATATTACCTGTCACTAATTAGCATTCTTGGTTATCAACTTGACTCTTGAAGTATCACAATGCTTGTGTGTAAATATCCTTGTACTTTGTAGGCTAATGTTTATTGGTGACTAAAGCACTCACCTGACTTAAAGTCTATATATCCATGGAAGTAATTAATCATCTCATACCATGAAAAGACAAGCAAAGTGCAGTAAAATAAGTAGGAAAAGAGAAAAAACTCGTCTTTTTTAGTAATGTTATAAGTTTTCTATTTTATTATTAATTGCTGACTTTTTCCGTGACAATTTTTGTAAAATAAAATGTATGTAATGAAAATATAAAACATACGGCTGAAGAGAGAGTTCAGTGATTAAGAATACTTCTTGCTCTTCCATTGGACCAGTGTTTGGTTCCCAGTGTCATGTCCAGTGGCTTATAATTGCTGTCAGCTCCTCTCCAGGTGATTCAGTGGCTTTTTCTGACCTTTGTGGTATTTGTACACATTTAATACATATTCATACAAGCATATGCACAAAAAAGAATGAAAAACCTTTTTGAAAAGAAAAAAATCATACATGCATGTTCTTTACTGTCTTTAGCTTCATATATCCAGTGGAATGTTGGTGCCCATTCCTAGTGGACAAGAAGACAGATCCACCCATCCATCTCTACGTCTCTTTATAATCAGCTCTAAAACTAATCTAAATACATATATCATTGTGTTAGAAATTATTAAATAATATAGAGTTGTTAACCAGATAATTGAAAGGTCAAAAAAGGAGGAAAAAGAGTTATGACAAGAAAAGGAAACGTCAGTTTCACTTGCCAGTTCCCAAAGCAGAGCTAGAGAGAACTCAACTGCCAAAGCATCGATAACATCCAATATAGTTTGGAAACTACAATCGATGAGTTAAAGTAACTCAAATTCCTGAATATAAGTGTTATTGTGGTGATGGAATGCGGAGCAAGCAAACCAACAGAGATATCAGATACCAATGGACTGGAGCAAGATAAAACAAACAAACAAAAACAAGAAAACAAAAGTGATCACTGAAAAAAAATGTCATGCCTTTAGGAACAGAAAAAATAATTTCCTGAATAGGCAACATTTGTAGTAAGTGAGGAGAGAAGTGTACTGTGTGGAGTATTTTAGAGAGGTTCACATTGCTAAGGCAGTACTCTGATAAGGAAAATGCCACACATTCAGTAACAGACTTTTGCATCTGTAGCAACAGAGACACAGATGAGGTTAGATAGGTGAGAAAGAAGCAGCCTCTGTAGGAATATTTAAGGACATGTTGATTATAAAAATAAGGCTGCAATAGAGGTGATGGGGTCAATTATGGAATGCCTATCAGTCAGTTTACATGGTGCATCTGAGTATTGAATAGCTCAGATGATACTGTTGAAAGGACCACTAGACAATGAAGATGGTGGGGTTATTTTTCTGTTACTTGTTTTTCTCATGTGTAATTACCATGGAGAGTCTACTTAAAGTGTTCAATGGATAAAAACTCTTTCATTAAATGCCATCTGTTTGGACGTACAGGTCACTTAATCTGTTTTAATTTTTTTCTAAGAATCCTTAATTAGAAATAGTATGGAAGTCTTATTAACTATTTTAGCTCCTTTGCTTAACAAAGACAAAAAGGAAAATCAATCTATCAATATTTTGGGATAAAACATTTATCACTACACTAAGCCCTGAGAGGCAGAGTTTATCTTGGGATAGTTAGAAGATGTTACTTCTGACCAAATAAGTACAATCAACATGAAACAATTTTTTCCTTCCATGGTAAAATGGTATTCCTATGAATGTTAAATTTATATTTATGGGAAAATTAACTTTAATTTTAGGCAGTAAAAGGGAACTTTTAATATAGTTGCATAGATGGTAAAAAAATTTTCCTTAAATGGAAAATTAAATAAATAAAGTTCACATAGCAAAAAAAAGAAACTTTAAAACTTATTTTTAGTTTTTAAAATTCATGTGTCATATAAAAGTATGTGTAAGAAAGAGACAGAGAGATGAGAGAGAGAGAGAGATGAGAGAGAGACAGAGAGATGAGAGAGAGAGAGAGAGAGAGAGAGAGAGAGAGAGAGAGAGAGAGAGCTCCATGTGCTAGAGTTGCAAGTAGTTATGAGTCACTAGATATGAGTGCTTGGAGGTCCTCAAGAAGAACATTAAACCCTCTTAACTACTAAGGTTCCAGTCCCTGAAGAGGTTTTGAAAATAAAAACAGAGATTTTTGTTGTGTTAAAATATAATTTAAAAAATATACTAGTTATTTAAATGTTGTAAAATATATCATTGCCAATAAGGAAATCAGGTTTGTGAGCATACACAGGCTGGACAGAGGTCTGGGCTTAGATGTAGTAAACTCTAGTTCATTCTATAGGGTGTTCCCCGAACAACTGGAGAGAGGGTTAGGGGGCTGGGGGGACTGTCCCTAAAGCTGTAGCCTGACTTCCCCAACAATGCAGCTTTATCTGACCACAGTGGTCCTGAGGAGTCTTGCTGCACTAAGATGGTGGAATACCAGTGGCTTGGAGTTGGGAGGAGTCCCTCTCACAGAAGGGCAGAAAGGATAGGGGGGACTCTGTGAGGGAAGACCAGAAATGGGGTAAGTACTTGGGATATAAATAAATAATTTTAGAAAAGGATAGCAAGTTTGATTGATTTCATTTCCATTTTTAGTTCTATGTCCTAATAAATACCATTCCTTACAGAATGTATTTTTCTATATTAAATATTTGTACAGAGAAGGTCTGTGACTGGACAGGGAAAGAGGGCAGAACTAAGAGATGTAGAGAGAGGGAACATCCCAGAATGGAGGAGAAGAACCATGCCAGCAGGCATGAACCTGAGTGGCAATTTCCAGCAACAAATAGCTATGATTTCACAAGGCCACACACCTATGGCCACTTGATCCTCGACAAAGAGGCTGAAAACATCCAATGGAAAAAAGATAGCCTTTTCAACAAATGGTGCTGGTTCAACTGGAGGTCAGCATGCAGAAGAATGCGAATTGATCCATCCTTGTCTCCTTGTACTAAGCTCAAATCCAAATGGATCAAGGACCTCCACATAAAGCCAGACACTCTGAAGCTAATAGAAAAGAAATTGGGGAAGACCCTTGAGGACATCGGTACAGGGAGAAAGTTTCTGAACAGAACACCAATAGCGTATGCTCTAAGAGCAAGAATTGACAAATGGGAGCTCATAAAATTACAAAGTTTCTGTAAGGCAAAGGACACCATCAAGAGGACAAATCGGCAACCAACAAATTGGGAAAAGATCTTCACCAATCCTACATCAGATAGAGAGCTAATATCCAATATATATAAAGAACTCAAGAAGTTAGACTCCAGAAAACCGAACAACCCTATTAAAAATGGGGTACAGAGTTAAACAAAGAATTCTCACCTGAAGAACTTTGGATGGCGGAGAAGCATCTTAAAAAATGCTCAACTTCATTAGTCATTAGGGAAATGCAAATCAAAACAACCCTGAGATTTCCTCTTACACCAGTCAGAATGGCTAAGATTAAAAATTCAGGAGACAGCAGGTGTTGGAGAGGGTGTGGAGAAAGAGGAACACTCCTCCACTGCTGGTGGGGTTGCAAATTGGTACAACCACTCTGGAAATCAGTCTGGCGGTTCCTCAGAAAACTGGGCACCTCACTTCCAGAAGATCCTGCTATACCACTCCTGGGCATATACCCAGAGGATTCCCCACCATGTAATAAGGATACATGCTCTACTATGTTCATAGCAGCCCTGTTTATAATTGCCAGATGCTGGAAAGAACCCAGGTATCCCTCAACAGAAGAGTGGATGCAAAAAATGTGGTATATCTACACAATAGAGTACTATTCAGCCATTAGAAACAATGAATTCATGAAATTCTTAGGCAAATGGATGGAGCTAGAGAACATCATACTAAGTGAGGTAACCCAGACTCAAAAGGTGAATCATGGTATGCACTCACTAATAAGTGGATATTAACCTAGAAAACTGGAATACCCAAAACATAATCCACACATCAAATGAGGTACAAGAAGAAAGGAGGAGTGGCCCCTGGTTCTGGAAAGACTCAGTGAAGCAGTATTCGGCAAAACCAGAACGGGGAAGTGGGAAGGGGTGGGCAGGAGGACAGGGGAAGAGAAGGGGGCTTATGGGACTTTCAGGGAGTGGGGGGCTAGAAAAGGGGAAATCATTTGAAATGTAAATAAATTATATCGAATAAAAAAAATTTAAAAAAATATTGAGAAAATCTTTTGTCATTATCAGTTGGCTCTGACATTATGGTATTGGCATCTTGTACATTGTAATTTTATTGATACATAAATCTGATTGGTCAAAAAATAAAATAAATAAATATCTGTTCCATATGGAACAGAATGGTTAATATACAAATATTTTATGAATACAGACAAGCACACAATGTTACTAATTTATTAATCTCACTTTCATTTGAATAGACTAAAGATGAAAGAAGCAAAGCAAGGTAGCAAGAAACTAGTTGCTAAAGACAGAACACACACTCACTGGTTTTCTCTTTTTCTGTTCTAGAACACAAAATATAAAATTCTGTCTTGTTCACTTGGAAACCAGGGTTTGATGACTTTGTTTCTTATAGCTTAAAGCTTAGTTGTTATTTATAGTTCAAAATCCTGGCACTTAGAAAGTCAATAAAACCTCTTTAGCGCTCCCAGGGAATAAACCATCTTCCACAGAGTACACATGGAGGGACCCACGGTTCCAGACATATAAGCAGCAGAGGATGGCCTTCTTAGACATCAAAAGGAGGAGAGGCCTTTGGTCCTGGAAAGGCTGGATGCTGCTGTATAGGGGAATACCAGGGCAAGAAAGGGGGAGCAGGTTGATTAGGGAACATGGGGTATGGGTTAAGATATTTTAGGGGGGAAGGAGCCAGGAAAGGGGACAACATTTGAAATGTAAATAAAGAATATATCTAATAAAAAAGTAAAATTCAAATTCTATGTTAAAAAAGTTGAAAGTCAAGAAAGGTCTTGATTACACCAGAACTGTCATGTCGCGGGGATTTAGACGTCTATTTGAGAGGAAGGCAACGCTCCTTCCCTCTAGCCACTCCACCGGACTTCTGCAGAAATGCTCTCCATGTCAATCAAACTGAGTTCTAGTGGGATGAAGTTTTAGCCTAACTTACCCAACTGAAATATTGTGGAAGCCACAAATGATAAGTGAGAATCATTTGGAATTTTCTGGTGGTGATTATAAAAAACATAGAAATAGCTAAATTTAATTTTAACAACTAATTTTATTTATATAAAACATTCTTCAATATAAAATTCTACCTCTAGTTTATATAACAGTATACAATAGGATATTTGCAACTAGGTGGCATGCAATCTTCTAAATAAGAGTGTGTTAAACACAGGAAGGGAAACTTTAATTCTTTCATTATCTATGGATAGTATCTTCAGTTATTTTCACTACAATGATTACACATGCTGAGGTATCTTAATTTGTAATCAAAACTTTTCATTTTGTGACTGGAGGACTTTACCTTCACTTGCATATTTAATATAATTCAGAGGCTAGGTAGTAGAGGATCAAAAGATTCAAGGCTATTATACCCGTCATCTCTCTGCAAAAGTCCCTTACACTTTCCTATTTGATTCACTGTATATTTATAAATATAGCTGTTGCTATACATTTAATGTTGCCTAATAAAACAAGTACTTATGGCTTTATATTCAGAGTCATGCTAATGTAACATGTACTTTAACTTGGAAAGTGGAAAGAACTTCCAAATGGCACAAAGCTTTAAAACAGCACATTCCCAAATGAAAATAAACCCCAATTCTAGCTCTAGCCCTAGATTTAAAATATTATGTTTTTGCACATACTCCATGCTGCTCTCCATCTGCATGTTGTAGAGGCAGTGATGACAAACACTGACCTCCGGACATTTCCTTTTCTTAATGAAGAGCATGTGTGACCACCTCTGTTTGTGGCCACACATGATTATTAAAGATAAAGGCAAACACTACTTCCAGCAACGCTTCTTATTTTTTATGTATATGATCATGGAGAGTTCCTGAAGGTATAAATACCTCCAACAAAGTAACACTTGGACCTTAAAGTCTTTCAAAACCATTTGTACATCCCATTTCCCAATGTTCCCACGAAGCAACTGGTTCACAGCTCCTGCATCTAGTAAGCATTAAATCTTTTTCATTTAGTATAACTCCATTTACCAATTAAAAACAACTATAACCCAGGAGTCAAAGAGGAATAACTTATATTATTAATTATTTGAACAGAATTTTACAAAACTTCCCATCATATATAAATAAATAAAATTTTTTCCGTGGAGGGTTAAGTCCTAATTCACTCCAGCTTTTAACTATTACCAAGCTTGCTTGCCTCTCTCTCTCTCTCTCTCTCTCTCTCTCTCTCTCTCTCTCTCTCTTCCCCATCCTTCCTTCTTTCCTTAAGTCTCTAACCTTCCCTATATCTAAATTTAGTGTCATGTTTTCTGTCCAATGTCTTTATTGTGTTCAACTTTTTATTTCTTTTGGTCTTTCTCTTAAGGTGTTATCTGCATAAATTTACTGTCATTTTTAAATAAGAGAGAGAGTATGTGTGTGTGTGTGTGTGTGTATGTGTGTGTGTGTGTGTGATGTTTTCTCCCATGTATATTTTGCACATGTGGAGACTAGTACAGCTTCTGAGCTTTCCATATTATAACCTTAAGTGAAGAAAGGGTTTCTTGAGTTTCGTGAAGGTATTGTTTTTAATAGATGAGAAGTACTCCATTGTGTAAATGTACCACATTTTCTGTATCCATTCCTCTGTTGAGGGACATCTGGGTTGTTACCAGCCTCTGGATATTATAAATAAGGCTGCTATGAACATAGTGGAGCATGTGTCCTTGTTATATGTTGGAGCATCTTTTGGGTATATAAGGAGTGGTATAGCTGGGTTCTCAGATAGTACCATGTTCAATTATCTGAGGAAATGCCAGACTGATTTCCAGAATGGTTGTACCAGCTTGCAATTCCACCAAAAATTAAGGAGTGTTCCTCTTTAACATCAGCATCTGGGGCCACCTGAGCTATTTTTTCTTTATTAGATATATTCTTTATTTACATTTCAAATGTTGTACCCTTTCCTGTTTCCCCCCCCAAAATTCCCTAACCCACTCCCCTCTCCGTGCTCACCAATCCACCCACTCCCACTTCCCTGTCCCAGCATTCCCCTATACTGGGGCACCTAGCCTTCTCCGGACCAAGGGCCTCTCCTCTGTTTGATGTCCAACAAGGCCATACTCTGCTGTATATGCTTCTGGAGCCATGAGTCCCTCCATGTGTACTCTTTGGTTGGTGGTTTAGTCTCTAGGAACTCTAGGGCTACTGGGTGGTTCATATTGTTGTTTCTCCTATGGCACTGCAAAACCCTTCCGCTCCTTGGGTCCTTTCTCTAGCTCTTCCATTGGGAAGCCACCTGAATTCTTGATCTTAGCAAAGGATAAAAGCTTGGAATACCCATGATACAATACAACTCACAGACCATATGAAGCTCAAAAGAAGGAAGACCAATGTGTAGATGTTTTAGTCCTACTTAGAAGGAGGAACAAAATAATCACAGGAGGTTGACGGTGGGTGGGAAACGGGGTAGCCACAGAATGTCCCAGAGGCCAGGAAAGCAAGAGCTTCCAAGGCCAATGTGGATGACATTAGCTTAAATACCCAACAAAGGGGAGAGAGACTGTAGAGACCATATCCACAGGTTAGGCACCTACTTTTGTTGAGGTATGGGGCCACCCACCCATCTCAAAAATGTTAACCCAGAATTTGGTTCTTGTCTACAGAAAATGCAGGGACAAAGAGTGTAGCAGTGGCTGAAGGAAAGGCCACCCAGAGACTGCCCCATCTAGGGATTCATCCCATCTGCAGACACCAATGCCAAGACGTACTTTCTGACAGGAGCCTGGTAAGAGGCTCTGCCAGAGCCTTTCCAATAGAAATGTGGATGCTCACGGCTGAGGACCACAATGGAGAAGTTTGGGGAAGGACCGAAGGAGCTGAAGGGGCCTACAACCTCAAAGGAAAAATAACAATAATAACCAACCAACCAAACCGCCCAGAGCTTCTAAGAGCTAAACCACTAAGCAAAAGTACACGTGGAGGAACCCATGGCTCCAGCTCCTTATGTTGCTCAGGATAGCCTTATCTGACATCAGTGGGAGGGGAAGCCCTGTGTCCTGTGGAGACTCCATGCCCCCATGTAGGGTAATGCTAGAATGGAGTGGCAGGAGTGGGTGGGAGGGTGGAGGAGCTCACTCACAGAAGCAGGAGATTTCGGGGATGGCATAGAGGGTTTGCAGAAGGGAAACCAGGAAGGGGGAATGACATTTAAGATGTAAATAAATAAAATAACCAATAAAAGAAGCAATTTTAAAAAAGGAAAGGGTTTCTCACTGAGCTGGAAGCCAGTGACGCTTGCTTCACTGGAAGCAGTGGTTGCTTGTGTGTTTGTCTAAGTAGGCTGGCTAGACAGTGAGCTCTAGGGGTCACTTATCTCCAATCACATTTCAGGATTAGAGACATCTGTAACAACACCCGGCTTTTTACATGGATGCTGGTGATTATGACTCTGTTTCCCATGTTTGCAGTGTAATGGCTGTTATACCCTAAGCCATCCTTCAGATCTTAAAATTGGCTTTCATTCTTCCATTTTCTCCTTTTCTTTCAGATGAAAAGACCTGTATTTTAATCACTAGTATTATATACAATGCTTGCATATGCTTCCAATTTCCCATCTAACATATTCCAAAGCTCACCAAGATTAGAAGCCATGAACAATAGAGGCTTCAATATATGTAATTCCTGGTAATATGAGGGTTAATTTTCAATAATCCAGATAGTAAGGAGCAATATGTATTGAATGTCTATTATAACAAAACTTTTACTGTATCATATTTCAAAACACTGTGAGTGGAATTTCAGAATCCTTATCTTACAAATTGGAAGTGTGTTTATAGATCTAAATATTCAATGTTTTCTATTCTACTATAACATAATAATATCTCAGGAGGATATAGTCAGAGACAAGCAGAAGGCAACTCATCAAACCAGTCAGTGGTGAAAATGTCAAGTGTATATATATATATATATATATATATATATATATATATATATATATATATATATATATAACTATTAATTGAGCTCTAATGACTTCTTGTTATTTTACTTCTGCATCTAAGTCTTTAAAATCTTTGTTTTTGGCTCACTACAGTTGCCATGTACACCCCCAGATTTGAGATGACTTCAATCATTCAAGATGACACCTGCATTAATTCTTCCACCTAGAGCAGTCCTGTCAACAGTCAACATATGCTTCTGGCTCACCTACCAGATTACTTGTTCTTGCCTTAGAAATACAGATTCTTGACAGCAGGCCTCAGCTAAACGTATACTTAGAAAATAGATAGGATGTCAAAAATGTATTCCGTTAAAAATTACTATGTTCTCCTGGGGCCCAATTACAGAATATTTTAATGCTTACAAATTTCTTCAGTGGCACAGTGTTTGTTTCCAAGGAAACAAATATATTTATACTGGCCTGCATGCATTCTTAATCACTAAATTCCATAATCTCTCTATGAAGAGACAATCTTTACAAACTGATTGTGCTTATAGGAATTACCAGCTACAGTATTCCTGAAGGTAGAGTTCTAGAAGTGCAATCACTGAAAGATTATTTCAATCTAAAGTAAACTCTAAGATACAGGTTTGTGAAGCAACCTTAATTTAAAATAATATATTCCTTAATGAGGTCAACTGTATATATAAATATAAAGTGAATTTGAGACAGGCACCCATTTGCTGCTGTTGTTATTCTGCATTTTTTTCTTTTTTTTATACTTAAAATATAGATTACTTATTATTCCACTGAAGGAAAAGAACTTTGGTTTTGGACATCTTTCTTTCTTAACTGAATCTAAACTGAAATCTAATTGAAGCCCCGAGAAAGGACAATGCAGCTTTAAAGTAGCATTTTAGCATTCAAACCATTCATCATCTTCAGCGCGAATATAATTTTTATCTAAATGATTTCCGAAGAAAATGGATTCATTTGACTGTAGTGCTTCTAAGACCAGTGGGAAGCTCATCATCTTAATACTGAATCTGTAAATCCTTCCCACTAAAGATGATTAACAGCTTGGTCAAGTGTTTATTTTACTTTAAGAAGAATATGTAATTTCCTGGAATAACACATATAGATTTCAGTCCATTTCCCCATTCACAACTCACATTTATGCCATGTACTCAGAAGATGTAGGTTACTTCTATATTAGACTTTTTTCTGCACAGTAAGAAGATTCTGTGCCTAACAAGTTTTTGTAGTTTAATGAGCACTTATCAGTCTGCTCCATGACTCATTTATACCGGATACAAAAACCCATCCCCAGCCATGATGATACGATGCAATAACCGTCGATTACTTCCAGACGGCACATTTTCTCACCGCATGTATGAGCTAAAATACTACTTGGATAAACATTTCTATTAATGCAGTGATGGTCTGGTCACTTTGAATCGTGTGTTTAAAGCCTTGTTCACATCTCCTTGAGATAGCTCCAACCATTAGACAAGCTGATTAGGTAATGAATAGCTTGTCCATTTACACGTTTAGTTGACATTTGTACTCACTAATCAACCTGTAAGCTACAAGAAAAGAGAGAACCCACACAACTTAATGTCATAATCTAATGTAGATCGCCTACTTATGGCATACAAATATTTAAAGGTCCGCAATATTTATTGTTTGAGAAGGTCATAGAAAACTTCCTGTATTTATTGTTTCTTCCTAAATGCTGAAGCAAGCCACATTTATTTTTCATTTATAAAATTAATTGAAGATCCAACAGAAATGATGCCTTTAGCTATAATACAGTAAATTTGGTGTATTAGTGTTACTATTTTTCATAAAACTATGAATAAATTGCAAACAAAAGGAATCTTCCAATAAATAATAGACCTGCAGAATATATATGTGCATTCTGGAGGGAAAAGAAAAATATAAGAAAATGCAAATAGGTTTTGGAGTTTGCTTATGAAACAACTTTTCAAGAACAGCTTAGGGTTCTACATTGTAGCACAATATTTTCATCAGGCTTTTATGAAATTATAATTCAGGTTCAAGAACATGCTACTAAAATATTTTCTGAAACAATAGTCAGCAATGATTGCTTAAATTTGAAATAAGGAATTATAAAAATGGAAAGATTTCTTTCAGTATGATTCTTTATTGTGTATATCACAAATTTGCCACATATATAAACAGTACAATTCAAAATTTATAAACTCTAATTATTGACACTTTTCTTCACATCTCAAAATTTAGGCCAAATAAGAAAATTTTAAAAAATTCAGATTAAATTTTGTTCCTTGTAACAAATTATATAAATGGACACCAAAACAGTCATCATTTAGTTTAGTTACTTTCTATCTAAATGATCCTATTTAAAGAAAGTACTTGGTAAAACTTTTTGTTTGTGTCTAACATTACTCAGTTTCAAAGTCTAAAATCCGTTACAGAAATCTCAGTGTAGGATTGTCATAGGTCTTAGAAATGGCAAACGTTTTTCAAATGTCATTTAATTAGTAACAAATAATGACATAACCTTATACTTTATGTATAAATAATATAAATATTAATTTCTCAATAATTCAAGGAGCATTTATCTATTCCGCTATTCAAAGCATAACGAGTATTTTCATAATCAGATGTCTTACTTCTTTTTCATATCTTGGCCAATGACTAAAATAAAAATTGCAAATTAGAAAATCCTTGGAGAATAGAGTTCTCAGTAAAGGAAATGTTTCAAGGTAAGTTTACTTTAATCTCATTCGTTTTAATTTGCCTTTGTAATAAGCCTTGCATGCAAATACTGGCTTGAAGAGTTACCTTCCTGTATAAATGCCCACAGGGTCACAAACAAACATCAGTAACTCCAGTTCTAGATGACCTAACGTAAAATTAAAATTAAAGAAGCCATCCACCAAAACTCAGAACCTGTAACATTCTCTTTAAATTATTAGGTTGTGCTAACAAAGGCATACCCTCATAGCTGATGGAGATAATTTTTTTAAAAAATGGATTCAAATTTAAATATCAACTTAAGTAAACATTTGAAGTGGGGTAGATACATTCCCATTGATAAAGTATTTCAATTTAAGTTAAAACGATTGATGCTAGCCAGGCAGTGGTGGCGCATGCCTGTAATCCCAGCACTCTGGGAGGCAGAGGCAGGTGGATTTCTGAGTTCAAGGCCACCCTGGTCTACAGAGTGAGTTCCAGGACAGCCAGGGCTATATACAGAGAAACCCTGTCTCGACAAAACCAATTCAAAAAAAAGAAAGATTGATGCTGTGTTTCAATATATGATATTGCATATAGGTTTCAAAAAGTTTATTTTTAATTCATGTGATGTTTTAGGAAATCATTCACATACAGAAGAACATGGTAGAAACACCTCACTTATTAAAGCAACACTAGATGAGTTACTTTAGTCCCTAACAATCCTGAAGGCATTAAGCAACTGGGGATTTAAGAGACTGATTTTTCTTAGTGCCATGTAACCTTGAACTGACTGCACATCACTACTAATTGTTCTTGGTGTGAAAAGAGCCTCTTATTATTTAAAAATGTTGGTCTCTGGGATAATGTCTGCAGCTGGAGAGCTTCATTTAAATTCATGTGCTTCAAGGCTCATCTTCCATTGAGGCTATTCCTGCTGTCCTTTAGCCCTGGGAAACCTTTCTTTGTGTCCAAAACTCAGTTATTGATCTTCAGGTCTGATAGGCAATCATGTCCATTTATATAAACTGAGACTCATTAACATGTGGCATTATGTTTGGTAGAGAAATACATACTTCACACTTCTGTCTGATTACTTCATCCCTTTCAGGTTTTTTGTTTTTTGTTTTTTGTTTTTTTTTTTTTTTTTTTTTGAGGTACTGCAGCAACAAGTGTTCATTACACTTACCTGGACTTGGGTAATATCAGAGTCTTCTGTGTGATAAAATCAGAGGCCTATACCTGTGACCAAGTTCTAGAAAACTTTCTTAGAAAGGAAAAAATTCATTTTGTATTACTCTACTATTTTATTCCAAGGAAAGAAGGAAGCAACCCAAACACTTACTATAAATGAAAAAAATCACACAAGTGAAATGTAATACATGAATAATGTTATACCATTTTAATTTAAGATTAGCAATACAAATCAATTGCATTTTCATATTTATAACCTTTCTTCTTTGCAGAATGGTCTGGAAAAAAAACCCAAAACAACACACACACACACACACAAACACACACACACACACAAACCACCTCAATGTGTAAGATTAATTCAACCAGTCTTTGGCACTTATTTTTATTTTTTTCAAATCATGAAATAATTTCAGTTTTATTTTTATAAATTACAATAAAATATAGTTTTGTATCTACTAGTTTTGTGTGTCAAACTGACACAAGCTAGACTTATCAGAGAGGAAGGAACCTCAGGTGATGAAATGTCTCCATGAGATCAAGCTTTAGAATGTGTTCCTAATTAGTGATCAATGGGGTATGATAGGTGGCTATTGTGGGTGGTGCCATGCCCAGGCTGATAGGCCTGAGTTCTGTAAGAAAGTAGGACAAGCAAGCTGTGAAAAACAGCAGGCGGAATTTTACATACTCAGAGATCTGCTTGACTTGTCTCCTGGAATTAAAGACATGTCTGTATTTCAGCCAGAACACATAGACCTAGAAGGTCTTTGGATGTGATTCTTTGAGAGAGCAGCCATGTTGCTAGATTAAAATTCCTCAACAATATCCAAACCCAATCTTCCCCTAAATTCCTGTGTCCCCTAACTCCCTCTCACATGCAGAACCTTTCTTTTTATATTATTATTGTTATGTATATGCATGTAATATTATGAGCTGTCACTATACATGTCTTATTTGGTGACACTATTGTTGAAATATCTTGAGTTCAGCTTCCATGTTATTTGATTTTGATGGCTTTTATCTGCTTGGCTGAGGGAGTGGTGCTATTTATTTGTTGGAGTAGGTGTGTCACTGTGAGTATGAGCTTTAATAACCTAGCCCTACCTGCCTGGACATCAGTCCTCCATTAACAGCCTTCAGATGAAGATATAGAACTCTCAGCTCCTCCTGCACCATACCTGCCTGGATGTTGCCATATTCCCACCTTGATGATAATAGACTGACCCTCTGAATCTGTAAGCCAGCCCCAATTAAATGTTGTCCTTTATAAGACTTGTTTTGGTCATGGTATCTGTTCACAGCATTAAAACCCTAGCTACAACAATAATAGAAGATAACAGCTCTTGGTAGATGTCCTGGCTCTTACAATCTTTCTACCCACTCCCTCAGCCACAAATTCTCCTGAGTTTTACATGGAAGCACTTATGTTTATGCATTTAGCCAGTTAGAGATTTCTATGAGAACTTCATTCTACAAAAATACAAAAAAGCTTTTTTCATGAGGTGTAACAGCTACATTAATATGTAGGTATCAGTTTAGATAAGTAATTATGTTGTGCCTATTCAAAAAGTGTTTGTAAACCCCCAAAAAGACCACCAAGGAACAGACCTCTGATAAAATCACACTAGGGTCTTTACGGACACTTGAGCTTGGTCTCACAGCCCCTTCTGACACAACAGTACTAGAAGTGTGGTTAAGGCCCCAGCTTTCAGTAGGATCAGGTTTTATAGGAAACAGCAAGCAAGTGAGGGGTTTCTAGCCTGGCATGTATCTGATTGGGGACCATTATAGAATTTTGTTGTCCTTTAACATAATTAGCTGGTGCTGGGAACCTAACCATAAATTTAACTTCTGCTTTCCTCCACATTTGTGGTTGTTAGGAAGTAAAGTGGTAAGGGCAGATTTGTTAGACAGAGTGACCTAGAAACTGGTATTGTTTGGAATTAACCTGGAAACTGGTGCTAGGTGGGAGCTTGTTAGTTAATTTGAGTTTAACTATAGGTTCGGTTCTCTAAGATAGAGTCTGAACTGAAGATCTAGTCTATCAGTTAGAATGCAGTTAGAAATTATTTTGGTTTAGGAAAATGGCAGTAGTAGACTCTCCTCTAAGACCTATGACCTCACTAGAAACAGGTCATTTGCTAGGTTTACATTAACAGGCATGAATTTACTCTTGCTTTCTTCCAGTCCAATCAGAGAGTGTTAGTTACTTACCAAGATATACATGTAACCATGATACCCTTGGGTATTCTTTGTAATGCTGTTCATTGCTGAAGTTCATAGTCTTGACAGCTAGGTAGGACTATTGCCCTCTTTACTCTCTCACCAGCTTTCAGATCAAAGTATTTAAAGTCTACCCATGGTCCAGCTTTATTCTTCCAATTCCTGGGTTGTGAATGTGACCTATCTTCACCACAAGAATATTACCTTCAAGTTCTTTAAGGCAACCAAAGGCAATGGCAATAACATATATTATTTGGGAATTCTCTTGGGCTCCCCTTGGCAAGAACTTGAAGGGATATTTTCTGTCTGATGTGAGTTTTTGTTAGATAGTTTGTATGGATAGTTTGTTAGGTAGTGGTTTTGAGAAAAGCACTATCACCTCAAGTGATAAAATTTAATTTAAACTATACACATATAATAAAAATATTGTATAAATATATATGACACAGAGGACATATGTAGCTACATTAATATAGTTATAAATATTTTTATTTTCCAAATGTTTATTTATGATATTTTGTATATATGAGGATTTGTGTGTGTATGCGTGTGTGTGTGTGTGTATGTGTGTGTGTGTGTTTGTGTGTACTGCATGTGTGCCTGAAGAGGCAAGAGGAGGGAATTGGATCCCGTAGAACTGTAGTTCTAGAATGTTTCAAACTGCCATGCGAGTGCTAAAGTGGATCCAGGTCTTCTGGAAGACCTGAAGATGCTGATGAGCCATCTCTCCTGCCCCATTTTATATAAGTTTTATGAGTAAACAAAATGCTATATTTCCCTACAGTTTCTTGAGACATCCTTTCTTGATATTTTTTCCTACTTCCTCTTTGTCCCTCTCTGTTAACCTCACTCCTATTTTCCAAGTCAATTTCCGATGCTCTGGCTTCACCCCTTTCCCCCTGTCCACATCACCTGTATCTTTTTATTCTCCTCCAGATTGTACTTACATCTAAATATTTGGGCCCACAATCCACAGATGAGATCATATGCTGTTTGTCTTTCTGGGCTTGGGTTACCTCTTCTAATGTACCATTTTTTTAGTCCATCCACTTACCTGTGATATAAATTATTTCGTTTTTCTTTACTTGTGTTATGAATATGCAATTTTCATCATCCATGCATCAGTTGAATTTAGGTAGTTACTGCTCTAGCACTTGTAAATAGAGTAGTAGTGACAAGGGTTCATGGAGTACAATCTCCAGTCCTTTTGTCATATGCCAAGGAGTGGCATGCTGAGTCATATGGTAGATCTCCTTTTATCTTTTTCAGAATTTTCTACACATATTTCCATAGCAACTGAAGCCGTTTTAGTCCCACCAAAAGTAAGTGGTTTCTAATTTCTCCACATTCTAACCAGCTTTTATTATCAAATTGCTGACATTAGCAATTATGGTGAAATCTCAGAGTAGTTTAAGTTAGCATTTATCTAATTGCCTAGAACCTTGAATGCATTTTCAGTCATTCCTTTGCCTTTTTATTTCATATGTTGTGAACTCTCTATTCATCCACACAAGACTTTTCAATTGAATCATTTGTTCTATTCACTCTTTGGTGTGTGTGTGTGTGTGTGTGTGTGTGTGTGTGTGTGTGTGTGTAGACTGTATATTGTGTGTATCGTTTCTCTATCAAAGAAATATATTAAAAAATGAAAAAAAATGTTTTTCCACTCTGTGGGCTTTCTAGGATAATTGTTCCTTTTGCCATGCAGAAGGTCTTTAATTTTATGAGGTACTATTTGTAATTGCTGGTCTTAGTTTTTAGAAACTGGAGTCCTAGTTGAAAGCCACATCTACACCTGTATTTGGATGATAGTGCCTATATTTTCTTCCGGCATACTAAGTGATTCAGGTTTCACATTGAGATCTCTGATCACTTTTGAGTCAGCTTCTGTGTAGGGTGATATATGAGTCAAATTTCATTCTTCCACATGTGACCATCACCTTTAAAGGCATCATTTGTTGATAACAGTATCATTTATCTAATTTATATTTGGCATCTTTGTCAAATATTAAGAATTATTGTAGTTATGTGTACTCATGTTTGGATCATCTTTGTTATTTCATTGATATACATTGCTGTTTTTATTCCAGCACCATGTTGTTATATTACCACAATATATCTTGTGGTAGATTTCTCCATTTTCCATTGGTACTTTGGACCAGATTTCTTTGGCTACCTTTGGTCTTTTATGGATCAATATGAATTTTAGAGTTTTTTATTCTTATGTGAAGAATATCTTAAAGATTTTTTTGTAATTGCATTGCATATAAAAATTAAAAGTCTTTAAGCGTATGATGAAAAACTTAAAATCCCTGTGAACATCCTAGTCTCCAAATTTTTGATTTTCATTTTGACCATTTTGTTCTATGCTGCCACTTACAATATTGTTTCTTTGATAACACAGATGCTAATATATAACTAATTTTTGATTTTTAGTACCTTTTGAAAATATAATTAATTTTCCTTCATTTTCCTCCCTCTGAAATATTCCATATATCCATTTTTGCTCTCTTTCAAATTCAGACCCTTTTCCCTCATAAATTTTTGTTACATATGGAAGACTATTTCTCCCATCTCAGCATTCGTAGTTGCCTGCAGTTCTTGGTGGAGGGAGGTTTAGGCTTCATATTCTTTCCCCTATCTACTTTTCTTCTCATAGTTATAAGAATTTTCCCCTTCTGGAGTTTCCATTTGATTTTTTTAAATTTTTTGAGACTAAAATATATTTATAGCACTTTTCCCATTCCTTTCTTTTTCCAAACCCCCTCACATACCCTTCCTCTCTTCTCTTTTAAATTCATGGCCTCTTTATTAGCTAACTGTTACTGAATGTGTGTGTGTGTGTGTGTGTGTGTGTGTGTGTGTGTGTGTGTGTGTGTATGCGTGTGCGTGTGCGTGTGCGTGTGTGTGTGTGTGTGTGTGTGTATACATTTGTATTCCTTAAAATATCCTTCTCAGTCCATACACTGTTACTTGCATGTGCATTCTCAGCACCATTTGGCATTGGAGAAACAACTGGTGTGCTCCTCCCTGCAGAAGTTCCCCTCTCCAGCTCTCAGCTTTCCTCCTTTTTCTATAGGTCTTTGTGTAGCATTGAGTTCTGCTGAGATTATCTCTGCCTACTTCATCACGTCCATTGGTGTTGTCCTTGTTCAGCTCTTGTTTGGACTTAGACTGCTGAGACTTTATAGTTGTAGCTTCTGATATTACAAGGAGACTTGTCAGAGCAAACTCCCTGATCCTCTAGATCTCGTAATCTTTCTGAAGGCTCTTCCCCAATGCGTCATGAACTTTAGGCATTAAAGAGTTTTGTTGATGGAGTTATAGGGACTGGCCACCACAATTCTACATTCTCATGGGTTGTACTTTAGTATATTTGTAGTCCCTGTTTAATTCTTGGGTTTTTTTTAATTTGCTTTTTTGTTTTTTGTATATGTATTTGGTTGGATATTTTATAAATTTCTTTTAATTTGGAGACCCATTTTCTCCTCTGAATAAAGTGGAACTCTAAGCAATAAAAAATTGTTTGATTCAGAGTTTCTCTGGTTGCTGGTTTTCAAGGCAATCATTATGCTTTGAAGAATCAAGTGGAAACAGCAAAAGGTAAGGCAGCAGAAGCATAGTTGTGAGTGTTTGAGATTCAGCCATATTTTAAATAAATAAAACATAGGTTCCTGTACATATTTTCTTCAGTTCCCAAAGATCTTGATTGATGAAATTTACATTTTTATGTAGAAGCAGATTATAGAAATCTTCTTGCATTTCAAAATGTCCTACAGAAAAAAAATATTTTAAATTAACTAAACATTACTGTCAAGGTTTACATAATTTAAAATATAGTGAAACTTTTCAATAAATTTTGAAAAAGTATTTAACATTATCTCACTCAATATTGTTCTCTGCAATTCTCTCTTTTATAATATTTGTTCTTTATTTAATTAGGATTTTTTATTTTAATATTTAATTTATTATTTTATGATTAAAATTTTCATGTGAATTTCATGAAATACGATCATATTAATGCCTCATTTTTCATTCCAATTCCCACTCCATTTCCCTCAACACATTCCCTTCTCGATGACTTTCTTTTTCACAACACAAAAAGTTCAATATTGCTTCCTATATCTGCATGGGTGTGGGGTAATTCCTTGAAGCAATTGGAATTCGATCAGTATTCATGGCCTCAATAAATGTATAATTCTTCCTCCCTGAGTCACTATCCACTGCCAAGTGCTCTGCAGTAATGTTTGGAGCCTGGAAACCTACATCATCTAGGCTAGAAGTTAGACTTGTTTGATCTTGTGCAGAAATCCCCAGCTGCTGTGATTTCATAAGTATGTGATTTCATGGTAGCCATGCCAGGTCCAGAAGACTACATTAGCAGCATGTTTTCCTGTCCTTTGACTTTATCCTTCTTCTTTCGCTTCCATGATATTCCCTGAGTCCTGGTGTGAGGCACATTACTGTAGATGTTCTGCTTGAGGTTTAACCCTCAGTCTCGTCTGGTCTACACTTTGACCATTTATGCAGCTCTCCATTTTATTTCTAATGTGAAGAAAATATGGACACAAGAGCCCACTTCTTTGACCAAGGTTGAGAACAGCACTAGTTCATGGGTATAAACATAAATCTTTAGCAAACATTTTGGCAGTATTAACATTCAGAAAATTATCAACAGCAGGTTCTACCCTAGATCTCATACCTTCCCAGCCATAGGCTTTTCAGTACGGCAAAGTAGACTGTGTGTGGGAAGCAAGCATAAAAGAATAGGAAATCTACAGATTGAGGGAAAAATATCTGTCAGCTCTTCATATGACAGAGGATTAATGTCCAGAATATACCATGAAATTTATATAAGAAAACTGATTTTATATAAAGTACTTATAAGCATCTAATAATGCATTTTGTCTTTTCCTTCCCCTTCCTTCCTTTTTTCTTTCCCCATCCCCCACTCTCTATTTCTCTCACATCCATACAATGCTGTATCTATAGAGCATACATTATATGTCCCAGCAGCAAACTGTATGAGTTTTAAAATTCACTCCATTTCAGTCTGCCTTACTGTCACATATGTTCATTCATCAAAGCATCCACCATTTGTTCTGTCTCATGGTAGAATCATTGGTCTGAACAGAGTAGCAAATGTCCTAGGACATACTGCCAGAGAAATCACATAACCTAATATAGAATCTCTCCTCACTGAACATCTACATATATTTCCTACCGTACTATATATTAAATCACAGTCTAGATGGCACTTGCATTGGAATTATATAATATGTTACTTATAATTATATTGGTTGTGGCCCAGGGAGCTACATATCCTCAATGGAGGAACATTGAACATTCCTCTCTTACACATAGGATCAGTATAAGGCGCCATACGATGCCATAATCAGCTCTTTTGAGGTGACAATGATAATTAATTAGTATGGATAAAAAATTTTAATAATATATTTAAAAGCAATACATAAAACAAAAGGGGTAAAACTAAACATTCTAAATAATAATTTCTCTGGATCTAGACATATTACTTCAGAGGAAAATTAGGGTGCCTTTTAATGAACACGGGCACTAAAACCTGCTTGCTATTTCACAAACCATGCAGGTTTTTGAATAACATAAAGTGCTAGTGTTAGCTTAAATACTACTTACTACTCCATTTGTTGCAGTGTCTGTTAGACTGCAAAGATAACTCCTATGTGTGGTCTTAGGTGATCCTATGTCTTTTACTGTGCGTTTTCTAATAACTTAGTCAAGCTTTTAAATATGGTACCTTGATCGTGCAAAAATATTTTAGGAGAAATTAGTTAGAACATGACAACACAAATAAAAATTTGGTATATTGTGAGTTTCATATGTGTTTCAGATGTCGATATGTGACTATTGTAGATATTTACATATTTTTCTCTCTTCCATGGAAACTTACAAATGTATGTATATTTATATATGGGTGTGTTTCTGTGGTTGTGCTCTATAGTTTTAATTTTGATATATTTTTAAAATTTTTAACTTTTTATATCTAAAATTTTAAAGAAAATATATTATAGTCATCATTTACATATATAAGCTGCCATGAAGAATTGTGTACTCTTAACTGATCAATCAAAATAAATTGTTTAGATTTCAAAATAAAATGTTGCTATAATTATAAAACAATAGGAAATTCTTCCCTTTTCCTAAGAAAAACTAGCATCTAAAAATTAAATATGACCTGGTAAAATCATATTAGAATGTCTTACTTAAAATGTCTTTTGCTTTTTTGAGATATTATTACCTTAAATTCTAAAATAGTCAAAATATTATAAAATTGGTATTGCAACTGAAAGTGCTATTAAGCATATTTATTTATTAATTCTTTCTGTTGTATTTAAGATGTGGAATTAGTAAATCACTTCTTTAAAAATCACTACCAAGATTTTGTTTCTTTTTCAAAGTGTGTTTTGTGTATAGCTAAACAATTCTGATACTCTTCAGTGTACTGGTTTAGTATTTACAAGTTTTACCACCTAAAATTTTATATTGAAAATCTATGAATATATGCAAAAGTCAACTACAGCTGCAGAAGTATGTGTGTCTGATGTTTATGTGCATGGATCTAAGGGTTATGTCACTTTGCAATGAATGTAGTTAGTGCTTCGAAGGCAATAAGCACAGGTTAATAAACACAGGAGCAAGAATTACATCCTAAGAGAAGCCCAAGTGCTGAACTTGGTTCATAGGAGCCATGGCTGACACAGCAAGATGAAATTAAAGAGGGAAAAACTTTTAAGGAACCACACTTCACAATGCTGGTCACTGTGGATGGCCATGATTATCTCCAGACAAGATGACTGTGTGAAAAAGGCTTATATACACTTAAATTAAACACAGCAGGGTTGTAGTAATCTCTGTTTGCATTTTACTTTCTGTTAAGAAGGAAATTGCTTGGACTTGGAACATTTCATTTAATGGCATTTTTAGTTACCTTTTGTACGTCTAATGCCAGAGTCGGAATTCACTCCAAATTACCCAGTAAGACATAGAAAACTTTGGTCGTTTATTTATTTATTTTTTTAATTGCAGTTGCTTCCTTACCAATTTTACTAAATTAAATGTGTTTTAAAGCATCTCAGTTCTTGAAACTTAATTACCCAAATCTCTGGGTGAAGGATAACAAACAATGCAAACCCCATTTATGTAATTTATTTTGCAGAAGAATATAATGGAATGCAGTTGTGCTAATGACATACACGTTTCTGTATTTTTCTCCCTTTTCGACAACAACTTAGCAAAGCCCTGTCATTTTGAAACAAAAGCTTTAAGGGCATTTTGAGACTTGAATTTGCCCATTCTCTACTTTCAAAGAGGTAAAGTGCATAATTGGGTACGCCTTTTGCAATCTCGAAAGATGTTGATTCCTTGAGTTTATCCTCCTATCAGTGAGTATTATTGACAGTTACACATATTAAGCTGTGAATAAAGATCATGGCTTCTAATTGTAATGTGTAAAGAAGAGGAAAATGTTTTGATACTTCCATAGCTGAGGCATCATCAGCTGCATGTCAGGAGAAAAACATCCGTCAGACCACTTAGGGTAGAGACAACTTTGGTTTAAACTCCAGAGTAGTAAAAACACCTTTCATTTCCTTGGTATTTTCTAGAATAAAAACAAAATTAAAGTCTTTAGACTTTAATAATGTATAACTTCACATTTGTGCTTTTAAACATTACCATTAATTAATTTAACATTAATCATATGAGTTTTCTGAATTTTACCTGCTCCAACAGTTACATTGAAGCATGTTTCTTCTCTTCATCATGCTCTTGGACAATGGGTGCTGAAATATGATTCCTCAGATAATAAATTCATACTTAGCTATAAGTGACAGCGGATGCAGACATGCAAAAAATGTAAATCTCAAGCCCAAACTCAGGAAACCTCCTGCATTTGCTAAACAAATGTAAAAAGTAGGTGCTAAATAACAATATAGCAACTAAAGTAGTTAGCATATAGGAGCAAACACAGAAAAGTATGTCTCTTTCATCTGTATGCATATTTACCATGTCTGCAAATATCTTCGTAATATTAAATACATACACACTTAGGTATTGATTAGATGGACTGGCACGAAATTGTTTGGGAAGTTTTGTTTCCCACACTAAAACTAAACTAAAACTAAAAAGGCAGAGAGAGCTTTGAATTCAGATTAAGTATCAGGCAAAAACAAGCTGAATGTCTACTTCCAGAAGGAATGGAATGTGAGGGAAGGGTCTGGTTTTTTATTGCAAGATCCCCAAGGGTTCCAGGGCGTTTCTAAGTTTCAGGGATCCTCAAGATCTTCCCCTGTGACTCTAAATCTCCTTCTTCATAGCCCTACAGGCTGCCCTGACCCTAAATTTAATAAAGAAGCCTTGCAACTTGGCAATATGGAAGGATCTTAGTCAGAGAGCTATGAATATGACCTCAGTATTAAATAACATATGGTGATACATTGTTCTAAAAATTAGGGTGTCATACTTTCATTACGTGTGTGTGTGTGTGTGTGTGTGTGTGTGTGTGTGTGTGTGTAAAACACAGCATGTGAAGGGGGGAAACCACAGAACCTCTTATTTGAGTCAGTTTTCTGGTTTCATAAAAGGAGATCTGAGGATTGAACTCAGCCTATCAGGCTTAGAGACAATTTTACATTCAAGCCACTTCCTTGGGCACAGGACATTATATTGCTGATCATTCCTGCTTTTTACTGCCTACCACGTACAGCTGATTTACTTTTGGTTATTGAAAGTTAATAGTCAAATTGCAATAATATTTCTGTGAAAACATTCTTGCTTTCCTGACACATCTGTACTTTTCTTAATCCTAATTAACTGATAAATGATTTTGGAAGTTATCACCCATTACTTTTTTAAAAAAACAAGGAAATGCAGACAATTAATTACTGTAATTGTGAAGAATATTTTTGGTTCTTTGCGGTTGATTTCTAAGAATAGGAGACATCCTGGTGAAATAAAGATCAATGCCTCCTACCCCCTGTATCCTTCCCCATGTGTGTGTGTGTGTGTGTGTGTGTGTGTGTGTGTGTGTGTGTTTGAACATGTCCTTGTGATGGATGGCATGTGTATGTGATATGCATGTCTATATTATATGTGCCCACATGTTCTGTGCTCATGCTTTCAGAGGGCAGAGAAAGACATAAGGTATTTTTCCTGTCTCCTTACCTTATTAGAGTTTGATAAAGTGTCTTTTACTGAACTGAAAGCTCATGACTTCAGTCAGCTAGGTTGTCTGGTTAGGAAACATCAGGATCCTCTTATCACCACTTCCCAATGCTAGAGTTATAGGCACAGGTAGCTCTTGCTGGCTTTTTATGAGAGATTTGAATTCATGTCCTGTGCTTTTGTAGCAAAAACATTTACTATGTATCCATCTCCTCACTATTTTGAGCCTGACCATTGTAGACAATACATTTTAGACAATAGATATAATCAGCCTATTCTTAAAATATTATCTTCTGTGATTATAGCCATATATCATATGATGTATAACTTATGTTTATATATAATATATCCAATCATATCTAGAGAGAAAATAGATGTGTATATATAAATTTATTTATGATCTTTCTTGGGCATTTTCAAAGAAGGAAATTTAGTGACAAGTTCTTAAAACTTTCTCAATGCATCTTTCTGAGAAATAGACACTGGATCCCTGAGGCATCTGACATCTTAGGAAAGCTGTCATGAAATTTAACAAACACTGTTGTCACACTGCAGAACTTCATTTAACATTTCACTTTGACCTAGATTCATAACTAAAATAAGCATTAAACAATAACATTTAAAATATTCATTTTTAATGGAGCTGAACAAAGCTTGAAATATATGAATATGGGTATTGAAATATTTTCATGCCCACGTCATATAAAAAGTAGTAATATATATGATTATTAATGCATCTATCACTTATGCATAGTCACTACATATCCATCACACAATTACAGATTATACCTAGTATAATTAATTAAATTTAGTGTTCCCATTACCAGCACATGCTTATTTATGCGAATCTCAGAATATCTGAATTTCGACTTTTCCTCTCAGGTTTCCAGACATTTAAGTATGTTATTAGGAACTGTGATTATTCGGCACCCCAACACTCAGGTATCACCCAACTTCATTACTACCTGATTAATTAACCTGTTTAAAGTGTGAAAGTTGGCACCTTGTCATTAGAATCCATGGGAATAACTAATGAGAAACTATGAAATAATTTGTTCCTCAATTAAAAAAACCGAACAAGGAGGTTTTGTCTCATTATTCTTGCTTCCTGTTATCACCTATACAAAGCCAAGAAGATTTCGCAAAACTTACTGTCTGGAGACAACAGGCTATATAACATCTCAGGGAACATTTCACAGATCTTTAATAAAATGTGGTGTTATCTAACAGCAATAGGTAAGGCAACCAGATTCCCTGCATAACATTCATTACAGAACATCAGTGTAGAAACTAGGGACTTTGATCTCATCCTTGACTCAGGCTTAGATGAGATTTCTATGCAAGAAAAAAGGGAAAAGGAAAAAAAAAGACATAATCTAGTTCAATTTAGGATTGTGTAAAGGCTTTGGGAAAAAAATATCACAAGAGGTAATTAGTATTAGAGTACTATTAAATTATGACATTTCCATATATTAAGAAATGCAGCCCCAAGGCCAGATTCCTTTCAATAGAACTGATTTTATTCAGTGGTCACATCATAGTGGTATTCAAATAAAGAAAATAGTGAATTAATTTCAATTGTATTGTTTCCCCGTGTCCACAGTTAGAAGGTCATACATGACATAAAACACTGCTGAGGAGGCAAAGGAACTGAAGTAGAGTTTTTTCCCTGTAACATATGTAGGTTTACTTCCTGAACTGTTAGTTATTCATAGAGTTTACACGATACAAATGTCTATTAGTTAACATTTAAAAAGCCACTGGTTTTTCTTGGAGCTAGGGATATTTTTGTATCTCCCCCTTCTAGTACAACTTCCATGCCCTAAGCCATGGCCAGACAATATCTATACAACCCATTCAACATAAAATGAGGAATTAGTGAATCCAGGTGTTTATTAATCAGATAACTATATTAAAATTTCTTGAAAAGCATTCTGGAAACTCCATTCTGGAATTTGTCTTATGCTCTCTTGTCTAGCTCTTTAAGCAAGGCCAACCTAGGGAAAGTCAAACTAGTTTTTTTCTCTATGTAATATTTTTATTTATTCTTTAGGAATTTCAAACTCTGCACCCCAATCACACTCACCTCCCAGATGTTCCATGTCAGGACCCCTACCTTTGTGACCTCCCTCTCAACAAAATAAAAAAGTAATAACTTCAATTTGTGTTGCTTATCTGCTCATTGGAGCATTTTCAGACTCCCAGTGGCCAGTCCCGTAAACAAAACTGATTTCTTTCCCAGCAGCTCCCTTGCAAGAATCTGTCAATGGTGAAGAGCTACATCTCAACACCTGTCTAACAATTTTAAGAGTTCTCTTTGATAGTTCCTTTTTAGGCTTTTATGTTTTAGAGAGTTGGAGGGTTACAATAGGGGTAGAGGTGGTCCCAGAAGCCTTCAGTGTCCCTCTTTCTCAACTCTGAGTCTGTAATCATCAATAGCACTGACGAAGCAGGCAGCTTCCTTGCTCTTTATAGTCAGTGCAGCCATGGAGATCAAAGGCTTCCGCATGGTTTCCTGTGACAGCACAGGCCAAGAACATATCTCCCAGCTGCAATAGGACCAAGGACTAAAACAAGTCCCTTGAAGGCAGCTGCAATCACAGATGTCAACATTGATTCAGGTGGCACTGCAGGACACTCTTAGCAATATGGCCCCAGATGGTACTATACAGTCCCATACATCAACATGGCTTCAGGCTATGCTGTAGCGCACAAGCATCTCCCTGGCATTAATTGGTCACACCTGATACCACAGTAGTGTCTACAGTTCTACCTCTCTCCACAATGCAAGCACTGCTTTGGTCTTCCATGTTTCTTACCTCTCCATCATATATTCAATTATTAGCCCACTGCTTGCCCATCCATGAGATAAGGTGGGGCTTGCCCAGGTCAGCTTCCTGCAGTTTGGCCAGCGAGATAGGCAGCATTGGGTTGACGCAATAGTCAAACTCTTAAAAATACATATTTTCCAATTTAAGAGTTTGTAAAGATGACATTTAAAATGGCAAAATTTAATCAATCTACGTTAGGAAGAATGTTTCATACCTGTTCTTCACTTTAAGCATTGCAGTTTTCTTAATTTAAAAAATAGTGTTGAAATAAATGAACAAGTTTTTATTGACATTTTAAAACCTGTTTGATTTTAATAATTTTTTTAAATTTTGCTTTAACTTATCATTCTCTAATAAAATATATTCTAAAAAACAGTTCCCCCTCTCTCTACTCTTTTCAACTTCCCCACCCCCAATCGCTTCTCTCCTAGATCCCCTCTTCCACTTTCCTTCAGGAAAGAGCAGGCTTCCTATAAATATCAGCATAACTAGATACAATAAGACTAAACCCTCATATAAGGTCTAGAAAAAGCAACCCATTTGGAGGAAAAAGGTTCTAGGAGGGGGCAAAAGTGTCAGAGACAGACCTCTCTACTCCCACTATTAGAAGTCCCATCAGAGCACCAAACTAAACAAACATAACATATATACAGAGGCCTAGTGTAGATCATACAGGCACTATGAACTCATAGGAGCTCTGCTTACTTGGTGCTGTGGGCTCTGTTTTCCTGACGTTTTTGGCCGCTTTGTATGTTACAATCCATCCCCCTCTTCTGTGGGTCCTGCAAGTTCTGGATATTTGGCTCTGAGTCTTTGCATTTGCCCTCATCTGCTGCCAGAAGTCTGTCTGATGGCAAGTAGGCTACATGCTGATCGGTGAGTGTAGCAGAATGCCATCAGGAATCATTTTTTTTTCTAGTTTTATCATTTATTGAATCATAGTTTTTTTTTGTAAATGGAATCATTTGTTATATATTTTTTTATTCAATATAATTTATTTACATTTCAAATGATTTCCCCTTTTCTAGCCCCCCCACTCCCCGATAGTCCCGTAAGCCCCCTTCTCTTCCCCTGTCCTCCCTCCCACCCCTTCCCACTTCCCTGTTCTGGTTTTGCCGAATACTGTTTCACTGAGTCTTTCCAGAACCAGGGGCCACTCCTCCTTTCTTCTTGTATCTCATTTGATGTGTGGATTATGTTTTGGGTATTCCAGTTTTCTAGGTTAATAACCACTTATTAGTGAGTGCATACCATGATTCACCTTTTGAGTCTGGTTTACCTCACTTAGTATGATGTTCTCTAGCTCCGTCCATTTGCCTAAGAATTTCATGAATTCATTGTTTCTAATGGCTGAATAGTACTCCATTGTGTAGATATACCACATTTTTTGCATCCACTCTTCTGTTGAGGGATACCTGGGTTCTTTCCAGCATCTGGCAATTATAAATAGGGCTGCTATGAACATAGTAGAGCATGTATTCTTATTACATGGTGGGGAATCCTCTGGATATATGCCCAGGAGTGGTATAGCAGGATCTTCTGGAAGTGAGGTGCCCAGTTTTCGGAGGAACCGCCAGACTGATTTCCAGAGTGGTTGTACCAATTTGCAACCCCACCAGCAGTGGAGGAGTGTTCCTCTTTCTCCACACCCTCTCCAACACCTGCTGTCTCCTGAATTTTTGATCTTAGCCATTCTGACTGGTGTAAGATGAAATCTTAGGGTTGTTTTGATTTGCATTTCCCTAATGACTAATGAAGTTGAGCATTTTTTAAGATGCTTCTCTGCCATCCGAAGTTCTTCAGGTGAGAATTCTTTGTTTAACTCTGTACCCCATTTTTAATAGGGTTGTTCGGTTTTCTGGAGTCTAACTTCTTGAGTTCTTCTCCAGCAAATCAGTGGCCTTCCTATACTCAAAGGATAAGCAGGCTGAGAAAGAAATTAGGGAAATGACCCCCTTCACAATAGCCACAAACAGTATAAAGTATCTTGGGGTAACTCTTACCAAACATGTGAAAGATCTGTATGACAAGAACTTCAAGATTCTGAAGAAGGAAATGGAAGAAGACCTCAAAAAATGGGAAAACCTCCCATGCTCATGGATCGGTAGAATCAATATAGTTAAAATGGCCATTTTGCCTAAAGCACTATACAGATTCAATGCAATACCCATCAAAATCCCAACTCAATTCTTCACAGAGTTAGAAAGAGCAATTATCAAATTCATCTGGAACAACAAAAAACCCAGGATAGCTAAAACTATTCTCAGCAACAAAAGAAAATCTGGGGGAATCAGTATCCCTGACCTCAAGCAATACTACAGAGCAATAGTGTTAAAAACTGCATGGTATTGGTACAGTGACAGGCAGGAGGATCAATGGAACAGGATTGAAGATCCAGAAATGAACCCACACACCTATGGCCACTTGATCCTCGACAAAGAGGCTGAAAACATCCAATGGAAAAAAGATAGCCTTTTCAACAAATGGTGCTGGTTCAACTGGAGGGCAGCATGCAGAAGAATGCGAATTGATCCATCCTTGTCTCCTTGTACTAAGCTCAAATCCAAATGGATCAAGGACCTCCACATAAAGCCAGACACTCTGAAGCTAATAGAAAAGAAACTGGGGAAGACCCTTGAGGACATCGGTACAGGGAGAAAGTTTCTGAACAGAACACCAATAGCGTATGCTCTAAGAGCAAGAATTGACAAATGGGACCTCATAAGGTTACAGAGTTTCTGTAAGGCAAAGGACACCATCAAGAGGACAGATCGGCAACCAACAAATTGGGAAAAGATCTTCACCAATCCTACATCAGATAGAGGGCTAATATCCAATATACATCAGGAATCATTTAATGACTCTTTTCCAGTCATGTTTAGTTCTAGCCTTGGATTCTGGACTATCCAGCATCCAGTCTTTGGCCATCCAGGTAGTGTCAAGGATGGCCTTCCTCTCCTAGTGTGGGCTTTCAGTTGCATCAATCATTGGTTGCCCACTCCAGAAGGTTATGGCCACCATTGCCCCAGGACATCTTGTAGTCAGGACAGATTGTAGTTTGAAGCTTTTCCAACCCAAGGGGAGACTTAACTACACCCATGAAAATATAGGAAATAAATAATCCCACACAAGAAAAGTAGCAAAAGAAGGGAAGTACGTGCACACACACACACACACACACACACACACACAAACACACACACACACACACACACACACACACACACTCATACCACCATCACCACCACCAACAAAAATAACAAGAATATTATCATTGTTCACTGGCATTTCTCAACATCAATGGACTCAACACCCAATGAAGTCACAGGTTAACAGAATAAACAGATAAAGAGAATTCAGCCTGCTGCTACATACAGCAAAAAAACAAATAACACCTTAATGTCTAAGATAGACATTATTGCAAAGAAAAAAAACTGAAAAAAAGTCCAAGCAAATATACCTAAGAGACAAACTGACGTAGCCACTTTAATATCTAACAAAACAGATCTTAAATCAAAATCAGAAGAGCTGAGGATGGACACATCTTTGTTTTATTTTCTGAAAATGTACTGATAAGTAAAATATAAATGACCAAGATATTAATAATTAAAATATGTTTAGTGTCAATATTATATCAAACTCTATGTACATTAGACATTTTATATGCAAGCAAGCCTCATCTATTTTGAAGAATTACAGAATTATGATAATTTATAGAATAAAAAGTTAAAGATTGGTTGTGATCAGTTTGTTAGCTAACTTTATACTTAAACTAAAACTTACATATGCATTTTAAATGCACTATATTGTTTCTAATCAGCAAGTGATATCACATGAAAATATTTATAATGAAAGATTTCATTTATAAATACTTAACTTGCTTTTAATATGGGATTAAATAATTGAATATTATGAAATTTAACAAAATTTAAGAGTAAAAATAGGTAAACAAAATTTTAAGATGAGATAGTAAATCTAAATTTAAAAAGAAAAATCTTAATTAGATCTTAATTAGATCTTTGTTTTATGGGGGCATGAACATTTAAGCTTATAAATGTAAAATGAATTTTGAAAGCAAATGTGTAAGAATAAATACTTACACTAAACAAAGACATTTTAAAAAGTGGTTGAATTAGATCTGATCTTTAAGTCTAATTTTCTGCCATTAGAAAAGAGTAAGGAACAAGAATAAAATTGTGTGGTTTCGGAAATGATTCACAGATACTTTGTTTTAAAGAGGGCGGGGAAGGCTCAATGATGAAAAGCCCTTGCGTACAACTGTGTGCTTCTGTCTCAAAGCCGTGCACACCTTTCATAATACTATTCATACCTTCATGAACTGGAGATGTTATGTACAAATTTAAAATTACTTGTACCATTTCTATTAGTTCATCAGTGTATTCATCACAAAATGGTAGTTACATGCATATTACACATATTAACATTGACAAGCATCTTTTTGATAGAAAAAAAGAATTAAGTTGAATACCCTATTTTCTAGTTATTGTCAGTAGTGACATTTGAATATACCTAACACTCATTCTGCAGTTAATAGTTCCAAACAAAATTGGAAAGCCTCTAGATACTGAGGAAAAGGGCATCAAACCTAGAAGTTGATGGGGAAGTTCTAATGATGTCATTCTTGTCAATATTTTTACATTTATTTTTATGTCAGTAGTGAAAAGAATTACTATTGTCTAATTTTATCTCTTTTACATAACTAAATTGAGTGCATTCTTTGACTTCCTTCCTCTAAATACTGACGTCTTTTAGAAGCTTTTAGAAGCTGAGGTCAGTTTCTAGTCTTTTCAAAACAGACTGAAAAGGAACACAAACAAGAGTAAATCAACCTAAAAATAGCTATTACCAATTCTCTTAGTCCTGATTCTACCAGGCTTCTTCCAACTCACTTCAAACAAGTGCTGTCTGGGATCTGAGTGACCTTGTGGGAAACCTAGTCTTTGGGTTTCTGACTTTATCACTCTCACTCACCAAACAGAAATGTTGATTTATGAAATTCAAATTAATAGCTATGAAGTATAAACAATGATAACATGAAACATAATGACTGAGTCACATAATGAACCCTAGAATTGTCCAGATGGGAAAGAAGACAACACCTGCTATGAAAGATATTATTAAGTAATCATACTAGATACTAGAAAAACAAAACCTAAAATTAATCACGACTCTATGCTTTTAAAATCAAGGATAATTTACTGCATGCAAAAAATATGTGAATATACTAAGACTTCTGTTCATGTTGTTCACAAACAATCACAGGTACTATGATTTTATCAGTATTGGTCCTGCTGTGCCCAGAGGATATAGTTTCACCCAGGTTTTCCCTGACTTCTTGACCTTATAACTTTTCTGCTCTCTTCAATGATGGTCCCCAAGTCTGATGAAGGGAAGGTGATGTCGATGAGCAACACCTTGTGTTGAGCAAACCACTACTTGTTGTCTACAATTGGATGACTTGTGATTTTCTGTGCTTATCATTCCACTGCACACACTCCCATGTGGTCTGAGAGCTATACTAATTAACCAATGTCTACAAAGATACAAATTTAGAGGGAAATTTTATTTATTTATTTATTTATTTATTTATTTATTTTTACACTCCAGAATTTATCCCCCCTTCGTCTACCCTCCAACTCTTTCACATCCCATACCTGCTCCCCAACCCCTGTCTCCACGAGAATGTCCATACCAACCAGACTTCTAAATTCCCTGGAGCCTCCAGTCTCTCAAAGGTTAGATGCCTCTTCTCTGACTAAACCCAGACCCACAGTCCTCTGCTTTACATGTGTTGGGCTCCTCATATCAGCTCCTGTGTGCTACCTGTTTGGTGGGCCACTGTTTGAGAGATCTCAGGGTTTGAAATTAAGTGAGACTACTGGTCTTCCTACAGGGTCACCCTCCTTCTCAGCTTCTTCCAGCCTTTTCCCTAATTCAACTACAAGGGTCAGAAGCTTCTGTCTATTGCTTGGGTACAAATATCTGCATCTGACTTTTTCAGCTGCTTGTTAGGTCTTTTGGAGGGCAGTCATGATAAGTCCCTTTCTGTGAGCACTCCATAGCCTGCACAATAGTGTCAGGCCTTGGGACCACCCCTTGAGCTAGATTCCACTTTGGGCCTGTTGCTGGACCTTCTTTTCTTCAGGTTCCTCTCCATTTCCATCCCTGCAGTTCTTTCAGATAAGAACAATTATGGAAAGTTTTTAAATTCTCAAATTCCCCTACAATGGGGGATCAAAACTTCACAGAAACAATGGGCTTCTTCTTCCAATGATGCCTATCAAAGCCATCCTCTGCTATATATGCAGCTGAAGTCATGGGTCCCTCCATGTATACTCCTTGGTTGGTGGTTTAGTCCCTGAAAGCTCTGGGAGTCTGGTTGATTTATATTATTCTTCTTCTTATGGGGTTGCAAACACCTTCAGCTCCTTCAAGTCTTTAACTCCTCCACTGGGGACCCCATTGGGGACCCCCTGCTCAGTCGAATGGTTGGCTGCAAGCATCTGTCGCTGTATTTGTCAGGCTCTGGCAGAGCCTCTCAGGAAACAGTTATATCAGGCTCCTTCTTGGCATCCACAATAGTGTCTGGGTTTGGTGACTGTATATGGGATAGATTTCCAAGAGGGACAGTCTTTGGATGACTTTCAGTCTCTGCTCTACAGTTTGCCTCGATATTTGCTCCTGTGAGTCTTTTGTTTCCCTTTATAAAAAGGACTGAAGCAACCACACTTGTGTCTTCCTTCTTGAGCTTCGTGTGATCTGTGAATTGTGTCTTGTATATTCAAAACTTCTGGGCTAATATCCACTTATGGATATGGAGTGCATACCATGTGTGTTCTTTTGTTATTAGCTTACCTCACTCAGGATATTTTCTAATTCCATCCATTTGCTTAAGAATTTCATGAGTTCATTGCTGAGTGGTACTCTGTTGTGTAAATGTACTACCTTCTCCTTTTCCATTCTTCTGTTGAAGGACATCTGGGTTCTTTTCAGCTTATGACTACTATAAAAAAGGCTTCTATGAACATAGCAGAGCATATGTATTTGTTATATGTTGGAGAGTCTTTTGGGTATATTTCCAGGTGTGATATATCTGGGTCCTCAGTTAATACTATGGCCAATTTTCTGAGGAACTGCCAAACTGATTTCCAGAGTGGTTGTACCAACTTGCAATCCCACTAAAAATGGAGAAATGTTCCCTTTTCGCTACATCTTCTCCACCATCTGCTGTCCCCTGAGTTTTAGATCCTAGCCATTCTCACTGATGTAAGGTAAAATCTCAGGGTTGTTTTGATTTGGATTTCCCTGATGACTAAGGATGTTGAACATTTCTTTAGGTCTTTCTCAGTCATTCATTATTCCTCAGTTGACAATTCTTTGTTTAGCTTTGTATCCCAATTTTCCTAGGGTTATTTCATTATCTGGAGTGTAAATTCTTGAGTTCTTTGTATATGTTAAATATTAGCCCTTTATCGGATGTAGGATTAGAAATGATCTTTTTTCAATCTGTTGGCTGCCATTTTGTCCTATTGACAGTGTTTTTTGCCTTACAGAAGCTTTGCAATTTTATGAGGTCTTGTTTGTTGATTCTTTTTCTCAAAGCATAAACCATTTGTGTTCTGTTCAGGAATTTTCCCCCTGTGCACATGTGTTTGAGGCTGTTCCCCACTTCCTCCTCTATTAGTTTCAGCATATCTGATTTTATTTGGAGGTCCTTAATCCACGTGGACTTGAGCTTTGTACAAGGAGATAAGTCAAATTTGCATTCTTCTACATGCTGACCTCCAGTTGAACCAGCAACATTTGTTGAAAATGCTGTTTTTCCCCCACTGGATGGTTTTAACCTCTTTGTCAAAGATCAAGCGTCCATAGGCGTGTGAGTTCATTTCTGGGTCTTCAGTTCTATTCCATTAATCTACATGTCTGTCTCTGTAGCAATACCATGCAGTTTATATCACTATTGGTCTGTAATACAAAGAAAGAGAACTACAGACCAGTTTCCCATATCATCATCAATGCAAGATTACTCAATAAAATTCTAGTAAACCATATCTAAGAACACAGAACACATCAAAACTGTCATTCAACATGATCAAATAGGTTTCATCCCAGGGATGCAGGCATGGTTCAGCATATGGAAATCCATAAACATAATCTACTGCATAAACAAACTCAAAGGAAAAATAAACACATGATCATTTCATTAGATGGCGAAAAGGCATTTGACAAAATTCAACACCCCTTCATGTTAAAAGTCTTGGAAAGATCAGGAATTCAATGCCCTCAACATAGTAAAAGTAATAAGTGGAACATTCAGAGAGTGGATCAGGAGGGGAATAAAATCTGGAGTAAGAAAGAAAGAAAGAAAGAAAGAAAGAAAGAAAGAAAGAAAGAAAGAAAGAAAGAAAGAAAGAAAGAAAGGAAGGAAGGAAGGAAGGAAGGAAGGAAGGAAGGAAGGAAGGAAGGAAGGAAGGAAGGAAAGAAAGAAGGAAAGAAAGAAGGAAAGAAACAAAGAAAGAAACAAAGAAAGAAACAAAGAAAGAAACAAAGAAACAAAGAAAGAAACAGATTTTTAAAAAATAGTTATGATATGATAAAATGACTACAGCATAAAAAAATCTCAAAAACAATGTAAAATTAAATTTGATTTGCAATGACTGCTAAAGCTGTTGAACATTTCTCTAAGTGTTTCTCAGCCATTTGCTCTTTGTCTTTTGAGAAATTACTGTGTAGCTCTAAAGCTCGTTTTTATTTTGTCATTTATTTTCTTGATGTTCACTTGTTTATTCTAATTAAAGACTCTTTCATAATTACAAACACGTATGGACAGCTGATTTTTGACAAAAAAAAAAAAAAACCTCAAAAACATTCACTGGCAAAAGGACAACATCGTCAAAAAATGGTGTTGTTCAGACTTAGTAGCTGCTGTATATAAATGAAAACAGATCCATTTCTGGGACCCTGCATAAAACTAAACTCCAAATGGATCAAGGACCTCAACATAAAATAAGATGTCCTAAGTTTGAAGGAATAGAAGGTGTAAGTTAGGCTTAAACTCATTGACAAAGGAAGACTTCCAGAATATGATAACAGTAGTACAGGTATTAAGGACAACAACTAGTAAATTTAACCTCATGAATATAAAAGGATTCTTTACAGATAAGGGCACCAACATTTCAGCAAAGTAGTCACTCATGGAATATGGAGAAAAGCTACTTACCAATTACATTTCAGATAGAGTGCAGCTATATTTCTTTGCCATGTTAATTCTTTTTCAGAGAACTCTCGGTCCAATTTCATAGACCACATTTTAATGTAATTATTTTTATAGATCTTTAACTTTCATAGTTTCTTGTATATTCTAGATATTAATGCACTTGTCAGTATAGAGCAACTAAGATTTTTTTTCTATACTAGGTTTCCTGCTTTCTTTGTTTTCTCACAGTTCTGACTGCAGTACAGAAGTTTTCAATTTAATGAAGTTCCACTTATTGAGTGTTCTTATTTATTGGGTGCTGGGTACTATTTAGGCACCAGTTCACTGATCTTTCTTCAGGCACTTTCTCTTCTAGAAATTTCAGATTTTTAGGTCTAATATTAAGATCTTTGATCCATTTAGAATTTACTTATGTGTGGGTGATATAAATGCATCATGTTTAATTCCTCTACATGCAGAGATCTAGTTTCCCAGCACCTTTTCTTACGCATGGTGTCTTTTTTCTGATGTATGTTCTGACATATTTGTAAAACCCAGCTGGCTGTGTGACTATATCATAGCCAAAGCACTTTAAATCATAAAAAATTACATTACTCAGTTACATGGTTGAAAATTGACATTGAAGGGGACAGCTTGTACCTCAGGAACACAAGGTTCTCTGTTCTACATATACTTGTTTGACATAATAGATGTTGTTTTCCCTGTCCTAGTACATAAACACTATGATAACTGTCTTAGTCAGGGTTTCTATTCCTGCACAAATATCATGACCAAGAAGCAAGTTGGGGAGGAAAGTGTTTATTGAGCTTACACTTCCAAGTTGCAGGTAATTACTAAAGGAAGTCAGGACTGGAACTCAAGCAGGTCAGGAAGCAGGAGCTGATGCAGAGGCCATGGAGGGATGTTCCTTACTGGCTTGCTCCACCTTGCTTGCTCAGCCTGCTCTCTTATAGAACCCAAGAGCACCAGCCCAGGGATGGTACCACCCACAAGGGGCCCTCCCCCCTTGATCCCTAATTGAGAAAATGCCCCACAGTTGGATCTCATGGAGGCACTTCCCCAACTGAAGCTCCTTTCTCTATGATAACTCCAGCCTGGGTCAAGTTGACACACAAAACCAGCCAGTACAATTGACCCCTTGTCAACTTGACACACAAACACATCACTATTAAGCCTCAACCTTTACTTTCTTATTCCTCCCCAAGATCTAAATTACTTTAAAAGTCCCACAGTCTTTACATATTAAAAGTTCAATCACTTTAAAATATCCAATATCTTTAAAATTCAAAGTCTTTTAAAAATTCAAAGTCTCTAACTGTGGGCTCCACTAAAATACTTTCTTCCTTCAAGAGGGAAACATATCAGGGCACAGTCACAACCAAAAGCAAAACTCAAAACTCCAATGGTTCAATGTCTGGGATCCAACTCACAATCTTCAGGGCTCCTCCAAGGCCCTGAGTCACTTCTTCAGTCCTGCCCTTTGTAGCACACAGCTTGTCTTCTAGGCTCCAGCTGTCTGTACTCCACTGCTGCTGCTGTTCTTCATGGTCCATCGCATGGTACTGGCATCTCCAAAATGCAGCTATTTTCCACTCTAATTAGGCTTTACCAATAGCCTCTCATAGGCTCTCTTCATGGTGACAAGCCTCTGCTCCTATGCATGACCCATTCAAGTCCTGGGCCATCAATTGCAACTAAGGCTGCACCTTCACCAATGGCCTTCCGTGGCTTCTCAGCTGCTCTTCATGACCCCTTCATGCCTTCAAAACCAGTACCATCTGGGTGACTCTTACACAGTACTAAGTCCAGCCACAGCACAAAATACAACTGTGGCTATCTCTGGAACACACTCTCTGTGCTCTCAGAAAACACTTCCAAGAAGATTTCATCTCAGTGATGCTGGTCTCTTCTTAATCACCTCTAATTTCTTAGCTCCAGCTAACCAGCATCAATAGTCCCAGTAACACAAAGGTTTGCTTTAGTGGTTCTGGTATCTTGTTACTTACAGCTGATTCTTCAGCCCCAGCTAACCAAAACCACAGAATCGTCGCAATCAAAACATGGCCACTTTAAGAGTCTTTAATCTTCCCTCTGAAATTTCACAAGCCAGGCCTCCATCTTTTGCACTGTTCGTAACATTGTTTTTCAAGCTCCTACAGAACTTTCCACAGCTTTTTTAGTTCAAAGTTCCAAAGTCCTTCCACAATCCTCCCCAAAACATGGTCAGGTTGTCACAGGAATACCCCATTATGCTGGTACCAATTTGTATTAGTCAGGGTTTCTATTCCTGCACAAATATCATGACCAAGAAGCAAGTTGGGGAGGAAAGGGTTTATTGGGCTTACACTTCCAAGTTGCAGTTCATTACTAAAGGAAGTCAGGACTGGAACTCAAGCAGGTCAGGAAGCAGGAGTTGATGTGGAGGCCATGGAGGGATGTTCCTTACTGGCTTGCTTCCCCTGGCTTGCTCAGCCTGCTCTCTTATAAAACCAAAGAATACCAGCCTAGGGATGGTACCACCCACAAGGGGCACTCCCCACTTGATCACTAATAGAGAAAATGCCCCACAGTTGGATCTCATGGAGGCACTTCCCCAACTGAAGCTCCTTTCTCTGTGATAACTCCAGCCTGTGTCAAGTTGACAGACAAAACCAGCCAGTACAATACCTTCACCGAAGACAATCTTTATATCAGGCACATTAAGTGTGAATGGATGGATGTAATTTGTGTGAGTCCAGGTGCTCTGTGTCCCCTAGTGATTCTTCAGATGTCGAGCAGGAACACAGAGGTCTGACAATGCAATTAACTACTCCAAAATCTTACTACCCACCGTGATGCCGACATTTAAGATTTTTGTCAAGTTATTACTTTCCTACTCTGCTGTAGAAATGCTCTTTTCTAAAGGAACATAATCATGAGGTCTAATTCATAATCTGTTTATTAAACAATAATGGGCATATCAACCAGGATATCAACTTGAACTTGCAAAGAATTAAGATATTTAACATTTGATTCAGTGTTGTAATCAATGAACAAAATGCAAAACACATTCCATAAGAAACTGCTTTCAATGTTTCAGAAGTGCTTTTATGTATTGAATAAGTAGGTATACCATTTAACTCTCCAATGCTTAGGTTATTTTTATACCAAACCACAGATCAGTGTGTCTTTTTAAAATTATCACTTGCATTTTCCTTTTCTGGTGTGGAATACCTTCATTCTAATTAGTGAAATTTCAAAATAAATTGAAAAATCAAATCAATCTCCAATAGAAGAAAGGAAGGAAGTGCAGCGAAGCTAGAAATATCTTTCTTAAAGGTGCTAGGTATTTGCGTTGCTTAGTTACCCATGACCACTCACACTGACAGTATTATGAACTTCCAGGCTGAGCTGGGTATAATTATGAACCACATTTCCATTTCATTAAGTTTTACTTACAGATCTTAGAAATTTTGAAAAGTGCATACTTCAAAGATTTTACCACTGTAAATTAGGACAGAATTTACCTATTTAAATATATAGCATTCTGTGTTGTCCTTGTGAGTGACTAACCTGATACCTACAAAGGTTGAAGGGAAAGATTTTTGGCAGAAAAATTATATTGCTAGAGAAATAATTATCTTTGAAGAATAAAGAGCCACAGATTTTCTTTTCCTGTTTTATTTTAATCATTAACTTGATTTTCATTTTTCTTCCAATGCAAGTAAATCAATAATGCAAAATTTAGTGCTATTTTATCTTTCTAAAGTCTTCAGAACATTGAATTTTCATTGCCACAAGAAGTAATCTTTTCACACTTCGGTCCCTACCCTAGTGCTTAAATGGAAGGTAATTACTCAAACATCTTAGATGCTTTAGCAAAATCCTGTCCCGAGATTATAGTACTTCAATTCAATAGAGAGCAAAGCCCATTTGTAGATATTTCCAATAATCTATTCAAAGGCAAGGATGAAGAAAATAAAAAGACTCACACCTCTTCATAATTAGCAGACAAAGCTTTGAGTGCAGATTACAGTAGGATTATGAAAAATTAAAGAAATATATTTGATGCTCATTTAATAGATTTCTTATTACTTCATATAGTTATCTGTAATATCTCTGCATTTGTTTATTACCATAAGCTTGAAATTGAAACACATAGCTGAAATCTATTCATAAGTTCCTAGAGCATAACATTAGGTTACAAGCATATTGTATCCATTTATAATCCAATAAACTGGACATTTTACTTTTCCATTTCCTCTATTCTAGCATTGAAAGAAAACACCAGCCTCTGGTATTGACTGAATTTGTGGCACTTAAAAGTTAAACATTTAGGAGAACAATTCAGGCATAAGATAATGCAGTTTATAGCATGCACATATCCTCAGATAAAGTTCATCCTCTGTGCATTCCTTTCATCTCCTCTGTTACTCAGCTTTGATAGCTATGGCCTTCTTTTGTAATATTTTTATTTTCTATATTCTTTGTTTACATTCCAAATGATTTCCCCTTTCCCAGATCCTCCCTCCCCATATGTCCCATAAACCTTCTTCTCTCCATCCATTCTCCAATCACCTCCCTCCTTTTTCTCTGTCCTTATATTCCCCTCCAATGCTAGATCAATCCTTTCCAGGATCAGGACCCTCTCCATACTTCTTCATGGGAGTCATTTGTTACGTGATTTGTGCCTTGGGTATTCAGGACTTCTGTGCTAATTAATATCCACATATCAGTGATTGCATTCCATGTGTATTTTTTTGTGATTGGGTTACCTCACTTAGGATGATATTTTCCAGATCAAACCATTTGCCTAAAAATTTTGTGAATTCATTGTTTCTAATAGCTGAGTAGTATTCCATTGTGTAAATATACCACATTTTCTGTATCCATTCCTCCTTTGAGGGAAATCTGGGTTCTTTTCAGCTTCTGGCTATTATAAATAAGGCTGCTATGAACATAATGGAGCATGTGTCTTTATTGCATGCCGGGGAATCCTTTGGGTATATGCCCAGGAGAGGTAGCTATGGCCTTCGTAATGAGACGAAATTCACACAACATGAAATAAAGCAGATAATTTAATGAGATTTAGTGTTCTTCTAGCACTATGAAGACAGCACCTAGCCATTCCAAGAAAATCAGTGCCTTTTAAAAGAGTCTCACACTGGCTGAGAAGTTGTCCTTTGTTCCTCTTTGCCCTAGATCTTTAGCACCCAAGAGTTGAAGTCTGTCTCTTTAAATAGAATCAAGATGGATATTGAATACTGAGTCTGCCTCCTTTAATTTAAAATGATGCTGTAGTTAGGACTTTAATTCATTCTGAAAAGAGTCCATAATTTTTGACAACAGATCTTGATTCCATAAAATAGTGTTCAACACCATGATAAAACTGACTATTCTGTATTTACATTTTTTATTTGCATCTTGATTGAATTAGAATTTATAAAGCTTTCCCCATTGATTATCATTACAATTCAAATAACATATTTCAGAACATATTTTTGTCTCTTTCAAGAGTACATATAACTCTTATATTAAGCATAAGAGGGACTTGAGTTATATTGTATCTCAACATCTTTCAAGCGCATGAACACTTTCTACCTTCAAGATTCATCCAGTTTTCTTCCTTCTTGCAAGAAAATATGCACCAGGTTAATTTTTGATATTTATTTGTTAACCAAAATGGATCCTAAACTGCAAATATAAATTTCAATACTATTTTTTAATCCTCCAACTTAAATTGTTCCTGGATCGATACTAAAATGATAAATATTTCTTAAATAACAGTGATTAACATAATTTCCCAATATTATATTGAATAATATATTAAACTTATTTTTATATGTATATATCATTTTCTCAAGCCAATTTAATATAAATGATTTGTGAGAATAAAATATATTGTCCTCAATTCAAAGTCTCCCTCATGACAATTTATAATTAACTTATATTGATATCATCATTTTCATATATATATATATATAAAATTTGTATATTCTTTGAAGTTCCTACTTGTTTATATTAGATCACCAACTTTTTCCAACATTCATGAGGATTCCCCATTTCTTTACACTTCCTTTTCTTCAACAATCGTTACCTAATGGCTGTAGTGTCCCTTCTGTCTGCATACCTGCTTTCTCATCAGTAATTGATGTATATGACATGGCCCTTCATAGACAAATACAGTTTTCTTCATCGTTTTGTTTGTTCTATCCTTAAAATATTTATTCAAATATTCGTATTCTTTTTTTTAAAAAAATTGGTTATTTAGTTTATTTACATTTCAAATTTGGTACCCTTTCTAGGTTTCCCCACACCAAATGCCCCCCATCCCACCCCTCATCCCTTTTTCCTCTATGAGAATGCTCCCCCACCTACCCACTCATTCCCACCTCACCACTCTAGCATCCCTAAGCTAGGGTATCAAGCCTCCACAAGACCCAGGACCTCCTATCCCATTGCTGCCAGATAAGGCAATCCTCTGCTACATATGCAGCTGGAACCGTGGATCCCTCCATGTGAACTCTTTGGTTTGTAGTTTAGTTCCTGGGAGCACTGGGAGGTCTGGTTAGTTGATTTTCTTCTTCCTATGGGGCTTCAATCTCCTTAAGCTCCTTCAGTCCTTCCCCTAACTTTTCCATTGTGATATCAGTGCTCCGTTGGATGGTTGGCTTTAAGCGTCTGCATCTGTATTGGTCAGGCTCTGGCAAGAGTATCATAGGGGACAGTTATACCAGGCTTCTGTCAGCAAGCACTTTTTGGAATCAGCAATAGTGTTTGGGTTTGGTGACTGCAGATGAGTTGGATCTCTAGGTGGGGCAGTCTCTGGACGGCCTTTCCTTCAGTCTCTGCTCCACTCTGTCATGTATTTCCTTTAGACAGGAACAATTTTGGGTTAAAATTTTTTAGATGAGTGGGTGGCCTGATCCTTCAACTGGGGACCATGCCTATCCCCTGGATATGGTCTCAACCAGATCTATCTCCCCTTTGTTGGATATTTCAACTAATGCCATCCGAATTATTTCCTGGGAACCTCTTGCTTCCCTGGCATCTGGGATGTTCTAGTGGCTACCCCAGTTCCCCAATACACCACTGCAACATATTTCTATCAAATCTCCTGATACTTCGTACATCCCCCTGTCTTCTCCCATATCTAATCCAGCTCCTTTTTTCCTTCCCCCTTTTCACTTCCTCTGAGGTTCCTCTCTCCCTCTAACTCCTGTGATTATTTTGTTCCCTCCTTCTAAGTAGGACTGAAGCATTCATACTTTCGTCTTCCTTCTTCTTTAGATTCATATGGTCTGTGAGTTGCATCATGAGTATTCTGAGTTTTGGGGATAATATCTGCTTATCAGTGAGTACATACCATGTCTGTTCTCTTATGACTAGGTTACCTCACTCAGGATGATATTTTCAAGTTCCATCCATTTGCCTGTGAATTTAATAGTATTCCATTGTGTAAATATACCACATTTTCTATATCTATTCCTCTGTAGAGGGGCATCTGGGTTCTTTCCAGCTTCTGGCTATTATAAATAAGGCTGCTATGACCATAGTGGAGAATGTGTTCTTGTTATATGTTGGAGCATCTTTTGGGTATATGCACAGGAGGGTATATCTGGGTCTTCAGGTAGAACTATTCCTAATTTTCAAAGGAACCACCTGATTGATTTCCCAACTGGTTTTACCACCTTGCAAGCCTTAAATGAACAATAACCAGAGAAAATATCTATGGCCTTGCATGTTGAACATAACTTGCTTTTATTTTATTGATGACAATTTATCTAGGTATAATAGTTTGTAAACTTTGCAAGTTTTTCATAGAGTACCAGACAATATTGCTGAAAAATATTAGTCTGTAAGATTTCATTTCTTTAGTTGCAGTCTTTATTTTCTAATAGATGACAAAAACATCCTTTTGCTTTTTTAAGTAAAAATTTATGGTTTTATGTTCATTTGTAAAGTTATACTCTTGTGAGTATCATAATCAGGGAGACTTTCATAACTCCCAATCTTTACATGTCTCATATTTCTATTCCATATTTACTTTTGTTGAACAGTTTGGATGTGAGTTCAGTCGATTATATTCAATGATTTCAGTATTTTTGCCCTTGATTATTGTCTATATTATTTACTATAAATAATTATAGACACCTTCAAATTGTCTGTTTCCTTTTTCTCCATGCATAGTAAGAATTTTTGTAACGCCACAGTTATTATTTTTCTTGATGAATTGTAATTCCAAACAGAGAATCTTCGTATGTTTACTTCAATGTATTAGTGAGTGTATCTGTTGTGATAATTCTTAATGAAGTGACCCTCCTCTCTTTTGGATAGCACTAATTTGCAGGCTTTGGAGCTGCAACTCAATGGACATGGTAAAATGACTGGCTTTACTCTGAATCATCTGATTACTCCAGAGAATTTAGGACTGTCTTTACTACTTCTCTGTTTTTACAGTTTCTTTTGCCTGATGTCCTCATATGTATTGTACCATGTGGATACTAGGCATTGCATTATCCTGAGGCCCAGAATGTCTTAGATTTTATTCAGAAGAGTTTTCTCAGTGTCAGTTATAATGCCCTAGATACCATATTTAAAATTGCAATATTTAGTCATACCTAATACCCTTTGTTATTTTAAATTTTATGTTTTAGTTTCTATATTTTATAAGTGAAGGACATATTTTTCACATAGTTGAATTGATATAAATTTTAATGGGCTCAAGAAGAAATGCTTAGCTATCAATTTTGATACTAGAAAATTTTTAATGAAAAGCATCAGTTCATTAACCCATGATTTAGTACATCAAGAAAACATGTTCAGACTTAAGCAAAGTAACACTTTACAAGCAGAGGAAGAGAAGATCACCTTGAAGTTTAGCTCTGAAGGAAATGCAGCTCTTGTTTGTATTCCTTGCACATTTCTTGTCTTCCTGTTGGTTCATGACTCTGCCATAATGACTTTTTTAATTGAACTCTTCTGGTTAATATTTCCTTTGGATTCTAATTTTTTATTTAATGGATTACTGCAGTGTATCCCCTAAAAAGAAATATCTGGAGTGAATTAGCTCAGAAGTAAAAAATTTATATCACGAGGAATTGGATAATATTCCAGTGGGATTACACTGAAAATCCCAAAGTATTAATATTTTTCAATGCAACAAGAAAGAAATCTCAGTGTGTCAGCTAACTGGGAAAGAGAGGCTAGGTTCTACACATTTCTATACCCCTGTGGGAAGAATGAGTTAATTACAATCCCTCACTTAGAGGCAAAGAAATTGAATTTGTGTTAAAATATTGGAAGATGTTAACAAAATGTGCAAAGCTACCCATTATTTGCAAAAGTTGGTTCCTTTTCAGGAACTCCACTAGGTATTCAGTAAAGAAAAGAGTTCAGTTTGAATAGGTACATTTTGGTGGGTTTTAATAAAAAATAATTTGTGTCTATGGATACATTGGAGAAAAATACCAATCTATGAAAGCTTTAACCTAAGGAATAAGAAGTTATATTATATATATATAAGAAGTTTTTATATGTACACATATATACTTTCAGAACATGATTTACTTCAAAACAATATCTATTTGTACCTATGTAATTATATGCATTTCCCACATATAATACTTGATGTTTTATATTTAAAAGCACTTATAAATGCCAAGCTCTGTATATCAGTTTGTCATTTGTTTCCAAGAATACTTAGCAATAACAAATAGGTAAGTAAATTTAGCTTAATTTCTATAACACAATAGGTTTATATCTGAGGGTTTTGTACAAAATTAATTGTTGAAAATGTACGATGTATGTCTCAATGAACTACATTTGACATTAGATCACTTTGTTTTGAATATATACATATATATGTATATATATGAATATATGTATGAATACGTTTGAATATATATATATTACTAAGAAGAAAGAAGAAACAATAAAGAATAATTTTACCATAAAATTAAAATAATCTGTGATTTCTCATTTCCCAAAATGAGAAATTAGGATAAGGAATAATAAATAATGCTAATTATGATAATATCTAAAGACAGATTAATAAAAGTTAACATGTACTAAAAATGCTTAGAAAATAATAAGAGAAGACAATTCATTTCTCAAGAGAACTATAAAATATAAGAAAGATTCAGTTAAGCAATTACTAGCTCTTTATTTTTATCATGGGTTCCTCTTACAAGGACAAACTCCAAGCTTGTAAAATTTTTTAGTCGACCCATTTGTGGAGGAAAACATAATGTTTGTATGCTAGAAGTATAAATATTTTTCAAATATATTCACTTTTAATATGGTCACAGTCATGTTAATACATAGACAAGACTTCAACTATGGTGTCAGAGTGACAGCCCAGCCTTGGGACTGTAAAAACAAAGAACCTGTTGCCATATAGGCTGAAGTAAGCCTGGGCTGCCCAACAATCATGTTACATGTGGCCTGCATCATGGATAATACATAAGTTCTCACCAAAACTGATCTGTTCCTAATTTATAATAGCTGAAATCGTAATTTTAAAATGAACACAGGTTTTTAAAAATTAAATTCAAAATTCCTCCAGAAAATTGGAGCGAATTCTTCTGCTGTGTTTCTTCTTCTTCTTCTTTCAATGTTTATTATTTTGCTTGTTCTATAATAGGTCCATGGGATCAGAATGGGTATTTGCACAATAAATCTATTTGTAATGCGTACATTACAAATAGATGTACGCATATCCTAAAGGAAATCTAAAATCATAGGTGATGAATGAATTACAGACATTTTGTAGTTGTGCTGTAAGAAAGCTGCCCAATATATTATTTTCTAAAACTATGTATTTGCGTAAGTGTAGGAATAGGCTTGATCTCCCAGGTGCATGTGTTTAGGTTCCATGGAAAGGTCAGTAATGCACTTCTCTGATGGGAGTGGTGCATGATGGGAATAGGGTGTGATGGGAGTGGGACATGAGTTTGATCAATGAACTCAATTATGGCCCCATTCCAAGGATTTCTAGGCTTTGTTTACAATGATGCATAGCTGCCTGCAAACTGGACACTGCTTTCCAAATCCTTCCAATAAATAAAAACGATACTTGGGTGTTGATTCATATTCGCATGCCCCCTCTCTCTTTTCCTCACTCCCTCCCCCTCTCCCTCCTTTCCCAGCTCTCTCTTCCTTTTATAGCTCTTCTGGGTCTCCAGCTGATTTCTTCACAAGGTTAGCTGCTAATACATTCCTAGCACCCATGCATTATTAATGCTCACTGCTCTCCAAGGTGGCAGAGACAAATAGAAAGCAAAATCCACTGGCTAGTGGGGAATGTACTTTTTAGTCATGCTTGAATTTTTCAATCCATTCTACTTCTTCAAGATTGTTCAGCAGGTTCTATGTTTGAATGTGACTTTAATTCCTCTCTGTGTGCTTTCTTACCATTTTAGGTTTTTCAGATCTGAGTCATCAAAGAGAAGAATGATTATCAGAGAATGAATGTACAATATAGAAAAAATACTTTAAAATATGTATGTTTTAAAATATTTCTGAGGCTTCTTAAATCAGGAAGTTCAGAATTCCCGACGTATGGAATAAATGGCAGTTTTAGTCTAAAATTACTGTGCATATCCTTATGTAAATTATACTACTTTAGCAAGGTTGTGTCAGGAGTAATAAGCATGTATCATGAGAAACATTGATATTTAATAGGAAGGTTTGTTTCTCCATAGAGAAAATCCTACTTATGTTTTAATATAAAGGAAGAATCTGTGAAGTCTCCTTCCAGGGTCCTTGTTTGTTGACTCCCACTGGCATCTCTCCTCCACTGCTTTTAAAATCACTTCATTTGAAGTTTTGTGGTTTCACACATATATTTCAATGTCTGTTTAATTGATACAAACAAAAAATGAGAATTTCCTCAGCCATGGGAGGTAAGCATGATTCTTTTCACTTTATTCCTTAGTTCAAGGTAGGAAACAATAATTATGAATATCAATTGTTACAATATCCAAATCATAAATTTTAATAATTAACCAAAAAAATTAATAACAATAAATGAAAAGTTAAAATAGGTTAAAAGGCAAATTTTGGCAATTTTCCTTTCTAGCTTTTGAATGAAATATCTCAGGGAAGGGTAATCCCCATTTAAAAACAAAATGAAGTCTATTGAAGTCTTATAAAAGAAAAGCAAGGAAAGAGCAGTTTGGGAAAGATAAACTAATTGTTTAATATAATGTAATTTGAGGTTACTTTTTTTTAAGGGCTGTAGTAGAGGTGGCATCTTTAAGTTTGGCTGAAGAAATTGCAACCGTCTATCTTTAGAAAACAAGTTGTCTGTTTTCCTCTTTGTGTCCTTGAAAGTTCTAGGTTTTTATGTGGTACTAAACCTGAGTCACCCCAGTTTAGTTTGATCTGGGCTACTAGGTCCTAGTAGATGAGAAGGACACTCTAAAGCACTGGCCTCCTGTCATTTAAACATGACCTGAGAAGGACTACTTTCACTATATGTCCTACAAGTACTTTCAATTATTTGTTAAGAAAAAAGAAAGGTCTAAAACTATTTTGGAATTCCTGTTTTCTATGTATTATTTTATTAAGCACTTTGAATATTTATTTCATCTAGGTATGAGAATTATTCAATGAGTCAGGTCTTACTATACCTGCTTTATGAATAAAATAAACACTGCTAGTTTTTTGTTTTGATTTGCAGCATGCAAATTCATAGCACAATTAAACAAAATAAAATGTGTTGATGATAATATCCTTCTTTTCTTCCGTATACAATGTTGCTTTCTTTTGTCTTAATTTTCTGGGGTACATGGGGCTGGAAAAATAGACCAAGCATTTAAGAGCATTATTTGCTCTTGCAAAAGACCTAGATTCAATTCCTAGCACCCGAGGCAACTCAGAAATGTAGTAACCCCAGTCCTAAGGTTTCAAATGCTCGGTTCTGTTTGCTGTAGATACTAAATACACATGCTGCACACACATACGTGCAGTCAAACACAAAACATAAAAACAAATAAAATTCTCCTTTAAGTATGATAACACTAATGCATGACTGACTAAACTATGAAATTTCCACATGCATAAACGAATGATTCATAAGCTCTTAAGGTGATTTAAACCCAGTATATATACAGTTTATGTATAGCATATCAGAAACAGGAAGAAAACCAATTCTACTTATATGTAGGTGCAGGGATTACACAAATTGATGTAATACCTGGTGGCACTCTCAAAAAACACTTGAACAAACTTCTCAAAGTTACATAAGATAGAGGAAACTACTCAGATGTCAGATAATTTGAAGCCTTTTTAAAAGATATAATTGGGTTGCCCTCATTTTCATCTTTGTGCATCTAGGCCAGCAGCACCCAGCTGAGAGCTCCACAGTTTTGGACATTCTGTATCTTCAAGATAAATGAGAAGTACACCATGAAAGAGAAAGAAGGAAGCTACCTGAGATGAATGATTTGGCTATCCAAGCTTGCCTAGCGTTTGGATCTCAAAGAGCAGCTGCAGGCAGATGAGGTCATTTCACCTTTAGCCACCAAGACACCTAGACGCCAGGCTTCAAACCTTCCTGGACAGGAAAACTGTTCCTGCCACTATTGTTGATGAACTGCAGACATATTCAGCAAAAGATTGTTTCATACTGGCATCCCAAAGCCCTAAAGAACATAGGACTATAATGCCTGCAACCTCTCAGGCAGGCACTGCTAACCCTGCTGAAGACTTAGAGCATATTTATCTTGCTACGAAGAGAGAGTATATTTATTCATCAAAGATAAAATCCCAATGGGGAAGTTAGGGCAAGGACTGTAGGAGCAAAAGGGATTTGCAACCTCATAGGAGGAACAACAATATCAACCAACCATACCCCCCAAATCTCTTAGGGACTAAACTACCAATAAAAGAATACACAGTGGGTACCCATGGTTTCTGCTGGATATGTAGCAGAGGATGGCATTATTTGGCATCACTGGGAGGGAAGTCCCTTGATACTGTGGATGCTTGATGACCCAGGATAGGGGAATGCTAGGTAACTGAAGCAGGAGTGGATGGGTGAGTTGGGAGGCACCCTCATCATGTCAGGGTGGAGGGAGGAGGGGATAGGGGCTGGTGGAGAGGAAACTGGGAAGGGGGATAACATCTGAAATGTAAATCAATAAAATAACCAATAAAATAGAAGAATAAAAGTTACATAAATATATAAGAAATAATCATGACTTAATGCTTTATTCTAAGTCATTACTCACCCATACTCCTTGTATAAGTAATCCCAATAAACTCGCTGACTATCCAAACTAAATTTTTATAGGATTATTTCTTTTGTTTAGCAGTGATGACTGATCTAGGATGAATAGGCATTCTTTCACATCCTAGGGAAAGTCATAGGCTGCGAAAGGATTGACTTATAAAGCAACTGAGAACCCTGTAATTGTAAAATCACTGGGCATGCCCTCCTAGATCCTAATCTACATCATCAAAATTATATAAACTAGTGTTTCTTTCAAATTGTACTTTTTCACATCTTTTTGCTATACCCAGGTAAGAACAGTTGGCAGCAATAAAAATAAAGTGTTAATGACTTTGGAATCCAGAATCATATGTGTTCTCAAGACACATGCAGAATAAATCCAGATTCTTTATGAGAACAGGACTTAAATGGCTTCTCTCCCATTTCTCCTCAGAGTCCGTCTTTTGTGTTTTTGTGGACTCTCATAAGCCTAATGTCCACTGCCTTTCTCTTAGAATTCTGGTCTTCTAAAGCCCTATTAGGATGGACTGTTAAGTTCTTCCTATAGAGTTCCAAGCCTTTTCTAGTTCACAGTCCTACACCTGCCATGTTACTTCCACAGTTTATCTTATTAAGGGCAGCACTGGTTAGTACCAGTTCTCTGTATTAGTTACTAACTGCTATGAGGAACTATCTGACCAAAAAATTTAGGAAAAGACATTTTGTTTTATTTCATACATTTTACAGCCCTTCATGGTCCTGAGATATTGATACATCAGCAGAAATGTGAGTGGCTACTCTCACTGTTTATAGTCAGAAAACAAAGAGAAAAGGCTGAAATGGAGGAATTTTATGCAACCTCCTTTTTAAAAGATTTATTTCCTATTTTAATTGTATGTTTGTGAATATCTCTGCAAGTGGGCATTTGGCAAGTAAATGTAGATACCAAAAGACAACAGAAAACTGTATAAACCCCTTGGTGGTAGAAATACGGGTAATTGTGAATTAGCCTATGTAGGTGTTAGGATCAAAATCTGATCTTTTGTCATAGAAGCTAGAGTTCCTAACCACTGAAAAGTCTTTTGAGCCCTGTCTTCTACTTTTTTATTTAGCCTGAAATACCAGCTGATGTGAATGGTACAGTATAATCAACATTGAGAAATATTCTCATAAACATATCCAGAGATGTGGTTCCTTTATGATCCAGTAAAGTTGACAATGAAGATTAACAGCATGTCAAAAATACATATTGCTGTGTGAGGACAATTTGTTATCCACAGGTAAAAACATTAAACTATAAAAAAGAAACACAAAACTTTGAAACTTCTGGAGCAAAATATCAAGGATACACCTGGGGATTTCCAAAGACTCCCAATAGAACAAAAAATAATTCCAAGAATTAGTGAATGTGATTATATGAAATAAAACAAGTTTTTCACAATAACTGTACTGCAGCCTAAGAATGGGAAAATCTCTTGTTAATTCTGCATCTGAGAGGATGTAAATATGAATAGCATATAAAGACAGTCTTAAAGTAGAAATCAAGGACAGGAGAGACGACAACACTGAAATAAGCTTATATCTTTAATACCATCAGAGGCAAGACAGAGAAAGAAAGATCTATTTGAGAATCAGTCAATTTAGCCTAATCAGTGAGCTCTGGGCTCAGCGAGAAACCCTATGTCAAAAGTTAAGGTAGATAATGATTAAAGGAAACAATGTCTAACTCTGGATTTCCCAAGCATATGAATACTCTTACAGGGGTTAACCCAGGTATACATATAACATAAAGCATATACAAGCATAAATACATAGGAGGAAGAAGAAACATAAACAATTATTTCACATTCTTAAAAGCAAAAGACTCCTTAACTATTATGTAAATGAAAATTAAAATTGTTTTTGAGATTGTATCTCACCTCAGTTAGAATGTCTGTCACAAGGAAAATTAATGACTCCTGAGAGGCTCTGCCAGTGCCTGACAAATGCAGAGGGGCCACTCTCAGTCAACCATTGAACTAAGGCTAGGGTCCCCAGCGGAGCAGCTAGAGAAAGGAGAGAGGCTTTGCAGCCCATTAGGAGGAACAGCAATATAAACCAACCAATACCCCCGAGAGCTCCCAGGGACTAAACTGCCAACCAAAAAGTACACGTAGAGGGATCCATGGCGCCAGCTGCGTATGTAGCAGAGAATGGCGTGGTTGGGCATCAATGGGAGGAGAGGCCCTTGGTCCTGTTAAGGCTCAGTGCCCCAGTGTAGGGAAATACTTGGGCAGGGAAGCTGGAGTTGGTCTGTTGGTGAGCAGGGAGAGGGATAATGGGATAGGAAGTTTTCAGAGGGGAAACCAGGAAAGGGGATAACATATGAAATGTAAATAAAGAAAATATCTAATAAAAAATGGAATAAAAAATAAATGACAAGAAATGATGTCTGTGCAGAAAGGGGTACTTTTACACTGCTAATGGAAATATAAACGGGTGCATCCAGGGTACAAAGCAGTATTGTGGTCCCTTGTATGACTAAATGTACTACTATTTGATTTGGTTATAACATTCCTGAGCAACTATGCAAAGTTTTCTAGATTTCTATCTGAGTTTATTATATGCAATGGATAGAAATTGGCACTCTATTCATTGAAAGATTGATGGAGAAAGATATGGTACACGGATTATAGAATTTTCATTAGCCATGAAGAAAAATGAAGTTGTATAATTCTAAAAGAAAAAAAAAACGGATGAACCTTTAATCCTTATTTTAAGAAAGAAAAAAGAAGAAAGTCAAAATCAGAAAGACAAATAAGTTTTCTTTTATATGTGAACCCTAAATGTTATTGTAAGTTGTGCATGTGTATGAGCATGTAGGTCATAAAGCCAGAAAGAGGTGTATGCATGGGGAAGAAGAGATCTTAGGAAGGAAGTAAAAGAAGAGAGGATAATGAAATGCATGGGCATGAAAGCAGAAAGCAGTCTGGGGGGGGGGTTGGGGGGTGTAGCTAATGGGGATCAAAGGGATGCAGAAAGGTTAGGGAGAGGAAGATGAATAAGAACAAAGCTTATGCAAGCCATAATGAAGTCAATTATTAGTATGCTCACTTAAAAAGTTAATGAAAAATAAAGATAAGAAAGTATATTGCTTGCAAGGCTGATAAGTGAATTTGCTACATAATGCAATCTGATCTTTATCTTTTATTTTAAGAAAAATTTTACTAATTGTACTATAACCAAAATCTGAATCATGTAGTGTTATTCGTGTTACAAAGGCAAGAAAACATAGAGAGGGATATAAAAACATAAAATGCACACTCTCCACGTGATTGCATGTATTCTTTCACATTTACTGTATCTTCCTGGGACTCATCATTACTGTGGTATGCCAAGGTAAGTAGTATTTTTCCACAGTTTCAAACTTTTAAGGATACCTAAGCTCTCTGTCATTTTGAAATTGCAGAAGAATAAAAACAAAAAGACTTAGCAATAGTCCTTTCCCTAGGTGAAGGATTTGATGCTATTTTCCCATTCATTTTAATCTGATGACTTGGTTGTAGTCCTTGAGGAAGCTTCTCATTTATGCATTATTTACTCTTTATGATAACTTTAGTGAAAAGAAACTGGTTGAAGCACAAGACATTTCTCTGTGAATTTTACTTGAAGTGCTTTGAGCATCTTCTAGTCCATTCAGAGGCTAATCAGACAGAATACCTGGGTAACAGGAAAAAATGGCATAGTCATGTTCTGTGAATTAGTTCACCCTATATTGCTATAGATGATAACAATGAATCGTTTTTCAGTCTGGGTTTTTATTCTCATTTCTTTCTTTCTCCTATAGCCTTTGGAGAACAGCTAATTCTTTCATTTTACCTGTGTTTCGGGTTCCACCACTTGGGAATTGTTACTACACATGACCAAAATGAATAGTTCTTAGTTGATAGTTGTGTGCAGTTTTACATAATGTGTGTTATGGAGATCAACATCATTATATAGAGACAAGCAGTGTAAAACTGAATAATGTCCATACCTTGCATTAGTTTTCTCAATTGAAAACTAGGCCCAGAAGCTTAGAATACCCAAGACACAATTCACATATCAAATGATGCTCAAGAAGGAAGAACAAAGTATAGAACTCTGTTCTTTCTTAGACGGGAGAACAAAATACCCATAGAAGGAGATACAGAGACAAAGTATGGAGCAGAGTCTGAGGGAAAGACCATCCAGAGACTACCTCACTTAGTGATCCCATCCCACACACAGTTACAAAACCCAGACACTATTATCAATGTCCACAAGTACTTGCTGACTGGAACAGGCTATTGCTGTGACCTGGGAGGCTCTGCTAGTGCATGACAAATACAGAGGAGGACACTCTCAGCCAGTCATTGAACTGAGCAAGGGTCCCCAATGGGGTAGCTAGAGAAAGGACCCAAGGAGCTGAAGGGCTTTGCAGTACCATAGGAGGAACAACAATATGAGCCACCCAATACTCCCAGAGCTCCCAGTGACAAAGCCATCAACTAGATAGTACTCATGGTGTTACCCATGGCTCCAGACACATAGACAGCAGAGGATAGCCTTGATAGGAGAGGAGAGGCCCTTGATCCTAGAAAGCCTCGATTCAGTGGTGTAGGGGAATACCAGGACAGGTAAGCAGGAGAGGGTCTGATTGGGGAACAGGGGGAGGAGAGATGGCTTATGAAATTTTCAGTTTCTGGGGTGGTGTCAGGAACCAAGAAAGGGGAAATCATTTGATATGTAAATAAAGAATTTATCTAATAAAAAAAAAGAAAACTAGGACTCGCTGAAACAGGCATTCTGTTAGGCTTCAAGTAAAAACTACACAGCTGTGGCCTTTTACTCATGCAGAAGATCAATGCACAATTGACATATATATAAAGAAAGAATACTACAACATAAAGAAATTACTATGGGTCTAGGAATAAAGCTTGCTAGTACATGTGAAACCCTAAGTTCAGTTGCTAAGAATGTAGAGCAAATAAGGACACCACAAAGAATATGTTGAACTTTTATAGAGCAGCAGTTTAAAATAATTTTATTTATAGCATGAATATTTTCCCACTTTTCCATGTATGTCTCAATGTCTTGAATCTGAACTGGCCTAGCAACTCTCTAAAAATAAAATACATGTTAGAGGAACCAAAGTTGACAAATTTCAAATTTAAGCCAAAAAACATCAGCAGACACCACACACGAATCAGAAAGTGAAGTTCAATCTAAAAGAAACGGCGATGCTCACCAACCTGGCCTGTGTCTGCTGAAGTGGAAAGAAGCCTCAGAAACCTCAAAAGTTCCTTGGTGAGTCTCTATCAACTTAAGACCCATTAAGCGAAGCAATGCATTGTAAGGCAAAGTAATACATATGTGTTACTTGCAGACAGAAGCATGTTGTCTTCCATGAGACTCTACCCAGCAGCTCACTCAGACAGATACAGAAACCCACAGACAAACAATAGATGGAGGTAGGGGACTCTTAGGGAAGAGTTGGGGGAAGAATTGAGGGGACTCCACAGGAAGACCAACAGAATCAACTAACCTGGACCAACCAAAGAAAATGCATGGGCTAGACCTAGCCTACTCTGCACATCGGTAGCAGATGTGCAGCTTGGTCTTCATGTGGGTCCTTAACAACTACAGTGGGAGTTGGGGGTTATCCTGAAAACTGTTGCCTGAATATGGGATAAGTTCTTTTACCTGGACTGACTTGTCTGGCTTCAATGAGTGAGGAAAGATCTAGTCCCACAGACTTGAGGTACCAGGGTTTGGGGTAGTCCCAGCAGGGACCCACCTGCTCAGCGGAAAAGGAGATGGGGGAGGGGGAAAGATCGACAAGAGGGTGACATGAAGGGGAGCAGTGAGCAGGATGTAAAGTGAATAAGTAAAAATGTTAAATTAAAAATGTATTTTATATAAAAAATGCTTGTCTATATTTTTTTTAAATTCCTAACTGTTGTCTCAATGGGGAACTATACAGTTTCCTGATTATTGATTTAATATCTCTGTATATTTATAACATTAGTTGCAAAATTAGTATTAATCACTAATTACAAATTTTAAAAGTTCAGTCCCAAATAAAAGTATGTGCATTTCAAAAGCTCAAGAGTTATGTATGGCTACTTACTATTGTATTCAGCATTACCATTACTACAGAAAATTTAACTAGAATCCTCTTTGCTTACAAATTCTGTGAAGTTATAGATAATTTCTACTAGTTCAACATTAAAAGCTTGAGTGTAGTTGATAGAAGTTCTTTACTTATTGTTGAGGGGCATTTTTCCCAGTTGTATTTTAAGTTTTAAAATTCTACATTGTAAGTTACTTTTATAATATTGTTATTACAGCCAGTCGTAGTGCCATCAACCAGTTGCTGTCTTGCCTGCTGTATGTCTACTCAGAAGACTGAGCAGGAAGACAAGTTGAGACCTGAAAACCTAAGACCATATGATCAACATAGTATTACCATCATGCCAAAAAAAATTATTGGGTTTGTTCATCTCCATAAAGACTAATGAATTTATTTATAAACTTAACATCTTGATATTTTAATATACCTCACATTCATTTGTGGCATCATTTTAATTTCAGTATTGTTCAATGGGTCATTGCTAAAATTGTCCCAAGTCTGACTTAAGGTATTAATGATTTAGTATCAGCTCAAGATTAATAACCTCTCTGGTTTAAGGGCAAACAATTTCCTTCAAGTGTTCCTAAATCATGCCTCTCCTTTTACATTGCAATATTACTTTTTTTTTTCATATGGCTTGATTGTGGGCCAGATGGCTCACCTCCAAATTTCTAAATCAAATATGCATTGGCAGAGTTTGCAGGTAGAGAAAGGAATTAGAGACAAGGCTGTGAAGCTCATTTTAACTCTTCCTGCTGTAATTTCGAGAGGCAATACCTGCCTGTCTCTACCTTGCAGAAGGGATCAGGGGAGCTCAAACTGAGCACTTCCTGCTCTCCTAGAACTTACTAATACTTTCTCAGTATATCAAATATTTTCTATGGAAATATTGAAAACAGAGAGAGAGAGGGAGAGGGAGAGAGATAGAGAAAAAGACAGACAGACAGAGAGAGAGAGAGAGAGAGAGAGAGAGAAAGAAAGGTTTTGATTTTTATGAATGTTGGACCCAAAATTCTGATGACTTTGAAATAAAGGGAACTATGCAGAGCATAGGGGAGTTTCCATTTTTTATTTATTTAAATATTTGTATTAGACTTATTTATTTTACATTTCTAATGTTATCTCCTTTCCTCATTTCCTCTGAAACACCCTATTCCACCACCCACCCCCTGCTCACAACACACCCACTTCTGCTCCCCTGTTCTGGCATGCCTGATACTGGGGCGTCGAGCTTTCTCAGGACCAAGGGCCACTCCTCCCTTTAATGTTCAAAATGGCCATCCTCTGCTACCTATGTAGGTGGACCATGGGTCCCTCCATGTGTGCTCTGGTTGGTAGCATCCAAAGTTGGAAAGCGGCATCTTTCTTGGACATTGCTATGAATCAACCCATTGTTTCAGCATGAGTTCATTTAGGAGTTGCAGTCAGCATTGAGACTGGGCTTCCAAGACTCTACAAAGATGTCACAGAAATTGAAACCTTTGTTTATAGAACGACACTAAAACATGCACATCAGTGATGAGAAGATGCAAATATTCACAAGGGAAGGTATAGAAGCAGCCCTCACGCCTGTGGAACACAGCCTCTCCTTCAGGATTCTTAAAGTGCTTTAAAACAAATTTTTAAGAATGAAATTACACTGGCAAAAATTGGGATCCATCCCATGCACAGACATCAAACCCTGACACTGTTACTGATGCCATGTTGTACTTGTAGACAAGAGCCTAGCATGGCTGGCCTCTGAGAAGCTCTCCCAGCAGCTCACTGACACAGATAAAAATACTCACAGCCAATCATTGAACTGAGGTTGGGGACCCCTATGTTAGAGTTAGGGGAAGGATCAGAAGAACTAAAGGGAATGGCAACCCTATAGAAAGAACAACATTATAAACTAACCTGGACCCATGGGAGCTCCCAGAGACTAAGGCATCAATCAAAGAGCATATAGGGGCTGGTCCATGGTCCCTGACACATATGTAGCAGAAGGCTGCCTTGTCTGAACTCAGTGGGAGAGAAAAAAGCCTAATCCTGTTCAGACTTGATGCCCGAGGGAAGGAGGATAGCCAGGGAAGAGTGTCCTTTCTGAGACTAAGGGGAGGGTCATGAGTGCAAAGACCTTCATGAGGGGCAACTAGGATAGGGGCAACATTTAGGATGTAAATCAATAAAATAATTAATAAAAAAATGAAATCGGCCTTAGTGGGAGAAGACACACCTAACCCTATGAGACTTGAAGCCACAAGGAGTGGGGAGGCCTGGCAGGGATTGGGGGTGGGGTGTGGCTGGGGACATCCTTTTGGAAAACAGGGGGAGGAGGAATGGGATGAGAAACTATGTGAGGGTGAACTGGGAGGGGGTAAAGACTGGACTATAAAAAAATTCAAATAACAAAAATGTTGGGAAAAATAATGAAATTGCTATTAGCTTCAAAGAAGATACATTTCTCTATGAGTAAATGTGTGTGTGTGTGTGTGTGTGCATGTGAGTGTGTGTGTATGTGTGTGTGAGTATGTATGTGTCTGAGAGAGTGTGTGTATGTATATGTGTGTGAGTGTGTGTGTGTGTGTGCGTGAGTGCATGTGTGTATGTGTGTGTGTGTGTGTTGTTAACAGTGTTTAACACAGCTTTGCTTGCCCTGATTTTTGCAAGGCATACTCTGCCCTCAGAAGTTGAGAACCTCACATTTATGTATTATATAAAAGTGAATTGCATTGAACCTGACTTGTGCTGAAACTTCCAACCCCTTCATCAGATTTCATGAGAAACTCAAATAGGACAGGGTTTTGGCAAAATAATAATTTGTGTTTTCTAAATGAAGCCAGTTTGTGCCAACTGGGTTTTCCTTTCTGATTCTTTTCTTGGTAACTGAAGAAGGCCAAGTACATTTCATGGTTTAAAAAATAAACAGTGCTACTGGCTTAAGACCAAGCCCACCAAGGGCTGGCTTGTAGTTAGTCCATTTTGTCAGTCCCAGTAAACCCAGAAAATGAAGCACTGTTCAGTTACAGCTTTTGTGGTGAAATTCTAAGCTATCTGCCTTAAATATATTACATTTTATATTTTAGACTTCCATTTATCTAAAACTGTCAATTTCTGACTATCAGTCTTCACATAGCCACCTTGACTGCCAATGTAATGTCACTCATCTATGACAAGCTCTAGGTCTCTAATTTGTTGAGCCAACATTCAGCTTCTCCAAAGACTCCGATACTGAGTAAGCTGCCATTAACTGCTGGTGTAGAACCCTATCAAAAAACTATTTACAAATTGTGTTTCCTGGGAAGTTGGGTGGTTTATCACAAAAACACTTGGTAGCCTATTACCATGTCACTCTCACATCTTCACATGAAAGCACATATTTTGAAGGTAAACAGAAGATACCTTGTATTTTAGGGATGCTAAAATCAAACACAAGTTTTAGAGTTTAGATCCCCAGATGAAATATTTGAGTGCTTTCTAAACGGTGTCTATTCTGCCTCCCATTCCTTTTCTCTAGTTCCTACTTTCATTTAAAAATAAATTCTGTATCAGTTTCTCCTATTGTATCTTCCACCCACAAAACTTTCAACCCAAAATTTATCCTGTCTACAAGAATTACAGGAATTGGGGATGGAGCAGAGACCAAGATGACCAACCAATAACCAGTCCAACTGGAGACCCATCCTATGGGCAAGCACCAGTCCCTGATACTATTAAGTATATTCTGTTATGCTTGCAGAAAAGAGTTTATCATGGCTGTCCTCTGAGAGGACTCCTCAGCTGACTAAAACAAATGCAGAGACCCCCATCCAAACAGTGGATGGAGCTTGGGGAAAGAACAGGAGGGAGGACTGTGACCCTGAAGGGGACAGGAACTCCACAGGAAGCCCAACAGAGTCAACTAACCTGAACCCTTGGGGCTGTCAAAGACTGAACCACCAACCAAAGAACATACACAGGCTAGACTTAATTCTACCCCACCCCCTGCACATGTGTAATTGATATGTAGCTTGATCTTCATGTGTGTCCTGAAAAACTGGAGCCAGGAAGGTTCCAAAAGTTCTTGCCTGTCCATGGGATATGTTCTTCTATCTGGGATGCCTTGTCTGATTTCAGTTGGAGATGATGCTCCTAGCACCAAAGAGAGTTAGTGTGCCAGGGTGGAGGAATACCTGGGAGGTTTGTCCACCTTCTCAGAGAACGCGATGGAGGGGGACTGAAAGCATAATGGTAGGGGACACCAGGAGGAGAAACAGTGAGCGGAATGGAAAGTAAATTAAAAGACACTGTAAATTAGAAAAGAATTAAGAACATTGTCTTTCTTATTTGTTGTTTGTGAAGGTTTATTTGCTTTTTATCTTAGTTTCCCTGGATGAGAGAAAACATGCAATGCTTGTTTTGCTTCATATGGCTTATTCTTCTTTATGGCTAAATAATGGTCCAAATGTGTGTTGATCCACATTTTCTTTATCCATACATCCAAGCTGATTCCTTGTTAGTCTGCTGTGAATACTAGTATGTAACCTGGATTAGAAAGAGTCTCATATGTTCACTGAAATTGTTTTCTACTAACATAGATCCATAAGTGATGTAAAAGATAGGTCTACCTTTTCTTTATCTTATTTAACAGAGTTTCAAATGCATTCATTTAGTTACATCAAAGGAGCATGCATCAAAGGACATCAAGTGTGAAGGTCACAGAATGCCTGGTGGAGGTAACTATTCTCTTTCCAAAGCAAAGGACTTTTGTGATAAAACTTAAACTCAGCATCAGGCAGGTGTACCCTCAGTGCTTAATTTCTTGCAGAGAAGGCTAAGCATTAGGATGACATACCTGAAGACAGGCAGTGTTCACTGATTAACATCAGCTTGGGTTTTTTTTCTTATTGAATATTTTCTTCATTTACATTTCAAATGTCATACCCTTTCCTGGTTTCCCCCTCCCCCAAAACACCCAACCCATCCTCCCAACCCCTGCCTCCACGAATATGCCCCTCTACCCAATTCACTCCTACCTAAACCCCCTCTATTTCCCTACGCTGGGGCATTTATTGAACCTTCCTTCATAGGACTAAGGACCTCTTCTCCTACTGATGCTTGACAAGGCATTCCTCTGCAACTCTTTTGGCTAGAACCATGTGTACCCCTTGGTTGATGGCTTAGTCCCTGGGAGCACTGGGGTGTCTGGTTGGCCAACATCTTCGTTCTTCCTATGGGGCTGCAATCCCCTTCAGCATCTCCAGTCTGCCCTCCAAGTCCTCCATTGGGGACCCCATGCTCAGGCTGCTAGCATCTGCCTCTGTATCTATATCTGTAAGGCTCTGGCAGGGTCCCTCCTGAGACAACCATAACAGGCTCCTTTAGGTAAGGACTTCTTGTCAACCATAGTAGTGTTGGGGTTTGGTGACTGTTTATAGGATGAAACCCCAGGTAGGACAGTCTCTGGGTAGCCTTTCCTTCAGTCTCTTTTCCACACTTTGTCTTCATAATTGTTCCTGTGGGTATTTTGTTCCCTTTCTCAGAGGAACCAAAACACCCCCACTTTGGTCTTCCTTTCTTTTTCTTTTTGAGCCTCCTGTGGTCTGTGAATTTTAACTTATTTTGAGCTTTTGGGCTAATATCCACTTATCATGAGTATATAACATGTGTGTTCTTTTGTGATTGGGGTATCTCACTCAGGATGACACTTTCCTGTTCCATCCATTTGTGTAAGAATTTCATGAATTCATTGATTTTAATACCTGGATAGTACTCCATTGTGTATGTATACCACAAATTCTGTATCTATTCTTCTGTTGAAGCACATCTGGGTTCCTTCCAGCTTCTGGCTATTACAAATAAGGCAGCTCTGAACATAGTGGAACATGTATCCTTATTAAATATTGGAACATGTTCTGGGTATATGCCCAGGAGTGGTATAGCTGGGTCCTCAGGTAGAATTATGTCTAATTTTCTGAGGAACTGCCAAACTGATATCCTGAGTAGTTTTATCACTTGCAATCCCAGCAGCAATGAAGAAGTGGTCCTCTTTCTCCACATCCTATCTAGCATCTTTATCAAATAAGTTTTTCATCTTAGCAATTCTTACTTGTGTGAGGTGGAATCTCAGTGTTGTTTTGATTTGCATTTCCTTGATAACTAAGGATGCTGAACATTTCTTTAGGTGCATCAGAACCATTCAAGTTTCCTCAGTTGAGAATTCCCTGTTTAGCTCTGTACCCCATTTTTAATAGGGTTATTTGACTCTCTGGAGTCTAACTTGAGTTCTTAGTATACACTGGATATTAGCCCTCTATCAAATGTAGGATTGGTAAAGATCTTTTCCTGATCTGTTGGTTGCCATTTTGTCCTATTGACAGTGTCCTTTTCCTTACAGAAGCTTTGCAGATTTATGAGGTCCCATTTGTTGGTTCCTGTTCTCAGAGCATAAGCCATTGGTGTTCTATTCAGGAAATTTTCCCCTGTACCCGTGTGTTCATTGTTCTTCCCCACTTTCTCCTCTATACGCTTCATTGTATGTGGTCTTATATGGAGGTTCTTGATCTACTTGGACTTGAGCTTTGTATAAGGAGATATGAATGGGTCGATTTGCATTTTTCTGCATGCAGATCTCCAGTTTATCTAGCACCATTTGTTAAAAATGCTGTCTTTTTTACACTGGATGTTTTTAGCTCCTTTGTCAAATATCAAGTGACTGGAGGAGTGTGGGTTCTTTTCTGGGTCTTCAATTCTATTCCATTGATCTTCCTGCCTGTCTGCATACTAATACCAACCAGTTTTTTATCACTGTTGCTCTGTAGTAGAGCTCAAGGTCAGGGATGGTGATTCCCCCTGGAGATCGTTTGTTGTGGAGAATAGTTTTCGATGTCCTGGTATTTTTTATTATTACAAATGAATTTCCAGATTGCTTTTTTTCTAGCTCTATGAAGAATTGATTTGTAATTTTAATGGGGATTGCATTGAATATGCAGATTGCTTTAGGAAAGATGGCCATTTTTCTATAGTAATCCTGCCAATCCATGAGCATGGAAGATCTTTCCATCTTCTGAGATTTTCTATGATTTCTTTCTTCAGAGGCTTGATGTTCTTGTCAAACAGATCTTTAACTTGCTTGGTTAAAGTCACACCAAGGAATGTAATATTGTTTGTGACTACTGTGAGGGGTGTCATTTTCCTAATTTCTTTCTCATCTTGTTTATCCTTTGAGTAAAGGAAAACTACTGATTTGTTCAAGTTAATTTCATATCCAGACACTTTGCTGAAGTTGTTTATCAGCTTTAGGAGGTTTCTGGTAGAATTTTTGGGATCGCTAAAGTATACAATCTTATCATCTGCAAATAGTCATATTTTGACTTCTTCCTTTCCAATTTGAATAACTTTGACCTCCTTTTGTTGTCTAATTGCTTTAGCTAGGACTTCAACTACTATATTGAATAGATAGGGAGAGAGTGGGCAACCTTGTCTGGTCCCTGATTTTAGTGGGATTTCTTCATGTTTCTTTCCATTTAGTTTGATGTTAGCTACTGGTTTGCTGTTTATTGCTGTTATTATGTTTAGGTATGGGTCTTGAATTCCTTATCTTTCTAAGACATTTGTCATGAAGAGATGTTGGGTTTTGTCAAATGCTTTCTCAGCATCTAATGAAAGATCACATGATTTTTTTCTTTGAGTTTATTTATATAGTGGATTACATGGATGGAGTTCTGTATATTGAACCATTCCTGCATCCCTGGGATGAAGCCTATGTGATCGTAGTGAGTTATCATTTTGATGCATTCTTGGATTAGGTTGGCCAGAATTTTATTGAGTATTTTTGCATTAATGTTTATAAGGGAAATTGGTCTGAAGTTCTCTTTACTAGCTTGGTCTTTGCTTGGTTTAGATATAAGCATTATTGTGACTTCAAAGAATGAATTGGGTAGTGTTCTTTGAGTTTCTATTTTGTGGAATAGTTTGAAGAGCATTGGTATTAACTCTTCTTTGAGATCTTATAGAATTCCCCACTAAACCCATTTGGTCCTGGGCTTGTTTTTTTGTTTGTTTGTTTGTTTTGGGTTTTTTTTTTTGGTTTTGGGGTTTTTTTTGTTTTTTTTTTTTTGTTTGTTTGTTTTTTTGTTGGGAGACTATTAACAACTGCTTCTATTTCCTCAGGACTTATGGGACTATTTAGATGGTTTTTCTGATCCTGTTTTAATATTGGCACCTGGTATGTATCTAGAAAATTGTCCATTTCATCTAGATTTTCAAATTTTGTGGAGTATAAGCTCTTGTAGTAGAATCTGATGATTTTGTTTAGTTTCCCCTGTTTCTGTTGTTATGTTTCCCTTTTTATTTCTGGTTGTATTAATTTCGGTAGTTCCTCTGTGCCCTCTAGTTAGTCTCGCTAAGGGTTTATCTATCTTGTTGATTTTCCCAAAGAAGCAGCTCCTAGTTTTTTGTTTTTTGATTGGTTTTTTTTTTTTTTGATTCTTTGTATAATTCTTTTTGTTTCTATTTAGTTGATTTCGGCTCTGAGTTTGATTATTTCCTGCCTTCTACTCCTCTTGAGTTTATTTGTTTCTTTTTGTTCTAGAGCTTTAAGATGTGTTATCAAGCTGCTAGTCTAAGCTCTCTCCATTCTCTTTTTGGAGGCACTTATAGTTATGAGTTTTCCTCTTATCACAGATTTCATTGTGTCCCATAAGTTTTGTTATGATATGTCCTCATTTTCATTAAATTCAAAAGAGTTTTTAATTTCTTTATTTCTTCCTTGACCAAGCTATCACTGAGTAGAGCATTGTTCAACGTCCAGGTGTATGTGTGTTTTCTATTGTTTTTGTTTGAACTTAATGACAGTTTTAGGCCATGGTGATCTGATACTGTGCATGGATTTATTTCAATATTCCTGTATCTGTTGAGGCCTGTTTTGTAACCAATTATATGGTCAGTTTGGAGAAGGTACCATGAGGTGCTGAGAAGAAGGTATATTCTTTTGCTTTAGGGTGGAATGTTCCATAAATATCTGTTAGATCCATTTGGTCCATAATTTCAGTTAATTTCACTGTGTCTCTGTTTAGTTTGTGTTTCCATGATTTTTCCATTGTTGAGAGTGGGATGTTAAAGTCTTCCACTATTATTGTGTGGGGTGCAATGTGTGCTTTGAGTTTTAGTAAAGTTTATTTTATGAATGTGGGTTTGCATTTGGAGCATAGATTTTTAGAATTGAGAGTTCATCTTGGTAGATTTTTCCTTTGACCAGTCTCTCCTTATCTTTTTTTGACAACTTTGGGTTGAAAGTCAGTTTATCTGATATAAGAGTAGCCTTTTCAACAAATGGTGCTGGTTCAACTGGAGGTCAGCATGCAGAAGAATGCGAATTGATCCATCTTTGTCTCCTTGTACTAAGCTTAAATCCAAATGGATCAAGGACCTCCACCTAAAGCCAGACACTCTGAAACTAATAGAAAAGAAACTGGGGAAGACCCTTGAGGACATTGGTACAGGGAGAAAATTTCTGAACAGAACACCAATAGCGTATGCTCTAAGATCAAGAATTGACAAATGGAACCTCATAAAATTACAAAGTTTCTGTACGGCAAAGGACACCATCAAAAGGACAAATCGGCAACCAACAAATTAGGAAAATATCTTCACCAATCCTACATCAGATAGAGGGCTAATATCCAATATATATAAAGAACTTAAGAAGTTAGACTCCAGAAAACCAAACAACCCTATTAAAAATGGGGTACAGAGTTAAACAGGGAATTCTCACCTGAAGAACTTCGGATGGTGGAGAAGCATCTTAAAAAATGCTCAACTTCATTAGTCATTAGGGAAATGCAAATCAAAACAACCCTGAGATTTCACCTTACACCAGTCAGAATGGCTAAGATTAAAAATTCAGGAGACAGCAGGTGTTGGAGAGGATGTGGAGAAAGAGGAACACTCCTCCACTGCTGGTGGGGTTGCAAATTGGTACAACCACTCTGGAAATCAGTCTGGCGGTTCCTCCGAAAACTGGGCACCTCACTTCCAGAAGATCCTGCTATACCACTCCTGGGCATATACCCAGAGGATTCCCCACCATGTAATAAGGATACATGCTCTACTATGTTCATAGCAGCCCTATTTATAATTGCCAGATGCTGGAAAGAACCCAGGTATCCCTCAACAGAAGAGTGGATGCAAAAAATGTGGTATATCTACACAATGGAGTACTGTTCAGCCATTAGAAACAATGAATTCATGAAATTCTTAGGCAAATGGATGGAGCTAGAAAACATCATACTAAGTGAGGTAACCCAGACTCAAAGGTGACTCATGGTATGCACTCACTAATAAGTGGATATTAACCTAGAAAACTGGAATACCCCAAACATAATCCATACATCAAATGAGGTACAAGAAGAAAGGAGGAGTGGCCCCTTGTTCTAGAAAGACTCAGTGAGGAAGTATAGGGCAAAACCAGAACGGGGAAGTGGGAAGGGGTGGGTGGGAGGACAGGGGGAGAAAAGGGGGCTTATGGGACTTTCAGGGAGTGGGGGGCTAGAAAAGGGGAAATCATTTGAAATGTAAATAAAAAATATATCGAATAAAAAAAAAAGAGTAGCCACTCCAGCTTGTTTCTTGGGACCATTTGCTTGAAAATTTGTTTTCCAGCTTTTGACTGTGAGGTAGTGACTCTTTGTTACTGAGGTGGGTTTCTTGTATGCAGCAAAACGTCCTATTTACTTATCCAGTCTGTTAGTCTATGTCTTTTTATAGGGGAATTGAGACCATTGATATTAAGAGATATTAAGGAAAACTGATTATTCCTGTTATTTTCCTTGTTAAAGGTGGAATTCTGTTTGTGTGGCTATCTTGTTTTGGGTTTGTTGAAAGATTATTTTATTGGTTTTTCTGAGGAATAGTTTCCCACCTTGTGTTGTTGTTTTCCACCCATTATCCTTTGTAGAGCTGGGTTTGTGGAAAGATATTCTGTAATTTTTTTTTATTGTCATGGAATGTCTTGTTTTCTTCATTATGGTAATTTAGAGTTTTGCAGGGTATAGTAGCCTGGGCTGTTATGTACTCTTAGGGTCTTATATTCTCTTAGGGTCTGTATGACATCTGCCCAGAATCTTTTCATTCCTAAACTTAGAGAAAATGGTCTGTTATTTACCTATTAAGAGTAATGTTGACTAAAGTTTTATAGCATATAATATTTATTATATCAGAATGCAATTCTTCATTATCTACATTATTTATCACTTCACTTCTGTCATGCATTGATACAGACTTAAAGTCTTTTTTCCACATCTATATAGATAATAATATTTTCACCCTTGATTTTGTTTGTTAGCTGTATACATTTGTTGGTTTGTATATATAAAAACTCTGCACATTCCTAGAGTGAAATTTCCTGTATCATTATAGATAATATTTGTAAGGTATTTCTGAAATTAATTGTTACATATTTTTAAAACATTGGGCTTGTCCTACATTGCATTCTGTTGCTGTGATTAAGACCATGGCCCAAAGCCACAAAGGTGATTAAAGGATTTATTTGACTTATATTTTCTGTCACATTCACCACTGAGGGAAGACAGTGCAGGAACTCTGACAACAACAGAGGCAGGTACCATGGGAAGATGGCTTACTGGGTTTTGTTCTTTGCATGGTGGTTCACATTGGGTTCTTGTACAATGCAAGGCCATCTGCTGGGAGTGTATTTGTTTTTGCCCACAGTAGGTTAAATGCTTCTGAAGCAATCATTAATAAAGAAAAATCCCAATAGACATATTGAAAGAATAATCTGATAAAGGTGATCCATATTCCATCTTCTGAAACATGCTTAGGTTTGTGTCAAAATGACAAAAAAGAATAGGCTGTTATGTATAAAGAATCCATAGCCCCAGGTTACTATATCAAGCTCTTGTAACAGGGAAATACTGGCTTCATATAATAAGTTTATTTATATTCATTCCCAGTGTGGATGAGTGTGTTGGTTTACATGTATGCATATCAACCAAATGCATATTGTGTTCATTGGATACCCGGGATCTAGAGTTACAGAAAATTGTAAACCACCACTTAGGTTCTGGGAATGGAACCTGGATGCTGTGATAAAGTAATCAGTGTTTTTAAGCACTGAATTATCTCCTCTGCCCTCTCTAGTTTAAGATATTCCCTCTTATAAATATATTTACTGCTTCCAACAGAGGTTGGATTTGATTTGTATTTGATTCTAGGGAAGTTTTTAATCTCCCCTTAACTTCTTTATTCCCAAGAGCATTATAAATCTCTGTGTATAGGTACAACTTCTGTACTATTTAGTTACACTTTTATTTTCATTATTATATGACCTAAAAATTATTAGAATGATTTTTCTTTTTGTAATGTGTGCTTTATGCCCTAAACTATGATCTATTCAAGGGGGTCTCTTATATGCATGAAAATGTTTTTCTACACCTGAGTGGTACAATCGGCAAATGTCTGATAAATCCATCTAAGCTGTAGTATAATTTAAAAAGTATGATGTGAGAATTTCAAGCTAGCATACAATATGTTTTGCTCAAATACTCTCCAGCTTTCTCTCCTCAACCCCTTTTTGAACTATCCTATCACTTTTCTCTTTCAACCTTTGTAAAGTCATGGAGTCTACATAGTATTGCCATTATGAATATTATAGGATCATCTAATGGAGCACAGGTAAACTACAAGGAACCACTTCTAAAGAAAACTGAATCCCCTACCCTAAGTCACAATAGCCAATAGCTAAATTGGATAGAACTTCATGGCCCTTTCTACTTTTCAGTTGGAAAGTTAATTAACATGATATTGTATGGGTCATATATATATATAGTCATAGCCACATTCAATGCAGGTATATTTACAAATGGATCTTATTGGAGTATTGCCTTTATTGATTTGTAGTACTATTTTTTTTTGGATCAATTCTGTTTGCTGTCTGTTTTGATGTTTATGAATGTAACTCCTGCTGTTTGCTTACATATTCTATTTTCTTAGAATATTATATTCCTGTTTCTTATTTTATTTTCATTATCTTTGTCTTTCAGGGTGTAGTGTTTTTCTTGCTCACAAAAAATTGTCAGAATTTATTTTAATCCAAACACCTAATTATACAACTTACAATTTGAAAACTAAGGCTATTTACACCAAAGCTTGCTTTTGAAAGGTATATGCTAGCTGCTATCACACTATTGTATGGTTTTCTGTAATCTATGTTCATTTGTTTTGTCTGTATGACTTGTTGAATTGATTCCATTTGTTTCTTTCCTATACCTCATTCATGAGCTCTTCTATTGAGGTTTTCTCTTTTTCTTAATCTATTGGCTCTGCATGTACTTATTCCCCTTTTGTTGTAGCATCCCTTTAAGTAATGCTGGAAATTCTGATTTAGTGGTAATGACATTTTCAGTTATGATTGTTTTAAGGGTTTTTTTACTCCTTAAATTCTGAAGTAAATTATGGTCTAGATTGACATGTATTTTTTTTTTTTTTTGGTCCCTGAAATATGTTATTGCATATACTTTTGGCTTTTAAAGTTTCTTCTGAGAAATCTATTTTTGTTCTATTGTATTTGCCTTTGAAAGTTACTTCAGTGTTCTCTTTGGTAGTTTTCAGAAATATCATTTAGAAGTTTAACTACACTGTAATATAAATATTAGTTTCTGATCATTTCCACATTAGCTAATAAATGCCTCCTCTATATTGACATCAATATATTTTTAAAGCTTGGGTTTATTTATATATCTCTACACATAGATTAATGCTGCTCTCAGACATTTCTGAGAAACTTGTTCGTACAGTCAATAGTAGTTAACACAAAAACATACAACTAATAAAAGAGAATAAGTAATAACAAGTAATAAATAAGACATCTACTTTACACCCCTGCTCATGGCTAAGTAAACATGTGGAAGAGAAAGAAGAATTTGCTTAAGACCCAGAGATAATAGAAGGCAAGAGTGGAACTGTCCTCTGAACATGAAAGGACCATTGCACTGATATAAGCACAGCAGCTGTGATTGCTTGCATGAAATCTGTACACGATCAAGCCAATCAACAATGTAGCATGGAATATGAATTGGCTTAGGAGCCACTAACTAAAAACTAGGAGCTGTGGTGCTCAGTGAGTTATAGGGAAGGGAAAGTCAGTTTTCTTTAAGGGTATTGTTTAGGTCAAACACAAATCAGTGAACAGCTCCATATTTAAGGGTATATGAGTAGCAAAACTTCAACCTGTGGGTTATTTTTAAAAAGAGGACATAAAGTTTCATTTAGTGGAGAGATATGAGGAATCTGGAAAGAGTGATTCATAGCAGAAAGGCTGAACATAATCAAAATGTACTATATGAAATTATCAAAAAATCAACAATTTTAAAGAGAAAATTTTCTACATTGCATTGGATTATCATAAACTCTAGTCTTTCCTTAGTTATTTCAGCAGCTTACTCACAGACTTTCTTCATTTATTAACAATTTAAAAAGTCAAACCTCTTGAAATTCCAGCGAATTTGATATCTTTAGAGTCTGTATCTACAATGCTGTTCACTTTTATTAGAATCACAATTACTTAGTTTTCATTTTACCTGTGTTTCCATTTTTCAAATTGCATGTCTTTTGAAATGGAGAAGTTTTGCACTTTTAGTTGAGTGCCTTACTGATCCTATGAGGGTTGAATCTTTAGTATTGTTGGGTGATATAAAAGCAAAACCACTGTGGCAACAACAACAAAAACATAAAACATAGACTTATAAACACAGTTAAAAATAAGCTTGCTTATAAATAATAGAAAATAAATTGTTAAAACCAATATGGAGTAGTCAGACCTTTATAAAATTTAAAATTTAAAATAATCTAAAAGATAGCCAGACTGGAGGAAAGAAAGAATAAGGGAAACAAAATGCTGAAAGACTAATTTTAAAACTATAAAATAAGTATGAGTAAAATCAATAAAAGAATAATTTTAAATAAAATTAAAGTAAGAGAAAAAGGGAAAACAACTAAAAGTTTCTTCCTGGTCAAGATAATTCTAATACTGCAAATAGGTTAGTTATGGAAACTAGTGAGTTAAATATGCAGATTACTTTATTTCCTATCTGTTCTATCAAACTAATGGATTCTAGCTGTTTGTGCATCCTGACCTGTATTTCTTATGGAGCCATGAAGCCTGGCTGTGGCAGGGTTGTATTCACTGAAGTTGCTTCTTAATACTCATACATGGATTTGCTGCTACCCATCCCACAAGGATTTCTGGTAATATGTAGGGTAGGCAGGCACTCGTTTGTTCCAGAAGCTTCCAATGTCTGTGACATAGGGATGTGTATATAAAATTTGGTGTATTCCCAAATGCCCAGGAGAATGAGTGGGGACAAATATATTACTGTGCTCTGTAATGGGCAGAGGAAACCACTGGGAGCTAAGACTCTTTTTACATTGGTGACAGTCAAAATCCTACTCCAATCCCCTTGCATTAAAACACACAAAGTTGTTCTCAGTCCTGCCAAGGGGACCAAAATACCACTTTACTTTCACAGCCCAAATTCTCAGTGAGTTGATGATAGGTCAGTGCTTTCCTTGAAACTCTGGAATATCCTTAACTTTGTAACTGTGTCTCTAAAACAAGACGTCCTAAGGATGCTCAGTTGTGGTTGTAGTTATTTCTTACAAGGGAATTCTGAAGGAAGATCCTGCTTATGGTGATCTGAGAGAAGAATAATACCTACAGTTAGGCTTTTTATTTCCTCTTGATTTTTATACTACTTTATGATTTCTAGAGCTATTTCTCAATTCACCTCTAAATAGTGTTACTCTGTGGTTGTACCAACTTTTCTCCTGTATGGAGTCATGTGAGAGAAACTACTGGTTTGCCATTTTACCCTTGAAATCACTAATTTTAATTATAAGATAATTTTATTTTCTACAACTTTTGTGGGTCCTGTGATACCACTTATGAAAGTGTTTTGTGTTCAGCTGTGCAAGTAAAATCAGAGATGAGCTATAGAACAAAGACAATGGAGCACTAACATAATCTTTATTTTTCTCTAATGACTGAGTAGGCGTTGTCCTGTTATTATTTCATACAAAAATTTCAAAACAATAAATTCTATAATTGTTTCTAATGTATGTTTAAGTCATATTATAGAAAGTCAAAGTAAGAGTATTGAATCTGTACAGGTGATTTACGGTTTAAATAAAATAAAGCCTTGAAAAAAAGCTAATTTGAATTTTAAGTAATATAGAACAGTTAATCTTCAGGGATGAGTTTAAATCAAAAGCAGTTAAGCAAAGTCACTAATGAAAATTACTTGAACATCATAAAATCCTGAAAAATTAGAAAATTGTTCTGTTTATTATCCATTACTTATAAAATTTTACTAATAGATTTTTATAACTGTTATTAACATTTAACTGCTGCTAATTTTCTCCAACATGTCAGAAGAAAATAAACTATCACTCCCTAGTCATAGTTTATTAAAGTACATTGTTTCCCTCCACACTTCCCCCCCGCCCCGGGATCCTTGATACACATTAAGAATGCTTAAGGTACCAGGGCACCTCCTCTACATTCTTACATGAGGGGCATAATATTGAGGAAGAAACTCTTGTTTGGATCCAATATGTAATAGAATTTATTACAAATCTCATATAGAGTAGAGATTATGCCCTTACAAAGTGACTTTTACTAATCATTAATAGCAATATGCCCAAAATCTCTGATATGGTCATCAACATATACATCATGAACATCTTATTGTTGCAAAGATATACACTGAAAACAATAACTTAAAATGTTTCAAGAATGTTCTTTCTTCCAAATAACAGGTAATGCCAATGTTTTCCTAATATCTTTTATCCTGGTTCCTTTCATTTGCTGTGGTAATTAACTAAAGACACTTAATTGAATTTTTTTCAGCATATACTACCAGATGAGTCTATTACTGAAGCAAGTAGGAAAGGCAAAACAGAAAACATGAGGGACCACTGCTTATTGATATACCCACATAGCTAATGCTCAGATAACTTAATTAAACACTGAAGGAAAACCTGTCAAGGAATCGTCTAAGTCACAGTGAAGTAGGCCCAATAACATTAACTATCGTAAGATATGACCTATAAACTGGTCCAGAAGCTAGTGTGCTCAAGACAATTCTTCAGTTTAGGTAATTCTAGGATATTTTAATTCAACCATAAAGACTGGCCAGAAAACACTGGCACATCTTGGGGAGACTACTGTCTCTTTGAAATTTATCGTATCTGATATTAAAATATCTATACCTGCTTACTTCTTGGGTGCATTTCTTTGGAAATAATTTTTCCATCCTTCTATGCTGAAATAAGATTTATCTTTAATGGTGAGGTGTGTTTTTTAAATGCAGTGGAAATAGGATTCTATTTTATTTTTGATTCAGTTAGACTATCATTCTTTAATTAGAAAAGTGAGAGCACTTATCAGTGGGAATTGTGTATTGATTCAATTTATTTTGTAGTTATGATATTGCTTTTCTTCATTATGTGATTTACTCTTTTGACCTTATTTCTCATATATTGATGGGTGAGGTTTAACTTTTAAAATATCTACTATATTCTTCAGAGATTTATTAGTGGATAGAAATTTTTTTCAATTTGGTTTTATTGTGGAATGTTTTTCTTTGTCCATCAATTTTAATTAGTAACTTTCTGGGTATACTATAATGGGCTAGTGGCACCTGTGGTCTCTCAGAGTTTGTACAGAATCTGAACATGGCTTTCAGAGTTTCCAAGTCTCCATTGAAATGTCAGGAGCTATTGAAATGGATCTGTTTTATATGTGACTTGACCTTTTTACCTTGTAGTGTTAAATATCTTCTGTTTGTACTTTACATTTAACAATTTGTTAATATATGACATGGGGAATTATTTTCTGGTCCTGTCTATTTGATGTTCAGTGTGCTTCTTGTACCTTGATAGGCACCTCTTTCTTTAGGTTGGGAAATTTTCCCATGATTTGCTAGAGATGTTTTCTGTCTTTCTGAGCCAAGATTCTTATCTATATTATTTTTACATTTGATTTTTACCTTGTCCCAGGTTTCTTGGGTGTTTTATGGCTGGGCTTTATAGAATTAACAGTTTTTGACTGAATAACTTATGTCTTCTACCTTGTCTTCAAAACCTGAAATTTTTCTTTTGCATGCTATGTAATGAACTAGTGTGCATTTCCTCTGAGGGTTTTTCTATGTTTTGTTTGTTTGTTTTGTTTTTGTGGGGTTTTTTTTGTTTTGTTTTTTGGATTTTTTTTTTCCCCGAGACGGGGTTTCTCTGTATAGCCCTGGCTGTCCTGGAACTCACTCTGTAGACCAGGCTGGCCTTGAGCTCAAAAATCTTCCTGCCTCTGCCTTCCAGAGTGCTGGGATTACAGGTGTGAGTCACCACCGCCCGGATCTGTTTGCTTGTTTTTAATGTTTGTTCTTCAATCATTTGTTTTACATTCCAGACATTATCCCCCTACTGTTCCACCATCTGACTGTTCTACATCCCATGCCTCCTCTGCATACCCCACCCTGTCTCCAAGAGGTTGTCCCCATCCCCACCCCTACACACCACCAGACATCTGCATTTTCTGAGGGCCCAAGTCTCTTTAGAGTTACTTGCATCTTCTCTCAGTCCAGACCCCGCAGTCCTCTGCTGTATATGTGTTGGGGGCCTCATATCAGCTGTTGTATGCTGCCTGTTTGTTGGCTCAGTATCTAAATGATCCTGGGGATCCAGGTTAGTTGAGACTGCTTGTCTTCCAGCTGGGTTGACCTCCTTCTCAAGTTCTTACAACTTTTCCATAACTCAACCACAGGAATCATTAGCTTCTAGCCATTGATTGGGTGTAAATATCTGCATCTGACTCCTTCAGCTGGGTGTTGGGCTTTTCATAGAGCACTCATGATAGGATCCTGTCTGTAAGCACACCATAGCTTCAGTAATAGTGTCAGGCCTTAGAGCCTTTCCCTGAGATGGCTATCAATTTGGGCCTGTCACTGGACCTTCTTTTCCTCAGGATCTTCTCCATTTTTGTCCCTGCAGTTCCTTCACACAGGAACATTTCTGGGTCAGAGCTTTTGACTGTGGGATGACAACCACATCCCTCCACTTAATGCCCTGTCTTTTTACTGGAGGTGGGCTCTACAAGTTCCCTCTTGCCACTGTTGGCATTTCATCTAAAGTCCCTTCCTTTGAGTCCAGAGAGTCTCTCACCTCCCAGTTCTCTGGTACATTCTAGAGGATCCACCACCTCCTACCTCCCATGGTTGCCTGTTTTCATTCTTTCTGCTGGCCCTCGGGCCTTCAGTCCATTCCCCGCCCTCTAATACCTGATCATGTTCAACTGTTACCTTTCCCACCCAGGTCCCTCTTTCCCTCCATGCTTTTCTGTGACTGCTTTCTTCTCCTTCCCAAGTAGAACTGAAGCAACCTCACTTGGGCCCTTTGGCTTGTTGGTCGTCTTGAGTTCTGTGGATTGTATTCTAGGTATTCTGTAGTTTTTGGCTAATATCCACTTATTAGTGAGTATATACTATGCATATCATTTTGTATCTGAATTGCCCTACTCAGGATGATATTTTCTAGTTCTAGCCTTTTGTCTGCAAAACACATAATGTCCTCATTCTTTTTTTTTCCTTACTTTTTTATTTGATATATTTTTTATTTATATTTCAGATGATTTCCCCTTTCCTGGCTCCCCACTCCCTGAAAGTCCCATAAGCCCTATTTCCCCCCTTGTTACCCCATCCACCCCTTCCCACTTCCCTCTTCTGGTATTGCCCTACACTGCTGCACTGAGCTTTTCCAGAACCAGGGGCCACTCCTCCGTTCTTCTTGGACATCATTTGATATGTGGATTATGCTTGGTTATTCCAAGTTTCTAGGCTAATATACACTTATCCGTGAGTGCATACCATGATTGATCTTTTGACACTGGGTTACCTCACTTAGTATGATGTTCTCCAGCTCCATCCATTTGTCTAAGAATTTCATGAATTCATTCTTTCTAATGGCTGAATAGTATTCCACTGTGTATATATACCACATTTTTTAAATTCATTCCTCTGTTGAGGGATACCTGGGTCCTTTCCAGCTTCTGGCTATTATAAATAAGGCTGCTATGAACATAGTGGAACACGTACATGCTGGGGAATCCTCTGGGTATATGCCCAGAAGTGGTACAGCCGGGTCCTCCAGAAGTGACATGCCCACTTTTCTGAGGAACAACCAGACTGATTTCCAGAATGGTTGTACCAGTTTGCAACCCCACCAGCAGTGGAGGCATGTTCCTCTTTCTCCACATCCTCGCCAACACCTGCTGTCTCCTGATATTTTAATCTTAGCCATTCTGACTGGAGTGAGGTGAAATCTCAGGGTTGTTTTGATTTGCATTTCCCTAACGACTAATGATGTTGAACAGTTTTTAAGGTGCTTCTCAGCCATCCGAAGTTCTTCAGGTGAAAATTCTTTGTTTAGCTCTGTACCCCATTTTTTATTAGTTTTTTTTCTGGGGTCTTGAGTTCTTTGTATATATTGGATATTAGCCCCCTGTCAGATGTAGGGTTGGTAAAGATCTTTTCCCAATTTGTTGGTTGCTGATTTGTCATTTGATGGTGTCCTTTGCCTTAAAGAAACTTTGTCATTTTATGAGGTCTCATTTGTCAATTCTGGATCTTAGAGCATAAGCTATTGACCCATACCTAAACATAGTAAAAGCAAACTAGTAGCCAACATCAAACTAAATGGAGAGAAACTTGAAGCAATCCCACTAAAATCAGGGACTAGGCAAGACTGCCCCCTCTTTCCATATCTATTCAATATTGTACTTGAGGTACTAGCTAGGGCAATTAGACAACATAAGGAGGTCAAAGGGATACAAATTCGAAAGGAAGAACTCAAACTATTTACAGATGATATGATAGTATACTTAAGTGACCCAAAAAAACTCCACCAGAGAACTCCTACAGCTGATAAACAACTTCAGCAAAGTGTCTGGTTACAAAATCAATTCAAGAAAATCAGTAGCCTTACTATATTCAAATGATATTTCAAGAAAGAAATTAGGGAAATGACACCCTTCACAATAGCCACAAACAATATAAAGTACTTTGGTGTGACTCTGACCAAACAAGTGAAAAATCTGTATGACAAGAACTTCAAGTCTCTGAAGAAGGAAATGGAAGAAGACCTCAGAAAATGGAAAATTCTGCCATGCTCGTGGATTGGCAGGATTAATATAGTTAAAATGGCCATCTTGCCAAAAGCAATATACAGATTTAACACAATACTCATCAAAATCCCCACTCAGTTCTTCATAGAGTTAGAAAGAGCAATTCTCAAATTCATCTGGAATAACAAAAAACCCAGGATAGCTAAAAACTATCCTCAACAACAAAAGAAATTCTGGGGGAATCAGTATCCCAGACCTCAAGCAATACTACAGAGCAATAGTGTTGAAAACTGCATGGTATTGGTACAGTGACAGGCAGGCAGATCAATGGAAAAGGATTGCAGATCTAGAAATGAACCCACACACCTATGGCCACTTGGTCTTCCACAAAGGACCTGAAAACATCCAGTGGAAAAAAGAGCCTTTTCAACAAATTGTGCTGGTTCAACTGGAGGTCAGAATGCAGAAGAATGTGAATTGATCCGTCCTTATCTCCTTGTACTAAGCTCAACTCCAAGTGGATCAAAGACCTCCATGTAAAGCCAGACACACTGAAACTAATAGAAAAGAAACTGGGGAAGACCCTTGAGGACATAGGTACAGGGGGAAAGTTCCTGAATGTCCTCATTCTTAAGAGCTGAGTAGTATTCTATTGTGTAAATGTACCACATTTTCTGTATTCATTCTTCTGTTGTGGGACATCTGGATTGTTTCCAGCTTCTGGCTGCCACTAGTAAGGCTGCTATGAACATAATTAAAATATATCTACCTGAAGACACACCAATACTACTCTTGGGAATACACACAAATGATGCCCCACCTTACCACAGGACATGTGTTCCTCTATGTTCATAGCAGCCTTATTTGTGATAGCCAGAAACTGGAAACAACCTAGATGTCCCAAGACAGAAGAATAGATGCAATAAATGTGGTTCATTTACCAATGAAATACTACTCAGTTATTAAGAATGAGGATATCCTGAGCTTTGCAGGCAAATGGATTGAATTAGAAAATATCCTGAGTGAGGTAACTCAGACCCAAAAGGACATGGATGGTATGTACTCACTAATAAGTGGATATTAACCACAAAAAAGTACAGAATACCTGGGAGACAGTCCACAGAAATCAGAAAGTTCAAAAGCTGAAGTGCCCAAGTAAGGACATCTCAGTCCCAATTGGGAAGGAGAAGAAAGCAATCACAAGTGAGAAGGGAGGAACCTGGGTTGGAGGAACCAGGGAGGAACCTGGGAGGGAAAGTAGACAGGACTGAGGAGAATGGGGAGAAGGGAACCTGCTCTTACATTGGGGGGAGGAAAAGGACTGAAGCCCTGAGGGCCAGCAGAAGGAATGGAAACAGGAAACCTCAGGAGATAGGAGGATAGGGGACCTTCCAGAATGCACCAGAGACCTGGGAGGTGAGAGACTCATAGAACTAAAAGGGAGGGACCTTAGATGAAATGCCTGACAGTAGGGAGAAGGAACTTCTAGAGCCTACCTCCAGCAGGAAGACAGGGCTTCAAATGGGGGGGGGCATCCCACAGTCATAAGTCTGACCCATAATTTTTCCTGACTAAAAGAAGGGATGGAAAAGGAGATGAGCCTGAGGAATAGAAGATCCAGTGACAGGCTCAAAGTGAGATCCAGTGCAAGGGGAGGTTCCAAAGCCTGACACTGTTACTGAGGCTATGGAGTGCCCAAAGAGGACCTAGCATACCAACATTCCTGACAATCCATTTGAAAGTGTCAAATGCAGGTATTTGCACCCAGCCAATGGACAGAAGCAGCTGACCCTGCTGTTGAAGTAGGGAAGGCTGAATGAAGCTGAGGGTGACCCTGTAGGAGGACCAACAGTCTCAATTAATCTGGATCCCCAAGATCTCTCAAACACTGGACAACAAACAGGCAGCATACACTGGCTGATATGAGGTCCCAAGCACACATACAATAGAGGACTGTCAGGCCTGTGTTCATTCAGAGATGATGGACCTAACCTTCAGGAGACTGGAGACCCCAGGGAGTTTAGAGGTCAGATGGGGTGGGGAGAAGGGACATCCACGTGGAGACAGGGGGAGGGGAGGAAGTATGGGATGAGGAACAGCAGATGGTGGACAGGCGTTGGTGGGGTATGAAATAAACTATGGATTGTATAAAAATTATTAATAAAAAATTATTTTAAAAAGGAAGTGTTGGAAAGACAAAGATCGGAAAGAACATATTGTTGTGGGAAATATTAAAAAACGAGACTGCCAACTCTCTGGCCATGCAGGACCATAGGGCTCCTGCCAAGCTATCTCTCTGGCAGTGGTCCACCAAGTTTCTCTCACTACCATGCAATCCCCATGCACCCCATGGTCAGTCATCTCAATACCTAATTACCTAGTAGAATCATGACTCTTAAAGCTTAATTAACCAATTAGATTTATGTATCAATAATATCACAGTTTACAAGTTGCCAATACAATAATTTCAGAGCCAATTGATAATGATAAAAGTTTTACCGCAATATTACTAACCTTGTGAAATCATAGCTACTTGTGGCTGGAAAACACCAAATGGGTACACGTCAGCATTTATCTTCCTTCCTCCTACCAGCAGATGTTCCTCTCTCCTAGACTCTTAGCTCTGCCTCCCTTTCCCCTATCCAATCAGAGGCCACCCACTTCCCTAATGTAATTGGACAGGAAAAATTGTGCAAAAACATTATCAGTCAACATATGAAATACTGAGATTTCTATTTTCAAAATAAATGTAATGAGGATTTTGCTTTTACACTTCATAGTTAATTTCAATGTACAAATCCCCTAGTCACACAGGATAAGCCTAACTGTTTGTTCCTGTAATATTATTGAATAAAGGTTGTACATTTTTAATGGTACAGGCTAGAAAAAGAAATGAATTTGTAGAAGCTTTCTAAGCAATCACACTATAACTGAAGTCCTAGTTATAAAGTATATGGTGTAGTGGAAAAACACCCAAGATTTTTTGGAAGTACCTTTTTGTTTTGTTTTTTTGTTTCTGCTTTTGTTTTGTTTTGTTTTGTTTTGTTTTGTAAGCACATGCCCATGGATTTCACATATGTCTGTCTGTCTGTCTGTCTGTCTGTCTGTATGTATGTATGTATGTATGTGTTTTTCTTATTACACAAAGAGACCTGTAATAGTCCGTTTGTGCCCACTAGCATTAACTACACATCAACTATCACTTTCTGCTTCCAGAAACTGAATAAGAGAAGAACAAAGCTTGATGCTGACACTTTGAGGTAGAAGTCACTAATGTATAATAAAATGAACAGGCAGAAAAATCAAGTAATAACCTAGCCATTATTTTCATAGTTTCAAGTGCTACAACTGATACCATCATTACCTAATAAAAAGGAAAAAGGTAAAAAAAGAAAAAGAAATGCGCTGTGTTCATTAACAGTGAAAACAGTCATTTTTGCTAAGAAGATTTTAGTATAGCACCTTTCACAAGTTGACTGTGTTTGTCTGTTTGTGTGAATTTATCATGGCTAAACATATCACAATGCTAAGTCCAAGAACATGCCTGTTATTAATATAAATGCTTTCATTAGATCACTTCATATGATTAAAATATCATATTAATTGTACTCATAACAAATAAGGCACAAACATCAACAGTGTGGGGGTTGGGGGTTGTAATATAATGCATATTAAGTTGTTTATTGTGAATTAGATCTGAAAATTTTGTGACTATCCATGGGAGAAAAGAGTGAATCCTCTTATCTGCCCATGCAGTTTGGAGTTTCCTGTTAAGTATATTCAAATCTTTCAATAAAATATGTAGACATCAATTCTTCTGCTGATATATGCAAATTGATTTTTTTTTTGTTGCTCTCATGTCCAAAACATCCTTTTTCATTTTATTCAAATAATATACACTGAAGTCTGGATCAAAGTCTAGAGTATTGTCCCTCAGGAAGAAAAGTATGGGAAAGAGAATTTCGCTTTTAAGTTTCTTTAGTTAGTTTAAATCTGTTGTAAACTTAGATAAAGAACACATTTTTGAGCCTTACATTTAATTAAATGAAAATGCTTTTTCTCCAACACTTTATATCATTACATTCTATCATACAGCTTAACTTTAAATAAAATTATTTTTGAAATAGTAACATATATCAGTAAAATTTAATTTGATATTTTTAAAAAGTGTCAGGTATGCTGCCATATGTCTGCAATCAGCACTTGCCAGAAACAAGAAGGAAGCTGGGAAGTCTGAAACCAGCCTGGGATACTGGGAGAGTCTAAGTCTGTAGAATCAAGCAGAAAGCTCACGACTCAAAACTAACAATAAAGTATTTTAAAAACAGTCATATAGAAAGGAATAGGCATTTGTATTCTCTATGTGACCACTAAAACAATTTATTCACACCATATGGAAGTACATAATTCAATTCCACTTATGAAACTATTCTTAAAGTCAAATGCCCTTGAAGAAAACTCCAGCATTTCTTCCTCCTCCTACAACGACTAACTGCCCAAACTTCTATGACTCCACAACTCCCACAAACAGAAGAACAAGGATACTCAGTTCCGTGAATTAGCATACTGGTTATTTTTACCAATACCTTAAATTTTCTACTTTAGCACCATTTGGAATGACCAAGGTTGCCCAATGCATTTATATTTGCAATGCCTCTGAATTCTTCAGGCAGTGTACTCCTTGAATAGAGCAATTAATTATGCTCTTACCAGAGTAGTAATATAAATATGCTCATTAATATTTGATTGATAATTGTTTTTAACTTAATAAAGTTTTTTCATAGTATGATTTATTGATGTTAAATTTTCTCACTGATTTTGAATGCCATCAACATTAACAAAAACAAAATGCATGACATATAGAAAGACCAGGTTTAGTTTGTGATGATCTATGGTCTATATTAGCATCTATACATCTATATTAGCAGTAAGACTGTCATCTTAAATTACAATGGTTTCACCATGATCCCCATATCATGGGAGTGGAGAAGCACAGCTCATAGTTTTATTTGTAGTGTTGCATTTATTTGTAGCTTTCAGATTCATTTCAAGGCAATTTTGACAAGTCCTAAAAATCATCTCGAAATAGAACTTTTAATCTCCAACTTCCTATAACGTCTTTTGAATAAAAATTCTGATAGTTATGTTGACATCTTTTGTGGACGATCATACACATTCCCATCCTATTTTCCAAATTTTCTTTATGATTTTCAGTAATATGTTAAAGAATATGTATGAGTGGATACAAAGAATTTTAAACTCATACTTAGAGATTTGCTCAGTTTGTTGTTTGTGATGCGGTCTTATAATGCAGCTGTGTTGAATCTTTGGGTTCATAGTCCCCCTTCTTCAGCTCTCAAACTGCTATTACCAGAAACATTTGGCATTGGGCTGAGTTACCTGTACTGATTGTAAGAGGTTACCCACTGATCACTTGGATCTATTACATTGGCTTACTTTAAAACAAGATATTTCCTTCCAATATTAATAATTATTCTCATGTTATTTCTTTGACTATGTTCTATGAATATGGCATTGAAGAGTGGCTATAGATATACAATATCTCCTTTTATGCCATGAATAATTTAGAGTTGACTAGACTGCATATGGAGATTATGAATGTAAAAGTGTGGTGATTATCACTCCATTATTCTGATTATTTTATTATCTTTTTCAAAAGTGTTGCTTTTCCTTATTTTTATTTAATACTGATTTTGTATAGATAGAGACTCATCCTCAAATGTGTTGATTTATTCTACACAGGCAGAGAATGTTATGTTCTGCAGATGAGCTCTGTCACATAAAATTAAAGACCTGCTGACTGGCACACTGATGCCCAGCTTCCAATTCTACTCATTCTCTGTTTGATCATGTGTACTTGTCATGACAGTGAGGAGTATATGTCCTCTGGCAAGATCCTCCTCTGGTTGCTGCCCCCTTTTCTCACCTGATTTCAATATGCCAGCCAATCCTGAACTCCTCCATTTAAATTCTGTTTGTTTTCCCCCCCTAAGGAAAATTCCCATATATATTGTATCTTACTTTGGTGTCAGCTTCTTGAGGGGTCAAGGGCCTCCGAGGGTTTCTTGGAGTACTATGTAGAGTCAAGAAAATATGCAGCTTGTGGTGTGTTTAATAGGCACAGTTATATGTTAGACAGATTTTATCTGCAAGGGTCTAAGTGAAAAATATCCCAGTGAAGAGCAAATCTGAGATGATTTAGATACTTGAATGTATAATGGAACAGTGTCTTGCATAAAAGACGAATAGTTGGCTACTCTTGATTACATTGCATGACAAAGATGATTAGATGGAAGAATTATGAACAAGCAGCTAAAATCCAAAGCAAAATGATAGGCATAAAGATTTGGTAAATATAGATGTATAGCTCCAAAGATGTCTAAGTATTATATAAAATATCTATGTAACAGCCAAGACCACAATGAGGAAATCTAAGGTGCCTGAACAATGAGATGAAGTTATACAGATAACTGATTATATTGACTTTTGAGAACTCTCAAAAGCCTCATATTTTGAAGAAATTTCTCTTATATTTCTAGCAAGAGTCAGAGCTATTGTTTCTCTAAAATCTCTAATGTTCCTATGGTGGCAGGGCAGCAGATACTCTGCTAGAGTGCTCTTCCTACCTCCCCTGTTGAATATTAGACAGAAAGGATATTAAGGTGTATAAATGAGGACCTCACAAAGGAAGAAACAGTCACATATGTGTTCATATTCTGTGCCAGTGCACACGAGTGTGTATAGAGGACAGATACTGATATTTTACATCTTCCTCAATTATTCTTCACTAAATCCACAGCACACAGACATAGATAGTCTAGCTAGTCAGCATGCCCTGGAGATTGACTGCTCCTGCCTACCAACTGCTAGGATTGCAGGTAGATCTCCATATCTATCTAAATTTTGTGGGTGCTGAGGATCCAGCCTACTCCCATGTTTGTGTGACAAGTACTTTATCCATGAAATCATCTTCATTGTCCCCTAATGTTTCTGTTCTATGGCCCGACCCATCCATACACATTGTAATTACCCTTCATATCTTGCTTATGTCATGAAGAGGCACTTTTAAATGCAGCTCTCACAAGTGTAGCTTGTTTTTACCATAAAATCTACTGTACCTACCTGACCAAAGAATATTTTAAGCTATTTCTAATAACACTGAAAATATGTCTTAATCTTAATAAAATGTATTTTGATCATATTCTTTGCCCTCCTGCCATTCTTCTTATTCATCCCTCACCCTACACATCCAACTTCATATGCTTTCCTTTCTTAAAATGAAAAACAAACAAAAGCATTAATAATAGAGGCATGTTCTATTATATGTTATTCACTAAAATAACCTGATTTTCCCTCTCCCAGAAACTTTCAATTGCAAACAATATCTTGGGTAGAAGTGATATGTTATACCCATTTCTCCTTTCCCAGGATGCGATTTTTTTTCCTGGTTTGAAATGTTGGAGAAATTTGAAGTAATGCCAATGTGGATAATAATATAATTACTTGCATATATCACAACTGAAAATCTATTTTAAATTTTTAATGAATTGAAGTGGCTAGATGTCTCAGCAATTAAAAACACTGAGTGCTCATTCACAGGACATAAGTTTGATTCCCAGCATCCACATGGCAGCTAACAACTGTCTGTAACTCTAGTTATAGAAAATCCAAACACTCTTTTGGTCTCCATGATCAACAACCATTCAGATGGTATATTAAAATGTATGATATAGAGGAATTTTGCTCCAGCAACATGGCTGATTTCAAAAAGGATCACATCCAAAGAGATAGGCCTATCATGATCTGGCTAGAATTCAGACACGTCAAACACTTTTAATTCCTCTGGCATACACTTAGCACACACCTTTAAGGTAAAATTAGTTTGTAGAAGGAAGCACCCATGTTTGAAAGTGACTTCTAATTGAGGGACAGACAAAGTGATGTATCAGAGAGAGATTTGCCAGATTGAATCCGTGAAAGGGTAGACCCAACTCTCAGGAGCAAAGCTATTTAAGAGCAGTGCTGCATGAGAGATTATGTTCAGTTGATTCAGTTGAGTTCATTTGAGTCAGTTGGGAGTCATTACAGTGAGTACAGTGCACTGGAATTGAGGTCCTTCAAAATTCCATTCAGTTCAGTCAGGTCAACAAAGGCAGGTAAAGCCAGAGAGTAACAAAAAGCCAGGAAATTAGAACATATTGCTAGAGTTCTACCCTATGTGAAGGTTGAAATTTTATATTTCGTAAAAGAAGGTAACTTTGGCCTATCAGGTGGACTATTCAGCTGACAAGATAATCATCCAGACCAAATAATGGGGAAAGAGGTTATTGATTACTGTTAAGCATAATAAACACTGTATCAAAATTTACATGATGATGGTACTATCTAAACATGTTGTACCTGCATATTTGGGAGATAGGAAATGATGGAATCAATGTTTGCAGCTGAATTTTACAATTAAACATCTTTGTTTAAGATAAGGCACAATTACATGCTGCAAGATATACTACAGAGAGATTTTGGTCTTTATCAAGTTTTCCCAATGATGATATATTGACATACTGTATACTGTCACAACTAGATGACTGGTAAAATTAATTGTTATTTCTTCTTCTAAATGCCAAATGTATTAAAACTAAAGATAAAAAGAGATGCAATAATTACTATTGACTGCTATTTCACAAGTATAACTAACACCAATTTTATGGCAGTTGAAGAAGGTATATCCATCTGGATAGAAGATATGCTAAATATGCCATTGTCTGGCCTTTTAGACAGCTATAGGAACACATAAGAGAATGCATTATGCTTGTATGTAAACCAACATTTATTTATATTAGTCATTCTTTGCTAATTGAATTAACAATTCCAGCTTTTTCATGAAAAATCATTACTTGACCTTCTTTTCTCTTCTGAAGCAGAGAGAAGTTTCCTTCTTAAATTTCCATCTCTATACAGTGAATGTTCTCCCTGATTCCAGGCATACTGGGTAGGAACAACTAAACTCTATTTCTGACTTAATCCATGTCTGACTCCCTTTTTTCTTAACCTTTAAAAAAAGAGAGTGGAATCAATCAGTTCTCTGAGAAAAAAATGAAAAGCAACTTGCCCCTTCCATGCATTTACACCATCATATGAAAGCACAGTTAATTTGGTCCTTAACAATCTGAAAACAGATGGGCACTAAATAACAACAGGATATTGCTATATTGTCAATCATATCAATGGAACTCAAAGTTGTTGATTTGCTTCCCACTTAAAAAATGAATACGAATTAAAATGCAAATGAAATAATAAATGCAAACCCATTTGCAAATTAAAACACTCCCCTGTACAAGAGAATTGAAATAAGATAATGATCCTGTCTTAGGGAAGGCCAGGTAAAATATCAGTCAATAGATGCTTATTTTGGCTTATCAGCTCATCATGTCTTTAGGATAGCATTCAATATGACAGGGCTGGAGAGCTATAGTTGAAAACAGTAGCTATTTCTTTTCTTTTTTCTTTTCCTTTTTCTTTTTTCCTCAGAAAAACATATGACATAAAAACAAGTATCAGTATCTTACAGACTGAATGAGCTACATGCAAATTAGTCAACAATTATGGTTGAGTAAGAATCATATTTAACAATTGAATGTCATTTCATACATGAATTATCATAGGGCAATTGAGAGGTAGTATCATAAGGCAGTTGAAAAATACTGTTACAAAGCAATTGAAAAGGAACAGAGTATGTGTGGAGAAGTCAATTCTAAAAGGGCAAATGTCACTCAAAGTAGATTTTACTTTTTGAGTCAGAAGGAAAACAAAGACATCTTACATCCCTAATATGAAGAGAGTGGGGTAGTTACCACCTCTCAGATCATCTTCAGATCATGGGCTGGACAAGATCTATAGCAAATGTCCAGGCTTTAACAAGTCTAACTGTAATTTCTCAAGAGCTTTGTAAGATTATTTTCTACTATATAAAATTGTAAAGAGTACAATTTATATATTCAGTGGTATCTCATCAACTTTAATTGCTTAGCCAAATGACCCAGAAGTAATTTCAGATTTGTAATATTTTATCTCTGTTCTTTTATATCCAAATACATTATTATTGACCTACTATCACCTTTAACTTCTATTTCTAATCAAACTTTCCTTCTGAACAGAAACACCTGTAATTTGGAACATCTGTCTGATGCTTTCTGCTGCTCATTAAGTGGAATCTTCAGATAATAATTTCTTTACTTCTAGTTCCTTTGCAAAGTTAAAGGCATCAAATACACATTTTAAGCTTCTGGAATTTTAGATGACTGTTTCAAAAAAAATTAACCCCATTTATCCATGTTTGAAGTGAATGTTTATCCTGGGAATTATTAGAAATACAGTCCCTAAATGATTGAAACTATAAGCATCTAGGATAACTAAGATGTTACATAACCAGAAATTTATACATATTTTTACTTTCTGAAAGTAGTTTCCAAATAGAAATTGATGTCTTAAATTGTGATTGAAAGTTATTGTTATCCCACTATCTTTGAAAGAAAGAAAGAAAGAAAAAGAAAGAAAGAAAGAAAGAAAGAAAGAAAGAAAGAAAGAAAGAAAGAAAGAAAGAAAGAAAGAAAAAGACAAAGTTTTGAGAGCTTTCTGTGACACCTTATGTTTTATGTTACTTGTTACTCTGATTTCTATCAAAATATCTCTAATTACATGATCCCCCCTAGCACAATCCCTGGTGGTAGTTTGCTCTACTAGCTGAGCTGCATCAAGCCAAGTAATGCCATAAGTCGAAGACATTCAGGCCTGAACTATCTCTCTTCCTCAGTGAAGAAAGTATGTTATTAGGCAGGAGTCCACTAGGACATCAATGGTAAACTTTGGCCTTCCAAGAAAGCAGTCAGAGCTTGGACTAGAAGAAAAAAAGCTATTATAAATCAGTGTTTAAAAGTCCCTAAAGATTGTCTGTATGTATAAAGACTGAGCTGTGAATCTATCCACAGAAGAAAGGAAATGTTCATTGACTGTAATGACAATTCTCCACCCCCAAATTCAACAACAGAGCTGTCCTGCCATTCCAATGCAATCCCTCGCATATGGTGTAGGCACTTCCTCTACCTCCTCATGCAGTGTCCATCACAGAGCAATTCCTTTGGTATTGATTTGAAAAAGAGAAAGAAAAATGAGAGGAGGAAACAACAGAAGTAGATAAACTTTGAATATCCCATGTCACTTAGAAACATCTTTCAGGCAGACACTGTTTCTCTGTTATATTTGTATTTGCATTGCTACTTGATTATCATAGAATGAGGACTGTCAGTCTTTAAGATGATGACAAGACGTGTGTGCAGAAAACACCAAACTTGTAAGACTTTATTGGAACTAGGCAGCTACACAGAGTGTTCCATTAAGATGAAAGTAACAATTACTCAATTTGAAGTAACTTAGAAGCAAACATGATTTATCATCATGTTTTTTGGCATTTTGATGAAATAGAAATAGGGTAGACATTCAGTTACTGAAGGAAGATCTCACTCCAAGCTCTATCTGTTTCTTCATTAGTTTGTATGGTAGAGGAAAGATGTGGACCAATTTTCCCTTACTTAAGCTTTCAAATTACAGTCTCCTTTATTTCTTCAAGATTTTATAATAGAAGTCATACTGTCCAATGTAGAAGCAAGATCTGAGTGCACTCAGTAAGAATGTGCAAATTTGGAATGTGAGTTTGGAAAGGCAATTCATTAAGAAATAGGAGTCTCTCTGAACAAGCCAAAAGTAATTGTCACTTTATGATTTTTAATTAAATGTTTGTTAAAGTAAGGAAACAGGGAAGAAGCAAAAATTGCATACTTTGAATCACAATGGAATTTGAAGAATAACTGATAGGAAATAGCTAGTATAGGTGCAATACTTTGGAAAGAGAACACAATGCTCAACTCTTATTAATGAGATAACTTAATTAAAGTGGTTTCTCTAAGGCCTAGGTTATCTCATATTAAATGGTAACAAAAGCCATGTGTATATGTAGATGTAAATTTAATAGTCTGCAAAGCCACTTGAAACATACGTCAAAATGTAATTGGGATTATTTTATTACATTAAATCACAATTAGCAAAATATCCAGTAACATATACAACATTACAATTCCTTTCTTGATATGTTTCTTTAGGCATATCTATTTAGGGGCAAGGAGATGATTCAGCAATTACCACTGTGGAAGAGGAGCAGGATTCCTTTTCCAGCCATTACTCCACAAGGCAGCAACCAGGAGTCTTCAACTCTAGTTCCAGTGCATCTGACCCATTTCTCTACCTTCCTCTGGTTCCAGGCACACATATGATGCTCATACATGCACACAGGGAAATCGCTTCTGCACATAAAGAAAAAACAAATCTTTGTATCCTTCATTTTTCTTGAACTCTTTGCTGACTTGACATGAAACAAGAAGAGGCAGTCTGAAACTCCCACACCTTAGTAATGTTCAGAAGACCTTCAGAAAAACTGGTTGTTTTAAGATTTGTCTTGTTTTTAATTATTTGTGTCTCTTTGTGGGTATATCCATATGAGTCCAGATTATTTGAAGCCTCCAGATGAGGATGAATGGTCCAAATTCGAGTCCTCTGAAAGAGCAGTGTATGCAATTAATCACTGACTTAACTCACAGGCTCTTCTAGTTTGGTTTTCTTTTTGCTGTGCTAAATCCAATAATCAAAAGCAAATTGGGTAGGAAAGAGAATATTTTTGGCTTACACTTCCAGGTCACAGTCCATCAATGAAGGAAGCAAGAGATGGAACTTGAGCAGAAACTGTAATGTTGCTTGCAGTCTCTCTCTCTCTCTCTCTCTTTCTCTCTCTCTCTCTCTCTCTCTCTCTCTCTCTCTCTGGCTCATGCTTTTCTGGTTTCTTATACTGCCCAGGGGGGCCTGCATATGGGTGGTCCTGCCACAATGAATTACACCCCTTCACATCAATCATTATTCAAGTCAATGTCTCACAGACATGGTCACAGCCCACTATGATATGCGAAATCTGTCAATCAAAAAAGCCTTTTATGTTTGCTTTACATAATGTCTGGTCATACACTCCCTTTGATTGATGTGCTTTGTTTTTCTCTTCTCATCTTAAGAGGTTATCTTCTACTAATCTTCATATCTCAGGTTAAGCATTTGCTTCTGGCTGTTAAGTATTTGTTTGTTATGTTTAGCTTTATTTAAAAAATATCTTTACGGACCTGTCTGCACTGCTACCACCAGTCAAAGGTGAATTGTCCTTTTAATTATTCTCATAAAACTATTTCTTTATTCTGTTGTAATTATGCTGGTGATGGTATTTCATCTCTGTCTAATTCAACTATATCAAAAGTGAAGCTAGAAAAAAATCATCTGGCTCTATTCACAATTGAATAGCCAGCTCTTGAAGAGTTTCTTACCAAAGATGAAAACATTTTATCAGGAATTTGAATGTGTATACAAATTAATAAGCTGTTGAGAAGATGAATCGAAAACAGTGAATTCAGGCAGCAGAATTAACTAAGCAGGGCTCACAGGGTCTTACAAAGACTGAAACAACAAATGCAGACCCATGAGTCTGAGCTAGGTCCTCTTCACATGCTTTAAGGTATATAGTTTGGTGTTATTGTGGAACTCTGAACAGTGGGAGTGAGGGTTGTCTCTGATTCTTTTGCTTGTCCATGGGACTCTTTTCCTCCTACTGAATTGCCTAGTCCAGTTTCACTGTAACTTGTTATAGCATACTTGGTTTATATCACTGGAAGTCTTCTCCTTCTCCTTCTCCTTCTCCTTTTCTCCTTCTCCTTTTCTCCTTCTCCTTCTCCTTCTCCTTCTCCTCCTCCTCCTCCTCCTCCTCCTCCTCCTCCTCCTCCTCCTCCTCCTCCTCCTTCTCCTCCTCCTCCTCCTCCTCCTCCTCCTCCTCCTTCTTCTTCTTCTTCTCCTCTTCCTCCTCCTCCTCTTCCTCCTCCTCCTCCTCTTCCTCCTCCTCCTTCTACTTCTACTTCTCCTTCTCCTCCTCCTTCTCTGTCTTCCTCTTCTCCTCCTTCTCCTCCTTCTCTTTCTCCTCCTTCTCCTGCTCCTCCTCCTGCTCCTCCTCCTCTTCTCCTTCTTCCTCTGCTCCTCCTCCTCTTCTTTTTCTTCTCTTTTCCTTCTGTTCCTCTGCCTCCTTTTTCTCTTCTTCTTTGACTTTTTTAGGAAAATGGAAGCAGTGTGGATCTGGAGGAGAGTGGAGGTGGGTGGGAGGTAGATTTAGTTGAGGGAAGGGAGGGAAAACTGAAATTTTGATGTAATATATGAGAAAAATAAAAAATAAATAATAATAATAGCATTAAAAAATTCAAAATCATCTCTTAGCCATTACGTGTTTGTTGAGGTGGTAATAAAAAGGACATTATTAGTAGTAGTAAAAATAAAAATAAAAACTGGTTGATAGTAGGAAAGTTTAAAGTTATCAGTTCATGAAAATGATAAATAAAATTTGCCTGTCTTATTTGATAATGTTTAATAACTATATCTTAGGCGATTTCAAAATTATTTGTAGTTTTAAAATATGTTTTAAACTATAAAATAAAGATTTCTAGGAAATATGCTATTAAACACTGTTTGAAGATAATGTCAAGATTCTAGGAAAAAATTTAAAGAGTATTTATTTGTTAATTTCTGTTCCTATTAATTTATGTAGATCTGTTCAAACATGAGTGCACAGAGGCCATAAGAAGGAGACAGACACTCTAGAACCCGAGTCACAGACTCTTGTGAGCTATCTAATGTGAGTGCTGGCATTAATGTACATGAAAACAATTTATATTTAGTATGGCTTGTTGAATGCTCCATGATTATCTTGTCTTTCCTGTGCATGATAAAATATAGCCAAGAAACTTTCATTGGCAAGGAAAGTTGGCCTCATTGTGTGAACACTGAGATTCTCCCTGACAGCTGGTATTTCTAAGGTAGTAACTGGCCTGTGCCTGTCCTCCTCCCCTGCCACATGTCCCAACCTGTCCTCTGATTTTCTTTGTCCTACTTTGAAATCTGAGATATGGACTCCTGATAATCACATTCCCTGAACTACTCTATAGGTTGGCAACTAATAAGATCTAGTCAGTTAGAACACATGCAAGAATTTGAAAAATGGAAAAGGGAAATATTGTTCCTGAACCCTCTATTCTGTGGATCATTCTGGAGTTTTGTCCTTTGTTCTAGTTCTACTATGCACAATAGTTATGTTGATTTTGATCTCAATATTCACCCATTTCTGGGACAGCTGGTATTTTCCATTATTGGTAATCTGGGTATAAGTTGTTGTACCGTTACTTTTTTCCTTAAATAAAGTTTGTTTCCATATAGAACATATTATGTCACCACATCTCCAGGCCGTGCAAGAGGCTAGAGAGGCAACTGGAAGGCCAACTGAGAGGAGTCAGTGTGCTCTGCTGAGTCCAGCAGGCCCCAGGCAGGAGCCTTCAGGTGTCTGCTTTGGGATCTGAACAGCCTGGGCCACAGCACTTGGTCTCCAGGAAGTGCAAGAGGCCTGCTGTGCACCCAGAGGCAGGCTGGGAGGACACAACATGCTCCAGTGGGTCCAGCACCACAGAGCTTAAGTTCCAGTCCTGAGGCCTCAGGCAGGAGCCTTCAGATCTCTGCTTCAGGATCCAGAACAGCCTGGGCTACAACACCACATCTCCAGGCCCTGCAAGAGGCCAGAGGGGCACCCAGGAAGCCACCTGGGAGGAGTCAGTGTGCTCTGGTGAGTCCAGCAGGCCCCAGGCAGGAGCCTTCAGGACGCTTCTTCAGGATCTGAACAGCCTGGGCCACAGCACCCTGTGTCTAGGCAGTGCAGGAGGTCAGCTGTGCACAAGAGGCCAGCTGGGAAGAGGCAGCTTGCACTGGTGAGTCCAGTATTGACAACAAGACCAACTAACACCAGTGAGAACTAGATGGCAAAAGGCAAATGCAGGAATATCACTAATAGAAATCAAGGCAATATGGCAGCATCTAAACCCAATTCTCCTTTAACAGCATGTGATACCCCATCACACCAGAAAAACAAGATTTGGATTTAAAAATCACTGGTCATGATGCTGGTACAGGAACACATGAAGGACATACTTAAAGAAATTCAGGAGAAAATGGATCAAAAGTTAGAAGTCCTTAAAAGGGAAACACAAAAATCATTGAAAGAAATTCAGGAGAATACAAAAGCCAATAAGGAGGAAATGCAAAAATCACTTAAAGAAATACAGGAGAACAGGAGAAATACAAAGAAATACAGGCTAAGGTCATGAAAGAGGAAACACAAAAAGCTCTTAAAGAATTACAGGAAAACACAAACAAGCAAGTGAAGGAGCTAAGCAAAACCATCCAGAATCTAAAATAAGAAGTAGAAACAACTAAGAAAACTCAAAGGGAGACAAATTTGGAGATAGAAAACCTTGGAAAGAAATCAGGGGACATAGATGCAAATAACAACAGAATACAAGAGATAGAAGAAAGAATCTCAGATGCTGAAGATACCATAGAAACCATGGACTCAACTGCTAAAGAAAATGCAAAATGCAAAAAGTTTGTAACCCAAAATAACCAGGAAATCCAGGACACAATGAGGAGACCAAACCTAAGGATTATAGGCATAGATGAGAGTGAAGATTTACAACTTAAAGGGCCAGCAAATATCTTCAATAAAATAATGGAAGAAAACTTCCCTAACCTAAAGAGAGAGATGCCCATGAATATACAAGAAGCCTACAGAACTCCAAACAGATTGGACCAGAACAGAAATACCTCCCGTCACATAATAATCAAAACCCCAAATTACTAAACAAAGAAAGAATATTAAAGGCAGTAAGAGAAAAAGTCCAAGTAACATATAAAGAAAGACCTATCAGAATCACACCAGACTTCTCACCTGAGACTATGAAAGGTAGAAGATCCTGGGCAGATCTCATGCAGACTCTAAGAGAACACAAATGCCAGCCAAAACTACTATACCCAGCAAATCTCTCAATCACCATAGATGAAGAAACTAAGATATTCCATGACAAAACCAAGTTTACCCAATATCTATCCACAAACCCAGCCCTACAAAGGATAATAGGAGGAAAACACCAATACAAGGAGGGAAACTTCACCCTGGAAAAAGCAAGATAGTAACCTTCTTTCATCAAACCCAAAAGAAGATAACCAATCAAATTTAAAAAATAACATAAAAAATGACAGGAAGTAATAATCACTATTCCTTAATATCTCTTAACATCAATGGGTTCAATGCCCCAATAAAAAGACATAGACTAACTGACTGGATATGTAAACAGGACCCTACATTTTGCTGCATACAGGAAATAAACCTCAGTGTCAAAGACAAACACCACCTTGGAGTAAAAGGTTGGAAGACAATTTTACAAGCAAATGGTCTCAGGAAACAAGCTGGAGTAGTCATTCTAATATCAGATAAAATTGACTTTCAACCCAAAGTCATCAAAAGAGACTCTGAGGGACACTTCTTGCTGGTCAAAAGAAAAATACAAGAAGAACTCTAAATACTGAACATCTATGCTCCAAATTCAAGGACACCCTCATTCATAAAAGAAACTTTACTGAAGCTCAAAGCACACATTGCACCTAACACAATAATTGTGGGTGACTTCAACACTGCACTTTCCTCAATGGACTGATCAGGAAAACAGAAACTGAACAGGGACACAGTGAAACTAATTGAAGCTTTGGACCAATTAGATTTAACACACACGCACACACACACACACACACACACACACACACACACACACACATATATATATATATATATATATATATATATATATATATATATATATATATATATAAAACATTTTATCCTAAAGCAAAAGAATATACCTTTTTCTCATCACCTCATGGTACCTTCTCCAAAATCGATCATATAATTGATCACAAGACAGACCTCAACAAATATAAGAAGATCGAACTAATCCCATGCCTCCTATCAGATCACTATGGAGTAAAGTGCTCTTCAATAGCAACAAAAACAACAGAAAACCCACATACATGTGGAAACTGAACAATATTCTACTCAATGATACCTTGGTCAAGGAAGAAATAAAGAAAGAAATTAAAGACTTTTTAGAATTTAATGAAAATGAAGACACAACATACCCAGTCCTATGGGACACAATGAAAGCAGTGCTAAGAGGAAAACTCATAGCCCTGAGTGCCTCCAAAAAGAACCTGGAGAGAGCATACACTAACAGCTTAATGACACACCTGAAAGCCCTGCAACAAAAAGAAGCTATTTCACCCAGGAGGAGTAGAAGGCAGGAAATCATCAAACTCAGGGCTGAAATCAATCAAGTAGAAACAAAGAAAACCATACTAAGAATCAACAAAACCAGGAAGTGGTTCTTTGAGAAATTCAACAAGATAGATAAACCCTTATAACCAAAGGGCATAAAGACAGTATCCAGATTAACAAACTTAGAAATGAAAAGGGAGATATAACAACAGAAACTGAGGAAATTCAAAAAATCATCAGATCCTACTACAAAAGCCTATACTCAACACAACTGGAGAATCTGGAGGAAATGGACAGTTTCCTAGACAGATATCAGACACCAAAACTCAATCAGGATCAAATAGATCATCTAAACAGTCCCATAACACCTGAAGAAATAAAAAGGGTCATAGAAAATCTCCCAAACAAAAAAAGCACGGGACCAGATGGCATCAGTGCAGAAATCTATCAGACCTTCGTAGAAGACCTAACACCAATATTGTCCAAACTATTCCACAAAATAGAAACAGAAGGAACTCTACCCAACTCGTTCTATGAAGCCACAATTATGCTGATACCAAAACCACACAAAGATCCAACAAAGAAAGAGAACTTCAGCCCAATTTCTCTTATGAATATTAATGCACAAATACTTAATAAAATTCTTGGCAACTGAATCCAAGAACACATCAAAACGATCATCCACCATGATCAAGTAGGCTTCATCCCAGGGATGCAGGGATGGTTCAATATAAGGAAATGCATCAATGCAATCCACTACATAAACAAACTCAAAGAAAAAAACCATATGATCATCTTATTAGATGCAGAAAAAGCATTTGACAAAATTCAGCATCCTTTCATGCTAAAAGTCTTGGAAAGAAAAGGAATTCAAGGCCCATACCTAAACATAGTTAAAGCAATATACAGCAAACTGGCAGCCAACATCAAACTAAATGGAGAGAAACTTGAAGCAATCCCACTAAAATCAGGGACTAGACAAGGCTGTCCTCTCTCTCCATATCTTTTCAATATAGTACTTGAAGTTCTAGCTAGAGCAATTAGACAACATGAGGAGGTCAAGGGTATACAAATTGGAAAGGAAGAAGTCAAATTATCACTATTTACAGATGACATGTAGTCTACTTAAGTGACCCCAAAACCTCCACCAGAGAACTCCTACAGCTGATAAACAAGTTCAGCAAAGTGGCTGGTTATAAAATCAACTCAAGCAAATCAGTTGCCTTCCTATACTCAAAGGATAAGCAGGCTGAAAAAGAAATTAGGGAAATGACATCATTCACAATAGCCACAAACAATATAAAGTATCTTGGTGTGACTCTAACCAAACAAGTGAAAGATCTATAAGACAAGAACTTCAGGTCTCTGAAAAAGGAAATCAAAGAAGACCTCAGAAAATGGGAAAATCTGCCATGCTCGTGGATTGGCAAGATTAATATAGTTAAAATGGCCATCTTGCCGAAAGCAATCTACAGATTCAATGCAATCTCCATCAAAATCCCAACTCAGTTCTTCACAGAATTAGAAAAAGCAATTCTCAAATTCATCTGGAATAACAAAAAACTCAGGATAGCTAAAATTATTCTCAACAACAAAAGAAATTCTGGGGTAATCAGTATCCCTGACTTCAAGCAATACTACAGAGCAATAGTGTTAAAAACTGCATGGTATTGGCACAGTAAAAGACAAGTAGACCAATGGAATAGAATTGAAGACCCAGAAATGAATCCACACACCTATGGTCACTTGATCTTCGACAAAGGAGCCGAAAACATCCAATGGAAAAAGATAGCCTTTTCAACAAATGGTGCTGGTTCAATTGGAGGTCAGCATGCACAAGAATGCGAATTGATCCATTCTTATCTCCATGTACTAAACTTCACTCCAAGTGGATCAAGGACCTCCACGTAAAACCAGACACACTGAAACTAATAGAAAAGAAACTGGGGAAAATCCTTGAGGACATGGGCACAGGGGAAAAGTTCCTGAACAGAACATCAATAGCTTATGCTATAAGATCAAGAATTGACAAATGGGACCTCATAAAATTACAAAGTTTCTGTAAGGCAAAGGACGCTGTTAAAAGGACAAAACAGAAACCAACAAATTGGGAAAGGTTATTCACCAACCCTACATCTGATAGAGGGCTAATATCCAATATATACAAAGAAATCAAGAAGTTAGACCCCAGGGAACCAAATAACCCAATTAAAAAATGAGGTACAGATTTAAACAAAGAATTTTCACCTGAAGAAATTCAGATGGCTGAGAGGCACCTTAAGAAGTGCTCAACATCATTAATTATTAGGGAAATGCAAATCAAAACAATCCTGAGATTTCACCTTACACCAGTCAGAATGGCTAAGTTCAAAAACTCAGGAGACAGCAGGTGTTGGCAAGGATGTGGAGAAAAAGGAACACTCCTCCACTGCTGGTGGGGCTGTAAGATGGTACAACCACTTTAGAAATCAGTCTGGAGGTTCCTCAGCAAACTGGACATGACACTTCCAGAGGACCTTGCTATACCTCTCCTGGGCATATACCCAAAGAATTCCCTGGCATGCAATAAAGACACATGCTCCATTATGTTCATAGCAGCCTTATTTATAATAGCCAGAAGGTGGAAAGAACCCAGATGTCCCTCAAAGGAGGAATGGATATAGAAAATGTGGTATATTTACACCATGGAATACTACTTAATTATTAGAAAAAATGAATTCACAAAAATTTTAGGCAAATCGTTTGATCTGGAAAATATCATCCTAAGTGAGGTAACCCAATCACAAAAGAATGCACATGGAATGCAATCTCTGATAAGTGGATATTAAGTAGCCCAGAAGCTCTGAATACTGAAGGCACAAATCGCATAACAAATGACTCCCATGAAGAAGTATGGAGAGGGTCCTGATCCCGGAAAGGATTAATCTAGCGTTGGAGGGGAATATAAGGACAGAGAAAAAGGCAGGAGGTGATTGGAGAATGGGTGGAGAGAAGAAGATTTATGGGACATATGGGGAGGGGGTATCTGGGGAAGGGGAAATCATTTGGAATGTAAACAAAGTATATAGAAAATAAAAATATTTTTAAAAAAAAGAACATATCATGTTACCATGTTATATAGAGCCCAGCTTTCAATAGTTACTCTACCCTTGTGACTTGTAAGACTAGAGTAAGTTATAACTTTGGATGTTCACACTTCTAAAATGACTGTGATAAAGAGATGAGTTTTGTGGAAGTCCTCTGAGAAGTCAGTGAACAAAAGCATATAACCTACCCTCTACAGATTAGTCCTTAGTGACCTGACCAACATTTGGGAAGAAATTAAGTTAAAATAAGTTATGTTGTCATGAATTATGATAAGGAAAATGTTTGTGTTTTATTTAATATCTTGTGAGGAGAGAGTAGGATGTCCTAGATTCTATACTCTACACCATTCTCCTCAGTGGCAAAAGAAACATAAGCCTGACAAGATAAGGTCTACAGATCAGGATTTCTTCATATCCTAGTATCTAACAGTTATTTTGTATGCTATCATATTTTTAAAACTTACCTCAATTTAGCTCTGTAATCAATTATTTGAAGTTTAAATTATTGTTTTATTTACAGTTTAAATTGTCAATTTTAGACATTTTTATCAATATAAAGGCATATTAGAAGTATCAGTTATTCTCAGTGTGCGGATTTTCTATATGTTTCAAAAAAGAGCAACATTATTTGATACCTTATTTAATGGACAATTCTTATGCAATGTAATGGAGCAATGCCATGTTAAAGCAAGGCTATAGTAAAAATGTTAGAAAAATAGAATACATATATGATGCCAGATCAAAGATTATATATGACATCAAAGTCTAAGAAAGACTGTATTATGTAGTGGCCAAGAAGTCAGGGAAAAAGAAAGTGCTCTAAGGAATGTATCAGTTCCTCTTGAGCCGTCCATCTACATCAGATCAATAGCTCTTCCAACCATGGGACATTCAAGCTTTCAGCTTGAGAAATTGAAGTTCTCAAAATAAGTCAGGGTTGCAACACAAGTCCATCATGGTATGTCACAGAAATGAAATGAGTTGTCTCTTGCTCGATTGATGACTGACATCAAACCAGAAGGAAAAACAGAATAAAATAAATGAGACAAGGTTTTTGAAAAGTTGTTTTTGAGACTTCTGTGTGCAAAGTTTACACTGAGGAGCTGTGCTAGGCTTAAGCACATGCATAACTTGCCTCCCAGTAATGAGCCACACAGCATTCTATTTGGTGCCCGTGAAACAAAGAAGAAAATAGTCCACAGAAAATTGTTTACTGCAATGATATTTTTACACAAGATCTATACAAGAAATCCAGAAATCATCCAATTGGGATGCTTATGTACAGCAAACACCCAATGACTGGGGGAAGATGAGAAAGCCAAAGGTGGAGACAGGTTACTTTTAAAGGAGAAGTGATGATATAGATTTTACATAATGGCCAGAACAACACACACTGTCAGTGGTCTATCCTACAAAACATACTTGTAAGGAAAAAAATCAAAGGCTGTTCAGCATATGTCTGCACTGTACAGCTACAAAGACTCTTGTAGTTCCTACAAACAGGCCAGTGAAATCAATGCTTGGTACAATTGCTAACTGAGTTTCATGGTGAGAAAAGAAAAGAGAGGGGGGAATAATGTTGATGCCATTCGGCAAGTCCACCTGACCCTCTTTTGTTGTTGTTGTTGTTTGTTTGTTTTGTTTTGTTATTTCAGGTTCCCAAGTTGATTGCATTGAAAATACTTTCCACCAGTGTATACAGATGCCCTGGATACGTTGGAGACTTATGAACTGCAATGCCTTAAATACGCAGGCTCTTTTTTCTTTAGTTATTGCCCGGGGCAATGAAAGTAGAATGTGAAGCAATGAGCATCCTTGGATCAAAGGTGAAGAATGCTGTGCTCAGAGGTGAGAGGGCTGAATTGCCTAAGACCTGCTCCTTCCATGATTTCTAGTTAACAGCTCTTCTTCTCCCAGAAATTCTAAACCTTTGACAATTGCTGGGAGGGCTAGATCAAAGATCTTGAAATTAGTCTCTTCATGGTCATGATTTGATATTATCTTCATAAATAATGTTTACCACTAAGGCTAATATGATATCTTGGTCAGTTCATCTCTAAAATGGACCTTTCTCCCCTTAAAGCTGATGGTATAAGGGTACTGATAGCAATGATAACTAAAATTATTCCCTAAGAATTCAAAGATTTGCCCTCAAAATATTAATGAATACAAATATCCCTATTCTATGTGCCTGCTGTGCAAAAATCAGGGGTTCTACTGTGAATTATGCACAGCTATGTGATGTTGCCTGAATTAGCCCTCACTCTGTTATCAAATATATAATTTTGTATAGAATTCCTGAAATATATACAGTATTTACTTCAGTGTAGCTAGAGTAAGCTTAAAGTACAGCTGTAAATTAGTGTTCAGAAAATTGCAATTGGAATATAATGGAGCGCCCTTGGAAACACATCCTTAGCAACTCTATGGCCTAATGTGTCCATGGATGCAATTGCACACATGAAGGCATGACTTCCAATAAAGCACATAGCTAACGCTTCTGACTTTTTCCTTAAAATGGATATTTTATACCAAAAAGTTTTTTTAGCCCTAAGTTGACATTAAATGAGCAGGTAGTTATCCTTAAAAACCTACAGACCTTGTCTTCTTCTCTCGTTTTCCTCCTGACATGAACAAATGTTATCCCCACACATATTCACAGATGTTATATTACAGTCATGAAGAATTATCAGTGTTAATCTGGATTTTAATTTCATACTAATATGTTCACAGATGTAGGTTTAAATTGAAGTGATATCTTGATATTTGATGCAAATCTATTCATATTTTTCCTAATTTCTTCCTTTCCACTTTGTATAATACCACACCCTGCTCAGTGCTGTTATCACAGATGGGGCACTAAGTCCCATCCAGTTGCTTATGTATATGCTAAGATTTGAACTCAGATCACCATAACTGTTCAAATAGCACAATCACCCACTGAGTTGTCTCCCAAGCCATATAAAAGTTTATTTAAGCAATTTTATTTCTTTCTTCTAACTATAGTCTATTAGGTATTAAAAATATGTTTAAAAAAGTGAAAAATTCTGAACTCAGTTTTCTGAATCTGTACTGTCTGAACAGGAAATTATGTTCCTCCCCTGATGCCCACATAACATTCTCAAAATCCAAATCTAAAATGAGGGTTCTTTGGTGTGTACTTTCTCTAACCTTAGATGACCTTATTATATTTAAGACCTCAGCACATAGTGGTAACTGGAATCTGAGAATATATTACTGGCACAAATCTGCGTAAAGCAAGAAACAAGATTGTAAAAGTTAGGCTCACAATTTTAAGCATTTATTTGAAGGAAACTGTTCTTAATATGGATTTTTTTCTTTTAGCTTCATGGATAAGGGAAATAGCCCCTCCCACCTCCCGTCTCCTAGAGGATCTGTCAAGAGAGTTATGCTGGTTGTCTAGCTTGTTATCTTCTCCTGTGTTCATTTCCATGACTTGATAATGAGCCTCAGGAAGAATTTCAATCACTTGATATTGCTAATTTTATATTATTCCCACCTGCCAGCTTCCAACATGGACTCGAGCTTGTTATAATGCTGCTTTGCATGGCTGTATCAAACTCTCTCTCCATCCCTAGGAAGGGCTCTGCCTTTGCGTGCTGTGGTCTTCTGCTCAGTGCAGATGGTTTTCTTCCTTTCCTTAGTATCTATTCTGTCTTCTCTCTTTAATCTGTCCAGATGACCTGTTTCTCTTTTATCATCTATTCCATAAGACTGTGTTCTTCATCCATTCTCATTCAATAACTTGGTTGTCACCTCCTTGCTGAAATTTCCCTTTCTTTTTTTAATTTCTTTTTTATTTAATTAATTTATTTATTTTTTACACTCCATACTTTATCCCTCCCACTTTCCACCCTCCGATTTTTTCACATCCCATACCTTTTCCCTATACACCCAGTCTCCACATGGATTTCCCCACCCCCACTCTACCTGACCTCTAAACTCCCTGGGTCCTCCAGACTCTTGAGGGTTAGGTGAATCATCTCTGAATGAACACAGCCTTGGCAGTCCTCAGTTGTATGTGTGTTGGGGACCTCATATCAGCTGGTATATGCTGCGTGTTTGGTGGTCCAGTGTTTGACAGATCTCAGGGGTCCAGATTAATTGCGACTGCTGGTCCTCCTACAGGGTTGCCCTTCTCCTCAGCTTCTTTAAGTCTTCCATAATTCAACAAGAGCTGCTTATGTCCACTGGTTGGGTGCAGATATCTGCATTTGACTCTTTCAGCTGCTCATTTGGTCTTCCAGAGTGTAGCCATGCTCAGTCCCTTATTGTGAACGTCCCATAGCCTCATTAACAGTTCAGACCTTGGGACACCTCCTTGAGCTGGATCCTACCTTGGGCCTGTCACTGGACAGCCTATTTTCTTCAGGGTCCTCTCCATTTCTATCCCTGTAATTCTTTCAGACAGGAACACTTATGGGTCAGAGTTGTGACTGTGAAATGGCCCCCCACTCCCTCATTTGATGCCCTGTCTTCCTGCTGAGGGTGGGCTCCTAAGTTCCCTCTCCCTACTGTAAGGAAACTGCCCTTTCTTTTTTTTCTTTTTCTTTTTCTTTTCTTTTCTTTTTTTGTTTTTTTTTTGTTTTGTTTTGTTTTGTTTTGTTTTGTTTTGTTTTTTTTTCATGACAGGGTTTCTCTGTGTAGCCCTAGCTGTCCTGGAACTCACGCTGTAGACCAGGATGGCCTTGAACTCAGAAATCCGCCTGCCTCTGCCTCCCAAGTGCTGGGATTAAAGGCATGCACCACCATTGCCTAGCTGAAAATTGCCCTTTCTTATTAAGCAGACTATGCCACACTTATTTTATTGCTTATCCACCTGAAGTAAACACTGAACAGTGGGAAACAGTTAAGACCTGTATGACCTCATCTGCTGTTTGGACGAAAAAAATAGACAAAATCAAAACCTGTGTTTCAATGGATTTGGTAACATTATAAATTAAGGATGAACCACCATTCAGAAGCACTTCTATATAACTGAAATGATCACTTTAATCAAGTAAACAAAACATATTACAGCAGAAAGCACAGCACTGAGATGGAAAACTATTTTCTGAATTAATTCAGAATATAATATCCATATTGGGGTGATATTCTGTACACATACAAGTTTCTCAGAAGTGAATAGTATACTATTCACTCAATAGTATACTATTTCATTCAATAGTGAATGAAATAATTCTGCTTGGTCTGGAGGCCTTAAGATATATAAACAAAACTAAAGACTTTAGACTTATAAGTTAAATCAAGAGACTTAAAAATCTCTTCTTCAAATTGCTTATACTCAGTATATAAAAATATTAAGTTTTGTGTAGATTTTTATTAGTTTGCTAGGTTGTTACAGACTGAAATAATGAAGGAAAATGACAGAGAAATAGACAATGTGGCTACAGAGTAAAGAGTTAAAAAATTGCTGGGTGTGAATCACTTAATTTTTTTCACTTGTCTCTTTGTCTGAAAGATCCTTGTCCAGTGGATCAATTTGTCATCAAGGAGGTAATCTATATTTACTTTACAGCAGGTACTGTAGCTCTTAACTCTGCATTTAGCTGATTCAGCTCCTAGCTAAACTACTTTGACCTCAGAAATATTCCCTGCTAACTGTCCTCCTGTTCACTCCAATTTGTACTGCCTAAATGCTCACTGCTGAGTGTCCCTCTGGCCATTTTGAAAGGTGTTTCATCACACTACAATAAACGTGAAATACGGATGCACTCAAAATGGCACACACACACACACACACACACACACACACAAACTGCACCAGCAGCAGCTGGATATCGACATGGGACTAGACAGGAGCATTTGTTACACTTTACTTTTCTACCATTGTCTACCTTTGGCAAAGGAAGATTGTAAATGTCCCTGGTGGTCTATGCTGATCAATACTACATGGGAGTTAAATTAGGCCTCAAGTCAAGTACACATCAAAGTTGGCTGAGATACCTTCAGCCTAAAATCCCTGGAAAATTTACATTTTTCCACTAAGTTAGCCAGTAATGGAGTGAAATGAGTGAGAAAAAAAGCAGCTGTCTCATTTGTATCTTACGTCATTGTCCAGCAAACCTGGCCCCATAGTTTGTGTCTGTAGATATGCCACAGTATAAAGCACTAAGAACTTTCAAAATCCCAGCTTAGAAACACAGGTGATTTAATGGCATGCCTTCCTTACAGAAAATACAGTGTCAAGATATCAGTGTCAAATATGTGAGAAACTCTGACTGATTATCAAGCTTTTCTATGAGTCCTATTTCAAAATTATCTTCTAAGTCCTGAAAGTGACTTGGAAAGCAAATACACTTTTGGATGACATGAAAATTTTTGTGTGTGTATACAACTTTGATGTGTACTTGATTTGAGGCCTAATTTAACTCCCATGTAGTATTGATCAGCATAGACCACCAGGGACACTTACAATCTTCCTTTGCCAAAGGTAGACAATGGTAGAAAAGTAAAAATGAAAACTTTCATTTTTATTAGTTCTTGATTCTGAAACTCAGCATCTATAAGAAACGTAGGCTAAGTAGACAACCCTCTAAATGGCCAGCTTGGCATTTGTTCTGGGAATTTGTGAGATTTATATGTTGATTGGAAGGCAATTTCTCTTAGCTACAAACTTCACTACCTTCCAATTTGCTCCATTGGTGCCTTTCATTTTTTAAGTTTTATTTTATGTGTGTGCCTGCATGTTTGTCTGTATAGCCTGTATGCGGAGCACCTATCCACACCAGATGAGGGCATCAGATCCCCTGGAACTCGAGTTAGAGAAGAATGCGTTCTGAGAACTGTATCTGGGTCCTCTGGAAGAGAAGCCAGTGCTATTCTTAATCACTGTAACATCTCTCCAGCTCTGAAGATTTTTTTTAAATCAGCTCAGCCATATTCTTCAGAGAATTATTCTTATTTCTATTTAATACTTTACCTTTCCTCCTATAAACAGCACCTGGCCATAGTGAAACATCTTTTTCAAATTGGGCCTATTTAAAGTAACATGTTTGTGAAATGGTTTGGCTTAACTTTATTTGCTTCTGCTATACTAAAAACAGGGTGGTAAGGTGGTCAAATGTTTTCCATGGGGCTGGGGGGGGGGCTATATTCATTCATTAAATGATTAGCATGTGATCTAATACAATTTTGAGAGAAGACTTCCTGAGAATGTTGCCAGTCTTAAATACAAAACAATAAGTTAAGCCATTGATTATTGACAATGCATGACCTTGGACTGAGGGTAGAAGACCCTGACTGGGTATTTGCAGAATGTGGAAAATCCCCTCAGGGACAGCTGCCTTGCTGGGCAGCCTTGAAAAAGTCACCAGCCAGCAGTACAATGGCAGCAAGAGCAGCCCCACAGTCCTGGAATCCCCCACAGTTTGTTAACAAACAGTGCTGTACCGTAGACGTAGACTTCTGCTAGAAGAGTGGGTAAGTCTATAGACCATTCCCAAAGCTTTGTACAACGATCTGTTGGAGAAGTACAGCAATCCTCATTCGGAGAGTCTCCCATTGCTCAGCAAGTGAAGCTCACCTCTGACTCAAAACAAAGCACCCTGGGTGGAGAAGAGAAGAAGCAGTAGAAAAGGACCCAGCTTTGTATTTTTGACAATTAACTGTGAATTGTCAAGCACAGTTGTGGTCTCTGGTCCTGAGACAGAAACGCTGAGAAGGCCAACAGGAAGAAGAATGCTTCTTCTGTAAATGGATTCCAAGGAGGTCTGTTGACATTCTGGGATGTGGCTTTTGGAATTCACTCATGAGGAGTGCAAATGTCCCAGTAACCTGAGGCTCACTCAGCCTCTGTCTCACAAATACACAGCTAACTCTGAGCAACCAGACTCATTTTCTCTATTAACCCCCTTTGAAAAGCCCTTATGGTCCATGATGATGACATCAGGACCATGCTGGTGTCCATCTTCCATGCTGCCATCAGAGACCATATGGAAGTCCACAATCCATGCAGCCGACAGCCATTATGGGCAAAGACACTTCTTTTGTAGTAGTATTGAATGAGAGCAGATTGAGAATGAAAAACATTAAAGGCTTCTATGACAACCCACACCTCCACATATGCACACACACACACACACACACACACACACACACAAAGAAAAAGAAAAGAAAAAAGAAAAGAAAAAAAAATCCAGTCCAGACAGGAGGCCATTGAAAAGAGTGCTTAAAAATGGAGATAAAGATACTGAAGTGCATATCTTCACAGTTGACAGCTTCTGGCTGGGGTGGGAATGGGAAAGGATTTTGTTATTTTTAAGAGGCTGGTTTGTGGGAGTTTGACCAGACTCCAACGAGTACAAGGGCAACACAAAATATACTTGGTGGTTTAGGGTTTTTTTGGGGGGAATGGGGTTCAAAAGGGTGGGAGGGTAGACATAGGAAGAATGAGAAGTGAGTGTGATCAGGGTGCATCCTTTAATGTTCCCAAATAATCAATAAATATATTGTGTTTAAAGCAAAGAAAATTGACTGTGTTTGTTTTTCCTTGAACATGGCCTATAGAATCCAATCACCTTGGTTGGTTTCACTGGGTGTAATCCCATCGGGATTCATTTTAAACTGTTAAAACTATTTCTCCAAAGAAAGTCAGGAGAAGTTGGCCATCTGTTCTGTTGGACAGATGGGCAGACACTGACTCTTGACTACCTCCAGAGACCTTGCCTCCCTCATTCTCTGACCTCAGATTTAGGGCTGCCATTGTTTCTGTTTCCTGCCAGAAGAAAATCCAGCACATCTAATTGTCACTTATTATAATTAGTTTGTAAGCTAAGACAGACATGTGAAAACAAAAAGTTTCCCAAACTATCACCTAGCAAGCAACCCCTAATGTTTAAACAAACTCTTTTTCTGAAACATGGAATTAGTATACTATGCACTTGTCCATAGCATTTAAAAATGGCTTGAAAGAAAGGCATAGGCAAGATTTAAAATAATAGGTTTTACAACTGCAAACCATTGACCACACAGCTAGAATGAAGGAAAACTGTTTTGAAACACAAGGCAGGTAGAGCTTGGTGCCCTTCTCTGGTAAGCAATTTGAATCTAATTTGTGGCAGAAAGTGCAGCTCTCCTGATCAATGGGGAGCATTCAGCACAGCTGACATACTACACCTGACCCAGAGCCAACCTGGCTGGGGACCTATTAGTTATACCTGAGGGACTCTCCCTGGCTTTTATCTCCAAGTACATCTCCTAGGATTACAGGTACTTGAGGCTAATTAGGTCTGCTCTATTACCTGCCATGAAGGCCCTCTGTTTCTACAACATCCTGTTTACCTCCCAATTTCAATGAGATAATCAGGGTTGCACAGTGCAGGAAAGGTAAAATGATAGCCTAGTGTGCTGCTCTGGCAGCCTTTATCTGATAATACCATGCACTGGTGCACACTCACCACACACAAATACACAGACGCACACTGGAGGGTAACAGGGATAATAGCCGGACTGACCTGCTACAATTTTACCTGTTTGCTTTGTCGCTTTTCCTCAGAAGTCAGTCCCCTTTCCAATGTAATTATGTAATTAGAGCTAAAGACTACAAACAAACAGAGAGTTGCCCCTCCCCTTGAGCTCTGAAGTGAGACCTTTTAAATGCTAAGCTTCTGGAAGCCTGCAGATCTGACACATGGTGGCAGACCAGACTTACCTCCTAGATTCTCTAAGCAAAGGAAACAAGAATAGGTGGCAGGGTTTGCCCTTTGTGTGGCATTTGTTCAAGAGTTTGAAGACGCGGTTTTGGTTTTCCTTCAAATTAGCACTTTCTTTAATTGTATGGCATATTCATAATATCATAACAAGTTACGATCATGGATCAAAACGGACTCTTTGAAAATACCGGTCTCTTCTTTATAACTGCTCTTTATTATAGGAGTGCCCTTCTTGCTTATTATATGTGAGTTACAGAGTAATTACATTTGTGTGCACAGTCAAATGTTCTGCTACAATGAAAGTCTCTAAGGCCTAACCAAAAGATTTTACACTTAAAATGCTATTTTTGCAGCTCATAAGATAAATGGTCTTCCTTGTGAGTCTACTGTCTGTGAACAGCATGTGGACCTTGTGAGCATAAGCAATATCGTTGTGCATTCTGGCTTTTGCTGATGCTTTTGTGGCTAGAAAGGAACAAAGTATAAGGTGAATTCTCATGCTCCTTTTTATGTGCTTGACTGTAAAGATCTGTGCTTCCACAATGATGCCCTCTGTCCATCCTTGGAGTCACTTCACCCTGGTAATGAATCCACTGTAGACTGTAGAAATGGGAGCAGGGCCAGAAGTCCCACACAGAATAACCCATGTGGGTAAAGGGTGGTATGTTGTAGGATCTACATAGAATTCTCTGCAGATTATTTCCTTCTCCCACTTCTTTTCAAAGTGAGATAATATTTGAAATAAGTGCTGATTCATATTTGGATATTCAAACAGTCCAGAGAAATCAAATGCATACTTAACAGTTCTTTATTCTTATATCTTATGTAACTTATAAAACTATGTTGCAGGGGTACCTAGAGAACTCATGTTAAGACAATCCCACCATTTCCAAACTCTCAGTCTCCTTTACTTGAGTGTGCTGTTCCAACCAGTTGTAGCAGCTTTACATGCATATACTCACCCTACAGCTATGATGCATGGAAAACTTTTGAACCACCCAAGAATCCCACAATTAATCTTTGGACAGAAATTGCCTCCATTCTTTCTCACTCTCTCCACTCTTGCTCCTCATTGTCTCCACTCAAAATGCTGGCATTTATATAGGGTCTCATGATGCTCTACAACCAGATTAGGGACTATGAATTTTCACTCAATTATCTAGGAATCTCTGGAGAGAGAGAGAGAGAGAGAGAGAGAGAGAGAGAGAGAGAGAGAGAGAGAGAGAGAGAGAGAAAACAAGTATCTCTCTGTGTAGTTCTACTATGACGGGGCCTAGTGGGCCTTTTGTTAGCAGTGCTCTAGTAAGTGTTTTGTTAGCAATGCTCTAGTTATACAAAATCTGAGAAACCATCTTCGGAGTGGGGACAGGAAGAGTGAAAACGGCCCACACTCAGATCTGAAATAGTCTTAGAATCCTCACATAGACTGACCAGTAAAGATGAGGCCAGTCAGTTAGGACTACAAGAAAGAAACATGTTCAGAATCTGGACACAAAGGCCTGAATCTACTATGTGTGTGCTCATTTTTGGTACAGTCCATGAGCTGAGAAAGAGATTAGACAATTGAAGCGCTGTGTTTACCATAGGCCATCTGGGGGAAGCCCCCTATGAACATAGTCGAGCTGCCTGGTGAAGCCCAAAGACTAGTAGGTCAGAGACCTTTGTGTTACTTATAAGACATAAAGTCAGGAAATTGGGGGACAGGGGCAAAATGGGGGATCAGATAGGGGTTTTTAGTGGGGTAATGTGGAAATGGGTTAACATTTGAAATGTAAATAAAGAAAATATCTAATAAGAAAAAACATTAATTAAAAAAAATAAGACATGACATCTGGGAGGAGTCCACTCACATACTCAGCTTACCTGATTACTTAATCCATTATTGTCTTAATTCTTCTGTAAATAAAAGTATGGTTGAACAGCTTCTGCCCTGGCATCAGGCTCAAACACTTTATAGGAATATGACACAGTAAAATTAGGTAGTTATTCTCATGATTTTCATAGTTTTGGACATTTGTTCCAAGAATATATCTTGACTTCTCAACTGTACTCCAAGAGATCTACACAGTTAGGGTAGTTTAAGTGTGTGGCAACATTGGTAAGCTATGGGAGATAGTGGTAGAAAACTCACAACCTGCCATGTTGATGATGTAGGTGACTTTAGGGTGTTGTGTGACATTAGTTCCTTCTTTGGCATAACTTTTCATAAGGGAATGCTGGAACTCTGGTGCCAGGCTGTGGTCTTACTTTCTTCTCCTGGGACATATGTTTATAAAAATACAGATGGGAATAAAGGCAACATATGAATAGTTTCTCTAAATTGAATGGTATACATCACTACAGCATTTGATTTTTCTCTCCAGAAAAAGATAATTTTTGTCCTCTCTCCTGCTTAATTATGGTTGCTGTAATAAATCACTGACTAAAATCCTTAGGAAGGAGAGTATTTATTTGGTTTGCAACTCCCAATTATGGTCCATTATTAGGGGATGTCAGGGTAAGATTGCATGCAGGAATGGAGGCAGGAACCATGGAGCAAAGCTACTTACTCGTTCGTTCTCCATGCCCAACTAAGCTTTCTTATACAACCCAAGGACGCCCAACCATATGCAATGGTCATGGCCCTTCCACATCTATTATTTACCAAGAAAATGTTCTATAGACTTGCCTATTGACCAGTTTGATGGGGGAACTTTCTTACTGAGGCTCATTCTTCCTTGATGAACAAAGATTGTGTTAAGTAGCATAAACAAAAATTTCCAGAGACCTAAAGAGCCTACCATAGGTGCTAGAGAGGGTTTCAAGTTCCTGGGGTGTGGGGTATTTGTCTGTTTGGTTTTTTATTTAATGCACACAGTATGCATATCAATGTGTAGCCCTAGGTGGTTATACATTAGATATTATAGAAAGTTTCTCAGACAAATATTCAAGGTGAAGTTTGATATTTTAGATGAAATAAAATCTCAGTATTATTAGTAATGTACTCATTGCTATAGGCACAATGGAGTAAGGAGAACCTACACCTAGTCAAGATGTCTAAAATATAGCACACACTTTTCAAAACCAGTAAGTTTTAAGACCCCGTTGGCTTTACAAGGTGATAGCTTTGAAGAGAATATTGCAATGCCAATTTTAGCACATTCTTTTCAGTTTGAACTCGTACCCTGCTGCTCAGACCAACATAAAACTTTAGAAAATTAACCAATACCAAGGCATTAGAAAAGCACTTTGCTCCAGATTACAACACTGAGTATCCTCAATGTTTTATAATGTTCTGAAATTTGTAAATCTCAAGAGAATGTATAAATGATCCTGATTTTTTTCCTTTAACATATTTCCTAAGGGAAAAAAAGGCTCCCTCTCCCCAACAGACAGCTGTTGGAAATACAGTGTTTGGTGTACACATGAACTAACCTGTAAGGGATATTTGTTCTTCTCTGTTCATAACCTGGCCTTATGACAAGGTGAGGAGGAAGGAAATGTTGCCGAAGGCATTTACAAGCCTTACAAAGACTTTATTAAGAAGAAAAATACCCACAGCTTTACAGCAGGTCCATCTAGGTCTTTTACCATGTTGGTCAGCTCTCAAGGGAGACCAACAATATAAGAAATTTAAGCACAAAAAAAAATTCTACAAAAGTAACTTTATAATGCAAAGGATAAAGTGCTTAAATAGGGTTTTTTTCTTTTTCTTCAAACATATTCAGTGGGATAATTAGAAGTGTCAGGAAAACAATTTTTCGATATCAAGGTCAAAGAAAATTCAGTTCATCTAGCACAGTCAGGATTTTTTCTGTTGGAGTTGTTTTGCTTTGTTTGCTTGTTTTTGTTTTGTTTGTTTGTTTGATTGGTTGGCTTTTCAGGGATAGTCTCACTGTGGTTCTGGCTGTTCTAGAACTGACTATGTCCACATGGAAGGCCTCAAACTCAAGAGATCCACTGACCTTTCCCCACTGCATTCTGGGATTAAAAGGATTATCCATGATGCCTGGCATCACTCACATTATAAAACTTAGACAACTTATATATAAAACATAGTTTATAATTGTGACATGTATTTATGCAGTATGATTATTAAGCAAAAAGATATGGTTGAAAACAATGTGCAATATAAGTAACCTTTTTTTTTACCCAATGTTTTATGATTTTATATCTTTTTACAACTAAATTTCTATATGAAGAGGGGAGGGTAAATCAAACCTGCTATTCACCATATACATCTCCTACTAAATGCCCTTATTAGTTGTTTACTTACAGTGTCAGCATGAAGCTAGCCAAAAAGAGAAGATTCTTCTGGTTAAACTTTAACTTATATTGTAGCAGTTTTACACTGAGATTTGTTAAAAATGCTAAATGTTATAACATGGTAAGTGGATTGCCTACTAAATGCATGGCCTTGTGTTTAATGTACAATTTTACACACACACATACACACACACATTCAGACATGCCTACTACTAATAATGCTACATTGATCTTCTGCATGTTTGAAAAAGCAGAATGGCATCCATTCTGTGCAAAAAATGAAGAATTAAATCATTTTATTTACAACCAAAAGCAAGTGAGTGAAAAAGAGAAGAAGCACCGAGGCCTGGCTGTGTCACTTGAAAGTTTACTAGACTTGACATCTCTTTGTTGCTACATTTTCTGATATCTGAAAAGGAAATGACTTATATTACTAAATAAATTATTCAAAATATTAACAAGATAGTAAATAGTTTTGAAAATATAAGTAGTGTTGTATATTTATCACATTTGCAAGTAAACTTGATTACTTAGTACCATATTTACCATCTGTAGAATATAAGCATTATTTCTCCTTAGAAATGTTTAAGGAACTGGGCATAGGGATGCATGTCTTTTCCTGTACCCAGGAACCAGAGGAAAGAATATAGCTAATTTGAAACAAGCTTGGAGTAGATCTAGAGGTGGGACTGGATCTACAGTAAGTTGGCAGAGAAAGGGTGAATATATTAAGATGCATTGCATAGGAGTCTCAGGGAATTAATAAAACAGTATTTTTAAACATTTCTGAGCAATGAGAGCTTACTTTTCCTTCCTTTTTCTTTTTTTAAATTGGTTGGGGAAAAATCTATTTCTCCAACCCTAGAGGACATCCTGACAGCATGAATTTGACAGCATGCAAAAACAAAATACTTTATGTGGAGAAATGAAAACTGTAAGAAAGAAGCAAAAGAAAATGGCAGGCGTGAGAAACTCAGACGTCACAAGTGGAATGTCCTCCTGAGAGTCCATCAACAGATACAGCATGAACTCAGAAAAAGACAAAGAACGTGGAAAGATGAGGACTCAATTGGAGACTGAAATATATGTCAAAATATTTTGGGAAAAGATAAGCCAGCAAGAACTGAGAGTACAGTAGTCATCCACAAACATATCTAAAAAGCTCAGGGATACCACTATTTCTCCCCACCCCACCCCTCTCTTTCTCTCTCTCTTTCTCTCTCTCTCTCTCTCTCTCTCTCTCTCTCTCTCTTTGTGTGTGTGTATATGTGTAGATAGATAGATAGATAGATAGATAGATAGATATTACCATGAAGGTCAATTCAAACTATTAAAAGTAAAAACCAAAGACAAAGAAATAATACATAAGAAAAGGGCATATATTACCAAAGATAAGGACTTTTAAGAATACCTTTCTGAAGACACAATGTCCTAGAGATTCTGAAAGGTCATTCTTTGCTATGCTGAAAGAAGAAAATCAAGAATCAACAAGAATCAAAAATGGCCACAAAATAAAATAACTGTGATGTCCACAATAAGAAATCAATTTGAAAACTCATTTTTTATCATCTTTTCCTCCTCTGGACTAATTAAGAATGGGTAAAGAAAAATAAGTGTGTGCACACACACATACACACACACACACACACACACACACGATTTGTATGAGACAAGATGCAAGAACATTCCATCTTTTTATATTTTTAGGGTAAGAATACTTTAACTATTGGTTCCCTACTAACTACAAAAACGATCTATTAATTATATACATGATTTGAACAAAATCCATAGTCCACAGTTGTTATTTTTCTTATTTAAATTGTCCTGTTCAACCATAGCTCATTCCTGCCAGAAGACCATGAAAGCTATCTGGGAAACTTTTCCACTCTCTCTGTTTTCCTAACCTAAATTCAGAACACTAGATGCATTTCCTCCCTCTGTCTATGTCTTCTGTGGTTCTCATATACCATCTCCCATGCATCCCCTTATCACCTCATCGCTGTATTCTAGCTCCTAACTCTGGCAAATAAACCCTGGTCAACCACAGCTCGTGCTTGCCAGATGACCAGGTAGGCTGAGCTGGACCTTCTCCACTCTCTTTGTTCCCCCAGAACCAATCCTAAGGTTCATCCTAGTGCAGCAACAGCAGAGAATCTCCCTTTATCATTCCTTTCCCCCAGCCTCTAACACCAGCAAGTATTTCCCATGAACACACCAGCTAAACAGGCCAATAAATCAGAGAACACACAATCAACATACTTACTGACAATCCAGAGACAAAACAGAAACCAAGGAATAAAATACCACCCAACAAACATGAACCTGGAAATCTACAGCTAGACCAATCCTTACTACAAATGCAGATGCCTGGACACCAGTGTAAAGATCATAATCAGTAACAGCCAGAGCAATATTACTCCACCAGAGTTGAACTCTCCTAACACATCAGGCTCTGGATATTCCAACATAACTAAAACACAAATAAAATTCTTTAAATCAACCACATGAAGATGATAGAGGTCCCTAAAGAGAATTAAAAATCATAAAGAGACTGGACATAGTAGTTAGCTGTGAGGAGAAGAGAGAGAGAAAGCTGGGGAAACTGTGGTCAGGATGAATCATATGAGAGAAGAATCTACTTTCAATAAAAATAAGTAAGTGTATACAAAAGAAATTTATTTATATATTTATTTATGTGATGTGTGTCCATCTTGTGACATGAATGTTATTGTGAGAGAAAAGCTGGATGAGTTGTTTCTCTGTGAAGCTATGTGGAATTCAGATGGGCAGGCTCAGGTGGTCATGCTTGGATTCAAACATCTTCACTCACTGGGCCATATCTCTGGCCTTCCCTCTTAGAAGCTCTTCTTTCTCTAATAAGAAGGATCACTGACAGTAAAAATTCACAGTGTTAAAATCAAAATCACAATAAATGTGCAGGAAGGACTTCTGAGGAAAAAGAAATCTGAGGGAGAGCAAACTAATGCGACAAAGACACAGTAGACTCAAGGAGCACGTGGAACACTGTTTTAATGGAAGGTGAAGCTGGAAAAGAGGTGATACGTGTGACTAAAGCAAACTATATACAAAAAAGTCACCCTGAATCCATTAACATATGCAAGATGTTTACACTTTCAACTATAAAAACTTTTAATGTGTTGTGAATGCAAATGATGTCTCAGAATGTTAGGTTATACTTGAGGTGACCACTTGGAGAATAAGAGAAACAGACTAGAAAAAACACCAGTTTAAAAATATACATAAGTACAGTAGGAATAACACCTTGAAGCTCTGGGTTTTGCCATCATAGTGATATTTTTTCATTTCAAGATAATAAAAAAAAAAACACTAGAGTTATTAAAACAGTAATAAAGTAAATTATCCAGAAATGGGATATTGAATAACAATTTCCCCTCTTTGAAAGATTTCCTTCAGGAAGGAATTAGAGGCTCAGGAGACTCAGGAAGTAAATACATCCCTAGTCTCAGGAAGTGCTTAAAACTAACAAGATTTACAATGCCACTTCTCAAAGTTATGGTAAGTAGACTCCTAGAAAGAAGTCGTATCTGGTTGCGGTCTAGGGAAAAGACACTGTCCAACCTGCATGGCTGCCTGAAAGTTGGGCCGAGAGTTCTTGGTTTGCAGCATCCACCATGTGGTGCTCAAGCTAAGTTAGACATTTCAGTCAAGTAGCTGTTTTGCAAGGTTTTGCTTTTCCAAGTAATCCCCAAGCATACTCATGTAAGTAACTCGAGCAAACTCATTGATTCTGCAAGTTGGACTTTGTTAAAATGGTAACTTTGGTCTGTTACTTACTTGTTCACTATCTGTGGTGAGTAGACATTTGCTCATGTCTCCTGGGTTGGGGATATTACACAGCATGGAAATATTTGTATCTTCAAATAAAAAGACTCAGAAAATGCCAAGTAAGTACAAGTCATGCCACAATAGAACAATATTTTTCTTAGAGTTTAGGTTGAATGGCAGAGCACAAGTGATTATGTTGGGTCATGGAGTTCTGAAACACAAATGAATTAATAAGCAGGTTGCCCTTCTGAAGCTAAATATCTACCTGACTACCCACAGAAATAAGAATACCCTACTTTCTCCATATACTCTTATCCCTACAAACACATCAGATTTCCAGACACTCACCTATATACTGTAGTGTAAGAAAGAAAAAAGGCCAAAAAATAAAGACAAGAAGAGAAGAGAGAAGAGAAGAGAAAGAGAAAGAAAAGAAAGGAAAGGAAAAGAAAAGAAAAGAAAAGAAAAGAAAAGAAAAGAAAAGAAAAGAAAAAAGAGAAAAGAGAAAAGAGAAAAGAAAAACTGCAGGTTTTTTGTTTGTTTTTTGTGTTTTGGGTTTTTTGCTTTAATACTAATGTTTATGTAGTGTTTTCGTTCTTTTGCTCTACAATTTAAAAGACTGCCTTCTGGTTTGATTGTTTGTTTTATTTTGTTGTTGTTTTGCCTTAGAGCTAAGAGGAGGTGGCAGCATTTTAATTTAGTTTAGTTTAGCTTAGTTTTTACTCTCAACAGCCAAGTAAGAAATGTTGGGGGTAGGAGGACTGAAGAACACACACGATCCCTTCCTCACCTCTATCTACCTCAGTTTCCCATTTCATCCTGGACCTCTCTCCTCCCTCTTCATCCCATCCTTTTATTCTCTCTCTCTTTTACTCTTCTTTCATTATCCAACTTCTATTCTCTTTCCTCCTCTTTTCCTTCTTCTTCCTCTTCTCTTTCTCCTTTCCCTTTAAAAAAATATTTTAACTATAGAACAAACAAATTCTAAGCTGCAGCCTGCTAAATGGAAATTAAATTCTACACTGAGAACATAATACCAATTAAGATTGAATGTATTTATGATCCTTCCTGGATTCTGTTGTTAAATTTTCATTTCAGATTTATCTTGCAGTGGCTTTCTGCTGTTATGTGGACTGACTAGCTGGGTTGCAAACTCACTAAACTATAGCAGCTCAACCCTCACAGCCATTTCCCATTGAATTTGGCCAGTGCTTATGAATTTGATGACAGTTCAGTCTGTGTATATGTTAACTAAACTGCTGAATTTAAGTTAATCGTGTAGAATTGATGCAAGGGAATCTTTTAAGGAAGCCTTATAAGGAGAAACAAGGACCTTCCTTATCAGAAAGGTTTCAAGCACAATATACTAGTCTGTTGGCATTTTTTTTTTGTTATAAGAGACCAATGAGTAACATCAAATGCAACCACATGAGAGAAGCCTCTGAGAGCTGAGTAGCCCATAGACAGTGGTCAGTAAGGAAAGGAATACAATGGTAGGGTTAAGAACCTAAGTACTCTCAACAAATAAATGCAAATGGAGAAGCATCCTGTTACTAGCATCAGTACTGCCTGAATCAATGTGTGCTCGTCCTTGAACAAAAGACACAAGATCCCACTTCTAGCTGGCTTACAGGACCCAGAGAACTGTAAAATGATAAGTGGGTATTATGTCACATAGTTACAGTGGTTTGGATAATTTACTATACAACAAAACAAAAGTAAAACACCCAACCCACTGAAGTGTCTTTCCTATGATTTTCATAACAACATATTAACTTGTATAATAAGTCATCTTAAGTAGTTCCTTCATGTCTGCACCTTTAGGTAGCGATATCTGTGCCAGGCATAGAGCCAGAGTAGATGACATAATTCATTTCATCATATCTTGTTCCATACTTGAGGAGAAAACTTCACCGCTGCAGGGACCATCCCTTGTTGTTCTCTAGGTCCTTCAGAAACCCTACCAATATTAGCTATAAATATAATAATCACTAAATATTTGACAACTTATAAACAGCTTCACACTTAAAGTAGGTTAGCGTTATCATGCCACTAATCAGAATACCACATGACAGTTGTCAGAGAAAGTGAATCTTTAGCCAATAAATCAGCTGGTTAGATGGTATTTTGGATTTTTAAAGAACACAGCCACTAACTCCCGGTTTATTGATCACACACACAATTCAGTAGAGAGACTATCATATAACTCCTGGAATCAAACTCCATGCATTCTCATGGTAATCCTACCCATCATGTTTTCAAACTGGCGGGGACATTTGTAGACCACTGTCTCTATAAGTAAGCTAAGGAGAAAGTTCACAGGTAAGTTAAGGGCGAGATGTGCACATTTTTGAGGCAGACATACGCTACCCCATCAGCTACTCAGGTAGACATGCCATCTTTAAAGATGTAAGCTTGAGCCAAACAACCTGCTTAAAATTTGCACAGTCCCCTAACTACAGCCACCTGGCTTGTAATTACAGACTTTGTGATAAATAGATGTTAGCTTGGAGTGATTAGTTATTGTGTAGAAAGTATTCAACTGTGGGCCACCTGACTTTTACATTCTCTGTACCTTCCCTTTCAGTTGATACGTCTTGCCTATTAATAGAATAACACCTGTTTCCTGATAGTCTTCCTAGTTATAGAGACACATATTTATGGCAAAACATCTGGGAGGAAGGTCCTTGTGAAGGACGACCAAATCTGACTCTTACTATGACAAAACTTTCTCTTGTAGCTGCTGACAAGAAACACTTTAGCCAGCGCCACAGCACTCTTGAACACGCGACAGCAAACAAAGTGAACCCAGAGATAGTCTTTAACTACTGCGGGAGGATTAAGAAAATCCTGCAGCAATAAGGTAAGGATTTTTATTTAATCCTACAGACAAAAAGCATTTTCTAAACCCGCAAGTGAATGATGTAAACTCAGAGCGACGGACGGAGTATTTAGTGCTTTCTTCTCACATTGCTTCCGCACCTGCACACATCTTAGCTTCTATTTCTGATTCATGCGGCTACTGTGATAAACATGCAGCTAGAGAAACTGGACCATGGCAGGAAATGAAAGTGACAGTTTGTGGTTGTTTGATTATTTAATACAATGAATGGGGGCCATAGACATTCCTGCCAACAGTGCCACAGTGTCTGTGCAGAAAAAATAACAAAGCCGTAAAAATAGTAACAGAAATTTCAGAAGAGGACTCAGACTTCATGATCAACAAAACCACCTGTTTGGCGCCTTGATTGGGAGCGGCCTCCTGCTGAGAGGAGTTATCAGCATCAGTCCCCAGCTAGCTATTGGTGCAGTGCTTAGCATCTTAACCTCGAAGGGACGCTGCATGAGATACTGGAAATCCGGCCCTAAAAAAACTCTGGTCACGTTCCATATAAACATTCTAGAAAAAAAAAATTAGAGTGTAAAACCTCAGACTCACTTACATCTCTTTAGCGATTGAGATATCTGACTTTAAACGAGTCGGTGTTCTTTCTTTCTGCTGAATTCTTTATAATGTAAAAATGATGTTCTTACTCCTGTTCTTCCCTAAATTATGTGAGGTATATGAACGTGACTCGGTAGGGGAGGGGTGCTGGGATTCAAGTATGCATTATACATAAGCATGTATCCAGCAAGAGGGAAGAGCCAGCACTTAATGACTCTAGACCCAGACCGGTGGGCTTTCATCTCCTTGTTGGCCTGAGACATCCAACTCTTTTAAGCCAGAATCCTTACAGCTTTCTCCTCTAGACCTATCACAGTCTGATTTCCTCTTCTAGCTAATCTAGTTAAATGCCAGCTCTCCGGCTTCCAGCACGCAGTCTTGCCAACTGCCTCCTTTCTGGTAAGTCCCTCTCAGCTCAGCAAATTGTGAATCTGTGGTGCCTGATGCTGCTTTTCTCCTTGAAACGCTTCTCTCCTCTTTTTGTTTTCCTCTTTTCAAAAGAAAATACGTTAGAGAAATATGGCTGTAATTAGCAACTGACAAAAATATCTGGGCTTGAGCTGAAGTGGGAAAATCACAAAGGTTAGTTACTTATTTTCTCATGCACTTACCATTTGTTCCCTATTCTCAGGGAAGTTGAAAGACCTGAGGTTCAAACTTAATAAGGCCCCATACTGTTTCTAAGAGTATTTACAACATGTAAAGTATAAGCCAGAGCATTGCTTATATTTAAATTTGTTTTCACTCATCTGAGCTATTACACAGTATGCCATCCCTAAACCTTTTATAATAAGGAGCACATGCTTCTCAGAAATGAGAGGAAATAAAATGTTCAGCAATTTGAGCTCTCTGGTACTGAGAAGGTGACAAAACATTTATACTTACCGGAACCATTGCGCTGATCTGGCTTCCGCATTAGGCAGGACTGCCTCAGGCACTAACCTCCTGCTACATTCACATTCTTGGGAATTAGCAGGTGAAGCAAATGGCCCATAGTGATGACAGCAACATCTTTCAAAGGACTCTATTGCACCAAATGGATCCTCCAAATGTAAAGCCTCTTTCTGAACAATATCATTTTTTAATGTTTAACTGATAGGACAGATATTTTTCTCTTTTGTTAGTAGAAAATTTCAAGAAACAAAGGACTCAGACATAGCAGATGTTCTTCCTCATTTTTAGTTGTCTAAGAGCAAAGGACTAATTTATTTTCTACTAGTTCTCTCAATATCTGTTATTGACTTTAAACTCCCTGATTCATGACAAGGTATCTAGGAGAATAATATGCGGATGAAGGTGTGACATAGAATTTAATATTTTAAATCTGGTTCATACGCATGCAAAATAAACAGAAATGGTTTCCTTCTCTGGGTCATGTCTCTACCTTGAGTTACATGTAAAGAGTCTTCTGGTTGTTGTATTGATCTTGTAACTAAACAGCTGTGACTCTAACAATAGTTATTTTGGTTTAGGTTGTTTTAGGCCTAATGTTGGATAAGAAAGAATTCTTAAAGAAATATTTGAAATATAAAAAAATTCACATACATAAAAACCAAGAATTTTTAGCATTAAATTTCACTTATCATGCTACTTGTTGTGGGATATTTTAAGTGAATAAAAATGCACAACTATCACTTTCCAGTCAAATGTTACATTTTATGTTTCAGACATTCTACATCAATTATTATACCGGAGACATTTATCTATTTACTGAGTCTAAAATTTTCCTTACCATACTAAACATCATTTGTGACCCAGGAAAAAAGAAGTAAGTAAAAACATAGAACCAGGGTAATTTTAACTTTGGACCTACTATGTGTAATTTGCATGACTATTGGTTTTTAGTTGAAAGTCAGAGGACATTCAAGCCACTACACTGTCAAGTAGTCTGCCATCTTCCTGAGCAACCAGGCTCTGTCTCTGTGCCATTTTCTACCCACTACATTCCTTGTGAGTCATTACACTTTTGCAGATTTCCAAGGCCATTTAGATTATGAATGTATGGAGTGGCTGGAAATTTTCCTGGGGATGTTAGGGATATATATACACACAAACACACACACACACACACACACACACACACACACATATGAACTGAAAAGTAAGTATGCATGTGCTCAAACAGTAATAAAAAACAAGATGAGAAACATCTTCCATGGTATCATTGTTGACTGCCAGGAAACCCCACCCCAGTGCCAGGCATATTTCGGCATTTCGAATTCATCAGGAAGAAAGCCTTAGGTCAGAACTGTATGAATATCAAAAGACATTTTTCTTCACATGTATGTCACACTCTGTGAGAATGTGCCCAGCTATTATTATATGACTTTTGGTGTCGATACCAAGTACCTTGAATTTCTTCCTACTTCTAAGAGCACTGGGGCAATATGAGGATATACACTATTTCTGCCTTGCTTATCCCTTACTACAGCTTTGAAAGTGGCCTGAAATTATTTATCTTTGTTCTTAGTAATTCAAAATAATAAAGGTAGATATTTAATTGACCAGGGCATTAGGTTTGCCATATAAGATATTTAGAGTCAGACTGGCCAATTGTCTGCCTCATTCTGTGCTATATTGTACTACACTGTTCATGTTGTCAAGGCTGTGGCTTGCGCTGATCATACATTTTCAGCACTACAGTTTAGAAAAATGAAAATAGCCAGGAAAGCAAGAACAAAGGAGACAATTTCAGGGTAAAAAATATTTATAAAAATGTGTTAAATTGGAAAAGAGACTGGATTAGCCTTATACCTATCTAGCTGTGGAGTAACAGGAACCATCCAAAAAGGTAAGTGTACTGGCTAGTTTTGTGTGTCAACGTGACACAGGCTGGAGTTATCACAGAGAAAGGAGCTTCAGTTGGAGAAGTGCCTCCATGAGATCCAGCTGTGGGGCATTTTCTCAATTAGTGATCAAGTGGTGAGGGCCCCTTGTGGGTGGTTCCACCTTTGGGCTGGTGCTCTTGGATTCTATAAGAGAGCAGGCTGAGCAAGCCAGGGGAAGCAAGCCAGTAAGAAACATCCCTCCATGGTCTCTGCATCAGCTCCTGCTTCCTGACCTGCTTGAGTTCCAGTCCTGACTTCCTTTAGTGATGAACTGCAATGTGGAAGTGTAAGCTCAATAAACCCTTTCCTCCCCAACTTGCTTCTTGGTCATGATGTTTGTGCAGGAATAGAAACCCTGACTAAAACAAATTGGTACCAGCATAGTGGGGTATTCCTGTGACAATCTGACCATGTTTTAGGGAGGATTGTGGAAGGACTTTGGAACTTTGAGCTAGAAAAGCTGTGGAAAGTTCTGTAGGAGCTTGGAAGACAATGTTAAGAACAGTGCAAAAGATGGAGGCCTGGCTTGTGAAATTTCAGAGGGAAGATTAAAGACTCTTACAGTGGGCATGTTTTGATTGTGAAGATTCTGTGGTTTTGGTTAGCTGGGGCTGAAGAATCAGCTGTAAGTAACAAGATACCAGAACCACTAAAGCAAACCTTTGTGTTACTGGGACTATTGATGCTGGTTAGCTGGAACTAAGAAATTAGCAGTGATTAAGAAGAAACCAGCATCACTGAGATGAAATCTTCTTGGAAGTGTTTTCTGAGAGTACAGAGAGTGTGTTCTAGAGATAGCCACAGTTGTATTTTTGTGCTGTGGCTGGACTTGGTACTGTGTAAGAGTCACCCAGATGGTACTGGTTTTGAAGGCATGAAGGGGTCATGAAGAGCAGCTGAGAAGCCATGGAAGGCCATTGGTGAAGGTGCAGCCTTAGTTGCAGTTGATAGCCCAGGACTTGAATGGGTCATGCATAGGAGCAGAGGCTTGTCACCATGAAGAGAGCCTATGAGAGGCTATTGATGAAGCCTAATTACAGTAGAAGTCAACAGTGTTTTGGAGATGCCAGTTCCATACGATAACCACCAAGAACAGCAGTAGCAGTGGAGTACAGGCAACTGGAGCCTAGAAGACAAGCTGTGTGCTACAAAGGGTAGGACTGAAGAAGTGACCCAAGCCCTTGGAGGAGCCCAGAAGATCGTGAGTTGGATCCCAGACATTGGACATTTGTCATTTGAGTTTTGCTTTTGATTGTGACTGTGCCCTGATATGTTTCCCTCTTGAAGGAAGAAAGTATTTTAGTGGAGTCCACAGTTAAAAGACTTTGAACTTTTAAAAAGACTTTAAATTTTAAAGATATTGGACATTTTAAGGTGACTGGACTTTTAATATGTAAAGACTGTGGGACTCTTAAAGTAATTTAGATCTTGGGGATGAATAAGAAAGTAAGGGTTGAGGCTTAATAGTGATGTGTTTGTGTGTCAAGTTGACAAGGTGTCAATTGTACTGGCTAGTTTTGTGTGTCAACTTGACACAGGCTGGAGTTATCACAGAGAAAGGAGCTTCAGTTGGGGAAGTGCCTCCATGAGATCCAGCTGTGGGACATTTTCTCAATTAGTGATCAAGTGGTGAGGGCCCCTTGTGGGTGGTTCCACTTTGTGCTGGTGCTCTTGGGTTCTATAAAAGAGCAGGCTGAGCAAGCCAGGGGAAGCAAGCCAGTAAGAAACATCCCTCCATGGCCTCTGCATCAGCTCCTGCTTCCTGACCTGCTTGAGTTCCAGTCCTGACTTCCTTTAGTGATGAACTACAACGTGGAAGTGTAAGCTCAATAATCCCTTTCCTCCCCAACCTGCTTCTTGGTCATGATGTTTGTGCAGGAATAGAAACCCTGACTAAGACAGTAATAAAATGAAAAATTAACCTGAATTCAAGAAGTTGTGGTTACTCAATCATCCAGAAGTGGATGGATGTGGGACTGACAGTGGAGTGTGCTTATCTACCTTGCTCCTGTAGACTCTAGCCCAATAGTGGATACACAACTGAAACGCAACACCTAGGGAACACATCTGTTACAATTCAGCTGCCTCAAGGAGGACCATCATTAATTCTAATCACCGAACTTTATCCTAAATTCACTGAGTAGATTAACTTTTTAAATTTCTCAAAATTCTTCAGCATGGGAAACTTGAAAACAGGGGCCCTATAATTTTCAAAATATGCTCTAGATTTTAGCTTCAGCATTAGCGTCAGCCTCCCAAGGATCAGTCAAGAAGTGTAAATAATATGGCACTGCCCACTATCTCCAGAATATGGTACTGTAAAGATACAGGAAACATATTTTTTAAAAGAGACATCTAGAGAAAAGAAGTATTTTAAAGCTGAGAATGGAGAGATTAAACATTCTGTACAACCATGTAATGTGTATTTGCAAACAGTGGGTGACTAGAGACAAATGGTGTTTGTCTTGCATCCTTGTTTTGATTAGAAATACTGCGATTCCAGGAAAGTGGGAGTAATGTTCATGGAAAGATATTTGTAAATTATCCCCAGAGTAATCCATGTCTTTGCTTGTAAGTTTGCTAGTCATAAGTTCTGAAAGACTCTGAATAACTCATCCACAATCCAGCCATACAAGGGAATGCAAACTCTATAGTAGTTGACAGGCATGGAAAAAGGTGGTACTCTAGTCCACACATTCCAAACTGCAGACCTAAAATGAGCAAATGTCTCATGGGATGTTGAAATATCTTTTAGTCATGAAGAGATAACATGAAATAAATCCTATAATAAAAGACTTGTTTGAAAATCATCTCATATTATGGGAGTATTTCTACACAAATAATTCATTCTTCAAATCTATGCCAAAAAGATTATTAACAGTAAAGGAAGCAAAGGAAAACCTTCTAAGTATTAATCATTGGCTTAAAATTATAAAAAAAAGGAAGATCAGCAATCTCCTTAAGGGTTTAAAAGGAAATTGTACTCAATTCAGATAAGAGTCAAAACTGAGCAGGGGGAAGTTCCAAGAGGCCTTGGATTTCTGTAACAAAGCTTTCTCTATTCTAGAGAGACCTTGACTAAAGATATCTGACACGTTGGTTGTTATTTAATTTAATTTAATTATATTGGGGTTAGTTTTATCTCCAGATAGTCCCAGAATAAAGACATTAGATAATGACAGCCCAGTGTTTTAATAAGGAAAGAAAAATGAAACATACATGTACTACAAAATAATATATAGTATATATGACAACATGACACATTTTAAACATAGATAGTAATCATCTAAAACACCATTGTTATATATTTGTAGCATAAGGACCAGACAAAAAAAGCAGAGCTAATGAGAACATGAGTTTGATAAATCAACTCTTAAGACACCTCTCTCATCCTTATCTTAAGTGGAAACTTATGGGTTCTTTGCAAAGTCTGTTAGATTGCGTTTTGCTGGGGCAAACAGGAAGGAATGTTTAGCTGAAGTGGACAGAGGTGAAAGACTAAGGCAGACTCATGAAGGTAGGTTTCCTGAAGCAGACACAAGAGAGAGGATGTTCTGCTAAAGCAAGGACATCACTTGATCTAGGATTCTTTGCTAACAACAAGTATGTGTCAGTTCTCCTTATTGTGTAGTTGAGCTCCATTTGTCAGGACTCCATAGAGAGAAATGCACCAAAATCTTCAAGTGGCGTGCTGAAGTTTCTCCCCATTTCTTCAGACAAAAGTAGATTGGCAGATTGATGTCAACTGAGACAGACAGGCATACTGAGGCAAGACCTGGGGAGAACATGTGATGTTTTGAGGCTAAAAAAAGAGCCCAAGGATCAGTGACAGAGGCTGAGATAGACTTGCTTACACAGCTAGCTGCATAATGCTTGTTGGTGTAGAATCTTCACTGACCTTTGATTCACCAGAGAGAGGCACAGCCAAGCACTTCTCCTGGCATCTCTTCTGGTCCCTCCTACTGAGTCATGCCAAGGCTGAGGCCTGTCTGTCTCTGCTAGAGACACCCCTGCTGATTCATGTTTGTTATCCTGACTAGACTACTGATGTATCCTCAAAGTGTTTGCAAGTGGATCCAGCTACTGCTGCTGACCTGTGAAATAAACTGCCAATTTCTAGGCAACATAAATGGGAGTTACTCCAAAGAACTTTTCCAAACATGTATACTTCTCCTGTATCCTTTCTTTTACACTACTTCATGTAGGTAGTGGGCTATAAGGGAGGTTAAAGAATTTAATCTAAAAAATTAGAGTTACGCTCATCATAAAAATTGAGTTACCATTTTAGTCTTAAGTGTTATGAGATTTATTAGTTTATTTTTTTCACTCATTCACTTTACATCCCATTCACTGTTCCCCTCCCTGTCACTATCCTCCCACATAACCTTCTCCCATTCCTCAGCCCCTTCTCCTCTGAGCAGTTAGAAGTGCCCTGGGTATCCCCCTCACTTTGGCACTTCAAATCTCTGTGAGGTTAGGTGTTCTTCTCCCTGAGACCAGACAGGGCAGCCCAGCTAGAAGAACTTACATAGAGTAATCACACACTGTTTAAAAATCAAGATAGCATATTAGTCACATTTTGTTTCAAACAATACCTTCCCACTGAATTACTAGTAAGGGAAAATATGCTACCCTAGCCAGATAATATACAGATTGAGACTTGGCAAATATTCAATATTCCTCATATATTTCAGTGGAATTTCCTTGCCTTTAGATATAGATGCTTCTTTTCTTTCTTTTTTTTTTTCTTTTTTCTTTTTCTTTCTCAACTTGACTGACTGGGATTTTCTTTCTTTCTTTTTTAAATTGAATATAATTTTCATTAATGTTTCAAATGCTAAAACCTTTTCTGGTTTCCCCCTCCCTGAAAACTCCCCACCCCTCCTCCCACCCCTGCCTCTAAGTATATGCCCCTCCACCCGACCCACTCCCACCTCCCCCTACTCAATTTCCCTTTGTTGGGTTATCTATTGAGCCTTCACCTGACCAAGGACCACTCCTCCCATTGAATAGCTTAAAACTTATGCATCTTAAATGTAATAAGACAATTTACTCACTACTCTTATATTGGATGTTATCCAATAATGTATAACACTAATTTTATTGTATAGGACACTTACTGAAACCATTAAGTAATAAATCATTACTTTGGGAGGGCTGAAGGACATGGAAAGCAGATGATCAATTTGAGAATACTGATATCATTGCAATTCTTTGATCCAAGATACTATTATGAGTTTCATTGAGTGAGAATCACAAGCCTCTCAAATGTCTCAAAGTAGTGATGGTTACTAAACCCAAAGCTAGTCCTATGTTGATATGTGCCAAACAAAAACCTACAGAAGAAAATAATTTCTATCACATCTGCACATGTATACTGTAGGAAAGTAACAATAGAAATACAAAGGGAGAAATCTAAGGTAACTCTTGCACAATATTCTAAGTTGTCGGAGGATCATGATAAAGATCAAATGTTTCATCCTTACATTCCTCCCAATCCAGCCATATTTTTGTTCTTGAAGTATCCCATGAGCAGAATGATTGGAATGCTTTCTTGAAATTCATAAATTTGGGTTCCAGTCTAGAGGTAGTGAGGTAAATCACCATGTGCACAGTCAAGTTGGAGGTGCACTAGAAACTATGAATTTAAGCTATTGGTTTCATCCTTGAATAATGTTTTTGTTTCTGTCATTTGTTTTATTATTATGTCTAAATGAGTATTGAATTCATCTGGAAGAGTAGTTGATCAATGAAGTCATATTTTGGAATGTCTCAAAATCCAAATACTCATTTTTAAAAGTGCCCCTTTAAAAATGCCTTGGGAAAGTACAACTACTTTCCTAAGTACATTTAGGAAATAGTTACTTTGAACAGTCAGGAAAGATTTCGGGTATTTATAGCATTAAAACATTAGCTTTCCAGGATAGAATTCAGTATTATCTTCATTTTTGTACATTTACTTATTTACTTGAACCCATGTATATAGTACATGTGTGTATGTGTGTAAAAGTTTCTATGCCATGGCATTTGTGAAGGGTCCAGATGAAAGCTTTCTGGAGTCTATATTTCCCTACCATCAGGTGGGATTAAGGGTTTTCACTCAGGCTGTGAAGCTTGGCATCAGTGCCTTTACCCACTGAGCCCTTCTTACTTGCTCTTCCTCATTACTGCAACCTTCAAGTCTATTTGTTTGTTGGAAAGCAAACAAATACCTTTTTTTTTTTTGAAGAAGGAAGAGGAGGAGGAGGAGGAGGAGGAGGAGGAGGAGGAGGAGGAGGAGAAGAAGAAGAAGAAGAAGAAGAAGAAGAAGAAGAAGAAGAAGAAGAAGAAGAAGAAGAAGAAGAAGAAGAAGAAGAAGAAGAAGAAGAAGAAGAAGAAGAAGAAGCCAATAAAGAAATGGCAACAGTGGTAAAGGGAACCTGGAGAAGCATGAGGCAACTCTGTCTCTACATGGCTGTGGGTGTCTGCAGTGTTGCGATTATAGACATAGACTGTTCTATTTCTAAACAAACACCTTCCAAAGGACTTCAAACACAATTGTTAAGGCAGACTTGCTTCTTTCCAACTGTCTCATTATCCTCATTAGCGTAACCTGAATTCTGTTTTGTGTTTTCAGTCAGACTAACTTTTAATGGTTGGGGTCTTCAGAAAGAAGATTCCAAGCTGATGTCTGTGTGGTGTATTGAGGCAGTGTTGATGTCAGTGACATGCTTTGGACTATACACTCACATCTCTTCTTATAATGTGCCCTTGGCAGCGCCTGTACTGTGCTTTTATACATCCTTCTCTGAACAATGAGTCTGGCAGCCTCTTGGCAATCCAGGATCTGGTCTCATTTCAAACTGTAAACTGTCATTTCATCTTCTCTAAACAACTGAATAAGGTTCCCCTCCCTTTAATGATCATCATGTTTATACATGTTCAGCTCAACTCCAACTATGTCCAGGTAAATTGGTGTGTGGTGGGCATAGGGAAATCAGGCCTAGATTCATTTTGGGTTCTTAATCAATAAGAAAATTCTGTAACTTAAAGTGAACTTCAGAAAGAATTTACTGTTTACCACCTTGTGCCTTTGTATAACTTACTCAGTATAGGATTAAAATCAGATGTATTCTGGGAACAGATACATGTAGATAATAAGTGGTTAGATAAGTTAATCTGTCAATTATAATACCTAATCACATAGAAATTATGTTCCTAGTCACAAAACTTTCATGTAAACTCATGAAAGGTAGTTCCTAACAATAATCAGGATCTTTTAATACTTCTACCTGTGATGTGCTGCCAAACTCAACAGTATCTTCCTTCTAATGTATACTAGGACTTGGCTCTGCATAAAGTTTTCTATGCTACTTTATCCACCATGTGTCTTTGTTTCATTCTTGAATTAAATGTCAAGTACTTGGAAACATGTAACCCAGACCTCTACTACCATTAACTGGATGTTTGTCAGGAATGTTGGTGACATCCCACAGGTGAAGTAGGGTTGAAGGGACACCCAATTGATGAATTTGAATCATGATCTTGGAACAGTAACAGGAAAAGATATTCCGTAAAAGGAACTTAGCTGAGAGCTGTCAGATTGAACACTCAGCAGCTGGAAAAAGAAATGTTTCAGTTGTGCAGGCAGCAAAGAGTGTCAATGCAAAGGAGTCACTGGAACTAAATGTCTGTTTTTAAATCTCTAAGAGGCTGACAGAGATGCCCGATATCTGTCTTCCTCCTAGAGTTCTACTTAAAAGAACAGTATAATTTCACGTGTACTTTCTAGGATTTTATGTTAGTTGACAGCTTTAAAAAAATCCTACACTTACTGATTATTTAAGAGCCTACAGGACACACAGATGCCTTTAAAAAATCTACTTTATTAACAGGTGAATATTTTGTTTTGATTCCTCTGGAAAAAATATTTTCAAAGGAAATCAAAATAAACCAGATCATTGCAGCCTCTGCCTCATTCTAAGACTTTGTGAGTCATGTCATTTTCTAAAAGTACTCATGTTTTTTATTAGATTATTAATTTGTGTTTGTTAAAGTGAATGTGGTCTTAATTAACATTACATTATGATTTAAGATTATACATAGTGAATTTTTGTGTTTCCTGACTTCCTACCATAACTAAGGATACATGTTTCTGGCAATAAAGAGCATTTATATTTAAATTCAAAGTAATAACACATGCTTTATCAGAAACAAAGCAGGATGGTAGTCATTTTACTCTGAGAATTCAGGAGGGAAAGGCAAGCATAGTGCTGGGCATTTAAATTCATTCTGGTCTATAGAGCGAGTTCCAGGTCTATAGAATGCAGGTCCATTAAATCAGGCTACACAGAGAAACCCTGTCTCAAATGGATGTGGCTAGAAAATATCATCCTAAGTGGGATAAATCAATCACAAAACACATGCAGTATGCACTAACTGATAAGTGATATCAACGCCAAAGCTTGGAAAACCCAAGATACAACTCACAGAGCACATGAAGCTCAAGAAGGAAGATCAAAGTGTGGATACTTTGATTCTTATTGGAAAGTGGATCAAAATACCCATGTCTCACAGCCAACCAGTAGAATGAACATAGGGTCCCTAATGAAGCAGTTAGAGAACGGACCCAAGGAACAGAAGAGGTTTGCAACACTGCAGGAGGAACAATAATATGCACCAACCAGTAACTGGAGAGCCCCCAGGGGCTAAACCACCAACCAAAGAGTACACATGGTGGACCCATGGCTCCAGCTACATATGTAGCAGAAGATGACCATTTCAGGCATCAATGAGAGGAGAGGCCATACATGGGGGGAGGGGGTGGGAGGGTGAGCATGGGAGGGGGGATGGGATAGGGGATTTTTGGAGGGGTAATGTGGAAAGGGAATTGCATTTGAAATGTTAATAAAGCAAATATCTAATAAAATCAACACTATTTTAAAAATTAAGAAAGAATACCTACTGATGATTTTGTGAATAGACATTTTCCAACAGACTGAGCATTATCTGAATTTGTGCTTCTGATGACATGTCGACTACATTTATATATAAAGTAAGCACAGCTACCCTTTCTATTTTTCAAAGCAGCTGATGAAGCTTCATACAAAAGAATTCAGGTCCATTAAAGCATTTTCCATTCTATCAATGACTTGTGAAGTCCAGAATGTAGGTGAAAGTTTGCTTCTGCTTTTCTTCTTCTTTGACTTTCTAATTGCACAATGAATTTTCAAAGACGGTTTAAAGAGATGTATTAATACTTTTTCAGGTACTATACACAATCAAACAAAAATGCTGGTACTACAAAAGATAAATAAAACACAGTCCTCATCCACCAGGAGTTCAAATTCTAGTGGACAAATTGTGTTAAGGTTCAGTGATTAAGAAAATCAATAGAACTGAACAAATGTTCCATTTTCCATTTATTTCTGTTGTCAAGAAGTAGCTACTACAGCAACTATAAACTCAGAAATATTGGCTTCAAGAACTGTTGAAAAGTACACCTAGAGAGCACAATATGCACCAAAATGAAAATTGTAATCTATATTTCACTGTTTGAATAACAAAGTAATTATTCCAAAAAGCAAGAATGCTGTCTACCTGTCCCAGCTCTTTATTAAATGTATTACAAATACATTGTACAATACAGAATTTGAATGTATCTCAGATTCTCATGTATTCTTTCAACCTATTAACTGTATTATGTGTTACACACAAAAAAGACACTGCTCAAATCCAATGTCACTTATTCCTTCTTCATATCTTTTCCCAACCTCCAGGATTAACGATTCAGTATTTATGATGGGCTTTTGTTGCTTGTTTGTTTGTTTGTTTGTTTGTTATTCTTCTTTTAGTTTTCACATAGAAACTAAAAACAGAACAATGGCTGTGTGTATCTGTGTCTGCACTATTTCATTTACCATAATTTTTTCAATTCTGTTGTTTTTCTAAAAATTAGTGCCTTTATATTTTCTCTACAAATAACTGAACTTATTCTTTTTTATACAGGTAATTGGGAATTCCTGGTAGCGATGATCTGTGATGTTTAGTGCATTCACCATTGATAGACACATGCATTGACTCTCCTTTTTAGCTACTGTGACAAATGCTGCAGTCAACAGGAAGCTTCAGGTATATGTTTGGTATATTTGTTTGATGAATCTAGAAACATACCCAGAAGTGAGGTATTCTAAATAGTTGAAGTCACCAACAATAATTGTGTTGGGTGTAATGTGTGCTTTGAGCTTTAGTAAAGTTTCTTTTACGAATGAGGGTGCCCTTGCATTTTGTGCATAGATGTTCAGAATTGAAAGTTCTTCTTGGTGGATTTTTCCTTTGACCAGCAAGAAGTGCCCTTCTGTATCTCTTTTGATGACGTTAGGTTGAAAATCAATTTTATCTGATATTAGAATGGCTACTCCGGCTCGTTTCCTGAGACCATTGGCTTGTAAAATTGTCTTCCAGCCTTTTACTCTAAGGTGGTTTTTGTCTTTGACAATAAGGTGTGTTTCCTGTATGCAGCAAAATGTAGGGTCTTGTTTCCTTATCCAGTCTGTTAGTCTATGCCTTTTTATTGGGGAGTTGAGTCCATTGACCTTAAGAGATATTAAGGAGTAGTGATTATTACTTCCTGTCATTTTCGATGTTATTTTTATATTTGAGTGGTTGTCTTCTTTTGGGTTTGATGAAAGAAGGTAACTATTTTACTTTTTCCAGGGTGTCGTTTCCCTCCTTGAATTGGAGTTTTCCTCCTATTATTCTTTGTAGAGCTGGGTTTGTAGAAAGATATTGTGTAAGTTTGGTTTTGTCATGGAATATCATGGTTTCTCCATCTATTGTGATTGAGAGTTTTGCTGGGTATAGTAGTCTTGGCTGACATTTGTGTTCTCTTAGAGTCTGCATGAGATCTGCCCAGGATCTTCTAGCTTTCATGGTCTCTGGTGAGAAGTCTGGTGTGATTCTGATTGGTCTTCCTTTATATGTTACTTGGCCTTTCTCTCTTACTGCCTTTATATTCTTTCTTTGTTTAGTACATTTGGGGTTTTGATTATTATGTGATGAGAGGTATTTCTGCTCAGGTCCAGTCTGTTTGGAGTTCTGTAGGCTTCTTGTATATTCATGGGCATCTCTCTCTTTAAGTTGGGAAAGTTTTCTTCCATAATTTTGTTGAAGATATTTGCTGGCCCTTTAAGTTGTAAATCTTCACTCTCATCTATACCTATAATCCTTAGGTTTGGTCTTCTCATTGTGTCCTGGATTTCCTGTATGTTCTGGGATACAAGCTTTTTGCATTTTGCATTTTCTTTGACTGTTGAGTCAATGGTTTCTATGGTATCTTTGGCATCTGAGATTCTTTCTTCCATCTCTTGTATTCTGTTGTTGATATTTGCATCTACTTCTTGAGCCATATGAACAAAAATAATAGGAACAGATATGAAGGAGATACATTGTACAATGTTGGCCTTTGATTTTTTAATTAAGATTAACTGATTAAATAATGAAACACGGTTTTAGCTCTTTGAAAGACTGTACTCAATTTACATCTTACCAAAATGTTACTACATGTCTTCTCTATGTATACCTTCCCAAGCCTTTGTTATTGTTTGTGTTTGAAAAATCATAATCTTAACAGAAATTACCTAATTTTCATCTTGGTACATTTCTCTGATGGTTAATGATAATGAACTCTTTTCAAATATTTGTTGATCATTTATCATTTTTATTTTAAAATGTTTCTAAAGAGTCTTTTCCAAAAATGCCCTACCATGCCACAGGGGTACACATTCTACTATGTCCATAGCAGCCTTATTTGTGACAGCCAGAAGGTGGAAAAAACCCAGATGTCCCACAGCATAAGAATGGCTACAGAAAAAATAAGTTATTGACACAATGGAATACTACTCAGCTATTAAGAACAAGGACATCATGAGTTTTACAGGCAAATGGATAGAACTAAAAAAATACTATATTGAGTAGGGTAACTCAGACCCAAAAGGACATGCATGATATGTACTCAGTAATTAGTGGATATTAGCCAAAAATGTACAGAATATTCAGAATTCAATCCATAGATCTCAAGAAGGTTGACAAGACAAAGTACATAAGTGAGGATGCCTCAATCCCAGTTGGGAGGGAGAAGAAAGCAATCACAGGATGGAGGGAGAGATGGATGGATCTGGGTGGGAAAGGGGACAGGGAAGAGATGAGGGGAACATGATCAGGTATTGGGGTGGGGAACAGGAATGAAGCCCTGACTGAAGCCTGCAGAAAGAATGAAAAACAAGTTACCTCATGAGGTAGAAAGTGGGAAGACCCTCAAGAATGTACTAGAGACCTTGGAAGTGAGAAACTTTCAGGACTGAAAGAGAGGGACTTAAGATGAAATGCCCTACAGTAAGGAAAGAGAACTTGTAGAACCCACATCCCTAGAGAGACGGGGCATCAAATGGAAGAATGGGGTTGCCATCCCACAGTCAAAAACTCTGACCCAGAATTGTTCCTGTCTGAAAGAACTGTGAGGATAAAAATGGAGAAGAGGGGAGGTTCAGTGACAGGGCCTCATTGGGGATCCAGTTCAAGGAGAGGCCCCAAGGCCTGACACTATTAGTGATGTACTAATATGCTCACAAAAAAATGGTTTATGATGACTGCCTTCCAACCCCTACCCCCCAAAAAACAAACAACTGAAAGAACCAGATGCAGATGTTTGCACCCAACCAGTGGACAGAAGCTGCTGACCCCTGTGGTTGAATTAGGGAAAAGGTGAAAGAAGCTGAGGAGGAGTGCGGTCCTATAGCATTTTCAACTAACCTGGACCCTCGAGATCTCTCAGACACTGAATCACGAACCAGGAAGCATATGTACACCAGCTGATATGAGGCCCCCAACACATATACAGTAGCAGTCTGCTGGGTGTCGATTCTGTCAGAGAAGATCCACCTAACCCTCAAGAGACTTGAGACCCAAGGGATTTGGAAGGCTTGGGGGGATGGGCATGGGAGGTGGAGACATCCTCTTGTAGGCAGGGATAGGGAGGAAGTATGGGATGTAGCACAATAAGAAATGGACCAAGAGCAGGATAAAGTCTGGACTGTAAAAAAGATTAAAGAATAATTTTAAAAAAAGAGTCTATTACAGGACAGGGAAGAGGGAGTGGGTGGGTTGGTGATTAGGGGGAGGAAGGATGGGGATATGGTGTTTTTGGAGAGGAAGCCAGGAAAAGGGATAATATTTGAAATGTAAATTAAGAAAATATCTAATCAAAAAAGATTCTTTTCCTTTTATGTGTGTGTTTTCTTTCAGAGAAGGTCTCACTCTGTAGTCTATGCTTTTCTTGCACTTGCTGAATAGCTCAAACTATCATTTTTATTTTCTTTCATTTTTATTAGATATTGGATTTTATTTCCATTTCAAATGTTATCCTCTTTTCTGGTTTCCCTCTGAAAACCCCCTAACCAATTCCTCCTCTCCCTGCTCACTCACCAAACCATCCAATCCTGCTTCCCTTTGCTGGCATTCCCCTATACTGGGGCATGAGCCTTCTCAGGACCAAGGGCCTCTCCTCCCTTTGAGTCCAACAAGGCTATCCTCTGATACATATGCAGCTGGAACCATGGGTCCCTTTATGTGTACCCTTTGGTTGATAGTTGAGTCCCTGGGAGCTCTGGAGGTACTGGTTGGTTCATATTGTTATTCCTCCTATGGGGCTGTAAACCCCTTCAGCTCTTTGGATCCTTTCTCTAGCTTCTCCTTTGGGGACCCTGTGCTCAGTTCAATGGTTGGCTGAGAGTGTCCCCCTCTGTATTTGTCAAGCACTGGCAGAGCCTCTCAGGAGATAGCTGTATCAGGTGCCTGTCAGGAAGCACTTATTGGCATGCACAATAGTATCTGGGTTTGGTAACTGTATATGGGTTGGATCCCGAGGAGGGGAAATCTCTGGATAGTTTTTCCTTCAGTATCTATTCCACACTTTGTCTCTGTATCTCCTCCTGTGGGTATTTTGTTCCCCCTTCTAAGAAGGACCAGAGTATTCATACTTTGGTCTGCCTTCTCGTTTGGTCTATGAATTGTATCTTGGGTATTCCTAACTTCTGGGCTAATATCCACCATGGGTGTTCTTTTGTATTTGGGTTACCTCACTCAGGATGATAGTTTCTAGTTTCCATCCATTTGCCTAAAAATTTCATGAATTCATTGTTTTTAATATCTGAGTAGTATTCCATTGTGTAAATGTACCACATTTTCTGTAACCATTCCTTTGTTGAGGGACATCTGGATTCTTTCCAGCTTCTGGCTATTTATTATAAATAAGGCTTCTTTGAATATATTGGAGCATCTGTCCTTGTTACATGTTGAAGAATCTTCTGAGTATAAGTATATACCTTCACAGTCAGCTATGCAATTTCAATTGCATTATTTCTTGGCAGGTTGTTACATTTTAAATTTTACTCATACTATGAATATTGGTCATTATTGTTCAAGATTGTTTTGGCTCTGCAATGTCTTTTGCAGAATGAGTCCTGTGGATATATTGTCTAATTCTATGAAGACTTATCATAGCTATTTTGATCAAAATTTTATTGAAAGTGCACATAATTTTTGGGTAAAATGTTCATTTTGAAAGCACGAAATCCTTTAATTTATAAACATGCCTACCCTTCCATTTGTGTTTATTTATCTTTTTAATTTGTCTCCTTTAATTGGTCACTGTAAAAAATCTTTTAACCTGATTGTTTTATTCTTATGGGATTATTTGGAAAATTTTTGGTAGAGTAAAGATTTATCATCAGTAGATAATTCAGTAGATAAAATAATGAATTTTGTGTATACAGACTGAATATTAAAAACTAACTTCTTTCTCAATTGTGGTAATCTCCATGTTTTTAGAAAAGTATTGTTTTAATATGTATTTAGTCATATCGTCTGCAAATAGGAGTTCTTTAACTTTGTTCTTTCCTATTTATATTCTTCCACTGAGGATTACTGTCTGATTCTAGTGAGTCACGTTTCTAGTACTGTAATGAATTAGGACACTCAGGGGAGGCATAGGGGGAAATACATTAGTTTCCCTCCCATTCTATCTGATACTGGCCTTAGATCTGTCATATAAGTGAACAATTGTAGAACAAGTGTAGAATAGATCCCTATCTCAGATTCTCATCAGAATATATAAGGGCAAAGCTTCATAATATCAGATTATTCTTAGAAGAACTGAAGTTCAGTTAGAGGCTGGAAGATGACCAGAATTGCTGTAGTGAATGAATTGAAAGGTGGAGTAGGCCAGATTGTTAGTGCTGCACCAGGATGTCAACTCAAAGTAATGGTTTGTGGCCTAAGGCTAGCTTACAGCATACATACAGCTTTAGGATAAAGTAAAATAATCTAGGAATATAAAGGAATAAATTGGTAAGATCATGAAATTAAGAATCACTAAAAATGGTTTATAATTAAAGGAACTATAAAGTCTTATTAAATTTATGACATAAAGGTGTGGAATAACATAATTCTGACATAATTAAATATAATGTTAGTCTAAATTATGTGTGAAAAATAATTTAATTATTTAAAAAAATTAAAATACATCACTAGTAAGGCTCTTCAAAATCTGGACATAAAAGTAGAAAGGGTAAAGAATCAAAGAATATTGAAAATTCAAACATTGTCAATAGGAAAATTATTTTAACTATTCCATTAAGCATATGGGTTAAGATCATACAAAGAATTTTAGATGAAGTACTTTCTTCTGCACAAGTTGCTTGTGATGTATATTTGTGGCAATTTTGTGAAATAAGCATAGATATTTAAAGTACATAAGAACTCTCTGGATTGAAATAAGGTTTTTGAAAAGATAGAAGTTAATAATGAAATAAAATTGAATTAAGATAGAGGCTGTTCAAGAATCTATGCCTGCCATAAAATCAGGTAGGCCAATTGTACATGGTCCTTCCCCACTCTCTTTGTTTCCTCCAGCAAGCATCCCCTGATTAACCACTGGCCATGTCTGCCCGAAGCCCAGCTTGTTCACCTACCCTCTGAACTTACACACTCTCTATTTTCTAAAAGAACCAATCATCAGTTGTCCCTCACCCCAACCTCTTCTCTATGTTGCAGCACCCAACTCCCTGCCCCCAAACAAACCATGCCTTCAGAAGACTAGGTAAAATGCACATAGATTTTATCCACTCTCTTGCTTCCCCTCACCCTCACAATGTATTCCCAATCATTCTTTATTCCTAATGAATATATTCTAGTTCCCAAATAAAGGCTCTCAGCTGGACCAAAGTCCACAGCCACCACTAGAAGATCAGAGAGGAAACAGAAACGAAGGCACAAAATACCCATGCAACAAAGACATACCTACCAACCATCAACTTGACCTATGAATGCAGAGCAAACCCAAACTTATGGGACACAAGGAAAATAAGTGGACTTAGTTCATAGCACATAGTGCCTACATTAAAAAAAATTTGTAGTGTAATACTAGTAAATTAAAAGCATACTTGACACATTAGAATAAAAAGAAATGAACAAAACTAAGAGGAATAGACAGATGACAGAAAGTAAACTGAAGACTGATCAATAAAATAGAAACAAAAAACAATACAAAGAATCAATAAAACAAAGTTTGTTCTTTGATAATCCACAAGAGAGACAAAACCATATCCAAACTAAATTAAGAAATTCACTAGGTCATACTTTAAAAACTCATATTCCAAAAAATCAAAATGTAAAGGAAATGTACAAATTTCTCAATAAATACCACTTTCTCAAGTTAAATCAAGATCAGATAATCAACATAAATAGACACATAACTACTAAGAAAATTGAAACAGTCATTAAATATCTCCCAACCATAAAAAAACTGAGGGCCAGATGGTTTTAGTGCAGAATTCTATCAAAGAATAGTTTCAAAGAAGAGTTAATGCCAATATTCATCAAGTTGTTCCATAAAACAGAAATAGGAGAAACATTACCAAATTCATTTTATGAGGTCACAGTCACCCTGACACCCAAAACACACAAAGATTCAACAAAGAAAGAGAATTACAGAACAACTTTCCTTATGAACACAGATGCAAAAAATACTATAAAAACAAAACAAAACAAAACAAAAAAACACAAAAAAAAAACTCACAAAAGAAATCCAAGAATACATCACTATCACTCAACATGATTAAATAGGCCACATTCCAAAGATGCAGGAATGGTCCAACATATATAAATCAGTCAATTTCATCTAGCATATATACAAACTAAAAGAAAAAAAATCACATGCTAATCTCATTAGATATCAAAAATGCCTCAGACAAAATCCAACACCATTTTATGATAAATATCTTAGAGAGCTTAAAGATACAAGGGACATACCTAAGCATAATAAAGGCAATTTACACCAATCTGATACTGAACATCAAATTAAATGAAAAGTCCTCAAAGATATTCAACTACACTCAAGGACAATAGAAGGATATCAACTCTCCATATCCATTCAATATAGTACTGAAGTTTTAGCTACAACAATAAGCCAACCAAAAGAGATCAAAAGGAAGAAGTCAAAGCATCAATATTTGCAATGGTAAGCTAAAAAGACCCCCCAAAAATCTACCAGGTCTTTTTTGAAGGTCTGGTAGAATTCTGAACTAAATCCATCTGGCCCCGAGCTTTTTCAGGGAAGGGGGTGGGAGGTTTTTAATGGCTTCTTTTATTTCCTCATGGGATATGGGCTTGTTTAGATAGTTTACCTGCTCTTGATTTAACTTTCGTATGTGTTATCGGTCTAGAAAACCATCCATTTTATCTAGATTTTCCTGTTGAGTATAGTAGTATGATCTGGTGATTTTTTTTAATTTGCTCCATTTCTGTTGTTATGTCTCCCTTTTCATTTCTGATTTTGTTAATTTGGATTCTGCCTCTGAGTCCTTTAGTTAGTTTGGCTAGGGGTTTATATATCTTGTTGATTATTTCAAAGAACCAGCCTCTGGTTTTGTTGACTCTTTGTATTGTTCTCTTTGTTTCTATTTGGTTGATTGCAGCCCTAAGTTTCACTATTTTTTAGAGATCTTGAAAGGACAATACTCAGCTTCATATAGAAAATTTCAAATCCTGAAAAATGTTTTACAATAAAAGAATTTCTAGAAGTAACACCATACCTACTCTCAGAATATACTGCAGAGCTATAGAAATAAAAACAACATGATATTGGGATAAAAACTGACACTGATAAATTGAATTGTATCCAAAACCCAGATATACCTATGACCACTTTAGTAAAAGCAATATACAGGAGACTGGCAGCCAACATCAAACTAAATGGAGAGAAACTTGAAGCAATTCCACTAAATCAGGAACTAGACAATGCTGCCCCCCTTTCTCCATATCGTTTCAATATAATACTTGAGATACTAGCTAGAGCAATTAGACAATGTAAGGAGGTCAAAGGGATACAAATTGGAAAGGAAGAACTCAAACTATCACTATTTGCAGATGATATGATAGTATACATAAGTGACCCAAAAAACTCCACCTGAGAATTTCTACAGCTGATAAACAACTTCAGCAAAGTTGCTGGTTATAAAATCACCTCAACCAAATCAGTAGGCTTCCTATACTCAGGATAAGCAGGCTGAGAAAGAAATTAGGGAAATGACACTCTTCACAATAGCCACAAACAATATAAAGTATATTGGTGTGACTCTAACCAAACAAGTGAAAGATCTGTATGACAAGAACTTCAGGTCTCTGAAGGAGGAAATTGTAGAAGACCTCAGAAAATGGAAAAATCTTCCATGCTCATGGATTGGCAGGATTAATATAGTTAACATGGCCATCTTGCCAAAAGCAATATACAAATTCAATGCAATCCCCATCAAAATCCCAACTCAATTCGTCAGTTGAGAGTTTAGAAAGAGCAATTCTCAAATTCATCTGGAATAACAAAAAAAAAAAAAAAAAAAAAAAAAAAAACAGGATAGCTAAAACTATTCTCAACAGTAAAAGAACTTCTGGGGAAATCAGTATCCCATACCTCAAGCAGTACTACAGAGCAATAGTGTTAAAAACTGCATGGTATTGGTACAGTGACAGGCAGGTGGATCAATGGAATAGGATTGAAGACCCAGAAATGAACCCACACACCTATGGTTACTTGATCTTCAACAAAGGAGCTGAAAACATCCAGTGGAAAAAAGATAGCCTTTTCAACAAATGGTGCTGGTTCAATTGGAGGTCAGCATGCAGAAGAATGCAAATTGATCCATTCTTATCTCCTTGTACTAAGCTCAAGTTCAAGTGGAACAAGGACCTCCACATAAAACCAGACACACTGAAACTAATAGAAAAGAAACTGGGGAAGACCCTTGAGGACATGGGCACAGGGGCAAAGTTCCTGAACAGAACACCAATAGTGTATGCTCTAAAACCAAGAACTGACAAATGGGACCTCATAAAATACAAAGTTTCTGTAAGTCAAAGGAACCTATAAAAAGAACAAAATGGCAACCAACAAACTGGGAAAAGATCTTCACCAACCCTACATCTGACAGAGGACTAATATCCAATATATACAAAAAAAACTCAAGAAGTTAGACCACAGAAAACAAACAAACAAAAAAAAAACCCTAATAAAAAATGGGGCACAGAGCTAAACAAAGAATTTTCACCTGAAGAAATTCAGATGGCTGAGAAGCACCTTAAAACATGTTCAATATAATTAGTCATTAGGGAAATGCAAATCAAAACAATCCTGAGATTTCACCTCACACTAGTCAGAATGGCTAAGATTAAAAACTCAGGAGACAGCAAGTGTTGGCAAGGATGTGGAGAAAGAGGAACACTCTTCCACTGCTGGGGGGATTGCAAGATGTTACAACCACTCTGGAAATCAGTCTGGCGATTCCTCAGAAAACTGGGCATGCCACTTCTGGAGGACCCTGCTATACCACTCCTGTGCATAAGCCCAGAGGATTTCCCAGCCTGCCATAAGGACACATGCTCCACTCTGTTCATAGCAGCCTTATTTATAATAGCCAGAAGCTGGAAAGAACCCCGATGCCCATCAATGGAGGAATGAATAAAAAAAAAGGTGGTATATTTACACAATGGAATACTACTCAGCAATTAAAAACAATGAATTCATGAAATTCTTAGGCAAATGGTTGGAACTGGAAAATATCTTCCTAAGTGAGGTAACTCACTCACAAAAGAATGGAATGCAGTCACGGATAAGTGGATATTAGCCCAGAAACTCTGAATACCCAAGACATATCTCACATATCAAATCATTCACAAGAAGAAGGAAGGGGAGGGCCCTGGTCCTGGAAAGGCTTGATGCAGCACTGTAGGGTATTGCCAGGACACAGAAGTGGGAGGGGGTTGATTGGGGAATGGACGGTGGGAAGAGGGCTTATGGAATTTATGGGGAGAGGGGAACCCGGAAAGGGAAAATCATTTGGAATGTAAAAAAAGAATATAGAAAATAATAATGCTAATAAAAAAGAAAGTAAAAAAGAGAATATCTTGAACCAATGGTGCTATTCTGACTGGATGTCCTCATGGAGGAAAATGCAAATAGATCCATATTTATCACCCTGCACAAAATTCAAGTTCAAGTGGACCCAACATCAGGTCAACTGATACAGTGACTCTGATAGAAGAGAAAACTGGCAATAGCCTTGAATTGGCACCGAGGACAACTTCCTAAACAGAACAGTTATAATGCCAGGTATTAAGTTTGCCAATAACTGAACTTCATGAAACTGAAAAGATTTTGTAAGGCAAAGGACACCATCAGTGGGAAAAGTGGCAGCCTATGTAATGCAAAAAGATTTTTCACTAACTGTATCTGATAAAGGACCAATACCTAAAACATCTAAAGAATTCAAGATAGCAGACATTAACATACCATATAATCCAATTTAAAAACAGGGTACAGATCTAAGCAGAGAAGTCTCAATAGAGGAAGCTCAAATATCTGAGAAACACTTAAAGAAATGTTCAGTATCCTTTAGGCATTAGGGAAATATATGTCAAAACTATTTTGAGATTCCATCTTGTGCCTGTCAGAATGGTTGGATCAATGACACAAGTGACAGGTCATGCTGGCACAGATTTGGAGCAAGGAAACCCTCCTCAATTACTAGGGGGGAGGGGGATCTAACTGGTACAGTCACTTTTGAAATCAATGTGGCAGTTCTTCAGAAAACTGATAATCGATATTTTTCATGACTGAGTTGTCCCACTCTTGGATGTATACTCAAAGTCCATCCTGCCACAAGGACACTTGTTTGATGATGTTCATAGCATCCAGAAATCTGAAATAATTTAGATGTCCTTCAACTGAAGAACAGAGGAAAAAATGTACATTTACAAAATGGAGTATAACTCAGCTTTTAAAAAGAATGGCATCATGATATTTGAAGACAAATCAATGGAACTAAATTATCCTGAGCATGACAACAAAGACCCAGAAAGTCAAACATGCTATGTCGTCTCTTATAAGTGGATATTAACTGTTAAGTAAAGGACAGTCTTGCCACCATTCATAGACCTCAGAGAGGTTAAGAAGCGAGGCTTGGATTATCATATAAGGGATAAATAGAATAGATTTTGTGAGTGTACTGAAAGCAGATGGGTATGAGAACAGGGTTTTCAGGGAAAGGACAGAGGAAGAGAGAGAATAGCGAGAGACAGAATGGGTGGGCATTTGGAAATAAGTTTGGAAATAATGGTGAAATGAAACTGTTTGCAACCTATGAGAGTGACCCTAATGAACACCTCTAGTAAAGGGTGATAGGGAGCCTGAACTGTCAATCTTCTATAACCAGGTGAGGTTTCCAGGGTTGGGACTAGGACACCAACACAGCCACAAAAGTTTTGACCTACATCCTTCCCTGCCTGCATGGGATACGGTGGCTCAGAGCTTATAGAAGTGACCAAACAATGACTGGTTACATTTGAGGCCTATACCAGTCAGGGATCCCTTGCCTGACACTGCCTGCATGGCTAGGAACCAACAAGGAGGATGGTCCAGAGACCCAAGGTCGAATCAAACACAACAGGGTTGCCTTGTTATGTTCTCATATAAGGGTTTGTACCTGGTCTTATTTTAACTTGTTAGTGTCTGCGCAGTTGATATCCCTGGGAGGCCTGCTCTCTTCTAAAAGCAAATAGAGAAACAATAGATCTTGGGGGAAAGGGGGGGTGATGGGAGAGCTGGGAGGAGTGGAGAGAGAAGAGGCTGTAGTGGAGTTGTATTGTATGAGAGAATAAATAAAAAGAAAAAAATGAATTAGAATAAATAAATCAATTAATTGGAAAAAATTATAGGGTATGCAGCAGGAAAGCAATATGAGATGGATAATTTCTAAAATATCCTTACAAATACACTCAGTCTTAGGAAGAACAATATCAAACTGGACTGAATATGAGAGGACACGGAAGCCATGCATCTAGGAATGAATTGGGAGTCTGGGATAAGTCAGATAAAGAATGAAGGGTGTCAAAAATGGTGAAGAAGAATATCTTCTTAAGCATGCTGAATGTTTTGCTACCTTTTAGTATGACTTGGAAAAACACAGTAAAATATAAGAAGTCGAAGAGGAAGTAAAGATGAGGAAAAAAAGCAGAGGGATGACTTATAGGGAGAGTACTGGCGACTTACTATCTGGTGTCTCCTATTTTTTTGATGAAACAAAGTTGTGTTATCAAGATTAGAGGGAAACTAGGCTTCTCAGATAAATGATGGAGAAAAATGGAGTAAATTTATACTAGTGGAAAACCTGAGTTCAGACAAGAGAAAATATTGGGTTTCTAACTAGGATTTAAGTCCATCAGCCAGGGTAGAATAACTGTGGCCAGCACTGTGGAGGTCAGCAGAGGTTAGACAGACTGGTGTGCTGAGACATTCTATGTTTTCCATAAGAACCAGGGGAAAAAGAACAATGAAACTCAAAGATTCAGAATTGAAATAATGGACTCTTTTTTTAAATAAGACAGCTAAATCTGAGCTATATATGATATATGTATAATATATATATGTGTTTTATATATATGCATCACATATATGATATATATGATATATATGTGTGTTTTATATATGCATCATGTATATGTAAATTACATATATCATCATACATATGTATAACTCATATATATGCATATATGATATACATATTATACATGTATATATGTATTATATATGTATCATATAAATATCACAAATATATCCTATCATAATATGTATAGCACATACATGCACATAAATATATACATATATATTTGTGTATATATATATATATATATATATATCAGTTAATAGCTATGCCAGTAGTAATGGCATAAAGCAATATATTTAATTCACAAAGTTACAAAGTGACCATTGAAAGAATTTATTACTACTTAATAGATTATAATTTGTGGAAACCTATTAGGGTTAAGAATTCACTTGGAAGTTAGCTTGAACAGGGGATATTAACAATATCCATGGAGTGTAATGACGGCTGCCAATAAGCCCATGGGGTTTGTCAAGGCACTGCTCTGAACTTCAGCACGGCATCCTGACTATATCTATCCCATAAATGGACAGTGAGATTTTCTGGACACTGGATGACAGGGCCAAGTAGTTATTCACTGTATGTTTGCCTTACTCTTTTAGTCAAGCAGCCATAAAAGCTGTGATAGGCAGAGTAGACTGTTAGTAAAGAGACGTAAAGGAGAAACGTAGTAAGCAGTTTTAGTGTATAAGATGGTTGCTTGGTACAAAGTGTCTTGGTCAAGACACAATTTTACCATTTCATTATTTTTCTTCCTAATTATGTTTTAAAGGTGTTAATATGAGCAAGCAACATGCAACATGAGTGTTAATAGATTGTGCAAGAATCAGAAATTCTCCTCAAGAAGAGAGTACCCTTAGGGAAAAACCAGATTTTAGATAAGGGAAACAGGAAACAATTTCCTGGAGAGGTTGGGAGCACAGCTGTGTTTATTGATTCTTAAGTGGGAGATCTGGAGGACATAGGAAAGGATGGTTTGTGAAGGGAAACAAGATGACATTGTGTGGTTTTAGAATAGAGGCCTGTGGGACAGATTACAAACATGCAGGTGGATAGCTGGTGTTTCTTGGTTGTCTGTGGAGCAGTCCCTGACGGATGCAGGAGAGATGTTCATGGACTTCTTCAGGGTCCACAACAGCCTGAAGAAGATGAACTGAGCCTGAGCAGATCACATGGATTGACAGACAGCTACTGCTGGTATCCAGTGATGACTGAGTGTGCCTGTGTGCACACATATGAGTATGTCCCACAAAGACTTCCCAGATCTGTGTCACTTTCTTTGACCCAGATATTAGGATGTCTGAAGTGGTGGAGCATACCTTTAATTCCAGCACTTGGGAGGCAGAGGCAGGCAGATCTTTGAATTCAAGGCCAGCCTGGTTTATAGAGTGAGTTCCAGGACAGCCAGGGTTACACAGAGAAACCTTGTCTCAACAAAAAAAGAAAGAAAAAGATAAGAAGGAAGGAAGGAAGGAAGGAAGGAAGGAAGGAAGGAAGGAAGGAAGGGAGGGAGGGAGGGAGGGAGGGAGGGAGGGAGGGAGGGAGGGAGGGAGGGAGGGAGGGAGGGAGGGAGGGAGGGAGGAAGGAAAGAGAAGAGTCCCATTCTGGCTAGTCTTTAGTTCATGCTGCTACTTGAAGTTTCTAACTCTGGTACTGATGTTACTTCTATTTTTTACTGACATCACACTTAAGCTTTTATGAGTCCCAGTATGAACTGAAATACAATTGATTATCCAGCATGCCCAATCTTTAGTACCAAAACAGGACTGCTGAAGCATCCAGTTTCATAGGCCTTGCAACTATCCTGTTCTCGGCTTCTTCAGCATCCTAGATGAACTGTGTTGCACTACATAGCTCTCAGTTTTAAATCCTTCTAGTAGTATCTGAATGTGTGTGTGTGGAGGGGGGGGGAAGACAAAGAGGGGGAAGGAGGGAGGAAAAGAGGGGGAAGAGGGAGAGAGAAAGATGGATGGAGAAAGAGAGAGGGAGAGAGAGAGAGAGAGGGAGAGACAGAGACAGAGAGAGACAGAGAGAGAGAGAGAGAGAGTCTATTTGTTCTTTACCAGGAAATACAGAAGAGATTTTGAACCTTTTTGATATGGAATGAGGGCATCATCTGAAAATGTGTTAGTTTGTATGCATAACCCTCCTGGAATGCATACAGATCTCAAACCAGAGGTTGGAAATGAGAGAACCTTGCCTTAAATTGTCCTTAACTTCTAGGATGGGACCTCTCTTAGAACTTAACATTTTATGTAAGTGTATGTTTTTAGTGAAATCCTGCCTCAGTTGTAGAGAATCACTTTCTCTAGTGAACATTCAAATCAATACTTATCTTCCATGTATAGTTTATTCTAGCAAATCAGTTTCCTGAGAATAGACCCAAATTCTAAACAGTCATTTAAGCCAGCAGAGGAATTACAGGTCTTCATAGAGCCCAACTCTTAAACTGTTGAATTGTTCTGAGATATGAGCATCTTCTATTGAAAATAAAAAGGGAAATTAAAATTCCAGACATAATGTAATTTTCTTTTTAGATTAAAAACTCAAGAATTCTTTGTTTTCTTGTTTGCTGCATTTTTTCATTAAAATAAGGACTGTTATTAGAAATAGGTAATTTGTTGGGATTTTTATAACATTTTAGACTCAAACTATTAAAATGATAAAGTACTGACATTAGATCTTTAAAATATAATTGGATCATTTCTTTTAAAAAATCTTTCCAGATATTGTTCAGTAAAATGGAAGAGATATTATTATGTGATTATTTTCTGTCAAGTGTACTTTGGTTAGATATAATTTATATTAATCTATATAACTTTTTATTCAAATTATGATCAAATTTATATTTATTTTATAGGAGAACATATCACTTTTTTTCTTATTGAAGAATAATAGTATTTTTATCTATCGCAAACACATGTCAATATGTATATATATATATATATATATAGGCATATAAAAATCTCAAATTTTGTTTGCATTTTCTAAGTGAAAACAGCTTAGATATTTTTATTTCTATTTGTTTTTCTCTTATTTCTTTTGGGCTTCAATGAATGAGCTCTTGGGAGATTTTTTTCCTATGTAAATATTAGTGTTATGTTAGCAATAGGTGCTTGCAGATGGGTCCTTTTTATGTTTTCTTGTGAGGTGCTTGCAGATGGATCCTTGTTATGTTTTCTTGTGGGTTTGTCCTTAGGGTCCTTCTTTTATAGATTTTTCTCTCCTTTGAAGCAGCATTGTCTCTAGTATGGCTGGTGTTGTGACTTTTTGCTGTTCTCGTAATATCCAGGGAACACCTGGAATCAGTTTTCTTCATCCCTCTGACCTTACTGCTTCCTAATCCAATCTCAAAATACATATTTTTCTCTAGTGATGTCATAACCCTTCACACATTTAATTTGGTTTCCACAATTTCTTTAGAGACATGTGTGTATCTGTATGTGTGTGTTTCATATGTGTGTGTGTGTGTGTGTGTGTGTGTGTGTATTAATCTCAGGAACTAGAAATGTCTATTTTCTTAAGAGAAATCTTATTTCATGTTTTTTTCCCAGGGTCCATAGATAGTAGAAGAGGAAGTCCTGAGTGCTTGAAGCAGAAGTGTGGTTCTAGTTTCTGCATAGTAAATAAACTGAACACACAGTCCAAAGACAGCACAGTACTTGTTCTCATAATATCGGGCTCTTGGAGAAGAGTCAATTTTATATATCTCAAGCTTTGTAATTTAGGTCTGTAGTTGACTAGGGATTTGTTTACTTTTCTTAGCAAGGTATTAAGGTACTAATATTAGTATTGTATCCTTAATTTCTGGCTACCCTGTTTTCCTTGGTAATTTCTGTTAAGAAATAAACATATCTAAACTGTGTATAATATAATCAAATTGAATCAATTGAAATACAGAGAATGGCAAATAAAACAACACAGAAAGACAGACAGGCAAAATTAGGTAGATATTCCTGTTTCATTTGAGGCACACTTCAGCCTGGCTTCCTGCCAGGGTCTCCATTACCATCATCAGCATTGCAGACCAAGGTAAGCTCAGATCACGTACCTCATTAAAGAAACTTTCTGTCCACAGCAGTAGGTAGAACCAAGCCACGGATGGTCAGAGTGGAGAGAGCAGCCCAGGGACCTGTTTCCATCCTGTATCTAGGATACCACCAGGGGCTCATGAACATGATAGAAGACAGGGCATAGACTGAAGAAACCTGAGGAGCAACAACTGGGCTGTGTGATTGTACTTTCTAGCTCTGACAGAAAAGCTCACCTAGGAAAGCTCAGCATCATGGGTACTTAGACAACACTTAATTCAAACAGTGCTTGACACTGCCATGGCCAGGGTCCAAAGGAGGAGAGGGAGGGGAAATGATGTAGCTGTCTTTTGATTAGATAAAAATGTAAAAAGAAAACATCAATAGATGACAGGTAATAGAAACAAAATAACAACAGAGTGGAAAGATAGAATACTGATTTTTATCTAAAAAGAACGTGAGTACATAAACTGAAAAACAAAATGTTACTGAGTTTTCTAAGACCAAACTATTCGAAACATGAAAGAAAAAAAAAATGGGTTTAATTCTAATTGGTCTCACACTGAGCTCCATGGCAAGAAGAAAGAGTTAATAAGAACAAAACCCCAAAGATAATATTAGAAAGACTTTCCACGGTTTTCAGACAAATGGAGAATAAGAGAAAATGAGGACAAGCAAGGAGAAAAATTTCCCTTTCCCAAAAGCTCCTTTTGAAAATTACTTGGAGACTTAGAGACTCTGTTGACTTTAATTAAGTGCTCATTAGATTGACAAACTTTTTAAAACAGTGTTTCTGCTTGCCATGTGGGTTTTCATATGCTCTCCTGGATTTCTCTCTAAATTACTTTAGAACCCTGTCAAAATAACTTGTTTATTCAAGGGAAATCACTCATAACTCTTTAAAGAACTCGGATAGATTTTTGTCTTGTGGTTGCTGGTTTGTTATTTTTACACAGTCCTATAATTTCCACTGAAATCTCTTAACTCCCCTCTGCAAAGTCAAAGTCTTCCCAAATTGGACTTAATTCCTCTGATAGCAGTGGGGAAATAACTTATAATCTTCAAAATCTCCTGAGTCAGAAGTCATTGGTTATATAATTGAATAGAGAAGGTCCTGGAGGCAATGCTGTGCCCAAACAAACAGCTGAACGATCCTTCCAAACATGCACCTTAACAGAAAGAAAAGTCAAGGGAATTAAGAGAAATAGTGTGTATGGATAGACTAGCGCTGTTGTCTGAAGGAACAGTACATTTAAAGTGATTTTGATACAAACTTGTCTAACCTTCTCAGCTCATGAAAGGCCAAGTGAGCCTAGCATTGAAGAAACTGCTGTGAAAGGATTAGCATCAGTACCTAATTTGGGGCGCAGCACAAAATGGCGACCTGGAAATGTATTGTTCTAAAATACTCTACTAACAATTATCATCACCATCACCACCCTTTGGGTCCTCTTCTGCTATTCTTTAATTCTTGTCATTCATTAAAATATCAAAAGGATCATCCATATAATTAATACTGAGATAGGTTTTCAAGCATGACCAGAAGCCACTAACATACTAACTGCTTCCTACATTATACCTATTGCTTTTAGGTTTTTTGTTTTTGTTTTTGTTTTGATTCACAGATATAATCGAAAAATGTCATCAGACAAGATGTATAGATACTTCCATATGGCAGGGTGTCACCAGTGTTATAAATGGATTTTTCTGGATAGTTGTTAGCATTTAGTTTTATTCTTTCTAATTTTCTTAATTCAGAAAAATGAGACCTCCAAGCATTCAAAGGAAAGCATTATCTTAAAAGTTAAGTAATGGGAACATGCACTAAGATTTTGCACATTATTGGAAATTATTTCACTACTGTACAAATTTCCAGCATGTTTTTGATTGGTTGTTTTGAGATAGGGTCTTGCTAACATGTCCAGACTGGGATAATTCCACTCTAGAACCTGGAGAGGCCATCAACTTTTGAAGTTTTGGTCCCTGCTTTCTGAGTAGCTGGCTGGCCTCCTAAGCCTCTGTTGTGATGGGTGGTTACTTAGTGATTTATAAAATTGATATCTGAGGGGCTAGGGAGAGAGTTTGGCAGTTAAGAACTCTTATTGTTCTTCCAGAGGTCCCGAGTTCAATTCACAGCAACTACATGGTGGTTCCCAACCATCTGTAATGGGATCTCCCTCTGCTGGAGGTGTCTAAAAACAGCTACAATGTACTCATACACATAAAATAAGTAAATAATTTTAAAAAACTAAATATCTGACATAATTTTAAACATAATGAGTGGAGATGGTGAGATTACTTCTACATAAAGTTGTTTGCTGCCAGGTTGATGACCTGTGTTTCTTCCCTGTAACACATATAAAGCACAGAGAGAATGAACTCCAAAATCTCACCAGCACAAGTAAGCCAGGACATACTCAGGCACACATATGCACTCATGCACACACACTCATGCACACACAGATACAAACCCAAACACAGACATACAGGCACACACTTAGGTACACACACATGTATACAAAGAAGTAAATATAAATGTATCTCTTTTTAATTTACCAAGTTCTGAGAGCCATAGACAAGATACCATCGTACATGATTCAATGTGGATGAAGTTCAAGAAAAAAAAAATGAAGTTTTTTTCTGGGAAGAGAAATCTGAAGCATTCATTGTCTGTCGGCTGAGACTGGTGTGGAGGAGCAAAGAGGGACACATTGAATTCATCTCCTACTCTGCAGATCAGAATTAATAATTAATTTCAATGTAGTTTGCTTCCAATAGTCCCGTAACTTACTATAGGATAAATTTTACAATAAGGTGACTTTGATCAAAGGACCCATGTTCCTGCTTGCTTGATCCGGTTACCATCTGAACGGAGTGCATGTTGGCCTCACAATTTCAGTAGTTGCTTAATGTGCACAATCTGAAGCTTCAGACACGATAGGTTATGTGTCCTTTTAGGTGTCAGACACTGACTAAAACTATAAATAAATCACGAATCCATTAAATAATGTGTCCTTCTATGACAGAAATCTGGATTAGCCGGAGGCAAAATCATATCTAGTTTTGCTTTCATTTTCTACCAAATAATTGATTTTGGTTTATATTTATAATGACTAGAAACAAATTTTAATTGAGTCTCCAGACTTCTTCGCAGTTCAATTCCTCACATTACAGTAGCCAGATCAATCATTCTATGGCTTGCTAGGCTTTACCCCTAGTCGCAGTCTGTAGGAAGTTTGCCTGGATATCATCATATCCTTGCCTTAGGTACAAACTGATAAAAAAGTTTAGATGAGATTTCCATACTGACAGCTACCTCGGTAGGGAACGGGGTAGAAGGTGGGTAATAGCTTATACCAACATGCCTGGTAGACAAAAAAAAAGGCCCATTTTCCATAATTCGCTCAAACTCCAAACAGCAACTTAATTTTCTTTCAGTTTTCAGTTTGAGATGCACGGCAGGGTTCTCCTCCCTAGGCAAAAAGGCAATATGAGGTGAGAAGGAGAGCACGCTGCCTGCACAGGTATAGGCCTGCATAATGGAGCTGTGCTTCTGGGAAAGGGCCTTTTCATTTTAACAACTGCGAGAGTGAGGACGGGAACATAATGAAGACGACGTAATTGAGTGGGAGAGAAACATTAGCTATGCATGGAGGGGGGCTCTTCAGAGGCCTTTGACTTTTGAGTTTGCACAGGCGTTACAGTCGGACGCCAAGGGTCAAGGAAGCCAGAGCGGTCAGCACCTACATCACCACAGACTCATGAATTGAAAAAAAAAAGTTTATTTTTAATTACATGATGACAGCATTTAATGTTATTCCATGGCCCTCTGAGGATTTAAGTTATATGAGGGCCTGGTAGTTCTTAGGCTTATTTCTTTTTTTGACACATACGTCAATTTGCCACCAAAATAAAAAATAAAAAAATAATAAATAGGTTAAAAACTCATATACTTCATAGAAAAGCTTAAAAAGAAAAGAAAACCCTGAAACCATTAAACAGAACACAAACTAAAATCATGAAAAGGCATGGAAGAGAAAGAAAATACAGTGATATTTTAAGACAGCAAAAGGTGCAGGCAATAGGTACCAGCATCAACAACACTAAATTGAGAGATGTAGAATTTTCACACCAGTGCATGCTTATGCATACTCTTGACATATGAGACGTAATGTTAAAATCACTGCATCAGTAGCCTTCATTACTAATATTAATTTTAATTCACATCAACGTCTTGTGATTATAACTGTACATTTTGAACATTTACTAACAATACAAGCAGTTAATATTTAATAAATAATATTGTTTTTCTTTCATTACAACTAAGTCTTTCTGTATCGTTGAAGATAGCTTAAGATTCATCATGACACCCAGGCTGATCTCAAACCTGTAGCAATCCTACCCCAGCCTTCAGGGTGCTTCAAATACAGCCGAGTATCACCAGACTCCTGTTGTTTTATTTATGAGGCATAGCTACTTATATTGGCTGCAGCCAATTGGCTTCCTGAACTTGTGAAACCTCTAAGAATTCTTGGGAAAAACAAAGCACACAGTTGACTGCAGTGTGGGCTTAACTGGTGTTAGAACATTCCTGGGGCATCTTTAATAGAAATAAATAACAAATCTCTAAAGTAAACTGATATTTGTGCTCTTACCTACAGGAGGTTCATGATGAACACATTGAGGATTAAAAAAAAAAAAACACTGTTTATTTTACTTAGGTTCTTATGTCTTTGACTTTATTGATCAATATCACCCCCGAATAGGGATTACTATAGGACTGAGGCTTTATTCAATTCAATAAACCCCAAGTTTCTTAACCCCTCCCATGTTTTTAAAGAAAGGTGAGCAAATACTTTTAAAAGGAGGCTTTATCTTTTCTTAGTGCCTTGAGAAATTCTTCAGCCACACTTTAAAGGTATGTGGATGCTTTTGAAATTCATCCTGCTCTAATCTACCCATGGGCTAGGAAAAAAACTGAAAATCGTTTATTTGTTTAGCCTTAAAAAAAATCAATGTAGGAAAAAATATGGCATCTGTATAGATAGAAAAAGCAAATGCTGTTTTATGGTACAATATAGAAACATGTATCTTAAAAACACAGTCAATAGGTAGCACTGCGTGTTAGATTCCCAAAATATTCCTACCTATATAGTTTTATTTATGTATTTATTTATTAACACAGTTGTGAGCATCAATTTCTTCAGCACTTGTGCTAAATACCAGAAATGTGTTTTTCATATAAAATTGAGTCCTAATAAACTTGATGTTCTGTAACTTGGTAAATAACATACTATATAATATTTGAAAATTGAGGATAAACAACTTTACTTAAAACTTATGATAATGAGTTTGAATGAGCAATGAGTTTGTAATACTTATTTTAAAATATAGAAACTAAATAAACTGTTAACTTTAGGATAAAAATATTTTGTTGTAATACTGGAAATTCAGTAAGCCATGTGGATTGTATAAATGATGGGATCCTTTAATTGCAATATCTTTCCAAGTCATTATGGGTTGAAGTAATATCTATCATTTACTTATTATTCACTTTATCAACAATGTAATATACCTTACATGCCTTTGTACAGCATTTCACAGCATTTCTAGGATAGTAGAGAAATTGTGTTATAGTTTGTTTACTATACATACATTACACACTACCTATAGAGACTGAATTCCTGTAGACTATGTTTACTCTCAGCAGTCATCAAATTGAATGATAAGGCACATTGTCACAGCTGGAGGTTGGTTGTACCTTTCTTCCTTTGAGTTCATTAGAATAAGGTTAATATTTCAAATTAGTTCATATGTATTTAAGTCCTGACCAGCAGCCCTGAAGTCATAACAATATACCACTTACTACTTTTCTACCTGGTGTTTATTATGGGTTATTAAGCAGTTTGGGTGTTCCATATATACCTATCTCAAGGATTCCAACCTTACATTGTCAACCTTACATTGTGTTACTGATAGCCAAAAGTAGACATAATTGAGTTATTGAAAACAATGTAATATTTAAATAGTTGGCCATATTTTCTGATCCATGTTATGGTATGTTCTCAAGATTGCACTAGAGAGTATGTTTTAGTTATTATTAGAGGAATTGATATCCTTGTGTGTATGTATGTGTGTGTGTGTGTGTGTGCAATGTGTGTATGTTTCTGTGTTTATCACCTTGTAGCCCACCATGTCACCTTGATTTTCTATTCATCTTTTCCATCCTCTATCCTTGTGTGCAAATCTTTCTTATGTTTAAAATATTTTAATTGAATGTATTTAGGATGCACAACACAGGATTGTGAAATATGTATAATAGTTGAAAGGTTATCATAGTAAAGAAATTGACATTCTGTCACTTAATATATCTATTCTTTGTACTGTTTCTTTAGTAAGAGCAGTTGATATCTCACCATTCACATGACTCTTAGACATGGAACAATTATTTTTATCACATATTATCATTTTGTTGTGCACTAGATTTCTCTAACTGCTTATTGTACAGTCATTAATTGTCTATTTTTTAATATTCTATAGTTCCCTTTCCTCTTCACACTTTCACTTCCATGCTGTGAGCCCCTGTCTCCATCTCACTGCCTCTACTACAGTATGACACTGGCCTCCTGCCTTGTATTCCACAGGACATAGTTCTGTGATATCAGAACTCTTGAAAGGTACTTCTAAAATATTTAACTTTGTTTTGCATGTGAGTTTAAATCAATTTAATCAAAGTAAACCTTCTGTGTTTTACCTCTTTATACCTGTCAGCCTAAATACTTTTGTATGAAATATTTCCTCATTCACAGCTTGCTCAACAGATCCTAAGCATGTCCCGTTCCAAGAGGTGCTCACAGCACAGATCTCATGGCCATTACACAGAACAGACAAAAGGCATGGCTTCATGAGTGTCTGATCTGATTAGAAGACAGTTGTTACTAAGGTCCCCTGCTCAGATATCCTGGTCAGATTGACACCCTGATCTCCCTTCACCTCCCCAGTACATTGTTTGGCTGGATGTTTATTTCTGAATCTTTATGTACTGTCTTCTATTGACTCTTCTAGATCAAGAAACTCCTTTAGGCAAATTTCAATGAATAGCTATCATGTACAAAGATCCAGCCCAATGGTCTCAAGTAACAACAACCCTGAGGGGCCTCCAAAATCCAGCCTTCATTGTAAAGTGAATTGATAACCTCTTTTGCAACCACATGAGAGCTCATTTTCACCCTCTACTTACTCAGCCTTCCTTACTTGGGCACAGGTATATTTCCAAGTAGCCCTTCCTTTCTAAGATATGAACACAAAAAGTAGTAAAGGAGTCTTGTATACTTATGACGTGGAAAGTGGATGTTCCCATCACTTCTTTCTATACACTCCAACATGTTACTTTGTTGTGTATAAGAATTTTATTTTCTTTTATCTTTGATAATGTCATATATATGCATATACATATACACGAGAGAGAGAGAGAGAGAGAGAGAGAGAGAGAGAGAGAGAGAGAGAGAGAGAGAGAGAATTGCGGCATTCTCAGAAGCTTCATTCAGAGTGACATTATGATTCACTGATTTTTTTTCTCTCATCATCTTCTGCTAAAATGACCAGTAGTAACCTGGACAGATGTTCCAGATATGTACAACGTATGTGAGCATGCTTAGAACAGCTAGAGATTGGTAAGCCAGAGAGAGGGTTAAGGAGTGCAGAGCAGGGGTGGAGTGTGAGTCAATGACAGAGAAGATAAGATGACATTTGAAAAGAGTACTATATATCTCAAGTAATGGCCGTCCTTAGTGAGTGTCCGGATACTAATCTCCAGAGGTTTAGCAAGCTGTTGGTACAAATAGGATGTTTTAGAAGATAAAGAATTTCAGGATGCAGCGTGTGCAGGCCTCGAAGATCACTAATGCTAGTTTTGCTAGTGAAAAGCCAGGCACTGGAGATTGTATGCCAATACAAAAAGAAGTAAAAGCATCTAGGTATGTCGTGCCGTTAGACTGAACTGACATAATGGCAGTATGAGATTGGCTATATGAAAAAGAAAGAAAAGATGATTCCTTGACCACAGTGGCTGAAAGGAAAGACTTGCCATCTTCTGAGAAACTCCAGAACTAAAGAATTTTGTTAATTCAGGACATTCCTCACACTAATTTTTCTCAAATTTTCAACATTTTTTTATATTTCTTCACTTTTCTGTTTTAACCTTTACTGTTTTCTGATCTTTATTTGTTAAATGCTGTCGCCTCTTCCATTTTTCAGTCATATGTTATTCTTCCCATAGAATCTTTTTGTGGATACATCTAATAAGCCTCTTTCACTACATTACTTTTGTAAGTCAACCTTATTACTATATAAGGATAATGGGGAGGGCTTTGATGGAGAGGTAACATAAACCAGGAAAAGATCACAGACATGAGAAAGACCGCAAAAGGAAAGCGTTATCAGTAAGACTTTTCAGCACTTCTAAAACACCAATTTGCATTCTAAATAATTGGACATTATGATTCACTTGTTGCAACCTCATTTTCTTTTTTCTTTTTATTTAATAATCGTAAATATTTTTTTACAGTCCAGTCATTATCCCCATCTTGCTCTGCCCTCTGACAATTCCTCATGTTTGTTTTATCTAACCTAAGAACATGAGGCTACACACCTTTGTAAGCCATATTATGTTCTGGAACGTGAATGACCTCATTCTAATTCTTCTGACTTGCCCAATGGGCACGGTTCTCATTTTGTTGGAGAGAACCGTGTATTCTTCTTGTATTTGCTCCTTTTTGGTCGTTCACTTAGATACATTGTATTTCTTGAATCGGCATCTAATCTATGCCATTTGAAATTTGGAGATTTACAACTTTAAATTTTAAATGTAAAAACGTTGGAGAGAGTACTTGTTTTGGCACAAAATCTGGGTTCAGTTCCCAGCAGCAACATGACAGCTCAAACCTTTTAATAATTCCAATTCCAGAGAATCTGATTCCCTGATTCCCACTTCTGATCTCTGGGAGACCCAGGCATGCATGTGGTACACAGACATACATGCGAACATAACATTCACACAAATAAACTAAATTAAAAATTACAAGGATATATATATATATATATATATATATATATATATATATATATCCTTGTGTTGTGTGGTACAGTTATTCTGGCACACATTCCCATGACTATACCCAAAAGTCAATTTGCCATCAGGTAACTATTTCCATATGAAGAATTTTATTAGAGAAAAATCAAAGTGCAGCCTGAAAATACTATTTTTAGTATTATATATCATGCATAATTTTGTATGAGATAATATAATATGATCATAAAGCCAATAAGCAAGCTTGGCTTGGGTGATACAGAGAAATCTTTTTTTTTAAATCAAAGTTGTAGAATTCTCATGATGAGTTAGATCAGAAATAAGTCAACATATTTATTAGACAATGTCTCTAATCTTAGTTTTCAAAATGTACCCAAACTGGAATTTAAGCATCTTTGGAATCCAATGACTCACACAGGGAACTTGTGTAAGAGACACTTTTTACATGATGCCAAAACAGCTGGCCACATCAATCAAAGAAATTAGTTGGGCAATTCCTCCATGCCATGTAGACAATGGCCCAGTTGGTTATACTTCTCATTCCTCTGCTACATACCTTGGCAACATGTTATCATCAAGGCAGTTTGGCCATGCTTCTGATGAATGTGAGGCTGTGTGTCTGGTGGGTATGACCTAAAACTCCATGCTTTGAGGGAGATTTTCTGCAAAAGTCTGACAGATTCTCAGTTATTCAAACTTCATGCTTCTTGAAATCCAAGATTTTTGGATGGTCCCCTAGAAGACTGTGTGGTTTAACAAATCATGGGATCGTATAGCACAAAGAGGCCCCTGAGAGTGCCTGTGGTCCTGCAGTTCGTTGTGTATATTTATTTCTTGGAGTCACTTGTGTTTCTATCCATATATTTATGTTGGTATTGCCTTCCCATTATGCCAGAAGGTCTTTACAGACCTGCCCTGCTCCTTTGCTTGAAGTCCCCATAGTCCAATAGACAACTCTAAATCAGCACTGAGCATAGCCTGTGAAAAATTCCTATCATGCCACATAACTAGGTAGAATTTACAAGAGTAGCAAAATCCTGGGCCCTCACCTTCTCAATAAATGTACTGTTAAACTAACAGCCATCTAAGCAGCTACTAGATACATTTTAAATAGCTCATGCTCTTCTATTTTGATTTTTAGCACGTTTCACTATTCTTAATTGTAAATTCATATACTTTTGGAAAGTGGGCCTATGTAGAGCAGTTATTTACCACAAGAAAGAGCAGAATCAAAAGCCTTGACTACTTTTGGAATATAATGGAAGGCTGACCTTAAGCATAGCAAGACTGTGGAGTCGATATGGGCTGCTGGTTATCATTTCCCATATCCAGTTCACAGAAAATACTCAAGCCATATAAGATAAATAATTATAAAAGCAAGGGGACTGGTAATTATTATTTCTTTCACTAGAATTAATCATAGAGCTAAAATATCTGAAATTTGCTTCACTTTAGAAAAACATTTATTTTTACTTTTGAATGGTTTTTATAGTTGGTTTCTAAGTTTTTCAATCCCTTATTTCAAAATTTTATCACTGGTCACAAGAGCAATGTGACTTATTTCATAAAGTCAGATATATAGCAGACTACCAACTTTTTCTTTCTTAAATATTATTTTCTGGGTTTAGATTCAGAAAAGACATAAAAGTAGAATTAGTCTCAGTCCACAATGTTGTATACAATATTGCATATTTGCTGTAAAATTTTTCAATTTGATTTGAAGTCTTTGGTATTCATTAGTGTTTAAAGATCCACCAAAATGAAAATAAAGTTTATATTTGTTTAAAGTTCTCTATGATACAAAACCAAGTACTGAGAAGACAACGAGATTGTTTATCATGGTGAATCACTGGCCACCCACCCTGGTGAGCTGAGTTTGATGCTTGGCGACCATGAAAAACAAAATCAAACAAGCCAGATATAGTGCCTGTATCTGAAATCGAAACATTCTTACAGCAAAACATTCAGCAAGGACTGGAATCACCTAGAATAGGAAGCACAGAAGAGAAGACACAAAAGATCCCATGCATTGACAGACAGGAAGTCAGGAACTGAATCCCAGATCTCTCCCTGGTCTCCATATAAACAAAAGCACTAATACAGCAGACTGACAAAGACACATACAAAATTAGTAATTAATAGCAAAGTCAAATGTTGAATTTAATACAATACTTAATCTTTTTTTACTACAAGATATCATTACCATTAAGTCAAGAAAATGTTGAAGCTACCATTTCTGGGTACACAGTCTTTCCAGGACATGGGTTCTAAATTTTTCCTGAGCAATAGTTCAGATAAATAAACATGTAAGATTAAAGTTGCTATACAATATAATGCTTATCCTGTTCTTCTTAGAAATAAAGAATAATTATATAACTGAGAAAAATTTCTAGCATGTTAATTTCAAAGTATTAAAAGAAAAAGTTTTAAAAATGAATCGAGAAAGTACCAGTTTGTTGAGCTCACCTTTCCTGGACAGATGGCAGTGACAAACTCATCACAGCCAACATAACCTGTCAAAACAATCTGGCACGAGCAGGTGTCAGGTAATTATCTAATGAACAGATATGTAAAATAACAAACAAACTAGAAATATACTTTAAACATGGAACTGAAACACCTAAACCTCCACTTTAGTCTTATAACATGCATATGTAATAAGAATCTGCTAGCACCTCAGATGAGGTGGAACTGTGGATAGAAGTTCTAGTTCTCTTTACCTAATTATTGCTGCGGGAAAGCAAGTTTCATGATGCTCACTCAAACAGAACTTTGGTTTCATTATTGTAATGTGGTAATAAAAATCAAATTTTATTTGCAAAGTATGTTTAAATATCATCTCTTATTTTAAAGCAATCAAATTTTATTATAAAATATATGAATAACTATAAACACACATAACTAATTTACAATTAAGTAAAACAGTGTAAACAGACATACACAAATTTTCTTTCAAAGGAATGAGTATCTTTAAACATTATGATTAATAATATACAGCTTGAGTTGTAGACATTTGTGAAAATAAAATTATGTGATTCATTTTGGTTAGACCCTGACAATTTTTCAATATATATAGGAAATTAGTATTTATTTCCAAAGATAAATGCTGACACTTTGAGTAACAAGAATCACAAAATTGTTATTCTGTTTACCTGAAGTCAGTCATTTTAATTTCAGTTAAATTTGTCTCAATAAGTTATGTTGCAGTTGGCAAGTTAGGTGAGCAGCAGGGGGCTCAGGTGAATCTTCATAGCGGTGGAAAAAAAAACCTTTTATTTGATTTTCTATTTATTTCATTTTTGTCTTCAAAGAATCACTTGCTAGAGAGATCTTGCTTATGTAAATAGAAGAGCATTAGCAGCCGCTCCCAGGTGGGAAGATGTGTCCTGAAGGAACCTGTCTCTGTTTGACTTTCAGTATCCTTTACAAAAATGGTACTTTTGCATAAAAGCTGTAATTCCTTGGAGAAGGTGAACTTACTATTCTGTTCTGGCCCATCTGATGAACTGCCATGGCACAGACTTTATTCTGGGTGATTTCTGGCAACAGTTCTCCAACATTTGGTTGGAAGTGCCATTTACACTCGTAAGATTATCAGTGCACCCTAAAGAGCTGTTGATTGTATCTCTCAACTCTTCTCAAACTAATAATGAAAGGCAGACATCTTAAAATTTACCATTTAAGGTAATAACAAACTCAAACGTGATAATGTTAAATGTATTTTACTGTCATTTTCAAAATGAAAAAAATTGGCATGAATTACTTGTTTATATTTTTAAAAATCTACTCTGTATCTGGCAATAATAAAAAAACAGTTAAGTTCTTTATTTGCTTCTGTATTTGATCTATGAATATGGAGTCTTTTGGTTGAAGTATATAAAAAATATAACCACACAGATAATGTAGTTGGGAAATACAGGGGTAATTTAGAATCTTTTAAACAATTCACATTTTCTTTAATACATCAATATTTTACAAATCTCAGTGATCAGAAAGTGAACTCTAAAACAATACTAATGTACTTTTTCACTGGTTTATATTAATATCAATCTGTCCAGCATGAACTTCAAATGTGTCTGTTAATCATACATGATTTTATAAAACCATGCATTGAATCATTGAGCTACACAGACCCTCCGAATATACACTAGAAAAATCAGAAGAAAGTGAAAATTATAATTCATATAATGTCTCTATTTTACTAGGATAAAAGTGTTTACCACATCAACAACATGCAAATGATCTCAGGGTGGACCGCCACATCCCCCTCTTCACATATTTAGAATGAGTGTCTTTAGAGGAGTACCACTTTGACTTAGAGGCCATACTTAGCACCAAAGAACAGAGTTGTAGATTTTGGCAAGGTCTCAGGAACAAGCTGATGTTTTTCACCAGCCTTGTATAGAAGCATACACCAAATGTAAATATGATATTTAAAGATTAGCCCATAGTCTGGATTTTCACAAGCACTGAACATGGGGCCATTTTATGGGCAGAGAATAATATCACAGTGTATTATAGCCTTAAGTTTGTCTGATATATATATATATATATATATATATATATATATATATATATATATATATGACAGTGCCATCTCTACTGTGAAAAGTCTACTTACTGAGTAGAATTTGGCTAGCAGCTATACAAGATTATAAACTTGGTACTGTAAATCCAAACACTTACTGGACATCCAAGAGTGCAAAAATTATGGGATGATAGAATCAGATTTTCCTTATATGCCTTGACCTGAATAAACCTCTCTATGTCACTGGACAAGACCAATTCAGAATGTCTGTTTTACAAAAGGAACAAATGGTTTGTTACTGAAAAGAACAAAATAGAAAACAGGGCGTACATGTGTACAGTTGGAAGAGGGGACTCATTTCCTCTTGGACATCTTAGTCAAACTCTATCATTGAGGTGAGTCATGGCAATGTCTCAAAGGAGGGATCCTGAAACAGAAGCTGTGAAGAACTCTAGTTTCTGGCTCACTCTTCTGGCTTGCCCTTAGCTCCCTTTCTTATAAAACTCTAGATATCTGTTGATCGCACCTTTCTTTTCAAGACAAATTCTCTCCATGAAATTGGAGCTCACCATTTTTGCTAGACTGGCTGGTAACTAACACCCAGGGCCTACCTGTGTCACCCACACTGCTATTATCAGCATCACAATTGTCTTTTACATAGATGTTGGGGATCTGATCTCATTTCATACTTACCAAACATTTTACCCTCTGACCATACTTCCCAGTTCTCTGTTATAATATTCTGTATCACATAGCAATAGTATTCTAGAACAATATAATAGTAATAGTAATAAAACCCAATGAAATACACCCGTTGAATATTTTTCTCAATTTATTTCATACAGTAACTTAAAAAAATATTTTTTAATACTTTTATACTCCAGATTTTATCTCCCTCCTGGTCCACCCTCTGACTGTTCCACATCCCATACTTCCTCCCCGCCCCTTGCCCCACCTCCCCACCCCTGGTGTCCACAAAGATAATCCCATCCCTACCCCATCAGAACTCCTCATTCCTTGGGGCTTACAGTCCATTGAATGTTAGGTGCATCTTGTCTGACTGAGTCCAGACCCGACAGTCCTCTGCTGTATAGGTGTTGGGGGCCTCATATCGGCTGGGGTAGGCTGCCTGTTTGGTGGTGCAGTGTCTGAGATCTCTCAGGGTCTAGATTATTTGAGAGTGCTGGTCCTTCTCCAGGGTTGCCCTCCTCCTCAGCTTCTTCCAGCTTTTCCCTAATTCAGCCACAGGGGTCAGCAGCTTCTGTCCATTGGTAGGGTGTAATTATGTGCATCTGACTCTTTCAGCTGCTTGTTGGGCAGTCATGATAGACCCTTTTCTTGTGATCACACCATAGCATCAGCAATAGACTTCTGCCATGGAGCCTCCCCTTGAGCTGGATTCTACTTTGGGCCAGTTGCTGGACCTCCTTTTCCTCAGGCTCTTCTCCATTTTTGTCCCTGTAGTCCTTTCTGATAGGAACAATTTTGGGTTAGAGTTTTTGACTGAGGGATGGCAAACCTATCCCTCCCCTGATAGCTAAAACCCCAAGAAAAGATTTTTGTTAATTATTGTATTATGTTTCTTTCTTTATTATTTTTAAGATATAATATGCCAATGTATCCCTGTCTGTCCTGGAACTTGCTATGTTGATCAGGCATGCATAAAACTCACAGATATCTGCCTGCCTCTAACTCCTGAGTTCTGGGACTAAAGATACATATCATTTTTTGTGTATGTGTCCCAAGTCAGTGCTTCTCACAACCTCTCCGCCACAGGTTGTTGGAAGATTGTGGGAATGTTAGGGAATTTCAGCAAGTTAAGAAGAAATCACATTAGCACAAATGACAACACATTTGCGATTGCAGGTTTAAACAAGCTCCAGAACTTGCTTGTAAAGTAAATGAGTACTCTGACGGGAACTTTAGGGTCATAGTCAACACCTTGAGCAAACAGTGGTCTGAAACCACAACCAACACAGAGTTCCTGAACAGGAGCAAGGAACACACAAAGGCTCTGGCAGTTCCTGAAGAAGTCATATACTCTCAGGTCACAGGCAGACCTGTGCATGGCCAATTTCAATTCTTCTGTTGCCACTTTTCCAGTGTGGTTTAATTTCACATTTAAATGAATATATGCTGTTTCTATAACTAAGTATACAAATGTCAGTTTCCTTCTGTTTGGTGAAACTCATGGAGGAGGCAGGGGATGAATAAATTCCAGCTACTGGAGCAAATACTATGCACCTGTTTCCTATAACCCAGGGAAGAAATACAAGCCCATTAGAGAAATAGCCATGACATCTCTACTTCTTTACAAACAATTAGACCTCTATAAGGATTTGCTTCCTCATTACAAATTTGTTCCTGTTTGTTCAGTAGTCCTCTGCAGTGTGGATTCTTAATAAATGAGGGACGTTCACAGAACACATTGGACACTTTCCCTGGGGGACAACGGTAATCACAAAACAGACTAGAAATAACTCAATTATTGTCTGCTCCCTGCTCAGGGGACAGAAGGAGGGCTGTTAGGCTAAGAAATCAGGACAGACTATACCCAGGAGCTAAACAGACCTAGCACCTGGCTACAAATACATGATGCTCAACAGTATAGGGTGGTTTTCTTCATTTTTTCCTCTCTCTCTCAGTTATTAAAACTATGAAAAGCACGGAAGTAGCACAAAGACAAGCAACCTGGAAACCTTCATGGAAAGAAGGTTTTCCATGTTTTAATACTCTAATAATAATACTGTATTATTCTCTTCATTTTTAAAAATGCTATTTGATTTTTTGTTTGTTTGTGATGATGTTTCATGCACAGAGTTGTCAAGGATAGGGATTGGAACCCACTGCATTGCCTAGTCTGACTCATAAGTCATGGCAGTCCTCCAGCCTCAGAAATCTAAGTGCAGATGCTAACAGCACAGGTTACTGGTATAAAGTTCTGGGTGGTGATGGCTTCTTCTTCCTCTCCCTCTCCCTCTCCCTCTCCCTCTCCCTCTCCCTCTCCTTCTCCCCCTCCTCCTCCTCCTCCTCTTCTTCCTCCTCCTCCTCCTTCTTCTTTTCCTCCTCTTTCTCCTCATCCTCCTCTTAAAATAGTCTTCATTAATAATCCAAAAAATGAAAAATACTGTTTTGCAAAGAACTTGTGATTTTCAAGTTCAGTACACTATTCAATGAATCAAATCCATCCACATTTCCATCACAAATGCACTGAAGACAAGCAAAAGAGAAAGGTACCAGAGTGTCCTTAACTTTAAATAACTTTCAAACAGGAAAAACTTTTGTTATCTGAGTTTGTATTTTTGTCATGCTAATTCATTGGGTTGTTCGTGCTAACAGATGCATCAACAGAGTGCTAGACATATCGTGGGTGCTTAATAATGCCTTATGATTGACAAACTCGAAGAGTGATCTAGATAAGCCTTTTTTCTTTGGAGTCCATTTTGCATTACTTAGACGTCAGGAGACCAGCTGCCAAGTCAAAATCTTCTCTTAGGTCTTTGCTCTGCATTTTGTCAAGAAGGACTGAGTATTTTAGTTTCTTCTGGCATGAAAATATCCCATTGACTCTGACATCCCTATGTCATTTAAAAGAACACTGTTGGATCTTTTATGACCATAAAATTATGTAGTTTCACACTGAAAATTTTAATTAATAGAAGGGAATAAAAATAAGTTATTTTTTCAATACTACAGAGAGTATTTATTGAAATCTGCCTTTTGCAAATGATTTCTTCAATGTAGTTGTATCAATCCATTTATTTTCTAACTATAAATACATATGCCCAGAATAATAATATGTATCATATATACATGTACATGTTTATGTTTTAGAGACTTTTATGATTTACTTCACAGTGCAAAATAGTCATGAGACCCTCTTGCAACATTAAGTACTGCTTTAAAATGCCTATCCCATCTATTGCCACAACATTTCAGTCCACATCTCTCATTCACAATCTGGTTAGCTATCTTCAGTTATGAAGTAATATTATTTATAATAATTAAAATCGATCAGAAAACATCTGGGTATGCTTTCCTAAAATTAAGCAGAATGTCAAAAAGCTTTAAAGATAAAACCCTACAGCTCAATTGTATTCAGTTATATTGATGTCAAAAGCTTTACTTCTCTTTTATCAAATGAATTCATTGTTTTCCTCTAGGGTACTGTTTTTGTTTTGTATATAAAATCAACTTTCCTATTGAGAGTCTGTGCTTATTTAATATATTCATAATTTGTTTTATTTTGAAATATTAAACTTTTATATATTGATAATGACTTTAACATAGGTATAAAAATCAAATTTGTTTGAATCTTCTTCAAAAACCTAGTCAATTTCCCAGCATCAATGATAGAGCAAATCTTTGTTTTGTAATTAATTAAAGCACTAGCACCATCATTTCATAAATTCTTATCTTTTAACCCCTTCTTGTCATTCCTTCCTGTTCTAATTCATTTAATGATACATAGGTTTGTCCTTTAGATCAGTATCCATTCACTCACCACCTAGTGTTGAAAGGAGGGTCTGCTGGTATGTAACATTGCTCTCCAGTTTATAAAAGAGCATCCCAGGTCTAACTCTTCAGGATCCTTGTTCTACAAATACAGATACTAAAGTCAGAGGAACTTACAAACCAACACTGTATGTAAGCATTATGTTTGTTCTTGTGTGGATGTCCACACAAGGGAACAAGAGTATAACATGTAGAAAAGAGACTCTGGAAGGCTAAATGTCTCATTGATCTACTGCATTGTGAAAGGGGCATTTATAAAAAGGGGGTTGCTTTTTGTGTTCCTGTTGTTCAAGCACCTTATCTTGAACCATAAGACCATTTTTATGTAAAATGTGTTCCACTGTGAGGGTCTGTTTATTGCAGTTAAAGCCAGTTTGAGAGGAGAAAGGCTAACAGGAAACATCAGAGATTTAACAAGTCTTAAGGAAAGGAGTTTGTTCCAGGTGTTTACAGTTATAAAAAGGTATTTTTTCAGATATAAATTAAATATTTAAAATGTTTCTAGTCATCTATGAAGTCAACATTGTTTAGGAGTTATTGTAGAATGCCATAGCTTCTTAGTGAACTAAGGGGTTTGCCTGCTACAGCTGAACTGCAGCCATGAAAGCAATGAAGAGCTAACTAAACCCTTAGGGGGAAGAAAAGAAGAGGAAGAAAAAAACCTTGCTTCTTGTCTTACCAACACTGCTATTATCACATAGTGTGTTTCACATGATAAGCCATTCATTAAAGCATCACCTACTGTTTTTTCCTTCCACAGAACCAGCTAGAACATGATCTGTCTCTGCATGAAGACATTGGACCTCTGACCTTTTTTGTAGCTATTCTGGGTAAGTATAATAAACAGGGTTCACTAGGTTTCTGTAAATCTCTGATTATATTTACTGTGAAATCCAAGTGTTCATCTCAGGCAGAAAAAAAATTAAGGCTGATTTTCAAATATTATGTACAAACTGTAGCTACTAAGCACTCCATAATGAGCACTTTGGCAATTCAAAGCAAATTAGAGTTCCCACTAGGCAAGGATGACATGCACTGCAGTCAAAGAGAGATGGTGTGTTGCTAATGGAGAATATTCACTGAGAATTTAAAGCAAATCCAGACAGCACTGCCCAATGCTAGCTTAAGAGAGAGAGAAAAAAAATCTTAGTGTACTTCATTAGTGTGATTTTTGTGTCAGTCTTAACTATTTGCCTCTATTTTTAATATTAGTTTACAGAACAACGCTAATGAGTTACAACCTAGTATCAGTGGGTAGTTCTTTAGAAAGATGCATTTGTACGAAAACCAGTTTCTTTCTTGTGTTCATCAGTGAAATATTCGTTCGATCTGCCAGAGACTAATGCAGGAGTTGATTAAAATTGAGGAAGGAACTTTTTATTCTCAACCAAGCACAAAATCTAATCAGAATCACACCAATCACACATAAAAAAGGACCAAGTTAGTTGCTATCTCATGACAGGCAATTTACTCACATTATTTAATTACACAGCAATGTGCATGTATAGAAAAACATAAAGATATGAGCAAACATCATGAATGATAAATTTGTCAACATTCCTATAATACTGAGGTAATCATGATTGACAAATAAGATCTATATTTCTTAGGAAATTGTATAACATATATATCAAGAAAGAGATACCAATAAATATATGTTGTAAAAATGACTATATGCAAATATAATTGATATGTATGTATATGACAATGGAACTTTAATGTTGAGGCTAGAGAAATGTCTAAAGTGTGAAGAATGCGTGTTACTCTTGCAGAGCACAGAGTTTGGTTCCCAGCACCCATATCCAGCCACTCACTGTCACCTGCAATTCCAAATCTAGAAGGTCCAAAGCCCTCTTCTGGTTTCAATGGGTATTGCATGCACACACATTTTCTTCCCTCCCTTGCCCTCCTGGGTATATATGAAGATACTGATGCATTTTTTGTATATAGTATATACATTTACTTCTAAAACAATTTGACCAACCACACCTCTATGACACACCTATTTAAGTGCTAATATATAGAGTTCACATATCTCATTACCATTATTATTATTATTTTTACTATTGTTGGACATTTAGCCTGTTTTCAGTTTGTTTTGCTATTGTAATCAACTGCCAATGAAAATCACTTCTACAGCTGTTTGAAAGGTTCCTTAAGAATAATGAAATTACTAGGCCAATGACCATGTTCTTAAAAAATCTTATAAAAATAATCATAACTGTGTTATCTCCAGAAACTTCTTGTTAATTTGTCTTGCTATTAGCAGTGTATTAGATTAGCCTTTTCTCTCCTAAACTGAGATGTTTCATAACAATAGCACACTTGATATGTATTGAATACAAAGGAAATTACATTTTGCATGCTTTCTCCTACTTTTCTTAAACATATATTTTTGGCATACATACATAGGTATGTATGTATGTATGTATTATACATATACATAATAGTAGGGTTTCTTTAGACATTTTAGTTGGAACGACTTTTTCTCTTTGTCTTTGCCTTTTAGTTGATTATGGAGGTAAAGGGTTTTTTTTTTTCCTTTCAGTTATACACTGTCAACCAGAACAAGAATGAATTTCACATATTAAAATCTATCCTTTATGGTGCCATATCCTGATGCAGAAATTTTGCCAATGGCCTAGAAAGCCCATTGCCTACAAATGAACCTTTCCTCCATTTCTCTTCCCATTTTAACCCTGCTCACTCTGGACTGAAGTCACCATTCTCAGCTCAATTGCTCGTCAGGGTGGTTTTCAGCACTTAGACAAGCAAACCTACGTTTCCTCTTTGGAACTGCATTGTTTTTATTATTTTTCTTATAGAATTATTATTTTTCCAATAATCACACCGTATAGAACCGATCTAAATTCGAAGGATGGGATAACATACTCTTCCCATATAGGACCATAACCTTCTCTTCCATTTATTTAATTTTCAGTTTTTCAGTACAAGTGCAGTAGCACATCTTTTACATCATGAATCATCAATAAGTTCTATTACAAGTTCTATTACATGTATTACCTGGCGTATATTGTATGTTAATATGTTAACATTAGGGGTTCCTTTTTTACTTGGAAAATACAATCTCTTTTTTGTTTTTTGTAATCCAGTTTGACAACATACCATACACAAATCTTTAAATCTTTTCATTACCCTGATATCTTACTCAGATCTTCCTTTGACATATGACAGATATGATATAATATTTCCAAATGCTCTGTAATTATATACAGAAATAATCTGACTTTCAAGTTTCCAGGAAACCCGATGGCCTAGCAATTAATCCAAATAAGTTCTGATAAACGTCTAACATTTGTTTTCTCTTCATTCATGCTTGTATTTATCTAGTTCATGCTCTGGCCTTTCCTCTTCTGTGCTGCATGCATAGCGTTCTCTCACCACCAGGGTGAAGGCTGTCTCTTGTCTGAGATACATTTCTCCTGACACTTCCTGTAATTCACATTTTTCATTCCATGGTATCTTCTTTTCATGTAATGCTTGCTCTCCGTTATTCATGCCCTTCCTTACTTGATGTAGGCTACAATTTTCCAATATTCTCTCACACAGTAAATGTTGAATAACTTATAGTTAAAGCAGGTAAAACATCTGTGTGTCTGTCTGTTGGTGAGTGTGCCTCCCACCTCTACCTTAGTTTCTGTACTTGTACTTAGTTTCTGTATGTCTGTGGCTATTGATCTTCATCAATTACTTTGACAACAAGTATCCCACTCTTCTGCAAAAGTACATCTGTGACATGGCCATATCTGTCAATTCAATGCCAGCATGAAGAGTGATGAAACTTAAATACTTAATGTGGGTCAATTCACATGGTCGGATAATTTGTTTAAGATTATTAAAAACTTTATAATCAGAAAACGACTGCTGACTTATTAGGCCCTCTCCCATAGACCACTATGCACTACGGGCTTGTCCACAAGGAATTTTAGTGTGTTCGAGGACTGTTTTCGTGGTTCTGCTCTCTTGTTAATCACAACTTATTTTTTTAGCTCTGGCTAGCCAGATCTACATGTTCTTAAAGCTCAACATATCAAAAGGCTTCAATAGTCTTGAAGAAATGAGCATGGGGACCATCTAAGTTCCCAGAGGAGAGCATGCCGAGCTCTCAGCAATGAATGACTTCTTCAGCTCAACATTTCAAAGTTGTAAACAAGCCTCCAAAAAATGGTCATGCCAGTCATTGCAATATCTTACAATCTGATAGAAACATCCCACAACCCAATAGCAGTGTTTGCCTTAGTTATCGCATCTGCTGCTGTGACAGAACATCATGAACAAAAGCACCTTGGGAGGAAAGTGTTTATCTTGCAAATCACCATCCACCATTGAAAGACACCCAAAGGAACCTAGAGGCAAGAACTGACACAGACACCATGGAGGTGTGTTAATTACTGACTGACTCTCCATGGCTTAGTCAGCTTGCTTTCTTATCTAGGACCTAATCCAGGACCATCATCCCAGGTGTGGCACTGTCTGTAGTAAGTCAGGGCCTGCCGCATCAATCATCAATCAATCAAATGAGCAGCAGGCTTTTTCCCAGGACAATCTGACGGGGACATTTTCCCAGTTGAAGTTTTCTTTTCCTGAATGACTCTGGCACTACACAAGGTAACATAAAAGAAGCCAGCACAACTATGAAATAATTATTCAAACAAAATGTGAGTCGGAAAAAGTAGTAGCTTATTAAAATCTAGCATTTAAATGTTGCTTTGTCAAATAATAATCCTTATCATTTTATTGTTACACCCAAAAATTCAGTGCTCTGCTTAATACTCACTTGGGAAACTTTTTAGGTGGAGATGACAATTAACAGAGAGACTCACACTTGATCAGTTTGAAGACAATAAAATATTTTGAAAAGCTAAGTCCTAAATAGAATGTCCATATCACAGCCTTCACATCAAAGTTCAGGGATTTATGGAAAACAGAGAGTAGAGAGATCACAAGAGTGAGAGGAGGTAGACGGCATGAAGGCAACTGTTTTTGAGGTTCAACAGGGCAGGTGCACACTCACAGTGATTGTGACAGTGTGCACCAGACTTGCACAAGGTCAAGCCATCCAAAATCTCAGCACATAGGAGAGGAGGTGATCACAAATGTCCTTTCCGGTTAAGGAGCTGGTGACATTTGTTTGGTATAAGGTGAAGGAGAAACATATTTCTCTAACAGAGGTGGTTTGTCAGGGCTACACAGAGAAACCCTGTCTCAAAAAACCAAACAAACAAACAGAACAAAACAACAACAAAAAAACACATAAAAGATGCCTGGCAGTGCCACACACTAAGTTATCTAGAAAAGGAAAATCTGTGGCACAAAGACAAAGCGGTCTTCAGGTGTCTGGGAAAAGCCTGGATCCTAAGACTGAAGCATAGCCGGGCAGTGGTGGCACACGTCTTTAATCCCAGCACTTGGGAGGCAGAGACAGGAGGATCTCTGAGTTCGAGGCCAGCCTGGTCTACAAAGCCAGGACAGCCAAGGCTACACAGAGAAACCCTGTCTCGAAAAAGGAAAAAAAAAAATTGAGAAGCATCAAATTCTCCTCAGTTTCCAGCCCGCTGGCTTGTAGAGCTCAAGGAATCGATACCTAAACTTCCACCCTGCTGGTCTGGCCTGGCGACTTTGACCAGCCAGCCTCCACGGTGCCATGAGTAATTTCCTTTAACTAGTTGCTTGTTTCTCTGGGGAAGCCAATATTGCCACTCATTTTCTTGAGAATGCATCTCTTCAAATCTCTTCCTTTTTTAACTCATCCCTCTCGCTGCCTTTTGAGCAGTGGACAGCAACTACACAATGCACCATAACCCAGGTGTGATCCATGCAGTTGTAGACATTGTATCAGTAGGTTGTCATGCTCTGTTCAAGCTTGAGAACATGGTTTTGACCTTCCCAGGTCAAACCAAGCATGTTTAGCGTGTTTATGGGTTGTTTGTTTGTTTTTTGGTTTTTTCGTTTGTTTTTTGAGATGGTCTCATTTGAATGCCCCAGCTAGACTGAAACTCAGAAATGTGCCTGCCTCTGCCTCCTGAGCTCTGGAATGGATTAAAGATATGCAGCCACCACATCTGGGTTTTTTATGTTAGTCTTGTGGGGTGGGGCACATATGCACTTGTATATGTGCCTTCAGAGGTTAAGAGGCATCAGATTCCCTAGACCTGTAGTTAAGGGTGATTTTTTTTTTCTTTTTCTTTTTTAGCTTTCTGGCATGAGTGCTAGGAACAGATGTTTGTGTGTGTGTGTGTATGTGTGTGTGTGTGTGTGTGTGTGTGTGTACAGAAGGCAATCTGTGGAGTCATCTATCCTCTACCTGGTGTGGAACCAAACTCACTGAGTCCTTAGGCTCAGTGGCCAGTGCCGTCTTGTCAGCTCCCTAAGGATGTTTGTCTTCCAAGCCCAGTAGTCCAGGGCTGGGATGGTCTCCAGCTCCGAGAAAAGAGAGAAGAGCAAAACAGCCCAAGAGTGAAAATAACGTGTCCTTGAGAACCAACGTTGAGTAAAGAGGCTGAGTCCCTGAACACCAGCTGAAGGTGAATCACTCCCCAAACTAAAAATGCCCCTGGTGGGAATGGCTTAGGAAGGCTTGCCTGGGATCCTGTTCATCAGGATGTCCCGTTTGATCTGATGGCCTAGTGGCCTTTTTCACTCTGCTGACGTGCCTGAGGTCAGTCCTGGGCATGTCTCTGCTTCTGTGAAGCTGTGTGAGCATTATCTCTCTTTCTTGTTGAAGTTGGCCAATCCAGAATAAGGAGAGGGGGACCCACCCTGTACCACTAAAAATATTGATGTCCGGGGAGAATGGGTGAGGGGGACTGGGTTTTCAAAATCCCCTCTCCACTAGTGGAGAGTCTGTCTTTGTTGTGAGAGAATGTATATACTTTGGCTTTTAATAAAACTTGTTTGCTGTTATTTAAAAAAAAAAAAACAAAAAAACAAAAAAAAAAACAGAGGTGGTTTGTGTATGAACCACACTCCAGCGTAGGCTACATACCCAGAAGTAGTCATCCAACACAAAATATGTTCTATTGGTATTGTTTTCATTTGTTATTGTTATTAATGCTTATTATTGTTACCATCATCACCATCATCATGATTATTAATATCATTATTATTATTAGAGAGAGAAGATAAAATTGGGTAGATAGGAGGTAGAGAGGATCTGAAAAGAGTTCAAGGAGGAGGATGAATATGATAAAATATACTGTATGAAATTCTCAAAGAAAAATGAAAACATTACTCATAAAATAATAGTACTTACATTTTGGTGAACTACCAAAATGGGTTCCACAGGTTTTTTTTTTTGTATTCTCTATTATTCTTGTCAGAAATACATCACATTTTTAATAATGAAGACATCTATTAGTAAGAAGGGCACTTAATATCGCTATACCATTTTCTACAGATTAATGACCTTCTTATTCATAAAATATTCATAAAAATTCATACAATTATACAAACTCTTACTAAGCAACAATGCTGTTGGATAGCTATTTCTTCTAACTCGAAATATTTCACTCCAAGGGCTGTTCCTTATTAAGACTCAGAAATTGAACTAAAAATAACAAAACAATACAATCATACAAAATCCTGGAGTCTGTTTTGCCCCAGCCACATACTCCTAAGCATGGGACCTGCCCTGGAGTATGATTGATATACTAGTGTCCATCACTGAAAATAATTTTTTTCTGGATTTTTTTGTTTTGAAGTTTTTAGAGAGACAGAATACGAAGTTGGTTGGGTAGCATGTGGGTAGGATCAAAAAAAAAAAAAAAACGATGAAGAGGAAAAAAATATCAAAATACACTGGACGGAAAAGAGTTAAAGGCCCTAGAAAAACCAAGAAGAAATGCTTAGAAATGAACAGAGTCTTTCTGGGGGAGGAGAACAACGTATAAAATGCCCAGACGTCTTAGAAAGTTTCTGAAACAAAGTATTTGCAAGGGTTCTCCCCAATGATATGCGGGCAGTATGAACAGTTGGGAAGAGTGAATTATACTGCATAGCCTGCAAGCTGTCTAGATATCTTCAGAGGTGACACTGTTGTGACTCACCAGCCCTGCTGGTGTGAGCTTCTGGTGATACAACTTCCTTCGAGTCATCTATGTACTGGTAAGTAACCCCATTAAACTTACTGTGTTGCTAATGTAGGCTTGGTTAGAATCAGTTTTGCTGGTGACCTATGTAGGGTGGATAGAATTCTGTCCACGTTTGTTAACAAATGACAGTGCAACTGAATCCGTAGCCATAAAAAGTTAGGTTCTTATACTGCATGCTTACAAGCATATTTTGGTCACCTCTGAAAGCTAACACCAATGCAGACAAGGAGTATGCAGGAGTTGAACTGTGATCACAGTAGTGTTACCATCCTCTGTCCTCAGTCTTCTTGCCTAATCAATCAAAGCCTAAAACCAGTTAGGTTCGAAGCCTCAACTGTGCAACCTTCTAATTGGGTTCTTTCAAAGAATGTATGGACTCCTCCTCCCAATCCCAGCGTGAACTTCACATTTTTAAAATGCAACTAATATCAGTTGACCATCTCAATATAAAACTGTGATTTAAAAATATTCTAACCTCCTGGCACATATGTAGCAGAGGGCTACCTTGTCTGGCCTCCGTGGTAGAGGATTTGCCTAATTCTATAGAGACTTGTTGTCCCAGGTTGAGGGGATATGGCCTCTCTGAGTCTAAGGTAAAAGGGATGGGGGATGGGATGAAGAACTCCGTGAAGGGGAACAGGGAGGGGGCAACATTTGGGATCTAAATAAATAAAATAATTAATTAATTAGCACCCAGGGACTGGACTACCAACCAAAGAATACACATGCAGCGACCCATGGCGCTGGCCACATATGTGGCAGAGGTTGGCCTTGTTGAACGTCCGTGGGAGGAGAGGCCCTTGGACCTGAAGGTGTTCCATGCCCCAGTGTAGGGGAATGTCAGGGCAGGAGGAACCGAGTGGGTGGGTGGGTGGGCAAGCACCCTCATAGAGGCAGGGGGAAGAGGAATGGGATAGAGGGCAATCCGAAGGGGAGACCTAGAAAGAGAAAGCATTTGAAATATAAAGAAAGCATCCAATCAAAAAGAAAACAAAATTCTAAAATGAGATACATTTTTAGTGTTACCATGGTACCAGAAGTGGAAAAGTCTAAACAAATAAATTATGCTAGTCACAGATTTATGTCAACTCTTATATTTGAATATGGAATGGTCATTGCTTAGACCCAGTCTCCTATCTCTAACCTGGTTCTTGTCCCACCAGCTAGCAGAACAGAGTTGGGAGATGACAAAGACTGCAAATGGGAGATCCTTTAGTGCAGAGATTAACAACCTTTAAGCCAGTAAAACAGCTTAAAATGGATTGCCACAGGGGATTCAAGTAAAAGGAGTTTGAACTCTGCATAGCACTGAGATACTAGCCACTAAAGCCTCAGGAAGTGTTAATGTCCACGCTCTTAGGGGCTCGCACTGAGATCAGCCAGTAGCCCTTTGCAGACTAAGTCGACTCACAGAAGTAGCAGGTGCAGATCTCCTCATGTCTCTGCCAGTTTTGAAGTCTAGTGTCACAGGTCATTGAGGGCTGAGACAGAAAAGAGTCCCTCTGCTGGAAGCTGCGATAGAGTCCTGATTGCTGGCTAGAACAGGCTCTCTGCCTAGGCAGAAGAATCAGGGGTAGAAAATAGGGTCCTCTGGTGACCTGTCTGCCGGACCCAGAAGGCTAACTTGTTGTGTGGCTCTGCATCTAGGGTAAGTTAGTAGCCACAGGAGCTTCTGGGGCTAGCCCTGGCCAGAGTAGAAGACAGAGGTTTTCTATCTTTTCCTCCAGTTTGGAGTTCCTCAGCAAAAGTGGGTATCAGAGCCACTGAACTGCAGAATACACTAGGGATTACCTGGACTCTCGTCAGCACCCCGACAATCAGGAAGAGCAGTCTGAAAGAAATGACCGTTTCTTTTCAGCCTACTGTGTTTAGAGCGTGGTCACACAGGCTTTGGCTGTCAGAAACTGGGAGCGTTATGCTGCATTCACTCAGAGTTTTGTTTGACCTTCTGTCCCGCTCCCCCTCCCACCCCCCGGGGGCTCCAAGATTCAGTTTCTTGCCTTGAGGGAGCCCCACAGCCACCATGAACTGGAAACTCAGCATCAGGAATCCTTCCTACCCTCATCACTTTCAGGATATATGTGTCTATTGGAGATTAAGTGACTGAATTATATGTTTACATTTGAGTTCTATAGTATAGGTACGCCATTATATATATATATATCATATATATAAATATTTTTATATATATAAATCGTGCAAGATCTGAAAACTCCACAATTTGAAGCATTTCTACTCCTGAATAGTTTGGGATAGTTATCGTCAATTTCTAATTTCAAACTCCTATAGCTGGTTTATGTAAGGATTAAATTAGTCAATACATGCAAAATCCTTATTGGCACATAGTAAATATTCAATAAGTGCTGGCTGTTAGTCTTATGATTGCATAACTGAAAATATTAGAGTATAACAATTACACTAATTGTTGCCATGGGTTCATAATTACATTTATTAACACTTGCTAAATCGACTTTTTTTTTTTCATACTGAGTGGTCGTTTATTTTCTCTGTTACATTACTTTTAGTAAGATTTTCTTTTTTAGTTTCTTAATATTCTGTCAGACAGATGTGAATCCTTTGGCATGCAGAAGTCAGAACAGAAGTCAGTTCTGTGGTAGAAACAATAAAAAACAAAAAAGAGCCTTATAGTTTACAACACACTAGCACAATTTGTGACCATTTACCTATATATTCCCTCAAGAAAATGTTGCAATAAAACGCATCCTAAGTGCATTCATTTAAACTGAAAATGTACTTGAGACTTTGGGGCTTGAGAATTACCTTTTATTTATTGGTCCAATAAAAAAATATCATATTATCTACTTCATCTACTTTTCCTGCAAGGTGCAATATCCTTATGAATGTATTTTCTATGCATTTGTAAATTTTATCTTTATCAAATTCAACCTAAATAGCAATTTAATCCAAGAAATCTTGTTCTAATGAGAAACAAACCATTATCATTTTGTATTTCTAAAAATCTGTTCTATCTTCTTTGGAGATGGTGTTGCAGCCGTTCCCAAAGCCAGGCAATTGTTTTAGCCCATTCTGCTGTATGAATTCTGATCTAGATGCTTTTAAAAATTCCTTTTTTCTGTTTGCTTTGTTTATATTTTACCATTTCTCAAAACTCTCCATTTCTCGTGCCTTCTTTCAACCAAGTGCTGATCTAATTTCGTTGATTTTGTTTTAATTGTTGCAAATAATCTTTCACTAATGAACTTGAATCAATGTCCTCATTTTTATATAAGGACTAATTATTTATAGGGTTAAAACAGCAAGACATGCCTCTGAGGGTGTCAATTAAAATTGACACAATTTTTCCTGCTATCCACAATGCACTGACCCCTCATTATATAATATAAGTTTAACATGTCAGCATAGGACTGAAAGAGAAGCTTTGTCAAAGCAGGTCAGGACCCCATTAAGGGTGGGGTTTTAAACTCAAAGGCTAACAAGTGCCAGTCAGGGAAGTCAAATGGATGAAGTTAGCATGCGATTACACAAATGCAAAATGAAGATCTCAGGGAATAGAGAAAGAGATGTCTCATTTACAGGGTCAGCTTCGAAAGCTCACGTGCTCAGCTTGCTTCCAAGAAGCAATGTTTGTTTAGGATGTCAGCTCTTTTTTATGGGTTTTTTTTTTTTGACAGTTAAATGTAACATGGCAAATACTTCAAATTTTAAATACTGGTACACAATTCAGTTGGCGATTATTAAATGTCCCAAAGCTCTAGGACATCACCAACATGCCAATATTTTGTTAGTAAATTTTCTTGGAGGTAGCCTTGTGTATAATAAAGTTACAACCTGAGGAAGGGATGTAATAAAAGGGAGGTAGGGAGTCAATAAAAGCCGTATGCTTTATAATTGAAAAATGTCTTCTGCTTAGATTTCTCCTTATAGCAAATAACATCAACGGTTTTCAATATTTTACACAAGGAAATGACTGCATTTTAAAATTATATATCTATATTATTTTAAATTTTTTATTCTCTAGATATTGAACATTTACCAAAAACGAGCCAAATTAAAGATTTTTTTCCTGTGTGTGTGTGTGTGTGTGTGTGTATGTGTGTATGTGTGTGTGTGTTTATTGGAATACAACTAATTAAGGTTTTAAAACCCTTCCTTATTCTTTCTTTGCTATATGTTTTGTTTTCAGACATATACCTTTACTGATGGTTAGTTAAGACTTTATATAGAGAACTGCAACATCCATAGTCAATAACATCACTAAATGGCTGTCAGCTGTAATGAAAAGTCTATAAACATTCAAAAAATAGGTTCAACTCTACATTTCATCACAGCTGCTACTAACAAAAGAGTTTAACGTGAAACTACCAATGGCATCCATATTATGTCTAGGGACACAAGTCACATAAAATGAACATTTTTCAGATTGTTGTATTTTCTTCCAGAATTTGCTGGGATGTTTGGTCCTTTGTCTAACATTGATCTTATCCCAGTTCTCCAGAATCTAAGCAAGTCCCTTGGCTCTCTTTGTACCTTTTCTGTCATGTTCTTTCTGATTTAGGTTTTACCTAAGTAATTTAGTATCTGTATGGCACTTTATTGAGCATAGATACTGCCTCATTTGAGAAAAGCCTTCATATGTTGTTGCTTACTGCTTTGTATATCATAAGGAGGTGACCAATATCGTGGGAACATTCCTGTCATGAGTGCTGGTGCCAGATTGCCCATACTCATTGGATAACTAGAGCCTGAAAGTTATTCTTTCCCCTCTGAGTGCATTTTTTTGGATTAAAGCAGAAGATTTGATATAAATGTTTAGTTTTCCCATTAAATTTGTGTTTATTTATTAAGTAAATGAAACCAATGTGTGCCTAACTTTCAATCTCTCTCAAGCTAAATAAAATTCAGATTTTCTTTCTTACTTCAATTAACAATGCATATAAACCATTAATATGAATTATATAGATTTTATTTCTATTATAGAAAACTTTTATGTAAACATACTAAAATTTATCATTGACAGTGGGGACCTAAACAAACTGAATGTTGCCAGGTAAGTCATACAATGCGTAGGAAGGCATCCAGAGGTAAAACAATCCTGGGGAAAGAGCACTGATCTCACTGCAAGAGGGAGGACCTGCATCGTACAGTAAAAATAGCTTCAAGACTGTTGGATTTGTTTATAACTGGTAGCACAAAATTCAAAGCATTCTTCTCTAAAAGGTTCCCAAAGTCCTTCTATACTCCTTCCCTTTATCATACTAAGTACTGTGTTGTAATCTTTCTAAAAGAAATATTTCATATTTTATCTTATAGTTTATATATCTTTATTTTGCCTGATAAATTAAATTCAATTTCCTTCATTTGCTATCAGGTTTTGAAGATCATTTGTCATCACTGTACACTTTCATTTTGCATTATTTATTCATAATAACACATGTCTACTTATAATCATAAGCAGAAACTATTAGAGTCACAAGATATAAATAAATGAACATCGACTACACTACAACTTCTGAAACCCATTCCTAATGATTCAGATATGTCAATATTCATTCCCACTCAGAGACAAAATCCTCCACAAAGTGTGAACCAGTTCCTATGAGAATAAAGAGAGAAGAGTGGGCAAAAAACTAAATTATTATTTTATTTTCCAAGACAAATGGAGACACAAAAGAAAAAAACTCGTGGCTTTTCATTAGAGAACAGCTCAGCAAAATATGGGGAAGCAGTATAGAATCACTGAGGCAGAATGTGATGGGAACCAAGGGAAAGAAGAAAGAGGAAGATTAAGCTGGAGTCAGCGCCATGACAGGTTCACACCTTGGCCGCTACCTTGAAAGACAGCAGCCATTCATCCTGTATCCATTATATTCTGTTGCTGATTCTGACATTCTTTTTTAAAAAAAAAATTATTTACTTTACATCCTGATTACATCTTTTTCTCCCTCATCTCCTCCTAGTCCCTGTCTCTTACCCTCATCCACCCCTCCTGCCTTTCTCCTCAGAAAATAGGAGGCTTCCCATGGCTATCAACCAGCCATGGTATCACGAGTTGCAGTAACACATACTCTATTGAGGCTGGACAATGCAGCCCAATTAAGGGAAAGTGATCCAAAGGCAAGCAATGCGGTCAGAGACAGCCCTGCTGCTGCCTTAAGAGCCCCACATGAAGACCAAGCTGTACAAATGTTGTATATGTGCAGAGGGCCTAGGTCCATCCAATGAGTGTTCTCTCTTTGGCAGTTCAGATTCTATGACCCCCTATGGGTTCAGGTTAGTTGATTCTATAGGTTCTCAGGTGGTGTTGCTGACACCTTTGACTCCTTCAGTTCTTCCTTCTCTCTTAAGTGGATTCACCAACGCCCACTCAATGTTTGGCTGTGCATCAGTTTCCATCAGTTGCTGGGGGAAGCCTCTCTGATAACAGTTTTGCTAGGATCCTGCCTGCAAGTTTAACAGAATATCACTAATAGTGTCAGAGGTTGGTTCCTTCTTATGCCATGGGTCTCAAGATGGACCAGTCATTGATTAGTCCTTCCCTCAAATTCTGCTCAATCTTGTAATCCTGTACATATTGCAACCAGGATAAGTTTTGGGTCCAAAGATTTGTGGCTGAGTTGGAGTCTGAAGCCCTCCACTGGAAATCTTGCCTGGTTACAGGAGATGGCCAGGTCAGGCTTCCTATTTCCCCATTGCTAAATGTCTTAGCTAGGGTCACCCTTATATATTCCAGGTGAGTTTCCATTGTCCTAGTTTCCTAGCTCAGCCCATTGATGCTCCTCTCAATCTCCACTGCCCCATCCTAACTGTTCCCAGGGGAATAGGAGGATTCTGACACTCTTGACATGTGACTCTTGTCTTCACTTGGCTTCTAGGATAATACAGCCATAATTTCTTTTCAAACTCAGTGTTTTCTTCTTCCCAAACTTTATTTTATTTCACTGAGTTCCTTTCTTCTTTCCAATCTTGTAATATTAGATATCATAAAAATTGATCACATTGTATCTTCTTTTAATTCATACTCTGTCTGTGGAAGATTTTATTGGAGATGACAGCTCTACAGGTTATCTATAACTTGATATATTTTTACATAATCTTTGTAAAACTGAGATTCCAGTGTGGTATGTGTGGTACATATCTGTAGTAAGCACTAGGTACGGACAGGGGTGAAGGCAGACACATAATAACTTAAAGGATAACCTAGACTACAAAGCAATGACTGATAGCACAAAAACAGCAATAACCACAGGAAAAAAAGTGAGAGTCCTCCACTCTACTTCCTTTATAGATATTTTAAAAAGTAAAAACTGGAAACAGTTTAGGAATAATATATGTTAGAGATTGCTAAGCAACTTTAGTATAGCATAAACAATAAACTAAATAATAAGAATGCAAAACATTCTTTTTCCATATTTCAAATATGAAGAAGAAAAGAGATAAAGAGAGTAAAAGGAAGTTAAATTTATGGGGAGATAAAACATGTGTTTTATCTTTTATCTTTTTCTTAAAGAAAAACATTATTTTTTTTTACTCAAAAATACTTCCATAGAAAACAGCTTCATAGTTTTGCACAAATCCAACTTAAAAATAAAAAAAAAAGTGTTATTCTCTCTAGATATTCATCTGCTGACAATCAGAAAAAATAAATAGAATTAATTGATTGGTTGAAAATTCTTTGGTGTAACATTTATAAAGCATGAAAATTTGCATAGTTGCTATTTAAACAGGCTGGATAATAACACTTTCTAAGAAAAATGAATGAGGAAGAAAGGCCTTTTAACCCCATGGCTGCATATACTTACATAAACTCCAAACTGCAAATCAACTGTGAATTACTCATTATTTCAGCATCCATGTTTCCAGCCGAAATTTTTTATTGCCAAAATGCCTTTTTCATTCAGTTGGAGTTCAACTGAATTTTATACAGTTTTGCTGTCCACATAGATATCCATTGAAAGTGATGACTATTTAGAAATGTTAAAGAATGTGTATGTGTAATTTGGCTGTTCCAGTTAACAGATGTCTCATAATACTCTTTGTACCAATTCCTTCTGATGTTAGCAAGATTTCTAGATAAAGACAAAATTACCCTTTGACACCTCTCAGCTTGACAGACATACTAATATCCCCCCATCCCCTCTCACTTTCTTCTTCTCTCCCTCCTTCCCTCCATCCAACCCCCTCCTTCTCTGCCTGTGTGTGTGTGTGTGTGTGTGTGTGTGTGTGTACGTGTGTGTGTTTTACAGAAAGAGATACAGAGACAGAGAGAGTGAGAAAGAGATTTAGTTCTTCATTTGGAAACAAACATGTTTCCTTATTTGAAATGGCACATTGTCAACATAAGTAAGAATTTCATAAGTTGCTAATGACCCACAGTTTGGGAAACAAAGTATTATCTTTGTGTTATATTTCATATTTAACTATATATGGACACTACTTTGTTGAGACAGGTTAAAGGGATTTTTTAAAAGCTGCAGTGGTGCTTTCCATAGTTGAAAGGGCTAGGTCTTCTCATGCCTACTTTCATTCTCATCTGTAGTCATATTATTGTTGTTAATATCATTTAGTAAAATTAATATCATTAGTAAAATTAATAAAGGGAAAAGCTATTCTAGCAATTGTTTCAAGTGTTTACTAACAGCTCCTATAAAAAGCTTCACAGAGAAAATGAGAATCATTTTCTAAAATTAGATTTCAAATCAATAAATCATTTATAGTGATGTAGTCACTTAAACATGCCCTTTTGGATATGGGACCTAAAATGGCCATCTCTTCTAGCCAGACAGGAAGCCCAATGGAGTCATAGAGATACCAACTTACCCAAAAATTTCAATCCAAAATTTATCCTGTCTACAAGAAATGTAGGCACAGGAGATGGAGAGAGACTGCAGGAATGAGCAACCAATAATCAGCCCAACCTACACCCCATCCCACGGGAAAGCACTAATCCCTGACACTATTCATGAAACTCTGTTATGCTTACAGTCAGGAGCATGTTTTCCTCTGAGAGGCTCAACCCAGCAGCTGACTCAGTCAGATGCAGACAACCACAGCCAAACACTGGATAGAGTGTGGGGACTCTTATAGCAGGATAGGAGGAAGGATTGCTGGCTCAGAAGGGGATATTAACTCCAAAGGAAGACCAACAGAGTCAACTAACCTGGATCCTTGGCACTCTCAGAATCTGAGCCACAAAGCAAAGAACACACAAGGGCTGGACCTAGGCCTCCCCTCACATATGGAACAGATGTGCATCTTGGTCTTCATGTGGGTCCTGAACAACTAGAGGGAGGACTATCCCAAAAGCTATTGCTTATATATGGGATATTTTCTTCTAGTTGCCTGTCTTGTCTGGCCTTAATGGGAAAGGAAAGCCTAGCATCACAGAAACTTGAAGTGCTAGGGTTGGGCGACACCCAGGAGTCCCCATTCAGACGAGAAGGGGAGAAGTATAGGGAAAGGATGGTGGGAGTGGATGACTAAGAAGGTAAGTTGGATATAAGGTGAATATTTAAAATTTAAATTAAATTAAAAACATAGGCCTAACATCTTTTCTCAGACCTATATGGTCATATTTCAGTAATGACAAATAAAAAGATAAGTCTTCAAATTGTTTGCCAACTGGAAATTATATCTTAAGCTCAGTAATGATTTATCACCTTCTCCCAACTTTTTATTTTATGTTTCTGATGTTAAAGTATATTTATCTCACTTAAACTTTCTCTAGAATAATAGGAAAGGTGTCTCTTTTTTTAATGGCAAAGCCATAATTTTATCATATCCCCCCAAAACAACTGTGGTCTTCAACTTGGGGATTCAATAGTACCTGCCCCTCTGTATTAGAAAAAAATAATTAATCAGCCTTTAGAAATAGATCTTTGATATTTGTAAAAGTTTTAACATTTAAAGTCAAAGAACAATCAAGCAATTACAAAACAAAAACAAACAAACATAAAACAGAATGAAAAATAAGTGTAAACGAAATAAAACTGACGGCACTGATCTATTTCTGGAAAGAAAGTGCAGGTGATGCTGGTGATAATCCAGTCATTCTATCTTCTCCAGTTCCTCTGCAGGTGTGCACAGTGCAGATGCTGGGAATATTACAGCCAGAACAGGGCTTAGCTCAGCATCAAATTTGAGTTTAGCCATTTAGACAGTAACCTCCTCATGAGGAGAGACTATAATTTACTAGAATTAAGTTTGATGGGCATTACCTGAAAGATAGTAATTGGGAAGTAATTGCTAGCAAGGCTTCGAGACTTGGGTGACTTGAGCTCAGAGTCTGGCTTCTCCATGATGCAGTTGATTAATGTTTTATTTTACTACGTTTTTGAGATATGATCTTGCTAAGCAGACCTTCCAAACTCAGCATTCATTATGTAGTCTGGGCTCTACTGAAATTCACAGAAGTCGTGCTTCAGTCATCTGAATGGTGGCTTATAGGTTTATGCTACTGCACCTGGCTTAGGTATTTATCTCAAGCAGCTTCCATATATAATAAGTGTGAATAATAACTGTGAGAACAGTGCTATGTGTGTGTTCACCCCTTCTGAAAATGAAATGAGATCTAATCTAGAAAGCATATATAAATTATCATCATTAAGTGTTTATATTAGCATGATGCAAAAGTGAGATTGGACTGCTGGCTAATCAATTGCCCTCTGCAATCATAAGTATAGGATGTTAATACATAGTTCAAGAACTAGAACTGCAATGATGTATTATTGTTATGTCATAGGCCAGCATAGAACCTTCTGGCAGCAGAGTGATTGTTTTATCTGAATAAAATGAAAACTATGCAAACAGAATATTAGCTTATGTGGACAGACGTTATAAGTGTGGCCATCAGGGGCACAATGGAATGTTCTCATTTCAACTCTCAACTTGTCCGTGCTGTTCTAATGTCATATGTATTTGAATAAAATGTTTGACTTGTGCTCATTCTCTTTTAGCTCAATTATCTATTTTCATTTTGTGTATAAAGCCTAAGATCGAAAAAAAAAAAAACCCAGCATCCAAAAGAAGAAGAAAATCAAAAGAATAAATAAGAAAAATAAATATAATTACAGACGCCTCTCATTCATAATATCACCCCATATCTCAATAAGGGGTGCTCTCCTTCACATGCCTGCCAATACTACTTAGAATGTGAACCAGCAACAGATGGAGGGGAATTCCAGTGTGTCTTAAATTTACTCTCTGGCTTTTAAATCACGTTCACTATATTTCTGATAGATTAACCGTAATGCAATTCTTATGAGGGCTGAGTAAGTAAAACACCCCCATACCTCTCAAAATAATTTGTGATGAATAACGTGAAAAATACACCCCACAACACCTGCTGGGTTAAAGCTATAAAATAAAACCTGTAGTAGCAATTTCAGATTAGCATTCAACAATTACCTAACATTTATTAGTTCTTTTAAATGTTTTATTAGAATTGAAACAACTAATATTTGCTCATGTTTCATTAAATCCCATTTTCAATGTTGAGCTCAAACCTAGTGATGAAGGAAGGCCCTTTGAGCTTAGTGGTAATATCATCTAAGCCTGAGAATAACAGAAAAGACTTCAAAGTCAACATCTCTTTGGTCTAAGGTAACAAGAATACCTGAATAATTACTCAAAATTATAATACTAATAAAACATGAATAAAGAACCACTTATAGTTCATCTGGCATGAATTATTTTAAGTATGTCTAATAAAAAAAGCTTTAAAAGAGCATTAGCAGAATTTATTTAATTGCAATGTGTTCAGGGCAGTGTTATATTATGTACCTGTGGCTTTTTAGAATCACACACAATCTTGTACTTAATGTGTATAATCAAACAGGAAAATAATAAAACTGAAAACTATTCTTCAATGGTAAATTTTAGCCCACTGAGCTGTCCATTGTAGATGGATTCATGATTGATCAGAATAATACACAATGGCACAGTGTAATTCTTTAGTGTGATGTTGTAAAATGGAGTATTGCTTCTGTTATTTTATCCAGTTTGCTTTTATATGACAGGGTTTATTGTGCGTTATGTTGTAGCTCATTCCTCTGTTCACAATGCCTACTGATGTGTAATTATGACTTGTCTGAACTGTAAGAAGGAGCAATATGTGAAAGGAAATCTGCAAACACGCTTGATTTATGAGTTCTGATACTATATTACAGCCCTAATCTGCCTGCTTAGCTTCAGGCTCACTTACTGTACAACGTGCTTATGGTTAGCAATACAGCAAGTTGCGGAAGATGTACTCTGAAGGATCCACTACACCCTTTCTTTAAAAATTTAGTATAATTTCAGTTACAGGTAATGTGATAGATTATTTATGTTATAAAGACTTCGTATGAAGGAACAACCTTAATGCATTTTCTGTAACAACAAAGAACAGTGTGTGGAATCTTTCTCCCTTGTTAAATATCATAATGTTGTTGCTTATGTTTCACGATAAAATCAGTCACAATCTTCCCTTTATTTCTTGGTGTTACAACTATGCCTTGAGACCCGGTTTTGATCCAGGGCATCTGATTTTTTTTTTTTTTTTTTTTTTTTTTTTGCAAGAGCAGCAGCCAAAATCAGAAATGACTGTAGACGAATAAATGAAAGCAATCCCATAAAGCAATGACCTCAGTGTCAGGAAGGAAAGATGTAAGCAAATTTGCTTTTTAGAACCCCATTCACAAAGATACAGCTGGAGTTAGGCATCGCAGCACTGTTATTGAGTCCTAGCACATTCAATTCACATGCTTTTAATAAGCTAAAGTTATAAATTACTGTTCGTTTCGATCTAAATCACCAATATGAAAAATATTCTTCTCCAATCTTTATTTGTGATCAGGTTTTGCTAAATGTCTAAGGGAAAGAAAAAGCTTGAAAAATCATCCTCATTTGATATTTTGCTATGATATAAACAGCTTTTTGCATAAGGACATGCAAACATCCATGACTCATTACAGAAGTATCTTTAAACCATATCAAAAAGATGATTTGTTTAATTCCAGATTTTTAAAAAATCCCATCATTTATATCATTTTTGAATTGTCTTTTGTTCTGCTATTTTCCAATTTCTTTTCATTTCTCCTGAGCACTGCCTACATAATCAGCAATGCCTGCATTTTTTGGAACTAATAAACAAAAGTATAAATCACTAACTGATTATGTCATGACCAGTACAGTTCCAAAAAAGCAGGGCAGAAATAATCTCATGATGAACAAAGAAAGGGCTGCCATCAGGAACAGGCGTCCTCAAACTTGTATAATAGTGGTTTTTTTTTTTTTTTTTTTTTTTTTTACAAAATGCACGCTGTTATATTTGAGATATGTGAGAACTCATTGTGCAAAATATTTTGATCATTTTACTTATTAGTTAAGTTCTCATTCTCAGTACAAGGGGAAAACATACTCTGAGCTAAAGAAAGTAAGTCCTTGCTAAAGCCCTTCTAGTAGTAAGGGTTCCATTAGGTAGACATGTGAACTGATGGTGGAGATTTTGTCATAGTAGGAATCACTACAGACAATGTGTGTCAAAATGTACAGATGATACCGACTAAAGTAAATAAAGGTTTGGATAATGGGAGATAGCACAAAGTATGTTCCTCATCTACAAATTATCAAATTGAACTTGATTCATAGCAATTTTAATATACTATAGTTGTAACCAAAGGTGTTTATATGTACTGAAGATTCAAGTCAGTGTCTGTTAGTGGAATTGAACTTTCTTTTATAGGTCGGCTATTGGTGGCACACTAGATATGATACCCCATCTTGTTAGAAGGAACCAGAAAGCAAGCACTGTTCCCAAAGCACCAAGTTGTTCAAGACTGGCATAGCTCACACTCAGGATAGATGGTAAATCATTTTATACAACCATTCCAATCAGTAAGACCCTCTTCTTGTAAACAAGTAGAGCTATAACAAGTTAGTTATGTGGTAATTAGAATTATCAACCGAAACCAAAGAAATACTATGGGTAAGAAATTTTGGTTATCACATTTTCAATAATAATCTCACAATTAGGCAAACTACATGTATTTTCAAGAGACCATATATTTGACTCTAATTCTCATCACACTTATTAATATACTTGACATGGTGACATATTTATGCCTATAAGACTTTATTTTCTAGACTAAAATCTCATATTATGATCATTCTATTCATATAGCGTTTATATGGATGGTGCAGTCTCATTTAGCAATACTCCCCATTTTATCAGTGTTTAATAAAATCATGGTTTCATTGTACTCATTGTATTCATGCACATACAATATGTGAGTTCATAAGTCTTTAATATACAAAGTTTCATAAAGCAAACTATTCATTTATAGTGTCTATTATTTTGTTTCTTTCACAGAAATTAAAATAGTTGTTGCTGTTGGTCCCATTGTGTAATGGTTAGCACTCTGGACTTTGAATCCAGCAATCTGAGTTCATATCTCAGTGGGACCTTCAAAGGCTCTTAAAAGCAAAAACAAAACAAAACAAAACAAAAAAAATAGTTGTTGCTTTTCTTTAGGGGTTTCTTAATAGACAAATATGACATACCAGAAGATCTGAAGGACAGCTTGGCCTTCTCTAGTTGGTAGCCACACTACGTAAGAACAAATTATTACCAGCCTTGAGAAAAGACACCAGGCACAGCTGTCATTTCGGGAGCCATTGCTAATTTCTCTCCAAAAGAGCCTGAGATTAAATGACAGGTCTCAGCTCCTTCCTGCATGCCGTATTTCTAATTCTTTGACATAACTATAGACATATAATTATTCTACAAAATGTCTATTAATTGCCTTAAGCACAGGCTGATAAAAAAGTTGAAATACAAAAATGTTATGCAAAAATCAAACAAACTGCTTCCTCTCTATCAGTTAAATACATATATGTAGACCTCATCTTCAACAACACCGTTGTATGATTGGCACCACAGCCACAACCATCAGTCCCTTGTCCTCTCACGGGGATTTCTCACAGGGATTTCTGTTTTAAATTGTTCTTCTCGTCTATTGTCCCTACCACTGTGATCATTCAGGTCTTCAAACCTGGCAGGGCCACATATACATAAACATCCTGAATATGGACTTCCTCATTTCCCCACAGACTCCCAAGATGCATTTCCCCTCCATCATTCCTAATCTCTCCTTATCCCTTTATGGAAACAAGGTGTCATACATTCAAGCATCTCTTTCCTGGCATCCTCCTAGGCTCAACTCCTTTAGAAGGGAATTTAAAATCTGCGTCCTTAGGGAAATCTTTCCCAATTAATAGAGATTTGTTATGCCATTTGCATCATCCTCTACCACCTAATCAAGCCTAAGCCCTGTGTATAAACAAGTACAGCAGTGCAGCTTAGGAATCCAATATTATTATGTTCCTTCCTACGCAATTTGTTATTTGATGTGTATTATGTTTATGCTTGCATTTTTGCTGTCTTAAAGGCTAAGGAACTAAGACCAGCCATGCTCGGGGAACGCAGCATATTACAGTGGAGCTGTTAACTTCCAGTGCATATTGCTTTTCTTGATAATTATTTGATAGGAAGACACATGTATTAGAAAGTAATTAGGTAAGAAGCATCTACTTGGAGTGACACTTGAAAACAGAAAACTAAGAAGCTTTTGAGACGAGAAACCTATCATTTAAGCAATAATTCACAGAGATGGAAATGTTTGTAAAACTATAATCAGTGGATTTTTTTTAAAATGAGCAATTGAAAATAAGAGGCTATAAAATAAGAGGTCTGCTTTGGGAACACATGTAAAAGCCAGCCTATTGTAAACAAAAAAACTAATAAAACCACTCACAAAGTAAAAATTTGACTATGTTGTTAAAAGGATAATCCATATTTCACATAGATAGAAAGTAATCACTGTTTCACATTCAGAAAACATGCAATATTCATCATGTAGTTTGCCATGTGGCATGTGTGAAGGATGGTGATCATTACCATCAGTGTTTAACTGAAACACATACTATGCTTAAAAGTTACCTGAGTGGCTTGCAGCAAAGTAGGCTTTTGTGCACTCCTGATAAAATCTGCAGTGCCTGCTTGTCAGAGGTGATTCTGTCTTCTGAACCTGTTGTAAGGGTCCTGGTCACTTTCCCCGTCCTGGACATGTTCGGACTACTCTCAAAGCAAAACAACATTCAGGGGAAAATATTATTTTGAAGTGTTAGACTATTTTTAAATTTTTCATTGCTAAGTAGTGTCGGTTGTATCCTTAAGAACAACTTGTTGTTGAATTCGGAAAAAAATCTTTACAAGATGGTGTGTATAAAGAATGAGTCTGCACAAAGTGTGTGTGTGTGTGTGTGTGTGTGTGTGTGTGTGTGTGTTTGTGTTGTACATTTTTTCCTTTTTTTATTGATATATTTTTTATTTACATTTCAAATGATTTCCCCTTTTCAGGGTCCCCACTCCCCGCAAGTCCCATAAGCCCCCTTCCCTCCCCCTGTTCCTCCATCTACCCCTTCCCACTTCCCTGTTCTGGAATTCCCCTATACTCTTGCACTGAGTCTTTCTAGAACCAGGGGCCACTCCTCCATTCTTTTTGGACATCATTTAATTTGTGGATTATGTCCTGGGTATTCAAAGTTTCTAGGCTAATATCCACTTATCAGTGAGTGCATACCATGATTGATCTTTTGAGACTGGGTTACCTCACTTAGTATGATGTTCTCTAGCTCCATCCATTTGTCTAAGAATTTCATGAATTCATTGTTTCTAATGGCTGAAGAGTACTCCATTGTGTAAATATACCTGTGTTGTACATTTTTGATGAATGTTCTTTGAAGACAGGATAGGAATTGGGTAATCTGACTTATAAATGAACAAAACCAGTACAAAGAAATACATATTGGGTTGTAAAACTCCTTTTAAAATAAATAAATGAAGTAATAGAGATAATATTTATTCTATAAAATTCTGATGCTATTCTGTTTGTGAAATCAATAGCATATAGAATTTTATCAATTTTATACTGATAGATGATACTAAATATTTCCTGATTACTCAACATATAAAACATGAATCAACTGGAAAATCCCTTTCCCCTGCCTCAGAATATCTTCCATTTTTTCTTTTTAATCTAGTTTAAAATGTAAAGCTTAAGACTTTCCCTGGGGCTGGGGAAATGGTCTGCTGGGTGAGGTGCTTCTTTCTGACCCTAATCCCCAGAACCTACAAGATAGAAGGAAGCCTCCTAACTTGCACAGTGCTACCTGAGTACCTCTACAAAAATACAAACCACAGAAAACATCAACTAATTTATACATGTATGTATGTATGTATGTATGTATGTATGCTGTAAATTTTCCTTCAGGAAATATTTAATTAATGAAAAATTAGTATGTGTAAAATTGTATATTTATGCTTACATGTCAAATGATATCATGAAAATTCTGATTTAATTATATTCATTTTATTATATAGTTTACATTATCTTTAACAAAATAGCACCTGGTTCTAGTGCTGTCTGTTTGGCTGGCTTGTTTTAAAAGAAAAAAGTAATTTGAAAGAATATTTATGCATTATCTCCAAAATATTCACAAAGTCTCCTTGATCAAAGTGTAATACTGCTAAAATTTGTTAGGCAACATACACTCTACCTATTTGCATTCTGCCAAATGAACTGGATCATTCCAATATGGTGTCACATGTGTATGGAAGCCTGTAGCATTTTGTAACAGGTGTTAGGAAAATGTACTTGACAGAGATGTTTACAGTAAGGTCATCTGTAAGCATGAAAACTGAAAATAGCAATGAGAGAATGAAGTCACTCTTGAAATAGAAAGGGAGAACAATATCCAAGAGGAATTAACTATGATCTCCTCCATCCTCCAAATAAAAGCCAAATATCACCAAAGCACATATGCATAAATAGGTATTTCTTAATGTTTTTGTTTATTCTTTGAGTTTCCTACAATGTATTTTTTTAATTTTTTTATTCGATATAATTTATTTACATTTCAAATGATTTCCCCTTTTCTAGCCTCCCCACTCCCCGAAAGTCCCGTAAGCCCCCTTCTCTTCCCCTGACCTCCCTCCCACCCCTTCCCACTTCCCCGTTCTGGTTTTGCCGAATACTGTTTCACTGAGTCTTTCCAGAACCAGGGGCCACTCCTCCTTTTTTCTTGTACCTCATTTGATGTGTGGATTATGTTTTGGGTATTCCAGTTTTCTAGGTTAATAACCACTTATTATTGAGTGCATTCCATGATTTACCTTTTGAGACTGGGTTACCTCACTTAGTATGATGTTCTGTAACTCCATCCATTTGCCTAAGAATTTCATGAATTCATTGTTTCTAATGGCTGAATAGTACTCCATTGTGTAGATATACCACATTTTTTGCATCCACTCTTCTGTTGAGGGATACCTGGGTTCTTTCCAGCATCTGGCAATTATAAATAGGGCTGCTATGAACATAGAGCATGTATCCTTATTACATGGTGGGGAATCCTCTGGGTATATGCCCAGGAGTGGTATAGCAGGATCTTCTGGAAGTGAGGTGCCCAGTTTTCGGAGGAACCGCCAGACTGATTTCCAGAGTGGTTGTACCAATTTGCAACCCCACCAGCAGTGGAGGAGTGTTCCTCTTTCTCCACACCCTCTCCAACACCTGCTGTCTCCTGAATTTTTAATCTTAGCCATTCTGACTGGTGTAAGATGAAATCTTAGGGTTGTTTTGATTTGCATTTCCCTAATGACTAATGAAGTTGAGCATTTTTTAAGATGCTTCTCCGCCATCCGAAGTTCTTCAGGTGAGAATTCTTTGTTTAACTCTGTACCCCATTTTTAATAGGGTTGTTCGGTTTTCTGGAGTCTAACTTCTTGAGTTCTTTATATATATTGGATATTAGCCCTCTATCTGATGTAGGATTGGTGAAGATCTTTTCCCAATTTGTTGGTTGCCGATCTGTCCTCTTGATGGTGTCCTTTGCCTTACAGAAACTCTGTAACCTTATGAGGTCCCATTTGTCAATTCTTGCTCTTAGAGCATACGCTATTGGTGTTCTGTTCAGAAACTTTCTCCCTATACCGATGTCCTCAAGGGTCTTCACCAGTTTCTTTTCTATTAGCTTCAGAGTGTCTGGCTTTATGTGGAGGTCCTTGATCCATTTGGATTTGAGCTTAGTTTAGTACAAGGAGACAAGGATGGATCAATTTGCATTCTTCTGCATGCTGACCTCCAGTTGAACCAGCACCATTTGTTGAAAAGGCTATCTTTTTTCCATTGGATGTTTTCAGACTCTTTGTCGAGGATCAAGTGGCCATAGGTGTGTGGGTTCATTTCTGGATCTTCAATCCTGTTCCATTGATCCTCCTGCCTGTCACTGTACCAATACCATGCAGTTTTTAACACTATTGCTCTGTAGTATTGCTTGAGGTCAGGGATACTGATTCCCCCAGATTTTCTTTTGTTGCTGAGAATAGTTTTAGCTATCCTGGGTTTTTTGTTGTTCCAGATGAATTTGATAATTGCTCTTTCTAACTCTGTGAAGAATTGAGTTGGGATTTTGATGGATATTGCATTGAATCTGTATATTGCTTTTGGCAAAATGGCCATTTTAACTATATTGATTCTGGCGATCCATGAGCATGGGAGGTTTTCCCATTTTTTGAGGTCTTCTTCCATTTCCTTCTTCAGAGTCTTGAAGTTCTTGTCATACAGATCTTTCACATGTTTGGTAAGAGTCACCCCAAGATACTTTATACTGTTTATGGCTATTGTGAAGGGGGTCATTTCCCTAATTTCTTTCTCAACCTGCTTATCCTTTGAGTATAGGAAGGCCACTGATTTGCTTGAGTTGATTTTATAACCTGCCACTTACAACGTATTTTAATTGCTTCATTTTCCCTCCTTTACCTCGTTCAAATACTTCTAGATCCTCCCCATCCCCACCAAAAAAGTTCAGGTTCTCTCTCTCTCTCTCTCTCTCTCTCTCTCTCTCTCTCTCTCTCTCTCTCTCTCTCTCTCTCTCTCTCTCTCTCTCTCTCTCCAAAATGAAGTATAAAAAAGTGGAGCTCAGAGCAACTGTCAATTGGGGATAGCTTCTTTGTGCATTTCCCTAACTCTGTGCTAACAATTTGAATCCTTTAAGCTTATGCATGTCTCGGACACTGTCACAGTCTCTGTGAACCCATATGTGCATCTTCCCTGGTGTGTTTGGCAAACACTGTTTCTTTGAAATGACCCATCACTTCTTAAGATCCCTCAGCCCTAGATGGAATGTCTACCTCACACCCCTTCTTCAAAATTCAGGGATTATCTAGAGGGAGGGATAGAAAGATAATAAAAAGATAACAGTCAAAGATACCAATTTTATCTTGTGATTCTCTGGTCTATATTTTCCAATATATGAAGAATAAATGAATTCAGAAAAATGAAGTCATTAAACAGAAATTTTAAAATCTACAAAACCAAAAAATATGTAAAATTATGCTCTAGTTCGTGTTTCTATGTCTACTAAAACCTTTTGTTCAGACCAGTTAATAATAACGCATCATATGGCATCTGACTTGTATCATGGATTTCTGAGCTTTGGGGCTAATATCCACTTATTGCTGAGTGCATACTATCTATGTTATTTTGGGTCTGAGTTGCTTCACTCAGGATGATATTTTCTAGTTCCATCCATTTTCTTACAGTTCAGACAGTTAATAATAACGTATTTTATCAATATTCAGTATATTGGTATGGATTTATGCATCAATAGGTATTTAGATCTTAGAATTTATCAATTCTAAGATCTAAAACAATACCCAGTTAACAGAGTATATATTCATTTACTGCACTTTAAAAATGGATATTAAGTTCAGTTAATTCATATAATTTCAAGTCCAGTCCCTTTAGAAAGGGTCAATTCTGGGTTAAAATTTTTGAGATGTGTGGTGGGCATGTCTGTCTACTGGAGGTGTTCACTTGTGGTTCTATCTGCCTGCTGTCCAGCATTTCAGCTACTCTCATACCCACTGGGTCCTGGGAGCCTCTTGCATCCTTGGCTGCATCTGTTACTTTCTAGTTATTCCCCAAGTTCCCAAACACTGCTACTTATCTCTATTTCTCCCTTCCCTTTGGGCTTCTCCTTGTCTGCGCCCACATTTGGTCCTGCCCCTGCTATTTTTCCTCCCTGTTCCTTCTGCCACTTAGGTCCCTTCTTCCTTCTGCCTCTTATGATTATTTTGTTTCCCCTTCTAAGTGGGTTTGAAGCCCCCATACTTTGCCCTTTCGTCTTGTTCATCTTCATATGGCATGTGAGTTGTATCATGGATTTGTGAGCTTTGGGGCTAATATCCACTTATTGCCGAGTGCATACTATCTATGTTATTTTGGGTCTGAGTTGCTTCACTCAGGATGATATTTTCTAGTTCCATCCATTTTCTTACAAAGTTCCTGAAGTTGTCATTTTTAATACTTGAGTCATAATCCATTGTGTAAATGTAGCACATTATCTAAATCCATTCTTCCATTGAGAGTCATCGGGTTGTTTCCAGCTTCTGGCTATGATAACAAGGCTGCTATGAACATACGGAGCATGTGACTTTATTATATGTTATATATATATCTTTTGTATATGCCCAGGAGTGGTAAAGTTCGGTCTTCAGGTAGAGCAGTTTCCAATTTTTGAGGAGTCTGCAGATTGAATTCCAAAGTGACTATACCAGCTCACAATCCCACCAGCAATGGAGGAGTGTTCCTCTTTCATCATATCCTCATCAGCATCTGCTGTCACCTGAGTTTTTGATCTTAGCCATTCTAATTGTTATAAGGTGGAATCTCAGGGTCATTTTGATTTGCATTTCCCTGATGACAAAGGAAATGGAACATTTCTTTATATGCTTATTGGACATTTGAGATTCCTCAGGTTGAGGATTCTTTGTTTAGTTCTGTACTCCATTGTTTATTTGTGCTGTTTCATTTTTTGTAGTCTAACTTCTTGAGTTCTTGTACATTTTGAATACTAGTCCTTTATCAAATGTAGGGTTGGTAAAGATCTTTTCCCAGTCTATAGGTTGCAATTTTATCCTATGGACAGTGTTCTTTGCCTTACAGAAGCTTTACAGTTTCATGAGTTATCATTTGTCAACTGTTGCTTTTAGAGCCTGAGCCATTGGTGTTCTACTCAGGAAATTTTTCACAGTGCCAATGTGTTTGAGGCTCTTGCACACATTCTCTTATATTAGATTCAGCATATCTGATTTTATGTGGAGGTCCTTGATCCACTGGGACTTAAGCTTTGTACAAGGAGATAAAAATGGATCAATTTGCATTTTTCTACATGCAGACTGCCAGTTAGACCAGCAACATTTGTTGAAAATGCTCTCTTTTTTCCACTGTAAGATTTTGGTTTCTTTGTCAAAGATCAAGTGACCATAGGGATGTGGGTTTATTTCTGGTTCTTCAGATTTTTTCCATTGATCTACCTGCCTGTCTCTGTACCAATACCATACACTTTTTTTAAAAACACTTTTGTGCTGTAGTATTGATTGAGGTCAGGGATGGTGATTCCTCCAGAAGTTCTTTTTTTTTTTTTCTTTTTTTTTATTCGATATATTTTTTATTTACATTTCAAATGATTTCCCCTTTTCTAGACCCCCACTCCCCGAAAGTCCCATAAGCCCCCTTTTCTCCCCCTGTCCTCCCACCCACCCCTTCCCACTTCCCCGTTCTGGTTTTACCCTATACTTCTTCACTGAGTCTTTCTAGAACAAGGGGCCACTCCTCCTTTCTTCTTGTACCTCATTTGATGTATGGATTATGTTTGGGGTATTCCAGTTTTCTAGGTTAATATCCACTTATTAGTGAGTGCATACCATGAGTCACCTTTTGAGTCTGGGTTACCTCACTTAGTATGATGGTCTCTAGCTCCATTCATTTGCCTAAGAATTTCATGAATTCATTGTTTCTAATGGCTGAATAGTACCCCATTGTGTAGATATACCACATTTTTTGCATCCACTCTTCTGTTGAGGGATACCTGGGTTCTTTCCAGCATCTGGCAATTATAAATAGGGCTGCTATGAACATAGTAGAGCATGTATCCTTATTACATGGTGGGGAATCCTCTGGGTATATGCCCAGGAGTGGTATAGCAGGATCTCCAAATGGATCAAGGACCTCCACATAAAGCCAGACACTCTAAAACTAATAGAAAAGAAACTGGGGAAGACCCTTGAGGACATTGGTACAGGGAGAAAATTTCTGAACAGAACACCAATAGCGTATGCTCTAAGAGCAAGAATTGACAAATGGGACCTCATAAAATTACAAAGTTTCTGTACGGCAAAGGACACCATCAAAAGGACAAATCGGCAACCAACAAATTGGGAAAAGATCTTCACCAATCCTACATCAGATAGAGGGCTAATATCCAATATATATAAAGAACTTAAGAAGTTAGACTCCAGAAAACCAAACAACCCTATTAAAAATGGGGTACAGAGTTAAACAGGGAATTCTCACCTGAAGAACTTCAGATGGTGGAGAAGCATCTTAAAAAATGCTCAACTTCATTAGTCATTAGGGAAATGCAAATCAAAACAACCCTGAGATTTCACCTTACACCAGTCAGAATGGCTAAGATTAAAAATTCAGGAGACAGCAGGTGTTCGAGAGGATGTGGAGAAAGAGGAACACTCCTCCACTGCTGGTGGGGTTGCAAATTGGTACAACCACTCTGGAAATCAGTCTGGCGGTTCCTCCGAAAACTGGTAACCTCACTTCCAGAAGATCCTCCAGAAGTTCTTTAATTGTTAAAATTGTTAAAAATTTTATTTTTACTATCCTAACTTTTTGTTTTGCTAGATGATGTTGGAAAATGCTCTTTTTATCTCTGTGAAGTATTGTGTTGGAATGTTGATGGGGATTGCATTGAATCTATAGATTGCCTTTGGTAAGATGGCCATTTTTACTGTTAATTCTACTGATCCTTGAACATGGGAGATCTTTCAATCTTCTGAGGTCTTCTTTAATTTCTTTCTTCAGGGACTTGAAGTTCTTGTTATATACATCTTTCATTTGCTTGGTTAGAGTCACACCAAGATATTTTATATTCTTTGTGACTATGGTGAAGGATATTTTTTCCTTAATTTCTTTCTCAGCCTGTTTTTCTTTTGTGTAGAGAAAGGCTACATTCACTTTACTAAAATTGTTTATCAGGTGTAGGAGTTCTCTGGTAAAATTTTTGGGGTTACTTAAATATACTATTAAATTATCTGCAAATTTGACACCTTGAATTCTTCCTTTCTGATTTGTATTTTTTGACTTTTTTTGTTGTCTAATTGTTCTAGCTAGAATATATACTACTATATTTTGTAAATAGGGAGAGAGTGGGCAGCCTTATTTTGTGCCAGATTTTAGTGGGATTGCTTCAACTTTCTCTCTATTTAACTTATTGGTGGCTACTGGTTTGCTGTATATTGCTTTTATTATGTTTACATTTGTGCCTTGCATTCCTGATATTTCCAAGTCTTTTACCATGAAAGGGTATTGTATTTTGTCAAATGCCTTTTCAGCATATAATGAGATGATCCTATGAGTTTTTCCTTTGCATTTGTTTATATAGTGGATTATTTTGATATTTTTTTTTATATATTGACATTTCCCTGCATCCCTGGAATGAAGCCTACTTGATCCTGGTGAATGATCATTTTGATGTGTTTTTGGATTCAGTTTGAAAGTATTTTATTGAGGATTTTTGCATTGATATTCATAAGTGAAATTTGTCTGAAGTTCTCTTTCTTTGTTAGGTATTTCTGTTACTTAGGTATCAGAGTAACTGTGGCTTCATAGAATGAGTTAAGTAGTATAGGTAATATTCCTTCTGTTTCTATTTTGTGAGATAGTTTGGTATTAGGTCTTTTTGGAGGTCTGATACAATTCTGCACTAAAATAATCTGGTCTTGGGCTTTTTATTGTTGCAAAACTTTTAATGACTGATTCTGTTTGCTTAGCGTTTATGGGACTATTTAGATTGTTTATCTGGTCCTGATTTAAATTTGGTATCAGGTATATGTCTAGAAAACCATCCATTTCATCTAAATTTTCCAGTTTTGTTGACTATAGGCATTTGTAGCACATTCTGATAATCTGAATTTCCTCAAGTTCTGTTGTTATGTTTCCCTTTTCATTTGTGATTTTGTTAATTTGGATACTGTTTCTGTGCCCTTTAGTTAGTTTGGCTAAGGGTTTATCTATCTTGTTGATTTTCTCAAAGAACCATCTCTTAGTTTTGTTGATTCTTTGTATAGTTCTCTTTGTTTCTCATTGGTTGATTTCAGCTCTGACTTTGATTTGTTTCTGCTGTCTACTCCTCTTGGATGTGTTTGATGCTGTCCTAGAGTTTTCAGATGTGCTGTTAAGTTGCAAGTGTTGGACCTCTCCAATTACTTTATGAACATACTCAGTGCTATGAATTTTCCTCTTAACACTTCTCTCATTGTGCTCCATATGTCCATATGGATATATTATGATTTTCATTTTTGTAAAATTCTAGAATGTCTTCAGTTTCTTTCTTTATTTCTTTCATGACCAAGTTACCATTGAGTGGAGAATTATTCAGTTTCCATGAGTATATGGGATTTCTTTTGGGGGGGGGGTTGCTTGGTTGGTTTTGTTGTTGTTGTTGTTGAAAACCAGACTTAGTCTGTAGTGTTCTGATGGAATGCATGGCATTATTGCAATCGTCTTGAATCTGTGGAGTCTTGTTTTATGTCTGATTATATGGCAGATTCGAAGATGGTATTATGAGGTGCTGAGAAGAAGGTATATTCTTTTGTTTTATGGTAAAATTTTCTGTAGATATCTATTAAATTGATTTGGTTCATAACTTCTGTTAGTTTCACTGTGTCTCTGTTTATTTTCTGTTCCCATGATCTGTCCATTGATGAGAGTGGGATGTTGAAGTCTCCCATTATTATTGTGTGAGGATCAATGTATGTTTTGATCTTTAGTAATGTTTCTTTTACAAATTTGGGTGAACACATTTGGGGGTGTAGGTGTTCAGAATTGAGAGTACCACTTGGTGTATTTTTATTTGATGATTGTAAACTGTTCTTTCCTATCTCTTTTGAAAACTTTTGGTTGAAAATCTACTTTGTTGGATATTAAAATATATACTCTAGCTTGTTTCTTGGAACCATTTTCTCCAGAAAAAAACTTTCCCAGCCTTTTTTGACTGAGGTATTGTCTACTTTTGTCATATGAGCATTTCCTGTATATAACAAAATGCTGGATCTGTTAACATATCCAATCTGTTATCTTATGTCTTTTTATTGGAGAATTGATTCCAGTGTTGTTGAGAAATATGATTATTTTGGTCTTTTAATTTTGTTGTTAGTGGTGGTATTATGATTTCATCTTTTGTTGTGAGGTGATTAATTTTTTTTTTTTGTTTATTTTTTCATGGATGTAGTTTCCCACTTTGTGTTGGAGTTTTCCTTCTACTATCCTCTGTAGGGCTGTATTAGTGAAAAGATATTTCTTAAATTTGGATTTGTGATGAAATGTCTTGGTTTTTCCATCTGTGGGTACTGAGAATTTTGGTGAATATAGTAGCCTGGACTGGCATTTGTGTTCTCCTAGTGTCTGTGTGATAGCTGTCCAAGATTTTCTTGCTTTTAGAGTCTCTGTTTAGAAGTCTGGTGTTATTCTAATAGGTCTGCCTTTATATGTTACTTGGCCTTTTCCTCTTATGACTTTTAAAATTCTCTCTTTGTTCTGTGCACTCAGTGTTTTCATTATTATGTAACAGGAAGAGTTTCTTTTCTGGTGGCATCTATTTGGTGTTTTGCAGGCTTCTTGTTCATTTATGATCATCACTTTCTTTAGGTTAGCCAAATTTTCTTCTATGGTTTTATTTAATACATTTCTTGGTTATTTGCATTGGAAATTTGCTCTCTCTTCTATTACTATTATTCTTAGGTTTGTAATTTTCATTGTTTCCTGCATGTCCTGGAACTTTTTCAACTTTGTATTTTCTTTGACTATTGTGTCAATATCTTTTATGGTATCTTCTATTCCTGAGATTCTCTTTTCTATTTCTTATATTCTGTTGGTGATGCTTGCATCTGTAACTTACAATCTTTTTTTCTAGGTTTTCTATCTCCAGGTTTGCCTCCCTTTGTGATTTCTTTATTGTTTCTATTTCCAACTTTAGATACTGGATGGTTTTGTTCAAGTCCTTCACCTATTTAATTGCATTTTCTTGTATTTCTTTAATAGATGTATGCATTTCATTTTTAAGAGCTACTATCTGTTTACCTGTCTTCTGTACCTCTTCAAGTGAGTAATTTATGTCTATCATCTTTATGAGTTGGGAATTTAGATCAGAGTCTTGCTTTTCTGGTGTGTTAGGTTATCCAGAAAATTGGTTTTGATTGTGCCAAGTAACATTGGTTTCTGTTGCATATCTTCTTGCAGTTGCCTCTCACCATCTGGTTATCTCAGGTGCTATCTGGCCTTGCTGCTGTCTCTGATTGGATCCTTTCTTTCCTGTGAGCCTGTGAGCCTACTGCTGATAGGTCTCCTGGGATTCAAGCTGTCTCTGGGTGTGGGAGCATGTTCAGAGTGCTGGTTCTGCCCCAGATCCAAGTTGTGGGATGGAAAAAAAATGTGTCTCCAGGATGGCAAGGCAGAATGGACCTCCCTCTTCTGGCCCTGTGGGTTCCAAGTTATTCCTGGTATTGGGGCAGGGTGAGTCTCACCTGTGAGCCTGGTCGTGATAGAGCTCCTGGGAGTCAAGCTGTCTCTGGCTGTGGGAGAGTGTCTGGAGGGCCAGCTCTGCCCTGCGCTGAATTATGTGGGATTTTATGCAGTCATAAAATACAGCTGAAGTTTTGGCATTTAAAGTATCTTGAACCTCCTGAGTACAAATAACATCATGTCATAATATGATCGTAAGTATGTTAGACCATCTTTGGAGTTTTACAAAGAAACTTCAGCAACATTTTGAATTCTCAGTGAAGGAAGCATTTCAATTTTCTGCAATATTTGCGGGTTTAACTAATGATGGCCAAATTTGCCTGTAGTGCTTACTTCAATCTGTTCATGCACTTCCTGTTTCTCTGGCAGCCACAGCATTTATAAATTTTCTGGTCACTAAACTCTCAAGAACAATTGTAAGTGATCAGTTTTTAATTGTTCAGCTAGGAGAAAAAATGAAAAGAATTTTGCATGTAGTTTTAAATTAATACTTATAAAGTAATACTGTAAAATCTTAAAGGCTTGTGTATAAAAAATTATTTTCTGTCTGATCTATAATTTGTTCTATTTTAAAAACTAGTTGTTTATGAAGGTAATATTTTTCTTTAGCTTTGGAAGATAAAGCACATATTTGAAGGATCTTTATTATATTGTCATGTTTAGAACACATTTTATTCTCTATTCTTAGCCTGTTTTCCATCTATATTTACTTGTTTTAATAAAAATGTTACTTTAATTGTGTCAAAATCAAAAAGCATATTTCTACTACCTACTTTACAAGCAAAACATTTAAATAATTCATATTATAAGTAAAAAACTTTCATGCCAGAACCCAATATTCTTATTATAATTTTATCAAGACATCGCAGAAATCATTTTAAGAAGCTTGCATGCAGAACCTTAAGAAATTAGGTATATAAACCTAAAATAATTTGAAAAATTAAAGCCATATGAATTAAAAATTTATGGGAAATGATGAGGATGCATGCATTTAATCACCAGACTCTTGTCTCAAACAGAGCTATTGACAGCAAGGTTCGAGAGAAAGATTAAGTTGACTGGAGAGGGTCATTGAGCAGGCGAGCTTTCAGAAGCTTGCTGCATCCCAGAACCTCTGCTTTCCCAGACACGACAATCATTGTTCCATGCACTTCACTGGATGCCTAGTGAAAAGGAGACGGGATCTCTTGTAAAAAGCAAGCTGACCCTAGAACACTGAGCCATGAGATGCCCCAAGAAAAAGAAAAAGACCATATGAGGATTGATCGAATGTATGTATATGTGAATGAGAAATGAACATCTTCTAAATAATTCACAGATGAGCTTGATCCAAATTTCTTAGCATTTTAAAAGATGGTATTTCATGTTCATGCTTATACTGTGTATGTGTTTGTCATTTCCATTTAAATTTCTCTTGACTGATAAATTATGAGGGTACATTATTTAGCTGAGAGAATCTCTAAGTGCATAGGAGTTTGTTGACTATGAGGTGCCAAATCAGCTTTAAATATATCTCACATTATGGCTTAATTTCATGTTTTCATTGAAGCCCAATCACACTGGCTGCCATTCAACTGGCTACCAAAATCTGATAGACGATGGATATAGAACTGTTACAAATAAAGAAACACTTGCTAGGCAAAAAGAAGAAGAAAGGTTCTGCCACTTGAGACGCAAAAGTCTTTCTTAGCTTCCTATATTAAACATCATGTGCTCTGATCCAAACATTGAAATCCTTGTACCAATATATTAATGGGGGTAAATGAGAACTGACAATAGAAATATAACCAAAGCCTTTGGGAGCACCCTGTGGGAATAATATAAAAAGATCAACTTGGCATCTCCATTGTGTCTTTCTTGTTTAGCTCACATTTAAGCAGTCATGTTGCTGAGACTTGACAGCTATAGATTCCAATGTTACTAGGATACACAATCACAAAACAAAGTCCCTGATCTTCTCACTCTTGGAATCTTTCTGGCCCATATTCTGCAATGTTGCCTAAACTTTAAGTACAGGAGTATCTTTTAGATGTATGAATTAAGAGTGGATTCCCCAATTACACACTTCTATTAGTTGTAGTTCTCTATTGTGCTCTTCATCTGCCCTAAGAGGTTTTTGTTATGACAAGTGAAGATTGTGTATATCAATGGGTATAGAGGCAAAATGTTTACAGACTGGCTATTAGGGATCATGGTAAAGTTCACAGAACTTCAGTCTTACACAAAGAATTATGGGGAACTGAGGAAACCTGGAAGTAGTATAGGTGGTCCTCTTCTGGGACGAGCACACCAATTGCTTATTCAGTGCCAAATGATCAATACTAAAAACATGCAACAGTGTACAGAGTGAACAGTTATATAAGTAATATATATGTATATATGTATATGTATATGGTGTATGTGCATGTATATGATGTATGTGTATGTGTATGTATATGTATATATAAATATAAGTTTTTTGAATTTAGAAAAATAAAAAGAAATGTTTTTATTTTTCCTCTTAAAATTATAGTTACATGACTCTCTTCCAAAGAGTTTAGCATACATTTAAAGTTCTGAATTGTATACAAACTGCATTTTTCTTAAATAAAAGATATTAATTACAAAGTTTACAGTCACAAGAAGAGAAGGAAAGTTCAGAGAAACAGAAATTAATAAAAGCAACTTACTCCTAGGGAATCCATACTCCTCAATTTTTAGACCTAATTTCTGGGAGTCCATATTTCAAGCAGGCTTGTGGGAAGATATGCTTATTCCAAACTCTTCTACCCATGTTTGCCTTTGACCTACATGGGATCTATGATCTACAACTAAAATTCTGAAACTTTTCCCTTTTTCTTGTGGTTTGGATCTACTTGTTTCTAAAGGCCATGAATTTGAAGGGGAGAAGAAATGGTTATATGGGAGGGTGTGGAAGGAGGCAGGGAAATGAAAATGTGATTATGTATACATTCATACACACACACACACACACACATATATATACATAGATATATACTATGTATATTATAATAGATGCCATCTTTGCATCAGATACTTCCTTCTGGAAGTATTCCTCTCCCAGCCAAAGGGAAATGTAGAAGAAAGTGCATGTGTTGCCAGTGTTGTTCTTATGAGACAGTTCTGTTTTATGAGTCAAAGCTCTGACAGGTCGAGTATGGCCTAGTTTGAGTTTGCTCCTATTATCTAGAGATTTTTATGGTGAATAAAAGCGATATACCCTTGCAAAGTTACTCTAGACAAAACTAACACCTTTTCAAAATGATTAACCAACTTCTGCTTTTCAAGTAAAATTCTTTTTAAGTGCTCAGTTCTAAGTCCTGAAAGAAAGTTAGAGAAGCTAAATTAACATTAGAAAGATCATCAAGGTAATTTGGGTAAAACAAAGAAACAGAATCGGTCTCTTAGTAGAAAGAAAGATTCTCTGAGTGCAGAAAAAAAGCACATAGAAAAGAAATGGAAATGAGATTAAGAAACTATTAACTCTGAATAGGAGAGGAAATTATTAGCGGGATAATTTTCCAAGTCTAATTGCAAAGGTATGGTTGGAGTGTAGAGGAAACCACAGTGGACAGCTGACAATAATATAGATTATTTTCATTTTGGAAAGTGTCGTGAGCAAAACCTCAAAGCAAGATCCCAGAGTCCAAAGGTACAACCTGATTTGGAATGGGCAGATCCTCTTTCAATGGATACAGCCCAGCTGTCACCATATTGACGGGAACCTACAGAATGGAAGTAAGAAATATAAATACAATTCCACAGTGTCTTATTTGCCAGCATTCACTCACTGGTCACCCAAAACCAATGAAGGTGCTGTCTGTATTTTTCCATACCTCCATCCTTGTCTTTTTAAAGCTGGACTGAATTCTCTGGTAATGTCTGTGAAGGTGGGGCAGATATGCCATTGGACTAAAACATTGTTTCTGTTTGTAATGAGAAACTAAAAGGGGGAAGCCAGTATGGTGATGACACCATGGGATGCTTCATCCAGAAAGAAACCAAGTGAAGATATATTAGGCAGCAGCTCCCTACCTGTGGGTTGTGACCCCTTAGGGGTCAATGGACCTTTTTCCAAGTGTCACACAACAGATATCTTGCATATCAGATATTGATATTATGATTCATAACAGTAGCAGTATTACAGTTATGAAGTAACAACAAAAATGCTTTTATAGTCAAGAGTCACTACATCATGAGCAGCAGTGTTAAAATGTCACAGCATTAGGAAGGTTGAGAAGCATTGTTTCAGTATTTCAACTTCTCAGTTGTTTATTTCTTTGCTGAATCAAAGATGCTATAGGTAGGTGTTCTTTCTATGACTCATCTGTGATCCTCCAGCGCAGAGTCTCTATCAGTAGCAGCGATCTACTTTTCTCTCAAGTCTCTGAGAAAGATCTGCTTACAAGCTCTGCTGCATGGCTTCACACCAGACGACTGAGGATGACATTTGTTTTTCTTTCCAAAAATAATATTTCTTTTGATTAGCTTAGTATTTCATACGTGTACCTATCACATTCACTTCCAAGTCATTCCAGGTTCACCTATTACCCTTGTGCCACCCCTCCCCCTCCACCAAATAAGCCATGTCTCTGGCTTTTACATGGGTGATGAGAATCCAAACCAGGTCTTTACAATTTCCCAGCAGGAATTTTACTGACTAAGTCATGCTTCAGATCCTGACACCAGTTCTAACAAAGATAAGCAAAGCTCCTAAAATATTTGAGCACCAGATTTCAAGTGATCTTAAGTGGTCATGCCTTTTGATGACTGGATAGAAATATTACTCTAGGTTGTTACATATTTAGTCTTATGAGAAACATTTCAGCATTTATTTATTTTTTTTTGTCAAAGTGAGTTTCCTGGTCTAGGCCACATTCAGAAAGAGTTTATTACAAAGGTGGGGAAGGGCCCCAGGACCACTGGGGACTGCTCTAGTGTCTGCCTAAACCTCCTTCTGATATATCCCTAAATTCTGTGGATTTATTTGGGATGTCTCCTCTCTAAAAAGTGTAACTGAGCAGGTGCAGGTTGGTGGGGTTCAACCTGTATATAAAATATTTTGGTGACAACTCTTCCTGTCCTGAATTTGATTCCCAAATCCTTTTGAAAACAACACAGATTGAAGTCTGGTCTGTTCCCAAATGGGGCCCTTCTGTGCCAGTTGAAAATGATTACATATTAAAGTCTCAAGTGTTTTTAAGAGAAGGCAAGCTTTGAATAGAGGCAAATTTGCTCATTCATGTTAATGTGTAGATAGTATTCCAGAACATCATTTTTAGGAGAATAGATAAAATACTCTAGTTTCTGTATAGTTCTTGGGAATCTACTGGTGTTTGTGTGTGTGTGAGTGTGTGTGTGTATGTGTGTGTATGTGTGTTTGTGTGTGTGTGATTTTATATGTTTATAGTAATATATATAATATATATTTAATTGTGTTCAATAATAAAGGGCAGATAAACACATTGCAAAAATGGCAAATTTTCCAGGTAAGATGCTTGTTTGAAATCAGAATATCCAAGCAAGCATCCAGTCCCAATGGATAAGTCGATTCAGTTCAGGTTCCCTCTTATAATCCCAGTACTATCGTTACAGAAGCTGAAGAATTATAAGCTCATCATCCCATGAGACATGCAGAGACCTGGTAAGGAAAACAAATCAAAACAACAAACCTTTAAAGCAAACATGTAAAACCCAAGGAAAAATTTAAACCACGTTCAATAGAGAAGTGGTTGTTCTGAGAGTCATGGCCCTAGTTACACTTGCAAGACAGTTCCTGAGTTCCTACTAAGTGAGACATGTATTCACTTTTAGGACAAACTTTTGATTTCAGTTCTGGGAGCTAAGTATTCTAAACAAACAAAACTAAGATGTGTATTATGTCAAATAAAGCACCATCTTTTCAGTTGGGGGAAGATAGTTTTCCACAGACCAGGCTGGTGTCATATTTGTCACCATGAGCTTGATGAGCCAATCCTGAGAACTAAAGCTCTGTTTTCAGCCAAGCTCAACAGGGCCTCTTCTATTCTGTAAATCTTCTTGTTCGCTTTATTGAAATTACTAAAGAATACTCCTAGCCAAGCAGTGGTGTCGCACTCCTGTAATCCCAGCACTTTGGGAGGCAGAGGCAGGCAGATTTCTGAGTTTGAGGCCAGCCTGGTCTACAGAGTGAGTTCCAGGACAGCCAGGACGATACAGAGAAACCCTGCCTCGGGAAAAAAAAAAAAAAAAAAGAACAACAAAAAAATGAAAACAAAAACAAAAACAAAACAAAACAAATAATACTCCTAAGGAAACCTTAAATCTCCCACTCCTTTATACTTCAACAGTAACAGTGCCCTTTGCCATATATCGTCAAACCATTTTAACTCAATGACCATCATATTAATTATCAGTAAATGTAGTTTCTTGCAATTTAGATTGCAAAGTTACAGAAATATAGTCTATTTTATACAGTTGATTGCTACTTTTCAAAGACACAACTTGCTCAACTCATGTGAGATATTAGTCATATATGGATTATTTTAGAAAGAAAGGTGGATTGATACTAATTTCAAAGAAACTATGAAACAAATGCTGTTTTCCTCTCTCTGGAAGGAGGCTGGCCACACTGTAATAAACATGAGGCATCTAAGCACCCCATGGAAGACAGGCTGACTTTCCTCCAACTATACTACTTTCAACTTCAAAGTTCTCTCCTTAGCATCAACTACATTATCTTGATAACTTTAATTTCCTTTTTAAAAACATCTTAACTTAAAAAGAACAAAAAGGAAGTCATTTTCTGCCCACATGACTAGACCAGTAGACACTAGATAGGAGTTCAATAAAACCATTATAGTTTTTATAATGAGATTAAATCAGTTCTTGATTGAAGTACACAATGTACTTCTTGCCAAATCATATTAGGTCCTCCACAATCGCCACCATTTTAGGGCAAGGAATATTACTGAAGGCTATTTTCCATTTTAAAAATGCTACTCTTTGATGAATCCTAAGTGCTTCAAAATATCTCCATAGAAGTCTTCAAAAATAAAATAATTTTTAAATAATATGATCTTTCCTACAAGTCTTATAGTCATTTTTATAATGTTAATGCTAAAAAATTCACTCATCGTGGATGACAATATTTCCTTAAATATCAGGCAGTCCCTTCACCTGCCAATTTCCTGTTATCCCAGCAATATATTTACTTATGGAGTATCTTTGATCTGTGAACCCTAGAGTTTTTCCCCCAAACAAAGTAATATTTAATATTGTTATTTTTAACAATATAAAAGGATCTTTGTGGTATATAGTATTATCCTTTTTATTTAAATAAATAAGATTAAGACCTTTTTAAATTGTTGACTACTATATAGAATAAATATGAATGAAATCATAGATTCAACCAAAATCCCTTGGATGTCAATATTATTATGGTTTTATCAATGCAACATTTTTAAAAAACAAGCAATATACTGATTAATGGGGTAACTACTAGCAAATACGTATTTATATAACATAGTCTCCATTACAATTTCTTTTAGAAATCAAACCTGGGAGTAAAAAAAATGTGTTATATAATTTGAAAATAAAATATTTTGAAAATTTGGTTAAAATATTTTACTTCCAGTCATGTCTGCATGGCATGAGTGAGAATCATGTGGTGACTGAATCAAACCGAGGACAGTGCTGATATGACTGGTTGTTCTACAAGCAAAACCACATCAAATATGTCAGGTGTGCAATTCTTTTGGTAAGAAATGTACAGCTGACCCTGTGAGATTAATCTTGAGAACTAGGGAAATCAAGGGCAGTGGCGCTGCTAACGGAGCAAGTGCCTTGGGTTCAGAGTTTTTCATTCTGTAAAAGCTCCATTGCTCTCTTATGTGTCTAGATCACCCATGCTTAGTGGTTGAGAGCATTGAGCATATATATTCTTTTCTTATTTCTTTAGAAAAATATTTACCATGAAGCGTATTTTGATCATGTTTTATCCCTGGTTAACTTCTCCTATATTCTCTCTATCTCTCTACCAATGCAACTGTATGCACACTCTCCCTCTCCCTCTCCCTCTCCCTCTCCCTCTCCCTCTCCCTCTCCCTCTCCCTCTCCCTCTCCCTCTCCCTCTCCCTCTCCCTTTCTCTCTGCCTCTCTTTCTCTGTGTCTATCCTTCTGGTTCTTCTCCTCCACCTTCAAAACACAAACACACATACACACAAACACATACACACACTCACACACTAAGATAAAATCAAAACAAATAGACCAGAAAAACAGTAAACTGTTAAAACAGACAAAATGCCCACAAAAACAAACAAACAAACAAACAAAAAACCCCACGAAGTTCATTTTGCATTTGCCAACTGCTCCAAGGTGCAGGGACTCCCCTAGACTTGGTAGTTGTACCTATTGACACTCCAGTAAAGAAAGCTAACTTTTTCCTTTTCCAGTGAGTATCAATTGCAAATAGCTTCTTGGTTAGGGGTGGGACTTTCGAAAAACTTCATGAAAAATTACAACTAAACTATAAACCTAAACTATAAGCATATATAAGGAATCTAAATGGAGTTATCACATATGGAACAGATAATTCTATCACTACACATCTTTTACTACCAAGTATAGCCTCTAGAGCCAGGAATGTGTTACAGTTGCATCTTGTTGATTCCTTGAGTAGTTCCAAATATCACAGGATAGCGCCAAAGCTATTTATTTATTGCTTTTTACAACCTGATGGTAAGACCTTATTGTTAAAGATAACACTTAACCTATACCATCCAACATGGCACCCAACTAGGAATTTGTTATAAGAGGTAGGCACAGGTGCAATGCCTACCTCTGTGGAATTTTCACATCCATATTAAAAATAGTAGCAACCCCAAATTCTCTGTGTTGGGCACAATTGAAGACGAGAGGTCCCTAGCTCAAGTCAGTAGGTACTTCAACTACTATAACAAGCTGACTTTTGTCTCCATGGAAAGTACTGAGAACAGATAAAAGGCTTCTAAATGTAATGCTACCTGATTGTTTTAGATGAAAGTGGGCCTGGTTTTATTGTATTCTCTAATGGCCTCACAGCTTTGAGACACATCTTCAATAAGAAGAAATTCACCAATTTTAATGATCTGAGAACTATTATTTATTATTGTCATCAAATATCTTTATGTCAGTAGCCAGAGTCACTTTCCCCTTCAGGCCTAAAGCTACTCAGAAGTTAATTTTCAAATTCTTTGGATGAATTTCCTCTTCGATGGGCTACAACTGAGGAAAGTTTTTCCTTCCTGGGCATTTGAAATGAATCCACTGCCCTTAACTCTTTTGGCTTCAGCTTTCTGCTCCTTAACGTTGTTTTGACTTTCTAGCTTTGTTGCTGTTGTTGTTGTTGTTGTTGTTTGCAACTATGCTACAAGTGAAAAGAATGCAATACAATTTCTGATATGCTTCACTTCTTACAGTCTGCAAACATCAGAAGTGTAAAGGCTTTTGTATTAATAAATAGTTGCTATTTTGCCTTTTAATAAAACACTACATTGAGTACAACTTTTTCAGAAATAGCTTGACTTCTAGTCTATTCATTTAACTTTTTCTTGTACATAATCAACCTTACCTCTTCGCAAAAAAAAAAAAACTATACCTATCCCTGTAACAGAATCCAATGTAAGACAGAAGTGATAAAAAAAAAAGAGAGAAAAAAACAGAGTTTGCAAATTAGAACCAGAGATTTTCACCACCTTTAGTTCATGCTAATGCCTTTCTTACAATGCAGATCATTAAAATTCTTCACAATGCTTTTGGAACCAACAGTTGTGAGCATACTGTCAGCATTGCAAGCAAACATCCAATGTGAGTTTCTATTTTAATAAAAATCTCGATACACACTTTATCATATATATTACATAAAATAAATGGGGTTTTCTAGAGTTCCTCTTTCCTCTCTATTCATAAAGAACAGGATTGCCAGGGAATGATTGAAACACACTGCTGTTTACTTGACATGGGAATTTGCAACAAATATTGAAAAGGCTCAAAAAATAACTAGTATTTAGACTACTAAGAAAGTTTATGATAAAATTACAAAGTGCAAACTAATTAATTGACAAAATTGTTACAACACTAAGTTTGCATATTACTCTTAAGGACAGACAAAAAAAGAAGTAAAATAAGAGAAAGAGGAAAAGGATGCAGAAGGAGGAGGGAGAAAGACAGAGGAGGAGGAGGAGGAGGAGGAGGAGGAGGAGGAGGAGGAGGAGGAGGAGGAGGAAGAGGAGGAGAAGAGGAGAAGGAACAAGAAGAAAGAAGAAGGAAGAAGTGGAGGAAGAGGAGGGGGAGCAAAATGGAGATGTGTTGAAGTTACCTGTTTGGTATTATCATGAGATTGATAGTTGGATCTGTAATTTTCTAGAGTTGGGTATAAGATAGTATACATAGGTATTATCTTAAATGTTTCCTGTAGCTCAGAGCCCCAAGTTTTAAGAACAGAAAGGTCTAACTATTCTGGTTAGTACAGATGTTTTAATCATATAAAGCTGCACAAAGAACAGTTTATGATTAATTTTTATATATAAAATATCCCCTTATGAGAATTTTCTGAATAAGCAAATTAATTTTAAATCATTAGTTTAATTATATAATATATAATGAATAAAGATAAATATCTCATTCAAGAGATTAAAATTGCAAAGTTTAGAAATTATTTTCAAATGGAAAAGATCATGTAACATAAGTTTCACATCAAAGAAAGCTCATCACAAATCCATAAACAGGAGATTTGATTCTTAGGAAACTGGTTTTAAATATAGTTCAGAGATGTTAAGAACATTTTTATGCTACATAGCTGTCACCACCATCCATCTCTGGAACTTTCTTCATCTCCCTATAGTGAAACTTTATTCCTGTTAAATATGTTCCATTCCTCTCTCCTTCCAGCTCCTGCTAATGCTTCTAATTTCTGTCTATAAATTTGACCACTCTGGGGACTCCTGTAAGCGGGATTAGATATTTGTTTGTCTTATGTCCTTGGTGTGATGCCCTCAAGTTACACCTAGGCTATTACATTTGTCAGAATTAGCTTTTTCTATGGCTGCTGAATCACCTTGTTGTTGTGGCATGTGTATGTATGTGCCACATGTCTTACCTGTTCACCTGTCAGCTTTGGTTTCTTGTACCTTTGAAAACATATTGTGAATATGGCTATGCAACCATTTCTTGTAGATTCTGCTATGAGTTCTTTAGGTGCACATATTATAATTCTATGCTTGATATCCAAAGGACCTTCATAGTATGGCCACCATGACAACACGATTTCACATCAAGTGTTGGAGGGCATACTCGTATGTGAGGATATGCATGCACAATATGCCTGTCAGGGACAAGCATGGCCGACATTCTTTATCTTCTTATCTATAAATTATGTATAATTCAACATCATATAAAAACTGAGTTAAAAGCCTTTAACAGGGATGGGGATGGAGGTGGGTGAAATGGTCCCCACCTCACCATGTATAGACGATTGCTAAGTCTTCCTTATTGAAAACAAACCTCAGGACCCATCATGATGATATTTTCATTTATATTCAAGGAGAAAGAGGAAGGTCAGCTGTGTGAATTCATTGTGTGCTTGGACCATGTCAGGAACCAAATGGTTCTTCTGCTCCATTCACCTTAACACAACCATTGGAATTCTGGGAGAAGCAGAAACAGAAATAACAACAACAAAGACTACAGTCTGCTGGCTACCTGTTCCCATCTTTCTTCTGCTCATCTCTCAACTTTTGCTTCAGGGTAGTGAGCATCCTACATGTAATTCAGGGAAAAGATTCTTCAGTGTTATCCTTCAAGAAGCAAACTATCACACTGAAGAACTAAACAATTCATGATTGAATTTAGATAAAATATTTAGGAATGGACAAACTCTTTGTTGGTCCTTTATCTACATAGTCTAAAAACACGACCCAAGAAATTTAAGTTATGTATCACTACTCTTTCTTTTCACAGAAAAAGTGAAAATAATTGCAACTAGTTTAAGTTAGGGAATATCACACATTAACAAATACTGAGGTTAAGATTTGACAAGGGTTGCTCTGCAGCTTACCCTAACACCTTGTTTTTTTCCAGAGTCTCTAATCTTTTCTTTTTAGTTTCACTTTTCCTTGTGACAAACTTTAACTATGTAGCCCTGACTGGGCTGCAACTTACTTTGTCCTTAAGACTGTCTTTGAATTCAGAGAGATCTTTCAGCCTCTGCCTCTTGAGTGGTGGGGATAAAGGCAAGGGCTACTCCCAGGATTTTATTCTGTTTCTAAGTTGCTTTCCTCTGTGTTCTCTCTAAGCTGCTTCAATTTAGAACAGTCTCCAGAGTCTTACCTTCTTTCACCATTTCATATAAAGTCATGAGAGCTTCCTAAACACTAACTGCATCTGCTTCTCTGAGGTGTACTCATGCACTCTCCTACCAAAGTCATTGTTTGGATTCAAAATATGCCAGGCAGGTTATTGCTCTGCATTGGCCATTGTGGTGGTTTGAACAGAAATTCATGTTTGACTGCTTGGCCATAGGGAGTGGCACTATTAGGACTTATGGCCTTATTGATCTTCACAGTGTGTCACTGTGAAGGCCAACTTTGAGGTCTTAATGCTCAAGCCAGTATGAAATATATTCAGTGTTGTCCTGGTTGCATTCAGATTAAGATATAGAACTCACAGCTCTTTCTCCAGCGCCATATCTGCCTGGGTGCTGCCATGCTTCCTACTATGACCATAATGGACCAAACCTCTGAAACTATAAACCAGCCCCAATTACATGTTGTTCCTTATAAAAATTGCCTTGATCATGGTATCTTTTATACCTGGAATCACTAAAATAATCATTGTCAATGGGCATTAGTGTTCAGATATTCTGTGTATATTTCAATTCTAGGTAGATGAAAATGATTAATTTTCTTCTAACTTTGATATTTGTCTTTGTTTCCATCTTTTTCTGTGAATGTGATAAGCCCCACTGAGGTGATTGAATTCTAATGCCAGGTTTAATCCAAACTATCCAGTATTCCCCTTTCTCAAACTCTGTCTTAGGTTTTGGTGTTGGTTCTGGGTGTTTGTGGGGGTTTAGGATATTGTTTGTTTTGTTTTGAGACCTGAATTTTCTGTGTAGCTCTGGCTGTCCTGTATCTTGCACTGTAGACTACACTAGCCTCAAATTCACAGATTTGTCTGCCTATGCTTCCCTAGTGCTTGGCTTAAAAGTATAAGCCACCATGTCTGCCCCCTCCCCCAAATATCTGTGTTCTTATGACTATCACTTTAATTCATTCCTCTCTTGATTATATGAGTATTGCATCCAAAGTTTTCAGATGCACTGCTTCAATTCAATCTTTCTTCAAGTGTAACTAGAGAAACTGTACAAGAGTATGACAGATAATATTTATGTCTATCACTTATTGAGAGCTCCCTTAAGTGCCAAACCCTCAATATGACAAGTAAGCTTTTATTTCGATTACCGTGTTCCTTGATATCATGTCTTTTAGGCATTCTATCTGCTGGTTTCAAATAAAAATATGTGATATCCTAAAATAATTATAGACAAAAAGCAACAGTATCTTATAAATGAATATTTTGTATGGTTTTGAAGTCATGAGGAAAAGATAGGCTGTTTGAATTTGAGCACCTGTCGTTACAAGTTTTTGTAGGATGCAATCCAGAATGTCCTACAAGATTCTCTGAGTCATTTCTTGATAAGGCCTTTCAAGTGTGGAGGAAGAAAGCAAGGCCCAATAAAAGTAGAAGGCCTTCAAGCATGCTGTAGAAAGTCATCCTGGCATTTTCCAAACATGTACATTTTAGCAGGTTAATCAACCACATAGTTGCAAAGTCAGCCTCATCTCTGGACCATGGGATTCCAGATGGTTCTACATAATAAAAGAGTTTGTGCAAAGCAAATTTCCACTTCGTGCCTTGTGTTGTGGTCAAAGCCTAGTTTTATTCCTTCTTTTGTTAACAGGCTTTATTACAGAAGAGAGCCTGTGGATGAGACAGAAAAACATGGAAAGATTAAATGGAAGTCAGGGTAGAAAAATTATCAAGAAAGAAGAAGCTATACAGACTACTTCAGAAAAGCAAGCTTTCTAGTGATACTCACCTTACAGCCTCACTAGACCAAGTGAGTCAGTCACACACTGAAGCAAATTGATCCTGAGAAAATATTTTCTGTAATGTAGAATGGCCACCTGGCATTTATCTTAGAACCCATCCATTTCCAGCACACTTATTTTTGTGGTATATGTTTTCAATAATAGGGTCTAGAATTCTTACACAGTTTCCACTATTGAAAATATGATTCTGAGAAAAAATTCAGATACTACCAATAGCCATACCTATTCTCTGTCTGAAAAAAATCAATTCTATGAAAAATTTCTTAATGAGAGTTTTCACATATGATTTGTTACTTGCCATTTTTAACAATAAAATACAATTTGGGAAGTATAAGCAAAACCAAGGAATATAGAATTACATAATAAGCAGTTATGGGTGACTATGGAACACATTCAATGCTCTGATTTGCTCTGTGCATTTTTAAGTAAGCAAATACCTTTTATGACATAAATGGTATATAGACTAAAAGTGTATGCTAAGTTCTTCTCTTATATATAAACCTAGTAAGTAGACAAGAAAAACTTATTTATCTAAATATGCTGGCTTACTCGTTCATAGTGTTACATGGTAACTGAATTCAGAAGTCATGTCCAATCACAGCTAAGTCACTACACATTAACTTAATGCCAGAGGAACTTGAAAATAGTAGAATTGCATACTGAGTTTGCAGGTGGATTCAACCACTGATGGAATTATAATACAGGGTAAAATTCAAGTCACCCATCATATGAACCCTCATTAATTAATATTGAAGTCAAATAATTGTTATATATTTCTTAAATGTTTGCTAAAGTATTTTTTTTCAGGCCATTTTCCCTTCATGTAATTTCAATTTATCACCAGCGTGTTTGATGTGAAAATGAAGTAAATTCTTCCATTTCTTAAAAAAGAAAATTTATGACAGATTTACTAAACTTCATATTTGAGAAATTAGCTTGTAGTTTTCTCCAACTACAGTTGATTTCTTAGACTCCTTTCTCTTTGGCATTTGGTAGTGGCTTTTAATATGACTTCAGAATTGTAAATGGTTCTCCGCATTGATGATTAAAATTTGTGTGGTTTTCCAACTCTAAATCAGTGTGGGGACAGCATTTTGTTTCAACAGTTTTTGATTAGAAGTGTACAGAGCTAATGACATTTTCACCTGACAGCATACTTTACAGAATATGCATTTCATAAACCCAATTTATGTTTGCCTGAAGAAACATACTCTTAGCATTTATACAGCTTTATCAATATGAAGAAGCTTCTACCATTTTTGTAGACTAAAGACAAAAAAGTCAATTGCTGCAGACCAAACTTAGCCACGGGATAACCAGGATTCTTTTGGTCCAGGAAGGCACGGATTCGGCAAAATGACACACAGACACCATATGCAGAGGTGGTTTTTGTATCTGAGTGTATTTTTCTGTTTTGAGGCATGAGCCTTTAAGCATGAGGGATTGACATTTACATATCAAAAGATGTATCCAGTAAAGCAGGCACAAGGAACAATTAGCATAACCATTTGGCACGAGGAAGTATAAAATCAAGCAGGTAAAATGTTTTCCCCGTGTAACAAATTTAGAAGCTTGAACAAAGACAACATCAATCTTCTTGATATAAACTTTTAAAGAGATTTTAAAGGACATTTTGTCAAACTCCCTGAGTCTAAATGAGTGTCCTTGAGTAATAAGTATGAACTGCATCCTGAATCACACCTGGATAAGTTAAGAATGTTGTTTTGGCCAAAGACCCCCTAGGTGGGGTCTGCAAGACAAAAGCAGTTCCCCACAAGCTTCCATTGAGGCAGCTCTGAGCTTTGCCCCAAGGCAAATGTAAATTCTTTCTAATTTGCCCAATATCTACTTATTCAGAAAGGACATTGTATCAGGTTCTTCAGATGTAAATATCTTCTAGTCTGGGCCTATTGTTTCAAATCCACCTGTCCTGCAAATGTGACTATGAGGGTCAAAAACCAAAAGAAACTTTTTTCATGTGTCATTGGTTAAACTAACCTCTTCTTAATAATGTTGTATCTTTTAAATTATGTCCAATGACTTATAACCCAATATACAGTGAAGACACATGAAATATATTTATACCACTGTGCTAATTAATGCTTTTCATACCATAGTGTCAGAGCCATACTTCATTTAAATACTGTTTGGAGGTAAATGTAATTATGTAAACTACTGGAGCAATGTGTTGCAGAATTTCTGGTTAGTGACTAACTTCAAGATGGATTATTTTACATCTTGATTTGCATGGTTTTTCTTAGTCCCGGCTACTAAGAAGGGGGAAAGTTTAGGAGCAAAGCAAATTGCCAAGTGAGATTTTCAGCTTCTGAATAGAGGTGTTCCTAAGGGCTCCAGGAGACATTTCTTGCCTCAGTCTGTAAAACTTTGTCTCACAGAATCTACTGGAGCCACTGAGGCAGTCATTGAGATAGATAGGTACTGAAAGGAACCCAAATTGACCAATTGAAAAGCAATAGAAAGTACCTGAGACTAAGAAAAAATGGAGGGTAAGATTCATCTAAACAAAGCTGCCATTGTGTTAATCCATTTGTGTTGTCAATCAGGCTAAAAGAAAATATGTCTCACATGTCTATGATCCAACCTTGCCCCAAAGGCTATCAGTCTTCAAACCTGGTTTAAGCAATCAATTTGCCAAAGGTTGATTAAGTAACATAAACTAAACAAAGTGTTTGCTGAGGGCTTAAATAGTAAGAAGATAAATCATCCTCTGGAGAGATGACTTTGTAAATACACAACCTGTGTGAACAGCAGGAGCCATACACTTTGAAAGGTCCCTAGCTTAGGGTAAAATTCTCCTGTGACATTCTTAACAGGTTGTTGGACCAGAAGCCTGGGTGGATTCATTTCATATGGGATAAAGTAAACCTAGCAATAGGTTCTGACCCTGCTCAAGGTAACGTTTGAAGCATTTTCACATTTATGAGCTAATAATTTTCTTTGCAGACATGATTAGCTACTCAGGAGGAGTTTTTGCAATGAAGAAAAAAGCATGCCAACAATTTGGTTCTTGCAAGTATAATCATGTGAGTATTTGAATGAATGAGCCCTTCCACTATTCTTCCTATTACCCACCTGCCCCCCCCCAAAAAAGGGGGAGATTTGCCTTTTTATACAAAAAGGGGACAAGGAAAAAAAACAAAAGTAAAACAAAATAAGACTAGATTGAATTTACCTGAATCCAGTCTTGAATTTACCTGTTCAATTTATTATAAGGCTTCTGGAAACCCACAGGCTTCATTCTTCCTTTGAATTAAATGTAAAATTACAAAACTAATTTTAAGATAGTTTAGTTCCTAATGTTAGTGACAACATTCTGGTTCTTTCACTTTTCGGGTGGGTTGTTCTTATTTGTATGTGAAATAAATTGTCATTTCAGATTGCCTTTAGCATTGGCCAAAAGGAGTGATTTACACTGTGTAGCTGGTATTTGAATCATTTCTCTGCAACAGTAGACTAAAGTACAACATTAACTTCACTGGTGTTCCACTAAAATGCAGTTGGACCTTTTTTTTTTTTTTTTTTTTTTTTGTAGATCCCTAGACTCCAGTAATCCACCTATTTCTAGCTCATAGGAAAAAAGTACAGACATTTAACTTTAAATCTTGGGGACAGAAGTCATAGCTGGATTAATTTATTTTTTCCTGCCCACCAATGCTTTAGATTTATCTCTATGCCCCTGTATATATGGAGCTGGGACTTGCCTCTTGCTGTTGTATAGGTATGACTAACTACTGTCTCATGCATGGCATCTAGCATCATTTGTCTTGGGTTCTCCAGGCTGGCTGCATACATGACAGCACACAGTGACAGTAATTTGCACTGATCTGCCCCCACTGGTAGTCTCGCTGCTACAAATAGCAATTGATTATTATGTTGCCATGTTATTGACTGTCACTATGAACACAAGCTTTATTTCATTTTTAAAGGAACATGCTGCAGATTTGTTCATATGAAAGCAAAATGGGAAAATATTAATTTTTAAGAATTATTTGCAGTCATACATACAACTAAATTTTGGTCATAAAACATTTACTTTACATTAAATCATGATGAACAACAGCAACAACAACAAAAACTCTGCTCTGGCATTTATTTATAGTGTAATATGAATAAATAATTTCCAAAACCCACAAGAAAATACGTAAAACTGAAACCTTTCTCTTCATAATTGCAAGGGAGAGAGGAATAAAAATGACTACATATCCTTCTTTCTTTATCTTATTCTTCACTCATGCCTTGATCTTCACTTGTCGAAAAAGAACTCAGAAGCCTATTTTATTCACAGGGATTCATTGACCCAACTGACACTTAGAAGTCTGGGTTTCCCTAGGGTTCTATAATACAATATCCTTTCTCCCTTACCATCCCAAGCTATCCAGGAAAGGTCCTTGTGTTCCAAACTTCAGTAATGTAGATACAAAGTTACCATGTATAACACTCACGTATGTGTCATAATTATAAGGTCTTCGGAACTGCTAGTTCCTTAAATTCTTCAAATATCAGCACTAGTAGGTAGCTACTCTGACTGATTTTATTATGTCATCAGCACTCCATAAGCTTGGATGTTCTACCAATATGCTGTGAGTGTCTCAAAATAGAGATTGGAGTCGTATATCAAGTAGACTTCAGAACACAAAGGTTTTATTTGTAAAGAACATGAAACTACATAAAATCCAACAGGCTTTAGCTGTCTGGTCTTCTGAGTGGCACTATGCCCAACTCTGAAGATGCTGGGTAACAGAGGGAAGTAGTTTGACATTGAGTTCTTCAGCTTCGTAATGATCTGAGACATCAGCAGTGGGTTACAATGGCTTGGGGGAAATAGAACTTTTGAGATGTTATTTTGACATCTATGGATTTATTAGATTGTCCTGACAATATTCTATACAAAATAGAATAGTTTTGTCTAATTTGGGACAACGTAAACTATTTAAACATACTCCCCTTCTTGTCCTGAACTCTACTGTCAAGAGGAATACGGTACTTATAGACAAAAAGCAACTTTTGTCTTCCACTCCAATACAACAATGGAGTACTACTCACCTATTAAAAACAATGACTTCATGAAATTTTCAGGCAAATGGACAGAACTTGAAAATATCATCCTGAGCAAGGTATCTCAGTCACAAAAGAACATATATGGTTTGTAATCACTGATAAACGGATATTAGCTCAAAAGTTTGGAATACCCAAGATTCAATTCACAGACCATGTGAAGCCGAAGAGGAAGGAAGACCAAAGTGTGGATGCTTCAGTGCTTCTTAGAAGGGTGAAAAAATATCCACAGGAAAAAATATGGAGACTAAGTGTGGAACAGAGACTGAAGGAAAGGGCATCCAGAGACTGTCCCACCTGGGGATCTATGCCATATATAGTCACCAAATGTGGACCCTATTGTGGATGCTGGGAAGAGCTTGCTGATGGAAGCCTAATATAGCTGTCATCTGAGAGGCTCTTCCTGAGCCTGACAAATACAAAGGCAGATACTTTCAGCCCACCATTGGACTGAGCACAGTGAAGGAGTTGGAGAAGGGACTGAAGGAGCTGAGGGAGGTTGCAGCCTCATGAAGGGAGCAACAGTGCTAACAGGCCAGACCTCCAGGGATTGGACCACCGACCATAGAATACACAAGGAGGAACCCATGGCACTGGCTGCAAATGTGGCAGACAATGGCCCTGTTGGACATCTGTGGGAGGAGAGGACCTTGGACCTGAATGTATTTGATACCCCAGTGAAGGAGAATGCCAGAGCAGGAAGATTGGAGGGGGTTGATGAGTGGGAGAACACCCATAGACGCAAGGGGATGGGGGATGGGATAGAGGGTTTCTGATGGGGAGACCTGGAAAGGGAAAAAAAACATTTGAAATGAAAATAAAGAAAATATAGAATAAGAAATGTTAATAGAAAAATAAAATATCTCCATTAATCATCTGAGAATTTCAATCAATGTGTCTTTATATTTGGCATCTATTTCTACTGTTAATTTATCTATGGATCAAACTCCCCTTCCACCTCCCAACTTCATGACTTATTTAGTAAGACCAATTTGTGGTTTTGAAATGTATCTCTGTTATAATAATCGTCATTGTCTATAGATAATTTAACTTTTTCTCTGTACTGCTGAAGGAAGTAAAAGGTATAAAGTATTTTGCAGCAGAAGTAAAGAAATTCGGTCTCATGCTTTGCTTGACACTTTGGGTACTTAATCTTAGACTCTGTTCAAATTGCTTAGAAGTATGTTAGAGGCCACAGATAGCAATTAAATACTGAGTAAACTAAAACTATTAACTACTATTCAAAGATATTGCTTTCAAGTATTTTCAAGTCTGAAATTAGTGGTCAAACATGAGCATTTTTTCTAAGAGAGCTACTTGGATAATGCACTGTGCCACAAAAGGTATACGGTATTTGTTAGTGGAAAGAAAATGACAGGTAATATTGGTTTCATAGTCATAACATGATTCAAATCGATGCTAAGAGCTATGTGTTTATCAATTAGCATTATTTCTCTCTCTCTCTGACTCCCTATATTGTTGTAATTTCATCAAATAGTCATTTGCTTTTATATGGTAATAATCCTTTCATTTTCTTTCTTTTATCTGTATCTTTGTATGCTATTTGTTGTTCTGCTAAATCCCTATTACAGAGGCCCATGAGTTCCAAGAGATTGATGAATAATTTGAAACGTTTTATCCCTGAGCTTCAAAAAAAGTGCTACAAATAATTATAAGTAAATATCTTCTGTGGTGTCCCATATCAATCCCATCCTGCTTTACGCTGTTTGTACTTTAGCTAGAGAAAGAAGCAGCGAGCCCCTGTGTACCAGCTCTCCCTGCATAAAGGAGACAGATGTTTTGGTTTGCACTGCTTCTTCTTCTCTCGGCTCTGTTCTTTCTGGCAGCCTGAGCTGTTCACTACAATACGTTCCACGGTTAGTCAAGCCTGTAATTTCACAAGGTACAGTTAATTATTGATCAATCAAAATGAACTTCATAATCCTTTTGGCAACTTGTTCTGCACTTGAACTTCTCTCTTGCCCATAAAATAGCTTAATGGTCTGCAGTATAATGAACATGAAGGATATGAACTAATGTTCAAAGAACTCAGCAAATCCTACCTTTCCTGTGAGTGCCAATTCAGGATTATTCTTCCTAGCATACGACATACTCCCTATCCTTCTGTAGCTCATCAGCAAAGATAAAAGTCGGCTCTAAACCCTGTTCCCATCAGAGATGAAGAGTTTTCATATCTTCTCTAAGAATTTGGATCCATTTAAAATATCTGATTTTTGCATTCAATATTTTATCTTATTTTTTACTTTTACTTTTAATATATAAATCACTTTTACCAGATAAGACTTGTTCTCATAAACCACAAGGCTTAAATATTTGTGCAACTATAACTGCTTTTCTGGACAGGCAATTTGCTTAAATGTTTAAAAATATCTAAAACATACATCATAGACTAATCTCCTCTCCTCTTTTTCTTGTTACAGACTGGATGAGGACAAATACCCCAAACTACATAGAGTATATACAATGTATATGCAAAATTACACTGTATGGTTATTATCAATTTATTCGGCCAATATTTAGTGATTTTCAAATTTCCATTCTAAAGACAAGCAGAAATTTAAGACTGGTGTATATGTAACAGAGCTCTTGCTGTCCTGGAAATCACTTTATAAATAAGTCTGGCCTTGAACTCATCAACTTGTACAATCACTTTGGAAATCAATTTGGTGGTTTTTCAGAAAACTTGGAATAGTTCTACCTCAAGACTCAGCTATACTACTCCTATGCATATACCCAAAAGATGCCCCACTCTACCACAGGAACACTTCCTCAACTATGTTAATAGCAGTTTTATTTGTAGTAGCCAGAAACTAGAAACAAACTAGATAAAGAAAATGTGGTACAGGAGAGGGAAGCAGGAGTGTGTGGGTTGGTGAGCAGGGGAAGGGGGGATGAAGTAGGGGGTTTGAGGAGGGAAAACAAGGAAAGGGGATAACATTTGAAATTTAAATAAAGAAAATATCTAGAGAAAAGAAAATATGGTACCTAGACACAATGTAATACTATTTAGCTATTTAAAACATAGACATTATGAATTTTGCAAGCAAATGGATAGAACCTGAAAATATCATCCTGAATGAGGTAACCCAGTCCCAAAAGGACATGTGTGGCATGTACTCATTTATAAGTAGATATTAAGCATAAAGTATTAGATACCCACACTACACTTGACAGACTCTAAGAAACTAAAATAGGAAGGTCCAAGAAAGGATGCATTAAGCTCACTTAGAAGGGGGAACAAATTCATAGGAGGTAGATGGAGGGAGGGAACAGGGTAGAAGAGGGCATGGGGAAGGGATCCTGACTAGTGTCAGGATCAGGTGTGATGAAGGACAGAAGAGATGGCTAGATGGTCATGAAAATGAATGGAAATCCGCAGCTTGTGAGGATGGAGGGTGGGTGGCATCTCAAGGGCATGCCAAAGTCCTGGCATGGGGAATGTTCTCAGCAGTCAATGGGAGTAACTTTAGCTGAGTCTCATAGTTGTAGGAAATGGGATCTGAAGAGGCCACACCCTATAGCCAGGCAGGAGTATCAGTGAAGGGGTAAGACCACTAACCCATGCACAAACATTTCAGTCCAAAACTTATCTTCTGTACAAAGGGTGCAGGGACAAAAATGGAGCAGAGACTGAAGGAATAGTCTTCCAATAACTTGAGCCCCATCCTATGGTCAAGCACCAGTCCTTGACTACTAATAACACTCTATTATCTTCCAGACAGGATTCTAGCATACCTGTCCTCTGAGAGGCTCCACCCAGCAGCTGACTGAAACATATTCAGAGACCCACAGCCAAACATTGGACTGGAGCATGAGTACTCTTATGGAAAAGTAAATAGGATTGAGGGCCCTGAAGGAGACAGGAACTCCACAGGAAGACCAACAGAGTCAGGTAACATGGATATTGAAGGGGGTAGCTCTCAGAGACTGAACTACCAGTCAAAGAGCACACATGGGCTGGAGCAAGGTTGCCCACATATGAAGCAGATGTATACTTCGGGCTTCATGTGGGTCCCCTAACAACTGGAGCAGAAGTTATCCCTAAAGCTGGTGCCTGTCTGTGGATCCTGTCTCCCTAACTGGGCTCCATTGACTGGCCTCTGTGGGAGAGGATGCATCTAACCCAGCCGAAACTTGATGTGTCAGGGTCAGGGTGTCTTCACCCTCTCAGTCATCCAGTGGTGCATTTACCCTCTCAGAAGAGAAGGGAAAGGGCAATGGGGGGGGGGTGCTGTGTAAAGGAAGAGGCTGAGATGGGGACAGTAATTGTGGTGTAAAGTGAATTAATTAATCAATTAATGGACAATGGTTTAAAAAGTGGTTTGTGGATGTTAGTGAACAATGGCCTCATTTATAGTGGAAGAAGTAAGGTCTATGACTAAGAACACTTGAAGGGTGTAAAATAATTGTCTAGTTAATCAAGTTCACTCAGTCTCCCATCCCAACAGTGTTTTCCTGCAATCAGTGTATTCATTCTGTTACACAAACAACCCTCTGCCTCTGCATCAAATTCTGATTGTCCCAATGTTTATGGAGCTCTGCTTGTTATCATATAGAGATTAATGAGTCATAGTCCTTTCCTGCAGACTCTAAGGATACCTTTAGTTTCTCAACTTGGTTTCCATTAAAGGAATTCAGTCCTAGAGTTGCCTCTTTTTTCCATAAAATATGGCTATGTAATTTTGCTTTAATGTAAATACTAACATACAGACAGAAACTCAAGAGCACTAAAGTTTCCCAAGGCATATTTTAAATTTATTGACTGAGAATTCAGCATTAAAACAGTTTTACTTCTGGGGGATAGTGAGAAACTAAACAAGAAAAGTAAAGTAAAATATCAAGCTTCCTCAAAGAGAAAGACCTTTTGTGACTGAAAAGAATCAAGAAGAGCTCTAGACCTTGTGGCCATTTTTTACCGGGTACCTAAGGACGATTACTTTCAAGTGCAGAGAAGCTGGACAGTAAACATGAAGAGAGGAGTGGGGAGACTCAGCAGAAAAGATTGACAAGAAATGCAGATGTGGTGGTTTCTCTCTACTGTCCTCTGGCTTCATGACTGCCAATAGGTATAGGCTGTCATCAAGAAAATCTCTAAACACTCCCGTGTCTATTCAGACACCTGCTATGGCCCCAGCTGCAGAATCACATTCCCTTATAGCACATGTTTAGAGAAAACCTGAAGATAAAAGGAAATACAAACACAACCAGTGTAAAAGTAGCTTTGGAATCTCTTTTCCTCTGTCATGTAGATATTTATAACGGGGGTTTTGGGAGATTGCTAAGTGGGTAAAAGTATTTTCTGGCCAAATGTGATGATATGATTAAGATATTTAGTACCCATATTGTTTTAAAAATCATACATACATAACAACCATGCACACCTGGAACTGCAGTGCTGGGGACTTTAGCTAGAGACAGCAGGACGGCAAGGTTTGCTGTCTATCAAGAGAGGCATGAAATGGCAGGCTTCACACTCAATGGGAGACCCTTTCTCAATGGAACAACATGGAGATATATAAGGAAGATATCCAACCTTCTTCTGGCTCCATACACTCACAGAAGCACATATAAACAAACAATATGTGCACACATGAATCACACACATGCACACATGCACACATACACATGCATTCTGGGACATAAAGGAATATTGTGAAAAAAAGCCATTATGCTCAAATGCCTAAAGAAATTAACCATTTGTTAATGTTCTTAATGCTGATATTAATATATTTAAAGGCTTATCAATGAGTGTTATATGCAGTTTTAAATGTCTATTTCTATGTCCACATTTTAAACTTCTTAATTTCCGATCTCTTCTCCAATAATAAAAAGGAAAGAAGAGAAAAAAGCAAGTGGCAGAAGATGAATCAAGAAGATGCTTGCCCAGGGGAAGTAGGTTTGTGACATCACTGTTTGTAGAAGTTTGTGAGCAAAAAGGAAATATGATCGCCACCAGGCTTCAGCTAAGGAAACCAAACACAGGTTTCTGTTGTGGTGACAAAGACACAGTAGTAAACACCAGGGTAGGGGTTTGTTGCTATAATAAACTGTTACTTGTGGGAATAAAGAGGGTAGAACCCAGCGTTTGCAGCCCAGATCTCTCTATGCTCTGTGAGAAGAAGGCACCACAGAGGGGAGTCACATTCTTCTAGCAGTGTGGTCTCCGAGATGAGCTCATTGCTGGGCATAACAAAGGGAATTCTCTGAATCTGTACTCTGATACCTCCTGTGGGTATCATTTTTGAATCTTCTTTGTATCTATAGAGTTGCAGTAGGAATCTTCACTTCAGGACTTTACAAACTGAAGTACAGCATCTAATAAAATATGGATTCTTTTTTATTATTTTTAGTAGAATTGTACTAAATGTATTTTCAAATACTTGCAATGATTTCAATAGGAGGAATCCTCTCAGAGACTCCTATGTGAAAGTCAGGGTTCCCTAGCAGACCATGCTTTAGTAAAGTTCAGAAAACTTTAAGAAGCTGTACGCAGCACAGAAAACTAGGAAGTATCTACCAAGAGAATCTGTCTTGCCTCAGATCCAAGGAAACTGTTCCAGTCAATCTTTGACTTCAGTCGATGAAACCAAATATTTTTCTAGTTTATCCCAGGGAATTGTCACTTTAGAGAAAAACTAACACAACACAATAATCAAGCAGGTTTGTCCTTAAAGGGCATTTCTTACCTGTCTCCAAATCCCTACTGAACTGTCTCCAACACTGTCTGTGTGCCATAGGGACCCAACATCAGAGAAAGTCACCAAGAGTTTTAGAAAGATTTAGAGGTACAAACTTGTACATACGGGACTATCCTTAACTAGGTGGCTAAGTTTTGAGCCTTGGTCTCTTCATCACCAGCTCTTCTATGGATATAGAGCAATCAAATGTTAATAATAACTAGGAACATTGCTCAGTAGTAGAAAACTTCATTGTTCTGTGCCCAGTTTCTTGTTCAGTTCCAGTACTGCAAAGAGACATGAGACCTAAACTTTCTAGCACATAAACCTGCAAGCAATGGTGGTTTTAAAACAGTGTGGGAATGACAACTCTTAAAAACCTTGCCTTTACTTAAATAGAAATATAATTACCTGTGCACTGGGTTTAAATCTATAAAAAAAGACAAATGTACTTATCTTATATTGATTATATTATGAACTATTTTTAGATCATATCTTGATAAATTTAATACATTTAGAATATATATATTCATAATACAATATTCTGATCTGAATCTATAAAACCTTTTGGTTTTTTTAAAGTTGGTTTTAAAGTTTAAATATATTCAAACAGATACAGGTGTGTACCTAAAATTTAAAAAAAAATAAAGATCAAAAGTATGAAAGAAAAGATTTAAAAACATTTTTGCGAAGTGCCAGATAACAGATGCTTTACTTTGGCACATCCTTCCTGTCAGCCATACTTTCCTCACAGTGAGAAAGCAACCAAAGGGGCCAGGCAAACAGGTGGCTGTGACTGCCTCTCAATGTAATTGTATTTGCAAAAACAATAGCAAGATTTGGCTATCAGCTGGCAAGCACTGTAAAGCAATAACACACTAGGGGAATTAAAGTTCACTGCATTCAAATGTAAAACAGTATTCTTAAAGGAGGGTAAATTATAGGGAGTGAGAACATTGCCACTGTATGGGGATGGTGGGAATGAGTGAATAGGAAGGTTTTTACCACTGTCTCCATTGATGTTACTTCAGGAAAGAAGAACCCTGCCCTCCCTGGACAGAACACTCAATATATTGATTCCAGGTGACTTGTTACATAGGGAATTTACCATTTAAATGAAAGACTACATACACTATTTCTAAATCCTAAGAATTTACTAATTTTAAATTGTCTGTGCACTATGGAAATGCCCCACTCACACCCAGGAATTTCAGTGCAGTCCTGGTGAGGCAGACACCAGTGACTGAGCTCCCTTGAATATTTCTTGCTTAGAGAAGAGATAAATAAGTGATTAAAAAGAGTCCTTTCCTCAGTCAGAATTAAGATACCATCACAAAGTACATGAACCTAGAATAGACATATGTGTGCTAAATGCTTCTCAGTTTGTGTTATTTGAATCTGTGGCCTGAGCTCTATAGATTCCTGGTAGAAAAAAAGCACTTCGGCAAATAGAAAAATAAACTTTGTCTCAGTGGAAGATTAGTCAAGGAGGCCCAGTGGACATTTCACAGCCGTAAAATCCATGCAAAATGAATTTGGACAAGAATTGTCTATCTAAGATATCAATTTGCCCAAATAATATATTTATGGGCTATTATTACATCTAGGGGAAAAACCCAGTAGATTAAAACTGTAAAAATCCTCTGATAAAAATGATCCATTCTCAAACGTCAACCAACATTAGAAGGGAAAATTTGACACTTTTAAATAAAAAATGATTTGCAAATTACACAAGGAGTCTACAGAGACTTCTTCAGGTCTGTTCTCTCTCTCTCTCTCTTTCTCTCCCCAGTTTAAAACATGCAATAAACCTTTTTCAATTGGAGGTTTAATCTATGTGTACAAGGGGACTTAGAGGCAATGCCTGCTCTTTTCCTGGAGGCCCGTGAGCAAGGCTTTTTTCTGATATTGATTGGGAAAGTGATATCACACCAGAAGGTGCACTGATATGGGGTTGGGTAAAAGAAAGCAGCAAAGGATCCTTGCAGTCAAATCAAAGCTCTGTCCAAACCCCACACTCTGATGAAATCCAATCAATATAGACGATTAAATGACACACACGGAGTCATCAATATTAAATACACTCCATTTCCTGTACAAGAACTGGGTAACACAAAGTAGACAAGATAAAACTTGACTCTGCAGCCTTATTTATAGAGCCTGAGGTATATTTAAATATGATGATGAACTTTGACTCCTATCAGCCTTTGCACAACAAATTAAGGTGCCACCTGTACATTTAAGAATGGCATTGTACTGAACTAACTTTTGAAGGGATAGCTTCAAAAGAGAAATTTTTACAAACTAGTCGCTAGTTGTTTATATTTCAAATTTTATCCCCTTTCCTATTGTAATTTGATATTTTTGTTTGTGTGTTTGATGTTGAGGGAGCTAATACTGAGAGATGTTGTGTACTATGAGTTTCCTACTCAGGAACGTAAACTCACTGCTAGGAATTACAACACATGCACCTCACTGGTATGACCCAAACCCACGGCTACATGATCTGCAAAGACTGCCCGGTGTCTGTCCAATTGAAGGCTGCTTAAAGTGAAAGGCTTAAAATAAGGACTTAATTTGCTTCTCTCTTTTTTTTTTATTATTTTCTTCATTTACATTTCAAATGTTATCCCCTATCCTCCTTTCACCTCCAAAAACCCCCTAATCCATCCCCCCTCCCCCTGTTCACTAACCCTGCTTCCCTCTCCTTGCATTACTCTATACTGGGGCATTGAACCTTCACAGGACCAAGGGTCTCTCCTCTCATTGATATCCAACAAGGCCAACCTCTGCTACATATGCAGCTGGAACCATGGGTCCCTCCATGTGCACTCTTTGGTTGCTGATTTAGTCCCTGGGAGCTCTGGGGTTAGTGGTTGTTTCATATTGTTGTTCCTCCTATGGGGCTGCAAACCCCTTCAGCTCCTTGGGTGCTTTCTCTAGATTCTCCACTGGGGACCCTGCGCTCAGTCCAAGGGTTGGCTGAAAGCTTCTACCTCTGTATTTGTCAGGCACTTGGCAGAGTATCTCAGGAGACAGCTATATCAGGCTCCTGTCAGCAAGCACTTATTTGCATACACAGTAATGTCTGGGTTTGATAATTGTATATGGATGGATTGCCAGCTGGGCCAGTCTCTGGATGGCCTTTCCTTCAGTCTCTGCTCCACACTTTGTCTCTGTATCTCCTCCCATGGGCATTTTGATCCCCCTTCAAAGAAGGACTGAAGTATCCACACTTTGGTCTTCCTCCTTCTTGAACTTCATGTGGTTTGTTAATTGTATCTTGGCTATTCTGTGCTTCTAGGCTAATATCCACTTATCAGTGAGTGAATATAATGTGTATTCTTTCATGATTTGGTTACCTAACTCGAGATGACACTTTCTAGTTCCATCCATTTGCCTAAGAATTTCATGAATTCATTGTTTTTAAGGCTGAATAGTATTCCATTGTGTAAATGTACCACATTCTCTGTATCCATTCCTCTGCTGAAGGATATCTGGGTTCTTTCCTGCTTCCGGCTATTATAAACAAGGCTTCTATGAACATAGTGGAGCATGTGTCCTTCTTAGAGATTGGAGAATTTTCTGGGTATATGCCCAGGAGTTCTATAGCTGAGTCTTCAGGTAGTACTATGTCCAATTATTTGAGGAACCATCCAATTGATTTCTAGAATGTTTGTATCAGCTTGCAATCCCACCAGCAATGGAGGAGTGTTCCTCTTTCTCCACATCTTCTCCAGCATCCTCTCCTGCTATCACTTTAGTTTTTCATCTAAGCCATTCTGACTGGTGTGACGTGGAATCTCATTCAGTTCTTCAAAGGATAATAGATAGAAAACTCCAACACAAGGAGGAAAACTACACCCTAGAAAAAGGAAGAAAATAATCTTAACAAACCAAAAAGAAGATAGCCACACAAACATAAGTCTACTCTAACAACAAAAAATTAGGAAGCAATAGTCACTTTTCCTTAATATCTCTTAACATTAATGGACTCAATTCTCCAATAAAAAGACATAGACAAACGGACTGGATATGTAAACAGGACCCAAAATTTTGCTGCACACACACCTCAATGACAAAGACAGACACTAGCTTAGAGTAAAAGGTTGGAAAACAATTTTCCAAGCAAATGGTCCCAAGAAATAAGCTGGAGTAACCATTCTAATATCAAATGAAATTGACTTTCAAACTAAAATTATCAAAAAAGATAAGGAAGGACACTTCATACTCATCAAAGGAAAAATCTACTAAGAAGAACTCTCATTTCTGAACATCTATGCTCCAAATGCAAGGGCTTCCTCAATTGTAAAAGAAAGTTGACTAAAGCCTGAAGCACACATTGAACTTCATATAATAATAGTGGGAGCTCATCCGTGGACAGATCATGGAAATAGAAACTGAGCAGAGACATAATGAAATTAACACTATAGAATAGATATCTAGCTTTTATCCTCTTATCCTCTTGTTCTCTTGCCTCTTGCCCTCATGGACTCTTCCCCTCCCCTTCCTTTTCCCCCCCTCCAGGCAGTCATGGTCAGTCTCTACTTCTCTACTCTCTCTTTCTCTCTGCCTTTTTCTGCTTCTACTACTCTTTTTTTAAAAATATTTTTATTTTCTATATTCTTTGTTTATATTCCAAATGATTTCTCCTTTCCCAGATCTCCCCTCCCCATACATCCCATAAACCTTCTTCTCTCCATCCATTCTCCAATCACGTCCCTCCTTTTTCTCTATCCTTATATTCCCCTCCAATGCTGGATCAGGGCCCTCTCCATACTTCTTCATGGGAGTCATTTGTTATGCGATTTGTGCCTTGGATATTCAGAGCTTCTGAGCTAATTAATATCCACTTATCAGAGATTGCATTCCATGTGTATTCTTTTGTGATTGGGTTACATCACCTAGGATGATATTTTCCAGATCAAACCATTTGCCTAAAAATTTTGTGAATTCATTGATTCTAATTGCTGAGTAGTATTCCATTGTGTAAATATACCATACATTTTCTGTATCCATTCCTCTTTTGAGGGATATCTGGGTTCTTTCCAGCTTCTGGCTATTATAAATAAGGCTGCTATGAACATAATGGAGCATGTGTCTTTATTGCATGCCAGGGAATCCTTTGGGTATATGCCCAGGAGAGGTATAGCAGGGTCCTCTGGAAGTGTCATGTCCAGTTTTCTGAGGAACCGCCAGACTGATTTCCAAAGTGGTTGTACCATCTTATAGCCCAACCAGCAGTGGAGGAGTGTTCTTCTTTCTCCACATCCTTGCCAACACCTGCTGTCTCCTGAGTTTTTGACCTTAGCCATTCTGACTGGTGTAAGGTGATATCTCAGGGTTGTTTTGATTTGCATTTCCCTAATGACTAATGATGTTGAGCACTTCTTAAGGTGCCTCTCGGCCATCTGAATTTCTTCAGGTGAAAATTCTTTGTTTAGATCTGTACCCCATTTTTTAATAGGGTTATTTGGTTCCCTGGGGTCTAACTTCTTCCTCCCCAAGCTCTGAATAAACTCTATTCTATACTAAAAAAAATAGACATCTGAAACAAAATATTATACCTTCTCAGCAACTCATGGTACCTTCTCCATAATTGATCATGTAATCAGTCACAAAACCAACTAATACAAGAAGATTGAAATAATCCAATGCATCCTATCAAATCACCACAGATTAAAATTCACTTCTCTTGATGTGAAACTTAAATACCAGTGGGAGAAACATTATGGACCACTAGATATGTATGAGGTATAAATAAAATCACATTTTAAGCTGCCCATTGGTTACAGATGAGGATGTTTTCAAGGGATGGAAAATGTTTGCCTCTAGTTTTAACGGGCATAACAATCAAATAAGAGAAGCAAAGATATTTTGAAGCAAAGTTTAGCAAACTGGATTCAGGAAAGTTCTCTAATTGAACAGAGAAAGCATCAGTGAGTTTCAGTCAGCGTGGTGGAGAGTAGAGCACATGCTTGCTAATCCTTAAACTCAGGAGGCAAGTTTAAATTATTTCCTGAAAGTATCCTCACTTTTTAAAAACCAAAACCCACAATATAGCCCACTTACTTTAGGCTCTGTCAGTGGAACACACCCAATCTTCATCCTGACAAACCAGTAAAAACACATTCAATGCTCACCTCATGCCAGGTACTGTTTGAAAATCTTCATGATATTATGTGTATAGTGTTCATATAGCTGGTATCCTCATATTCTCCCCATTTCAGAGATGTGGTAGCAGAAACACAGGCAGCAGCTTTCACAAAATAATGCAAGTGCTTGTACTCTGCTTTCTATTGTGTTCATGAACTCTGAACAAAAGCTGCTTGTGAAGAAAAGAGTCTATGCAGCTTATAGCTTATAGTGCCCATAAGAAGCAAAGCCAGGATGCAGAGCTTACAAACAGGCTGCTTACTGCCTTGGATTCCCTTGACTTTCTCATCCTACTTTCTTATTACACCTTGGACAACCTGCCCAGGATTGGCATCACCCACCATGCCTGGACCCTTTCATATCAATCATTAATAATAATAATAATAATAATAATAATAATAATAATAGCCTCACAGGCTTGACTGTAGGTGAACCTGATGTACCTACTCCCTCAGTTCAGGTTTTCTTATCTGAGAGGACTTTAGCTTGTGTCAAGTTGACAAACAAACCAAACACCAAAACACTAAACAACACAGACATGAATGCACAAATGGATGTCATCTTTGAACTCAGGTGTCTGTGCAGACTATAATCTACTATTCCCTGTTTAACCTATAATTCTTGTATTGTAAGCTATATAGAAAGGGTAGAGTTTTAAAGATATATGTAAGAAGAAAAACAAAAAAGCTTCTCCGCTACTAAAATGTATTACAGGAGCACAAGTAACAGTTCCTCTGGAGATAGTGATTTCTGATATTTCTGGGAAGGGATGAGAATAGATATGTCAGATTAAGTTCACAGGTGTTGCAGAAGAGTTCATAGGCAGCCATTACTTCTAACTATGGGACACCAGTGCTGACACTTTGATCATACACTGAACACTAGGGAATTATTTTTCAGAAATCCCCAGTGCCAAGCAGTGATGCAGAGAGTCATTGCATTAAGAAATAAATGTCATTTGCCTTTTGTAAAATAGAATGTCTTTTATATTTTCAGTATATAAACTAAGAAAAAAACATGACTGTTTAATCTAGGATGGAAGTTATCAAAATAGCTAGTTAAACCCCTTTCCAATGTTACAGCTACTTTTTAAAAACTCTCTCTCTCTCTCTCCTCTTGGTAGGTAATCTCACGTATTTCCTTTTGTCTACTTATGCAAAATAGCAAATGTCTAATTTAGAAACTGGTTATTTGGCAAATTTAGACAATCATTCCAGAACCACATCTTAGTATACCTTTGAAGCACGTGATGGAAGTTCAAAGGCTTTGAGAGGCCGACTACTGCATGGCCTGCTTCTCTGAGTCCTTTGATGTAAGTGGTCTTGTCTGATTATGTTTTGAGCTGAGGAAGTAGGGCTTTCATACCACAATCAGATACAGGTTTTGAGCTGAGGAGGTTGAGTTTTCCTTCCAGATGTAGATGCATGCTTGATAAGGCAGAAAACAGACAGATGTGCCTCTATGCATCAGGGAAGAGGTGTAGAGAAGGAACAGATAAAACAGTTGAGAAAATTCCATTAAGCTGTAGTGAAGTACTTTTGGAAGCAGTCCCAGTTAGGAAATTTCTCATGAGCAAGCAACTCATAATTTAGACACAGACTTTAGACTTTAATTTTGGTACCAACCTAAACCTACCCATTATCCTCATCAAGTTAAAAGTGGACCAGCAATTTGCACACAGTCAACTTGTTGAATAAAACCATCTTCCTAAAAAAATATTAGTTACCAGACTTAGACTTTTCTTTTAAAACTGTATTCCTAAGATACAGCCTGTTTTTACCCTGTTAGCATGCTGCAATGAGAATCATTATATAGAATCTATTTCATGAGTAATAAAAGGCAAGAATACTTAACTCCAGAGAAAACACCCACATGTGCCATTTGTTTTGTGTTTCTGCAGTAACTTTTGTTCATATCTCCTACTTATGTCTGTACAACTTTAATAAAATTAAAAGAAGCAAACACACACAAAGACACACACGTGCACATGCATTAGAGAGAGCAAGAGAGGGAGGGAGAGAGAGAGAGAGAGAGAGAGAGAGAGAGAGAAAGAGAGAGAGAGAGAGAGAGCATTTAAGTATTTCTCATGAGATATTAAACAAACATTGATAGAATACTTAGAATGGGTAAGACACTAAACTAAATTCAGAGATTATAAGATAAAAGTCTTGTGCAAGTAATTTATAATCTAGCAAGACAAAAGTTATCTTGTCATGCATAGTAAGAAAACTTAACAAATGAAAGCATGATCCAGAAGAAATGAAGTCCTCGAAGATGAGTCTGTCTGAATTTTGGTTTCCAGGAGGAGACAGCTATAGGTAATATGCAGTAGCATAAAAGAAAATACTCCATCCATAAGTCATTGGCAGATGTAGCCAGGATAGAAAGGCAGAAGTTTAACATATTGTTTTTGTTTCACATTTAAAATATTAAATATTTTTTAATATTTATTTATTTAAATTTATTTATATGTCAAGTGCTATCCTCTTACCTGATTTACCCTTCACCTGGAAACCCCCTATCCCATCCCCCTATCTTCTGCTTCTATGAGGATATTTCTCCACCCACCCAACCACCCACTCCAGTCTCCCCGTCCTAGATTTCCCTACACTGGGGCATCTATTGAACATTCCTTGGACCAAGGACCTCTCTTTCCATTGATGCCTGACAAGGCCATCCTCTCCTACATATGCCGCCGGCCGGAGCCTTGTGTATTCCTTTGTTTCATATCTTAATAAGAAAAAAAAGAACAATGACTTGAAGCAAGAGCTTCAGATGGAGATAAAGGGCAATTGAAGCCAAGTATCAGAAAGGAAATCCGGGTCCTGTCTCCTTCAGCACTCTTGGATCCTGTACACACCTGCTGGATTTTCAAAAGACATAGCTTTGCTGAAAATGTATATATGCTAATTATGAGGGCCTAAGAATTGTGGGGGGAGGGGCACATACCTCTTCTTAAAATGGAAGTATTTGTGTTGGAGATAGAAGCAGTTCTGCTAGGGAAAGAGATGTGCTCACTAAGCAAAAGAGACTCCTGGTCACAAGGTGACCAATGTCAGTTCCAACTGGAGGAAGGGAACCTGGGCTCACAGAACAAGGTCATGGTTATTACCAACTTCCCAAGCATCTTTGATGCTCAGATCATCGGTACCTGTGGCCATGCTGTGTTCCATGGTTGAAACCAACAGAAAGCAAATTTTAAAATGGATGTGTGCTGCTGTTTCTAACAAAAGGAAAATATCACAGCAGAAATTGCTCTTGGGAGGGACAAATATGCAAGGAAGAAGGGTAAGTTGTGTGGAGAGATGCAGAGATGTGAGAGAAGAGGAGAGTGAGGATATAGAAAAGAGATCACACTCAAGAGTAGCCAAGGCAACTTACCTAAAGTTGTTACCATTTTTTTACGGCTCATTTTTACTAGATAATAAAGCTTTCTAAAGTTTTAAAAATATTATTTAAATACATTAAAATGAAAATTTTGGGCTCTGGGGAGATTGTTTAGTGTATAAACCTTTCCTGCAAGTGTGAGCACTGAAGTTGAGCTCCCAGAACTTAAATAACAGATGGACATGAAGGCTTATCTCTAACTCCAGTCTTAGAAGGCAGAAATGGGGATTTTTTTGGAGCAGGATGGCTAGCAAGGCTGGTCACATCAACAAGCTCTGAGTTTTATTGAGATATACAGCCTCAGTGAATAAAATGGGAAGATGACTTAGGCTGATTCCTGACATCAATATCTCGCCTTCAAATGCACAACAAATTTGTACACACACAAATGTGCATCTATGTAGACAGAATTATATGTACACACACTTGCAGAGTATATACACAGGAAAAATTCTAAAGAAAGAATGAGAATCATGCATGCGTATACACACACACAAACTCACACACACACACACACACACACACACACACACACACCAAATACACATAAAAAGAAGAAAGAAATACTAGTCATTTATGTGTCCTGGAAATTAGTGCTTGGTTAGATGAGCATGTGATATTGCAAGTACTTCCTCCATTTGAGCTGCTGAGACCAATCACTGTGATCATGCTAGAAACCTGCTAATGTGCCATGCTCATTCTGAAACTCCACCATCCGGAGTAACTACCAAAGATCTCACATATAGGCAACTATTTCTTTTATTAGAGAATTTATTAGAGAATTAGAGAATATTATCACCCTCAACTGACCCCTGTCCTTTTGGACTTCTTTCTTTTATTCTTTTTTTTATAGAGCCCTAACTAAAGCTATATAGTTTTTCCTATTTCAAAATCTATACATGGCTTCCTCATTCACAGAAAAGAACCTTGACTCATTTGCTGAGAGTAGGCTCAGCATCTTAACGCTCTTCCCTCGTGTTGTTCATTTGATTGACTCCTCTACTTTCAAGTTTCCTTCCATCTGCATTCCAGTAATACCCGCTGGTTCTATTACACTATGAGATCCCTAGGACTTTTCTAAACGCACTAGAGTATGTGAACCATCTGAGGTTGTTTTTAGCATATCCCAAGTTTTCTACATGGAATCAGACATGGGGTGTTTCGGTTTGGGCGTTGTTTGTTATTCACATGCCCATGGCCACAGTACAAAAGTCCTTCAGACAGAATCCTAGCCCAAGCAAGATGTTCATTATTGTCTATTTTCCACACAGAATTTATTCCCACTCCAGGTACCAACTTTTGCCTTAATTAGAGTTGTATCGCCATGAAGAGACACAACACTATGACCACATCAACTCATAAAACAAAACAAAAAACATTCACCTGAGGCTGGCTTAAAGTATCAGAGGTTTAATCCATTATCATCATGGAAGTAAGCATGGCAGTGTACAGGTAGATGATAGAAAAGGAGATATGAGTTCTACATATCAATCTGCAAGCAACCAGGAGGAGACTGGATTCCACTAGGCAGAGTTTGAGCATATATATGAGACTTAAAAGCCTTGAAGTCCTTCTTCTAACAGGACTTGTTGTTCCTTCTCCAACAAGGCTATACCTCCTAACACTACTACTCCCCATGAGCCAAATATTTAAACACTTTGCTTTGAATAAAAAGAAGTCTCATATCATACATCATTCTCTTTCTGTCTTGCAATCCTTTTCTTCTTCCAGTAGATTTTAATGTATATACACACACATGCTCACTCTATAATCCCAGGTTTCTTTCTCTATGTGTATACATTTTCTTTCTGCTCATACATTTTCACCTTATATCATATTTCATTTTCACCTCATGGTTTTGTACCTTGAGATATGAGCCACTTTTTTGTCTGAAGTCTGCTCTAAGTGCCACTTGGTAAAATCCACCCAGATTTATTTCACCTCTGATTCTATTATGTCTTTGCATCTGCTGAGTTCATCCACTATGCATTGCCATGCTATCCACCCCTCCACCCAGTCCTCCCTCCCTTTTACAAGTTTATTTCTGGTCTCTTAAGTATGTGACTCCTTCAATGATAATCAGGAGAGCACAGAGTTACTTTTCATTTGTTCTGTTCCATTCTTTCAAGAATGTACCCAGTATCCACGGGCTCCTCCACAAGCCATGCAAATATCTCACTCATGAAATAAGAGAACTTCTCACCATTTTGCAAAAGTGTGCATAAAAAGTCTTGGGGACTACTTCTAAGAGGTGCCTACTATCTTTCTAGTCTAACCATTTCAGATACCACTAGCATCTATCTGTTAATTAGTATGTCTGACACTTCTCCAAATGCTATATGAGCATTTGTTAATATTCCCTCCAGTGACCACGTACTGTAAATACTATTCTTTTAAACAAGTGGGCCGTGATAAACACAGGACAAAGAGAAAGTGAGAAATGTAGTCAAGATAACTCAGTGAGTAATTGTGGTTCCACAACAACCCTCTTACCAACTATGTTTTGTTCACATCAATAAACATGATTACAGGAAGAATGGAGGCCTGAGTAGCCTCTTCATTCACAGGGACTGCATTCCAAGTCCCGGACATCAAGAGGTGGTGGTTGTTTTTCACAGATAAGAGAAGGCACTGACATTTTGCACTAATATCCATCTTGGAATGTAGAATATCATAAGTTGTTCATCCACCATCTCACAGGAAAGACAAATAGAGACATTTGGATTAAGTAACCCATGCAGGTTGAGAGAATGATGTTGGGCTGCAGGAACATCCTCACTCCTCTCTGATCTCATAGCCTAGAGCTGAAGAAGGTATTTCCATTTTCCTAGAGGACTGAGTGGTGAGAGGCATTACTCAACATCATACGCTCCCCTGTTTTAGCATAGGTAATGTTATATCATTTCTCAACATGAAACCTTTCAAGGGATATCCACACTTTGAATAAATATTCTGCACACTAAGGTACACAGTGTTCTCAGCAATGTTCCCCTACTGGTCAAGCTTCTTTTTTCTCCATCCAACCTGGTCTTCTCCTTGGTCCCATTTCTTGTTTGCCATCTCTTGACAAGGCAGCTCCTTTCATTCTTTAAGTATTAGAATAGGTATCTGTCCCTAGCTTGGCCTGTTTTGGACATCTAAGTAGGTCAGAATGCCTTGCAACAAATCTGTATCTTCTTACCTTGCAGAACTCTGTCAAGATCAGTATAACTATGTTTGTATATTTATTTACATTCCTTATCTTCCTCTCCTACTAGAAGACAAACTGCTAGAATGCAGAATTTTGTCATATTCAAAATCTCATTGACAACACCTCATTTAACATAGAGTGTTTTGTATATTCCAAATTTGAAGTATTTTGGAAGGAAAAAGTAGTAAATAATATAATTCACTGTCTTTAAATATTCGCTGTCTTCCAGCTTTTATAAGCTTCAGTTTACTTTATATATTTATCTGAAAGAATATAGATTTAGGAATGACAGATTTGCGATTGTGTCCAGCTGAAGTGGATAGAATCATCAGCATTTAGGCATCTTTAGACTCTACAATTTTTCTCTGATTGAAAAGTTAAATTTTACCTCAGAGTCAAAATTGATCATTCAGTAAAATAATGTATTTTGACTGATTATCTAAGTTCGTGGCATACAGATAATTGATGTTTATTTTCATTATTCTTTTGACTTTGTGTAGGGGTGTCGAAGGTTCTGTGTGAATACATGTCCTTGTTCATAGGTGTACATGAGCATGTGTGAAGAAACACACAGGATTGGGGTGTCATTACTCACGTGCTGGCATACTTCACCCACCATTTTTTTTTTATTTTTATTTTTTGGAAACAAAATTTCTCAGTACCTTGAAATTCCATGTGTAGATGAGGCTGGCTGGTCATAAAATCCAACAGGTCACTTGCTTTTATCTCTCTAGCACCAGGATAATAAGCATGCCACCCTACCCTGCTTTATTTTTCTCTTTTTAATTTTACTTATTTTTTAATAGTTTTACTTATTCACTCACTGCCCTCTCCCATTCACCCCCTCCTACAATCTTCCCCCCATCAACCCTCCCCTTCTCCTCTGAGCTGGTAGAATCCCTGCACTCCAATACCACACTTGTTATTACCCTAACCTAGCACATCAAGTCTCTGTGAGGCTAGGTGCTTCCTTTCCCACTGAGGCCAGACAAGGCATCCCAGTTAGAAGAACATATTCTACATAAAGCTAACAATATTTTGGATAGTCCCTGCTCCAGCTATTCAGGAGAACAAGCAGCACATCTGCTAGTATGTGAGGGGAGGCCTAGGTCCTGTCCCTGTGTGTCCTTTGGTTTATAGTTTGGACTCAGAGCCCCAAGGGTCCAGTTTGGATGATTCTGTTGGTCTTCCTGTGACGTTTTTACCTTCTTCTGGGCCCACAATCCTTCCTCCTATTCTTCAGTAGGAGTTCCCAAGTTCCATTCATTGTTTGGCTCTGGGTGTCTGCATCTGTTTGAGTCAGCTGCTGCTGGGAACCTCTTAGATGACAAGATGCTGTAGTCTGTAAGCATAAAAGAGTGTTATTAATAGTGTCAAGGGTTGGTGTTTGTTCATTGTATGAATCTCAAATTTGGCTGGTTATTAGGTGGCCATTCCGGCAGTCTCTGCTCCATAACCCAGGACTACATTTCTTGTAGAGAGGATAAATTTTTGAGTTAAAAGTTTTTGTAGGTGGGTTGAAGTCCTCTGGAATTCTGGTCTTGCTACAGGAGGTGGCCTCTTCAGGCACCATATCCACAATGTTGTGAGTCACAGCATTGATTCTTGGGAGCCTCCCTTATCCTAGGTTTCTATCTCATTCTAGAGATGCCCCTACCTCCTCATCCCTGTCAGTTGCAATTTTCCATTCATTTTCATGGCCATCTGGCCATCTCTCCTATCCTTCACCACACCTGATCCTGAACTCCAAATTCCCTTCCCCTCACCCCTCCTCACATCTCCCCTCCTCCATCTTCCTCTTATGACCATTTTATTCCACCTTCTATGAGATTTAAACATTCTTGTTTGGGCCTTTCTTCTTTAGCTTCCTTCTTTACTTCTGTAAAGTAAGTGTAGTGTGTGTATCCTGTACTTTACAAGTAATATCTACATATAAATGAGTACATATCATGCATGTCCTTTGGGGACTGAGTTACCTCACTCAGCATGATCCTCTCAATTTCTATGAATTTGCCTGCAAAATTCATGATGTTTTTCTTTTTAATAGCTAAATAGTATTCAATTGTGTAGATGTACCACATGTTCTTTTATTTTTCAGTTGAGGGACATCTAGGTAGTTTCTGGTTTCTGGTTATTATGAATAATGCTGCTATGAATAGAGTTGATTAAGTATCCTTGTAAGATATTGGAACATTTCTCTGGTATATGCCTAGGAGTGGTATAGCTAGGTCTTAGGGTAAGCCTATTGCTAGTTTTCTGAGAAACTGCCAGATTTCCAACATGGTTGCACAAGTTTGCACGCTCACCCACAATTAAGACATGTTCTCCTTGTCCCACATCCTTGTCAGTGTGTGCTATCTCTTGAGTTTTTGATCTAAGCCATTCTGATGGGTATAATATGGAACCTCAGAATTGATTTGATATTTATTTCCCTGATAATTACAGACTTTGAACATTTATTTAAGTACTTCTTGAAGAGCTAATATTCCTCTGTTGAAAATTCTCTGTTTAGTTCTGTAACTCATTTTATAATTACCCATACAGCCTTTTTATATTGGTTTTAGAAATCAGAGGTAGGCTCAGCTGTGTATACAGCAATCACTTCATAAACTAAACTGTTTATACATTCCTCATCTCTTTACTACTAACCTTAATTAATGTGGAAACTGTCTCTCACGTATGAATGTTAGAAACTAAAAAGCAGATAGAAAAGTAATTTTGTCAACTTTGCAAACATTTGACAATTTTTTCCATACCTTGGATAAGCATGTGGTGGCATGTATATCACAAAGCTGTATTTATAATTTTCCTTACCTTTGAACACAGGAATCCTATAATCTGAAGATATTTGAGTGGGTCTGTTAGATATACTATGGATGTCATTCACCAATAGACCAACTTCTTTAAAATGCCCTGTGCATGGTAAAATGATAAACTTGTAGCATAGTTTCAACAGTTGACAGCTACCATAGTAAAGACAACTTCTGGTCATTTTCCATAAAAGCAACTAAAAACCTTGACTTGTGAATTCCTGGGAAACACATGTTCTTCATAAGAGAGACATGATGATTCCTTTCTTCATCAATCCATTAAGCTCTCTCATTTCTTTTAGCTCATGTATCAAGCCTTCTTTTTTATTAGATATATTCTTTATTTACATTTCAAATGTTGTCCCCTTTTTCGGGTTTCCCTCCCAAAAGTCTCATAACCCATCTCCCCTTCCCCTGTTCCCCAATCAACCTTCTCCTGCTTCCCTGTCCTGGTATTCCCCTACACTGTGGCATCGAGTCTTTCCCAAACCAGGGGCCTCTCCTCCCTTTGATGTCCAACAAGGCCATCCTCTGCTGCATATGCATCTGGAGCCATGGGTAACCCCATGTGTACTTTTTGGTTCATGGTTTTGTCCCTGGGACCTCTGGGAGTGCTGGGTGGCTCATATTTTTGTTCCTCCTATAGTGTGGCAAACCCCTTCAGCTCCTTGGGTCCTTTCTCTAGCTCCTCCATTAGGGGATCCCGTGCTCAGATCAATGGCTGGCTGAGAGTGTGCTCCTCTGCATTTGCCATGCACTACCAGGGCTTCCCAGATGACAGCCATATCCAGCTTCAGTCAGCAAGCACTTGTGGGCATCCACAATAGTGTCTGGGTTTTTTAGCTGTATATGGGGTGGATCCCTAGGTGGGGCAGTCTCTGGATGGTCTTTCCCTCAGAACCTTCTGACCTCCCACAGTTGAACAGTTGATTTGCAAATTCATCACTTGTTCCTCCTAGTCCTAACAAAGAAAGTCAGCTTCATTGCTTACCATCATTGGCTTTAATTATTCCATAATACTGAGAATAAAACCATGCAATTTGGCAAGAAAGATTGATAACAATTTGATGTGAAGGCTCCTTTACTAGCCAATGTCTCTTAGAGAGTGGCATGACTTTTAAGATGTGGTACCTGGTTGAAGAAGTAGTTAAGGTATGTATGCAATAGATGGGAATATTGGTACACCATCATTTTGCTTCCTGTCTCAATAAATTGATCAGCCTCTACTATTATACATCCTTGATACCTTGATACTATGCTGTACAACAGTCTTAAAGGCAACAGCGAAACAGAGAATGCATTGACACTTGGAAGCTGTAAGCCAGGATAAATATTTTTATCAGTTTCAATTATTTTTCTGAAGCATGTTGAACCAATGTTAAGATTACAAAATCTTCAATTAACATTTTAAGTTGAGTTTGCCAATTTATTGAAAAATTAGACAATTCTACATTTTCCTTTTCTTCTGTGGTTATGTTGTAATAAGCGTGTCCATGGATTTGTTTTAATAGGTATGCCTTTTATAGTAAATATGATTGGAGTCTGTTCACTGATTCATTATGTCTTTTTAAATAAGCTGCACAGTCTTACAGGACAGATAAGACATGGAAGAACAGGGAAAACCCTAGAGGGAGTATTGAAGTCCAATTTTCAAAAGGATTTGGTGAGATAGTCATGGTCTACATTATTTCTATAGTCATGGCTTTCAGAATAACTTCTACTACCAATATATGCAAATAGAGTATTTTTAACTTGAACTACACCAAAATTCCTATTTTACTAACATGCTTGCACACTGCATGGGAGAGAGATAAAGAGAGAGAGAGAGAGAGAGAGAGAGAGAGAGAGAGAGAGAGAGAGAGAGAGAGAAAGAGAGAGAGAGAGAGAAAGACACAGAGACAGAAAGACAGAGAAAGGACTGATACTGACAGAAACATCGAAACAGAGACAAAGACAGAAAAAGGCACAGAGAGAGAAAAATAGAGAGAACGCCGTTAGTTTTCCATAAATTTAGTTTGCTTAAAGATTTATATCACATAAAAGCATGTCCTAAGCAAAAGCCACTGCTTTTTGTTTGTTTCTTTGTTTGTTTGTTTTATATGGCTGTGTCCCCTCAGCATGGCATTCCAAGGACATACTACAGGAATACCCAGGGTTCTCTGTTCAGACTGCTGACAGAGTTTAATTGCAACTCTTTTAAAACTAATTCCAGAAGAAAGGGAGGAAAGTGTTTTCATATAAACTTCACCTTTGCCAGGCTTCTTCTACAGGTCTGGTAGGCATTCAAACAGAACACAGAGCTTTGTACTCAATGAGAGCAGAACAAAACAATAAATCCACTTCCTCCTCCTTCCTGCTCCTCCTCTTCTCCATTTCTTTCTTTCCTTCCTTCTCCCCTTCTTCCTGCTCCTCCTCCCCTTCCTTTCCCCCTTCCCTTCCTCATTCCCCTCCTTCCTCTCCTCCTCCTCCTCTTCCTCCTCCTCCTCCTCCTTCTTCTCCTCCTCCTTCTCCTCATCTTTTTCTTTTTCTTTTAAAACTTCATATTCAACTCTCCTTGTCCATTTGGGGCAGTAATCACTTTACAAAGTGAATCTTTTTTTTCAGGAATAGGGAATCTAATCAATAAAATCACATCTTTTGCGTGATAAAGAAACATAATATTGAAACACTAAAGAAAGAAAACATATTCCTTCTTTTCCAGCAATCTCTTGACATATTTCAAGAGAAAATCTTCAGAATTCCTTTCTCTGATATAAAGCATCTTATACTAATGTTTCATTAAAGCATTTGAAAACTGAAGTCAGAAAGCATGTATTTTAAGATATTTAAAGGAGAGTATTAAAGGTCTTCAAAATACTTTTCAATTTTTAATAGTACAAGATTGCTACTGTTACAATTGGATATAATGTAAGAACCATGTTGAATGGGACAGCACAATTGAAGATCCCTTGAAAAATAGTATTAATTTATTTTTACATTATTTTTCTCATGAGGAATGTGCATGTGTGTGCGTGTGTGTATGTGTGCATGTGTGTGTATATGTGCGTGTGTGTGTGTGTGTGCGCGTATGTGTGTGTGTGTGTATGTATGTGTGTGTGTGTGTGTGTGAATGTAGGGTGTTCTATGTGTGTTTTGCAGAGTCTACAGGCATCATGATCTGGTGGCTTCCTGGACTACAGAGACCAGATCTCTCACTGAAACTGGAAATTACTTTTTGGCCACACTTGCTAGCTAGAAATCCCTTGGGATCTTCCTCTTTCTACTTCCAACAGTGGGATTGCAAGCCTTAGCCATCATGTTGGCCTCGATACATAGGCGTTCAGAATCCAAGCTCAGGTCCGCAAACTTGTATAGCAAGTACCTTATCCACTGAGCCATCTCCCCAAACCCCATGAAAATAACTAGTATTATTTTACTTCTAACATTATCTAATCAGCTTGAGAAACATTTTTTATATACTAACTCACTGACTCTCCAAATTTTTCTATGATGTAATTAGATATGTAATTTATCTGTATTGGTTTGCTGGTGACTGTCTCTGCCTTGAAGCTAATTTAAGGTCTATTTTGGATGGCCTTTTAAATCTTTGTTGTCATCTTAGATATTTCTCTTACTAAATGACATCGCAGATGCAAAAGCTAGATAAAGAAGATTAATTCCTTTATCACCTTTAAACAGGCCAAAGAAAGACTTTGCCATTATAACTTGTTAACTACTGTTTATTTAACACAAATCTTGGTGTATCATTCTTACCCATAAAGGAGAAATTTGTTTTTTTGAAGAAGTAAAGATAGTATGCCCAACTAGTATACTTAACAAGAGAAGTCTTCAGGTAAAAATGCTTGGAGTGCAGCTATAATGATTAAATGCATGACTTGACGTAAGTGGGATGAATATATAAATATATAAAAATTCAAGTGAAGTAAGAATAACCTTTTAACTATATTTGCAATGTGACTATAATCATTTTATAAACATTCTACTGGATATACTCTGAAATATCAACAGCAACATCTCTATCACTTGCATATAATAACAAACACCATTTCATAGCCATAAGCAACTCTTCTGATTTCTTCATGACTTTTATGAATATTATGACATGTGAATATTATGAGAAATAACATTCTCAATTCTGACTTTTGGTATTTTTTTGTTTTTCAAATTAAGCAAAAGTTTGTTCAGGTTTTCAAAAGTACAACTTAGCTTTGTTCAGGAAAACAGATTTTCTAATGTTAGGAAGTAACATCTAAGAATGTTAATTATTCTATATCTTTAGTTGTTACCCGTTTTAGTTTCTGTTCTATTGCTGTGAAAGATACCATGAGGAAGACAACTCATGTAAAAGAACACATTTAACAGGGTTTGCATAGATTCAGAAATTTAGGCCATTATCATTAGGGTTGAAATGTGGCAGCAAGCAGGCTGACATGATGCTGGAGAGGTAGCTGAGTGTTCTACATCCAGACCTGCAGACAGCAGGAGGTAAGAGAGAGCTGTCGGGTTTGGCTTGAGTATTTGAAACCCAAGAGCACACCCCTAGTGACACACTATAAATGATACGCATGCTTAGAGTTAGGGGAAATTTCTATAATGTAAAAATTTTCTGGATCAGCTTCTAAAATTTCTAAATTCAAACTCAACTGATTGGTAAAACTAATTGCACAGCATGCATAACAGAAAACACTAAATGTATAATTTACCGACCACACTGAAATGACCACTTATGTTCTCTTGGGTATGCACTAAAAGTTTTAACGTGTTTTCATCTAAAAGTCGGGAGGGCTGCTATGAACTGTAGATTATGTAACCCTCTTTGTTTTCTTATGTTTGTAAACATACTATGGCAAAGGAAAACTTAGGAATGTGCATATACAAGCTGACTAAAACTAAAAAAACAAAAAAACAAAAAAAAACTGGTCATGCTATAGATGCAGAAAGAAATGTCCTATTTGTATCAAAGCACATTTTTCTGCATGCCACATTACACTGTACTGTCAAGGGCAGAATGGGGGCTTAGGAGAGCAGATGGCAGCTGGGTTAGGCCAGATAGAAAGAAGGAAGGTGTGACCACCCAGCGAGTGATGGTGAATTGTGCAGTTTGCATTTACCATCTTCCGATCAAGGAAGAACTAAAGAAGGAAAGAAAGAAAGAAAGAAAGAAAGAAAGAAAGAAAGAAAGAAAGAAAGAAAGAAAGAAAGAAAGAAAGAAAGAAAGAAAGAAAGAAAGAAAGAAAGAAAGAAAGAAAGAAAGAAAGAAAGAAGGAAAGAAAGACCATCATGCAGAGGAAGGGGCTTGGCCAGGGTCAGAACTGCATGCATGTGAAGGCAGTCCAGTTTTAGGAGTTTTTAGAGCTTTGCCCAGAGCGTGGAGATGGTAACAAGATCTTGCAGTAGCTCCCTGGGGACAGGCATTGCCCTTGAAAAACACAAAACCCAGCTCAGTTCATAGCCACAGATTTGCCTTGGAGAAGACAGTGCTATTTGAAAAGATCCGTGAGACATGAGCCTGTATCATAAGGAAAAGACACAGCCATGGTCACCTCCTGTTCTTGCTTCTCAGTGTGCAGTGATCAAGAAGAAAATAAATAAACATCAGAAAGAGAGAGGACAGCAGCTGAGATCCTTGATATAGACCTGAGACCTGCGAAGCGCTGGGAAACCACAACAGAAGAGATTATGGGGCTCTCTTCAAAGATCTCAAATTACTGAATCAATATTTCCAAGGCTTGGGCCAATTTATTTGTGACCCAAAATACTGTGGAATAATTTTCGATAAAAGGAAAATATCTCAAAATTTTGTTTTCAGTCTCTCTCTTGAAAAGCAAAATGTTTGGGCTATCCTGTTCACTCTAACGCCTCCTTCCTAACAGCGTCATGCTGCATCAGGTCGCTTCCTGAGAGCCTTGCCTGTTCTCCACAGAGCCCGAACCTATGTTGCCCACCTTATATCACACAGAAAAAAGGAAAGAGAAAGGGAAGGTGGTGAAATCTGAGCTCACAGTCTATCACCAACCTTCCCAACACTCTCCTCATCCTCACTTTTCCTGGGTACGTGAGGACTGACTGGGTGCCGAGCTGCACTGTGCTGTGTGTGTGAGAAATGACATCGAACAAGAGTGGGGAAACAGGAGACAGGGAGCATTTTGAAGCTGAAAACAATCCGCTTTGGCAGAAAGGAGTGTGGGTGGGGAGAGAGCTCCATCTGGGAGCCTTGAGATGACAGTGCCACGATTTGTAAGGACCTTAGAAACAACATCCACAAACGGAACTGAGGCATTCTCATAACAGCAACAGGGAGCCTGGGAAGGAAATTTCAGCAAGGAAATCAGAAAGTAGAAGTGTGCTCAGGAATACATTTGGCTCGGACTAGAAAGAGGCTAGTTTGGGACACAGAGCTGTTGGCACTCTTCAACAGAGGCCCAGGTAGAACCATAAAGCTGAATCATACCAAGAAAGATGAGATACAAGTGAACCCTGACCAGGTCACAGGAGCACATTGGAGGGAACACAAGAGAGAAGAGGGTGACCCCTGCCCCCACCTTTCTAGTGCCAGAACAAATAGGAACTGTGACTTTGGGAGAAGAAAAAGAATTAGATTTTGAAATTGGCTAAAAATTGTAGCTTCAATAATCTGCCACTGATCCTCCTCCAGTACATTATTAATTGCTGGAAGATCCTGCATAGAGATTGGATATTTTTATTAAAATTGAAGTGTGCAAAGTATAAAATGCCCGAAATTATCACAATGAGTAAATCTAATTGGCATCAATTAACATCTTGAATTCCCTTCCAAAATTTGATGATCTTGTTCTTTCAGAAAATATTTTTCAAATATGCAGACCATTACCATCTTTAAAAAACGTTTTCTAAATTATACATGTGCATATATACATATCTGTTTATGTAATGCATGGTTTACTAATGCATAGGTAGTATTTGTAGCATTACCAAAGGCAATATAATATTTTGTATCAGTTTCAAACTCTCTCCTTGATACTGAGAAGCCTTTCAGCAAGGTACAAAATGTATCGTGCATTCTTTTACTCCAGACTTTAGGAGTGCAAAGGCGGACACTGCTTCCTTCAGAAATGAAAACTTCACTCGCAGATGTACTTGTGCACTCCTTATGCCAAGATGAGACAGATGTGGCTCTATTCACTCAGGGACAGGTGCTATGGAAAAAGAGATAAAACATTTGGGGAAGGTGTAAGCAACTACATTGCTGTTGCTAAATAAATAAACTCTCTGCCAGAATAAAAAAAAAACAACTTTCTTTGCTAATTTCTACTTATTCCTTCTTAATGTTTATTTTAAGATTTAGTGGAGCTGAGGTCTTTTCAGCTTCATTATCTATACAGATAAAGTTATAGAATGTATGTGTATTTGAATAGGTTATATATGAATGAGTAGTACAGAGGCTCTATGTGCCATTTTATACCCAATTTCATTCACTTAAAGCAACAGCCCCTCGTTCCATACACAGCCCCAATTCGCAGCACAACTTCTAATAATATCATCTTCACAATCCCTAAAAGCAGCACAAATTGTATAATTGGGAAGCCAGGAAAGTTCCAGCCGTTTGGATAGGGGAGAAAAACAACTGCCTGTTTTTCTAAGAAGCATTTTGGTGAGCTGCAGACGGAGAACAGCGCCGGGAGAAGAAATCTGCAGCTGTTGGATTAGGGCAAAGAAACAGAAAATGATTTTGATTTTAAAGATTCATATTAAGTCTGAATCCAAAAGAAGGATCGGGTGGGCATCAGCAGATGGGAGAGGAAAGGCGAGTGGAAGAGATGATGTTGATTTTAAATGTACTCAATCATACTGAGAGAGAAGGAAGAGAGGAGTCTGCAGCTGGGCTGCGGAAGGAAGGTGGGAGCCGTGCTAGGATATTGTCCCAGGAGGACCAGGAAATATGTAAATACATAGAATGATTCTACAGTGTGATCAGATTGTAAATGGAAAAAATTGCCTGCCAGTGTAGACATAGAAAAAATAATATTGACTATTAGTAAGGTGAGGAAATAGTCTCAGATTCATACTCAGATCAGAAAGTCAGTAAACTGTTGGATATGAGTACTAAATAATGAAGATTCACTCTGCTTATCTGATTCTTCTATTATATAAACTATTTCATGATCATTCCTTAATAATCAGCTGACCAAAATATACCAGGCATACCCTACTGAAATTGTGATTCTTAAAGTAGTATATAAATTTTCAGAATTTTAGAGCATCATATTAGGGATATAATTTGAGGTGGGTTTGACCTATTTGTAGAATGAATGTGAAAATTCATCAATAAATAATCACTAACCTGAGTGTTACATGTGGAAATTTGGAGTACATATGGAACCTGCAATACTCTGAGCATATAGTTTTGGTTTTTTGTTTTGGTGAGTTTATGTTTTTGGGTTTCTATTCTTGTTATTTGTCTTGCAAAATATAGTTCAATATAATTGAACTTCCTTTTTTTTTCATATTGTGAGTTAATGCTGAATTGCATGTGTTAAACATCCATTGACAATTCCCCTTCCAGAGAAATGTGGTTACTACATAACTTTGCTGCTTTCTGCATTTCAATTGAAAAAGCTAATTGCTTTTGTTTCTTCATTTCAAAGTTTAGCTTAAAACCTGACATTATAGATTCCAGGTATCTGAGATCCTTTTAAACAACACCTACATTGATTTCTTACACTGCACTTAATAGAATACAAAAAGCTGAAGTCAGCCAGCATGTCGGTGAAATAATTTATAACTAAAATTCAAATTCATGCTGCCATAACCAGGGAGTTATTTGCTTTTTACAGAAAAATGCAAGCAAAAAATAATTTCCATGGTTCCACATTTATTTTGCTTGGGATTACGTGCCATCTTGTGATAGTATTTGTGAGAGACAACTTAATATTAGATCTAATTCTTATGTCTGTAATGATATGATTTCAATTATAATAGATATTTTGTTGATAACTAGAAATATCTTCTTTTTAGTAATCTAAACTATTTCAGTTTAGAACAATGCTATAAAAATAAAAGGACTGAGCATTCACAATATTCTCCAGATTATTAAGGAGCATTGGTGGATTATAGGGTAGGAGGAATGTGGCATAAGAATCGGTCTTTAGTTGTTATTTGTTTGTTTGTTTAGCCAATCTCCCTCCCTAAGAGGTGCCTTTATCTCGGTTTTTCAAAGCTTGACCAATGAATCCAGAGCAATGCAACTATCTCCTTTAGCTGCAGAATACGCAAGGCCTTAACTGGTTAAATACAAAGGAGAGATTTCGGTTTGTCTGAATGCCAGAAGGCGCACAAACAACAATTATTGAAAGCATGAAATTCATCTTTATCCCATCGAGAAGCTCTGAGTAGCAATGGGCACCCATTGTTCAACGTTACTCCGTGAGCTCCTAGGCAGCTCTCCTAGAAACACACTATTTTATTTCTTTCCTTACAATTTCTGTCAATAGCAGTCTTGAAAGTAGGCTGTATTTTTCCCTTTCAGTGAAGGTGGAAGAGGCAAGTGTGTATAAAAAATACTGTTACTTCCTTACATTTATATTTTGTACAACCCAGCATTGATTTGCTCCTTATTTAAGCAACATTTTCTTGATAAATTAAAAAAGCAGCAATAGCCATTACTGCAGGCTATATACAGCCTCTAATATCACTTAAGCATATTACAGAATATAATATCTGGTACTTAACGACTAACTTGCATATGAAAGCTCACATAATGTCTCATAAAACCCTTAAAATGGCTTCAGTTTAAGAGTCTCTTTAAAAAAAAAACACCTTCAGGGAATATTGTAAATGAAGTAGCACTCTAGCCCTGGAAAAAAAAATTCACACACTTGCAGAAATTTTTAATATAAATTGAACACATTAAAAATTAATTTTGCATGACCATTTCGCATTGCGGTGCCAATGCATAGTTAAGATAAGGCCTTAACTCTTCTTTGTTTAAAGTAACGGCGGAAGCTCTTGGCTTTCTCTTTTCTGCTTTCATCTGTACGTAATTATTATTTTCATTAATCAGAAAACGGACCCCCTTTTTTCCTATTCTGACAGTCTCAGCTGGAGTTGAAAGAAACCCTACCTGAGTCACCAGGGTAACTTAACCATAAACTTCTAGGCAACTCATTAAAGGAAGGTGCGAGCTGACAATTAAAGAAGGGGGCTCTTCTCCTTCATCCCTTTAAGTCAAGGAGCTCAGAGCAAAGCTTACTCTTCAGAAAAGCAGATTTCTTCTGGGGAGACCTGCATAACTGTACCATCCTTTTCTCTTTCTAGACTGCAGCATTGACTGCTCATTCGCCCCAGCGGTATCAGAGACTGTCCTTTCTCGTCTCTGTGTGTTTTTAGCTTGATCATTAACAAAGAAACACAATATGGATTTTTTTCTTTTTGTTAACATATTATTTGTTGATGATGCTAACAGGAGGCAAAAATAACAACTAGAGGCATTCTGTTGTATAGATACAGATCTTTTTATTAGTCTCATGACCACAATTCTACAACAAAATTCCCCAATTGTGCATCAGTCGCAATAAGACATTGACTGATGTCTTTCTTGGAAGAGAGCTGGCGCTGCATGGATGTGACATTCAGTAGTTCTCTGTGGTTCTGACATGAGCAGGCAGTACATGCCAGTGGGAGCTTGCAGAGCATCAGTGGGGTGATTCACAGATTCCATCGCAAGTGATCAATTTTAAAAAGGTAGGGAAGGGTTGACCTGAGAATGAGCCCCAGACTTGAGATCAAAGGTGCTATATAAATCTGGCAAATGAGGAGACACAGAAACTAAGAACCCATTTTCACTGTTCAAATGAGAAATTTTACTAGGCCAATCTTAAAGCCTGAAATTGGATAGCAAATATGGGGCTTTTGTCAAAAATTATTGTTGATCATACTTAAATGAGGACAGAGAGTTTTGGATATGAGTATTTGTTTTTGTAGTCTCCCTATTCTTCTAAAAGCCCCTTTGAAATATTACAATGAATTTCCAGTTCTCTCAGTTCACAGGCTTCGTGCAAACAGAACATAAGATACACAATCATTCAGACTCCAAAGCCTTTGAGAAGACATGCCTAGTTGTTGCTGACTTCCTAGGAGATATTAGACTCTGGTGATATTATATATTGAAAATCATCATTTCAACTATAAAAACACAGTGAAATTGATATGTCTGAAACAGTTAAAAAGAACAGTCTAACTGCTTCCAAAAGCATACATCATTGTGTCTTCCACAATCATAATGTTACCTTCCACACATTGGGTGCCATGGTCTTTTTCTGAAAATTCAAAACCTGCTTATTCCATTGAAATGCTTCTGGCTAGACAGATTTTTTTTTTTTTTTTAGCTATTAGTTTATGGCAAAATCAATCTTACCCTACAACTTTATTTGGATGAGATGTGTGAGTCCAGCTTGTTTTTTTTGTCATTGTTTTTGGTTGTTCTTTGTTTGTTCATTTGTTTGTTTTGGTTTGATTTTTTTCTATGTAAAAGAAAAGTTGTGATGAGCAAACCCGGCAAGGTCTAGACAGTTTAGAATCCTGAGATTCTAAACTGGGCAACATGGGATCCATGGGTACAACAACTGTGACTATGTGCAATAGCAAGTGTCCACAGAGAAGCACACTCCTTTGGAGTCTCAGTAATTCTGATATGCAAACCTTTGAATAATATCACTGTGTCCCTCTCGCTGTCACTCAGTCTCTCTCTCTCTCTCTCTCTCTCTCTCTCTCTCTCTCTGTGTGTGTGTGTGTGTGTGTGTGTGTGTGTGCGCCTTTGTCTCTGTATACCTTTCTCTGTGTCTCTCTCTATATATCTAGTCCTCTCATACATGCATATGCAGAAATCAATGGGAATCTATTTAGGCTCAAATTTAAAACAATTATATGAAATTATTTCTCAATATCCATTTATTTCAGTGATAACCTGGTACTAAGCTATTCAGCTGATAAAGGCAATAGAAATACAATAATCTATATGATTAAAAGTACAAGAAAATTTTAATTAAATTATCACTTATTTTATAGTTTAGATTCACAAGAAAATCGAATCAAATAAATATATCAAACTTGATTGGATGTTAACACACACACAAAAAAACATGTTTGCATGATAATTAAGAAATGCACGATTGTCAGCTAAATTTGCTAGGGAGCCTTAATGAGTAATTCCAAAGGCAGTGAAATCACTATGACACACAGAGCCCCGAGTTTTGAAACAGACTTCTCGCCTACTGCAGCTTTCTGCATGATATTTGGGTACTACTGTAAACTCATATATGATTGTTTGAATAATAAAAATGGTACAAAATTTATTTGTCATGCATGTTCATTCTCTAAGTGTAAGTGATAAAATTAAAAGCAATTGATATTTAAATTTTATAATATTTTAAAGTGATGTGTGATCTACTGTGTGTATGCATGTATGTTCATGTGCATGTGTGTACGTATATGTGTTTGTGTGTGTGTAAAATATTTTCTAATGAAACATATTCATGTGTCTCTCTTGAAAATGTTTATATATGTGTATAAAAGATAAGAAATAAGTGATTTAGTTTATCTCCTCCTCTATTCTTCTGTGATTCACAAGTAATGAAAAAAATATCAGAAATCATAATCCCCAAGATTCATATGTGGAGGTATTGAAGTTCAATCCCTAAAATATTATACAATGTGGGAGTTGAATGAACTCATAATACAACATGAGTTTTGTTTTTATAAAAGGGATTAGAGAATTTTCCCAATGGAAAATATTTTTGTAGATGATCTGAGTTTGGTATCTAGTAACTACACTGGAAGGATCACAACCACTTGTACCCAAATTTCAGAGTATCAGACACCTTATGGTGACTGTGGGCACACACATGTATATGCATATGCATGCACATACACATGTGCACATATATAAAAATACAAAATAAGATACACCTTAAAAACCAAGTAAAAGTAAGAGGGGCACTTGGATAGAGGTATTCACAAAGAAAGAATGGTGCTTGTGAACAGAAAAGCAAGGATAAGATTGATGTGTCTACCAGTCAAGAGTAAGGATACTCACAAGCAAAGCATCAGAATATATGTGAGTAGTAAGGGGATCTGCTGCATTGTTTTCAGAGGAGCCTACCCTGCCCATGCCTTCATCTTGCATACTATTAAGCCTCAAGCTATAAGATAATACATTTTGTGGCTAGAACTTACCGAGTCTGTATTAACTTATTAAAACTGCCCTCGAAAATGAATATGGTGTTTCAGACAAGTGAAAGATCTGTATGACAAGAACTTCAAGGCTCTAAAGAAAGAAATCAAAGAAGACCTCAGAAGATGGAAATATCTTCCATTCTCATGGATCAGCAGGATTAATATAGTAAAAATGGCCATCCAACCAAAAACAATCTACATATTTGATGCAATCCCCATTAAAATTCTAATTCACTTCTTCACAGAGATAGAAAGAACAATTCTCAACTTCATTAGGAATAACAACAACAACAAAAAGCAGGGAAACAAAAACCATTCTCAACAATAAATGAACTTCTTGGGGAATCACTATCCCTAACCTCAAGTTGTACAACAGAGCAATAGTGGTTAAAACCTGCATGGGACAAGCATGTTGATCAATGGAATGGAACTGAAGACCCAAAAATAAACCCAAACTCTATGGTCACTTGATCTTTGAAAATGAAGCCAAACCATCCAATGGAAAAAGGACAGCATTTTTAACAAATGGTGCTGATTCAACTGGCAGTCTACATGAGGAAGAATGCAAATTGATTCATTCTTATCTCCTTGTACAAAGCTCAAGTCCAAGTGGATCAAGGACCTCCACATAAAACCAGATACACTGACACAAATGGAAGACAAAGTATGAAAGAGCCTTGAACATATCAGCATGGGGGAAATGTTCATAAACAGAAGACCAATGGCTCAGGCTCTGAGATCAACAATTGACAAATAAGGCCTCATAAAATTGAAAAGGTTCTCTAAGGCAAAGGATACTGTCAATATGACAAATCAGCAATCTACATATTTGAAAAAAGATCTTTACTAACCTTATATTCCATAGAGGCCTAAAATCCAAATATAAAGAGAACTTAAGAAGTTAGACCTCATAGAATCAAATAACACTATTAAAAAGTAGGGTACAGAGGTAAACAATGAATTCTCAATTGAGAAAACTTGAATTGCTGAGAAGCACCTAAAGAAATACACAACATCATAGTCATCAGGGAAATGAAAATCAAAACGACCCTGAGATTCCACATCATACCAATCAGAATGGCTAAGATCAAAATCTCAGGTGACAGCAGATGCTGGAGAGGATGTAGAGAAGGAGAAACACTCCTCCATTGCTGGTGGGATTGCAAGCTGGTAAAACCACTTTAGAAAACAATATTCAGAACATTCTTCCTCATGCAGACTGCCAGTTGAATCAGCACCATTTGTTAAAAATGCTGTCCTTTTTCCATTGGATGGTTTGGCTTCATTTTCAAAGATCAAGTGACCATAGAGTTTGGGTTTATTTTTGGGTCTTCAGTTCCATTCCATTGATCAACATGCCTGTCCCATGTTGTTCTTCAGAAAACTGGAAATAGTTCTACCTGAAGACCTAGCTATACAACTACTAGCCATATAACCAAAAGATACTCCAACATATAACAAGGACACATGCTCCACTATGTTTATAGAAGGCTTTTATTCATAATAGCCAGAAGCTGGAAATAATCCAGATGTACCTCAACAGAAGAATGGATACAGACAATGTGGTATATTTACACAGTGGAACATTACTCAGCAATTAAAAGCAATGACTTAATGAAATTAATAAGCAAATAGATGGAACTAGAAAATATCAACCTGTATGATGTAACCCAAACACCAGACAACACACATGGTATGTACTCCCTGATAAGTGGATTTCAGCCCAAAAGCTCAGAATAACCACAATACAACCCACAAACCTATGAAACTTAAGAAAAAGGAAGACCAAAGTGTGGATGCTTCAATCCTATATAGAACAAAGAACAAAACAGAGGTAGAGGAGGGATAGAACTGGGAGGGAGAGAGGAGGAGGAGGTTAAAAAGGGGATCAGGATCAGTCATGGGAAGGGACATAAGAGATTTATAGAAGATCAGAAAATTGAATAGAAATATGTAGCCGTGAGGGGTGGGAACTGGGGATAACCACTAGAAAGTCCCAGAGGCCAAAGCCTACCAGGACCCAAGGGGATGACTTTAGCAGAAATAGCCAACAAAGGGGAGATAGAACATTTAGAGACCACCTCCAGCAGATAGGCATATCCCTCAAATGAGGGATGGGACCACACACTCATCTCAAAATTTTTAAGCCAGAATTGTTCCTGTCCAAAGAAAAGACAGGAACAAACAATGGAGCAACGACTGAAGGAAATGTCATTCAGATTCTGCCCAACCTAGGGATCCATCCCATCTGTAGTCACCAAACCCAGACACTATTACTGATGCAAAGAAGCACTTGCTGACAGGAGACTTGTGTGGCTGTCTCATGGCGTCCCCTGAGAGGTTCTGCCAGCATCTGACTAATACAGATGCAGATAATCACAGCCAACCATCAGACTGAGCTCAGGGACACCAATGGAAGAACAGGGAAAAGACTGAAGGAGATTGAAACCCCATAGGAAGGACAATATCAACTAACCAACCAGACGACCCAGTGTTCCCAGGGACTAAACTACCAACCAAAGTATGTATATGGGGGAATCCATGGCTCCAGCTACATATGTAGCAGAGGAATGCTTTATCTGACATGAATGGGACAGGAGGCCCTTAGTCCTGGGAAGGCTTGCTGCCCCAGTGTAGGGGGATGCTGGAGCGGTAACGGAGGAGTTGGTAGGTGAGTAGAGGAACACCTGCATAGTGGCAAGGGAGAGAGAGAGGATGGGATGGAATGAATACGTATATTCATTTTCTAGAGAGACAATGAAATAATAAAATAAATAAATAAATATACGAATAAATAAATACATAAATAAATAAAATCGTCTTCTAGTTCCCAAGGCTGCATGTGGGACTCCCAGATGCCCAGTCCCTGAGCAATGAGTTAGAATTTAGTATATTGAGAGAATATGGTATTGTGCATTATATATTCAGATGCTGACTTCTGTGCCTAGAGAGCTGTTACAGTATGGACACCAGCATTGTCATGATTATTCACTCACCTCCCTTATCAATGTTGTATAAAGAATTCTCCCCAATCATCTCTGATTGGTTAATAAAGATCTAATGTGCCTATGGATTGGCCAAGGAGATAGGAAGGCTGGTCTTCTAATCTCTACAAGAAGACTCAGGGAATGGGAAGTAGGAAAAGGATCATGAGGATAGGAAGAAAGAAATTAGAGCTATGATGTGCAGAGACCAAGAACTGGCCATGAAGCAGAGGGTCCAGGTGAGTTAGAATGAGCAAGAAGGTCATAGAACATGTGATCTGGTCATTTATATGCTCTCTGTAAAAAAGAATGTGGTTTATACCATAGAAGATGGTATGATTTGTTTTATTTTCTGGTGATTTTCTGATCTTGTGATCTTCTGTTGATAGATAGATAGATAGATAGATAGATAGATAGATAGATAGATAGATAGATAGATAAGTACATTTTACACACACACACACACACACACACACTGCCCATATACAAATATACAATCACATATGCACCTAACTATATAGCCATGGGCAACATGCCAGAGAAGTCTGGCACCTACTGAGCACAAGTGGATGCTTTAGGAATGAATCTAGAGTGCTTTCTACATCCCAGTGGGCTTCTTAAGGAAGCAGAAGCTTGGGCAGTCTCACCCTGCTTCCTCCAACTAAACACTGCCAAGGCAAGCATGTGGTTATTAGTAGAACCATCCTTCTGTTTATCTTCTTGTATTCTTCCCTTAGAGTCATTACAGACAAAGGAAAAGAAAATAAATCAACCCTTCTCCTTAATTATTGAACAATGCAAAGATTTTCTTGATGAGGACCAATATAAGATAGAGGTGAGATAGGATTCCCCTCATGACTATGTCCATCCATTAGAATTGTGTTAGAAATGTCTGAACTTACAAAAGCATGTAGTAAATTTAATCCTAGAGATAAACTAAGATTTACTACCTCTACTTCATATAAGACATTCATGTATCATAAATAAATGACAGTGTAAATAGCAGTAATTTAGTAACAAACACCCAGCATCCAGGCTTAATCTCTGGCATATATAAAAGGTTTTGGGGATTCAAACAAAAAATACATGCTACACATTTCTTTTATTTAAAACTTGAAAAGCATATGGGTATTAGTCAGAAACACCAAAAAATGAAGCTAACAATGGTCAAACAATGTCCTTTTAAATCAGATTTTAACTAAAATAATATAGTGTTGCTGTAACAGTGAAAGCAGACTTTCATTTTATCTAAATCAGAAAAAGATGTGGGAAAAAGAATGTTTTGAAGAAAGAAAATAAAATGTCATGCATAAATACACATATTTAAGGGGATAGCTGGTTTTAAGAGACAAGCATACAGGGCTACTAGGTGTTGGGGTAGATGATAAGAGAGATCTGTGGATGTGAATGTAAGGGTGGTTCTGAATAAGGTTAGCATTTCATCTGTATGATACTCAAAGCAGCTTGTCCTTACTAATATAGCAGAATCTATTCAATCCATTGATAGTGCAGAAGAAATGTGCCCTTCGCTGTGTTCAGACTCAAATTTAAACTGAGTTACACCCTTGGCTCTCTGAGCTTCCAGGTTGCTGATCATATTCATATATCCATTCATCTTATGTTAATTTTTGAAATTAAATTTAATTGTTATATTTCTTTTAATTTTCATCAACTCTTTCAGTGCCCCCTTTTCTTCCTCCCATATTAATACCCTCTACTTCTTTCACCATTATTACGCAGACACACACACACACACACACACACACACACATTCCTAAATAAAACTGCTCACCTTCAGTTTGTTAATCTCTATGGCTTTGTAAGATGATTCTTCTTAGCTTATTTAAGTTATATACCATTGTATTTCTCTAGAGAACATAGACATATCTATGTTTACATGCACATCAGTGATTTTATAACTTTGAAATTTCATCAGATAACACAAGCAAATCACTGAACAATATGTATTGAAAAAAAGAAAAACCTGCACTTTTACAGAATATTTTACAGAATATTGAGAAGGTGTTTTTAATTTATCTTAAATGTTATTCATTCTAAAAATAGTGAAACAAATGTTATAACCTGACTATGGGAACTTTAACTCTTCCTGTTAACTGACATCCATATGTGTTTCTTCACAGAATTCATCAGAATTAAAGACAAAATACAAAATTAAGGAAACAGTGTATCACATTTTCTTTCATAACATTTGAATCACAAATATAATTAATCATAGATTGCAACAAACATAAATGAGCTATATAAAGTCTTTGGAATCATTCAAACATCCTAAACAATAGGTGGAAACACCAAATATGAATACAATTCCTTATCATATTCTCAATAGTGAGATTCACTAGAATAAAAAGTCTCTTCAAGGACCAATCTCAAAGTCTAAAATAACGTTGAAGTTGGTGGATGGCTGAAAGGAAACATCGTGGTTCAGATGGTCACAGCTGCTGTAAATGATTTTGATAGCATGCACAGAACCTATGCAAGCCTAAACCTTAAGTTTAAACAACTAAAAATAATTTTAAATTTCAATGATTTAAAGCTAAGCTCAAAGACCTCACCCCTAGAGTTGGAGTAATTGGCAATTGATAGCTACTGAGAAAGGAACTTCCTTGGGAGTGTAAGCTTTGTTAAAGCAACCATCCTCCAGGAAAGGACAATACACCCAAGAACATTTTGGGCATTGCAAATTGGTCCCGAAGGGTTAAAAATAAATAATAGATTCAAAGTTGGGTGATTAGGAAAATTGGGATGGATCCGGAAAGAGTTGGGGGTGACTATGAGCAAAACATGTTGAACAAAATGTGAATATCTCAAGAACATACAATCAACAAACAAAAGCTAAAAACAGAGTTAAGCCAGGAATGTGTTCCATGAGTCAACTTTGATCCTGTCCCATGCCTGTCTTCCTCTTGAGTCTTTGAAACCTTCCATCTGAACAGTGAGGATTACTTGAACTTATCAGTCACCTCGTAACTCTTTACTTTTTTCTTTGAAAATGAATTTGTCACACATTTTAAAAATACATCTGAAGATTTTGGGAATGTTATACAAAACATGTTTTCTTAATCACAGTGGAAATCAGGAATGATTCCACTACCACTTCATACTAGATATAATTCGTAGGGTACAAGGAATTGGTAAACAATGCCACTTATTGCTGAAGGGGCAGGGTTTGACTCATTTTAACAAGGAATGCTTAATTTCTTACTGAAAGCTTTAAATACTCACTAAAGGACAGGCTCTTACAAAGCAGAATTAAAACTGATCCTACTTTTCACCATGTTCCTAAAAAATTCAACATTCTATGGTGGGGTATATGTAAAATAATAGACTTAAATTGAATTGGTCATAAACTGTAATAAAATTTGTATTAGAAGGTACTCTTCTTCATGTTCCATTGTTTAATTAACTACCAAAATTAGGGACACTCCAATTGATAGCATATTATACTTATCTAAGAAACTTTTGTTTTAAAAGGAGGGATTATAGTTAGGGATAAGTTTTAAAAGGGTACCAGATGATGCCAATGTTCACCCAGAGACAAGAACACCTACACTGTGTTCATGAATATACCTGGGAGCTCATAAGATGTATAGAGAACTTAGATACTCTATAGTCAACTACTTCACAAACTATGAGATAACTCTGGGATCTTCAAAATTCTCTGGAGTAAATTCTTCAGAAATTTCCCTATTACTTTAATGCATAACTAGCTTCAGAAATGATAGACTATGCACTGTATATCCAGTAAAAAAAAGGGTGACACTCAAGACAAATTGCCAAAATAGAGAATGTGGAGTTTTGACTAGCATTGCAATAATAGTGAATTGGGATTAGATATCAGGTTATCAAAATATGATGACCAAGTGTTACATATTCTTGTATGTATCCCATAAATCCCACATCCCATAAATATGGTATTATACCATGTATTCAACTGCTGCACTAGCTTCAAGAATCTTCTCTTTAGAGATACTCTATACATCTCTCACAGGAAGTTAAATGTTCCATTCTCTCAGTTCGATGTCTTTCCATACAAAACTCTATGATGGAGTCTATTCTCATGGATTCTTTCCACATCCTCTGTGAATGTTCTCAGATCCCAAGAGACATGTAAAATATATTAAAACAAGACATACCTTTTTGCCAACTAAAACAGGAAGGTTTCAAAGTGATGGCACTTTTTCTTTTGACACTAAAGTTTTATCTATAAAGCTGGATCCTATAGTATCCAAGATCATAGGACAAGAGGAAAGGAATGAGTGGCATGGTTATCTTCTGCTCTGCTCCATGATTTCTCTGTATCAGACAAAACTAGGAAAAGAACAAGTATAATAACTTTTTAAGCTCCATCATTCTCCCCGTAAGCTCTGCTGGAAATAATATGACTTAAGCTTTCAAATTTGAATCCTAACTTCACTAAGTTACAAGTCCAAGTGTAGAATACTCCTGGTGGTCAAGAAGCCAATTCATTCCAGACAAAAGCATACCTAATATAAAGAATTTGGTTTTTATTATGGTATCTAATTTATGTGTAACTCATTACATAGGAAATCAGCTTTACTATAAATCCCTTTGGAATTGCTATTTTATCCCCTACTATTATGATACAATGTGAGGGAAATTCCCTATGAGATTCTTTTCCATTGATGCCTGCCTTCTTCCCCACTATAACTAACTTTTCACAAATGTTGGCACAGTTTCCAAATCATTTGGTCCCTGTTCCTACCTGAATTGTTGAAGATACAACTCTTTTGGATGTGTGTCAGATATTAACATTGGACATATGCAATACACCCTGACAATATGTTGTGAAAACTTTAGGATAGATAGACATTTTCTCTATGGGATGAAAAATATTATGAAAATATGAAAGTCCAGTTCTCATTTCTGAAATTCTAATATCCTTGTTTTAGTTGATACTCATATTATTGAATGGCTACACCAAATTTTCAAGCAAATGGATGGAACTAGATATTATCATCCTGAGTGAGGTAACCGAGACTCAAAAGGCCATGCATAATATATACTCACTGATAAGTAGATATTAGCCATAAAGTACAGGATACACAGTACAGGTTACTACAGTCCATGGACCCAAAGAAGCTAAATAACAATGAAAGCCCAAAAGAGAATGGTTGAATCTCACTCAAAAGGTGAGATAAAATAATTGTTATAGGTAGATTGAAGGAACTGGGTGGGAGAGTGCATAGGGATGGGGATCAGAGGGGTCAGATGAAGGAAGAACAGGGAAGAGATGGCATGGAGAATGAAAAGAAATCGGCAGTGGGGAGGGGGTGGAATCTCTAGGACATGCCAGAAACCTAGGATAGGGAAGGGTAACTCTAGCTGGGACTCAAGCAATGGAGGATATGAATCCTCAAATGGCCACCTCCCATACACAGGCAGGACTCCCATTGGGGAGGTAAGGACACCAACCTACTCACAAAAGCTTCAATCCCAAATTTGTCCAGCCTATAAGAAGTTCAGGGACAAAGAGATTCCCCCCACCTCCACCCCAGGCAGCTGCAGATTTGCATTCATTCTTATGGTCCTCTGGTCCTCTCTTCTGTCTCTCCCCACACCTGATTCTGACACACACCCATTCCCTCCTCTCCCCTTTCCCATCAAGTTCCATCCCTCCATCTGCTTCCCATAATAACTTATTCCTCCTTCTAAGTGAGATTCAAGCATGCTCATTTCGGCCTTCCATATTGTTTAGCTTCTTTGGGTCTATGGAGTATATCATGGGTATCCTGTACTTTATGGTTAATATCCACTTATCAGTGAGTACATAGTATGAACACCCTTTTTGGGTATGGACTATCTCACTCAGGAAGATTTTGCTAGTGCTATCCATTTGCCTGAAAAATCCATGATATCCGTGTTTTAAATAGCTGAATAGTATTCCATTGTGCAAATGAGCCACATTTTCTGTATCCATTCTTTGGTTGAGGAACATCTAGGTTACCATGAGATCCCATTTATCAGTTGTTGATATTAGAGCTAGAGGCATTGGTGTTCTATTCAAAAAATAATCTCCTGTACCAATGAGTTCAAGGCTATTTTCTACTTTCTCTTCTATTAGATTTAGTGTATCCAATTTTATGATTAGGTTCTTGATCCACTTTGGCTTGAATTTTGTGCAGGATGATAAATATGGATATACTAACACTATTAACGAGACTCCATTATGCTTCCAGACCTGAACCTAGACCAAGTGTCCTCTGAGAGGTTCCACCCAGCAGCTGACCAAAGCAGATGCAGAGATCTAGAGCCAAACATTTGATAGAGTTTGGAGAATCTTGTGGAAGAATTGAGAGAAGGACTGAGGGACCCAGAGGGGTCTACAAGTAGATGAAAAGAGTCATCTGATCTGGACACTTAGCTCGCAAAAACTAAACTACTAAACAAAGGACAAACACTGGCTGGAAATACCCTCACCCACATTTCTGTAGCAGCTATGCAGTTTGTTCTTCATGCAGGACCCCCAACAACTGGAGCAGGCGTGCCCCTGACTCTGTTGTATGCCTGTGGATACTGATCCCCTAACTGGGCTACCTTGCCTGTCCCCAGTTGGAGAGCTTGTGCCTAGTCCTTCAGTAGCTTGATATGCCAGGAGGGATTGGTATACAAGGGAGCCTCTTCTTTCCCAGAGGAGAAAGAGAGGGAGAATTTGGGTTAGGAGCTGTAGGAGTAACTGGAAGGAGAGGGGGCCAACAATAAATAAGTTACTCGAATGAAAAAATAAAACAAACAAAAAAACCTTAGTCAGATAACTTCCAAAATATGTCTAATTTTTAGCACTTCCTAATATATAGTTCAAGTCCAAGGTTTTAATGCAATATACTTAGACTTCTATTTTTCTGTTTCTATGTTTTGTTTTCTTTTAGGAAAAACAAGAAACACAATCTTGGAATATTCTACTAGCATCCACTTCTCCCCTAATTTCAATGCTAACTGAGGACCTTTCACACAGTCTTGGGCTTTTCCTGGCATGCAACCCTCCAGTTTCAGATGCTGATGTGTCTTTCAGACTTGCCTAATCAGATCTTGGCCTCCTTTTACATGAACCGCCTAGATCCAGGGATAAGTACTTGATCTAATTTTAACCTAATAGACAATAAGATTTTTGCAGATGTTTTTGCTTGAAAATTTGAACTGGAAATCATTTGTTTCAGCTATAATTTTTGAGAACATGAAATATGGGGAACTGGTAGCCACTGAACCACTCTAACTGTAAGAATATACTGACAGTGGAAACAATATGGAAGGAAGCAGCACTGAGAGATGGAAATCTTCCCAAGAATGGGGAACATTTCAAAAGAAATCCCTTGAAGACATCTGATTTAACACACACACACACACACACACACACACACACACACACACACCACATCATCTTCAGTGATAGAATCAGTTGCAGATACAGACACAAATACACACACACAGTGATAGAAAATAGATGCAGATGCTGACACCCATACACACACGTTGATATTTTCCACCAATATGTTACATATAAAGTTTGAAGTTTTGAAGACCCGTAAGATATATATAAGTAGTGATCTAAAATAGCATTACAGAGCAGAAAGGCATCTACAATTACTGAAGTGTGCTATGACATAGTCAATTGCCCAGAATGAATAAGGCAATTACAAAAAAAAAGTTTCTTGAACTGAGTTACTAGAATGCATCAATGGAATTTGCTAAGAGGAAAAGTTATAAATTAAGAAGCAAATGGATATGAGCTTTTTAAAGATCTTGGTAGTGATAAAAAGCCTTAGATAGTATTATCTAAATGTGTTTAGACAATGAGATAGGATCAATAGTTGACTTGTAACTGCGTGTAAGAATACTGCTTCCTTTTTTAAACTTTTATTGCTGAGAATATTGGTTGCCATTTTAATCTAACATTAGTTATTAGGAGGTGGAAGTAATGTCCAAGCAGATGGTTGTCAGTAAACTGATGACTACAGTTATGAATGTGTGTCCAAATACTACCCTCAGAATTTGGTATGCTACAGAGTTTCCTAAATGTGACTGCCAAAATAAATCTGGTCTGCAAAATAATTTTGAGGATTTCACCCTCTTAAATTTTTTCCCAGCATTTTAAGAAAAAGCTATTTGTAAAAATTGAAATTATACAGATAGAGACAGTTACAATATTCATTAATGTAACTTTCAAGTTTCTTAAAGTCATTGAGGAAAAGGTTTCTCAATACATACCTCATATCAGTTTCACCAATCCTATCTAATAAGTTTTTTTATTGTAAAAGTATCTTTTATTGATTAGATGTAATTGCTATCTTAGAGCCGTACTGCTGAATAAGGTCACCCTTTCTGGCTTGTATTGAATTCTAGCTGGATGGTTCAACTCAGCTCTTCTGGCTTAAATTCTTCTCCAAGCTGACTGATTCAATCTGGCTTTTCTCAACATCTCACTGAATTGTTCTGCTTGGCCTCAAACTAACTCTGGCAATTTGTTCTAATCGTTTGAATCCTGATCCTTCTTCTTCTCTAGCTTCAAGACCCTCTGCTTACTTGCACTGTACACACTGCACAAACTGAACAAAACTCACAAACAGACACAAGTGCACTGCATACTCTGAACTGACCCAAATTGTGCTGCCAGAACTCAACTGAATGAACTGATTCTACTCTCTGTGCTACTCTGAAGTAGCCCCTCTTTTTTCTCTATTGTCACACGAGTTGGGTGTGTCCTATCTGATTCATTCTGTCAAATCTTTCTCTGATTTATCAGTTTATCTTCACCTCAATTAGACGTCACTTTCAAACATGGCTGCTTCCTTCTACATACTAACTTTGCCTTCATTGTTTGGGATTAAAGCTGTGAACTAAGGACATGTCTGTATTCCAGACAGGGAGTAAATGTGTGTGCTATGGGCATGTCTCTATTACAGGCAGATCCCACAGACCTAAGTCTTTGCATGTGATCTCTTGCCAAAGTAGCCATGTTGCTAGGATTAAGATTCCTCTGCACTTTATTTATATAAAAGAAGTTTGTAATCAGTGTTAGTTTCTTATTGTCATCTCACTTTCATTAGCTTCCCTGTATTGGGTAATTTTTGTATATATGACCAAAACAGGTGATGGAGTATTCCATGTCCACCAGTTCTTCTGTGATTTTTGTCTCACATTTTATTGAAACAAAAGCTGCCTTTTATATAGGAAGTGGTGTTCAGGCCTCATCATCACCCAGTTTGAACTTATAATACTTGTTGATTGCCAAAATGTGTAAAAAGTATCTTAAACTGACCACAGAAGAATGCCTTCCTCTACCAGCTTACTTTAAAGGCAGGCAATTCCTCCAAATTCTGTAAAATGTACTCAGCATTAAACTTAATTAGATTAAACTCAAGAGTTATACCATCAGGTAATGATTTCCCCACCACCTTTGCAGAGAGTCATTTCCTTTGGACTATGTCCTTTGATAAAATGCAGAAAACGCTACTAAAAACTGGATGATGAGAATCATGGCTGTGGCCATGGTGATTTTAACAATGAGCATGAATTTCATCATGTTATGCAGAATTCCTTTTAGAAGGACTCTTGAGAGGGCAAACGAATAAATTATGCTTTTATGGCAGTGAAAGTCACTACCTTAAGCATTTGGCTTGCTTTGACTGTAGCAAATTTTTATTCAGCTTTAAAATAGATGTCAGGTTGTCATCTCTGCAGTGAATTGGGGACATTGATAGATTAACTCCCATAGCCTCAGTAAAAGTCAGAGATGTTGCAAAAAGTCTCAACAACATGGCTTCCTAAACAAGACCTGAACAAAGAGGACACTAATGGGTAAGCAATATGTAAGGGGAAATCTCATGGTGTTTTAACCCTAGACAAACGGATAACTAGGGAATGCTGAGAGCTGTAGAAATGGTCTCCCTTAAGGAAGAGTTAATAATTGGAATATATATATATATATATATATATATATATATATATATATAAAACAAGAAAGCAAAAAGATGTATAAAAAGGACTACAAGAAAGAAACGGAGGAAATAATATAATTTTAGTTTCAAAATTAATGATTAATTAACAAAAATGTAGTCAGTCTTTGGTGGTTAGATATAATCTTTATTTGTATAACTACCTAGCTTGCCTCGGTTGATTTTCTGGACAGACTATAGGATTGGATAAGTATGATATCCTCATTCTTCATCTAGAGTGCTTCTGTAAGAACCCCACTAGCACCTGAATTTCAGCTCAATAGGTACATATTGAGGATTGATTGGCCAGGTTCAATGTTAAAATTCTGAAGTTGTCTATGCTAATAATGTTCTTAATTTTACATTTTTCTTTTCCCCTGTTTTTGTTTATATTCCCCTCTGCTATATTATCTTCAGATTACCCTTTTGTTATGGATATATACAGGTTTTTGTCGACCTAGATTGAAATTTACATACTGTGAAACAGCTAATAAATCCCTATTAGGGTTGTAAAAGGCGAGGGCCCAATGGGTATATATGCTATCAAACTATCATATAAAACTGAATGGTCCTTGATATTAATGACTTGGCCAAAATGTGATCCAGGTCCTCAGGATATTTTATGAAAAAGAGATTTGAAGTGGATTTGTTAAAGGTAATTCACCTACTCTTGAATGACCCAAGGATATCTGTGCTCTGTGTGCTGGCTTTGTCAATAGCCTCTCTGTGTCTCTCACTTCACCTTAAAGAATACTCTGAAAGCTTACTTCCAATGCCCACCTTACTTGTGCTTACCCCATATGGTAATTTTGCATGTGTCTTTGAGGCTAGGGTGTTAAGGGAACTTTCTTTTTTGCTTTAGGCTGCTGGAGTTTGGGGAAAGTGGGACAGAAAGCCCTGTGGAGAGATTTTTTTCTTTCCTTTTTTTGGTCAAGCAATAGAGAGTATTACAATGATTTACAGAGACATGTTGAAAGTAAATTATGTTGTAAATGCCTGTCCCTTGGGCCAGCTAAGAATCACAGGGAAAAAAATGCAAAAAGTTTGAAATTCCCTACAGTGAAGGTTGACGAGAAAATATGGTTTTGTTTTTCTGTGAGTATAAGTAACTTTTATGTTGTGTTTTCCCATGAGAAATTATAAACTTTCAGAGGAATTTTAGTCTCTTGCATGCACATATAAGAGCAATTTATCTGGGACTGTCCCAGTGAAAACAATCCTAAGACTTAAAGCTGTAAGAACTAGGGCTGAGTCTCTTCAAAACCACTACTTCTTATTTGTCCTTGGTGTCTCATCTTGTCAAAACATTTACTCAGTCTTTGAAGTGCTGCAAGTTGGAAACATGTTAATAACATGAAAATGCATTTGTGCCGCCCATGTGGCTGCAATTTTTGAGGATACTCATCACTTACTTAATGACTAGTGAAAACTTTGCAGTAGCTATGGTTACGCAGAAGGACATGGCTTCCAATAAATACAACTTGTCATTGTAAAAAAAAAAAAGTCTAAGTGTCACCAATGGATCTTAGCCTCTTTAGAGTTTCTCAAAGACTCCCACAAGACCCTCCATCAAAACTTTCCTTCCCTCTTCTAGACTCACCTAGAGAGACAAACTGATAGAAATTCTATAGGTAGGTGAACATTTTAAATAGCTCAATTCTATTTTGTGAATATAATACAACTTTGGTCCCCAGTTATCAAGATCTATATTTATTTCAGTTTCACATTCCTGTTGTAGATCTTTCATAGGACTTCATATATTTTTATGACCTAAATCAAATAAGCAGTACAAGTCTCAAACTACTCGGCATCCTTCTCAGCTAACACTCTATTTCTACACTGTGCTGTTCACTGTTGGCTCATTTTGATCTGGACATTCTTAGTATCACTCTGTGTGTTCCCATCCCCAAAGATCTCCTTGAAAAAGGTTCAAGTTGACTTTAGTGTTTATAAATCTTCCTCATCAAAATACAAAATAGCCTATCTATCCCAAAGCAGGAAAATGTTTCCAGCCTAGGACGTACCAGCAACAATGAGGATACATATTGGTTCACCACTCCCTGCCTGTCATTTTAGTATTTGCATCAAAACTCCAGTGTACACAAGCAGGGTAAATACCCCAAGTCTCCAGCCTTTCTGATAAAGCACTCCCTTCTTAGGGAATTCATTACTTTCGCATCACATATATATTTTTTTAGATTTTCTACAAAACGACCATAAAACGTTAGGAAAGCTATAAATGTCATAAAGTACATGTGTTTTCCATTGACTTAAAGTAGCTGTTTATCATTTATTCCATATACAGCTTCTGTGATGAACAGAATGAGATGTTAGCCAGCATCACCCTGATTTGCTAATGCTCTGCTGAATAGGCAGAGACCCAGCCGCCATGCATTGTGTCTGCACCCAACCCTTCATTTACTCTGCCTGTGATAGACATATCCTCATTTATGGATTAACAAGTATGGAGATCATGTCACTTCCTGACATAAATGATAATATACTTTTTGCTCTGAAAGATATATTTAGACAGAATAAAATCCCTATGAAAAGGATCAGATTGAGTTGTTGGCTAAATAGAGCCGCTCGATTAAAAATACTACTGGGGATGCTCCGTGGAGCGAGAATGCTTAAAGCGAATACTTTATTCATGGAGGGGGAGGGGCTGTAACTCCAGTTATACAACTTAGACTTTTTTTCCCCAAAATGATCAGTTTTTACTCAATTAGATGACAATTATTAAGTGGAAAAGATGAAGGGAATCATCAAAAAAGAGTCTACAAACACCCTTAAGTTTCTAATTGTCCTACAAAGGAGAAACATTTTTAAATGTTAAATTTGTTAACGTTTGAAACTAATGAACGAAAATAGAGCAAATATACTCCCATAGTTGAATATGATTATCTATAAAGGATTTATCAGGTATTGTTCTTGTTATTCGACAATTTTATTCATATACATAATGCATTCTCATTGCTTACCTGTCCTCTTCCCTGCCTGTTGTTCCCCAGGCAATACCAATCTCTCTTCCCAGATTGGTTGTTTGACCTGTTAATTTAACCAGGGCAGTTTCTATGACCACTGGATTTGAATGATCCATTGGAGTCTGATGGAATCCTCAGTGGATTATATACAACAAAATGCACTCATTACACTCTTCATATAATTGATTGGTAGCAAATAATTCAGCAGTAATAATAATTCAGGTTGGGGCCCAACAAGTTCTTCCTTCATCCTGACTTGAATGTTGACAGGCCCATTATCGTACAGAGCCAATATAGGCATCCATAACTGTGAACGTGTGATTAGAATGCCTTAGTCATGTTCAGAAAGTGTCAATTCACCGCTCTTCCTGACTTAAAGCTTTCACATTCCTTCTATCTTTATTTTCAATGTTTTCTGAGCGTTAGAGAGGATGATATAAATGACTTGTCCAGGAGTAAGCATTCATCTGCATTTATTCACAATACTTCAAATACTACATTTATTCACAACACAAATTCTGTATTCACCACAGTTCCCTAGAAGGAGAGGCTTCCTGGTTAAGACTGAGAATAATTTTCATCCATTTTTTTGTTAGTGTAAACAAACAAACAAAACCAAACAAACCAAAACAAACAAACCAAGCAGGTTTCTACTGCCAGGCATAGATTCAGTCCTGTAGAGCAGGCCTCAAATCCAATCAGAGAATGTTGGTTACCTCCATAAAAGATGTGACACTATTGCATAAAAGAACAAATCTTACTTGGCATGTTGATCCTGAGGTCTGTAGGATTTACTGGTGCCTCTTTTTCTCCTCCAGAACCCCGAAGAGCACCTTTGAGGATTGTGAAAGGATTATGTTATTGGATGTGGTAGAACCTTCCCCTGAGGAACAAAGATTTCAAGGGACCAATCACTGCACTAGTAGGTGGAACTTCCGTGTCAGTAATAGGAAGATGGGAAGCAGACGGGAACCTCTGTTTCAGGATAGAAGAGAGAATGAAAGCACAATGTCTGCTTAAGTGGCAGATCTGCCAGAATCTGCCACCAGAGAATTTATAACATAGAATACCCTACAAAATTAGGGCGCTAGATTCTGCACCCAGCGATTGTGTTCCCTGTTGAAACTAAAGTCAGATTGTGCAGTGTTTTCCTCCTCTAGGCAAATCAACTGGGTTCTCGAGAAAGACACTGTGGCAAAGCATGGTGGGCAAGAGTACATCCAGTCAGCCTTGGAAATTTGGGAGGGTTGATCAGCTTTGGTGGGGAGGAGAGAACTCGGAGCTCCAGAGAGGCAGGACCAGCGTGGGTGTAACAGGATCAGGCTAAAGGAAAAGAATGCAGTAGCCACCGGCTAGAGACAGACCGACACCACTGGCCAGGCCAGCGTGGGATGATTTTTATATTTCACGCAACAATTGGGTAAGAAACTTCCAACATAATTTTGTTTTGTTCCCTCTACATAGTACTATCCAAGATGGGTGACACTTTAAGCAGTGGGGACAGATCATCTAGCTTTCGTATGTAGCTAAAAATAATGGTAAGAGCATATTTTTTTCAGGGAGAGGACTCTTGTCTTTGTTAGCCAATAATTTACAAGAAGGTAGTCCACACCTGGGATTAGGATCTGTTTGTTTGTTTGTTGTTTGTGTAATAACTCACAGCACTTTGAAACAGATTTTTAGTTATTTTACCAGTTCATATATGGTATTTCCCCATGAACTCTTTATTTTAATTAACTCTACCCAATCACTTTGTCTTTCCTACCCCTCATATCCTTGCTGATTAAACTTTTCCACCTCTAACTCTCTATGTTCAAATTACATGCATTCTACTGTCCCCTTTCCCATACAGCAACTTGCATGGCTGAAAGGTAGCCATACTGAGGAAATAAAGAAGAACGAAATCACAGACATACACTTGGAAAAGGTGAGATTGGGTGGACTCTGTGCTCTGATGGAGACTCATTAGAAGCAGCCTGGAAACTCAATGTGGTTATGACATATATCTATGAACTAGAAAACAATTCACTAATATCAGTATGAGGTCTGAAGAGTCAGCTTACACACATTCAGGAGGAGGAAGGTACAGTTGATATTTTCTGTACATACTGGTTTTAGCTAAAGGTCACATCAGTATCTGTACTCTGACCAGGAGAAGATTTTGCCATTCCTGTGAACCTAGCCTTGAGAAGGCCTTGCCACCCCCAAGTGTCTGAGTCATGAGAGTCCTTGACCGCATGGTTATGTCATAATATACATTATCTCAAGCTTTCTTCTACTCCCACTCCTCGTCCTGAAGGTATCCTTTTCCCAAAGACCCTTTTTTCTTCATTCTTGGTTTCTTTAGGTACCATGTTTCTAATAAATGACACAAAGATACTAAAATGACAGAATAAAGAGGGGGTAAGAGCGAAAGAATGACTGTATCCTTTGCTTCTGTTCATGGCACTGAAATTAAAAACTAACATGCATACACATGTAGCCAAAGACACCTAAACATATAGGAAGAAGGAGAGAAAGGATGAGAGAGATGAAGAAGGGGAGGAAGAAGGGGGAGATTTGGAGAGAAAGAGACAGGGGTGGGGGGTGGGGAGTGGGGGGGTTGGGGGAGAACAAAATCTTTGATTCTCCCTAGAGATGACATTGTCTTTTAGGATAGTGAGGTAACTAACAACGAAGGATTTTGAGATAGATGCAGAAAAAAAGAAAAACTGAAAAATCAGCTATGTGATAAGAGAGTTGAAACTTTGGCCAGTCTAAAGAGAAAAGTTGGCAAAGAATTTGGAATCTGAGTACAGTCAGGTAGTGATAATGTTGTAAATCATGTCTCCTAAATGAAATCCCAACAAAATTCTGGACTGCAAGGCTCAGTGGAGTTCCCTGGTTGGCAAATATGTAAATGTAGAGGCCACATATATAGATTGTGCAGGGGAAGGTATGGACGGGCCTTGGTGGGAGTGGCTCCATATAGACCTTGCAGTGAGCCTCTTTTGGTTGGACCTTCTTTCTAACATTTACAACAAAGATACAATTAAAATGTTTCACTGTGCTCAGTCGTTCCTACTGCATATAAAATCTGAGAAGATAATGCAAATCCTTAAGTTAGGTCACATAGGACTTATGTTCCAGTCTACACATTTCTTTTTCATGTTTACTTTTTCTCTCTTTTCTCTTGCCCTTGAGACACATCTCACAAAGCCCAGGCTGGCTCTGAACATAGATGATAATGAACGCCCATTTAACTTAGTTGTTCTTTCTCTCAATTTGTGTGGCTTTTGCTTCGTAACAAGTGTTGTTTTCTATATCCCTCTATACCAGACAGAAAGACACAAGTTTCAAGCAATTTCATTAAAGCCTGTTTTCTATTGGTTGTTTTATTTATTTATATTTCAAATGTTGTCTCTGTTGCTCATTCCAGGGCTCCCCTCTGCAAACCCTCTATCTCATTCCCACTCTGCTTTGCCTCTAAGAGCTTGCTCCTCCTCACAAATCTTTATTCATTTTAATTACATGTGATTAACTAAAGATGAATGGTTAAGGACTCAGCAGGATTTATCTTTTTCCTTATTCTAAGATATATCACTCTTATACATAGTTTCTCTAAAATCCTTAAAACCTTGTTTTCCTGAGAAAATGTTCTAAATATTTTTCACTAAGAACTTTTATTTATCCCATTGACAATGTCCTTTGCCTTACAGAAGTTTTTCAGTTTTATGAGGTCCCATTTGTCAATTGCTGATCATACAGTATGAGCCATTAATGCTCTCTGTTTAGGAGATTTTCCCCTGTAATAATGTGTTTGAGGCTCTTTGCCACTTTCTCTTCTGTTAGTTTCATTGTATCTGGTTTCATATGGAGGTCCTTGATCAACATGGACTTGAGCTTTGGAGAAGGAAATAATAAAGTATCAATTTGCATCCTTCTACATGCTGACCTCCAGTTGAACCAGCACCACTTTTTGAAAATGCTGGTTTTTTTTTCCCATTGGATGGTTTTGGCTTCATTTTCAAAGATCAGGTGACCATAAATGTGTGGGTATATTTCTGGGTCTTCACTTCTATTCCATTGACTTACCTGCCTGTCTCAGTACCAATACCATATGGTTTCAATCATTATTGCTCCATAATACAGCTTGAGGTCAGGGATGATGATTGCCCCAGAAGTTCTTATATTTTAGAAAGAACTTTTCACTATCTTGGATTCTTTGTTATTCCAGATGAATTAAAGAATTAGTCTTTCTACATCTGTGAAGAATTGAGGTAGAATTTTCATGGGTATTTCACTGAATCTGTAGATTGCTTTTGATAAGATGGCCATTTCTACTATATTAATCCTGCTGGTGCATGAGCATGGGAGATCTTTCCATCTTTTGAGGTCTTCTTTGACGTCTTTCTTCAGGAACTTGAAGTTCTTGTCATATAGATTGTTCACTTGCTTGGTTAGTCATGCCAATTTTATATTATTTGTGACTATTGTGAAGGTTATTGTTTCCCTAATTTCATTCTCAGCCCATTTATCCTTTTATTTGTTAGAGTTATTTTATATACATGTCACACCTAACTCGACCAGTGAGGGAAGATGCAACACATGAACTCTTCTTTAAGCAGTTTATTCAGCAACCTTGAACAATCTTCTGACCTTGAGGCACTTCCCAAACCCCCTTAAATATGCTATAGTGAGCCAATCTACATGAGCCACATGGCAGATGCTCATAGGTTGCAATAAGGCGGAAGCAGGCTAGGCGCTCAAGCTCTTCCAAATAAGGACTTGTTTATTCGTCGATCAGCGAGCCTGGCACATGGCCAGGTGCCATCTTTAGGGTGCGTCAAAGCAGCTCCCCACATATACAGTCAACTTTGCTGAAGTTGTTTATCAGCTGTAGGAGTTTTCTGGTAGAATTTTGGGATTGCTTATCATATTATCCACAAATAGTGATATCTTAACTTACTTCTTCCCAACTTGTATCCCTTTGATCACCTTTTGTTTTCTAATAGCTCTAGCTAGAACTTTGAATACTATATTAAATATATGGGGGAGACTGTGCAGTCTTATCTTGTCCCTGATTCTAATGGGATTGCTTCGAGTTTATCTCCATTCAGTATAATGTTGGTTATTGGTTTGCTACATACTGCTTTTATTATGTTTAGATATGGACTCTACATCCAATAGAGTGCTAATATCCAAAATATACAAAGAACTTAAGAAGTTAGACTTCAGAGAACCAAATAAACATATTAAAATGGGGTACAGAGCTAAACAGAGAATTCTCAACTGACTATGCCTAATGACCACGAAGCACCAAAAGAAATGTTCAACATCTTTAGTCATCAGGGAAATGCAAAATGACCCTGAGATTCTACCTCACACCAGTGAGAATGGCTAGGATCAAAAACTCAGGTGACAACAGATGATGGTAAGGATGTGGAGAAAGAGGAATACTCCTCCATTGCTGGTGGGATTGCAAGCTGGTATGACTACTTTGGAACTCCATCTAGCAGTTCCTCAGAAAATTGGAAACAGTTCTTCTGAAGACCTAGCTATACCACTACTGAGCATATACCCAAAAGATGCTCCAATACACAACAAGGACACATATTCCACTATGTCATTAGCAGCTTTATTCATAATAGCAAGAAACTGGAAAGAACCCAGATGTCCTTCAATAGAAGAATGGATACAGAATTTGTGGTACATTTACACAATGGAGTACTACTCATCTATTAAAAATAATGATTTCATGAAATATTCGGGCAAATGGGTGGAACTAGGAAATATCATTCTAAGTGAGGTAACCCAGACACAAAAGAATACACATGGCATATACTCACTGATAAGTGGATATTAGCCACATAGCTCACAATGCCCAAAGTAGAACTCACATGAAGCTTAAGGGGAAGGAAGACCATGGTGTAGATGTTTCAGCCCTGCATAGAGCGGGAACAGGATGATTGCAGAAAGTGGATGGAGGAGGACCTGATAGGGAGATAGGAGGGGGAGGAAAAAGAGAGGCAGGATCAGGTACAGGAGGAGATGGAGAGAGAGGTACAAAGGGTCAGGAAATTGAATAAAAATATGTAGCAGTGGGTGATGAGGAACTGAGGGCAGCCACTGGGGGGTCACAGACACCAGGGAACTGAGAGGTTCCCAGGACCCAATAGGGATGAATTTAGCTTAAATGTGCAGTGAAGGGGAGATAGAACCTATACAGGCCACCTGCAGTAGATAGGCAAGGCCCCCAGTCCAGAGATGGGGCCACCCACCCATCTCAAAGTTTTTAACCTAGAAATGTACCTGTCCAAAGGAAAGACAGGGACAAAAAATGGAGCAGAGACTGAAGGAAGGGCCATCATGGACTGCCTAACCTGGGGATCTATTCTGTCTGCAGACCCCAATCCTGGACACTGTTGCTATTTCCAAGAGGCAATTGCAGACAGGAACCTGGTGTGGCTCTTCCTTGGGAGGTTCTGCTAGTACCCAAGCAATGCAGATGTGGATGCTTGGTCCCAATCATCAGACTGAGCTCAGGGGCCCCAGTGTGGGAGCTGGTAGAAGAACTGAAGGAGTAGAGGGAGATTGCAACCCATAGGAAGAACAGTGTCAGCTGGCTGGACCATCCAGGTACTCCCAGGGACTAGACTACCAAGAAAGGAATGTAGAGGGAGGGATCTATAGCTCCAGCTAAATATGTGATGGCCTTGTCTGACATCAGTGGGAGGGGAGGCCCTTGGTCCTGGGAAGTTTGATGCCCCAGTATAGGGGGATGCTGGAGTGTTGGCTAGGAGTGAGGGGGAGCACACTCATAGAGGAAGAGTATCAAGAGATGAAGGAGGGAGCAGATGTGGGATGGAGGAACTGTGGAGGAAGGGAGATATTATTTGAGATGTAAACAAATGGAATGATTAATAAAAATAAAAATAATAAACTTTTATTTATACTTAGAAATCATTTTTCTTCTCTCATTAAAGAATTTTTCATAATACATATCTGATTATATTTCCCCTTTCTCCCAATTCTTCCTAAACTACTGCTATAACCCACTCTCCCAACTACTTGACCTTTCTTTCTCTCTTTAGAAAACAAACAGGAAAAAATAAAGAAACAAAAAATAAACAAATAAACAAAACAATAGCATACATATACACAAAACACATGAAAGCACAAAACTGGAAACTGAGCCACAAGCATATGACCACTAAGACAGTACCCAAACAAAGTGATATAAAACAAATTTTATGCAAAATTGTCATTGACTCTCTTACTTCATCTCCCCATCCCCACCCTCACACTCAACTTGATTCAACTAAACTGGTCTTTTAGGAGCTCACAGAGACTTAACGAACAACCAAGAAGCCCGAGTCTTACTTAGGTCTTCTACATATATGTAAATATAATTGTGTATCTTGGTCTTCTTGTGAGACTCCTAATATTTGGAGAAGAGGCTGTCTCTGACTCACTTGCCTGTTTTTGAGAACTTTTTCATCCTACTGGGTTGTCTTGTTCGATTTCAATATGAGAGGAGGTGCCTAGTCTTAATGCAACTTGAGATGCCATGTAAAGGTCTCCATGGGAGACCTGCCCTTTTCTGTAAGAAGCAGAGGATGGGTGGCTGTGGAGAGCAGGGGCAGGAAGAGATTTGGAGGAGAGGAGAGAGATCCAGATGTAATGCATGAGCGGAGGCTGAATAATAAATGCCATTGGATTTCCTTTGTGTTGGCCATCTGCTACTAGGCATGAGATAAGTGTGGTGAGTATGGAAATTTAAAGAAAATCTATTCATATATATTAATATAATCTGTTCATATATTATCTATATTCATATATATAACAGTCACCATAATCACTTCATCAATTACTTTTTGGTAGAAGGAAATTAGTCTTATTACAGTAAGCTTTATTGCTTCTTTTATCATAGGTGAAACATACCTCTTAGCAAGACAGATCAAATGTAATGTAATACCCAACTATAAAAATTCCTACACTTTTAGGATGTGTGTGGCTAGGTTAACTACCCGTCACTATTACAATGTGTTTCTATAAAGACTATCTACTCAATTTGTTTTTCCTGTGAAATGAGTAGATTACTCCCACAGCATTACTGTAATTTTTATTTTTATAAATTATCTAAAATCTTAGTCCTGAATTTCCACAGTATACAGATTGTCCTTTTCATTTTTAATTTCATTTTATACATTTCTAGTAGACAAGGTTATAATCCTAAAGTTTGTTTCCTCAAGCTCTTTGTTCTACAAATGAGAAAATATATGCACACCATTAATTATAGAAGAAATTCTGCTCACTAACCTTTCCCCACAATGTCATTTGCATTCTTGTAAAATAATACAAACCACTGATAACAGCAAAATGAATATTTCAGCCATCACTCTGATTTAAAGTTTACATTAGACATGACAGTATTCACACTCTAACCATTATGAGCATGTAGAATTTCCTTATGAAACTTGGAGATGGATATCTACCTTTATCACAGTGCCAAACACCAAACCCTAATGTAATCCAGTTGCTCTTTTACAACCTAGGATCTGTGAACTCATTTCGATATGTGGTGGTGAGCCAGAAGAAGCAGTTATACCATCACAGAGAGAATGAAATCAAAGAAGAAAGTCTCCAGCGGTTTCGCATGTGCCTCCAAATCTGTTAGTGATTTTGAGTCATTATTATATTTAGAGTTCCCTGATATTATAATTTCTATTTCTCATAAATTGCACAAGACCATTTTCCTCATTACACATCCAGACAGATTACCAGAAAACTTATTGAAGTATCATATTTAAATAATGTACGCTTCAGGTTTGTGCATTCTTTGTGGTTAACTCAAAACACCAGAGCATTCATACCTAAGATGGAATTAATGCATTACTGTTGCAGTGATTTACAATCTGTGCCCCCATTAATTCCACAAAGAGAAAACATAAATGCCAAGCTAAAATGACCCAAATGAAGAAAGTGCCCATTCCCCACTTCAGTGTGATTTGTGATGTTTTCTAACTAAACCAATGTTAGCAATGGTATTACACTCAAATAGACATTCCCTACTGGAGTGATGACATTTGGCAGGGACTGGTATAGCATCAGAGAAAGTATAACATTTGCAGTGTAATTGAACAAGGTTGTTTCCAAAGGCAAGAAGCAGCATTTCTCTGAAAAAAAAAAATGTGAGATGAGGTGGGCCCAAGCCATCATCCTGGATACAGAAGAGAACCTAGAAATGTCATAAAAACTCTCTTTGATCTGTTGTCATGAGTATTGGTTGTATGGGAAATTAACATATTTAATTAACTGTCTGACCAAAGCAGCTGTTACCTTATATAAAACCTTGAACATTGATGCCTGGCTTATCCCACTAGGTGTTTGAATGTGCCAGTGGCATTAGACTGATGGTATTTTTATATTGCATGGCACAGCATGATTCCTCCTGCAATCAGCTCAAGTGAAGATCTTCTTTAAATTCTTAGTGAGAATAATGATGCTCTGACTGAAACTGCTTAACAGCACACCATTTCAGGCCAGCTAACAGGAATTTTCAAGCACAAGCCCAACCAAATAGGTTAAGCAACCCAATCACTCCAAGATTCTCAAAGAACCCCTGCAACCTGGGAGGTAGAAGGTCCAGCCACATCTCGCTCTTCTTCACCACATATTGCTCTATTTACAGTTTATTGCTCATATTTTGAAAGACGATGTTTTGCTTTCTATATTTTTTTTTCAGAAAAAAATATTCTCAGGCTGCAAAATTTCCAAATGGAAAGAAATGTTTTCAAGTAAACTTTCCATTAGTTTGCTAAGTTGAGGGTCCAAAGCTATTGTGAAGATCTTATAAAATAAATTTAATGCATCTAATTTCATGTGGTACAAGGATTGGTTTGAAGAATTTCTCCTCTGAGCAGTAAGTAGTAGGTGGTAGGTAGCTTTTCTGGCCATTGGAAGAAATGCTTCCTTTACTTGGTTTGTTATTTCACCCATTTGTGAGAGAGTAAGGATCAAGCATTTTCTATTTTGGAAAGCTAGAGCTTTGAAGTGCTGAGTTTATCTCTAGCTAAGATGGAAACCAGAATGTTCAATACCTTTCACGGGGGTAATGTGGCCACAGTGGTTATCTTGATTGCCTGTGCTGCCCTTTTCTGAGTGAATTTGCTTTGCATTGAATGTGTCTTCCTCATCATACCTTTGCTACAGGATACATTTAATATTTCCTTTGTGACATTTCTGAAATTCTTGGAAACTCTTGCAAAGTCTGCAGTTCTGCTGGTACCATATGCAACTTACAAACACTTTGCCAGTTCAGCAACTGAGAGGCTCAAAATCCTGATTAAACAGCAAGGCCTCCTCAACATCTATGGGAAAAAGTTTGCATGTGAGGACTTTTCTTCAGCACTGGAATTATTGTATTCTAAGCTGCAAATACTAAAATGTGCAATGATTATATGTATTAATTCATTTTATTTTATTGCAAATAACTTCTGTGAATTCAAAACTGACAAAATATAGATGTATGAATGACATTTACTTCATTTTTGATGAGCATATTCTGCATTATACATGCATTTGATCATACAAACACACACACATATATATATATATATTTCACATCAAAAATACAAACCTTCCATTATTAAAGAAAGCCAAAACACTGAATGGGTAGTTTATCTTTTAGACAACTCATTGTAAAATATGTAGAAATATGCATAATATGTACATATATACACATAGATAATCAGCTATGTAATTATAGATTCTGTTTGTGATTTGAAAACATAGTAAAAAAATTCTTTTAAAATGCATTACTAGGATGGCAAGGTGTCTCAAAAGGTATGGTGCTTGCACTCAAGCTGGATGATCCAATCACAACCCCCAGAAATTACACAAGGAAGGGTAAGAATCAACTCCCACAAGATTTCCTCTTATCTTCATACACATGTAGACACACACAAGTACCTCCATATGTACATGTATATACAGAATAAATAAGTGAGTTCCTAACATTCAAGATATAGTGCTAAAACTGATGGGGAACCCCAATTTTGTTACACTGCAAATTTCAGAGCACTTCCAAGCCTATGTCATTTTCAAGTTTAATTATAAGTAGAAATGAGGTCCCATTTGTCAATTCTTGCTCTTAGAGCATATGCTATTGGTACAAACTTTCTCCCTGTACCGATGTCCTCAAGGGTCTTCCCCAGTTTCTTTTCTATTAGCTTCAGAGTGTCTGGCTTTATGTGGAGGTCCTTGATCCATTTGGATTTGAGCTTAGTACAAGGAGACAAGGATGGATCAATTCGCATTCTTCTGCATGCTGACCTCCAGTTGAAACAGCACCATTTGTTGAAAAGGCTATCTTTTTTCCATTGGATGTTTTTAGCCTCTTTGTCGAGGATCAAGTGGCCATAGGTGTGTGGGTTCATTTCTGGATCTTCAATCCTGTTCCATTGATCCTCCTGCCTGTCACTGTACCAATACCATGCAGTTTTTAACACTATTGCTCTGTAGTATTGCTTGAGGTCAGGGATACTGATTCCCCCAGATTTTCTTTTGTTGCTGAGAATAGTTTTAGCTATCCTGGGTTTTTTGTTGTTCCAGATGAATTTGATAATTGCTCTTTCTAACTCTGTGAAGAATTGAGTTGGGATTATGATGGGTATTGCATTGAATCTGTATATTGCTTTTGGCAAAATGGCCATTTTAACTATATTGATTCTACCAATCCATGAGCATGGGAGGTTTTCCCATTTTTTGAGGTCTTCTTCCATTTCCTTCTTCAGAGTCTTGAAGTTCTTGTCATACAGATCTTTCACATGTTTGGTAAGAGTCACCCCAAGATACTTTATACTGTTTGTGGCTATTGTGAAGGGGGTCATTTCCTTAATTTCTTTCTCAGCCTGCTTATCCTTTGAGTATAGAATTACAAAGTTTCTGTAAGGCAAAGGACACCATCAAGAGGACAAATCGGCAACCAACACATTGGGAAAAGATCTTCACCAATCCTACATCAGATAGAGGGCTAATATCCAATTTATATAAAGAACTCAAGAAATTAGACTCCAGAAAACCAAACAACCCTATTAAAAAATGGGGTACAGAGTTAAACAAAGAATTCTCACCTGAAGAACTTCGGATGGCGGAGAAGCATCTTAAAAAATGCTCAACTTCATTAGTCATTAGGGAAATGCAAATCAAAACAACCCTGAGATTTCATCTTACACCAGTCAGAATGGCTAAGATTAATAATTCAGGAGACAGCAGGTGTTGGAGAGGGTGTGGAGAAAGAGGAACACTCCACTGCTGGTGGGGTTGCAAATTGGTACAACCACTCTGGAAATCAGTCTGGCGGTTCCTCCGAAAACTGGGCACCTCACTTCCAGAAGATCCTGCTATACCACTCCTGGGCATATACCCAGAGGATTCCCCACCATGTAATAAGGATACATGCTCTACTATGTTCATAGCAGCCCTATTTATAATTGCCAGATGCTGGAAAGAACCCAGGTATCCCTCAACAGAAGAGTGGATGCAAAAAATGTGGTATATCTACACAGTGGAGTACTATTCAGCCATTAGAAACAATGAATTCATGAAATTCTTAGGCAAATGGATGGAGCTAGAGAACATCATACTAAGTGAGGTAACCCAGACTCAAAAGGTGAATCATGGTATGCACTCACTAATAAGTGGATATTAACCTAGAAAACTGGAATACCCAAAACATAATCCACACATCAAATGAGATACAAGAAGAAAGGAGGAGTGGCCCCTGGTTCTGGAAAGACTCAGTGAAGCAGTATTCGACAAAACCAGAACGGGGAAGTGGGAAGGGGTGGGTGGGAGGACAGGGGAAGAGAAGGGGGCTTACGGGACTTTCGGGGAGTGAGGGGCTAGAAAAGGGGAAATCATTTGAAATGTAAATAAATTATATCGAATAAAAAAATTAAAAAAAAAGCACTAAAAAAAATGAGTAGAAATGAGATCTTCAGGTCACTAAGATTCTACTAGTCTGCAATACATAAGCTTTGTTTACTACGGCCATGATGTTTTTGACTGCCCCATTTAGACAAAATTAATTAGCTTTGTTTCTGTTGTTAACTAAGTATGCAACCATTTTGCTGTACACTGGAAAAGAAGTTAGGAAGGGCTGCATGAAATGCCTCTCTCATGGTACTAATGGAGCAGATGTGTGGATCCATTACTGGGGAGCTGGGAATTTGCTGGAGAGAGAAGTTTGATGAACATCACCATGCCAGCACTTGCTTTAATTCCATGGACTTAACATCTAGCATTGAAATACAGAAAAGTAAATCACCGGTGCCTGATGTCCAGAATCCTAATAATGAAGAAGGTAAGACAGAGAGTTCATGAGTTCAAGAACAGCCTGATGTTTGTACAAAGGAAGAGTTTGTACAAACGTGATATTATATTGTTAATAAAATAAGAATTAGTGAGTTAAATCAGGTATTCAGTTAAGGGATCTGTATACCTCCTTTTCTGTTTGTTTCATTCTATGAGTCTGCTAGTAATCTTAACAGTTTGGACAGGTCAATTATGATGAGAGAGATTAATTTCTAAAGTAAATTGTCACTCATAAGTGTCAGAGAAGTTTGTGTGGTATGTATGTATGAAGATCTTCTCATCTGCTCTTGTCATGTACTTTCTTACTCTTAAGTCTTAAGTCTGATCAACTGGGAAATTCTTTTGGCAGCTAGCAGTTGTGACCTTTTTCTGAATCTGAATTTAGCTTGGGACAGGAATATGCTATCTATGTCCACATATCAGTTTAGATTTTTTTTTAATATTTTTGTTTTCTGTATTCTTTGTTTACATTCCAAATGATTTCCCCTTTCCTGGATTCCCCCCTTCCCATATGTCCCATAAACCTTCTCTCCATCCATCCTCCAATCACCTCCCTCCTTTTTTCTCTGTCCTTATATTCCCTTCCAATGCTAGATCAATCCTTCCTAGGATCAGGACCTTCTCCATACTTCTTCATGGGAGTCATTTGTTATGCTATTTGTGCCTTGGGTATTCAGGGCTTCTGAGCTAATTAATATCCACTTATCAGAGATTGCATTCCATGTATATTTTTTTGTGACTGGGTTACCTCACTTAGGATGATATTTTCCAGATCAAACCATTTGCCTAAAATTTTTGTGAATTCATTGTTTCTAATTGCTGAGTAGTATTCCATTGTGTAAATATACCACATTTTCTGTATCCATTCCTCCTTTGAGGGGCATCTGGTTTCTTTCCAGCTTCTGGCTATTATAAATAAGGCTGCTATGAACATAATGGAGCATGTGTCTTTATTGCATGCCAGGGAATCCTTTGGGTATATGCCCAGGAGAGGTATAGCAGGGTCCTCTGGAAGTGTCATGTCCAGTTTTCTGAGGAACCGCCAGACTGATTGCCAAAGTGATTTTACCATATTACAGCCCCACCAGCAGTGGAGGAGTGTTCCTCTTTCTCCACATCCTCGCCAACACCTGCTGTCTTTTGAGTTTTTGACCTTAGCCATTCTGACTGGTGTAAGGTGAAATCTCAGGGTTGTTTTGATCTGCATTTCCCTAATGACTAATGATGTTGAACACTTCTTAAGGTGCCTCTCAGCCATCCGAATTTCTTCAGGTGAAAATTCTTTGTTTAGATCTGTACCCCATTTTTTAATAGGGTTATTTGGTTCCCTGGGGTCTAACTTCTTGAGTTCTTTGTATATATTGGATATTAGCCCTCTATCAGATGTAGGGTTGGTGAATATCCTTTCCCAATTTGATGGTTGCCGTTTTGTCCTTTTAACAGTGTCCTTTGCCTTACAGAAACTTTGTAATTTTATGAAGTCCCATTTGTCAATTCTTGATCTTAGAGCATAAGCTATTGGTGATCTGTTCAGGAACTTTTCCCCCATTCCCATGTCCTCTAGGGTCTTCCCCAGTTTCTTTTCTATTAGTTTCAGTGTGTCTGGTTTTACATGGAGGTCCTTGATCCACTTGGAGTGAAGTTTAGTACATGGAGATAAGAATGGATCAAGGTCTCTGAAGAAGGAAATCGAAGAAGACCTCAGAAAATGGAAAAATCTGCCATGCTTGTGGATCGGCAGGATTAATATAGTTAAAATGGCCATCTTGCCAAAAGCAATCTACAGATTCAATGCAATCCCCATCAAAATCCCAACTCAGTTCTTCACAGAGTTAGAAAAAGCAATTCTCAAATTCATCTGGAATAACAAAAAACACAGGATAGTTAAAACTATTCTCAACAACAAAAGAAATTCTGGGGAAATCAGTATCCCTGACTTCAAGCAATACTACAGAGCAATAGTGTTAAAAACTGCATGGTATTGACACAGTGACAGACAAGTGGACCAATGGAATAGAATTGAAGATCCAGAAATGAACCCACATACCTATGGTCACTTGATCTTCGACAAAGGAGTCAAAAACATCCAGTGGACAAAAGATAGCCTTTTCAACAAATGGTGCTGGTTCAATTGGAGGTCAGCATGCAGTTTAGTTTTTTAATTGAATATTATTAATAATAATTATTATTATATTTATTATTTTGAAAAATGATTACATTTTGGGTGGCTCCCAATCTTCTGAACTGCCTTTGAAGGCCTCATTTCTGCCATCCTCTTTGTGATTCTTCGTCCTGGAATGCCTCAGTGTCCACTTTTCTTATCCAAAAGTCCACTGTCTCTCTTCTCCGTTTCTGTGCACTGTTGTAAACTGTACCACATCTTCTGAGGATTTAAACATGCTTTAAAGGGGATAAGAATTCCTACTAGAATTATCATTGTCACTTTGCTGCATTTTCCCACCCTTGCACTCCCTCAGAAGCATGACTCTTCTATTTTCCATCCATGGATGTAAAACAAACTGGTACAAATACAGTTACTTAGGTGATGATGTGTTTGCTCTGATTGTCCATCCATCTTTCTATTTATAATATTCTAAATTGATTTTGTCCTAGAAATTATTTGTCCCTCTAAATTATGAAGAGATCTCAACCAAGTTTTTTTTCCCAGGAAAGTGGGTAATACCTGAAGTAAATTAGAACAGTGGAAATCCCTTCTGCTCCATTTGCCTCTAGTTACAGAGTCTCTGTACTAGAAGTGTATTTCACAGTAACATGCAGCCAAGGTTTCGTTTTTGTTTGCTTCTTTCTTAGTTGTTGTTTTCTTTTATAATTTTTGGATAATATATATATATTTATGTGATAATTCATTATTTACAGGTAATCTGAGTAAAAAATATTCTGTATTTTCTACCATCCGTATCCATTATGAAGAAAATAAAAAAGTCACAAATATTAAATAAGTACCTCTAAGAAACTTATAGTAGTAGATTTTACTACTACTACAAGTTTCTACTTGTAGTAGAAACTTACTGTGGCCATGATTCATGAACTAACTTTGCTCATACTATACTTTGTGATGTCTTCAGTCAACTCTTGCCCAGAGATGGGTATCAGCCAGACATCATATACATACACATACATGTACACGTACACGTACCCATACCCATACCCATACCCACCCACACACACACACACACACACATACACATACCCATACCCACACACACACACACACATACATACATACCCATATCCATACACATACACATACACACACACACAGACACACACACAAGCACACACACACATACACATACATATACATCTTTATACCATTATACAGATATAGCAGGATGCATTCACTTATTCAGTTGTTTATATGTATTTAGTTATATAAAAATAATAATTAAATTAATATATAAATATAAAAGTCCATGAATTTAAAAGGGGTAGAGTGAAACATGGGTTGAGTTCAAAGGAGGAAGTGAGGATCATCTAATTACATTTTAATTTAAAAAATAAGAGAAATTTTTAAAACGAAAAATGCACTCACCCTGCTTAGCCATCAGATAATGCAATTGAAACTGCTTTAACATTCTATCCTACCTTAGTCAAAATGACTCAATATGAGAAAAACAAACATTTGGGGAACCTATAATAAAAGGGGAATTCTCAAGCACTGTTAGTAGGAGTGTAAACAATTGCAGCTAATCTGGAAATCAGTATGGTAATTCATTTAAAACTAAACATATATTTATTAGATATAGATACTACTAAACCACTCTTGGAGTTATATACCCAAAGATTCTGCTGTAGAGTCCATGTTCATTGTTTTATTTATAATATGTAGGACATAAAAATAGTCTAGATACTCATCAATTGATGAATTAATAATAAACCTGTGTGTACACGTGAATTTTAATCAGCTATGAAAAGTGAATTTATGAAATTTGCATGTAAATGGGTAGAACTGGAGAATTTAGCAAGTGAAGTAACCCTGACTCACAAAGGAGACTAATATCACATGTTTTGAAACATGTGTGGATCTTAGTGACTCAGTGTTTACATTGGACTACCTATAGAACCCAGAAAAATAGAGCATTTGTAGTGGAGGCAGAAGATAGATCTTAAGGGTAAGGGGATAGTAGAGAACACAGATGATACTAAGATAAATAAAAAATAATGAGAATGGTGTTGGGATAATATAACAAAGGAAGGCATTAGAAAGGGATAATTTAATATTAAGGGTATTTACAAAACTATATGGAGACCTATATATTAAATAAATTTTACCCTACATATTAGATTATACTTCTGCCAGAATCCATAGTTGGCCAAAGAAAAATTTCAATGCCAGATATGGATAAATTCTCTCAAGTTGTTGGAGAAACCTTCAAAACTATGTAATTTATTACCATTGGTATTTTTTCCCACCAAAACTTTATGGCAAGATCTTTTGGTTGGTAACACCAAAAACATCAGTCACAGGACATGGAGAAATCATAGGAATATTGACCAGGAAGCTCCCTTCCTCTAGGCTCACTTTCACAGCACCAGAAGGTGCGAAACTCATTGTTGGGATTGTTGAGAGAGAAAAGTAAGTACAATCTTACCTAGCTATGAATGTACCAAGTTACAGTAACTGTCAATGTGGCAAGATAAGCTCATCTGTGAAATCGTTGCATGAAAGTCTTGAGGGTCACCAAGTACTTTCTGGTAAAAATGAAGATCCACACCACAGAAGTAAACCCATGTTTGGCTTTGTGAGTCCGGCCAACAATCCATGGCTGGAAAGCTCATCAGCTGCAGGATCAGTGTCAAATTGCTTTCTAAATTCATTTCTCTAAATCTATAGATCAGCACAGCTATTAAATTTGTTTTCTTTGTTCATTTGTTTATTTTAAGGTGGTTAATGTAGAGAATCAAAAGTTTGCTTGGGCAAAAATGTAATCATCAATGTTATAGCACTTTGCCTAAGCAAGTTTGAGAGAACATTGAAAAAGCTAAAGCCTGAGATTTGAATGGACCAGGAGAAAGAAGTTTTTTCTGCCCTTAACTGGATTGCTGCCCTCATTAACTCATTATCAGCTGAGGTTTCCTGAAGAAATACTGAAGATCAACCTAGTAACTGCTTTGACATAGAGGGAGGAGAGACTTAGAGAGACCTAGAATGCCTACCTCTAGCTAAAGACATATTAATGTTTGGTTGTTGCTGCTGTGGAAAGGAAGGGTTCTTTGTTGTTTGTTTGTTTGTTTGTTTGTTTTTGTTTTTAAGATGTGGTCTCTGATAGGTGAACCATTATTCAATAGCTGTTAAAAATTATATTTGGCGCATCATGTCAAGAGAGGTAAGCCTGACCTAGAAAAACTAACTATTTTCAATCATATGTGGATAGTAATGTAGATGATTTATATTTCTGTGTTGATGTTGGAGTACCTGTAGAATCCAGAAAAAAATGGAAAGAGACCATTGTTAGTAGAGGCAGAAGATAGCTCCTCAAGGAATGATGATAGAAGAGAAGACAGTGATAATAAGGGCACAAATTGGAAATGCTACTACTACTACTAAAATATTATTATTAATAATAATAATAACAATAACAATAATAATAGAAACAATGAAAAACACATGAAATTGGTAGGGAAAATTGGGAGTGAATCTGTGATGACTTAGGAGGTAGGGATGGATGATGAATATGATCAAAATACATTATATTTACATATGAAATTGTCAGAGAATTAATAAAAAATATTGTGTTAGAATATTTTGTATTTACTTGTGTTCTTGAGGGTGATCTCTTGATATAGAATGTTGGGTTTGAAGGCATTGTTTTCAAAAGTTCCATTGTATGAATTTTTCCTTTGGATGAGGGAATCCTTCTGTCTCTAACTTTGTAATGTTTTTTTACTTATTTCTATTTTAAAAGTTTGTTTCTTCTAAATTGTCATGCTTCACATGAGCACACTTTTGATGCTCAATGAGTTTCTTTTTTTTTATTCCATATATTCTTTTTTTACATTTCAAATGATTTCCCCTTTCCTGGAACCCCCCTCCCTGAAAGTCCCATAAGCTGCCTTCCCTTCCCCTGTTCCCCAATCACCACCTTCCTGTTTCCCTATCCTGGTTCCCCTACGCTGCTCCACTGAGCCTTTCCAGGATCAGGGACCTCTCCTTCCTTCTTCTTCTTGGGCATCATTTGATCTGTGAATTGTGTCTTGAGTATTCTGTGCTTTTGAGCTAATAGCCGCTTATCAGTGAGTATATACCATGTGTGTTTTGTGATTGGGTTGCCTCACTCAGGATGACATTCTTCAGTTCCACTCACTTTCCTAAGAATTTCATGAATTCATTGTTTTTAATAGCTGAGCAGTAGTCCATAGTGTAAATATACCACATTTTCTGTATCCATTCCTCCATTGAGGGACATCTGGGTTCTTTCCAGCTTCTGACTGTTATAAATAGGCCTGCTATGAACATATTGGAGCATGTGTCCTTATTACATGCTGGGGAATCCTCAGGCTATATGCCAAGGAGTGGTATAGCGGGGTCCTCCAGTAGTAGCATGCCCAGTTTTCTAAGGAAACTCCAGACTGATAACCAGAGTGCTTATACCAGCTTGCAACCCTGCCAGCAGTAGAGGAGTGTTCCTCTTTCTCCACATCCTCACCATAACCTGTTTTTTACTGAAGTTTTGATCTTAGCCATTCTGACTAGTGTGAGGTAAAATCTCAGGGTTGTTTTGATTTGCATTTCTCTGATGACTAAGGATGTTGAACATTTCTTTAGGTGCTTCTCAGCGATTTGATATTTCTCAAGTGAAAATTCTTTGTTTAGATCTGTACCCCATTTTTAATAATGTCATTTGTCTCTCTGGAATTTACTTTATTGAGTTCTTTGTATATCTTGGATATTAGCCCTCTGTCAGATGTGGAGTTGGTAAAGATCTTTTCCCAATTTGTTGGTTGCCATTTTGTCCTTCTAACAGTGCCCTTTGCCTTACAGAAACTTTGTAATTTTATGAGGTCCCATTTGTCAATTCTTGATCTTAGAGCATAAGCTATTGGTGTTCTGTTCAGGAAAATTTCCCCTGTGCCCATGTGCTCAAGGCTCTTCACCAGTTTCTTTTATATTAGTTTCAGTGTGTCTGGTTTTATGTGGAGGTCCTTGATCCACATAAACTTGAACTTAGTACAAGGAGATAAGAATGGATCAATTTTCATTCTTCTGCATGCTGACCTCCAGTTGAATCAGCACCATTTGTTGAAAAAGCTATCTTTTTTCCATTGGATTGTTGTAGCTCCTTTGTGAAAGATCAAGTTACCATAGGTGTGTAGGTTCATTTCTGGGTCTTCAATTCTATTCCATTGATCTACTTGCCTGTTACTGTACCAATACCATGCAGTTTTTAACACTATTGCTCTGTAGTATTGCTTGAGGTCAGGGATACTGATTCCCCCAGAAGTAATTTTACTGTTGATAATAGTTTTAGCTATCCTGGGGGTTTTTGTTATTCCAGATGAATTTGAGAATTGCTCTTTCTAACTCTAGGAAGAATTGAGTTGGGATTTTGATTGGAATTGCATTGAATCTGTATATTGCTTTTGGCAAGATGGGCATTTTTACTATATTAATCCTGCCAATCCAAGAGCATGGAAGATTTTTCCATCTTCTGAGGTCTTCTTCGATTTCTTTCTTCAAAAACTTGAAGTTCCTGTAATATAGATCTTACACTTGTTTGGTTAGAGTCATACCAAGATACTTTATATTGTTTATTGCTATTGTGAAGGGTGTAATTTCCCTAATTTCTTTCTCAGCCTGTTTATCCTTTGATATAGGAAGGCTACTGATTTGCTTGAGTTAATTTTGTATCCATCCACTTTGCTGAAGTTGTTTATCAACTGTAGGAGTTCTCTGGTGGAATGTTTTTGGTCGCTTAACTATACTAGCGTATCATCTGCAAATAGTGATAGTTTGACTTCTTCCTTTCCAATTTGTATCCCTTTGACCTCCTTTTGTTGTCTAATTCCTTTTGCTAGAACTTCAAATACTATATTGAATAAGTATGGAGAGAAAGAGCAGACTTGTCTAGTCCTGATTTTAGTGGGATTGTTTCAAGTTTCTCTCCACTTAGCTTGATGTTCACTACTGGTTTGCTGTATATTGCTTTTATTATTTTTAGGTATGGACCTTGAATTCCTGTTCTTTTCAAGACTTTTAGCATGAAAGGATGCTGAATTTTGTCAAATGCTTTTTCAGCATCTAATGAAATGACCATGTGGTTTTTTACTTTGAGGGTTTTTTTTTTTTTTATGTAGTGGATTACATTGATGGATTTCCATATATTGAACCATCCCTGCATCCCAGGGATGAAGCCTACTTGATCATGGTGAATCATGTTGGATTCAGTTGGCAAGAATTTTATTGAGTATTTTTTCATAAATATTCATAAGGGAAATTGGTTTAATGTTCTCTTTCTTTGTTGGATCTTTTTGTGGTTTTGGTATCAGTGAAATTGTGGCATCATAGAGTTTGGTAGTGTCCCTTCTGTTTCTATTTTGTGGAATAGTTTGAAGAGTATTGGTTTTAGGTCTTCTTTGAAGGTCTGATAGAATTCTGCACTAAAACCATCTGGTCCTGTGCTTTTTTTGGTTGGGAGACAGTCAATGACCACTTCTATTTCTTTAGGGGTTATGCAACCACTTAGATGGTTAATCTGATCCATTTCAGCCCTGAGTTTGATGAACTCCTGCCTTATGCTCCTCTTGGGTATATTAGCTTCTTTCTGTTGTAGAGCTTTCAGGTATGCTGTTAAGCTGCCAGTATATGTTCTCTCCAGCTTCTTTTTGTAGGCACTCAGAGCTATGAGTTTTCCTCTTAGGACTGCTTTCATTGTGTCCCATAAAATTGGGTATGTTGTGTCTTCATTTTCATTAAATTCTAAAAAGGTTTTGATTTCTTTCCTTATTTTTTCCTTGACCGTGGTATCATTGAGTTGAGCATTGTTCAGCTTCCATGTGAATGTGGGCTTTCTGTTGTTTTTGTTGCTATTGAAGACCACTTTTACTCCATAGTGATCTGATAGGAGGCATGGAATTAGTTTGATCTTATATCTGTTGAGGTCTGTTTTGTGACCAATTATATGGTCAGTTTTGTTGAAGGTACCATAAGGTGCTGAGAAGAAGGTATATTCTTTTGATTTAGGATGAAATGTTCCATATCTATTAAATCCATTTGGTCCAAAACTTCTGTAAGTTTTATTGTGTCTCTGTTTAGTTTGTGTTTCCCTGATCTGTCCAGTGAAGAGAGTGGGTTACTGAAGTCACCCACAATTATTGTGTTGGGTGTGATGTGTGCTTTAAGCTTTAGTAAAGTTTCCTTTACAAATGAGGGTGCCATTGAATTTGGAGCATAAATGTTTAGAATTGAGAGTTCTTCCTGGTAGATTTTTCCTTTGATGAGTGTAAAGTTTCCTTCTGTGTCTTTTTGATGACTTTTGGTTGAAAGTCTATTTTATTGTATATCAGAATGGCTACTCCAGTTTTTTTCGTGGTATCATTTGCTTGGAAAACTGTTTTCCGGCCTTTTACTCTCAGGTAGTATTTGGCTTTAACACTGAGATGTGTTTCCTGTATGCAGCAAAATGTTGGGTCTTGTTAACATATCCAGTTTGTTGGTCTATGTATTTTATTGGGGAATTGAGCCCATTGATATTAAGAGATATTAATAAATAGTGATTGTTACTTCCTGCTATTGTTGATGTAATTTTTATGTTTGTGTGGTTATCTTCTTTTGGGTTTGTTAAAAGAAGATTAATTTTTTTCTAATGCGTAGTTTCCCTCCTTTGTTGGTGTTTTTCATTCATTATCCTTTGAAGGGCTGGATTTGTGGAAAGATACTGTGTATATTTGTTTTTGTCATGAAATGCCTTGGTTTCTCTATCTATGGTAATTGAGATATTTGCTGGATATAACAGTCTGGGTTGGCAATTGTGTTCCCTTTGGGTCTGTATGATATCTGCCCAGGCTCTTCTGTCTTTCATAGTCTCTGGTGAGAAATGTCCTGTAATTCTGATAGGTCTACCTTTATATGTCACTTGACCTTTTTTCCCTTACTGCTTTTAATAGTCTTCCTTTGTTTAGTACATTTGGTGTTATAGTTATTATGTGATGGAAAGAATTTCTTTTCTGGTCAAATCTATTTGAAGATCTGTAGGCTTCTTGGATGTTCATGGGCATCTCTTTCTTTAGGTTAGGAATGTTTTCTTCTATAATTTTGTTAAAGACATTTACTGGCCCTTTAAGTTGGAAATCTTCACTCTCTTCTATACCAATAATCCTTAGGTTTGGTCTTCACATATTGCCCTAGATATCGTGGAAGTTTCAGGTCAGGATCTTTTTGCATTTTTCATTTTCTTTGACTGTTATATCAATGCTTTCTATGGTATCTTCTGCATCTGAGATTCTTTCTTCTATCTCTTGTATTGTTGTTGATGCTTGGATCCATGACTCTTGACTTCTTTCCTAGGTTTTCTATGTCCCGGGTTGTCTCCTTTTGTGATTTCATTATTGTTTCTATCTCCTTCTTTATATCCTGGATGATTTTCTTCTATTCCTTCACCTGTCTTGTTGTGTTTTCCTTTAGTTCTTCAAGGGCTTCTCCCTGTTTACTTGTATTCTATTGTATTTATTTAAGGGAGTTATTTATGTTCTTTTTGAAACCCTCCATCAGCATCAAGACCTGTGATTTTAAATCCAAGTGTTTCTTTCCTGGTGTGTTGGGGTATCCAGGACTTGCTGTAGTGGGAGAATAGGGTTCAGATGGTGTCATATTGTCCTGATTTCTGTTAGCAACGTTCCTATGTTTGCCTTTTCTCATCTGTTTATCTCTGGTGTTATTTGGTCCTGCTGTCACTGGCTGGTGCTTGCCCCTCCTGCTTGCCTGCAAGCCTATCTCAGCTACCCTGGGTGACCTGCTTTCCCCTGACACAGATCGCTGTGTTGCTGCTGAGCTCCTGGATGTAGGCAGAGTCCTGGCAGGGTGTGTCCCAAGCTATCCTCTACTCTGGTGATCCCTGCCTACCAGTCTGTCCCTCCCCACTGTGACTGGAGCAAAGATGGTGGTGGCCTCACCTCTGAACTCAAGACTCCCTCTAGCCAAGAGACTCCCTGCAGGTCAGAAGCTCCCTGGAGGGATATGTGCCCAGACAGCTGTGGGGCTGCCCAGCTCCTAGATGCAGGTGGAGCCCTGGCAGGCTATGTCCTGAGCAATCTTACACTCTTGCTCAGTGAGTTTCTAGATCCATAGAGTCCAGTTTTGTTTTGTTTTGATTTGTTTTATTTTGTTTTATCATATTTGAGAGATGTTTGGACCCTTTGGGATCAAATAGATTCTAACATCCCACTTCAGAAATTCTTAATTATATATAAATAAAACTATTTTAAAATGCCACAAGGTCCCTAATGATTTGGTTACTTATTTAAATATTATCTCTTCCTTACTTTTTGTATTCATTTTAATTTTTCAATTGTTGTATCTTTTAGTTTGCTGAGGTTTTATGCCTGAGGTGAATTTCATTCCATCCTTTTGTCTCTGACAACTTAAGTTTTGAACTTTTCATTTAAAAATCTAGTTTGGAATATTTACATGATTTTTTTCTAATTAGATCTCTTGAGCATCTGAATATATCAGTTTTAATGTTTTCACTAATGTTCTAAGTATATATTTTCATGGTCACCTTCAATTGATTGACATCAAAGATTTTACATAGCATATTCTTTATATATTAACTTTAATTTTGTGACTTTACTTAATATGTGTAAGCATTTGAATGCTATATACTTATCATAATGCTACACATAATTTCAAGAGATATTCTAGGCTAGGTGGATGATTTGAAATATATTTTTAGGTTTGTTAGGTAAGACCAAATAGATATTTAGTATACATCTAATAATTCCCCTATACTAAGACAAGATTTTGATAAGACTATGTTTAAAACAATATTAATTTTTTTAAATTAAACCACAGACCGTATGACATACTGGTTAAAGGGCACTAAGCAGCAAATGTCATACATTACCATACAGAGTCAGCCAGGCTGACTAGGATTTTACATAGGAGCAAACACAAGACTTACAGGTAACTATTGAAGAAAGGCATGCAAGAAGCAGGCTCAGGTGAGAAAATGAACAGTTTACATTCATGGTCTTCTGCAGCTAATAATTTCTTCTTTATATTGAACTTAAAAGTATTTTCCTTATTTTTTCTCTTTCAATTTAGTTACACTAAATGGTTTTTCCCCCACATTCATTTTTAATTCCACCCTCCTATTATATTGGTGTGTCTATACTCTTTTATTTTTAGAAGTATGCATAATTCAAATGTGAAATATTTAAATAGATTTTTGGAAAAAATAAGTCATGAAAAAATGTGATAAATACAATCTTTTAAAACTGAAAAAAAACTAGTCGACTTAAAGGATTTTGCACACTTCACTTTATATACTGGCATAGAGCATATGAAAAGCAATGTAACAAAATCTTTTCCTCAAAAAAATGGAGAATTGTACAATTGTACATATGTGCATGTTCCATTTTGAACATAAGCTGGGACTCTTTTCACATTTGCTTGTTTAGGCCTCAGTAGTTTTGCAAATAGGCAAATAATGCCTCCACCACACCACTACCAGGACATAAAATTCTAACTTTTCTTTTAAGAAAAAAAATCATCAAACATAAAATCCTGGGATAAAACCCACAATATGAAAGTTACTGCCTTAATGAAATATTAAAATTGCATCAGGAATACTCTTCTGGCATTAAAAATAAACAATAACATTTCTCCCTAGTTATGGTTCACTTTGATTCTTTAAAAATTAATTATTACCTCTTTAAATATTTGATTAAATTAGATTTCAGTGGGCTATGGCTACCCACAAAACACATGCTATTGTGTATAAATTCTAATCTCAATTCTGATATACTTTGTCATGTTATTATTTAATTCTATGATGAATTCCTTGAATTTTACCTCAGTCATATTAAAAATGAACACAAATAAAGCTATTATTTTCAGTATAAATATTGTATTCTGTAAAGTATCATAAAAGTATCATAAAAGATGAAGTATTACAGGAATGCCTGATACCTCCCTATCATATATTGTCTGAGTTTCTCAATCATTAGCCATTGAACTTTCAAAAATTTCCCCTCCCAGGACTCATTCAACTCAGCTGTCTATAATATACATTGTTGTGACTGCCAAGTCAAACATTTCTGGCACCTAGTTCACAATAGTAATAAAACCACATTTTCAAGGAAAATGAGGGTGTTCAACATTGTGTTCAGTCTTCCTAGATTCATATACATTGTCTAGTATATCCTACATTTAAACTGTTAGATATAGCTGTAAACATCATTGTTAGCACAAGGAATCAAAATTTTAAGTCACCATTACTTTCCAGAGAACTACCTTAGTAAAATTCATTTAAGTTGACTTAAATTTTCATAACTGTATATATGGCAATCCAATAAACTTCAGCATTCATACTTAAAAGGGGGAAAAGTTATTTAGTTGATATACAAAAATCTTAGAAAAAAGGAAAAACATGTAGAAGTGATGGGAAAATAAAAACTTTTGGGTCTTTTACTTATGCAATATCTTACTAAATCCATTTCCCATAAGTCAAAACTTCATGATTCAATGAAGACTATTTCTTTAACTTGAACCAGTGTCACTTTTCCCATGTATGTTCCCAACTCTTCTTTCCAAATCCACTTTCTACTTTAACATTTGACTTTATCAGTAGTCTCAAATTCCTGAACATGTAAATGGTGAACTTGTGCTATGTCTGTATTATCTAATATCCTCCCTGCTAACTCTGTTTTCTTGAATGTTGCCTCACTGTGAGAAAGACCTTCACAGTGGTGAGGCAAGAGCAGAAGCCATGTTACTGATCATACCATTCTGACCATGATGTTTGAATAAATTCTCAACTTAAAATACAACAAACTCAAAGGAAAAAATCACCCATTCATCTGTTTAGATGCTGAAAAAGCCTTTGACAAAATACAATACCCCTTTGGTTTAAAAGGATTGGAGAGATTAGAAATTCAAGGTCCATACCTAAACATAATAAAAGCAACATATAGCAAACCAATAGCCAATATCAATGTCAATGAAGAGAAAGTTGAAGCAAGCCCACTACAATCAGGGCCACGACAAGGGTGCCTACTCTCACCCTATCTATTTAATATAGTACTTGAAGTTCTAGGCAGAGCAATTATGCAACAAAAAAGGGATAAAAATAGGAAAGGAGGAAATCAAGACATGACTATTTGCAGATGATATAATAGTATTCATAAGCAACCCAAAAAAATCCAAAGAACTCCTATAGCTGATAAACAACTTCAGCAAAGTGGCTGGATACAAAATTAACTCAATAGCCTTACTTTCCCCAAAGGATAAACTGGCTAAGAAAAAAATTAGGGAAACAACACCCTTAACAATAATATAAAATACCCTGTTGTGACTCTAACCAATGAAATGAAAGATCTCTACATTGAGAATTTCAAGTCTCTGAAGAAAGAAATCGAAGAAGACCTCAGAACATAGAAAGATCTCCCATACTCATGGCTTGGCAGGATTAACATAGTAAAAATTACCACCTTGCCAAAAGCAATCTACAGATTTTGGTGTGGAGTAACAAAAACAAAAACAAAAACAAAAAAACAGGGTAGTGAAAATTATCCTCAAGAATTAGAGAACTTCTAGTGGAACCACAATCTCTGACCTCAATCTGTTCTACAAAGCAATAGTGATAAAATCAACAACAACAACAAAAAAAAAAAAACAAAGAAACACATGGTATAGGTACAGAGTCAAGCTAGTAGATCAATGGAATAGAATTGAAGGCACCATAATGAACCCACACACCTGTGGTCACTTGATCTTTAACAATAAAGCCAATGGAAAAAGGGCAGCATTTTTAACAAATGGTGCTGGTTCAACAGGTAGTCATGATGTAGAAGAATGAAATTCCAATCTTGTCTCCATGTACAAAGCTCAAGTCCAAGTGGATCAAGGATCTCCACATAAAACCAAATATGTTTAATCTAATAGAACAGAAAGTGGGAAAGAACTTTGAATATATTGGCACAGGGGAAACAGAACAGAACATCAATGGTTCATGCTCTATGATTCATAATCAACAGATGGGACTTCATGAAATTGTAAAACTTCTATAAAGCAAAGGATACCCAATAAGGCAAATAAGGCAATAAGGCAGTAAGGCAAACAGCAACCCACAGAATGGAAAAGATCATGACCAACCCTACATCCGACAGAGGGCTATTAAACAAAATATACTAAGAACTCAAGAAGTTAGACTCTAGAGAACCAAATAACCCTATTAAAACTGGGTACAAAGCTAAACGAAAAACTGTCAGCTGTGAAATATCGAATTACTGAGAAGCACTTAAAGAAATGTTCAACAACCTTAGTCATCAGGGAAATGCAAATCAAAACAACCCTGAAGTTCTACCTCACACCAATCAGAATGGTGAAGATAAGAAACGCAGGCAACAGCTCATGGGTGGCAAGGATGTGGAGAAAGAAGAACACTCCTCCATTGCTGGTAGAACTGCAAGCTGGTAAAAACCACTTTGGAAATAAATTGTCAGTTCCTCAGAAAATTACAAATACCTCAACCTGAAGACCCAGCTATACCACTACTGGGCATATAGCCAAAAGGTGCTACAACATATGAAAAGAACATATATTCTACTATGTTTATAGCAGCCTCATTTATATAGTCAGAGGCTGGAAACAGCACAGATGTCCCTCAATAGAAGAATTGATACAGAAATGGGCATATGTTTACACATTAAAGTACTACTCAGCTATTAAAAATAATGACTTTGCATTCTGTCTGGTCCTCTCTGCTGGGGCAGACTGCTAGCTAGTCTTCTCCCCAAAAAATACCATACCGTGAACCATCTCAGAAGATCTGCTGCACTCAGAGCAGTTGGTAAGAAGCCCCACCTCCTGTCAGTCCCGGAGCTGCCTCTGGAAGCTTGGTGGATTTGGGACCCATCACCCAAAAATACCCTGCTCACCGAATACCATTCCCCATTCTGGCTGGTCCTTTCTGCTGGGGAAGACTGCAAGCCAGTATTCTCCCCTGAAGACACCATATCCTGAGCCATGCAAGAAAATCTGCTGCACTTAGAGCAATTAGGCAAGTGACACCACAGCCTGAGGTATCCTAGGAAATCTGCTGAACACAGAGCAACAGAGCAACTGGTTGGCAGATTGTCTTTCCCCTGAAGATACCATAGTTTGAAGGCATCCCTGCAGCTCCTCTGTCTACAGAGGAACCGGACAACAGACACCACAGTCTGAAGACTTCCTGAGTGCTCTGTGGAATGCAAGGGAAACTGACCTAACAGACTGAAAACCTCCCTAAAGTTCTGCTGCATACAAAAAAGCAAAAAACACAGTTCATAGGCACCTCTGGAGAACAGCATCACACAGGACAAAGCTTGACTGCCCCTCTGAAGATGCAACAGTCTGAAGGCCTCCCAAGAGATATACTGCATCCAGGGCAACAGATCAGCAGCTTCAATGCCTCTCTGAAGAGCTGCCAGTTGGAAGGCTCCACAAGTGGTCTGATACAGCTAGGGCCACAGGCCTACCAGGAGACCTGAATCAACCCAGGACAAAAGAGGGAGACTGTAGACAGAGTCACCCATACCAGCAAATACCAGGGATAACCAGACAGTGAGATACAAGCACAAGACCATAAGCAACAGAAGCCAATATATGTGGGCATCATCAGAACCCAGTTCTCCCACCAGAGCAAGCCCAGAATACACCCACATACCTGCAAATCAGGAAGCTGACCTAAAATCCTATCTCATGAAGATAATAGAGTACTTTAAGGAGGTTATAAATAACTCACTGAAAGAAACACAGGAAAACTCAGCTAAAGGCAGAAGTCCTTAAAGAGGAAACAAATAAATTGCTTAAAGAAATACAGAAAAACACAAACAGATAAAGAAATGTAATAATGCAGTCTGAGATCTAAAAGTGGAAGTAGAAACAATAAAGAAAACACAAATGGATGCAAACCTGGAAATGGAAAACCTAGGCAATCTCAGGTGTAGAAGATATCGTAGAAGAGATTGACTCAACTGCAAAGAAAATTCAAAACATAAACAAACTTCTAATCCAAAGCATCCAGAAAATTCAGGACACAATGAAAAGAACAAATCTAAGAATAATCAAAATAGAGTAGAACAAAGATTCCCAGATCAAAGGACCTGAAAATGTCTTCAACAAAATCACAGAAGAAAACTTGCCCAACCTAAAGAAAGAGATGTCCATAAATGTACAAGAAGTCTATAGAACACCAAATAAATAGTATCAGGAAAGAAAATCTTCTTGTCACATATTAATCAAAACTAATTGCACATATTAATCAACACTAAATGTACAGAACAAAGAAATAATATTAAAAGCGGCCAAAAAAAAAAGGGCCAAGTAACATACAAAGGTAGACCAATCAGAATTATACCAGACTTCTCAACAGAGACTATAAAAGCCAGAAGCACCTGGTCAGAAGTCATGCAGACTCTGAGAACACAAGGATTAACCCAGGCTACTAAACCCAGCAAAATTCTCAATCAACTGAGATGGAGAAAATAAAATATTTCAGGAGATAACAAAATTCAAACTGTATCTGTTTACCAACCCAGCCCTAAAGAAGATCCTAGAAAGAAAACTCCAACACAAGGACTGTACCTACATCAAGGAAAAGACAAGATATTAAGCATTCATAACAAAGCCAAAAGGAAAGAATCACAAGCACACAAATTCACCTACAAAAATCAAACATATCAGGAACCAACAGTCATCTGTCTTGAATACTTCACAATATTAATGAACTCAACTCACCTATAAAAAAATATAAGCTAACAGACTGGATACATAAATAAGATCCAACATTTTGATGCATATAAGAAACACACATCAATAACAAATACAGACACTATCGTAGAGTAAAAGGATGGAAAAATGTCTTCCAAGGAAGAAGTTTCAAGAAACAAGCTGGAGTTACCATCATAATAGCCAATAAAATAAACATTCAACCAAAAGTTATCAAGTATGATGAGGGAGGACATTTCATATTCATCAAAGGGAAAATCCATAAAGAGAAAGTTTCAATTCTGAACTTCTATTCCTCAAAGTCAAGTGTACCACATTCATAAAAGAAACTTTACTGAAGCTCAAAACACACATTGAACCCCACACAATAATAATGGGAGACTTCAACACACCAGTCTCACTGATGGACAGGTCATTGAAACAGAAACTAAACAGACACAGTGAAACTAAAAGGAGTTATCAACCAAATAGATTTAACAGTTATCTACAGGACTGGACCTTTCACCCTAAAACAAAGAATATACCTTCTTCCCAGTACCTCATGGTAATTTCTCCAAATCGACCATATAATTGGTCACAAAACAACCCTCCACAAATACAAGAAGACTAAAATAATTCCATGCATCCAATCAGACCACCATGGCCTAAGGCTGGTCTTTAATAACAGCAAACGCAGCAGAAAGCCCATACATGTGGAAGTCTAACAATTCTCTACTCAATGATAACTTCATCATGGAAAGAAGAAAGAAAGAAAGAAAGGAAGAAAGAAAGAAAGAGAGAGAGAGAGAGAGAGAGAGAGAGAGAGAGAGAGAGAGAGAGAGAGAGAGAGAGGAAGGAGGGAAGAAAGAGAAAGAAAGAAAGAGAAAGGAAGAAAGGAAGAAAGAAAGAAAGAAAGAGAAAGAAAGAGAAAGAAAGAAAAGGAAAGAAAGAAAGAAAGAAAGAAAGAAAAAGAAAGAAAGAAAAAGAAAGAAATTAATTTAATTTAATTAATGAATTAAATTAAATTCTGGAATTTAATGAAAATGTTGGCACATCATATCCAAACTTATGGGACATAATGAAAGAAGTACTAAAAGGAAAATACATAGCACTAAGTGCCCTGATTAAAAAAAAAATGGAAAGGTCTCACACTAGCAACTTAACAGCACACCTGAAACCTCTAGAAGAAAAAAAAAGTGAACACACCCAAGAGGAGTAGAAGGCAGGAAATAGCCAAACTCAGGGCCAAAATCAACTGAATATAAACAAAGAAAACATTACAAAGAATCAACAAAACCAAAAGCTGGGTCTTTGAGAAAATCAACAAGATAGATAAACGCCATGCCAAAATGACTAAAGGGCCCAGAGGCAGAATCCAAATTAACAAAATCAGAAATGAAAATGAAGACATAACAACAGAAACAGAGGAAATTCAAAAAATCATCAGCTCCTACTACAAAAGACTTTTCTCGACAAAACTTGGAAATCTAGATAAAATGTATAGTTTTCTAGACAGATACCACATACCAATGTCAAATCAAGAGCAAAGAAACTATCTAAACAGGCCCATATACTATAAGGAAATAGAAGAAGTTATTAAAAAAAACCCTCCCTACCAAAAGAGCCCAGGACCAGATAGGTTTAGTGCAGAATTCTACCAGACCTTCAAAGAAGACCTGATACTAATATTCCTCAAACTATTCCATAAAATAGAAATAGAAGGAATACTACCTAATTCATGCTATGAAGCCACAATTACTCTGATACCTAAACCACACAAGGACCCAACCACAAAAGGGAGCTTCAGACCAATCTCCCTTAGGAATATCGATGCAAAAATACTCAACACAATTCTTTTTTTAATGGATATTTTTTTATGGATATTTTCTTTACATTTCAAATGATGTCTCCTTTCCAAGTCCCCACACCAAAATGCCTTATCCCATCACCCCTGCTTCTATGAAAGTGTTCCTCTACCCACCCACCTACTCCTGCTTCCCCACCCACAATTATCCTACACTGGGGCCTCTATCCAGCCTTCATAGGACCAAGGACCTCTCTTCCCATTGATGCCTGACAAGGCCATCAAACTGCTACATATGCAGCTGGAGCCATGTGTGTACTCCTTGGTTGGTGGTTTAGTCCCTGGGAGCTATGAGAGGTCTAGTTGGTTGATATTGTTGTTATGGGATTGCAAGCCCCTTCAGGTCCTTCAACCCTTTATCTAAATACTCCATTGGGGACCCCATGCTCAGTCCAATGGTTGGCTTCGAGCATCTGCCTCTGTATTTGTAAGGCTCTGGTAAGGCCTCTCTGGAAACAGCTATTTCAGGCTCCTTTCAGCAAGCATTTCTTGGCACCCATAACAGTATAGGGTATTGATGACTATATATGGAATGAATCCCCAGGAGGGGAGTCTCTTGATGTCTTTTCCTTCAGTCTATGCTCTACACATTGTCTCCATATTTGCTCCACTGAGTATCTCACTGCCCTCAGTGAGTGAGATAACCACTAGTTATCATTTGTCCTAGAATTTCATGAATTCATTGTCTTAATAGCTGAGTAGTACTCCATTGTGTAAATGTAGCACAATTTTTGTATCTATTCTTCTGGTGAAGGACATCTGGTTTCTTTTCAGCTTCTGGCTATTATAAATAAGGATGCTATGAACATAGTGAAGCATGTTTCCTTCTTACTTGTTGGGGGATCGTCTGGGAATATACCCAGGAGTGATATAGCTGGGTCCTCCAGTAGTACTATGTCCAATTTTTTGAGGAACTGCCAAACTGATTTTCAGAGTGGTTGTACCAGCTTGCAGTTCCACCAGCAATGGAGGAGTGTTCCTCTTTCTCCACATCCTCAAAAACAACTGCTGTCATCTGAGTTTTTGATCTTAGCCAGTCTCACTGGTATAAGGTAGAATTTTAGGGTTGTTTTGATTTGTACTTCCCTGATAACACAATTTGTTCTATGAAACCACAATTACAATGATACCTAAACCAAACAAAACCTAACAAAGGAGAACTTCAGAACAATTTCCCTTATGAATATCAATGCAAAAGTACTCAATACAATTCTCGCAAACTGAATCCAAAAAAATATCAAAATAATCATCCATCATGATCAAGTTGGCTTCATCCCACAGATGCAAGGATGGTTCAATATAAGGAAATCCATCAATTCAATTCACGATATAAACAAACTCAATGAAAAAAACACATGATCATTTCATTAGATGCTGAGAAACATTTCTCAAAATCTTTCATGATGAAAGTCCTTCATGATCCAGAATTCAAGGTCCATACCTAAGCATATTAAAAGTAATATACAGCAAACCAGTAGCCAACATCAAACAAAATGGAGAGAAACTTGAAGCAATCCCACTAAAATAAGGGACTAGACAAGGCTACCACTCTTTCCCTATATATTCAATATAGTACTCAAAGTCCTAGCCAGAGCAATTAGACAAGAAAAGGAGGTCAAATTGGAAAGGAAGAAGTCAAGATATCAGTTTGCAGATGATGTGATAGTATATTTAAGTGACCCCAAAAATTGCACCAGAGAACTCCTAAACCTAATTAACAACTTCAGCAAAGTGGCTGGATATAAAATTAACTCAAATAAATCAGTGGCATTCCTGTATTCAAAGGATAAACAGGCTTAGAAAGAAATTAGAGAAACAACACCGTTCACAGAAGTCACAAATAATATTACATACTTTGGTGTGACTCTAATTAAGCAAGTGAAAGATCTGTATGATGAGGACTTCAGGTCTCTGAAGAAAGTAGTCAAAGATGTCAGAAGACTGAAAGATCTCTTGTGCTCATGGATTGGCAGGATTAATATAGTAAAAATGGTTATCTTGCCACAAACAATCTACAGATTCAATGCAACCACTATAAAAATTCCAACTCAATCCTTCACAGAGTTAGAACAATTTGCAAATTCATCTGGAATAACAAAAAACCCATCAAAAATATTATCAACAATAAAAGAACTTCTGGTGGAATTACCATCCGGGACCTCAAGCTGTACTACAGAGTAATCTTGATAAAAAACTGCATGGTATTCATACAGTGACAGGCAGGTAGATCAATGGAATAAAATTGAAGACCCAGAAATGAACCCACACACCTATGGCCACTTGATCTTTGACAAAGAAGCTAAAACCATCCAGTGGAAAAAAGACATTTTCAACAAATGGTGCTGGTTCAAATGGAGGTCAGCATGTAGAAGAATTTGAATTGATCTACTCTTATCTCCTTGTACAAAGCTCAAGTTCAAGTGGATCAAGGACCTCCACATAAAACCAGATACACTGAAACTAATAGAAAAGAAAGTGGGGAAGACCCTTGAGGACATGGGCACAGGGGAAAATTTCTTGAACAGAACACTAATGGCTCATGCTCTAAGATCAAGAATAGACAAATATTTCCATTTTCAGCTGGCCATTGTAATTATATGTTAGACTTTTCTTTTTTTAATATTTTTATTTTCTATATTCTTTGTTTACATTCCAAATGATTTCCCCTTTCCCAGATCCCCCCTCCCCATATGTCCCATAAACCTTCTCCAATGGATTGGAAAAATCCATTCTCCAATCACCTCCCTCCTTTTTTTCTCTGTCCTTATATTCCCCTCCAATGCTAGATTAATCCTTTCCAGGATCAGGACTTTCTCCATACCTCTTCATGGGAGTCATTTGTTATGCGATTTGTGCCTTCTGGGCTAATTAATATCCACTTATCAGAGATTGCATTCCATGTGTATTCTTTTGTGACTGGGTTACCTCACTTAGGGTGATATTTTCTAGATCAAACCATTTGCCTAAATATTTTGTGAATTCATTGTTTCTAATTGCTGAGTAGTATTCCATTGTGTAAATATACCACATTTTCTGTATCCATTCCTCCTCTGAGGAGCATCTGGGTTCTTTCCAGCTTTTGACTATTATAAATAAGGCTGCTATGAACATAATGGAGCATGTGTCTTTATTGCATGCTGGGGAATCCTTTGGGTATATGCCCAGGAGAGGTATAGCAGGGTCCTCTGGAAGTGTCATGTCCAGTTTTCTGAGGAACTGCCAGACTGATTCCCAAAGTGGTTGTACCATCTTACAGCCCCACCAGTAGTGGAGGAGTGTCCCTCTTTCTTCACATCCTCGCCAACACCTGCTATCTCCTAAGTTTTTGACCTTAGCCATTCTGACTGGTGTAAGGTGAAATCTCAGGGTTGTTTTGATTTGCATTTCCCTAATGACTAATGATGTTGAGCACTTCTTAAGGTACCTCTCAGCCATCCGAAGTTCTTCAGGTGAAAATTCTTTGTTTAGATCTGTACCCCATTTTTAATAGGGTTATTTGGTTCCCTGGGGTCTAACTTCTTGAGTTCTTTGTATATTTTGGATATTAACCCTCTATCAGATGTAGGGTTGGTGAATATCCTTTCCCAATTTGATGGTTGCCATTTTGTCCTTTTAACAGTGTCCTTTGCCTTACAGAAACTTTGTAATTTTGTGAGGTCACATTTGTCAATTCTTGATCTTAGAGCATAAGCTATTGGTGATCTGTTCAGGAAATTTTCCCCCATGCCCATGTCCTCTAGGGTATTCCCTAGTTTCTTTTCTATTAGTTTCAGTGTGTCTGGTTTTACATGGAGGTCCTTGATCCATTTGGAGTGAAGTTTAGTACATGGAGATAAGAATGGATCAATTCTAATTCTTCTGCATGCTGACCTCCAATTGAACCAGCACCATTTGTTGAAAAGGCTATCTTTTTTCCACTGGATGTTTTTCGGCTCCTTTGTCGAAGATCAAGTGACCATAGGTGTGTGGGTTCATTTCTGGATCTTCAATTCTATTCCATTGGTCCACTTGTCTGTCACTGTGCCAATACCATGCAGTTTTTAACACTATTGCTCTGTAGTATTGCTTGAAGTCAGGGATAATGATTCCCCCAGAATTTCTTTTGTTGTTGAGAATAGTTTTAGCTATCCTGGGTTTTTTGTTATTCCAGATGAATTTGAGAATTGCTTTTTCTAACTCTGTGAAGAACTGAGTTGGGATTTTGATGGGGATTGCATTGAATCTGTAGATTGTTTTTGGCAAGATGGCCATTTTAACTATATTAATCCTGCCGATCCACAAGCATGGCAGATTTTTCCATTTTCTGAGGTCTTCTTTGATTTCCTTCTTCAGAGACCTGAAGTTCTTGTCATATATATCTTTCACTTGTTTGGTTAGAGTCACACCAAGATACTTTATATTGTTTGTGGCTACTGTGAAGGGTGTCATTTCCCTAACTTCTTTCTCAGCCTGCTTATCCTTTAAGTATAGGAAGGCAACTGATTTGCTTGAGTTGATTTTATAATCAGCCACTTTGCTGAAGTTGTTTATCAGCAGTAGGTGTTCTCTGGTGGAGGTTTTCAGGTCCTGTAAGTAGACTATCATGTCATCTGCAAATAGTGATAATTTGACTTCTTCCTTTCCAATTTGTATCCCCTTGACCTCCTTATGTTGTCTAATTGCTCTAACTAGAACTTCAAGTACTGTATTGGAAAGGTATGGAGAGAGAGGACAGCCATGAGAAGTCCCTGATTTTAGTGGGATTGCTTCAAATTTCTCTCCGTTTAGTTTGATGTTGGCTACCGGTTTGCTGTATATTGCTTTAATGATGTTTAGGTATGGGCCTTGAATTCCTGTTCTTAAAAAACTAAAAGAAGAGCAAGCAATATTGTTAAAAAGATTTGTGATATTGGGCCAGTGACGTGGTTCAGTGTGTAAACATGCTGATCACAAGCTGGGAACCTGAGTTTACACAACAGAAACAAATGATGAAAGGAGGCCACTGACTCCAGCAAGTTTTCTCTGACCTCCACATGTATGCCATGGTATATATGCTAAGGTTTTTATACAATCATTCCAAGTAAATGATTGCAAAACATTTAAAAAATGATATGTGAAATTAAGCAGTTACAGACCGAATGGTTCATTTCAATTCCTAACATCTCAGGACCCAAGTTTAGTCCCCAGGAAAACCAAGATATACTCCCTGGTCTTAGACACTAAGTACTGTTTTAGGAACCTTTTCCCAAATCCTCAGCTGTGCTGGCTGTATATTTTATATTGTCATAAAAGAATGAAAGTCCTCTCTCTCTCTCTCTCTCTCTCTCTCTCTCTCTCTCTCTCTCTCTCTCTTTCTCTGTGTGTGTGTGAATGTGTATGTGCGTGTGTGAATGTGTATGTGTGTGTGTGTGAATGTGTGTGTGTGTGTGTGTGTGTGTGTGTTTTGCATGGTACAGGTAAGTCATAGTTAAATTCCTATTGCTGTGTTAAAGACCATGACCAAAAGAGACTTGGAAAAATTTTTATTAAATCCAGCAATGTGGTTGCTTCTGCTAAAATATAGACACAGCCTCAATACACACCTTCACTCCTAAACAATGTAGGCAATGTTAGTTTGTAGAAAGAAGCAGCTACGTTTGAAAGTTACTTCTAAATGATGGTCAGACAAAGTGACAATTCAAACAGAATGGATAGGATATGCCCGACCCTCATACGAACAGACAGGAATGGGAGGCTTTTTAAGAGCAATGCAGAAATAGAGAGTTGACAGTCACTTGTGTCCACTTATTTTAGCTCAGTGCAGTTGGAATCAAGTCAGTCATTTGGGAGTCAGGGCAGTGAATGAAGTGCAGTGGAGCTGAGTTCGGTGGTGAGTTCATGGAGTTCAGTTTCAGCAGAGGCAGCTGAAATCAAAGAACAAGAAGGAGGCAGAAAATTAGAACAAATTGCTAGAGTTAGTTTGAGGCAAAGCAGAACAATTCAGTGAGAAGCAGAAAGAAGCCGGATTGAATCCTTCAGCTTGGAGAGGAGTTTGAGCCAGAACAGATAAGTTGAAGCAGCCAACCAGTGTTCACAAAGAATTGTAAAGTGTGAGTTTATTCCTCAGTAGGCCTCTGGTGAATAAAAATTACATTAACAGATAGAAAAGAATTTATTTAGTTAAGAAATCAAAATTCAGCACAAGGCAAAGCAGGGAAAGGAACTCAAATCAAAACTTGGATGAAGGAAATGATGCAGATGTCATGGAGGAACTCTGCATACTGGCTTATTTTTGCATGGGCTCTTCATCTATTTTATTATACTACCCAGAAGCACTGGCCTGGGACTGGCACCAATCACAGTGACTTGGGCCTTCCTGCTTCAAACAGTAATTAAGAAAATATACCTATGGGCTTGTCTTCAGGTAAACTGGTAGAGACATTTTCTCAATTGAATTTCTTCTTCCTATATAGCTCAAGCTTCTGTCAAATTGACAAAATTAAACCAGGATAAGAAGCAGCCTTACACTGAAACAATTATGAAAAACAAATAGGAAAAAAAAACCCCCAAACTTAAAAGGGGGTAAGAAGGTGAAAATAGAGAGAAATATCTTCACATTTCTATGTCTAGAACTATAAATCATAATGAGAAAATATCATCAGGATATATTCCCAAGGATAGCAAGGAAGAAAAATTATCCAAATAGAACTGGATAGGCCATGTTGGGTGGCACTATTTCCAAACAAAGCATCTTGGACTATGTAATGATGGAGTTAGTAAGTTGAGAACCAGCATGCAGATATTCATTTCCTTGTCAAAATAGGCAGCACCCTAGATTTGTGAGCTGAAGTATATCTTTTTCTCACTTAAGTTACAATTGTCAGATTATTTTATCACTATGGAAATGATTGTGAGGTTATATGAGTTTTAAGTGAACCTTAAATATCTTGAAAAAGTTGTCTTTGATAGTATATTTCAGAAATGTAATTTAACTTAAATGTTTGTTCTATTCAGTCTTTGACTTAGGTTGATCCCTGCATAAAACTCTATTATTACGTCTTTCTACTTATCTCCATTCTTAGGACATTGTTACTGATCTCATTGTAGACCTTTAAAGTTGATGTTGCCTGAAAAATAGTGAGACTATTCCTATAAATACTTAACATAATGCCATGCATTTTAAAAGCTTGTAAAACAACCTTGCTAAATTTAATTGCCTAATTATATAGGCACAAGTTGAATATATTATTAATTTTCACACATCACCTGGAAAGTCTTCTCAGTTACAAGGTGATATAGGTGTTAGGAATTGATAATATTACTGAGGATCTAATGTTAATGGATGAGATGGTTGTCTAAAATTTTTTGTCCCTTTTCTTCATTTAAATGTATGAGGAATGGAAGTTATTACCTGATTACAAAATGAGAGCAGAATTAGTCTGTATTGAATAGAAAATCATTTACCCCAAGGATATAAGTGTATGGGATTTCAAGAAAAAAATCTACACACCAGATGCTTTCACACAAACATGACCCTAGTTCAGGATTCAAGACAAGGCAAGATGCCTTAGCCAAGGTCTCTTCTATCTTGGTCTGTAATTGTTCCAAGTCACATGGTTACTATTTGCATGTATGTGTGTGTGTGCGCGCGCGCGTACGCACGCGCATGCGTGTGCGTGTGCGTGTGCGTGTGTGTGTGTGTGTGTGTGTGTGTGTGTGTGTGTGTGTGTGTGTTTTCTCTTTGGCTTCATTGCTTCCTGAACTATTTTGTTTCTCCTCTTTCTTACATTCTGAATTCATGTAGTCCAGTTAGAGACTTCTACTATCTCATTTATGATCTCTTGAGTCTTGAGTTTTGACACATGTGGGTATGTGGGTTCCCTCATAAACCTTTTCACAATGATAAATTCTTTACCAAAGCAATAGAATCTAAATGATCCAGATAATCATTGTGGGCCAGATCACATTGTAGGGTGTAAAAACAGATTCCATGAGATACAAACTCTTATTTTTCTAAACAGATTTTACTATTTAGGAAAACCAATGTTTAATCTTATTCTTTTTTCTGTAAACACTCTGACTAACCTTAAATATACAACAGTGTCTAAATGTTGAAGGATACTATTTAGACAGTGAAAACTCTTCCTGTCTCATCAAATGTTCAATGATAAAAATAAAGAATAACAAGAAATACCAAATTTTTTATTGTGCCAATTCAAACCAAGACTTTGATGCTAAGATTGTAAGTAAATTATGAAAAATAGAGACTAGAAGCAGCAATGGAAGAAAATAGATTAAGAAAGATGGAATTTCTATGGAGTTACCCTAAAATGGGTGGTGGGACACAAAGTTCTATCTAGACAACACAAATGTCAAATACCAGGAATGGGTTAACTCTTTTTGAGTTGTTGTCCAAAAGATCCTCCAAAATGCTTCAGGAAATTGCCATTGCTACTGGTTACCTTCTAGCACTTGCTATCACTTACTTACAGCTCATGCTTAAATGGAAACGTCATTCCTACTGGATAGCATTAATAGTTCTGAAAGTAAGTGGCTTAAGGAGAAAAACAGTCATTAATCTCATCCAACAGTGAACTCAGGCAGTTATAATAATGACCTTCATGATAGGATACGTTCACTACTACAATGGTTATGACATCAATCTTATGGGAATTGCTAACTTCTATTTGGTTGTGTCCAATGCCCATTTCATAAGATGGAATTCCTACATCGAAGCTAGTAACCTGTGGCTAGATAGGACATTCACCCTAGGATAAATCCTATTATTCTGCCAATTGGACATAGCAATAAATGAGCATGGCTCCTGATCATATATTACTATACAGACAGAGCAGTACATTTCTCAAATTTCATCAGAGAAGCTTCATTTTGGAATAAGTTCCAATAAGCATAGGAACCCAGAACTATCTAGTTAATGGACAAAACTAAGAGACTTTAGACTATTCAATCCTAAATGGGATGTCTATATCCTACTGTCCTTATCAAGGTTCATTGTTCTATGAGAGCACCTAAAGATTTTCAAAGCAGAGGTATTTGGTACCAGGAAACAGTGTTCTCTTGACATAATGGGGCAGATGCACATATAAACTTAGAGATTGTGGCAGAATGTACAAGATAAGCACAGGCTCAAACCAGGCAAAAGATAACCTGGATTTAAGGGTGTAGGGAAAGAAATGGAGATAGAGACAGAGAGGCAGAGACAGACAGAGAGATTGAGACATAATAGGTTTTATCCAATGGTCAATATCCTATCTAGCCACAACTTCATTTACAGTGTGAGCTATAGGTTCCATCTTATGAAATGGGCCTTGAACACAAGCAAATAGCAGTTAGTTATTCCCATATGGCTTTGTCCTAATCATTGTAGTAGTGAACATATCCTATCATGAAGTTAGGTATATAAGATGATAGTATAGAATATGTAAAGAGTTATTGGGGGAACAGGAGTGATGATTACTATTAAAATATGTTGTTCAGAATTCCCAAAGAATAAAAAGTTACATTCAAATGGAAAGAAAGATGCTACAAAGCTTATTGCATCATCTTTTCATTTTAATTGTTGTTTTCAAATATTGGGAGAGGAAGCTGAGTGAAAACTATCTTTGATTTCCACATACAAGTGACATCAAATTCAGTGAGACATGAAATCAGACACTGATAGAAGCTATGACCAGAAATTATATCCAAGCACAAAAATATTATTTTTTTAATTTGTTGTGTACTCAGTCAATTATGGTTCTTTACTTTAATGCGTGACACAATGGCAGCTGCTAATTATAGGGCTTCAAACATGCTAGGCAAAGCATTATGTCCCTGAAATGCAGCATGGATGTAGAAGACAAGATCTGAGCTTACACCAGTGAATTGTTAGAGTATTGTCATTTTATAAAACAAATATATTTGAGTCACGAGTTATTGTGGGTCTTACTAATACATACATAATTCAAGGCATTTGTGAGTGGTTATATTTTTCCTTTAGAAGACTCAAATACCAGAAGTTCACTTCACAAAGAAAATTTCCCGAATCTGGAATAACTTCTGAAGACTATACAACCATCATTGTACAGAATATTTCTTCATTTAACTTCTTCTTTCTTATAGTATTTCACTTTTTATTGAGAACACACATCAAGATAATAATGTAAAGAGTATGTGAGAAATAATAAATTATAATCTCTTATATTAACATTATACTTTCCAGGAGGTTTATTTATTATATAGTGTCTAATTGATATTTATGCTTACGCTAAGGAGTTAGAGGTGTTATGTTGAACTGTGATGGAATTGCACGGAAGTACATCTCATCTTCCTTCACCCTTCCACTCTTTAAAAAAAGAGAAAGAAAAGAAATAGAAGGAAGTTCTACACTAGTTTATAATCTGTGAGTCAGTTACTCCATCAAACAGTGATGGAATTAGCAGTTAACAATTTAAGAAAAATGTCTTGTATATATAAAGGATTATTAACTTTAATGATTTTTAGCCTAGTCATAATCATACTTGTCATACATAATCTTTTCCCCTGCTTAGAATATTTTACCAGAATTTTAGGCAAATTTTCCACAATTTTAGGAAAACACATAAACAGCAGCAATTTTTTATTATATTTAAATCGTAATGATTGCTATTAAACATGACTTATTCATTGCAGTTTTATGAATGAGTCCATAAGACTAGAAGAAATGTTGGGTTCATCACCATATCAAACTTCAAGTATAGTAACTAAAAGGGCAAAGACCCCATGCCAGATCTCTTTATCTTCTAAATCGCAGTTCTTTTCTCTGTAGTTTAATGCATTCCCATTTGGCTTTACTAACACTTGGGATGGAAAAGAAAGCAAGGGACTGTGAAAAGATTGAATTTTAAAAGTACTTATCTGTCAGTAAAATTCTCCAGGAATTTCAAAAATTTTACATAAAATCCTTAGAGAAACATGGTGTCAATATCCGTTTTCATTATTTAAGCCTAAACATTGTTAACTACAATTATCCTACTTAATGAGGAAATATATGTAATAAAAGGAAATTTCATATAAAGGAACAAAACTAGGGTTCATAGTGGAAACAAATCTAACACTTAGATGTTGATAGAAATCATAAGCAATTGAGTAGAAGGATAAAGACTCTCCATTTTGTGTAAGTATAAATATATAACCAAAAGGTTTATCAGGAGCATTTCACAAATCAATAATGTTTATATGCTTAGTATCAAAGCTAAGGAGCTCATGTATGGATACTAATACCCTAATAAACACATAGCTCATTTAAATTTATTCCAATTCTATAAACAATCTGTTTTGCTACCCACTATGAGATGCACTTATAAAGTAAAAAAAAAAAAATGTTGCAAACAAAGTTTAAAGTTAGCTCTTCTTAATGTAAAGGTTCAAATTCTTCAACAAACAGCAAAAGTAGATAACTTTTCTCCCCTACTTTTTCTCTTTTTTATTGATTATATTATTTATTTACATTTCAAATATTATCCCCCTTCCCAGTATCCCCTCCCCAGACCTTCTATCCCATGCCCCCTCCCCCCTGCTTCTTTGAGGGAGCTCCCCCACCCAACCACCCACCCACTGCCATCACCTCACTGCCCTTGCATTCCCCTACATTGGGGCATTGACTCTCCACAGAACCAAGGGCCTCCCCTCCCACTGGTGCCTGATAAGACAGTCATCTGTTACATAAGCAGCTAGAGCCACGGGTCCCTCCATGTGTACTCTGGTTGGTGGTTTAGTCCCCTTCTTTTTGAGACAGTCTCGCTAGGTGTTCCAGACTCATTCTCCCTCCATAAATCTCTGGTCAGGCGAGATCGGGCGCGTTCAGGGTGATATGGTCTGGAAAGACTCAGTGTAGCAGTATAGGGCAAAACCAGAACAGGGAAGTGGGAAGGGGTGGGTGGGAGAACAGGGGGAGGGAAGGGGGCTTATGGGTCTTTCTGGGAGTGGGGGACCAGAAGAGGGGAAATCATTTGAAATGTAAATAAAAAATATATCGAATAAAAAATAAATAAATAAATCTCTGTGGTCCTGAGCCTATTGGTATGGAATGTTTTCCCCCCAATTTTGTTGCATAAAGATCTTGTATAAATATGGTTCGAACTAAAGTTCAACAACATAGGTCTGTTAGGATACTAAAATATGAATAATGAGATACTTATATAACAGTGAGATAATGAGAAAATGTGTATATGGATAGATAGATAGATAGATAGATAGATAGATACATACATACATACATACATACATACATACATACATAGAAAGATAGATATTTAACATGGTCATTTGAAAGTTCAGTTATGTCACTGTGTGTGTGTGTATGTGTGTATGTATTTGCTTGTATAGTACAAAAGTAATATTTTTAAATAGTTGTCAGGAGGTCAGTCCAATTTTTCTATTCTGTATATTCAATTTTCTTTATATACCTTACCAACCAAAACCAAAAATCATCACACTATATTTCTCTCCCTAATTATCCTATTTTTACTTGTTATTAAAATGAGCCCTATTATTTCACAGTATATAAAATGTCAGTTTTGTGATGCTACTGCTTAAAACATTACTCAGGAGAATGTGCCTCTCTCCCTCTCTCCCTCTCTCCCTCTATCCCTCTCTCTTTCTCTCTCTCTTCTTACCATTACCTGTTAGTTTTCTGCTACTTTAAACCATGTTGAATGCTTTGACTTCTTCCAATTTGTGACCTCTTTGTCATAATATAATTTAACATGTTCACTTAAAATTCAGATATGTCAATTTTATTCATATTTGTTTTGATTTATTGTAATTTCTCCAGCTTGACAATTAATCGGAATATGTCCTAACTCCTTACCTTAGAATTATTCCTCACTGATATTTATCCTAGCCTTCAAAGATATCTTCTCGTAAAAATATTATATGCCAGCTAAATAAATGAGCACTGCCCAAAATAATTTCTGTCAGGAAATCATATTCTCAAATAGCAAATGGTACTCTTTATTTCACATGTGACAATAAACTTTATAAATAAAAATATGACATGTTATATTGGTTATCAAATAATAGAAGGCCCTCTTCAAATTTCCAAAGAGACCAAAAACTGATGGGTAGCAAAGAGACACTCTTTCACACAGCCCTGTTCGCCCTGCCCTGGTGTAGTCCCCACTTACAGCACTTAGCCACTTCCACAACTCACTCTGACAAATTTTACCACAAAACCACAAGCTCCTGCAACTGCTTGACAGAAGTTCAACTTGAAAAGGTTTCCACCACAGTGAGTTTTCTTGATGTTTCCAGCTAGCGATGGAACTGAGGCCTGTCACGGTCTGGGTGGGCTTCACTCTCAAATAATCTGGGGCCCAAATAAAGGGGTAGGGAAAAAAAGAATTAAAAAATCAACAAAGGGCCAATAAAAAAGGATAGGCCACGTGACTGCTGCTTGAAACACAAAATTGGCTGCTCTTCATAAGGCTAAAAGACCTGTTTTCCAAGGAGTATGATCTGGTACGTGAGGCTAGATATTTGCCAAGTTGTAGCAAGGTTCAAAATTAAACAGACAAGGAGGCCGTGTTGTTTTGAGGTGGTCAGTATGGGAGGAGACTGAAAACATTCCTGGTAGCTGTTGATCTGGGGAAAGAGATGAGACAGCAAAAAGAATGATTGCTTTAGATGTGTTTGATTCAGTCACGGACTGTAGTATTCAAAGCAATACTCCATCCCACAGAGCTGAGGTTACTAGAATACAAAGAATGTGTGATCCTCTGGAGAACACGCTGTTCCTCTCTTGCCTTAGGTGGCTGTTCTGTTATGCAAACTGTGTGGTCTCTTGGCCCAGATGGAGTACCACCGTGGATCTAAACCTCCTGTGGTGGTCTGGTGATGGAATGCTGGGAGGAGAGTTTTTCTGTCGTAGAGTTTGCCATGTGGTGCCAGCGTAGTTTCAGAGAACGTGGTGTCAGCAGATGCATAAAGACAGTGCAGAACTTTCTAGAAAGCAAAGGGAGCAATGTGGGTTTAGACTTTGCTGCCCTAGCTGCCAGCCTTCCTTGGTAACTACTGGGTCCCGCTGACTGAAATCACACTGTAGAGCTCTGTGAGCATGACTGGGTTACATTTGAAGTCCTGCACTCTCTGCTTGGCAGGCTCTAGGGCAGGAAACCTAGAGACGCCATTTCTTTTGGATCATCTCAAAGGTCGCCTAAGAAGGCTTGTATTTGACTAGTCAAGGTTCTGCTTGTCCTTGCTTCTCTTTCTTTCCACTAGCACCTGTAGTTTGATCTGTCTTTATTCTCCTTCTGGTTTCTTGCACTGTGTTCTGTGGCCTCGTTCAGTTTCATAGGGCCCTTCTGGGACAGTTCATAGCCTCCATGGATCATGCCGGCCCTTCTCTGAACCCCATAAACAATTTTTATAATTAGACAGGAAAATCTGAATGACCAATCAGCAGATGTCTATAAGGAAACTAACAATTTGATTGTTTTTTTAAATAAGCCACACCTTGAGATTTAGACTTATAATTCTTTAGGAAGTAGTTTTATTGACACCTGTCTTGTCTCCCAATTTAAAAAAATGTGAAAAATATTTTCTTCAATATGCACGAAAATTTGGAGAGACGTAAAATTTCCTTTCACCACTTTCTGTGTTATGTTCACAAATCACATAGGTTCCCTGTGTCCTATGGTTGCACCATAAGTCATATGGGGGTAAGGAGATTATTCTTTTAGGAGTACTCTAAATTTTCAAGATCATTCCTTTGCCTTCTAGTTTCTTAACACTGTGTCAAAAAGATATGCTTTATATTGGTCTATTTTCAACTTGTTAAGACTTTTTTGGTGATCAAGCATCTCTATTTGAGAAAATGTTTAAAAACTTGAAGATAGAGAATATTTTATTGTTTAATAGAGGTTGTAAAGTTACTTTAAAAATAAAATTAGTTAATTTTGAAAATACGTTGTTTCTTACAAACCAATGGCTATATATTCCTTTTATAACTGAAATACAATGAGCGGAAAGTGAATTCTGTCCATTTGTATCTTACCCAGTACACACAAGTCATAGAGCTGGGTGTGTGACTCCTCCAAATTGTCACACTTCTCACCCAGAAATAAAATGTAGGTGTGTGTGTGTCTGTGTGTGTGTGTGTATACTGGCTTCTTTAATATATCAGTGCTAGTTCACACTTCATTTAGCTAAATGAAATATATTTATACTTCCTTTAAGACTATTGCTCTTCTAGTCACTCTGGCAACAGATATAAGTGAAAAGCACCCAGTTTTAAATGATCGAGGGTTCCTAGGCTGTGAACATGCTGTACCAAAGGTGTTTAAAGAAGTCAATGGTACACAGCTTTTAGAAACACTGTATGGTATTTGAGAGGGGTTCAGTCTTTACATTTGATTTTCTTTTCAGTTTACTATTATTTTTCTTTTTTTATTCGATAAATTTTTTATTTACATTGCAAATGACTTCCCCTTTTCTAGACCCCCACTCCCTGAAAGTCCCATCAGCTCCCTTCCCTCCCCCGGTTTTCCCACCCAACCCTTCCCACTTCCCTGTTCTGGTTATGCCCTATACTGCTTCATTGAGTCTTTCTAGAACAAGGGGCCACTCCTCCTTTCTTCTTGTACTCATTTGATGTGTGAATTATGCTTTGTGAATCCAGTTTTCTAGGTTAACACCCACTTATTAGTGAGTGCATACCATGATTCATCTTTTGAGTCTGGGTTACCTCACTTAGTATGATGTTCTCCAGCTCTATCCATTTGCCTAAGAATTTCATGAATTCACTGTTTCTAATGGCTGAATAGTACTCCATTGTGTATATATACCACATTTTTTGCATCCACTCTTCTGTTGAGGGATATCTGGGTTCTTTACAGCTTCTGGCAAATATAAATAGGGCTGCTATGAACATAGTAGAGCATGTATCCTTATTACATGCTGGGGAATCCTCTGGGTATATGCCCAGGAGTGGTATAGCAGGAAGAGAGGTGCCCAGTTTTCAGAAGAACCGCCAGACTGATTTCCAGAGTGGCTGTATCACTTTGCAGCCCCACCAACAGTGGAGGAGTGTTCCTCTTTCTCCACATCCTCACCAACATCTGCTGTCTCCTGAATTTTTAATCTTAGCCATTCTGACTGGAGTAAGGTGAAATCTCAGGGTTGTTTGGATCTGCATTTCCCTAATGACTAATGAAACTGAGAATTTTTTAAGATGCTTCTCCGCCATCCGAATTTCTTTGGGTGTAAATTGTTTTTTTTAACTCTTTACTCCATCTTTTAATAGGGTTATTTGGTTTTCTGGAGTCTAACATCTTGAGTTCTTTATATATATTGGATATTAGCCCTCTATCGGATGTAGGGTTGGTGAAGATCTTTTCCCAATTTATTGGTTGCCGATTTGTCCTCTTGATGGTGTCCTTTGCCTTACAAAAAGTTTGTAATTTTATGAGGTCCCATTTGTCAATTCTTGATCTTAGAGCATAAGCTATTGGTGTTCTGTTCAGGAACTTTCCCCCTGTACCAATGTCCTCAAGTGTCTTCCCCAGTTTCTTTTCTATTAGCTTCAGAGTGTCTGGCTTTATGTGGAGGTCCTTGATCCATTTGGAGTTGAGCTTAGTACAAGGAGACAAGGATGGATCAATTCCCTTTCTTCTGCATTCTGACCTCCAGTTGAACCAGCACCATTTGTTGAAAAGGCTATCTTTTTTTCCATTGGATGTTTTCAGCCCCTTTGTCGAGAATCAAGTGGCCATAGGTGTGTGGGTTCATTTCTGGATCTTCAGTCCTGTTCCATTGATCCTCCTGCCTGTCACTGTACCAATACCATGCAGTTTTTAACACTATTGCTCTGTAGTATTGCTTGAGGTCAGGGATAATGATTCCCCCAGAATTTCTTTTATTGTTGAGAATAGTTTTAGCTATCCTGGGTTTTTTGTTATTCCAGATGAATTTGAGGATTGCTCTTTCTAACTCTGTGAAGAATTGAGTTGGGATTTTGATGGGTATTGTGTTGAATCTGTATATTGCTGTTGGCAAAATGGCCATTTTAACTATATTAATCCTGCCAATCCATCAGCATGAGAGATTTTTCCATTTTTTGAGGTCTTCTTCCATTTCCTTCTTCAGAGTCTTGAAGTTCTTGTCATACAGATCTTTAACATGTTTGGTAAGAGTCACCCCAAGTTACTTTATACTGTTTGTGGCTATTGTGAAGGGGGTCATTTCCCTAATTTCTTTCTCAGCCTGCTTATCCTTTGAGTATAGGAGGGCTACTGATTTGTTTGAGTTGATTTTATAACCTGCCACTTTGCTGAAGTTGTTTATCAACTGTAGGAGTTCTCTTCTTCCAACCAAAAAAAGCACAGGACCAGATGGTTTCAGTGCAGAATTCTATCAGACCTTCAAAGAAGACCTAACACCAATACTCTTCAAACTATTCCACAAAATAGAAGCAGAAGGAACACTACCCAATTCCTTCTACGAAGCCACCATTATGCTGATACCAAAACCACACAAAGATCCAACAAAGAAAGAGAAGTTCAATTTCCCTTATGAACATCGATGCAAAAATACTCAATAAAATTCTTGCCAACCGAATCCAAGAACACATCAAAACGATCATCCACCATGATCAAGTAGGCTTTATCCAAGGGATGCAGGGTTGGTTCAATATAAGGGTATCCATCAATGTAATCCACTACATAAACAAACTCAAAGAAAAAAACTACATGGTCATTTCATTGGATGCTGAAAAGGCATTTGACAAAATTCAGCATCCTTTCATGCTTAAAGTCTTGGAAAGAACAGGAATTCAAGGTCCATACCTAAACATAGTAAAAGCAATATACAGCAAACCGGTAGCCAGCATCAAACTAAATGGAGAGAAACTTGAAGCAACCCCACTAAAATCAGGGACTATACAGGGCTGCCCACTTTCTCTTTATCTTTCCAATATTGTACTTGAGGTACTAGCTCGGGCAATTAGACAACATAAGGAGGTCAAAGGGATACAAATTGGAAAGGAAGAAGTCAAACTATCATTATTTGCAGATGATATGATAGTCTACCTAAGTGACCCAAAAAACTCCACTAGAGAACTCCTTTTCAGTTTACTATTATCCACAAACTTTCCTGCATTCTCAGATGGCAGGCAGAAGTGTTTGGAACTAATGACCTCCATGGGCTCAACTGAACAATGTTCATCCATTTATTTTCAATTTCAATGCTTAGCAGTGAATTTGGGTATGAGTGGAATATGTAATCCTGCAGAAACTTCAATAGCTATTTTAATGTGTATATTGAGTGTGATGTCCACTTTTAAAACTTGTAAAACAAAGGATCACCAGAACTTTTTTTTTATATTTTTCTATGATTTAGGACTAAGGAGGTAACACTTCTAATATTTTCATTAGGGTCACTGAAATAATAAGACTTCTCTAGCCCATTACCATTATTTTTTGTAAATTAGGAATGAAAGGAGTGAAGAGTTGAGGTAATGTTTATTCTTTATAATACTTATGTGTTAAAACTACTTACGAATCTTCTTTGGAATGAATTCATATATAAGGTATGTCCTCATGCCCAAATGCAGAAGTGCTAGACTACTAAGCTGATAATGTATGCTCATCTCAATATTCATGACGTGTTCTGCTCTCTATCCAAGCTGTCCATTTGAAACAAGGAGTGAGGGAGTAAACTAGTAAACTAAGCCAACGGCAAAACTATAGACTTGAGAGAGGAGATGACAATCAGTGATGCATACATGGAGCAAACTTTAGATAACCAGGTTAGTTTCCGAATTCAGGGAGATGCAGATCAAAACTGCTTTGAGATTCCACCTCACCTCAGCCAGCTTGGCCATCATCAAGGATGACAATAGATGAGGGCATGTGGCAAATGTGATCCCTCATATTTAGTTTGTAGGCATATAAATTAGTATAAGCCAGTTTTCAAGTCAGTAGAGAGGCTTCTCCCCAAGTTAAAATAGATCTAGAACACAACCCTGCTATACCACTACTTGGCATATTCAATTAAAGGACTCTATATCCTATTGCAAAAATATTAACATTTTCAATGCTGCTCAATTAAAAATAGCTAGGAAATGAAAGCAGCCCCAGATTCTAATTATTTGATGAATGAATAACACAGTGTGGTACATATGCACAATGAAGTTTTACTCAGCTTCAAAGGAAGCAGAAATTATAAAGTTTACAGGCAAATGGATGGAACTATAAAACATATTGAGTGAGGTAACATAGACCCAGAAATACAAATATCACGTATTTTCTCATATTTGGATCTTAGCCTCAAACTTTTGGTATGTGTTATAATGGGAGCATATGTGGAAAGCAGTGAGTTAGAAAGGAAGTGCTATAGGGGGAAACTAATGGGACTGAAGAATAGTACAGGATAGCTAAAGCAAAAATAAAGAAAATAGTCCCGTTGGAGGAAGAATTACAGTAAGAAAGCAAGTAAGTCTTGGGGAGATGAGTTTGTGTGTAGGCAGAGCTAAAAACACAAACAGAGCATGAAAAATACATCTGGGATGTTACTGTCTTATAAAACCTTCCCCAAATAGGCATTCAAACAAAGAAATGACTTCAATGACAAGCTACACAGATGGTTAAGAGTTATTTGTTGTTCTTACAGAGGATCTGGGTTCAGTTCCTAGTACCCATGTGATGGCTCTGGTTCTATAACTCTGCTTCTGAAGATTCTGCCTTTACCTTCTACACTCTGGAGGCAATAGGGAAACATGTGGCATATATATATATATATATATATATATATATATATATATATATATATATATATATATATAAATCCATTAGTGCCAGCCAAACTTTCCTCTTAAGTTATTGGTCAGGGTGACTCCAGAGACATCCCTTTAAACAATCTGAGCCAAAACAATTACTGTTTGTTTTTAACCATAATTAAATGACAAGACACTACTGCAAAAAATGCATGTTGGCAAAGAAATTGCCTCCTGACTGGCTAACTTTCACTGGAATATGAATATATACGTGTGTGTGTGTGTGTGTGTGTGTGTGTGTGTGTAATCATATGTCATATGTAAATCTGCTGGGGAGAAAACAATGATATTCCCTAGTATTGGACATCACATGTTATCACTTATTCTAATAGCAATTTTCCTGCCAAGAAGTCTATATTTGTGCAATACTGGCACAACTCTGATGGAGTAACCAATCACTCCTAATCAGATTGAAGGTCTGATGAACAGGAAAAAAATCATACTTGGAAATGTAAGCCTGGTCAAAACATGGCTCAAGTATTCATAGGCACTAGGGGTGGGTGATAATACCATTATTATTTGCATGTGCCATCACACCTTTAATCCCAGATGACCTTGAACTCAGAGGTCTCCCTGACTTAATCTTCTGGAATTCATAGCCACTATACCTCAAGATATCCATGCCAAGATCCAGGTCAGAAACTTGTATTTCTCAGCCTCCATATTAGGATCACAGGGGAGCCTTCCAATTCTGCATTGTAGTTCATTCCAAATATAGTCAAGTTGACAACCAGGAATAACTACTACATTTTCCAAATGATAATGTCCAAATTCTATCTCTGTATTTGTTTATACCAACTCATATGTGTGTTTCACTTAACTTCAGTCATAGAAGTCTCTTTTGCAGTGGGTAACAGCTACTACAAATACTCATTTTTGGTCAAAATGCTGAGAATAATGTGATTTCTCAGGCTGCTAAAAATGAGCCATATACCATCACTAAACACACACACACACACACACACACACACACACCAAGGAGGGGCATAATAATACACAGAACCAAAGGAAGAGAAAAGATGTTGAAAAATGCTGTCTTCAGGACGTGACTAGCCATTGGTCTTATGAACCTGCAGCATCTGTGGTTACATCATTAAGACTTACACAAGATCAGTGTAGTTGACATCCCCACTACGAATAGTGGAAGAGTCTCACAAGGTCCCATCTCAATCTGTGTAGATGCTGATAGTAAGTGGATGCAAGGGGGCAGGGAATAATTTGAGGGTCCATATGTGACTACTGGTAGGTTGCCAATGCTCTAGTGTATAGTCCCATAACCATGTACTAATTAGTCTGTACTAATTGGATTTAGTGTGTTGTACAAAAAGAAAATAAGACAGGAATTTATAAGTAGGATGTGTTGAACAGGGGTTGGGGGGGCTTAATATAAAGAAGTGAGTGATGAAAAGAATGAAAAATTAGAAGGTAAAAAAGAAAGATACACATATATATCATCTATATTTATCACATATAAATGATAAAGGGAAGAGCATGATCTGAATTTGGGTTTGTTGTGATAAATGAAAGAAGCATCGATAAAGGGCACAGGCAGAGCAGTCTTTATGGCCTCAAGACAAAGTCAGGACTTAAAATCATGAAGAAAACCAGGTCTTTCCAAGAACACTCAGTGCTCCTGCTGCTTGTAGATTCTGAAAATGGGTATGCACACCCTGGCAAAGATAACATAGCTGTAGTTAGTAGTAGAAAATAAATGGTAAAGGTAGAGTAAACTTGACCACCTTCTAGAAGTGAGATATCTCAGCACTTTATTCAATTTTTTTCTTTTTGTTGAATGCAAGAGGCACATAGAGTGTTTGTCATTTTCACTTCTAATTTACAAGATTCTAAATATATCATGCCACATTAATAGGTCTAAAACTATATGATCTGTTCTCTTACATTAACAATAGCATTCTCATTTAACCTCTTATACCTCATCTCCATTTCATGCAAAAATATGGTAATTACAGTATCCATCTTATATAGTGTTTTGGAGACCTGATTTACTTAATTAGGCAGCGCTCTTAAAACAAATGCTAACTTGAGTGTGCTGCATTATTTATATTGTAAGAGTTCTTGGACAATTGAAATCTATCATTCATAGTAAATTTATATAAGTATTACATAAAAAAGTGGACATTACGTTTTATAAAGATCTTCACTTTAATTCATACTAGTTTTATATTAGATAAGTTACTTGATATCTTGAAAGACAAATAGACAATCTTTTCTTCAAAATATATTAAGGTAGAAGGTAATAAAGTATTTCAGGACATTCTCTTTCATGTGTGAAGTAGAATACATATAAAACCATTATTTAATTGTTTTATTTATTATTATTTAATAATGTGTGTTATAATAAACCATGAATTTAATTTTAGATATCATAATGCAATTTATTAATAGTCTCCTAGAAGCTCACATGGAGCCCTAAAATGGGAAAGACATGGCAATGATGATATATAAAAACAGGAATTAAACATCATACTCTGGATATCTTTTATCACAAGTGCATTTCTGGCTAAAATCATTCATGTCTAAATTAAGTAAAGGTAAATCATGCAATTTTATCATTGGGCCCTGTTTAATGGCAAAAATTTGGAAATTATTTTTGTTTCTTCATCCTCATATCTAAATCTGTAAAATATTACAACACAGAAGCAAAATATGTTGTGTTTTTAACTGAAGCAAATTCAACCTTTATCTAAATTTTATTCCTTTGAACTCTGTGATGAGCAAGTGCTTCACTTCACCTGCCAAGAAATTCATTGGTTTTCATTACTACTACTACTACTACTACTACTATTATTATTTTCTCACTTTTAAAACTCCAGATTCTGTTTCCCTCCTGGTACACCCTCTGTTCCACATCCCATACCTCCTGTCTTCACATGGATGTCACCACCACCTCACACTCCCTGGGGCCTCCAGTCCCTTGTGAGTTAGGTGCATCTTCTCTGACTGAATCCAGACCCCAAAGTCCTCTGCTGTATGTGTGTTGGGGGCTTCATATAAGCTGGTGTATGCTGCCTGGTTGGTGATCCAGTGTTTGAGAAATCTCTGGAGGTCCAGGTTAATTGAGACTGCTGGTCCTCCTATAGGGTCACCCTGTTCTTCAGCGTCTTCCAGCTTTCCCCTAATTCAACCACAGGGGTCGGCAGCTTCTGTCCATTGGTTGGGTGCAAATATCTGCATCTGACTCTTTCAGCTGCTTGTTGGATATTTTGGAGGATGATCATGTTAGGTCCCTTTTTGTGAGTGCCCCATAACCTCAGTAATAGTGTTAGGCCTTGGGGCCTCCCCTTGAGCTGGATCCCACCTTGGACATTTGCTGGACCTTCTTTTCCTCAGGCTCCTTTCCATTTCCCTCTCTGCAGTTCTTTCAGACAGAAACAAGTATGGATCAGATTTAAGTCCGTGAGATGGCAACCCCATCCTCATCTCTTACTTTTTGCTGGAAGGCTCTACAATTTCCCTCTCCCCACTGCAGGGCATTTCATCTAGGGTCCCTCCCTTTGAGTCTTTGTTTTATGTTAAATACATACCTTTAATGAGGCAAATTAAATTAGCATGCTTCAATTTTAGAGATACCCTTCACCAGCTTTAATGCCTTAAGAGAAGTCATATAACAATGTTGTTTTTCTAACATTAGTTTAAAATGTGGTCACTATTTTTTAATTTATTTTTTTAATTTATTTACATTTCAAATGTTATCCATGTACCCCGATTTACCTTCTCCCAGAAACCCCCTATCCAATCCCCTCTCTCCCTGCTTCTAAGAGGGTGTTCCTCCACCCACTCACCTACTCGTGCTTCTCATCCTTGATTCCCCTATTCTGGGGCATCTATCAGTCCTTCATAGGACAGAGGATCTCTCTTCCCATTGCTGCCAGACAAAGTTGTTCTCAACTACATATGTAGCAGGAGCCATGTGTACTCCTTGATTCGTGGCTTAGTCCCTGGGAACTCTGGAGAGGTCTGGTTGGTTGATATTGTTGTTCTTCCTTTGGGGTTGCAAACTCCTTCAGCTCCTTCAGGCCTTTCTCTAACTCCTCCATTGGGAAGAGTCTCTCCCCTCCCAGGTCTCTAGCTCATTCTGGAGGGTCCCCCTAACCTCCTACCTCATGAGGTTGCCTGTTTTCATTCTTTCTTCAGGCACTCAGAGTTTCAGTCCTTTCCCCCACCCAATACCAGATATGATTCCTCTTTCCCCTGTCCCTTTTCCCTGCCAAGTCCGTCCCCTCTTGTTATTTTCTTCTCCCTTCCAAGTGGGACTGAGGCTTAGCTTGTTGACCTTTTTGAATTCTATAGACTGTATCTTGGATATTCTGCACTTTATTTATTTATTGGGGGACTAATATCCACTTATTAATGAGTACATAACATACACATTCTTTTGGGTCTGAATTACCTCACTCAGGATGATATTTTCTAGTTCTATCCATTTGTCTACAAACTTCAGGATATCCTCCTTCTTAATAGCCGAGTAGTGTCCGATGGTGTAAATGAACTATATTTTCTGTGTCTATTCTTCTGTAATGGGACATCTGACTTGTTTCCAGCTTCTGGTTATCACAAACAAGGCCACTCTGAACATAGTGGAACACCTGCCCCTAGTGACATGGTAGGGCATCTTTTGTGTATATTCCCAAGAGTGGTATTGATGGTTCTTTAGGAAGATCTACTTCCAATGTTCTGAGGAACCTCTGGATGGATTTCCAGAATGGTTGTACCAATTTGAAATCCCACCAGCAATGGAGGAGTGTTCCTCTTTTTCCACATCTTTGATCTTAGCCAATCTGATTGGTGTAAGGCAAAATCTCAGGGTCATTTTGAGTTGCATTTCTCTGATCACTAAGGACTTTGAACATTTCTTTAGGTGCTTCTCAGTCATTTGAGATTCCTCTGTTGTGAATTCTCAATTTAGTTCTATACCCCATTTTTTGATTGGGTTGTTTGGTTTTCCTGGTGGTTAGATTCTTGAGTTATTTATATATTTTGGATATTAGCCCTCTATCGGATGTAGGGTTAATGAAGTTTTTTTTTTCCCCAATCCGTAGGTTGCCAATTTGTCTTATTGACTATGTTCTTTTCCTTACAGAAGCTTTCCAGTTTCATGAGGTCCCATTTATTGATTCTTGATCATAGAGTATGAGCCATTGGAGTTCTGTTTAGGAAATTTCCCCCTGTGCTAATGAATTCAAGGCTCTTTCCCACTTTCTCTTCTATTAAATTCAGTGTATCTGGTTTTATGTTGAGGTCCTTGATCCACTTGGACTTGAGCTTTGTACAAGGTGACAAATATGGGTATATTTTCATTTTTCTATATGCAGACATCCAGTTAGACCAGCACCATTTACTGAAGATGCTTTCCCCCCCTGTTGTATGTGTTTGAATTCTTTGTCAAAGATCAAGTGTGTATAAGTGTGTGGTTTTACTTCTGGGTCTTCAGTTCTAATCCATTGATCAACCTGTCTGTCTCTGAACCAATACCATACAGTTTTTAATCACTATTGCTCTGTAATAGAGCTTGAGGTCAGGGATGGTGATTCCTCCAGAAGTTCTTTTATTGTTAAGAATTATTTTCGCTATTTTGGTTTTTGCCTTTCCAGATGAATTTGAGAATTGCTTTGTCCATGTCTTTGAATAATTGTGTTGGAATTTTGATGGGGATTGCACTGAATCTGTAGATTGCCTTTGATAGAATGGCCATTTCTAGTATGTTAATTCTGCCCATCCATGAGCATGGGAGATCTCTCCATTTTCTGAGATCTTCATTGATTTCTTTCTTGAATGAGTTGAAGTTATTGTCATACAGATCTTTCTCTTGTTTGGTTAGAGTTACCCCAAGTTATTTTATATTATTTGTGGCTATTTTGGAGGGTATTGTTGTTTCCCTAATTTCTTTCTCAGCCTTTTGTCATTTGTATAAAGGAAGGCTACTGGCTTATTTGACTTAATTTTATATCTGGCCACATTGCTGAAGTTGTTTATTAGCTGTGAGAATGTTTACAGTTTCTTTTGTTTACTGCTATATCATCAGCAAATAGTGATACCTTTAATTCTATTAAAATTTTGCCTGTTTGTATATCCTTGATATCTCTTTGTTGTATTATTTTTCTAGCTAGCACTTCAAGTACTATAATTTATTCTTAAAATTTTTCTAATGCTCTATTTCCTATGAAGTCACAATCTCATCATCCCTTGCCTTTCCTGGCTCTGGGCAGCCGATTGCTGTGTTCTTAGAGTATTTATGGAGGTGATAACTTAGTGATACTTTATTATGTCATGGTCAACAGTAAGGCTTTGAATGTTCAAAATCTCAAGGCTATTCATGAACAGATACTTTAAAACACAAGCAAAAGCTCTCTCAGTGCAACAAAGAGCTTCATTACATATGATTGGTCTTTGGACTAAAGCATTTGAGGAAGTGTGGAACTATCTGATTTTAGTCCATGAAGTAGCAGGAATAACTCTAGCACATTAAAATGTCACAATACTATTTCAAGTGGTAGTTTTTATTTGCAGATGAAGTAATCTTGGGGGCATTAGAAAGGACTTTTAGAAGCTTGAAAGCTTCCCATTCTTATGCTTCCTAATCTATTGTACTCAATACGAAGTTGATCTGTTATGTGGATAATGCATATTTTTAGCATTCAATAATCACATTTATTATCTGTTAACATATGATGTTATTTGAGCATTATATTTTAAAGTGGCATGAAAAAGTAAAAAGTAAAAGAATTAATCAGAAGTGTTGACAAGATTTTTAATTCCTTCTGTTTCCTTTGATATTTTTCTTAAATAGAATATATAAGCAATGCAACCCATGCGTAAACACATCTCAGTTTATGTTTATTCTGCTTTTATTGCACATTTGAAAATTAATAATTCAATGTTCTAATATTAGCTGTCATCTTAGCTGTGATAAAATTAATAATTCATCAAAATGATATCAAACAAATGGGGCCTTTTTGTTCTGGATGAGAAACAATCCTTTCAGTGGTGAAAAATTACAATGGTAAATTTATTTCTTTTATTTTGGGTCAAATAATATTTAATCCTTTCAGCTATAATTTCAATGTTTTCATTTTAAATATAGAAATCTGCATATGTCACAACTGATGCTAAGAAACAACCTTCGTCTTGTTCCAGAAGGTTGTTTTACCCTTGCTTACATCTTGGCAGTTACATCTTCTTCAGAAAAACCACAATAAAAGAGTCATGTTTTGGAATAGTAGAATATAAATGAAATGAATTCTTTTTCGTTCCGGCTTCTCCATTTCTGTCTGCATAAAACAGGAGCTATGGTTGCAACAGGAAAAGACTGAACAATATTATTGCATATAATATATTTTGTGAATTTATTTGCATGTGTGTTTAAGTTAAGATATATGATAGGGTTAAGCATATATTTACTTTTAAATGGCATCTTAAAACATGTGTTTCCAGCAGTTTGTAATTAGATGTGTTTTAAGGATAGAAATTTGTGTGCTTTTAACTTATAGTAATTGTTCTGGGTTTCCTTTGAATGGAGGTAGTAGTAAGGACACTTATTTCAATTCTACTAATTTAACACTCACACTGTTTTTGTAGAGGTGTCAGTGGCAAAAAGCAAAACATTGCCATTTAAATTAAGGCCTGAGTTATCATCTCTACTCAGGTGGATGTTACCTACTACATATAAAAAATTGGAGTTTATAATACATCAAAGGATATTTGAGCTCTTATGGTAAAACTATACATTATGAACATGCAGGTCTCTGTGACTCATGATGCAAATTCCTGGGTATGTTAAAAACAATTACATGTCCTTAGTGAGTATGAATAAAATATGATACCTATCTCTTCACTGTGAGGCTAACTATTGTTTTGATTCTAATCCCTCCAATAATAATATTCATTGAATATTATTCTTCTGAAACAATAGCTCAAATGTGGAGCTCCAGTCCAGTTCTAGAGATTCTTACACAGAAGATGAAGGAGATGAGAAGCAAACACAAATGTTAAAATAATCACTCCTAACATTCCTACACCAGTGGTCTGCAGATCTTAAATCGCAACTTGACTAGACAGTTACAGTCGACCTATACATACTAATGAAATACGAGCTTAAGATATTTCTAATTCTTAGAAATATTTTTTATTTGATGAAAATAAAATGATATTGTAAAGAACACAGAACCATCGTTTCTCATGGCTACATGAACACTTGCATTCCTGGAAAACACAGAGATGTTACATATTCTGGACAGGTTTGAGCTTCTGGGCAAATGTTTCCCTTTCCTTCCATTTCTTGCCTCACTATCTTCTGTGTCAGCATCCCACATTCTTCATCTCAATACACTCAAATTTCTGTTGGTTTGTATGGAGATTATTTAGTTAAATGCACATATCAAACGTACTAGTATTCATATTAAACTACAGTTGTTTGCCACACCTATATTCTAACAAAAATTATTCTTCAATATGAATCTTCTATGTGCAAGCAATATTTGAAAATATGTGCATGGAAAAGAGATATACACTAATAGTGGAGATTTACAGCCTTTTATCGTTTACTCCCACTTTTCACATATTAAATAAAAGTATCTTCACAGCAACACAAGAGTCCTCCAATATTTCCCTTCCAGGTAGAGTGATTTTCACTTTAATAACTCCTTGAATACACATTTTTATTTAACACTTATGTTTTCTACAAATATTGAGTCTCTAGTACATTGAAGGTGCTACAGTTTAATGTCTCTCATAGAACACAAGCTCAGTAAAACTACCTTTCAATAGTTAAGATGTGGTCATGCCATGGTGGTTGTAGGAAGCATGAACCAAGGCATGTGAACAGATGAGAAGATTAATTTTGATAGTGTCAGTTGTCTTCTTCTATTAATCAGGATCCAGGGACTGAATTTACGTTTTGGCAACAAGCACCTGGACCTGACTGTCCTGATATCTTGATTTTGTCTTCACAGGTGGGACTTATCCCATTGTCATAGGAATGGGTAGATTATCAAGGAAACAGACTCCGAATAGAAGTATAATTGGGCTAGAATTCTTTCTATGTTCATATATGTTAACTTCTGCTACATTAGACAGGATAAAGAGCCTCACCAGATACCGGTACTGGGCTTTTGAGCTTCTGGGAACACAGAACTATAAGACAGTTAAGCTTTACATTTTTAAATCACCCAGTGTTGACCATCTATCCTTACAAAAAAAAGTAGAATGACAGTGTAATATGCTGGGCCCAACAAAGTAAAGAAAACATAATCCATTTTGAGAAAAAAAAAACTTACTACAAAAAGTAGTTAAATCCTTTAAACACATTGTAATGCACACTGTCCTATAGTCATATGAGAATTGCTATAGAAACATGTAAGATGTTTAGTTTAATTATATTTCATTCTAAATAAGCATCAATATCATCTTTTTCATAGAAAATTCATAGGAATTCTGCCAGGGCATTCCTTACAAAGCAACTCTAATTGAAGACTAGTAAAATAATATGCAAATTAAATGTCCCTGATTCTTCCATTCAACCTCCAGCATACACTGATGAAGAACCTACAACAAGCCAGTTTTCTTAGTAAAGAAGATAACAAATCACATAAAGCATGGGTTCTGACCTAAACAAGCTTACAGACATGATCTAGAGTACAACATAATAGGTAGTGTGAAAGAGAAGCTTAACCTGGGGATTCTGGGTTGGGATGATGAAATGGAGAATCTACATCCCAGCTTGTGCCAAGGAAACAAAAGAAGAGAGAACAGGTAGGTAATTTATATTAAAACAACTACGTGTTCACTTTTTTTAATGTGTGTGTACATGACAGATAGAGGGGCAAATGAGGGGGAGGGGAGAGAGGGAGATGGAGAGACTTCAGATGTATGAGTGTTATGGTAAGTATGCGAAGGTCATTAGGCGGCCTTCAGGAATCAGTCCTTGCGATCCATGTTACTAGGGCAGGGCCTGTTTCTGCAATTGACTTGATGTTAATAAATTTTACACCCTCCCACTTCACCATAAGAGTACTGTGTTTGGAGACTCATCCCATCCCATCCAGGATCCATGTGGGTGCTGGAAATGGAACTCGGAGGAAGTCTGGCTTGCCAGACAGCTTGCCCACTTGTAGGGTCACCTCACATCCCAAGATCATTTTCTATTGGTTAGAGAATAATGATTTCTAATATTGAATAAATTTTTGATATAGGCTTCTAAATATAATCCTGATGATCTATCTATCTATCTGTCTATCTATCTATCTATCTATCTATCTATCTATCTGTCTGTCTATCGATCGATTGATCGATCTACCTACCTACCTACCTACCTGTCTGTCTGTGTTTGTGTGTGTATACTTTAAATTGAAGTATTGTCTGCCATAATTTACTTAATAAAGTATTTTTCTATAACTTCTTACCAATTTCTTAGAATGCAGTAGTATATTAGTATGTCATCTCTTCTTTCTTCTCTTTTTACATTGACGAGGCTGTAATGTACATCTATTCTCCATTTCATTACCCATTTCTGTAGAGCACAAAACCATGTTTTCTCACATCACCAAGTTCTTTACAATATGTCAATTCCTGAGTCACAGGTTTCACTATGTGAGGCTTTCTAAACACTTCAGTGTGGTGTCTTTCCCCTAAATAGTTGAGTCAGAACCTGAAAATTCTTAAATACTTGTTATTCAGATTTTTTTCTTATACATTTCTCTACTTTGAATTCAGTAAGTGTAACCTAACTTTCATTTATCCGGAACTTATCTAAGGAGTTGAGAATTCATGAGAATCTGATTAGGAAATGAAGAAAATAAAATTCTTTTAAGTAATTAAAGAATTGTGTATTTAGAATATATGAGTAACTTAGCACACACATTACCTATTAAGTTGAAGGAGAAATAAGTACTCAAGAAATTATAGCTTATTCTAAGAAACAATATTTCAAGTGACACTTGGCTAAAATGAGCAAAGTTTGAATTTAGCATTCAGTATCCTCCTATTTGTTCCTTTCTTTGCCTTCTAAGGTAAATAAATAAGAGTTAACATGAGGAAAAAATTTTAGTATCTAATAATGCAATATGATTGAAAACCATTTGTCTTCCTGAGACATAAACAGTGTATGTCTCCATTCTGTATCCTATACTCTAGGTACTATTATTTAGAATTATGACTTATTTATACCTTTGGGGTAAATAATATCTGATAACGCTCAAAACTGGCAAGTTAAACTTGTAAAGGAAATTTCTGAACTAAAGACTTTCTCGTAGGCTGTTCTTTTTGCCTATCAACCATGTACATGGTTTTAGCATTTCTTCTTATTCGTATCCAAATCTATTGACTCACAAGATAAATATTGACCTGACCTTGCCTTCACCTCAGTTTATATCTACTTCTTAAGTCAATAAATCCAGAAACTGATCTGACAGCAGTCAATATTAGTTGAATTTTTTAAATAGCAGCTTTGCTGTAAAGTAATAATTCAGTATTTTATAGTTTCTGCCTCAAAGAAATAAAAATGCAGTGTAACTCACCAATTTGTTGGGCAAAACTATTCCTATGTCATTTGATGAGGAATACAAAGCTGCCGCTGGTGCCAAAGAGCATCTCTAACATCCATAAATCTTCTAATCTCAGATTGGAAGAGCTTGAAATATTTTACTATGCTTGCTAGTGGCAACAGCACATCAGTGTCCTGCTTAGGTTCTAATTATAATTAAATCACATAATTATTCTTCAGGTGACTGATGTGATTTTGTTGGTCTCGTGTCCCTCTGGACTTATTTCTACCTGAGGGCGTAATAAATAGAGTCAATAGTCATACTGGACCTTAGAAGTTAAAGGCAAGAACACATTTGTTACTCCATTTATCAGCTTGTTTTGATCTTTTCAAAGTCGAGGGGATATAAAGCTGTGGGTCAAGATTTGCATATATTTATACTGTGTGCAATAGAAGGAAGCTTAAGGGCCTGGTCATAACCAATGCACTGTGTTTGACAATTTATCGCATTCTTAAGGCCATAGCACTCATCTTTGACTTACATGGTTTCTTAGTGCTCTAGGGGACGGATGACAGGCTCATACTTCAGGACTCTATAATGAAATATGCCAGAGTAGTGTTTAAAAACTTTCATTCCCATGAAAGTAGAAAATAACCTATTTGAAAGTTGTATTTTGAAAATAACCAATACCCAGTTGCATGCTAAAAATAATATAGATTGCAATATTAAAATACAACTATTTAAAAATTGAGGTTACATGTCACAGGAATAGATAATGAGTTGAATTTAAAATCCTGATATAATCCATGATTCTACTTCATCAGTTCAAAACATCCTAATTTAGACTATTTCAAAGTTTGGTATAGCACAAAGTTATTAAAAATATTATTGAAATTGTCATCTATTCCTACTGAATTATCACAGAGAAATCATGAAAACTGAGGAAAATCTACAAAAGAAATGCTGACACGTGGCTGAAAATCACTCTAAAACATGGGAGTCCAGAAAAAAATCCACTCCAATATTGTGAAGTTTTTGAGTGCAGGCATTGTATCTTGTTTATATTCTTCTCTTACTATTATAGTTATATATCTGTGTGGCTCTCACTCAATTCTTAACCATATACAACTATATTGTGATGACCTTATCACTTCTTAATAATCCTTACCATAATTTATCCAGATGAGACCTCCAGATTTTGTAGAAATACAATGGTTAATAGTAAATTCATGGTGAGCTGAGTCATTTTTCATGTATCATGCAAGTCGAGATCACAGGGAAACTGCATATAACTAAATGTCTTGACTATACAATTTGATGTCTTCTTAACTTGTTCATTTTTGATAATACTTATTTGTACAATTTGTACATCTATTTATCATCTATTTCATCTCAATATTTTTTTGTCATGTAGAACATGTCACATACCATAAGGAATATTCATCACGATGCCTACTTAATAATGAAACTTATGCAAAAAGAATTTTGCATTTTAAGATGTAACTAGAAATAACTACATAACTCAGATTCTGGTGGGATTATTTGTAATGTTTTGTCTACTTTGTATCTGAACTCATATCCTGGAGAATAAGAATAATTCAAGGGAACACCTCACCACATTGTTAGTTTCCTCCACTCTCTGATGTTGAGAACCAAAAAAAAGAAAAGAAAAGAAAAGGAAAAAAATGGCTAGATAGAGACAGTTTATTTCCAGACAACTAGCATTTGAAATTCAGCAAACTGAATCCTCCTGTTACCTAAGATTCTTCATATTTTTCATACATAGTTTTGGTTAGCAGAGAGTGCTGCTTACAGTATCTCTCATTTGTGTAAGTGAAAAATAACTATGTTTTTATTACTTAAAATATTACAAAAAGGGACAATATGCTAAAAATATGCACTGAACAAATATCATCTGTACAGACTGGAAGAGAACCTTCATAAATTAACCTTATTAGTGCATTACTGTAAGCGAATGCCAAAAAAGCTCCTAATTTGCATTAAGATAGATTTTTCAGGTTGGCTGCATGATTTAATTAAAGAAAAGATTAAGAATCATTAAACAAGCTGCTCTACCTTGCAATAACAGAATTCATATCTGATTCAGGTTAACGAAAACACAGATGGTGATTCAGTAACTGTTGAGTTGCTGTAACAGAATGAAAATGATCCCATTAGTTCTCTGGAAATGTGAGGGAATTTGGAAATTAGTATGCAGATACATTGTATGGTGCTAGACAGCTTGGTCTGCGCGGATCATCGCTGATTATACTTTGTTTGGGTTGGCAACACTGAACTTAATAAATGAAAAAATGTTCCAGGATACCACAGTTGGAAACTGCTCAAGGTTGAAATAGGTGTGCAGGCTTTCAAAAGAAGAGAGTTAAGTAAACAAATGTCAATCAATGCAGAGCTAGCTACTTTTTTCCTTTAAAGAATATGTCTGCTCTTGAGAAGCAAGTGTCATAAAAATGGAAGGCCTTTACTGGATACATATGTCTGTGTGGTATTTATTATCACAAAGGCATTTTAAATGCATAGTATCAGTTGGTGGGAGACGTGTAAGCATTTTAATAGTTTTCTTTCTGGCAGAAATAGGAAAAAAAGAGTGAGTCGCTATGAGGATTACTATATTTTTCACAAAAGAAATCAATATAATTCTGATGGAAAATGTTATGACAGGATAAAAAAAAGTGTAAGTATAATGGCTACTGAAAGTTTAAAGGTGTCAAGAAGAACCACGAAGTAATCCTCAAGGAGCCTTCTGGGAAAGAACGACTTAGAAAAAGTGGCATACTTAATCACAGCAGCTGACAGAAATAACCAGTGCATCAAAGGCTCAACTGTGCCAGCAGCCTCCATTTCCCACACCTGGTTCGTGGCAGCAGTTTGTGTGCTCAGTGTTTGACCCTTCTGAATGCATCTCAGGATAGTGCAAAAGACATGCCCTGTCAGAGGACCATAGCCACTGGCAGAAAATGACCCTTTTCTATTAAGATACTATGGTGCAGCATATTCAGCTGTGTAATTTAAGTCTAATCTGATCAGGTGCACTTCAGATACTAACTGAAAGCCAAGAATTCCAAAAATATTCAAAGATTTGCAAGAAAGATGGGACTCAAACAATTGAGATTGTAATGCTCCTGTTTATATACCTAATGGTCTTTCCAGAACAGACTATCAAGAAATTCTTCCTGCATGAGTACACATTACCAATGTGACTCTATTAATCTTACTGAGTGCAATCCTTTTATCAGGATCACCACCAATAGGCTCTAAGCACTTGCCTTTTTGCTACTGCTATTAATTTCATTAAATCATTTAAAAGTAGACCTATATGACCATTTTTCTAAAGTGTGCACACTAAGAATTCTACTCGACAGTATATAACAACTTCAATCATGGCAACATTGGAAAATCAGTTTACAAACAGGAGCATGGTAACTACAGTCCACTTTCCCGCAGTATGGAGTAACAACCCATTTCTGTGGCATTCAAGTCAGCTCTTTAATGAAATTGCACTATCAACACCAAATATCGCAAAACATCTATGTGGTGAAGGATGCAAATTAACCATTTACGTTAAAAAGGCCTTGATACACCTCCTCTCTAAACACAACTTTAACCTGTTTATAACTTTTTTCGTTGTTTTACAAATGGTCACTATGGTACATTGAAGAGCTATATGAAGAAACACCTGGGGATCTGATGAAGCGGGTAATCTGTTCTTCAGAAAGGACCACATGCACTGCCTAGTACTGCCCAGTAACCAAATCATGGGGCTCATAGCTACCTGTATGTCCAACCCTTATGAACTGACACCTTCTATGGTCTCCACAGGTACCTGCACACAAAGACACACAGACACATAGACGGGGGGGGGGGGGGGGGGGGGGAGGAAGAGGGAGGGAGAGGGAGGGAGGGAGGGAGACAGAGACAGAGACAGAGAAATAGAATACATTCTTTAAAATAAAACAAATCTTTAGAACAACATAAGACCTTCAGAGTAAACTAACTGGGCCCACTGGGGCTCACAGAGACTGAATCACAAACCAAACAGCATGCAGGGGCTGGACTTAGGCCTCATACACTTAATTTAGCAGATGTGTAGCCTGGTCTTTATGTGGGTCCCCTAACGATTGGAGTGAGGGATGTGTTTGACCCTGTTGCCTGCCTTTGGATACGTTTCCCTAATCAGAGCTGCCTTTGCCGTCTGGCTTCCATGGGAGCGAATGTGCCTGTTTCAGCTGCATCTGGATGTGCCAGGCCAGGTTAGTACCCATGTTGTGGGGAGGGGGGGCTCCCTTTCTCTGAGAAGAATGGGAAGGGGAGGGCAAAGTGGTATGAGGATGAGACTGAGAGGAGAGGAAGCAGGTGGACTGCTGTCGGAAGAGAAAGTGAATAGATTAATGAATGAATAAATGAGAGGACTTTGAGAATATGACTTGTACACAGAACATTTGGTGTTATCTTAAGTGGGGATGCATAAGAATGAATGCTGTATAGCAGCATATTGTATTGGTTATAACTCTAAGGTGAGGCACTTTGACCCTGAAGATGCAATGATCATTTCACAGATGCAATGATTACATTTTCACAGTGTTATTTAAAAGTGTTTATCCAGGCTCTTTTCCCACTGTCCTTTAATGATTTTAACTAGGTTTTCATGTCATATGCCAGATTTAGCCATTAACTTTATGTCTAAGTATCTACAGAAAGGCTTTAAGCAAATTAAATATGGAGTTTTGGAAAGAATTATGTACACAAATCTATTTTTATGCTATTTAAAATTACTTGACCCATTTCCTCTTCAGAAACTCTGTTCTATGGCAAACTGGTAATTTTATTGTTGAGAAAGTTGTTTATGGTGTGGTAATAATTCTCTGTAATGACTTGAAGAGAGATTGATTAACAAACTTAGAAAAGTAAGACATAACAAAGAAATAGTAAGTACCTTTATTTTATTGTAAGCCTTAGAAATATAATTTATTGTAAAATGTTCATTCCTATGGATATAAGGTATGCTGTATAATAAAAAAATTTCTACATACATCTTAGGCCAAAAAAATCCTACATACTTAGATAGGCAAATAGATGATAATTATACATGTCAAATTGTAAAAACTTATATTTTATAAGATTATTAAAATTAAAAATGCTACTGGATAAATACATTTGAAAGTTATTGGATATTTATCAAACCTGTCATTGCTATATATGACTTAAACACAAAGCCTCTACTGCTACATAATTTCCCTCAGGCATGTTGAGGCTAACCAGTAAAGTTATTTCAATCCTACCTATAGTTACTCTAAGAACACATAATGAAAGCCAGAAGCATTTGTATCTGCAATATAGTATACCAGGCTGATGTCAGTTTGTTAATGTACTGCTTTGCAGTTTCCTTTAGCTTCTTTTCTACAGCAGAGTCTGCTTTTCTAACAAAGTCAATTAAAGCTCTAATCTCAACTGCCTTCATAACTCTTCTACAAACTCAAATCTACACTAAGGAGTTAATGAAATCCCTATGAAAAGACTCTTATCTGTTCCCTTTTATTTTTGATAGTCTTAAAAGGCTCCAAAATATGTACTGTGATCATATTCACCCAGTACCCTCATTTATCCCCTTGCATTCTTGTTATATTCCTTATGCCCAACCAGTCCCTTCCTCTCTCTCTCTCTCTCTCTCTCTCTCTCTCTCTCTCTCTCTCTCTCTCTCTCTCCCTGTCCCTCTCTCTCTCTTTCTCCCTCTCTCTCTCTCTCTCTCCCTCTCCCCCCCCCCTCTCTCTCTCTCTCCCTTTCCCTCTCCCTCTCTCTCTCTCTCCCTCTCTCTCTCTCTCTCTCTCTCTCTCTCTGTGTGTGTGTGTGTGTGTGTGTGTGCACACGCGCGCAATGTCTCCAGGACCTTCAAAGGGATCATTTGGATGTCTCATTTAGTCCTGGGTGTCTATTCTCATCATATTTGACCAGTTTTGTGTATCTGCACAACTGTTGATCGCTACAAAAAGAAAATTCGCAGGCAAGTCTTCCATTAGCTCTGATCAATGGATCTAAAAATAAATAGAAATATTTAGAAGGTATTTTGACTCCTTGTTCTGTTCTGGCTAGTTTTTTTGTTTGTTTGTTTGTCAACTTGAAACAAGCTAGAGTCATCTGAAAGAGGGAAACATTGATGTTTAATGCTTCTATAACATCTGGATGTAGGGCTCTTATTGCTGGGGAGGACTCAGCTCATTGTTGGTGGTGCCAATCTTATAGATTCTATAAGAAACCAGGCCAGGCAAGCCATGGTAATCAAGTCAGCAGTCAACACCTGTTTTGTGGCTTCTGCATCAGCTCCTGCCTCCAGTTCCTGCCCTGCTTGAGCTCCTGTCCTGATTTTCTTATTTGATGAACAGTGATATGGAATCAGGTTGTCTTCAATCATGGTGCTTCATCCAAGCAATAGTTAACCTAAGACATGTCCATATGACAAAATATTAATAGTAGGTTCCCCTCCAGAGCTTGTGACTGTCCTCCTCATAGATTTTTGACTAGTTTGCAGAACTACACATTTTTCATTCTCATGAATCAGGTTTCAAGTTCATCAGAAAGTGGTTTAATCTACATATAAGTCAAGCTGCCTTTTCATGAACAGGAATATTTTGCACAACCGGCTGATGTAGCATGGCTGGCCCACAGACAGGTAAGGCTATTCGTCTCTTCAGCTTACACACTGTGCAACCCTCCCAGCATGATGAGAATGAACCAACAGCAACAAAGCCTCTAGCTCAGCCCCAGCTTCATTTCTATGTGAAGTATGTGGGGTTTTTTATTTGTATTTGTTTATATCCAAATGCATAGTCATTAGCTATAGGGTCTTACCATCTGTTTCTGTGGAGATAGAATAAACAATGGAAAACCATATGCATTGTTTAGGAGTTATAGGACCTTTCTGACAATAACTCATAATTTTCCTATACTTATCACTGTGGGTTTCCTTTAGAAACCTTTGGCTCTGGCAAGAATATTTTCTAACCATGCAAGATACTTCCATTTAAACTTTTCTCAAATTATATTTCCTATTTCTTTTATGTAGTAGGAGGTTTCTTTTTATCTTCTTCAAAAATCCTTAGTTTTGAATGACCCTTTCTTCAACCTCATCTTTCTTTTTAAATATTCACATCCTCATATTTATTTGTTTTATAACTAATGTACTAAGGAAAATATCTGTTTATGAAGGGCTTCTCTGGCTAACTATTTCTAAAATAGTATTCTTTATCATGGTAATCAATCTCTTTCACCAAGGTATGGGGGGCTCCATGATTCCAAGAAACTAATAACAAACTTGTCTCTCTTGAAGAATTTGTAGTCTTCCTCTTGTGAGATTATAAACAACCAATTATTATTATATTATTGTTTGTATATCACTGTGAGTTCCTGATTCCTGGGATAGTCATTTGTAGTGGGAGCTAGGAACCAAACTTGTGTCCTCTCAATACCACCACGTACTCTGAACTGCTAAATCGTCTCTCAGCCTCAGATAGGTTACTTTTTAAAGCATTGAAAGACTGCTGGGAGACAGAGACTCGGTGATCATATAACTGCCTCCAGGCTTTACAGGGAGCTCCAGGATGCAGCTTTCACAAGCTGGGTTCCATGCTGGGCAGGACTTGTCACTGGTCATCCAGGCTGTGTTGGGTTTGTGGCAATGTAGTTGCCTTTATGTCTTCTCCTTTGTAAATGTGCCCTCAGCCACACTTTCGTAAGTAACTACAATAAGATTACTGGTTCATTAATAGAAAGTTGGTTGTAGTCATGGCACTGAACTATTGAGGTGCTCTAGCTAAGATGAATAGACATCTGCATGTAACTCCCCAGGAAACGTCATACAGCACAGAATTTTACCATGCAATCAGAACTGGACTTGAGTGTGCAGCCCTCCTGGTTCTGCCTCCCAGGTGCTGGGACTCCAGGGTTGTAATTAAAAAAGAGAACTCATTCAAAAATGTTTAATTGACCTAATATGTAAGTAATAACCTATTTAATAAAAAATGAATTTATAAAAAGTAAAGAAAAAACAGTCAGATTTATTTTGATATTATCTTGTTCTTGGAATTGTGGAATTATAATAGATATAGATGATATTGATATAGGTAACTGTATAGATATATATATAAATGTTATAAATATATATTGAATAATTATATATTGATATATAGTGGTATGCTATAGAGTAGTCTAAGTCATTTTGCAGAAAGAGACTAAAATATGGTTACTGAAAGTGCAACACTATTTTGTTAATATTCTCTTATGGAGCTGACAATCTATTGTCTGTATTTTATCTTAATATTTAAAAAGAAAACAAACCTTATTTATATTATCAGATCATACAATATAAAAAAAAACATCAGAACAAATCCACAAACAAACAACAACCACCAAAAACTCAGGATGCTAGAGAGCACTAAATCAGGCATGTGTTGCAACAGTCTAGAATAACCTTTAAAGTTCACAGTGTTAGACATACAGTGTGGATTATTTGTAGGAATATATATGTATATCCATGGTTGCATGCATTAACAGTTGCTGTAAAGTGATTTCATAACTTTTAAATAGACAAAGAAGAATAATAAAGAATGGTTTGGAGGGAGAGAGGGGAAGGGTTAAATATTGTAATTATATTATAATTTCAAAAAAGTGTAAAAAGAGAAAAAGCCTGAATTACATAATTTATCTGTATGAAAAGATTCTAACAAAATTTATTATTATATAATGAATACATACTAATATAAAATCATCATGAATACCAAAACAAACAAACAAACAAATAAAAAAGATCACAGTCAAGACTTAGGTACCTTACTCTTGGAAATGCATCCTCTATGGAATTCGAAACAGAGGAAGAGTTCAAAATTAGAAGGCTATTTTAATTTATTTGATGCTTTCAATGCTGGCCTGCCAGTCACAACCTCAGCTTCCTATGCATTGAGGTTATGCCTGTCTAGTAGTTTAATTTTTAGCATTTGTTGAGCTGGGATTATGTTTAGCTCAGAAGTTGGATTGGTGGTTGTGTCTCATGTCCAGTGAGAAGTACTGATCTGTATGATATCTTCACTTTTGAAATATCATAATCATGGATGATAAATGAAAACAAGCCTTTGGTCAAGGAAAAAGCTCTGTCTCTTTAATTACATTCATCTCTGACAGGAAAAACAAAAAAACAGAAAACTACATAGTCCTTGACACTATTGGACATTTACACACTGGTTTGTCTTGCTTTCTTTACAGATCTTCACTTGTGACTTCATAGAGAAAAATGAACCAAGGAGTTGCTCATGGCATGCTGGTTGTTTCTTGCTGATTCCTTGGATAAACACGTCCTGATCACTAGAGTCTCACGGGTTCTTCTGGATCAAGCTGCTGCTACTGGTTCATATTTGGTGTTTGCTGAATGGACTGGACTGCTGACAACAAAGATTGAAACACCCTTCCCCCATCAAGAACTATTTCTTTTTTTTTGGGGGGGGGGGAGTGGTTTTTTTGTGTCCACCTTGAGGTTTGGGGATTAAACTTAAGCTATCAGGCTTGACTGAGGAGTGCTTTTATCCACTAAGCCATCTCACTTGGTCTAAATAATTTCCCCAATTGAAAAATTTTGCATGCCACGCTTTGATCATATTTACTCTTCTTTCTCACCTGTTTTTTTTATTCGATATAATTTATTTACATTTCAAATGATTTCCCCTTTTCTAGCCCCCCACTCCCCGAAAGTCCCGCAAGCCCCCTTCTCTTCCCCTGTCCTCCCACCCACCCCTTCCCACTTCCCCGTTCTGGTTTTGCTGAATACTGTTTCACTGAGTCTTTCCAGAACCAGGGGCCACTCCTCCTTTCTTCTTGTACCTCATTTGATGTGTGGATTATGTTTTGGGTATTCCAGTTTTCTAGGTTAATATCCACTTATTAGTGAGTGCATACCATGATTCACCTTTTGAGTCTGGGTTACCTCACTTAGTATGATATTCTCTAGCTCCATCCATTTGCCTAAGAATTTCATGAATTCATTGTTTCTAATGGCTGAATAGTACTCCATTGTGTAGATAAGTCCACAACCCCTGTTTCCTATTAACCTTTTTTTTTTCTAATACCTCTTGTAGGTCATGGACTAGAAGTGAGATTGGAGGTTTAAAAAATACAAAATTAAAGTAGGTCTTGAAAAATCTTAGCCTACACCTCTCTCTTCACCAGATAGGTTCTAAGTCTTTAAATCACAAAACAGTTTAGGGTAATTATCACCATGGTTCTAACTCTTGTGTAAAGAGTTCTATGTGTCTAGCAATTTTTATGACAGAAATCTAAAAATCCCTTGCCTTCATCTTCTCTGTGGTTATAAGCAAGTGGAGCTACTTTCCTGTAAGCCAAGCCCTGGCCTACTTGTAACTGGGCAGTTTACCTGACAATATCATTAGCTACTCCCACATTATAACTTTGCTCATGTAACATATCTACACAATAATGGCATCATGACTGAGCTGATTTTGTGGTCTGAAATTGGCAGCCACTATTTGAGAGAAAAGCAGCTATTGGAAAAGTACACAGAGCAGGCAACAGTGTTAATACAGACTAGTTCCTGATCTTAGATAAAAATTCCTAGAAGTCTCTGTTTACTCACACCCTTCACCTGCATTACTATGCACAGAGAAAGATACACCCCTTCTACTGAAGCATATAATTTTATTAGAAAATGTATGACATGAAAAGAAACCAAACCATCTCATGTCTGAAGGGCCATTTCTAAAAAGGGCAGAAATGCCTTCCATATGAGATTTCTTTGAGAAGATACAATACCATAGAAAGGTCTCTTCAAATTCGTAAATGAAACAAGTCAATGTAAGAACAGTTGAACATAATCAAAAGCTGTAACTGGCTAAATCAAATGGAGAGACCCAGAATGTAAATTTTTGGACTTCATGATGGTCTCATAGGCAGTGATCATTTTAATCAAATCATTGCTACTTCCATTTGATTTGCATCCCTTCTTCAGCCATCACTTTTTTCTATTGTATTTCAAAATGCCTTGGAATCCTAACCATAATATATCTCTATGATGTGACATGAATTAGTAAAATTTTATGTTTTATGCCTAAAAGTTTAGACTACTGGCCTTTTTTTCTATATATAACCCAAACATTTTGTTTATCCTAAATGTATTCCGTTAGTCTACAGCAGAGGTATAGTGGCATGCTAGTGACTTACACCACTGCTGCCAGACCACACATTATACAGAGAAATTCAGGAGAAGTTATCACAAAAAAATTATCTCTCACCCTCAGAGGTTTGCCCTTCTTGAGAAAGGTTGAAAGAGATACATGGAAGACCACACTAATACCACTAGCACTTTGCCAGACTGAGAAGACAGCACAAGGTCCAGAGTCACAAGTCCTTGGGCCCTTTTGAGGAGCAGTCTGGAGGGGGTGGATCCAGAGATAGAAGCAAAAAGTATTTGCCTACAAAACACATTCTGATTAAGAACCATAATACACAGCCCTTACAACTTCCAGACTTATCCAGCTGCCGAAGCACCGCAAGCTAATATGCTTGTTTAAAATGCAGAATGCACCTTTCTGTTGCTTTTATTTCACTGTGCCCTGGGAAGAGGATAACTTTTGTAAACATTCATTTATCTCAATAAGATTGTGTTTTCATTAAAAAAAAACATTAATTCTATGATAAGTTTAGAGGGGATCTACGGGTAAAACTGTCAGATAAACAAAAACACACTATCTCTTTCCCACAATAGCTCCTTCTCACTCAGGGAAGAAATTTAAAAGCAGAGTCACTATGTTGTATCTCAACAGTAACAAGAAATGCTAAGCAGCAGTACCATGGCCACAGAGAACACAGTGTGTTTTATATATTTGCTGAGCAGATGTAGCTTCCTCTCTTTACCAAGGAAGACTGATAGAGAAATAAGTGAGTAAGATGTAAAGAGAACTATCTGAATGAGAGAAGTGCTGACTGGTGACTCAGTGGCTGTCTGTGAAAATGAATCACAGGAAAGCTACAGAGAGGGGGAAGGGTGTCGGAGGTAGGTCAAACCAGACTTTGATGGTCTTAAGACAGAGAGAACAGGACAAATGCCGGGGAAGATAATGACCAGTAATCAAAACGAAATGAAGACAAATGCCTCAGGTAATAAAGTAGAACTTACAAATTTTAATATAAAACAAAATCTGACAATTTCAGCAGGATCAAATATTAAATATACTTAAGTTGCAATAGTGTGTCATTTTTCCTCTCCTGGTCATCAGCATGGTGGTCAGTGACATGTTTTCTGGCTAATACAGTTTCTTCAGGACCTCTGGGAAAGCTGCAGTTCCTGCCCTACAATGTGACATGTCATGCCTGTCTGCTGGTCTATTTTCAGGAACAAGGAAGCCAATGGGATTAACAAGTGTCTAAGTCTATGACAGAAAAGAAAAAAGATTTCAAGTTTATAAGACACGGAAGGGACTTAAGTTCTAGATCTGGCTGGGGGAATGTCAAAGCCACAGAAAAGAATAGCATCCACAACTTCCATCCAGTATAGACCTTCCAGTAGCATGTTTCTCTCGGCTCTTTTTCCTCCTGTTAACCTAAACATGCATGACTATTTCCAGTTTCTCAGAACATGAGAAAAACAGATCACAGCTCTTTAGTTATTTGACGAATGAAACTAATCTTTAATAAGATAAGGAGGAAAAGAAGTGTGCTTCCAAGATTGCATACCTGTATTATGGCAGAGGCATCTGGAAGTCTATGTGAAAATTCTCACATCAGGCTAAATTTAAAAAAAGCAAAGAATGAAACAGAAGTACAGAAAAGCTAAGAACTGAAAAGATCATGCAGGAAAAGTCTAGGGAATGAAAGGCAAAGTGAAAAAGTATTATTTCTTGTGATTCACAATATTTCAACTGGAAAAAAAAACAGTCCCTAATGATTTACAAGTAAGAGGGTACCTGAAAACAGCTAAAAGAATAACAGTAGAAATGAATGTGAAAATTTAAGTGGTTTCGAGAACAAATTGAACAACAGTGAATCCTATGGTTTGAAAGTTTTTGATTCCTTCTAAATCTCAACTTTAAACATGGTAACCACTGCAAGATTGTTGGGAAGCAGCTGGTTAATGGAAGGTGTCTGGGCTAAAGCAAGTCAGACTTTGTGAACAGATGGGTGGATCTGTCATGCAACTGGACACCTTTATTTCACATCTCTTTCATGGCCTTCTTTCCATGATGACTTCACCATTTAGTGACGTGACAAGAATACCCATGCCACAACCCGACTGACAATCTAAGACTTCACAGCCTACAAAATTTTATGCCAGTAAATTTAACTTCATTCTTAGTAACCAGTCTGTGGCTTTTGGTTGTAATCGTGTAACTAGACTAAGATACTGAATGAGGCCTCATCAGTACAACTAATCACTTAGAAAAGTTGTGAAGCTATTTAAGAATTAATAATGGTGTTTAAAATGAGAAACATATAGATACTATGTTAATACCCAGTGTCAGCACATTAAGTTCTGAATTTGTGAGGAAGGCCCTCAATTGCATGACTCTGGCAGACATTAAGCTGTGTTCAAGTATACACAGTGATTCAAAGGTTAAGAGAAAACTGAAATAGTAACATTGTAGATGTAGCTTTTTTGGTGTATAGATAAATACAACTATACAAACTACTACTCAATGGTTTACCATATAATGCATTACTGAGGACAGGTAAGAATCTGAGAGGTGGACTACCTAAGGAAAAAGCCAATAGGCCATCTAGTGCCAAATGGTTAGCACTTAAAGCATACATACAAGTACCATTATACATATTAACAAATTATATTTTAAAAATGTGTGTGTGAGTGTGTGTGTGTGTGTGTGTGTGTGTGTGTGTGTAAGCAACAAGAATTCATTTTTAAAACACTATAAATTTGAAAGAAAGTGTGGAAGAGTATAAGATGATTTGAACTGAGGAAAGAGAAGGGAGAATATAATTAAAATATAATCCCAAAAAAATTAAAGGGAACGAAAGAACAAAGGGGAAAGGGAGGTTGAAGAGGGCAGTTATGATGTTAAACTCCTGTTCCCCAATTGGCTCTTGGTTTGTCAGTAAAAAAGGCTGGGGGCCAATTACCAGGCAGAAGGTATAGATGGGACTTCTGGGTTCCAGGAGGAAAAGGCAGACACAGGGAAGGGAGAAGAGTTTCTGTCATGCCTTGGAGGAACAGTGCAACAACCATGTGAGGCCTCAGGGGATGCTTGGGCCACCTTCACTACAGGTGGGTAACCAAGGATGTTTGCCTGGGGCTAGGTGAGACTAGCCACTGAAGTTTAGGGCAAGTAGAGAGATGGAGATAAGTTTGTAAGGCCATGCTTTTATAGGTGAGAAATAGTAACACCCAGCTATTTTGCCTAGAAGGCAAATTGTAAAGTTACAAAATGTGTATGTGTCTTTTATCTGCAGCTTCAAGGGTCTCTGATGGGACCTTGTAGCATGGTCAAGCAGGGTTACGGCCAACACAGAACTAAAGACAGTAGTTTTAAGAATACATGCTACAGAGATAACAAGATGGCAAAGGGCAAACGTAGGAATGCTACTAACAAAAATCTAGGCAATATGGCAGCATCTGAACCAAACTCTCCAACATCAGCAAGTCCTGGATACGCCAACACATCAGAAAAACAACATTTGGATTTAAAATCTCTGGTCATGATGCTTCTAGAAGAACACAAAAAGGACATAAATGAATCTCTTAAAGAAATACTGGGGAACATGAATAAGCTAGAAACCCATATAATGGAAACACAAAAAAACACTTAAAGAAATCCAGGAGAATCTGGCTCAAGCCAATAAAGAAGAAAAACACACACACAAAAAAAACCCTTAAAGAAATGCAGGAGAAAGTAAGTCAAATAGCAGAAGTCATGAAAGAGGAAACACAAAAATATCTTAAAGAATTAAAGGAAAACACAAACAAACAAATGAAAGAACTGAGCAAAACCATCCTGGATCTAAAAACAGAAGTAGAAACAACTAAGAAATCACAAAGGGAGACAATTTTGGAGATAGAAAACCTTGGGAAGAAATCAGGGGTCATAGATGCAAATATCAACAACACAATACAAGAGATGGAAGAAAGAATCTCAGATGCCGAAGATACCATAGAAACCATTGACTCAGCAGTCAAATAAAATGCAAAATGCAAAAAGCTTGTATCCCAGAACATCCAGGAAATCTAGGACACAATGAAAAGACCAAACCTGAGGATTATAGGTATAGATGAGAGTTAAGATTTACAACTGAAAGGGCCAGCAAATATCTTCAACAAAATTATGGAAGAAAACTTCCCTAACTTAAAGAAAGAGATGCCCATGAATATACAAGAAGCCTACAGAACTCCAAACAGAATGGACCTGAGTAGAAATTACCTCCAGTCACATAATAATCAAAACCCCAAATGCACTAAACAAAGAAAGAATATTAAAGGCAGTAAGAGAAAAAGTCCAAGTAACATATAAAGGAAGATCTATCAGAATCACACCAGACTTCTCACCAGAGACCATGAAAGCTAGAAGATCCTGGGCAGATCTCATGCAGAACCTAAGAGAACACAAATGTCAGCCAAGACTACTATACCCAGAAAACTCTCAATCACCATAGATGGAGAAACCAAGATATTCCTTGACAAAACCAAATTTACACAATATCTTTCCACAAACCCAGCTCTACACAGAATAATAGAGGGAAAACTCCAATACAAGGAGGGAAACTACACCCTGGAAAAAGCAAGATCTTAACTTTCTTTCATCAAACCCAAAAGAAGATAACCACTCAAATATAAAAATAACATCAAAAATGACAGGAAGTAATAATCACTATTCCTTAATATATCTTAACATCAATGGACTCAATTCCCCAATAAAAAGACATAGACGTTAAGACTGTTAAGACTGGTTAAGGAAACAGGACCCTACATTTTGATGCATACAAGAAACACACCTCAGCATCAAAGAAAAAAACTACCTTAGAGTAAAAGGCTGGAATACAATTTCACAAGCCAGTGGTCTCAAGAAACGAGCCGGAGTAGACATTCTAATATCAGATAAAACTGACTTTCAAGCTAAAGTCATCAAAAGAAACACAGAGGGACACTTCTTGCTGGTCAAAGGAAAAATCCACCAAGAAGAACTTTCAATTCTGAACATCTACGCGCCAAATGCAAGGGCACCCTCATTTATAAAAGAAACTTTACTAAAGCTCAAAGCACACATTGCACCTAACACAATAATTGTGGGTGACTTCAACACTCCACTCTTCTCAATGGACCGATCAGGAAAACAGAAACTAAGCAGGGACACAGTAAAACTAAGTGAAGCTTTGGGCCAATTGGATTTGACTGATAGTTATAGAACATTTCACCGTAAAGCAAAATAATATACCTTTTTCTCAGCACCTCATGGTACCTTCTCCAAAATCGACCATATAATTGGACATAAGACAGACCTCAACAAATATAGGAAGATCGAACTAATCCCATGCCTCCTATCAGATCACAATGGAGTAAGAGTGGTCTTCAATAGCAACAAAAACAGCAGAGAGCCCACATACACATGGAGGTTGAACAACACTCTACTGAATGACACCTTGGCCAAAAAAGAAATAAAGAAAGAAATCAGAGACTTTTTGGAATTTAATGAAAATGAAGGCACAACATATACAAATGTTTGGGACACAATGAAAGCAGTGCTAAGAAGAAAACTAATAGCCTTGAATGCCTCCAAAAAGAAACGGGAAAGAGCAAACACTAGGAGCTTAATGGCACACGTGAAAGCTCTGGAACTAAAAGTAACTAATTCACCTAGGAGGAGAAGAAGACAGGAAATCATCAAACTCAGGGGTGAAATCAATCAAGTGAAAACAAAGAGAACCATACAAAAACTCAACAATTCCAGGAGCTGGTTCTTTGAGAAAATCAACAAAATAGATAAACCCTTAGCCAGACTGACCAAAGGGCAAAGAGAAAGCATCCAAATTAACAAAATTAGAAATAAAAAGGAGGATATAACAACAGAAACTGAGGAAATTCAAGAAATCATCAGATCCTACTGCAAAAGCCTATACTCAATACAACTGAAGAATCTGGAGGAAATGAACAATTTTCTAGACAGATACCAAATACCAAAATTAAATCAGGACCAAATAGATCATCTAAACAGTCCCATAACACCTAAAGAAATAGAAGAGGTCATAGAAAGTCTTCCAACCAAAAAAGGCATGGGACCAGATGGTTTCATTGCAGAATTCTATCAGACCTTCAAAGAAGACCTAACACCAATACCCTTCAAACTATTCCACAAAATAGAAACAGAAGGAACACTACCCAACTCCTTCTACGAAGCCACAATTACACTGATACCATCATCACAGAAAGATCCAAAAAAGAAAGAGAACTTCAGACCAATTTCCCTTATGAACATCAATACAAAAATACTCAATAAAATTGTTGCCAACAGAATCCAAGAACACATAAAAACGATCATCCACCATGATCTAGTAGGCTTTATCCTAGGGATGCAGGGTTGGTTCAATATATGGAAATCCATCAATGCAATCCACTACATAAACAAACTCAAAGAAAAAAATCACATGGTCATTTCATTGGATGCTGAAAAAGCATTTGACAAAATTCAGCATCCTTTTATGCTGAAAGTCTTGTAAAGCACAGGAATTCAAGGTCTATACATAAACATAGTAAAAGCAATATACAGCAAACCGGTAGCCAGCATCAAACTAAATGGAGAGAAACTTGAAGCAATACCACTAAAATCAGGGACTAGACAGGGCTGCCCCCTCTCTCCATATCTTTTCAATATTGTACTTGAGGTACTAGCTCGGGCAATTAGACAACATAAGGAGGTCAAAGGGATGCATATTGAAAAGGAAGAAGTCAACCTATCATTATTTGCAGATGATATGATAGTCTACCTAAGTGACCCAAAAAACTCCACTAGAGAACTCCTACAGCTGATAAACAACTTCAGAAAAGTGGCAGGTTATAAAATCAAGTCAAGCAAATCTGTAGCCTTCCTATACTCAAAGGATAAGCAGGCTGAGAAAGAAATTAGGGAAATGACACCCTTCACAATAGCTGCAAACTGTATAAAGTACCTTGGGGTGACTCTTATCAAACTTGTGAAAGATCTGTATGACAAGAACTTCAAGACTCTGAAGAAAGAAATGGAAGAAGACCTCAAAAAATGGAAAATTTTCCCATGCTCATGGATCGGCAGAATTAATATAGTTAACATGGCCATTTTGCCAAAAGTTATATACACATTCAACAAAATACCCATGAAAATCCCAACTCAGTTCTTCATAGAGTTAGAAAGAGCAATTCTCAAATTCATCTGGAATAACCAAAAAAAAAAAAAACCAGGATAGCTAAAACTATTCTCAACAACAAAAAAAATTCTGGGGGAATCAGTATCCCTGACCTCAAGCAATACTGCAGAGCAATAGTGTTAAAAACTGCATGGTATTGGTACAGTGACAGGCAAGCAGATCAATGGAACAGGATTGAAGATCCAAAAATGAACCCACACACCTATGACCACTTGATCATGGCAAAGGAACTGAAAACATCCAATGGAAAAAGATAGCCTTTTCAACAAATGGTGCTGGTTCAACTGGAGGTCAGCATGCAGAAGAATGGGAATTGATCCATCCTTATCTCCTTGTACTAAGCTCAACTCCAAATGGATCAAGGACCTCCACATAAAGCCAGTCACTCTGAAGCTAATAGAAAAGAAACTGGGGAAGGCCCTTGAGGACATTGGTACAGGGGGAAAGTTCCTGATCAAAGCACCAATAGCGTATGCTCTAAGATCAAGAATTGACAAATGGGACCTCATAAAACTACAAAGTTTCAGTAAGGCAAAGGACACCATCCAAAGAACAAATGGGCAACCAACAAATTGGGAAAAGATCTTCACCAACCCTATATCAGAAAGAGGGCTAATATCCAATATATACAAAGAACTCAAGAAGTTAGACCCCAGAAAACAAAATAACCCTAGTAAAATATGGGGTACAGAACTAAACAAAGAATTTTCAACTGAAGAGCTTCCGGATGGCTGAGAAGCTTCTTAAAAAATGCTCAACTCAGTTAGATGGGAGTGGGTGGGTGGGGGAGCATCCTCATAGAGGCGGGGGATGGGAGGATGGGATAGGGGATTTCCAAAGGGAAGACCTGGAATGGGGGAAAACATTTGAAATGTAAAAAATAAAATATCCAATAAAATTTAAAAAAAGAAAAAAAATGCTCAACTTAACTAATAGAAAAGAAACTGGGGAAGACCCTAGAAGAGATGGGCATGTGGGAAAGTTCCTGAACAGATCACTAATAGCTTATGTTCTAAGATAAAGAATTGACAAATGGGACCTCATAAAATTACCAAGTTTCTGTAAAGGAAAGGACACTGTTAAAAGGACAAAACGGCAACCATCAAATTGGGAAAGGATATTCACCAACCCTACATCTGATAGAGAGCTAATATCCAATATATACAAAGAACTCAAGAAGTTAGACCCCAGGGAACCAAATAACCCTATTAAAAATGGGGTACAGATCTAAACAAAGAATTTTCACCTGAAGAAATTTGGATGGCTGAGAGGCACCTAAAGAAGTGCTCAACATCATTAGTCATTAGGGAAATGCAAATCAAAACAACCCTGAGATTTCACCTTACACCAGTCAGAATGGCTAAGGTCAAAAACTCAGGAGACAGCTGGTGTTGGAGAGGATGTGGAGAAAGAGGAACACTCCTCCACTGCTGGTGGGGCTATACGATGGTGCAACCACTTTGGAAATCAGTCTAGCGGTTCCTCAGAAAACTGGACATGACACTTCCAGAGGACCCTGCTATACCTCTGCTGGGCATATACCCAAAGAATTCCCCGGCATGCAATAAAGACACATGCTCCATTATGTTCATAGCAGCCTTATGTATAATAGCCAGAAGCTGGAAAGAACCCAGATGTCCCTCAAAGGAGGAATGGATACAGAAAATGTGGTATATTTACACAATTAGAAACACATTGTTTCTTAGCAATTAGAAACAATGAATTCACAAAATTTTTAGGCAAATGGTTTGATCTGGAAAATATCATCCTAAGTGAGGTAACCCAGTCACAAAAGAATACACATGGAATGCAATCTCTGATAAGTGGATATTAATTAGCCCAGAAGCCCTGAATACCCAAGGCACAAATCGCATAACAAATGAGTCCCATGAAGAAGTATGGAGAAAGTCCTGATCCTGGAAAGGATTGATCTAGCAATGGAGGGGAATATAAGGACAGAGAAAAAGAGGAAGGAGGTGATTGGAGAATGGATGGAGATAAGAAGGTTTATGGGACATATGGGGAGGGGGGTTCCAGAAAAGGGGAAATCATTTGGAATGTAAACAAAGAATATAGAAAATAAAAATATTTAAAAAAATGCTCAACTTCCTTAGTCATTAGGGAAATGCAAATCAAAACAACCCTGAGATTTCACCTTTTACCAGTCGGAATGGCTAAGATTAAAAATTCAGGAGAAACCAGGTGCTGGAGAGGATGTGGAGAAAGAGGAACACTCCTCCACTGCTGGTCAGGTTGCAAATTGGTACAACCACTCTGGAAATCAGTCTGGAGGTTCCTCAGAAAACTGGGCACGTTACTTCCCGAGGATCCTGCTATACCACATCTGGGCATATACCCAGAGGATTCCCCAGCATGTAATTAGGATATGTGCTGCACTATGTTCATAGCAGCCCTATTTATAATAGCCAGAAGGTGTAAAGAACCCAGGTATCCCTCAACGGAAGAATGGATGCAAAAAAATGTGATATATTTACACAATGGAGTACTATTCAGCCATTAGAAACATTGAATTCATGAAATTCTTAGACAAATGGATGGAGCTGGAGAACATCATACTAAGTGAGGTAACCCAGTCTCAAAAGATCAATCATGGTATGCACTCACTAATAAGTGGATATTAGCCTAGAAAATTGGAATACCCAAAGCATAATCCTCACATCAAATGAAGTACAAGAAGAAAGGAGGAGTGGCCTGGTTCTAGAAAGACTCAGTGTAGCACATAGTGCAAAACCAGAACAGGGAAGTGGGAAGGGCTGGATGGGAGAACAGGGGGAGGGAAGAAGGCTTATGGGACTTTTTGGGGGAGGGGAAGATAAGGGGAAATCATTTGAAATGTAAATAAAAATATATCAAATAAAAAAAGTGCATTGCAAAAAAGGAAAAAGAAATCATATGTGGAGTAGGCATCCTATACCCTTAACTGTAAAGTAATCATGACTATTTATAAGAATCCTATCAGGAACTAAATCCACATTATTGTAAACTTGATATTATACCATTATTTCTTATTTTAAGTTATCAATCAGCCAAAATAAATGGATACAAAGAATGAGGCATTATTTACCCAGAAATAGTATTGAAATAATGACCCTAGCTTTGTAGATTTTATAAATTCTTCCTTGAATTGAGCCAGATATTTTCATAACTGGTTTATCTGGAAGTACTGCGAAATGTATTTTAGATTTATCTTATTCAGTAAGTATTCAGTAAGTATAGTATTTTTTCTACTTTTAAAATTTTCTTGTTTTAATCCATCTGTGCATTATTCAATTTGGAACAATGTTAACGTTCATCAAATAATATCTAATTATAGGTAATGTGCTTTCATTTTTTTTTATTTTCTTGCTTGTGTTTGGTTCTTTTAATCTCTAAGGTAATTATAGTAAAATGAATCGATTTTTAAAAACAAGTATTTTATTTTAGAATTAAGATATTATGTTTAGGTTTTTGTTTTGCTTTCTTCTTGTTTTCCTACATATTTATTTCAAATTGTTTACATGTCTGTCTCTTGTGTTTATGTGTTTACATATGAGTGTGTAAATACCCAAGGAAGCAAGAAGAAGGAGTCTGGTACCCTGGAGCTGCAGTTATACACTCCCAACATTGACACTGGATAATGAACCCTGGGACCCTGGAGAAGAGGAAACAGTTCTAATCTCTGAGGTATCTATGGGACTTCACAGGTTTATTTTTTGCATAAGCTATCATTTTTCTGTCTATCCATCAGTTTACCTAGCTTTTAATTCAACTACCTTTCATTCATCTTTCCATCTACCTATCCAAGTATCTATCCACCCACCCATGATCCCAACACTATGATCCCAACGTATATATATTATTTTAATATTTGATTTACATTTCTACTCATTGCTTCCCTCCTGGTCCCACTTCCAAAGTTGTTCATCCGATTCTCCTCCCCCTTGCCTCCAAGACACACCAGTTCTCTCCCTTCCTGGGGCCTTAAGTCTTTTCAGGGTTAAGAGAATCTTTTCCCACTGTAGCAAGATTAGGCAGACCTTTGCTATATATGTGCCAGGGGCCTCTGACAGGCCAGTGTATGCTCCTGGTTGATGAGTCACTCTCTGGGAGCTCCCTGGGGTCTGGGTTAGATGAGAATGCTGGTCTTCCTGTAGGGTAGCTCATCCCTTCAGCCTCTTCAATCCTGCCCCAAATAAAACCATATGGGTCCCCAACTTCAGTCCAATAATTGCATGTAAGTATCTGCATCTGTCTCAGTCAGCTGCTTGTTGGGCCTCTCAGAGGGCGACCATGCTATGCTCCTGTCTGTAAGACATCAGAGCATCTGTAATAGTGCCGGGCCTTGGTGCCATCCCTCCCATGAAATGGATCCCAAGTTGGGCCGGTCATTGGACTGCCTTTCCTTCAGTCTCTTCTCCATTTTTGTCCCTGCAGTTCTTTTAGACAGGAACAATTCTGGATCAGAAATATTAACTGTAGGTTAATAACCCCATCCTTCCTCTTGAGAACTTGGCTATCTACTGGAGGTGGGCTCCTAGGGTTCTCTCTCCCCAGTGTTGGGCATTTCGGTTAAGGTCACCCCCCATTGAGTCCTAAGAATCTCTCACCTCTCTGGTCTCTGGTACTTTCTAGAGGGCTCAAACACCTTTGACAGGTCTATTTTTAATGCATTCTTTTCCACATTACATTTCCAAATTTACCAAACTATTTTAATTTAATCTTTAAACTCTAGTCACAGATGGAATCAAGAAACACCATTCCTTCCCAACACTGAGACACAAATGAGACAGGATCACTTGGCTACCAGGTGAAGGCCTTGGTTCTGGAGAATGAAAGTTACCATTTTCAGGCAATAAGAGATTAATATAAATCATGTTAGAAACCAACAGAGAGAACAAAGAGCCTTGGAATTCCTGGGAGACTATAAAAATAGCCTTCTTAAAAATACAAATCCTTCAAACTCTGTGAATCTGGGAGTAAACATTTCCTGAAGTACCAACAGTCTGCAGTCCCTTAAAGATACATAAAGTATAGTAATTCTGATAGTTTGTCTAGGTCTTCTTAGCATAAGAAGAATCCATGAAACAAATCATAGTAAGTGGATGACACTTGCAAAATGTTGGTTTTCTTGGGTCCATTTACAATTAACCGTTCTAAGTATTAAGCCACGGGTTCTTTCCAAAACTGGTGCCTTTAATTTCATCTGTTCACCTGTTCTTCTTAGAATTCCTTTGTGCTATTAGAATATTTTCTAGAATTCATTGATAAAGATTATGAGATATTCTGAATAATTATCCTGAATAATACCATTAATTCCATTGACTGTCTTCCTATCCTTCTAGAAAATAGACGAAGAGCCAGGTATCATCCAGTGATGTGAACATTATCTGGGTATCACTAATATCTCAACTCCAAAAAGATAAAATATTTCGGCAGGCTATGTCAATCTCTATGAGCCCTGTAGTGAAACTTATTCTCAGAGCTACTCGCATTTATACCTTGGCCTTTCTAGTTAAAAGTCTTGCCTACAATTCTCTGCTGAGTTACATTTCTTTGCCTTTCATAGTATAGGTTCCCTCTAATCTTTTATAAAATTGATTTCTTCTACAACCAAGTTGATACTTCCTATGATCTTTAGCAGGCTAGCCCTTATCATGAAATTCTGAGTTAGAGATTCTGTATTAGGCTTGATATCACGCTGTGTTGCTAATCTAGAACTATGATCTTGGGAAACATTAAACTAAGTGAAATGAACTTTCAGCTTCAACTTCGTTTTCTTCTCTCATGATGACTTTCTATTTTGTTTCATCGTTTTCCAGTTTGTAGTGGCCAAAGCCGTCAGAGTTTCCTCAATTCAGACTTCAAACTGAGGTAAGTTAAATAGAGTTGACTGTCTTCTGCTTAGATAGTTTGGCCTCCAGAGAAATGCTCTCTTTTTGATGGAGCGGAAAGCAAATAAAATTAAAGGCTCTCTAAAATTGTGTAGGCATATTACTGCAGTTCATGAGAAAAAAAACCTAGGCAAAAACAAGCAAACAAACAAACAAACAAACAGAAGCTTAGCGAGAATCTTAAACTAAAATAAAAAAGAATACCCCATTCAAGGCCTTCCTATTCTTTCTGCTCTCTCTTAAATCTGCAATGTCCTCCTACCTTTAAAGAGATAACAGTCTTTGCTGTCACTCTGATTCCCAGAGGGGCTTCTTTGATACAGTCATTGGCTCCAATACAAAGATTTACATGTATTAAAATCTATGTAATTGTTCATAGAACTTTAAAAGGATTGTATTGTCAGGAAGAGGGGAGAATAGAAGGCAGGAGCAGTTGCAACAGAGAGTGGGCCCCACACCCTGTTCAGGTCTCAACATTGAAGAGATTTCCATCTCCACTCTTTCAGGGTGTGTACCCCTCTCAGAACACCCAAGATCAAGAATGCTTGTCGAATCTGCATGTCATGTCCTCACGTTTCTCATGGCTAGGAGCCAACACTGTCAACACTTGGTTTTGTGCTGTTTAGGACAGAAAACGTGATTGTTCAGCAACATGTAATCAGCTTAAAACAAATCTGGAAGATGTTACCCAAATACTAAATGATATCCAGGCCCTGGAACATTGAGCAGACAAAGAAAATGAAAGATTCCTTCAAGATAAAAACTCTATCTGTGGCAAGGAACTTGAGACGTTGGAACAAGTTTCAAGTCGATAAGTTTCATAGTAAAGCTTCAAGAAACAGAGGAAACGATCCAAACAACCCAGTCACTTCCTTTGAGCAGTGAAAGAAGCCAGGATCCAATTTCTGCAACTGTAATCTCTGTCTTCCATGCCCAGAAATCACTTAAAATGTGTTACTCAGGGAAGGCACCCTCCCACGGGAAGAGAATGACTCTTATGAAGATCCAGGATAGCAGTTCTAACATTTGAACTTCATCTGGACTTAGATGATTTGTGACCGTGGCTCTGGCATCCAGTTTATTAACCCATTTTTTCCTTTATGTGAAAAAGTTGAGGTGGCAAATCGAGTTCAGCTAGTGCTTCAAGCAAACACTTTTATTATCCCTTTCATTCATGTTTTCTACCCAATCACATCTTACGTTACGCTAATGTAGTAGACAAGAAGTTCATGACAGCATAGGGTTGGAGAGGAAAACATAACGTACCAATGGCAGTAAGAATTTGCTTTCCAAACTGTAAAAGCCTGTTCTTTTCTGCAAAGATGGATTCTTGTACCTTCTGAATCAATGCCATGTGCAAGCCCTCTCTTCTTTCTTGGGACTCTCTTTTATTAGACTTCGCAGAAGAATTTTCAGGACCTCTGCTATGAACTCAATCCTGAAAACACACACGAAGCCTGTCTGCAAGCAAAGGCACTGAATGGATCTGCAAAACTGAGTAAAAAATAGCTAATGCCAACCGAGTACAAATTACCATGATGTATTCTAATATTTCATTTAAACCTTAGGATACGTCCTTAAGAAGTAATCAGATTCTTATTTTTGGGTAGAAGACTGAGGGCAAAAAGAAAGTTTAGTGAATTGGAAGCTGATGTTTACTAATGAACGGTGAAGGCTATGCTTGTTAGTATAAGAACAAATAGCTATAGATTGTTATTAGGGATTATGCTGGCTCAGCAAACTTCTAGTTGTAGATTTTTCTCCAATAAACATGACTTCACTAACACCTAGTAGCATACCTAGGTTTCCAGTACCTGGCACAGTTTCTCTCTTGTTGAGAGAGCCTTAAATCTAAGGAGCCCTCTATGGAGCTGTTGGATATCATGAAGGTATTCATGCCACTGCTGATCCAGTAGGGTTACTGTGCCATACACAGTAGCATTCATTGATTCCTATCTATCAGTCTGGGTAGGACTGTCGGATTATTCCCTACTTTGGAAGGTTGTAGAGTGCTTTCTGGTACTATTAATTCAGTTCTCCGGGAAGATCATTCGGGTCCATTCTAGCTCAGGGGTTTCTGGGCACAGATTCTGAACTATGTAGTATTTTAAAAATGGGAATTACCTCCCACGTCTGAAGTTAGTTTAGTGCAACAAGAGTACGTTATATATTTTGAGATATATAACTTGCCTTAGATAGTCCTAGACAACAACTCAAAACAGTGTTTCTCATGTCTGAAACTGGAAATTTTTTGTTAGGTATTGTTAAGAGTGAGCCTTTTATGAAAAGTTGAACTTTAGAAAAAAGACTTTGTAGGTGATTTCACTTGTAATATATGGCAGTTTGAAGTACAGAAGCAAAATAAGTTCAGATATAGAAAAATAAAGTGAAATTACTGCATTTTTAAATTCATGGCTTGACATTCCCTGTCTGGTGCACATTCAACTGTTGTTCAGTTTGACTTTGAATATGGAATCATATGACCAAATTGAAGAAAGGGAGTTTATTAGTACATGGAGTAAAAGTAAATTAGTTGGAAAGAAGAGATAAAGATGAAAGAAACAACTTATAGAACTAACATGGGGTCAAAAAACCAAACCAAACCAAACCAAACTAAACCAAACCAAACAAAAAACAAAAAACAAAATCCCAAACCCAAAATCCATCTTGCTCCCTAATAACAAGGGGTTATTTATTTATTTTCGTTTAGCATTCAATCAATTTGGTTTTTGCTTTTCCTTTAAATAAAACTATTTCATTAAAATAAACATGATTTTCTGTTTAGCCACACGTAAAAAAAAAATGCAATAAATGAGCCAGAGTCTAAAGCTTCTGAAACCATTAGCCTAGAGAAATCTCTCCTTCGTTCAGTTTATTCCTCAGGAACCTTGTCATGGTGACAAGCCTTTAACTTCTATGGATAGTTTCCATAATTTGGGCTACTGAACCACAATATCTGATAGGTTGGTTTTGTTGTATTTTAAGCATATTCTATAGCAAAAATCAATGGGCTTATCACAGCATAGCCCTATCACAGCTTGAGAAGAATCTGTATTAACTTAATATGTTTTTTGTTGTTGTTTTTAAGAACTTGTAATTAAATCCTTTAATATTCCCCAACTCTAATCATCCCTAGGTTGGCTGATAAAGGCTATGACCTTTTCTTGGCTTCTTTTTCTCCGTAAGGAACTCACCAGTCCCAGGATCCCTCTTTATCAACAGGCCTTACTAATCCAATGTGGTATGGAGACAAGGAAACCTACCTGTGCTCAATTCATAAGGAAAGAAAATATAAAGCAAATGAAAAATTAAAAAAAAAATCTTGCCTAAGGGCACACAACTCATATAGTGTTTATTGTAGGTAAGCTAGCTACCTGCTTCTGTCTAACACAAGAATCCCAGCTTCTGTCTAACACAAGATGCTGTGTTTCCATTTTTAAAAGTATCTGTGCACATTTACATCAAGTTAAGCAGGGACTCTGTCCTTAAGGAACTGTCGCCTTAACTCAGCATGTAAAATCCTAACAGTTATGGTTCTGAATGTGGAGCAGAGGTCCTCAGAAGTGCTCAGCCTGTCTCACCTGTTCCCTCATGTGATGGTGGACACTATGTCTGTGCCGCCCTGGCATTTGCTTTAGCAGACATAGAGGTTTCTACTGTTTGAATCATAACTAGCATGCATCCTAAGCTCACTAACCATTTCTATGACCAGGAGAGTTAATCACCCCAGCTCATAAATTTGACAGGGGCCAAGGTCAGGGGAAACTTAATAGATATGTGCTTATCTATGACAATTTCCTGTCCAGTGATCCTCTCTAGCACTGGACCTCTTGGAGACCTCAAACAGGTACAATGAGCTTGGTAATACTCATTTAGAGCTGAGTAAAATCCTTCACGTATGATAATAACTTGCAATTACACAGCACCTGCCTGCTTTCCAAGCCAGGCTTTATGACTTCCAAGGTGAGCATCTGCTTGTAGAAATTTGCAATTAACAAGATGAAAAGCAGAAGGCGACAAGCTTGAACAATCTTTAGGAGTTTTGTGTCTCCACAGAGTAGTTACCGGGGCACTTTTAGTGATAAATTTTTCTAGATATTCTATCCTACTACAGTGTTAAAGAATAAATATTAAATTAATTCAATAATAAATATTTAAATTTGAATCTATATACAAAATTTCATATTTCCATTTTCTGGAATGAAAAGTAACAACTTTTCTATATAAACTATAACAACTATAATTATATAATTAAATTACTATATACTTTAAACTATTTTTTTAAATTTAAATTACCTTCTGAGAAACCTTTGAAAGGGTGTAAATACAGTCAGTATCCTACTTTTGTGGTAAGAAGATTGAGGCTGAAGGTTAATTTTCTCAAATGCATGAGTGTGTTTAGCAAACTGGTTATGAACTGCATCTTAAATACAATTTTGTTCTGGGTTACCTCACTCAGGATGATATTTGCCTGCAAAATTCATGATGTTCTTGATCTTAATAGCTGAATAGCATTCCATTGTGTAAATTACCACATTTTCTGTATCAATTCTTCCATTGAGGTACATCTAGGGTGTTTCTATTTTCTGGTTACTAAACAAAGCTAGTATGAACATAGTAGAGCACATGTCATTGAGGAATGGTGGAACATCTTTTGGATATATGCCCAAAAGAGGTATTGCTAGGTCTTCAGGAAGAACTGTTTCCAAAACTTCATGCATGGTACATCCTCACTGATAAGTGGATGTACTTATACACTTTAACCAAAAAGTTTAAAATAACAATGACACACCTTGAAGATCCAAAGAAATTAAACAAGAAGAAAGGCCCAAGTGAGGATGCTTGAATCCCACTCAGAAGGGGGAACAAAATAGTCATGGGAAGCAAAGGGAGGGAAGGACCTGTGTGGGTGAGAAGAAGGCTAGGAGAATGGGGAGCATCAGGCATGGAGAGAGACAAGAGAGGGTCCCAGAGGCCCAGGAGAATGATTGGAAATATGCAGTTGCCAGAGGTCAAGAATGGAAGAATTCTTAGGAAGTACCAGAGACCTGGGATGAGGGAGGCTCACAGGAGACAATGCAGATGACCTTAGCAGAAACACCCAACAGTTGAAATATGGAACCTGAAGAGATCACCTCCAGTAGCCAGACAGCCCCCCCTCCCCAATGGAAGGATAATGAGGACATCAACCCACCTACAAAACTGTTGACCCAGAATAGGTCCTGTCTAGAGAAAGTTCAGGAACAAAAATGGAGCAGAGACTGAAGGAATGGCCAACCAGTAACTAGCCCATTTTCAGACTCATCCTAGAGGCATGCACCAGTCCCTTATACTATTAATGATGCTATGTCATGCTTCCAGACAGGAGCCTAGTCTAGCAATCCTTTGAGAACTTCTTCCCAACAGCTGACTGAGACAGATGCAGATACTCACAGGCAAACATTGAACAGAGGGAAGGCACCCCTGTGGAAGAAATAGGGGAAAGATTGTAAGCCCTTAAGCAGATGGCAACCCCAGAAGAAGACAAACAGTGTCAACTAGCCTGGACCCCTGGGCGTTCCCAGACACTGTGCTACTAATCAAAGAGTATACCCGGGTTGGTCTGAGGCCCCCAACACATATGCAGCAGAGGGCTGCCAAGTCTGGCCTCAGTGGGAAGGGATGCACCTAATCCTGCAGTGACTTAATTCAGCAAGATGAGGGATATGGGTGAGGATGGAGGGAGGGGCCATACTTTCAGAGGCAAAGTGAGAGAAAATTTGTGGAGGGAACTCTGCTGAGTTGGTTGCATGCATGGTTACAACACTTATGATATAAATTAATTAATTAATTAAAATAAAATATAAAATAAAAAGAAAATTCTGTTCTATTTCTTCAGTACAAATATCTTCATATTGTTTGTTCTAAGAAAACAAAATGTTTTAAGAACAACAAAAAATTAATTTAACACAAAAAAATGTTATCGTGGTCACATATTGAGCCAAGAATTCAGGAAGGGCCTGGCAACGCAGTACACTCTGATGATGTGGTACCCATGGATCAGAAGCGTAGGAGTGCCTGCTCCAAGAAGACTCATTCCCTTCCACGGCTGGTTTCTCAGACCTTCATCTTTCCTGGTCTCTTTCCATTATGACTCATCATTGAGAGGCTGAGCATATCATGCACCAACAGTTTTAGAGAGTCACATGGTTTCCGGTGGAAGCTGGCACTCAAAAGTCAATTTTTTGAGTTTTGAGTAAAAGTAAAAAAGGATTGGGGGATTTGGAATATGGCTCAGTGGTAGAGATCTTGCCTAGCTTGTGCGGGACCTGAGTTAAGCATCCAATATAGAAAAAGAGTTGGGAGGGAGGTTAAAAAAAATAAAAGAACTAAAGATCTTAAGTAACTTAATAGCAAGAGAAAAAGTCTCTCAAAATTAAAAACTGAGGAGGAGGTCATGTTTATCCTGCCAAAAAATTTATCTTGGGACCAGCAAGATGGCACAGAAAGTAAAAACACTCACAGTGTAAGCTTGATGACCTGAATTGAATTCCTGGAAGCCACTTAGGAAGACAGAAACAGCACTGTAATTTGTAATCCCACCACTTCTATGAAAAAATGGGATGCAGACGTAGGAGGGATAGGCCTTATGCTACCAGGTTAGCCTGTCTGAATATACAGCACTTCAAAAGCAACGAGTGACCCTGTCTCGACACAATGGCAGGAGACAACAGTCTCTCAAAGGTTGTCTTCTCAGCTCCATAGTTTGTAGCATACACAGAATCATGAGTGAATACATATGGGCATATATCAACATACATGCATGCATAGAAAGAGAGAGAGAGAGAGAGAGAGAGAGAGAGAGAGAGAGAGAGAGAGCACATCAAAAAAATAAAAACTGGGGGAGGAACATAAATAGGCATTTCTTGAAAGAAGATATACATGCATATACATATGAAGATGTATACACCTCACATCAATGAAATGTAAATCAGTAATCAGTGAGAAAACAGAATAGTTATCAAAAAGAGGAATAGCAGCAAATGTTCAGAAGAATATGGAGCACAGGACCATTGCACACTGTTGGTGTACAGGCAAATTGGAATAGTCATTTTGCAAACCTGCTGGGCAGGTTCTTCATCATAGAAAAATCATTTGCTTGAGAAATTTCACCTGTAAAAATATAGTAAATATGTAGAATCAGTTTAATAGAATGAATTCTGCACCACCATGTTAATTGTGGTAATATTAAAATGGGCCACGACATCGTTGCAAGTGTACGTCAAAAGATGAATAGCTAAAGAGTTTGGTGAACGCATATCATGTAATGCTAGTTAGCTTTTAAAAAAGGAGGATGGGACTGCTCATGATAGCTCAGCAGTTAAGAGCACTGACTGTTCTTCCGAAGGTCCTGAGTTCAAATCCCAGCAACCACATGGTGGCTCACAGCCATCCAAAACAGTGTACTTAGATATAATGAATAAATAAATAAAAAGGAGGATGTTCTATAATTTTCAACAGAACGTTCAGTACTAGGGGTCATTATACTACGAGAAATAGTTCACACACTGAAAAAAAAAGATTTTATGGTGCATTTTTCAAATCAGTCTAAAATATTGTATTCATAAAAGCAGAGAAGAATGGTTATAGGATTTGAATGTAGAGACATGAGGAAGTGATAGTCAGATGTTTCGAATCAAGGGAGAATTCTTCGTTCCATTCCCCAGCATGGTGTATACTTAGATAAGAGAATACTGCACATTTCAGAATTGCTAAGAGAGTAAATTTTGAATGTTCTCACTAACAACGATGTTAACATTAGAGGTGATGTATGTGTTAAATAGCTTTATTTAATTATTCTGCATTGTATCCATAGCTTATCGCCTTGTACCCCATACATTTATACAATTATAAATTGTCAATTTCCAATTTAAAACAGATGAAGAGCAGCTTAGACTCTGGAAGAATAATTGGATTTCACTCCTAGTGTAAGGTTAAACATTCCCCACACCTGCATGGGTCACAGTGTTTGCTGTTCTGGTGGCTGCCTTGTACATTGGTATTGTGCTGATGGCATTGCTTTCCTTACTGGTTACATATTTCATGAGCAAGAGATCTTTGAAGTCAGGTAAAGAGACCATTAGAAGAGATAGAAAAGATCGTAAGAAAGGTTTACTACTCCATCAACTTTGACCATTAAAGATTTCAGCCTTATGCCAGTCCTCTTAATATTGTAGTGTTCTTGACCGACTGCTGAGGTGGAAAATACAACAGCAATGTTACATGGATATTTATTTATTAGTTTAGAAATGAAGACGTGTTGTCTAATCTTCAAACAAGACAGACCATTTGATGTTGGATGAAGGTTGACTTCTGTTCTTTGTATCTCATAGTCTTAGTCTGTGAACCTCCATTCTGAGACTGATTCTGTGTGGTTATAAGAACATTAGCTTTATTTGGGAAGGTTTGTGAAAGCAAGCTCCCTCCGTTATCCCCTGTGGGAGCCAGGGTCAACTTCTTACCAAGAGCAATAAGCAAGCTGTCTTTCGCACCAAATCTTCTCATTTTCTCTGTGATTCTCCCAGTGTTGGTCCCCACATGAAACTCTTGCTGCTTACTCCTTTCTAGAAATCTTTCGATAACAGATGCTGTCAAGCAAGCCACACGCTTAAAGTGAGGGAAGGTAGCCAAACCTCAAAGCTCATTGCTGACTACTTGCTGAATTGGTGTGTGTTAGGAAGGCATTATTGTGTGTAAATAGCTTTCTCAAATCAGGGCTTACATGGTCTGAAACACTCAACAAATGTAAAAGAGATTAATCTGTCTCCTTCTTTACATTACTGATACAGTATTAATAGATGTAAACAAGTCAGCTAAGATTTCACCTCAGAAATGTTTATTGTTTAATCACTCATGGTTCAGGACACTGTTAGGCCTCAGGATTTCTACATGAGGTCTTAAATCTAGCATTATGAACTTGAAATTTGTCTTGACATTTGAAATATAATACTTTGATAATACCTCATCTGACTCCAGAGAACCTGGAGAAAGAAGACCTGAAGTGGGAATTAGACCAAAGGGGGATTGTCTGTCTCCCTGATATTCTGCAGAAGATTTCAAGAGGCTGTGAACTCAGCATATCTGAACAGAAGCGAAGTGCGCTAACTATTCTCTCTTTAAGGAAGTCTGGTATTTGCCTGGTGTTTGGGCTGAGATATGAAACAATTTCTCTATTTTCCCAAATAGTTCACCCCTCCTTAATTATACCTATCAGATGAATGTTTTGTTGCCATCAGAAATCAAGCAAAGCAGGAAGGAAATAATCCTGCATTTTCACTTAGAACACAGAATTTTAATGCCCCTTTTCCGTTTGCTAGCAGACCTTTCAATTTTCTTTCTTACATGTTTTAAGTATGATCAATTTTACCTTTCACAATATCATTCCTCATCCATAAAATTGCACAAAAAAATTGCCATAAACAAGCTGGCTGAAAAGGAACAGGCATATATTTTTAAGAAAAAAATAACCTTCATGTTTACAGAAATAATAAAGCTCATGCAAGTACTTCTTTTAAAGATCTTGCTCTAAACAAACTGAATTATTCATGCATAGAATTGTACAGCATTAGAACACCTGTTTTCAATCATGCATAATGTAAAATCACTCATTACCTCACAAGAGCCTCTACATTTCCAGCAATCAAATGGCATTGAAACAGCAAAACAGGTGCCTGGCAGGTGGATCCCAGCAGATGTTTGGGGCTCGCATGTCTTTTCTTGTACAGGTGTGATGATCTTGTTTGCAACTGCATAATTGCTATTTAAATAGGTAATATTTAATTCCTATGTACTTTAATATTTATTTTTGCTCCTTCAATTCTTCTTCCTTCTCCTCAAGCTTGAGGTAGATTTGAAAGCCTTCTGGAACCTGTAAGGTGTAGTGATGCCAATTAAAGGTGTCGTTCCTTTGTCTTAGATATTAATGACAAAAGAGCCTTCTGTTTTATTTTTTTAATATTCATCTTCTGGATGAGAATATGGCATTTCTGCAGTATGAATACTGACCAGGATAGAAAAACTTACTTTTCCTTCTTAGGCAGCATCTAGAAGTTGTGTTTAACTATTTCTAGCTCACCAGTGATTTTAAAGGCATTCAATGTAAATCTGTTAGAGCAAATCAGAAAGAAAGCACCCTTCCCCAGCTGCTGATACATACTTTATTGTACTTCTGCAAAGATAGCTCTGTGTGTGTCCTCCTCGTGAGGCATCAAAATACATTTGCTTAAGCATGTTTTACTAAAACATCTTTAAGTCTCAGCTGGAAATAGGGTTTTCACTTCGCCCTGGATTTATCCAATATAAATTCATTCAAGCGGAATAAGTAATGCAGCCTTCAACAGGGGGTTTTGCAGGCACCTTGTTTTCTGTGTCTGTCTATATAGTTTACTTTCTCTCTTTTATAATCAGCAAATTCAGTATCAAGGAAAGGTAATACATGAAAACCTGCAAAGAGGAAGGCGTTTGTGAGAGCACCTGTGGCATCCTATCAAAGCTTTGCTTCTCCAGAGATCCTTGCCTCTTTCTCAGGCAAGGATGACAGCCAATGAGACTGCCTGAAGTGAAACAGGTATCCATTCTGCTAATACAGTTAAAAGCCTTGAATACTCATATCCCTGAAACTCAAGCTACTCAATGCAAGAGGACTCTGGATTATGGCAGTATCAAAGCAGGTCTTTAGCATGTCACATTAGAGAATCAAGCTTTCAGGCCTGTAGATAATGATATTGTCATTTAGGTTTTCAGATGTAGCCATGTAAAGAACAGAGACATTGGACATACGATCATTCTCTGGGTTCTCTTTCAACACAGGCGTTGACTATGTGAAGATAGCCCTATTGATGAAGTCAGTCACATACCACTTTCTCTGGTGAGGTTACCACGAGATGAGGGCAGGCATATAAGAGCACTCACACTAGTCATGTGAATGCAACGAATTCTTCAAGTCAGATGTTAGCTCACCCAATTATTATCAACAATTTGCCATGTCAATGATTGTAGTTTTCTGTTGCTTCATATGCATCATGAATATAATTAGAATGAAAAACCTGTTCACTTATAATAAGCAAATCAATGCCGATTTCACATGTGGTTCCGTAACTCTATAAATGTGTGCATTGTTGATATTTTATCGATACCGTTTTTATTATTAACTATGCATGTTTTAAGTTCAACACTCTGTAATCAATGTCACAATACATCATAGTCTCTTCTACATACCTTTACCATCATTTTCTTCTCAAGTCCAGCAATCATGACATTCATTCTCAAAGGAGACCACTGCTAACATTACAAAATAGGTTTATTTTAAAATCAAATCTGTTTCTTCAATGGAAACTGTTACTTTAATATGTGTGTGTGTGTGTGTGTGTGTGTGTGTGTACACATATGTATATATATCATTGTGCCATATAATGTTTTGATATATGTGTACTTGATACTATAAAAACAAAATAAGCTTTTTGATCCCAAATCTTTATCACGCTTATGGCAAAATTGTGAAATTCTTTTCTTCTAGCTTGCTTATGCAGCAGGCAGCACATCAGGCTGTCGCTGTTTCTGGTTGGAGCTCGCTGCCCACTAATCAACCTCTCCCTAACTCTCTGCACTTTCACTCTTCCACGCCTCTGCTCTTCATTTTCCTAAGATCAGTTCTAACACCTATATTCAATTACTCATTTTTATCAAAACGGGTTCTATTTTAGGCATCTTACTTTTCTTGACATAGAATGTCAAACTGGAATTGTAGTGCAGAAAGCACAAATGGTATGTATTTTCTCTTCCTGATATAGGGTTATGTCATTTCCTACAAATATTTGAAACAACTTAATGTGATCACATTGTTTTTTATGTTACTTTGCTATCATATGAATTTATTTTCTAGCACCCATTCTCTGAAAACCTTTCTTGTGGTTCTTTAAGTTCTAAGTGAATCCATTTTCAAACTTTTATAGTAAGTTTACTTTCTTCAAAGCTAAAGACTAGCAAAGACCCACTCAGGCATTGAAATAAATTACAGAATGCAGATTTTCAGCATTAACCGGAAAATCAATGATCTATGGCAACATGTTGTGTCAACTCAAATTATGACTTGTGCCTGAAGTTAAATATGCATTAACTACAGCATTCAGTTATCTTGGCCCACTCGTCAAGGCTCCCACTTCTGTCCAATTCATCCAATGCATCCCTAGCTTCTATCATTTTAGGCATTTCCGCATGTAGGTGCACTGGCACTGTGTGCATGGAATTTGATCACCCACCATGTACCATTCGAGGAGGCTACACATGAACTGTTTATTACCATTCCACAAAGGGCAGAGTTTCTATTCTACAATATCAGTGGGATATGAATATTCCCTTTGGTATGGACACTACAAAGATATTTTTTTTCAAGCTTGCTTACTTCTTCCAATGTAGATGAACAATTTTCAGTGAAAAGACTGATAATTTTCAATAATTAACTAAAAGTGACAATGAATGAAATAGTATGTGGAGATTTTCAAACCTTATTTTTCATTATTTTTGTTTTCTTTTTAATAATAAAACCTTCTTAATTAAAATTCTTGTGAATAAATAAAAGTACCACACCAAAGTTGAGCAGATTCAAAATCTATGAGATTCAGTGAGTCTCTGTACAGCAGGGGAAGCGTGGCGTGTGAAATGAACTCTGTGGGCCTTCACATTGAAACTTGCCCTTCAATATCTAAGAAATTTAGTTTAGTTACCAACCATCAAAAAAAGTGTAATAATAATAAATGACAGAATCCAAACTAGAAGTACAATTAGCTTTATGTTCTATTTCATAACTCCTATAATTCAGAAGTCAGGCCACGGGAGAGAGCTTCATATCCTCTTTCTTTACATTGTAGGAGGGCATGAGCAGATTTACACACAGCCCTCTACCATCCTATACAGTTCAAACAGCTTAGAAAAGAGGCACAGTAGTAAGGCGTGGCTTTTGTCTCTATGCATAGTTATCTTCAGTTTTAGAGGGAATGAATGTGTGTGAATTCCTACTCAGTCTGGACCACATATAACAGCATTTAAATTCAACAAGTGTGTAAAGTGTCTGGGTGTGCTGAGGCTTTTCACTTAAGTTGACTTCCTAAACTATATTATTTAAAAGAAACATTAAACCAAAACTGAATTTAAGTCCTTTTTTTGTAGGAAAGAAAATGAGTAAGTCTGCTGATTTGGTACACTTTTTCTGCATAGCACTAACCTAGGCCAGAGCTTTCTCTTAACATTAGCTGCATGTTAGTTAGGCTTTATTCATCCGGACTTGTCCTCTTTATTATGGGTTTCTATTGTGCCATACAAAATATATATTAATTGTTCATAATATCCTTATGAAAATAGACATTATTTTAGTGTATCAGACAACTATATTAATTTATAAAACACAGAAAGACTATATATATGATAATTTAGACTATATATATGTTATATATAAAGACTATATATATGATATATATAAAGATTATATATATGATATATATGTGTAATTTATTTGAACTTCATGATAAAAGAAAAACCATATACAAAAGCAAGTCATCGCTCACAAAATTAGACAATTCTTTTATAGAAAGCATGAGGACCTAAGGTTAAAAGGCATAGGCATTGTCAGAGAAAACAGTGTCAATCCTCCCACCAAATCACAGAATACAGAACCAAATAGTCCAACGAAGTAACTCAAAACTATAGCAAGCCCACGTGTACTATCAGGTCATCACATATTTCATAATTCCAAATTAGTCCATTAAGTTTTTTTTGAAGTTATGCTGTGAAAAAAAACTGAGTTTACTTACTTTGGTCAAGTGAGAATGGTATTTAATAACACCATAATCAATTTACTTTGTAGTGGCACACTTGGTGTGTAATGAACCTGAGAGAAAATGCTAATTCAAAATAGCAGTACCAGTGAGGTGCTAGAGGTCAAATACTGAAGTGCTTGTTAGTTAAAGGGAATACAGTATCACATTCAACACTGAACAAATATTTACAGAGTGTACTTCTTTCTGAAGCAAATGTTGATGTTTCAATATTTCAGTGAATCAACTAGAATACAAAAGCTGTTCTCTTAGATCTTGCACTTTAATACTGCAGGACTGGTTTCTGAGTGGCCTTAGGCCAACCCCATTATAATGCCTGGTTCTCAAGAGTTCCAGTAGCATGTAATGGGACCTCTGCATTCTAGAACAGAGAATAACTGTGGAGCCTGGTTCTGCCTCCCTTCCACAGTGCTTCTATGTATTCCTGTCTATTGTGTTATATGATATCTATCACCAAATCTTGATGTAACATTTGAATCCAACAGATATAAAGACATAGTAAGCTGCTTTCAGGGTATACCAGCTGTAATGTGGTTATGGGAAGAGATACATGACATTTCATCCACACTATGCAACTTGACAGATTGTCTACAAGCACCTGTTGCATATGGCTAAGCAAGTTATGTTCAACTTGTGTGAGTGTTCTATCTCAGGACTCATATGCATTGAATATACTTTAAGCCCAGGTTGCAGTATATTGAAGTGGCAAATAGTACATAGCAAAGCTGTTTCTTAGACATGGAAGATACGAAATAGAAAACAAAGATTGTTAGGAACTAAATTATGGTGTCTGTTAGAAGACCAAGAGATCTATGACATTGGGATTCAAAAGGAAATGTGGAGAAATGAGACTACTAAGTGTAAAATTTACATTCTACTATCAAATTTAGTGTATGTGATTCTATTAAGTAGGTGAGATATGTCAAAAGAATTAATAAAGTGAAGATCTAGGAAAGCTCCAGGGATGAAATCATCTATTGTGACGTCTCCTGGGTAAGAGTACGATACCACAGTGGCTGCAAGAGAGAGGTGGGGCACCTTGTGGAGCTCTACAAAAGTACCAAAGAGCAGGTAATCAATCACCAAGTGGCCAAAAGACCTGAACACATTTCAAATGACAAAATATGAATAGACCAAAATACATGAAAAGTTGTTGAACCTCTTCAGATACCAGGAAGAACAGAAAATAAAATCTAGATTGAAAATCCTTCCTTTCCAAGTTTCAATGAGCAACATCAAGAAAACAAAACAAGAATCTGAAAATGAAACAATAAATATTAACAAGAAAAAGATAAGAGGGAACCAACCCTTTAAACTCTTTGTTGAGAAAATTAACACAGCCACTATGGCAATCAGCATGGGGGTTCTTTAAAAAAAGTCAAAGTAAAAATACCACATAATCCAGCATGGATCTAGTCTTAGGCACATATGTAAGGGCTTAAAGGGTCAACAAAGATAACTAGACACATTATTATTGCTTCACTTCACTATTCACAGAAGCCAGCTCATGGATGAAGCTAGGTGCCACTGGTGAATGAATGGATACAGAAAATGTGGCAAATATATGTAACTGATTATTATATAGCTATTATGATAAATTCATGGCTTTAGCCTCAATTTGGATGCAGTGTGGATCAACATGTTAAAAGAAATAAGGCTGGCACAGATAAGTACCCCATACCTATTTTTGTCTAATTACCTATGTTAATTTAGAAAATGAAATGAAGACAAAAGTAGAATAGACTATTAGATAACCTCAAGAAAATCATTAAAAGGAAAGCGAGCAAGGAGTGTGGGGTTTTATAATATGTATGAACATAAATGAAAATTATTCTTTTTTACAATTAATCTAATATATTAATAGTAAATAAACAAGTGAAAATAAAAACTCTATCGCCAACCCACAGGCTGGCAAGAACAGCTAATGAATCAATTTGTCATACAGACAACCATTTGCTGACCTTCGATGACAGATAGGGCTAGCCATTGCAGGCAGCTCTTTCTCAGCCTCCGATAAATGGGGATGAGATTTCCAGGATAATAAAGTCTGATGATCCGTATGCTTTCTGAAGGAAATCCTTCCACCTGGGAAATATGTGGAGGAAGAGTGCAGAGGACAGAGACTGAGTTGGGGACACTTGTCAGGGCCCCAACAGAGAATTCCAGAGCAGAGAAGATGAGGAGCCAGGACAGAGGGCAGGTGAGGAAAATGGACAGATCCAGGGCCTGTTTTTGAATTGTCAACCGTTAGTTTTGTCTACTGATTGGAATAGGAAGACATAAAATAGAAAGAAGCATCAAAGTGGGACTGTGAGTATCTGTCAGAAAAAAAAAAAAGAATAAAAGCCTTGGAATTACATTAACTGTGATTCAAGCTATGTTTCACTATTAATGTGACATTAGGCAAATTACTTAACATTTACATGGCTTCATTTTCTGAGACTAAGTGACAATGGCAATGTTTAATCTACACACCAAGTCAAAGTTTTGAAGCAAACATCAGGCACTGGAGAGTAGCAGTGACTTATGTGACAGGCATGGCTGTGTGCACATCTTATGGCTTGCCAGCACGAATTCTTCTGCTGCCTGAGAAAGCAGGTCTTCCTGTTATCTCATGGAGAATCAGAAACCCTGCTGCAATATTACCTGTTTTCGTGCTTGCTACACCTTATAGGACACATCTGAGACTTCCTATTAGGTCCTTAAAAACGTATTTCATGTTTTTATCCACTATGCTCTTTTGTATCCTAGGGGGAAAATGCATTTCAATAAAACCAGAGAAACAATCAATACTTTATGTACCTAACAGCTTTTAATTCATTGTATGTAGTAAGTAGATTTAGCATGTAGGAATTCAAATCTTAGGGAAGGAGAATAAAAATGTAATAACTGAGCATAGCATTAGATTGAAAAAGAAATTAAAATGGAATTATAAGTTTTGGGCAAGTGTTCACTGGAAAGAATTTAAAGAAAATAATTTTGAAACAAAACATTGAATCCTTAATATCAATGAGAATATATTGCCAAATATAGAAAATAGAAAATCATTAATTCATTTGATAAATATTCTATAAAGCCAAGACGCATTGGAAAAACCAGAGGTCAAAGCTAGAGATGTCTGGAAACTTGCAGAAAACGTGTTTGTAACGTGACCAACTGGGGCTAGGAGGAGTTGAGAAACAGGAAGTCCTGGAAGAACAGACTCAGCATCCAGAATCTCTGAATCATAGTCCTTTAGGAGAGAGAGTGCAACCAGCGCATATGAATTGTGATGGGAATTTTACATTTGCTATTTTTTAAAAGGAGAGACCAGAGAGAAAAGAGTGCTGATCATTAAATGTTTTAAAATTTTATTTTTTTTAACTTCACAGGCCATCATGAGTATATACAACCGTGCTGCTTTCTCTTTTCTAGAAAACATAGGAAACAATTGTAAAGAGTCTCAGAGAACAATGTGACTAAACAAAATTTACTTAGTGACTATATATATACATATATATATATATATATATATATATATATATATGATGGGTATAAGAGAAAATATGTCAAAGAAACTGATGACAACAGGAAATACACGACCATGACCACATATTCGTGTAAATAACATTGCAGATTTTTAATGCATTCTTAATAAAACCATATTGACCTCTGCATCACTGGTTAGAAAAAAGTAAATGTCTTAAACGGAGACTAGGACAGCAGCTCTTCTGTGGAGACATCCATGGATCCTGCAGAATCCTTTCTCTGCCCTCTGGCTCTGATCCAGAGCTGGGCTGGTGCACCTCCCAGGGCTAGCTTTCAGTGGTACTGTCCCTGTACACCTAGCAATGCCTGCTTGCTAGGGACTGTCTCCTTGACAAGCAGGCCAGGCCGGTCCCAGACAGCTCTCCTTTCAGCCTGACAGCTGCATATCCCAGGTGGTCTGACATTTGAGATGGAGGCTGTGGATAAGATTGAAGGTGTTTTAGGGGAGAAGTAGGCTGTGAATAACACCAAGACTTCATCCAGATGGAATCACTCATGAGACAACCTGAGATACTCTATTACTGTCCATATGTCTTCTAGGTCTCTGAAGGCCAGACTCCATTGATTTATTAGAAGCTCAGTATTTATGTTTTTGGCTTGTCTCACAGAGGACTACAGTAAAGGATTTATCAGAGATTCTGGGTTTTTTTTTTCTTTTCAGGTGGTTATTGGATTTTTATAAGTTCTTTAAATAAAACAGCCTCCATAAATATCCTAGTAAACATCAGACAATAAAGTAAATATTTGGGGGTGAGATTCAGTTTATTTCCTCTTAATATATATCACCTTTTTACAAGTTTCCTCCTCAGTGTAGCTTCATAACAAAACATTTCAGATGTTTTATGTCAACAAATGCATAAGAGACGAAAGAAATCCAAATTAAGAGATACAACCATGCTAACAGTACTGCTTAAACACGATTTTTCCCTGCAGGAAAAAAAAAAACCATAAAAGAATCATTTCATTGTTTTATCAGCACAAGCATTGTTACTTCTGTATCTTATTTATAGATGGCTCTTTGAGGGACTGTAGTAATATTGCGAAATATCAGTTATTCCATCACAGTGGTGAATTTAATGAACCTGAAGGTGTATGTTATTTTAGCACTTGCTGTAGCTCCTGTGAAAACCCAGTGGTGCTAAAATCTGTAAACCTGTCATTGCTTAAGTAATAACCTTGTTAAAAGCATCTTCATTTAACTTGCTTTAGCTTCTGCAGGATGCAGGTTTATTTTATCAGCGTGGAGGTATGTGTTTCCAAACCAAACCACTTACAGTAAATATAATTAATTGTAGTTCATTAATTTATTCTTGGAATAACTGCTTTTCTTTTAACACTTAGTTTAGATTAAATATTGTCTGGAATCTAGTGCCTATTTTCAGTTTTTTACGCACTCTAATTTCTATTGAATTTCTGTGGTTACAGGGGTAAATTTCATCTGCACCAATACAAGTGTTCATTTTAATCTTTAATATTCCTTTATGTGTAACCCAACAGACTTCTCCCAACAGCCACTATGCACAATATACAGTAAAGAAACTGAGTGTGTTGGTGTTAATTTGCTTGCAATGGATTTGAGTTTCTTCTTGCCTTTTAAAAATATGGAGAAAATGGGATATTGATGGTAGATGTTCAGAATTATCAATTGATTTCTTCAAGAGAATTATTGAAATGACAGCAATAAAAAAACCCTTTTCCCTCCCACTTGGAACTACTCTTAAAAAGAGAAAATACAAGAGAGGAGGGGTGCAAGAGGCAAGTGGGTTGCATTTGTACAATTACAGTCTTAAAGACATTTTTCTTTAATTACCTAGACAAACCAACAGAAAAAAATATGTGTGATAAGCTCTTCATGTTATCAAACACTTTGAAATCCCTGGTTAATTTCAGTACTGCAACCTATCAATGCTGTTGCATGATGCATAATCACACGTGTAAAAATGACTTAAATGTCAGTGGCCAACTACTCTGTCATTATTAGTGAATTTCTTTAAATAACTACTAATCTATACACAGATTAAGCATAACTTTACCCTAAAAGATACCAATAAAAATATGACACATATAGTACTTTAAGGCCTTTTTATGTATGTTTAAAAAATGATTTATCTTTACCAGAACTTAAAAACTAAGTTCACAAGATTTGTTGTTTTAAATATGTTAAAGCCGTAGAAAATCCAACTCAGTATTGTTCATCTATGTACCCAGAGTGACTCTGACTTGTACTAAATTTTGGGTTTGTCCAATTAATTAGGCATGATTTAATGAAACATTTCACTATTGGGATAATAGTTTGCAATCTCAAGCAGATAAAGGGATATGCTGACTTGTATGTTCAGGAGTAGAGGCTAAAACCCTTTTTGAATTTTGAATTATAGGTTAGCCTATAGAAAAATGATCTGCCTTAAATCAAACAGTGAAGGGGAAGAAGATAAAATTTTCAATTTACACAACTTAAATAAAATATGGCTTTTCAAACCAATGAAGATAAGGCTTCTTTCCAGTCCCAGAATCTAAACAATATTTATGTGTATAATTCAGCTATTATTTGGTTTAAATGAGCTTATTGGGAAATGTCATCATTTTTACTATTTTCCATAGAGAAAAATATTTTTCAATTTATCAAGTAGCACTAGACTATGGAATTCCAACCGTTTTTTATGTTCCAGTTGTTTATGCAGTTGTTTCTCTGAAGTTTTACATAAAAATGTTTTTACATTATAATGTGTTATTTTATAAAGTACGGAATTATATCATAATAAAGATTTTAATGCTTTAAAAACTTCTTCAATATAAAATAAATTTTAATCCCTGAATCAGAGTAATAACCAAATAAATTACTACTCTGGTCAATACATTATTAAAATATTAAAATGTAACCTTGATATTGATTCTTCTACTCAGCTGATTATGGTGAAAGTTTTAAACTTGGGAGTGGAGGGATAATGAAAAATCAAGATCTATGGTGGTCCTTAAAACCTTCTCCTAATGTTAAAATAATACTAACTTACAACATTCTTGAGTTCATTGCTTTGCTTTCATTGATAACTAGAATATGCATGGTGGTGCAGAAGCGTATTTGAATATATAGTGGTAGTTTGGTTTAAACTTGAACATATACCACTTCTGTAATTATAAATCTTTTATTCTACATCTGATTTTATTTTGTACAATTCAATTAATATTTATATCTTCTGAAGGAATGATATTTATTCAACATAAATGACTATATTAACTTCTGTTTGGCCTGACAACTAATATAGTCTCTAAACAATAGCTGGACAGAAGATTATACAATTTTATCTTTCAATAAGAGATATTTAAGTGTGCATTAAAGTTAAAACAATTTAATGATATTCATACTTACTTCAAGGATTTTTTTAATTAAATCTATTGGTTGTTGGTATCTGTGAACTCTTAAGAATAAACACCTGCAGTGCTTTATTATGTAAAAAGGTGGTTTAATTGCATCATATTTATCACAGACAAATCAAGGCCTATTCAGAAGGTAATAATGACAGAGTAATTGGATCGGTAATTGGTTCAGGATGATTCAATATTGTACTAATAATCATAAATACTGCTGTCTTCTGCTTTGATACAGGGGTGACATGCTAATAAAGATTGCGTTTGGAGCAATAAATATTAGTGAACTGGATCTTGTATTAGGGTCTAGTGCTTTAGTTTAGCTACACTCATCAGAAGCAGCCATAAAACGGATGCTCCCTTAAAAACAGAGATTCTATTTTATAATGTACATTTACTCAACGTTGCCTATTGGATTGTCTTAACCAGACATCTTTGAAACAAACATCATTGGTGAAAAGGGAAGTAGAAAAAAAAGAATGTTTATTTTTCTTACAGAACCAATCACCCTGGGAAGCAACATGGCTTTTACGTTTGATTTAGCCAAGTTAACATGGCTGATGTGACATGATGACCTGGGGAGCAAAATTATTCTTGTGCCAGTCATGTAATGATGAATAAGAAAATCTTTCCTATTCCATACTGTGTTCGACAGACACTTGGCGGTTAAACAGGACTATTTCTTAGCTATTGTGGTAGCAGCTTTTCAGACTCAGCCAAAGGAGTGGGGGAGCCCATTATGAAGGAAACAATGATACTTATTCACTCAACGTGGAGACTTGCCTTCCAAAAGCATATTGGACAGCTCAGGGCTGGAACAAAATTGGCATACCCTCTTTTATCCGTGGAACAGAAACCCAGGATCAACATGTCTGGGTTGGAATGGTGCCTGCTGGTGATGTAAATGGATATATTCAGCCATTTGCCTATTTTTTGACATTTATATGTATGGGTATTGTTTACTGTGTAAACATCCTATCCCTCTGGAAAAGTTCTTTTTTGTGGAGGTAGAGAGTGGTGATTTACAAGTACCAATGTGGTATTCAATTTTCTAGTCTCAATTCTTAATTTCTAAAGCAGATGTTCAATTTAAGATAAAGTGCTTATCTAAGAAAGAACTTTGTTGTTGTTATTATTAACAAACTTTAAGTAATAGTATATACAGAACCCATGCATATGACCCAAAGAATGTAGCTGATTCTTCGTGTAAATAGAACTGATTCTTCTTGTAAAAAAAAAAAAATCTGGGATATATTTCTTCTGTAAAAATGTACTGAAGACAATGGGACCAGAGAATTTATTGATTTTGGCTATTTCATTACCAATTTTTAAATATGAATTCAGTTATTTAAAAATTTGGAATTAGTATCGCTTAGAAAATGTTTTCAAGTGAATTACTATAAATTTAATGCTAAATACAAGCATAGGTGTTTAGTTTACTTCACATTATTTATCTCTGTGTTCACTAAATGATAAATCTTTAAAGATAGGTTCTTGATTTGACTCATGTTGCTGTAACAGAATGAGTAATTTATGAAATAAGGAGGTTTCTTTAGTGGATCATTCTGGAGGCTGGAAAATCTAAGGTCAGAAAGTGACATCTACTTAGGGCTGTGTACTTGGGGCATGTAATAAGACGGAGACATGTGACAGAGCTCTTGTGAGTGTGTAGGAGTGTGTGTGCACGTGTGCATGTGTGGGAGGGAGTGTGTGTGGGAATGTGTGCGTGAGTGGGGGGAATACGTGCGCGCGCATGTCTGTGTGTTTGTGTGTGTGTGTGTTAGTGTGTGTGGGAGTACGCACACAAGTGCACGCTTGTGTGTGTGCCTCTGTTCGTGTGTATAATAGACACAAAGGAGATGTGCTCACTTCGCTGACAGCGTTGCTATCACGTCATCACTCCACTTACAACTCCTTCACCTTCATCGTTTTGATTACCTGCCAACGTGACTCTTGAGTATCAGGCTTCCAACATGAAATTAGCTGTGCGTTCAAACTGCGTCGTAGGCACAGGCAAAGGATGACTGTCTCCTTGCTAAAGTCAGTCAGGAAGCAGCAGTAGGTGGGCAGTGTACTAAGAAAAAGCATGAATCAGACAACATTGCGTTTGTGAGATTTAAACAGCTCAAAGATTTCTCTTTCAGAATTCTCACCAGTTAAGCTTCAACATTAACTGGTGGTCTCAGCATTCCCTCTCCGTACAAGGTACGGATGCTACTATTTTCTCAGCATAAGCCCAATTGAGTCTGTCTAATGGCATCCGCATTGGCCCATTTTCTACCTAGGTGTAAAGGATCTCATCATCCGCAGGAGTCTGTGGTCACTGCCAAAGGCAATGATCCAACTCCACAGGCAAGACAAACAGATCCTTCCGGTTCCCGAATCACTTTATATCTGAAACACCTGAGCAGCAAAATTGACGTGAAGGCTTCATTCAAGATCCTAGGAATTCAATGTGTTTGCAGAACAGAGCTGCCTCCTGAGCGAAGTGACTGTTTATTGTTAAGTGTCTCTGAAAGGAAATTCCCAGTCAGAGGGCAGGCAGGCAGGCAGGCACGCATTGGCCCAGCTCTGAACCAACTGTGCAGGAGCTAAATGCTAACTATTTCACAGGGTCCTATGTTACCTTAAACCCCATATGCAGTTGTGGTTCACTGGTTTACTGACACGAACGAGGAGAATTTGCTACACTTCCAGTCTCTCATTACACCTTAATTAGGACCTCAGCTAGAAATATCAACATTCTTACAGCTGCAGCTGACAATATTTCTCATCTCACTTTAATCACACTCCGTAGAGCTTATTGAGGTCGTTTACCAATGTTTCCTTCCTTTGTTTTCCTCCTGATTAAGAACCTCTAGTCACATAAACCAACAAGACGTCTGAAGCCGTGGCCTTTCAGTTTAAATACAGCTCTGTCTCCAAGAATCAGTCAGAAAAATAGGCAATATGCATCATCATAGTGTATGTCTATAACCTTAAGGATCAGCACATTTATAGGTTAGTTTCTATTGTATTCTGTGTCTGTTGGGCCTTTAAAAGATAGCAGTTGTACCACAATGCCAAATGCGTATTTTGTGAAATGTAATAAATTTCTAGGTTTTTTTCCAATGCTCACTTTGATGATTGAAACCTGTCTTGGGGACGCCAGCTAACATGTCCCTTAAGTTGAGCTCCTTTGGAGCTTAATCTGTGAGGTAGAAAACTATTGTCAGTGTTTACAACATGTACTAATATAATCCTTCTACAGTAATTTTTTAGATATCTTTGTAATGTCTTCATTTTAAACTAGGGAATGTTTATTTTACTTCTATTTTTAAACCTTCACCTATATCAAAACACTAAAGTAATACATCTCTAACAACAAAACACAATCATTTGTAACTTTTTAGAAAAATCCTCTCTTAAAGAAAAAAGACATACAATACTAAAATGTAATCTGTCCTTTGGGGCATGAGACAGCTTATAGGTCTAGTCAGCCAGCTAAATGACAGACAGAAAGATCATGTGACAAGAGTGTAAGAGCTAATTAATCTCCATAAGTTGTGAGAAAGGGAGGTAAGATGACGTGGAATCTGATTACGTTATTGAATGTAAGGAGGGAAAATGCACCATGTATTTTTCATGTTGATTTTAACCACCTGAGCCTCTAATGACATTTTGTACCTTCTGAGAAAACTCATATTTCATCTGTGTGTTAAAGGAAGTACCATGACGCTAATGCTGTTAGTGTGCAAGGTACTCATTGCTTTAAATACTAAGAAACCAGATCATGTAGGAGTCCTTTGAAATTTTTTCCCAAGTATAAATAACTCTAGTGAAATTGGTTTACTTCAGAAAGGAAATTAGAAACCCACCGTTTAGAAGAGAAACTGTTATAGATTTTTGAAGAAATGATAATTTAACAATTCCTAACATTACTTTCAAAAAAGAGCAATTATGCATATATTTTGGCTAGTGAACATTGATGGATGCATTTTATTATATGTTGAGTTAAAATTTTATTTAAATAGTTAATATATGGTGTTTATTTTATACATTATGCTGGAGTGTCTGAGAAGTGTGTGAGTATTAAAATATAGAGATTAATAGCTTACTAATAAACATTATTAATCAAAAATAATGTAATCAGCTATCTACAAAAATGTCACAGGGAATGACACATTTTAGTAAAACCACAAACCACAGAATTTGCCGCCACCACATTGCACATTGAATAAAGTGGTTCTTAGTCTCTTCTTTTATCAAACGGCAATTATTTTTCATAGCTTTTTTAATGAACTTGTGAAGCTAATCTATTAAAAAAAATGAGACCTTTTACTATGGTATTTCACAGAAGGAAAGTTTGCACCGGTAAAGGATATTTGCAATTTTTAAATGGAAAAATACAATTTTTCAAGAAAAGTCTGAACTTTATTCAATTTTCTCAAAATACAAACTTTAGCTGAACCATCCAGATGGATTTTGCCCCTTCATTCTTTTTCCCTAATGTCCTTAAGCTGGATGTGTGTGATGCAGACAGCTGTACGTGTAAAGATACACCACTGCACAGAGTCTGGAAGACGAGCTGCCCAACTCCCCAGGCCAGTTGACTAAGCAGGGCACTGGGAAGCAACAGTATACCATGCCAGAAAGGGGAGACACTCGTCCCATCTGTCCTAACCTCTGCCCTTACACCCAGCCAATATTCTCCCTATCCCTTCCTGATATGCTCTGCCTTTCCACTCTTCCCCTTAAAGTACAGAAAACATTTCCTCTGCCATGAATAAGCACTGAGAACGGATATTTCCTGAGTTTGATGAATATTTTTAGAATTTTAGAATTTGGAATTGATGATGATTTTAGAATATATGGGTATGTATATAAAGTTAAAATACAATTTCAGTTAAAATTAACATTTTGGTACAGTACATGTTTTTAATATTTATACTTCAGGTGTTCTCTTTTATATATCATATATATATATGCACACACATATACATACACATACACATACATACATATACAGTACACATATGCAGTATACATATGCGTGTACATATACAGTATACATATATTCTGTAGCAAATGCTAATTTTAACTCGAATTCTATTTTACCGTGCAATGATGTACAATTCCCTGATCATGTCTACAAAGTGTATTAAAGTCATTCCCTGTCCTTAAATAATATACAGATAAACCTTGCCATTTTACACTAAGTAAAGTGAATTAAAGGATAGGAAAAGTAAAATACAATCAAATGAATAGAACATTCAAAGAAAAGGCTGCTGCACTTTTCTGCCCTACATTTCTTTCAACCTTCTTCTTTATTTTTGATACGGGATTTTTCAGTAGTCTTCAAAATTTTGAGGTCGAAAATGATTCAAAAGTACAGCTATGAATATCTCTGACTTATTTTAAAGTACACCTTCATAGGCTTATTTTTTATGCAGTAATTTATATACTTGGAATCAGTGGTCCAACCATTATGATCAATGATTGTCATGGGAATGTTATTTTTGGTCTGGAATTTAAGTTTCTTTCCTTTTGTCATTTCTTATCTTCTTTTCTATATGCCAAGATGTTTCCTAACACATGTGAATTTAGATGGAAATTGACATCTAGTTTGATAATTGACAAATAGATTTCTAAACCACCATGACTCCAAATTATGTGTTTATGTGGTCTTCTATGTATTTACTTATTTCTTTATTCATTTACTTATGGACAAAACATTAAATGAAAAAACTCATTTGAAAGCACTATAATGAGAAAGATGGTAGGCAAATTCTCATTAATACCAAAGCAGCTTCAACTATTCATCTTGATCACTCAAAGTCCCTCATTGTGACACAGTATCACTTCACTTCAAAAAGGTAGACGCAGGAATTGCACAAACTGTGTTCTGATCTGCTGTGTAATATTATTGTGTAAAAAAAAAAAAAAAACACTTATGTGACCTAGTCTTTGGAAGAGCTTAAATTACCAATCAAATATATATAACCTATTTCATTTGCTAAGGTCTTGATTTTATATATTGTTTTGTCTTTGTTTTAACAAATATACTTGGCTATAATGAAAATAAACCTGCTGAAGTCTCTGAGGTCTGAGACAAGCTATAACACATTTCTGCTCTGCGGGGTGGGCTCATGGGATACCTACTGAGAAAATGCATGCCCACTGAGCATGCCCAGACTATTAAAATGAATTGACATGTTAATGCTGACAGGAAAAGAGCACAAGAGAGCTTGCTAAATTACTGCTCAGTCAGGCACTAGGAATTCCTGAGTGGCTAACTCCTGAGCAAAACCCACAGCGAGCACAACAACAAAACTTTATTGTCAAACGCACCCAAACAAACACTAACAGGGTTGTCATGTTTGTAATCCACCTACCCATAAATCATATGGATTTTAATCATACCTGCCACCTTAGCAGCGTATCCCTGGGGAAATGGTTTTCTTTTTGCTTCCTCCTTCATTCATTTTCAATTATCTGGAAGCTACTTCGTGTGTTTATTTATTTATCTAAAGTTCACATACAGTATGCACACACAAATTTTCTCTAGGGGTCTGGGATCAGGCAGATCATACAAGGATGCAGTGGTGCGAAGCAGCTAACAGCTCATGTGAGTATACTCAGTCTCACAAACCAGTTTTAGACCATGATGACAAGGGAAGGAGAGGACAGAAAATAATTAGTGTGTGTACAGTGATTGATTATGTCTTAATATACAGACCACTTCAGAGTATTCTAGGTAGACTTAAAAATAATGGAACAGGAATTTCATAGCTTTTAATAAGCAAGGAAAAGAAAACTGTTTTCGCCATTAGTGTACTGGCAGATGGGATAAAGTGTATCTGCTGTGAAATATATATGTTGTATTATTCAACTCACTGATTGGATAATTGTACAAAGTTTCATCTATTAAGATGAACATAAGCAGATTACACCTGCTTTGGGCTGGCAGTAAGCTATGTTTCAGTTCAGATCATCCGGTCTTGCCATAGACCCTTAAGAACCACTTCAGAAAATCATATCCTTTTGGCTAAGAAATGAGTAGCCCTCTATCTGCCCTTTTCTCACACCGTCAAGTGAAGGAGAAATACATACACTGTGGTGAGCACATGCTTTTGATGCAAAAAAAATCGTTGTCATAAAATAAAATTAGTCAAAATAATAGATGTTCTGGAAAAGACATTTAACAGAAATCTAGATTCGATGTCAGGCTGAACATTTTTTTTTTAATTTGTGGTGGTGTTGATGGGATGTGTGGGTACCACTGTGGTGCCTTTTATGCACATCCTGATCCATACTTTCCACGCTGTGTATGAGCTCATCACCAGATATGATCTGTTTAGAACACCCATAGAAATTAAAAGGATCACATGGAGTTTGACATTTTGCAAAATGAAAGAATAATGGATTTATTATATTGTGTGGGTTTTTCTCCCCTTTTAATAAAAATGTCTGGCCCTTGGGAAGCTTGGTTGGAAGTTTAGAAGTTTGAATCATTTTTCTTTTTTTATATTCCAGTAAAATATAAGCATATAATTTCCTCAGTTTCATATATCTTTTGATATTTCAGAAATGTGAGTTATCTTCCTCATAAATCAGAAACCAAATGTCTATTGTTCCTAAAAAAACTTGTTATTTTATACAAATTTAGAGTGTTACATTTGCATGCCTACATTACTGACTCTCCTTGCTTATTTACTTTAATGTTTTTCACACTACTATGATGAAGACCATGCCAGGAAAGCCCAAGATAGTTTTGACCTCTGACCACAAATCTGAACAGGATAAGTAATCTATATCATATTGGCATTAAAATTTGCATTCATAATAATGAACACTATTTGCATATATTATACATCTAAGCAGACAATTTCATATATATCAATTTTAAAATTTATCATTATTGTTTTATGTTTTCACTATTATTCCCTTAAAATTGTATTTACTAATTATCCAATAATTAGTTACTGAGCACTGAATACAGGCAAAGTTGGTGCCATATCACAGTGCTTGAAATGAAATAATATTTAAATAGGGTATTAGTCTAACTTTAAAATATCAATTTCATTCCATGTGTATTCTTTTGTGATTGCGTTACCTTGCTTAGGATGATATTTTCCAGTTCCATCCATTTGCCTAAAAAATTCATGAATTCATTGTTTTTAATTGCTGAATAGTACTCCATTGTGTATATATACCACATTTTCTGTATCAACGCAATCACAAACGAATACACATGGAATGCAATCATTGATAAGTGGATATTAATTAGTCCTGAAGTTCTGAATACTGAAGATACAATTAGCATATCAAATGATACCCATGAAGAAGGAAGAAGAGGGCCCTAATCTTGGAAAGGCTTGATCCAGCATTGTAGGGGAGTACCAGGACAGAGAAAAGGGAGGGGAAAAGATAGGAGCATGGATGGAGAGAAGAGGACTTATGGGACATATGGGGAGGGGGGAACTGGGAAAGGGGAAAGCTTTTGTATTGTAAACAAATAATATAGAAAATAAAAATATAGAAAATAAAAAATATCAATTTCAAACTACAAAATTGTTTTAAACCTGAATATTTGTTTAGATGCATCAAAATAACCAAATATACCGACAGATTTTTGATGTCCATTTAAAAAATACTCAAGAATTTTGTAATCATCCAGGTTACAATGAACTATTTGCATCATGTTTCTGAGAAGACAGACAGCTCATGGGAGACCATAGAACAATATAGACCCACACAAAACCTTCCTATCCAGAAAGCAAGAATCAGGGGGATGAAAAGGGTTGTAAAAGTGTGGAAACACACACACAATGAAAGAGAGCCCATTGCTGGCAAATAAAGACTGACAAGGCAAGGTCTTTCAGGCATCTTTGGTTTAGAAGATGTTGATGTAGATCCTGCAATCATAAAGGAGTAAAACTCAGATTTGAATGGCCTTAGGAATGAGAAAAGCCAAAAAGAAAATGAATGATAAAAAATAGTCTTAAAATTCCCAGTAAGGTAGAGATATTAATGGATCATAAAAGTAAGAAACTATAAAAGACAGGATGTTGGGAAATACATTATACTGGAAGAAGAGAATATGGCCAACTTATATTGCATCCATGTATAACGTTTTCAGAAAATTACCTTTTGATTTCTCAAAGGGCAGCTTTTGGGGATCAGCAGAAAAAGTAAAATAGAAAATTATTAAATTGAAATCAGGTCATTAGAGAGGGCCCTGCTGGTGTTCACATCAAAAGAGATGATTGACCAGGTTATACCTCAGGGGGGGAGAAATATCCCATGACCAGAAGAGAGGACTCAGAAGAATGCAGTACTGCCTACACTTTAATCTCAGACTTTTAACCTATAAAATTATGAGAAAATACATTTCTTTAGTTTAACCCACATAATTTGCAGTTCTTTATAGAGTTATATGTGATTACTTTGATAGCCACTCATCATCAATGAATATCATATTGGTGATTAAATATAGAGTACTAAGAAACCACTGATATTCTTAAAAGGTAGCAAATGGGCTTCCCAGGACATATATTGAGAAAGGAAAACAGGAAATTCTTAGCTCCAACCTGTCTATGTAATAGATTCTCTCACTTGGTAAGATCTTTTTTTTTTTCAGATTCAGAGTCTCTGCAAAGTTGGGTTAGATTTTTAGCCCTCTAAAATACTTACCAAAGAAAACCAAATTACAAAAAAAAAAAAAACAAAAAACAAACAAGATTTCTTTTTAGCTTAGGCTTGGAAAGTTTAGTTTTTGGTTCCTGGCTCTATCATTGTGAGGAGGAAAAATATTGAATTTCTAAGTACATAATGGAACAAATTCAGGAAAGAATCTTGAATTTCTAAGTACATAATGGAACAAATTCAATGTGATGGAGAATCTCAATTGTGAACTTGAGTTCACAAGAGGTACCTAGTAGCTTAGTAAAGCTCACTACTCATCACTGGGTGTGTCTTTGAGCTGTTTCCAAGAAAGATTTAAGCAGGTATACCTGCCATGAATGTGAGGCGTAGAAAGCACCACCAAATCAGCTGAGGGTTGAGATGGAACAAAATGGCAAAGCCAGCCGAGAAAGCACAAGGGTGCAACACCCGCCTCCACCCCCATTCCTGTTTACTTTAAGATAAACAGCTTCCTCCTCCACACTGTCTGGATGACATGATATTCAACCTCACCCAAGTCCCAAAATCATGTGCCAAGCTGACCATGGACAGAAAGAAACCTCTACAAACATATGATAAAAATAATTCTTCTCTTTATGTTGTTCTCTCAAGTACTCATCACAGCTATAGGAAGCTATCCAGCACAGCTGCTCTCCTTATGGACACCAAAACTAAAAGAGAAAGGGAGAGAGAGGTGAGCGTGGGGGGAGACCTCAAGAGCCCACTAGCTTCAACTAAGTCTCATCTTTCTTATTTCCATCACGTTGAAATAGTTCATCAGCGGATTGGCCATTGTTGAGATCTTTATACTCGTATTGGCATGAGATTAGTCCCTCATGATGCTTGAAGTTTCCAAAGTGCATTTACAATTATCACTCGGTTGTCAGTCAGCCCTCGACACCATGATTCTTTAGGAAGCATTCCGATTACCCACCACAGAAACAGTTCAGGTGGGTGTAGACTATCCCACACATGCACTGATCTTTACAATTTTCTTAGTTGTTCAAATTGTACTATATAAATATTTAAAGCTAAGCTCACCTGAGGTCTGAACAGTCAAATATCTGCAGAAAGTTTTAGAAGTTGACTCACAATATTGAGTTTCGATAAGATTGTTATAAATTCCTTTTACTTTCATAGTAATATTAAATATAATAGCAATACATATATTCTTATAAAAATATTTTAGAACTATTTCTTTTATTTTCTGTACATGAGTGTCTATGCATATGTATGTGTGCATATGCATGTATGTGTATACCACATATCTGTCTGACATCCATTGTGGTACTTTGAATGGGGATGGCTTTCATAAGCTCCATGGATTTGCAAGCTTACTTCCCAGTCAGTGAACTGTTCAGGAAGAATTAGAGATATGGAATTGTTGGAAGAGGTGTGGTGGTATTGGAGGAAGTTTGAGACCAGAGGTTAACTTAAGTTTCCAAAGCTCACACCTAGCGCAGTATCTCTCTGCCTGCTACCTGTGAATCAGGATGTAATCTCTTAGTTGCTGTGCCAGCACCATGCCTTTCTCCTTTCCGCTAGGATGATCATGGACTAACCCTTTAAGACTGTGCACAAGCACCCAATTAAATGCTTTCTTTTATGAGATCTATCTTGTTTATACGTATCCTCACAATAATACAACAGTAACTAAGATACCATGAAGGTGAGAAGAGGGTGTCAAACCTGTAGCTAAACTTAAGTGTGGGTGTGATCCATGTGAGTGCTCTTACATGGTAAAGTCATAGTAGCAGGTGCTCTTAACAAGAGACATCTCTCCAGGCCCCATATGTTCTCATTAATCAGTTTGTATCTAGGTTTGCACTTATAGTGAATGAAAGCAATTCAACATTATACAACATTTTTCTGAGTTTATCAATAATGAAAAATACTTATTTCATGTGTGCCTGTGATATATGATTTATACACGTGTGAATGTAATAGTGTACACATGCCTATAGGCATGTGAAGGTGAGGGGTACACCATTTTATTACCTGTGACTATTTCATTTGATATAGGGTCTCTCTCTGAACATGAAGCTAGAATAACAGGCATTAAAACAGAAAAATATGCTTTATTCTGACAACAGTGCTGGAGTAGAGGTGTCTATGGCCATACCTACATCTGGTTTCTTATATAATGGCTGGGGATCATGCTTGTCCAGCAAGTGATCTTACACTTTGAGTCATCTCCCTAGCCCCATGAGTAATATTTCTAAAAAGTAAAATGTATTTTGTGCCAAATAACCTGACATTTTTTTCTCCAGCTTTGTAAAGATATATCAGAGAAACATTCTACAATTGAGCATTGGCTTTATTCTAAATTCAGTATTTTTGAAAAAGGTGGCGAGGTGAGGTCTAATTCATAAGTGGTTTTCTGAAGTTACATTAATGCAGAAGATTCTTCCTGGCCAATTTTAAGGGGAAAAAACCCTATTCTTGTTTTAAAACAAAACGCTTCGTTTTACCTTTGTATGTCTGAAATGAATTTACACACTTTACAATGACACTTTAGTGTCTGGATAAAATAAATGGCAAACCACAAGGTTAAGAGCAATCTCTTTTGTTCAGAGTCAAAGATCACATGTGCGTTTTTGTTGCTTTCAGCCTCTTCATTCACAGTTAAGGAGTTTGAACCAGCAAATGGGTCCTTACCGTCACACCTGCCATTTGATCTTGCTGTTGTAGTTACAAATATATAATTGTGCCTTAGACTGAAAACTACATTTAGAAACGAAGTAGAAACCATCTGTAGCCCCCATAATACCTTCTTTCAGGCATCAATTCAAAGTTTGAGGTCAAGGAGAATTTAACATATTTCTAATTTTTTTTCAATTATATTGAGAGGAGCACCTGGTGCCAGTGGAAGATGCTCAGAGGCCAAGCGCCACTAGATAAGCAAGTGGTAGCAAGATGGGGGAGAAAGAGAAGCAGAGCAGATAGCTTCTATGAAGAGACAGAACTGGAGCCTCAGAGCCATGAGGAGCAGCTTCATATGTGCTACCACCTGAGGCCAGGGTGATGATCTGTCCCTTCCGCAGCAATGGACCATGTCTGGGTCTCTAGCCCTGTTGTAGGTGGAATTGATGTCCATGATCAGGGTTACACCAAAGGCCATGAGGACATCTGTCCTCTGAACTGCTGTCTGAAGTCATGTTGATGAGGGTCTCTCTGAGTTGGTCCCACCCCTTATTTGCTGTAGCAGACAGGAAAGCTGGCCCAGCCCTTCTGCCTGAGCAGCACTGAAGAGCTGGCCCTGATGGTATAAGCATGGAAGAGCTGGCCATGCTTCTCAGCAGGCCTGTGTAGGAGAGCTGGCCCTTGTGGTGTGGCCACCGGCGAGAGGGCTGGGGCTGGCAAACTCATTTACCAGCCAGGCCCAAATCCAGGGCCTGGAGATGGCCCATCCCAACATCTACTACCGGATCTATGAGCTACTGGAGAGTGTGAAGGCAGAACTGATGCAGGATCTCCATGACATAGGACAGCAACAGGATCTACGAGAGGAGTAGCGGTGAGGATCCTGTTATTAATGGTGCAGCAGAAGCCACAAGCTTCTCACTGGATCAATGACTCATTGCAATGAGCATTAGCAAGTAAAGCTGTTTGGGCAAAGGGGTGTGATACACAGTGACTCACAGCAGATTCCATGGCAAAACTTTGCTTTGTTTTGTTTTGTTTTCCTCCCCCAGGGGAAGAAGGAAGGAGGAGAGAATATTGCAAAGGTGGAGGGTAGATATGGAAGGACTGGAAATGATTGGGATTTGGGTGCATGGTGTGAAATTCACAAAGAATCAATAATAGTTATGAGAATAAACCAACAAAAATGTTATTTTTAAGTATATGTGTGTGTAGGAGCACATGTGCTTGATAGTGTCTGTGTGCGTGTGTGTGTGTGTGTGTGTGTGTGTGTGTGTGTGTGTGTGCATGCACATACACGTGCATGTGGTGGTATGTATGTGACTATCTATGGGGATAAAGAGTAAAGGTATAGGGTCCTCTGAATTTCTATTTAAAACTGTGAGCCACTAGTTGCAGACATCACAAGTGTGGTTAATGCATTTAACCAATGAGCACACTCTTCAGACAGCCCAGGTCTTGACTTCTTCCCATCCTGACTCATCTTCTTTTAACTCCCACAATAAAGGTCACAGAACACGATGCATGCAAATTCATAAAAAAAAAAAAAAAGAAACAACAACAACACTTTTCTAGAGATGCAAAAGGTTGGCAAGGCCTGCCAAATCCCCATGGCTTCTGTCATCCAGGTGAACCTCAGGAACTCGAATGACACCAGCTCCCTGAGTTGGGCAAGCCTGCAGAGGGCAGGATTCCACCTGGCTGGGATCTCCAGCTGGAGGCAACACTGACCCGCCTTTGTGAAGTGAAATGGGTTGCAAGGGAACAAAGTGACGCAGATTCCTGTGTTCAATGACCGTATGGTTTTCATTATCTTGTTCTCAAGGAAGAATTCATCCAAAGAACAACCAAATGAAAGCAATCTGTACTCTGTGTCAACCTATCCTTGGATGAATGTGCCACATTTGCTCCATTATCTTGGTGGTGATTGTCTAAAGGTGGAGATGTGGGGTGGTAAAGACAAAGCTAAAACACTGAGAAGCGATGGTGGTGGGGGGAAAGAAACACTCTGGTGTCTTATTATGTAGCTTCCCACACTCAACAAAGCTGTAATTCATCCTGCAGGTGCAAACACTGCTGGCTTGCTCACAGGCTCTTGACGGATGGGCCGGATGCGTGTTTCCTACCCCAGATGCTCTTTGGAACAGCAGCTATGAGATAGGCGACTATGTGCACCTGAATCAGCACATTCACTGAGGGGCTTTATCTCATTCCGGATTTCACAAACAGTTCTGTACACAGGGCAGCAAGCATTTGGCAAAAGGCTGTTATCTTTCTTTTAATGAAAAAAAAATGACCAATCTACACATCTCTGGAGTCTTTTTTTTATGGTTGTCTCTGAGTTAATGATGGTAGCAATGCCCTGATTACCCAGAGACACATTAGTGAACTGTTATCAGACATCAGGGAAATATTATATTCTGTCTTAAGATTAATTCTTGTGATTTCTACATCATTTTCAAGAATTTGGAATTTTCTGCAATAAACTAGGGGGTTCAAGACATTTGAATTGATAGGTTATTTAAAATAGTAAAGGTCACGTGACCTGAAACAGTGTGCTCCCCACTCCAACTCATTAACTGCCAACAGCTTTAAGGATTTTAGGATTTGAAAGAAAACCAAGTCTTTCAGGTTGAAGTTTCACTGACTCTTGGCAAAATCTAACTTCCTGGTTGAAAGGGGAAAAAAAAGTTTATGAAAAAGCTCACAAGGGTTCTTAGACATCAAATGGGTCTTACGAAACCACATTTTGATGAGCTAAGTGTAAATGAATCAGAAACACATGGATTAAATTTCCCTTGAAATACACATGGGCTTGGAAATTAAGGAAAAAGTGTTTAGCCAAATGTGTTTTGGGTTTTCGTGAACTGAAAACATTTGAAAAAAAAATTGAAGTATTTGCTAAACCCTATGCTGTTGTGTTTGTTCAACCTTTCTCCAAATCAATTAAGTTTCCACGAGGCTCCCTCTGTCCCCTTGTGGTTTGTCTTGTCACCTCTGTCCTGACACTTTATAGGCCAAACTAAATTTCCATTACAAAAAAAAGTGTGTTGCTCATCTACTTAAAAATGAGGTAGCTATTAAAACACATGGAGAATCAGAGACATTAAGGGGTGGAAAGCACCCATTAGGTCAAGCATTCTGTCCTAAGGGCTGGAGCTCAGGCACTCACAAGTCTCTAGTGCTTTCTCCACCACAATTTTAACTATCTCAAATGACAGGACTTCTCCCTATCCCTTGGGATAATATTGTGCATTCTAATAGATTTTGCCATTAGGAACTGTGCTGCGGTGTGCGCAGAGGAGGTACTGGGAAGCAAGAGGGATACTTAACTCTTTCACCACTCTATTACCTGCAATGTGCTCTGAGATTTACAGCAGTGTTCTGGTGCTAATGAATAATGAAGATACATAGTTTTCATTAAAACCAACCAGCCAACAAAACAAACAAACAAACAAAAAATGTTCCTTGCATATAGAATTACTATGCACTGCATTGTAACACAAATTTCTACAGTGAGCCACCCCCTCACAAGAGAGCTAGGATATGCTAAGTATCCTCTCTTGTGGTTTTTATCTGCCCTGTTATTTGAAAATTCACAACACTGAAAGTCTTAGGATGTTTTCCTGAACAGGAAATGCTGTCTGACATGAACCAACTCCTGAAAACACAGGGCGCCTGTGTGTATCTTTTATTTTGTATCTTTTATGTTATATTTTCTCCCCAAAACACCTTTGCTCAGTCTTCAATGTCTTTTCCTTAACTAGCAAGTAAAAGCATTTGCCATTTTTTTTCTGCTCAGGTAGGTACACTGTAAGGAAACATCTATCTGTCTTTCTAGATAGACAGAAAAGCCTAGCTTTCCACATAACTAACACATTCTCAAAGGTCTCCTAGCAGAGTTTACATGAATTGGCTCTTATTCTTGTTCTACTTACAAATGAGGTATAAGGCACTTAATGACTTACATGGCCTGTCATACTGCTACTACCCTGACCTTTTCAAGATTCTGCACCGTGAGCAGCTGACAGGCATACCTCTGCCAAGCCAGTTATTTCAACCTATAAAATGTAGCCAATGAAGTGGTAGGAGAATCTAGTACGGGGAAATGGAAAACAGCACAAGGTTTCTGAGATTTCTTTCTGTGCTCTCTTTAGCTGTGCACAGGTTTGTATGATTCTAGAAAACCTTGGTTTTTTTTGTGTGTGTTTGTTTATACGTGACAATTTTTCTGTTTCAGGCAGTCTCTTATATTAACCTGCTCCTCTGTCCCACTCATTTCAATGTCTGAATGCAAACTGAGTCCCTTGTTGAGTTGGGAAGTTCTAAAGTTGGCATAGAATTTCTTCTTCTTCTTTCTTCTTCTTCTTCTTCTTCTTCTTCTTCTTCTTCTTCTTCTTCTTCTTCTTCTTCTTCTTCTTCTTCTTCTTCTTCTTCTCCTTCTCCTTCTCCTTCTCCTTCTCCTTCTCCTTCTCCTTCTCCTTCTCCTTCTCCTTCTCCTTCTCCTTCTCCTTCTCCTTCTCCTTCTCCTTCTCCTTCTCCTTCTCCTTCTCCTTCTCCTTCTCCTTCTCCTTCTCCTTCTCCTTCTCCTTCTCCTTCTCCTTCTCCTTCTCCTTCTCCTTCTCCTTCTCCTTCTCCTTCTCCTTCTCCTTCTCCTTCTCCTTCTCCTTCTCCTTCTCCTTCTCCTCCTTCTCCTTCTCCTTCTCCTTCTCCTTCTCCTTCTCCTTCTCCTTCTCCTTCTCCTTCTCCTTCTCCTTCTTCTTCTTCTTCTTCTTCTTCTTCTTCTTCTTCTTCTTCTTCTTCTTCTTCTTCTCTCTCTCTCTCTGTCTCTTTCATTCTCTCTCCCTCTCTCTCTTTCTCTCAAAGTAGAATGAAAGTAGAAATTGAATTACATAAATTTATTTCAATAATTTGAAAGGTAAATAAAAATATATCGAATAAAAAAAAGAAAGCAGGCTGGGCAAACTATGTGGAATAAGCAGTAGTCCTCCATCTTCTGCTTTAATTGCTTCTTTGAGTGCCTGCCTTGGTTTCCCCCAGTGGACTGAAGCCCAGAATATATAATCCAAAGAAACCCTCTTCTCACAAGCTGCTTTTGGCTATAGTTTTAGTTAGGGATTTAAGGCTGTGAAGAGACACCATGACCAAGGCAACTCTTATAAGTACAACATTTAACTGTGCCTGGCTTACAAGTTCAGAGGTTCAGTCCATTATCACCAATGTGGGAACATGGCAGCATCCAGGCAGGCGTGGTACAGGAGGAGCTGAGGGTTCTACATCTTCATCTGAAGACTGCCAGCAGAATACTGACTTGCAGGCAGCTAGGGGGAGCGTCTTAAAGCGCACGCCCACAGTGCCACACCTACTCCAACAGGGCCATGCCTCCAAATAGTGCCACTTCCTGGGCCAAGCAAATTCAAACCCAAACCATGACTGTGTTTTTCACAACAGGAAATCCTAACCAAGACAGTGCAGTGTGCTCTTACTGTGTATTGTTGGATTTGATCTTCTGAAGGAGCTGGATCTATGTTTTCATCAGTCTGTAGGTTTTCTCAATGTCTTTAGTTTCCATATCTAGGTAATGGTGGCCCCTCTAACGGGTCGCTGGACAGTATTTTTTTACTCTCCTGTTTTCCAGAAAAAAAGTTCGTAGAGTTGGGTTATTTCTTCTGTATTACAGGTTTGGTAGACTTTACCAATAAAACCATTTATACCTCAAAACCCCCTGAATTTTTTTTAGGTTTATTAACTAAGAATTAAATTTTCTTTAAATGTTATAAGACTCCTTAGGTTATCTGTCTTATCTTAAAAAGATATTGATAGTCTGTTTGTTTGTTTTTACAAACTGATATATATTTTATGTCATGTAAATATTTGTAGTATTCTTTTATTATTCTAATATTAAAATCTATAGCATTTGTAGCAGTATTTCATTTCATATATTATATTGGTAATTGTTGTGTTCTTTTCAGTCTAGTATTTACAGATTAAAAGTGTTCAGGATCTACTCCTCCACTGCTGGTGGGGCTGTAAGATGGTACAACCACTTTGGAAATCAGTCTGGCAGGTCCTCAGAAAACTGGACATGACACTTCCGGAGGACCCTGCTATACCTCTTCTGGGCATATACCCAAAGGATTCCCCGGCATGCAATAAAGACACATGCTCCATTATGTTCATAGCAGCCTTATTTATAATAGCCAGAAGCTGGAAAGAACCCAGATGTTCCTCAAAGGAGGAATGGATACGGAAAATGTGGTACATTATTTACACAATGGAATACTACTCAGCAATTAGAAACAATGAATTCACAAAATTTTTAGGCAAATGGTTTGATCTGGAAAATATCATCCTAAGTGAGATAACACAGTCACAAAAGAATACACATGGAATGCAATCTCTGATAAGTGGATATTAATTAGCCCAGAAGCTCTGAATACCCAAGGCACAAATCGCATAACAAATGACTCCCATGAAGAAGTATGGAGAGAGTCCTGATCCTGGAAAGGATTGATCTAGCATTGGAGGGGAATATAAGGACAGAGAAAAAGGAGGGAAGTGATTGGAGAATGGATAGAGAGAAGAAGGTTTATGGGACATATGGTGATGGGGGATCTTGGAAAGGGGAAATCATTTGGAATGTAAACAAAGACTATAGAAAATAAAAATATTTTTAAAAAAGTGTTCCAGATCAATCAATCAATCAATCAATCAATAAATAAATAAATAAATAAATAAATAAATAAATAAATTTCAATATTCTACCTCCACAGGTACCCACTTAAAACAACTCTCCTGAAAGACTTTTTCAAATAATGTTTAAAGGTGAAAACTTATCTTTTAACACTACATCCCTATCTTCCTGATGCTTGTTCCAACAGACACAGCAGGTTTCAATTGCATCAAAACGTGATGTTGCTCTGTCCTCGTGGTTTACATTACTGAGGTAGTCTTTTTTTAGGATGGTTCTGTACCAACATATCTAACAATCCCTTATTGCATTTTATTGGATATATTTTTAGTTTAAATTTCAATGTTCTCCCCTTTCCCAGTCCCTACCCCCAGGATACCCCTACCCCATCCTCCCTCCCCCTACTTCTATGAGGATGTTCTTCTACCCACTCCTCTCCCCTCTACCTCTATTCTCGTACACTGGGGCATCTATTGAGCCTTCATAGGACCCAGGACCTCCCCTCCCATTGGTGCCTGACAAGGTGATATTCTGATACATATGCAGCTGGAGCCATGTGTACCCCTTTTTTGATAGTTTAGTCCCTGGAAGCTCTGGGAAGTCGGGTTGGTTGCTATTGTTGTTCTTCCTATGAGGTTGAAAACCACTTTAGCTCCTTTAGTCTTTCTCTAACTCCTCCATTGGGGACCCTGAGAGCAGAGACTGAAGGAAAGGCCATCCAGAGACTGTCCCACCTGGGGATTCATCCCACATATAGTCACCAAAACCAGCATTGTCGTGGATGCTAAGAAATGCTTGCTGAAAGGAGCCTGATATGGCTGTTTCCTGAGAGGCCCTGGCAGAGCCTTACAAATACACTCCCTTATTTCTGTGATCTTTAAAGTAAGTCCTCACTGTAGCCTCTTGAACTTCTAACAACTATCCCCCTCCCTTGCTTGCTTAACAGGGTTGCTGGTCACTATCTAAAGCTTATTTTCTTAATTCTTGGATAGATATTGCACATTTTAATATTTGGGATGGCTTAAATTCCCATCAAACTTCAAACAAAAAAGGCTAGAAATAAAACCCCACATCTTTGTCATTTGAAACCAACCAGGATCAAAACAAAAAGTAAAAACTGCTGCTTTCTTTGGTAAAAATTATTCAGTATTCACATGATTCCAATCAGAGGGTGGAAACAATATTCTGAATCAAGTTATTGAGGCCTGTATTCTACCCTGGATTTTTAAAGTTGGGTGTAAAGGGATATTTATTTTATCCTTTATAAAATGCTTTGATTTACTTCTCATTTTCAAAAAGAGAATATTAGGCTCATTCTTTATGTAGACTTAAATTTGAGGTTATGGTAAACATATGATGAAGTCGACCATATTATGACCAGTGGCTTGTTGTCTTCATTACTGGCAAACCTGAAGCCAGACTGTGAAAAGCACATAAGGATATGCCTTCTGCAGGCACAAACTTAGTGAAGGATGAAGGTCTATCATATGGAGCTAATGTCAAGGACCCCTCAACAAAGTTCAAAGATACACATTCACTAGCTTTTCTACACATTACATAATAGATCATTTAAATAAAAAGTTACCCTGTGGTTTATTGTATTAACCACATTAGATAAGCTGTTGTCTGGGAGGGAATTCAAATTCAAGATTTGTTTTTAAAAATGTTTTTATTCTATCTTGCAAATTCCTGTCATTTCAAGAAGATATTAATAAATCTTTGAAAGCCAACATTTTCTATGCTATGATCATTCCATAGACATTGGGAAAATAGAAAAAATATTTATAAAGCATTTACTGATGAGTCATTCACAAGGAAATAATTACAAATACAAGTCAAGCAAATTGGCAATTGTTTGCCTTTCAAACTAGAAATCACATGGAAAAATGGTAGGGCTCTGACTAGCTTTATGAGCATTTTAGGGAATGCTGTTCCCAGCTCCATGACACTCACATGGAGGTCTAGCTGATAAAATGTTAGTCGACAGTCTGGATTTCATAAAGACTCCCTGGCTCTATCAGACCTTGCTGTGTGGCCTGATGGAATTCACTCTGAATTTTGTGATTTTCAGTTTTCTCATCAGTGCAACTGGGAATAAAACAAAAGAAAAATTAAAGGTATTAATACTGAAGTGTGTTAACAATTTATGAAAACCAAACCATGTTTTCTTTTTAACACAAGAAACAAATTTTCTTTAAAACTGCTCATATCCTGGTGTGTTTGGTTGTATGCAAACCTTCTCAAATTTATGTGGGCTTTCAGGCAACTGTGTGGGCCATTGCTGCCAAGTTTTTAAAAGAAACAAGAATTCATCTAGGGTAAAACATGAACAGCCCTGGGCCACCATGGATATCGGGACAGTAAGACAATTCTCTCTTTACATCATTTCTCAGCAAGTATTACTTAATATCAATCTGTGATATTCAATACAGATTGGACACACACAGCTCATGTTCATTAACACCTCAACTTGCCCCATCCCATGTGTAGCTTCACAGAGTAAAAAGTTTTTTGTTTCCTTTCATAAGTAATGATCAAAAAGTCTTTGTCCTTAATTGAATAGTCAGCTAATAAAATTAAAATCCATGAGAGACCAGGGGAAGAGAGGTTACACTATATGGAAAAACTGATACAACCTCTAAATGGAGCTAAAATCTTAAGTCACACAGACACAGGAAAACCATTGTCAATATAGATAACATGAAAATGTTTGAATGATTATTGCAACCTGCAGTCTGCCTTTTGACTCCTGCAGTGCCCACTAGTTCTATTACAGTTAGTAAAAGCAATGACATTCATATAGAGAAATTATGTCTTCATATTTGTATGTAGAATCAATATTCACATTTATCTATACTTCCTGTTAGCATTATCTTGTGCCTTATACTTTCAAACGATGAATTATTAACACCTGTTTAAGTGTGGCTGGTTAGGTTAGAGGACAATCCTAAACATTTTCCCACTGAGATTATAGAGAAATCTAAAATATCTATAGAGAATTGACCAAGTTTCAAGATCTAAAATGAGGATATCAATTGCTTCAGGGAATTATGTATTTAGGGAATTTATGTAATACATTCTGTCAGTCTAAAAATGTTTTATCAGTCTTTTGTCATGTTGCAATATATAATTTTAACAACGTATAAAAATTATTGAATCCTGATTGCAACAAGAGATGAAATTTGCAGAAATTGTCACCCAAAATTTACTTTCCTATACATGGGCAGTGTTAATGTTATTAAAATATGAAAATAATATACAGCTCTTGAAGTATAAGCAACTACTTCAAATCTAGGGGTTTTTTTTTATAAATAATGGTATAAACATTTACAATGCAAAACTTAAAAATTAGCTTTGTATATCACACTTGAAGTATTGTGATTCAGATAAAAGTAATGAAGAATTTTCAAGTCCAAATGCCTTCATGCTCATACAAAGAGGAAAGCAATAACTGATAATCATTTCTTCCATGAACAGATGCCATGGAAATGATTAAATTTTATTGATTTTGTTTTTCTTACCAGATGTTTTAAATAGACACATTCAATCTAATAGTAGTTCTTTTTGTTCAGCATTAATGTAATAAAAGTAAAATTTAAGGTAGTTTGCCTTGTGAAAACGAAGCAAACTTCAGAAGCAGAAATAAACACTGAAAGTAATGATAAAATTGTTTCTTTAGTAATGACACAGAAACATACTGAAAAAAATTCATTAAGCAAGTACCATTACTAAGTTTAACAACCTGTGGGATGGAAATGGACTTAGAAGTTTTGGTGTATATGTAGATTATGAATTTATTTCCAAATTCTGAAAATCCTCATAAAGTTTGAAATCACATTTTTTTAACTTTTTTTTATTCGATAAATTTTTTATTTACATTTCAAATGATTTCCCCTTATTTAGCCCCCCACTCCCCGAAAGTCCCATAAGCCCCCTTCTCTCCCCCTGTCCTCCCACCCACCATTTTTAAATCTAAAAAATAGCATAATAAAGCTAGGTGTGTTGGCTTGCAAAGGTAGTACAGATACAGCTGAAGTCCATGCTTAAAGAGCCATTTATATAGAGATAAGTACAGATGTGATGGCTTGTATATGCTTTAGATTGACACTATTAGAAGGTGTAGCCCTGTTGGAGTAGGTGTGTCACTGTGGGTGTGGGCTTTAAGACCCTCATCCTAGCTGCCTGGAAGCCAGGATTCTGCTAGCAGCCTTCAGATGAAGATGTAGAACTCTCAGCTCCTCCTGCACCATGCCTGCCATGTTTCTGCCTTGATGATAATGGACTAAACCTCTGAACCTGTAAGCCAGCCCCAATTAAATGCTGTCCTTACAAGAGTTGCTTTGGTCATGGTGACTGTTCAGAGTAGTAAAACCCTAACTAAGATAACATACTTTTATAATTTGTCTAAATTTTTGTTTCTAATGTGGTTTATAGACTTTTCTTTTTTTCTTTCTTTCTTTTTCTTTCTTTCCTTCTTCCTTCCTTCCTTCCTTCCTTCCTTCTTTCCTTCCTTCCTTCCTTTCTTTTTTTTGATACAGCCTATTTTAATACCCCAAAATTTAAAACGTAAGGGATCCAGGAGAATCATGGTACTATTGGCAAAAATAATATTGTTCCATATTATTTTAGGTTGACAGACTTTTTAATTAACTATATTGAAACAAGTATAGCTGTTGAAATGTTACCACAAACATTCTCTGCTTTTAACTTCATAAATACCTGCAAGTATTTTTCAAGTTCTTTTTGTAATTATTTAGTGGCTTCAGTTTCACAAGTGACGTTGTATGAATAGGCGATTTATTTCTGCCTCAATGTGGTCACAGCATCTGAAAGAAAGTAATCAAAGGGAGGAAAACTTACTTTGGCTTCTATTTCAATCACTCGTTTCAGGGAAGGTATGGAAGATGGATCATGTGACTCTGAATCAATAATTAAACTAAAAAAAAAAAAATTTAAGGACAGCTTACTGAGCCCAACAGGCTCATAAGCCCTCTCTTAGGAACTTTCTTCTGCCAAGTACATCCTACCTCCTATTGCCTCAAGAGTCTCCTCATTAACAACACCTGCTAGGAAAGCTCATATTCAAAATATGTCTTCTTATTAATTTCAATATTCACACCAAATTAATGATATGGCAAAAGAGCTGGAATGTACCAGTCTGGAGTTTTTGATTGGTGAGATGTAGTACTTCTATCTACTCACCCCAATTATCTCTCATTTATTTTTCTTTCAGTGCATTTTTATTGAAATATCAAAGAGAAATTAAATTGAGATAATCTTGCTTTTAGTGTAGTTTTTCTTCATTGTGCCAGGTACTTCAGCACCTGTAATTGTTAACTCATTTATAACAGATTATAGTATAGAGATTAGAGACAGAATGCTTGTAGCCTTAGGATTGATCTCTAGCACACACACACACATGCACACACACACATCACACACACACACATGCACATGCACACGCACACGTGTGCACACACACACACACACACACACACACACACACAAATAGAAAGTATTGTCTAATTAAAGGAGAACATAGGAGGCATCCATTGGCACAGAAAATAAACTTTGGCTGAAATTGATGGAAATTTAAAAGCAGAGACTCTGAGGTAATAGGCACAAAACCTCAAGTCTGTTGAAAACATACATTTGAAATACGAAACTTTGTGGTCTATAAATTAGATACCAATAAAGAATTTTTTACTTTTTTATTTTTTAACTCTTTCTTTTGGGTTCTTTTGAGATTATAATTAGAGTATTTATCCCTTCTCTGTCCTCCCTCCAAACCCTGACATATACCTTTTCTCTTTCAAATTCTTGGCCTCCTATTTTCCTAAATTTTGATACCTGCATACCTGTCTTTGTAACTATATGCATGAAAAAATAAATGCACACTGCTTTGCCAAAATTAATATCCTTTTCAAACAAAAGATCTTCATGTTGCTTCTTCCCTCTCTTCTCTGCCACCACTCTGACACCCTTTCCCTCCACAGAGCTTCCCTGTTGGCTTTCTCAGCTCAGGTGTCATACTGTCTGCTCCCTTCTGCAAAACTTTTATCTCTTTTCTCATATTTTTAATAATTCCTTTTTCTTTATTGCTAAATAAGGTTGCATCAAATCTGTACCCTTTTTCACTATCTGTTCATAAATGTATGGACATGTAAGTGGGTTGCATTTCCTTCTTATTGTAAATAACACAGAAACAAACATTGATATAAAAATATCTAGGCAGTATGCTATAGAATCCTTTGGATATATGCCCAGGATTTATATGGCACAATTCTATGAAACTTATAATTTCAATTTTTCAAAAAGCCTCTAAACTTATTTTCATGATGAGTGTACTGGTTCGCAATCCTACCAGCAGTCAATAAGGCTGAGAAACTAAAAAATTAGTTAAGAAAATATTATATTATGGAAAGATCTTCCATATATCTGGAATGGGAGAATTATTATCTAAAAATGACAAAATCACCAAAGCAATCTAGAGATTAAATTCAATTTCCCAATTAAGACAAAAGAGTATGAATATATAAAGCAATCCTTAAGAGAAAAAGCATTGCTGAATATATCCCAGTGCCAGGCCTCAAATTGTACTACAGGGCTATAGTGACAGAGAATGCATAGCATCGACACAATAATGGACATGTAGACCATAAAGCAAACTAGAGGGCTCAGAAATAAACTTACAAACCTAGTCCAACTAATTTTTTAAAGCTGGTATAAACATACACTGAAACAAAGATTCACTGAATTAAATCAATCCGTGTATGTGAGATATGTGAAATCTGCTAGAGAAAAATATAGGTACTACTCTTCAAGATATAATTTCAGGCAAGAACCTTCTGAACAAAACTCTACCAACAAAGGAAAGCCCCTAAGAATTAACAAATGGGACTAAATGAAATTCAAAAATTCCTGCCCTGCCAAGAAAACTATCACAGTCACAAGAGACATATACAGAACTGGGGTTGGGGGGAGTAGATTGCTATAGTTCAGATAGTGGTTCAATATCTAGAACATATAAAGAATTGGTGAAATCAAACATCAAAAGAAAAGCTTCCAGGCAAGAAAAGAAATAAGAAAGACAAACGGCAAATAATAATTAAACAAAGTACTCAGCCCGATTAGCTATCAGGAAGTGCAAGCTAAACCTACCATGTTGAGATTCCATGTCACTCACATGGATACCAAAAAGCAGCCAATGTGGGAAGGATGGGGTGGGATTGATCTGAGAGTGAAAGCTCTTCCATGCAAATCTGGCAAATTGAGTTTGATTCCTGGACCAACATGAGGGTAGAAATACAAGACTAACCACAAAAAAAAAAAAAATGTTCTTTGAACTCTGTATTCACACTGCAGCATGTCCTCCTCCATCACACACACACACACACAAACACACACACACACACACACACACACAGCACAGAAATTCTAAATAAAAAAAAGTGGAAACAGGCAACCTCCAGAGTTAGCATGTGGAAGGATCCTTTTGAATGTACTGGACACCAAGTAGGTGAGAGACTCTCAGGACTCAAAGGGAGGGACCTTGCATGAAGTGCTCTACAGTGGGTAGGGGGAACTTGAGGAGTCCACCTCCTGTGGAGGGACAGGATATCAAGTGGAGGTATGAAGTTGCCATCCAGGCAGCATATAACAGCTAGTATGACCTCCCCTCCCCCATACACATATACAGCAGAGGACTGCCTGGTCTGGCCTCAGTGAGAGAAGTTGCATCTAACACTCATGAGACTTGAGTGTCTAGGTAGTAGGGAGGCCTGGTGGGGTGGGAGGGTGGGAACATCATCTTGGAGATGGAGATGGGGATTGAATGGAATAGAATTGAAGACCCAGAAATGAACCCACAGAATTATAGTTACTTGATCTTTGATAAAGGAGATACAACCAGCCAGTGGGAAAAAAAGGTAGCCTTTTCAACAAATGGTGCTGGTTCAACTGGAGGTCAGCATGCAGAAGAATGCAAATTGATCCATTCTTATCTCCTTGTACTAAGGTCAAGTCCAGGTGGATCAAGAACCTCCACATACAACCAGATATACTGAAGCTAATAGAAAAGAAACTGGGGAAGACCCTTGAGGACATGGGCACAGGGGAAAAGTTCTCAACAGAACACCAATAGCTTACACTCTAAGATCAAGAATTGACAAATAGGACCTCATAAAACTACAGTTTCTGTAAGGCAAAAGACATTGTCAAAAGGACAAAACGGCAATCAACAAATTGGGAAAAGATCTTTACCAACACGACATCTGACAGAGGGCTTATATCCAAGATAATGCAAAGAACTCAAGAAGGTAGACTCCAGAGAGCCAATAACCCCATTAAAGATGGGATACAGAGCCAAACAAAGAATTTTCACCTGAGGAATATGGAATGGCTGAGAAGTACCTAAAGAAATGTTCAACATCATTAGTCATCAGGGAAATGCAAATCAAAACAACTCTGAGATTTCACCTCACACCAGTCAGAATGGCCAAGATCAAAAACTCAGGAAAAACAGGTGCTGGCAAGGATGTGGAGAAAGAGGAACACTCCTCCACTGCTGGTAGGGTTGCAAGCTGGTACTACCACTCTGGAAATCAGTCTGGCAGTTCCTCAGAAAACTGGGAATGATACTTCCGGAGGACTCCACTATACCACTCCTGGGAATATACCCAGAGATTTTCCCAAAATGTAATAAGGATACATGCTCCACTATGTTCATAGCAGCCTTATTTATAATAGCCAGAAGCTGTAAAGAACCCAGATGTCTCTCAACAGAAGAATGGATACAGAAAATGTGGTATGTATACACAATGGAGTACTATTCAGCCATTAGAAACAATGAATTCATGAAATTCTTAGACAAATGGATGGAACTGGAGAACATCATCCTAAGTGAAGTAACCCAGTCTCAAAAGAACATGCATGGTATGCACTCACTGATAAATGGATATTAGCCTAGAAGCTTGGAATACCCAAGACACAATTCATGTATCAAATGATGCCCAAGAAGAAGGAAGGAGTGACCCCTGGTCCTGGAAAGGCTCAGTGCAGCAGTGTAGGGGAGTACCAGGACAGGGAAGTGGGAAGAGGTGGTCTGGGGAGCAAGGGGAGGGAAGAAGGCTTATGGGACTTTTGGGGAGGGGGGATCCAGGAAAAGGAAAATCACTTGAAATGTAAATAAAGAATATATTGAATAAAAAAAGGTGGGGGGGGGGGTAATCCCACCTCATCCCAATTTTTTAAGTATAAATGAGTTTTTTTAAAAAGTTAAATTGTTTTCTAGTCATTTACTTTTTGGTACAACCAGACAATAAAAGGAGGGAAATACTTAAAAAAAGAAAAAGGGAAAAAAAGAACTTCCAACCCTTGGCTGCAGGCTACATAATGTTTTGGGCTCTGAAATGAAACAAAAGATACAGTACAAGAAAGATTCTAGCTTTATTCCAACCAGGAAGCAGAAAGTAACAGACAGAAAGATTCCAAGACCAGAAACTGCTCCTACGACCTGGCCCTCGTGACTTATTTTTCTGACTAGGACTCTATACTAAAATTCCACCTCCTCAAATTAAACCTTCATCTGGGGACCAAGTCTTCTGCCTGTGAGGGCCATATCTCCTTTAAACCATTATAGTCTACCTACCTAGGGAATCGGGTCCCTCAGACTGAAATCTAAATAACCATAAGTTTGCCTTACTTAATAGTTAAAACTCTTATGAATGTATAATACCAAACAAACAATGCAAGTTATATAACTTCTAAATAAAAAATGTGTGTGTTGTAGTGTTCATATACTTGGTGGGAATCATTTACTTGAAAATTCTTATGCAGAAATTTAAAGGTTATATTTTTTCCATTTTTTATTGGTTATTTTATTTATTTACATTTCAAATGTTATCCTTCTTCCCAGTTCCCCTCCACAAGCCCCCCATCCCATCCTCCCTCCCCTGCCTCTATAAGGGTGTTGCCCCACCAACTCCTACCTCAGTGGCCTATTGTTCCCCTATCCTGGGTCATCAAGCCTCCACAGGACCATGAGTCTCTCCTCTCAGTGATGCCAGATAAGATCATCCTTTGTTACATATCCAGCTGGAGCCATGGGTACCCCCGTGTACTCTTTGGTTGGTGGTTTAGTTCCTGTGATCTATTGTTTTTTTGGTCTCTGTTTAAAGTTTCATCTCTCTACCTGTAAAATCATAATCTATTTATTTATCTGGGTTTCCTTCTAGGCTATTTAATCACTCACCTAGCCACTTTTATATCTCCCTGTTTTCCTTGGTTCATCCAGTTTGGGCTCTCCAGACTTTCTAATGACAGAGTTTCATCCATCTCTTCCAAAAGTTCCCCTACCCCTCTAATGTTAATCTTTATTTCTATGGATTCTGAGCACACAAGAAGGGAGCACCCTGCTGGATTCTTGGAGTGGATTATCTTTAATCCTCGTGTCTAACGTTAAGACATACAGAAATTTCTTACTACAAATTTCTAAAGATGAGACTTCTTGGCTTCTACAACTGGACCTTAGTACACAGTTCACACTGCTGGTATATGTCGCCATCTCTGACAAACAGGCCCAAGTGGGGCCCACAGGGGTGACAACACCCTTCAAGGATTTTCCCCGAGTAGAACGCCACAAAGAGCGGAATGTTATTGCTCTTCTTCTACAGAGCTCTACTATTAATACAGCCTCAGGGCCCATCAGCCTTTTTGGCAGCCACATTACTGTTGGCTCCAACTGAGATTATTGTCAACTAAATGCCTAAGCCTCTTTCACACATGCTGTTGCTAAGTCATTTTACCGCCACCCGCCATCCCTATCTTTGTGCATTTTGTTTCTGGATCCAGGTGTGGGACTACACCATCATTCTGATCTCATGCAATTATCGTAGAGTCAGCCTGTTATTTCTGTCTTTTTTGCATTTTTGTTTTCTCAACCTGTTCCTGCATCTGCTTCTGGGGTAAGCGGGAAGAAGTATAGGAATTCTATCACTTGATATTTCCTTTCTCCCTCACACCTCCAAGTTGGTGTTCCCAAATCTCTCCATGTCACTGTCAGTTCACATATAATTTATTGACAAATCTCTTAACCAAGCACAATTTGCAGAGGCCCACAGAAGGAGGAAGAAGGAGCATGCTTCAAGGGAAACAGAACAGCTGGGCTGTGCAGCTCAATATCCGGTATGAGGAAATCCTAGCGCTATGTGAGTCTTGTTGAGCTCCAGTTAAGGATTAGAATAATTGCAGAGAATTTAAGAGTTGATGCTCAGGTAAGCAAAATGTTTTGAATAGCTTAAAGCAATGAAACTGTTTCTAGGCTGCTCACTCAAACTATTAAATCCCAAAGAAAATAAAGAGCTCAAAAACCATGGGAGAACAAAATGGGATAAATACTGTATAACGATTTTGTCACCAAAAAAAAAAATGTCACTACCTGCTTAAAATTTTGTAAATATTTTGACTGGATACACTGCAAAGTTTTCATGAGGTCAGAGATGAAAAACATATTTGAAGAGAAACCAAACTTCTGCTTTGCTTTATCCATTGACCATATTTTCTCCTTTTTCTCAAGGCTGAGACAAATACTGAGTGACCTAAAAAATTTTACAGAAAGCGAGAATGTTCCATGCCAGATAGTTTTTATCTTCTTCCTCTAACCGCATCCAAGAAACTAAAAAGGGGAAAGCGTAGAGAGGAGGGAGATAATCAGAGTTGATTGTGAATCTGGGAAAAGTCTCAACTATGTATTGAGATCCTCAAAATGAGAGAGGAAAGATCACAAGAGGAAATGAATAGCCATTTTGCCCATTGCCAGGGCTAGGATCCCCATTCTTCCAGCTGTGGGAGAGGCTTCAGCTTCTTCCTTCAGATCTGAGTTAGATGCAAACATCTCAGCTGTTGTTCTGTCTGGTGTCTGCCGCTTTTTGGAATAGTCTAAAGATAGCCTTCTAAGTAAACTCATGGGCAGGCTGAGGAAATGGCTTCAGGGAGAAATGGAACCATCCTCTCTCTGGTAGCAAAGGCTTTTCCACCTGCGAAGTATAAACTATGGAAAATAGAAAAGGATTTTTAAGGGAAGAATCAGCAGCCAGAATACATGCCTGGCTCCACTCAGGAGAGATTCTCTCTCCCTCTGCTAAGGGTCCCATTGCTGCCTTCTTTAATGTTCATTTTTTTTGATACCCAGTGCAGTGCTTTGCTGAATTTGTTTAGTATTTATAGGTGAGCCCCCATCTGAGCCAAGAAACATAAAATTTGGTTCACACAGATGTAAGCTGCCATCAGTGTGCAGATGTTGCTTGGTAAGGACTTGTTCTGAACCTAACACTGCTCTGCTGTCCTTTCTCAGGCATTTCAAGAGTCATCTGAACTCCTCCATCTTTGCCATGATGGTAGACCAGAAGTATCTGAGTGTGTAGATATGCAACATTTCCTTGAACCCCACAAGGTTTCTCAGTGAGCTAATATGGCAGCCGGCATCAGGTTGCATTTTGACAAATTCTCCAATGTTATTGAATCTATTGCTCCACAGATCACTTTTAAATATGAAGGCACTCATCTGACCACTATAAGTACTGGGGAATTAAACCATTCTATAAACTGGAAAGACACATGTGGGAGGTAGGTTCTTAGCATACGTGCATCACCCACCCGCTCCGAGAACAGGCATTTTCTATTCTTACAATCAGCACTTCCAAGCAAAGATAGAATGAGATAGGACCAAGGAGAACTTGGAATAAGCTGCATAAAGAATAGAACTTATGTAAAATTTGTGGATTAAATAAAAGGTTTTGCTTTCTTTAAAGTTCTCCAGAGGAAAGCCAGAGGTACTATAATCGCCCTTGCTAACTCCTTCCATATCTAAAAGCATTATTCAGAACATTCCTGCTAGGAACTTAAGCCCATTTTCCATTGCTAATGAGGCATTCTATATTATACTAAGGAGCTGATGTTGGAAAATAAATGTGTCTATGAAGTAACCACATGAAAAAAATAAAACTGAAATAAAAATAATTAAATGCAGCCAACTGCTTTAAGCGACTATTTCATCACATGGTTAGAAAAGTATTCAAAAGCTATCCAACACCCGTTGTTCCCCTCTGTTATTTCTTGCCTATTGCTCCACCACAATGAACACTATCAGTTCCTGTGTCTCCATGAAGTTCCTTGTCCTGTGGCCAATCCGGAGCTTTGTTGAGGGCTAAACTACTTATTCTGTTGTGCTTATTGGCTTTGTTTTGTTCATATACATTTATAAACATGGAACAAAGCCTGCACTTAGCCCCAAGGGAAGGTAAACTTTTCAATTGTCTAACTGAAGACTTGGTATCAGAAAAGAGAACATGTTCACTTCAAAAAGATAATGAGTAAGCCAGGGGACAGTGTGACACTGTTGCTGAAGAGTTCAGAGATGAGGATTTCCTTCGGTCTTTGACACAGTCAGTCCATGATGATGATGTCTGTCTATGAACACACATGCATTCTTATGAACAGAGAGAAATGGAGCAAACAAACTGGAATGCATGCAGCTTTCTGTTTATGAGAAGGCAGTGTGGTTATTCCAGATGACCAATATACCAAAGAACTCATGGAATTATCGATTAGAAAAGCCAACGATTCATTTCATGTTGGCTGGTGTTATTTATCTGCTCGTTTTACTCTATTTTGATCAAACAGGTCACACTTAACATTTTATACGTAAACCTGGATAATTACAAAGCATTGCCCTGTACTCCCTCCCCGCCAAAAATACTGTTAACATGATAAAGAACAAAATGTGTGTCCTGAAATAGTTACCACATAGGGAATCTCTTGCTATGATAATGATAAAGAAAAGCCAGGTGGAGCTGAGGAGAAGCTGAAGAACATTTGGTTTGCATTCATGAGGCCCTGGGTTGGATTCTTAGAGCTGCAAAATATAAAATAAAATAAAATTGGGGAAGAAAATGTGGGTGGATTTCATACTTTATTGTATTTATGTATGAAATTCTCAAGAATAATGAAAATGTATTTTTAAATTATTAAACAAAAAATGAAAGGCTTTAGTAAAAATGCATGCATACATATATTTTTATTGTTCAAAAAGTAACAGCTACAAATGTTTCTCCACTCAAATCACCACCACATTCTAGGCATCTTCTAGAAGTTACTAGAAGTAGTTAGTCTAGAAACTAAGCTCTCAGGTTGTGGAGATGGTTCACTGGGTAAAAGGCTTGCCATATAAGAGTTCTGATCTGAGTTCAGATCTGCAGAAACCATAGGAAGCCTCACCTGTGTCTAGAATCCTACATCAAAATGGGAGGTAGACACATGGGAGACTCAGCGGAAACTCATGGACCACCTGTCCTTGAATACAAAGTAGCAAAGTGAAAAGATGCTGTCTCAAACAACATGGAAAGCAAGGACCATAGCCAAGTGTGTTCTCTGACCTCCATACAGATCCTGTCATGTGTGTGTGTATTCACACTCACATTTAAGTGCACAAACACAAACATCATGCATATATATACAAGAGATTAGAACTCAAATTAAATTCATGCGTATCAGTGCTGTTATTCTGCATACATATTATTATATGGGCTAGATTTCTAGGAAATAAATGACAATGGTAAGACTTGGGGGAAGAGAAATGGAATTCAAATGTCCTAAGCTGTTTCTCCAACCACTCTTAAAATTGTAAAAGGCACATTTCTGCAGCCATATTTAGCATACTATACACACACACACACACACACACACACACACACACACACACACAGAAATAAACAAAGTCCCACACAACCTAACAGCATTGTTTGCAATTCTGTGCCTTCTGAAACTTCCTCTTCTTTTCTGCTTTGGTACCGACAATGTATTAATCCTAAGTTCTGCAATCATGTAACTTTACAAAAACTCTTCATTATTTCTGGAACTGATGTAAGAGATCTTGATATTTCGAAGAAGTCCTATAGCAGTGATCAAATATTCCCTTGTATGTCACCCGCTGGTTTCTCTATACCACTTTAGGGTTTGATATAATGGAGATCTTGTATCTATGCTCCCTTCTCTTTAACTCCTGTGCAGTTGAAGACTTCTGCAAAATACATGTTACCCTGGCAGACAGTGTAATGTGAAGTAACACTGCTCTTGGCTAAGGTGCAGTTTAAATGATTGCTTTGTTACTATCCCAATTTTGTACTCAAAGACACAAGCCAGGGTGTCACTATCCCTACTACCTTTGCATATCCATTCCCTTGGGTTTATCTATACTTAGCTTGCAATATATTATCACTCCTAGCAGAACTCTAGAAAGCATGTCCAGCAATCTTTAATTCATATGATTAAAAATTTAAAAGAAGCCTTTGTGCCAGTTGTTGAACTGTATTGGTAAGCTCTAATTCTGAGTTCAAAACACAGCAAATTGAAGGTTAGGCTAACAGAATAAAGAACTGCACTAACCCATGACAACTGGAACACTCGGCTAGGTGAACTGTGTGGTATGTGCTCACATGGGAAAAGAAATTCAGGATGAACAAACTTATCTCTGTGGAAATCTTGCTTTTTAATTTGACTCTTTAAGTACTATCTACAATATAACTTTAAAAGGGAAGTAAATAAATCTAGTAACACGGTGTGTTTTCACATGAAATAATGTTTTAAAAACAGAAGAAATATGACACAAACTGTTTCATTGATTTTAAGGTAAAGATTGAGAGTTAAATTCCCATTTGCTAAGATTAATTTTCAGGAATAAATTTAACATGTTGAAAGCAAGCTTTTTTGTTTCTCCAAAGGTCTCTAAATTAAACCGAACTCTAAATGGTACTACTGATTATCACTAACTGTGTAAGCACTTGATGAGAAATCGCTAACCATCAGTCAGCTCCTTCACCAAAATAAAATCCCCCAATTCACAAGACAAATATCTGAGCACTGAGATCTCTGTAACTTAGTCATCTAGTAATGTGCCCGTGGGAGAATCATTTATACATCCTGACCTCATTTTTCATACGTACAAGAGAAAAATGACAAAATGCTGTCTTCTCTACCAAAGGCCCCTTTCCACAAGGCTTTATGCTTCTACTTTTGTATATAAAATGCTAAGGGACTATATAACCTTATATCATTGGCTGACAGGAGACTAAGGGGAAAGTAGTAGAAAAAACTCGTCTTTTTCTCATTTTCTTTCTCTTTCCTCTGCTTTTTCTTTGTTTTTCTTGTGAGACAGGCTCTTGTTAAGTTGTCGGTCTAGCCTTAGGCTCCCAAGTAGCTAGAATTACTGGTGTGTGTCACTGAGCCAGGTAAAATATCTTTCTTAACTAAACTTGAAATGTTGTTATTCCCCCCAGAAATCACTTCTTGTGCTGGAAATGGCAAACACTTCAAGGCCTGTGATGAAAAGAATACAGATGGTTGATGTAGATATAAGATGTGTAAAGTCAACTCAGAGCCATGCATGTAGCTAGGAAGAGAGCAGACAATCCTTTCAATGATGTTCAACTTAGTTTCTGAAGAATGGGAAAGGAATCACAAAAAAAGCCAAGCTTTTGCATAAAATTGTACAAGAATGGAACACCAAAATGCTGATCCAATTTTTGAATGTTTCTAATAAATACCTAAATCAGAAAAAATAAAATCATGTCACAAAGATTACTTTGAGTCAATCGAGTTGAGGAGTTACTGGAAATAGCAACTTTGCAAAATAAGTTAGCAGCACTTGTTTCATGAGGATGCCTGATTCACATGCTCCTGCTTATTTGTAGCAAGACCTCTTCAGACAGTGTAAAGGTCTATGTATAGCGGCTCCCACAGGACAGGTCCTGGGATAAAGAGCGAGAGTTGTTGTGAAGCACTTGTGCTTCACTTCTTAGGTTCAGAGACTTCTCTTCATTTTCAATTTTTTCTCAGATCTGCATAATTGATTCTGATTTATCAAACGCAGGTGACAATCAATGTTTAAAAAACTAGGCAACAGAAAACCCTAGTCTCTAAGCTCGAATCGCTCCATCTATTGTGTGAATATTGGCACATCTGTAAACTTCTCTAATCTCCAGCTTTGAAATCATTAAAGCTAAGATGACAACTCATGATATTGCTGTGAGACTGAATGAAGTAATATATATAATGTTTGCCACATTGCAGTGACTCACTGTGTTATTTATTAGTTCATTTTTTTTTCAAACATGAACCTCACGGCAATAATTTCCCCTTTCCAGTGGAGAAAATCTTTTACAAAATAAAATCTTCTAAATAATACCTCAATCTTCTAAACATTAAGTACTGGGAACTATGAAAGAAAGGGACTGTTCTTTGAGTATAACAAGCACACATTTCAAAAGACAGACAGACTATGCTGTGACACACCGGTTCGCCAACCAGTATTCAGGAAATATCTGAACAGAATACATGAAGATGTCAGCACTGGGGGCCTATAGCCCAGGAGATAATAAGGACAGACATTAAATAGCTGTCAGAATACTACAGGGTGCTATAGGCTGTAAGGAGTATGTGTGTAGAGGTGGAGGGTGGGGGCTATAGAATATGACTAAGAATGATAACCTCTATGGAAAGATTCCAGGAAATTACAACATTAAAGGTGAAAATATCCAAGAGTACAATGTCCCCGCAGTGGAAACAGGCAGAACAAAGGCACCAAGCTGGAGTGTGCAGCTGTTATTTGTTAACAAACAAAGAGCTCAGTGACACTGAGGTGACAAAGTCAATAATAAAATAACTAAAAATATGAGGTCACAGGTAATGAGTGTAATAGAGGCCAACTCACTGAAACTCTGTTATAAAGGGAGAATTGTCATCCTGAGTGAGGTGATCCAATCACAAAAGAACACGCATTGTATGCACTCACTGATATTCCAGAAGCTTGGAATATCCAAGACACAATTCACATATCAAATGATGCCTAAGAAGAAGCAAGGAGAGGCCCCTGGTCCTAGAAAGGTTCAGTGCAGCAGTGTAGGGGAATACCAGGACAGGGAAGTGGGAAGGGGTAGATTGGGGAACAGGGGGAAGGAGGAGGGCTTATGAGACTTTAGGGGAGGGGGGATCCTGGAAAGGGGAAATCATTTGAAATATAAATAAAGAATATATCAAATAAAAAATAATTTAAAAAAAGATAAGTACACAACAATTTTCTTAGGATTAAGTACACAACTTTAAAGTACACAACAATTTTCTTAGGATTAAGATGGCAGCTCTGTGGCCTTTTACGCTCATATTAGGAAGCTGTGGACTAGTTTTGAGGCCACTTAAATAATCCAAGTGGAATAACAATAACAGATATAATATCAGAGATCATGTGCTGGATATCATTGAGAGACTGAATAAATAATATTTTATTATGAAATATATTATTTCCTAATATAATATAATATAATTATTATTATTATAGATTAACCTGAATAGAACTGGAAAGGACAAGGGTAAAATAAATTTCAGGAGGCAATATAAAAAATAGGTTTTGAATGTTAACTCTGAGATATCCAATTAGAAAGTATTAATAACTATTCATAGATATAGGGTCATAGTCATGAATCAAAACTTGCTTGGAAAACTAAATGTGGGACTTTCTAATCAAAAATTTGTGATAACCAATGATAATACTAAAAATCACAAAACATGGTGAGAATCTACTTGCAGAAGTGGCAGTAAATAGGAAGGGTGGAATCTTGGGAAGAATTACAGAATCCTGCTCCTTATAACCTAGAAGGGCAGCTCTGTGTCATCTGACTCGGGCACTTGATGCTCAAGAGATGCAGGATCCATCTTCAGGTCCACCCAGAATTCTTTGTTTTGTAGCATGAACCATTCATGTTGAATCTTCTTATCACCATTAGTGACCTTTCAGTCTCCCAAGAAACACTTAGATGCTCCATTTCCTCAAAGTATGCATCACATACCTGAATTTATCCTCTGGAAGTTGGAGCCCTTGCCAGGGTTTTCTGCATTACGCAGGTCTCTATCAGCCACCTTTAGCAGGGTACAAATAGTTGATGACAGAAACTACAGAATTCCCATCAACACCATTATCATAAAAGCTTAATAATGTATGAAAATTAATATGTTCCAGGAATATTCTTTAATGTGTTTTAAGTGAAGTCTCAATAAGTCCCCTAATTCTACTATTCTTATTTTCTAGGTGAGAAAAATTAAAATGCGAAGAGCTAATGCTTACCCTATCTAGAAAATTGCAGAAGTAAATTTCTATATCAGATCTCGAACACTCCAGAGACCCTGACAATTTGTCTAGGCATATTCATGGCATTCGTTTTTATTATGCCCTAGTACATAGTAAATAATACGTATGAGCTTTTCGTAAATCCACAAATGATTATCTAGTATCTTTTGCTTCCTTTTGACAGCTACAGTAAAAATTTTACTAACAGAAATTAATTGGCATGTTTTTCAGTTAATTGGGATTTTATTAGTTTCTTTCTGTAGATTTCTTTTAATGAAATGTGGAAAAATCACAAGAAACAAGACTCGTTCTCATTTCATCTAAGTTGAATATATGACTGATATACTTCCTTGAGCTCAATGTGCGGTCATTGTTGTTCAGTATACCTTGGGAAGCTTTGTGATAGCCGAGAATTCATGATCACGATGAGGACCATAGGACCACATAGTTTTGAACTTTAAAAGAACGAGATGCATCTTATTACCCAGGCAACTCACTTCAGAACCTTCTTACAATAATATTTTAGGATAAATTTAATAACAAAAACCAAACCACACATTTGTGTTAAGTCTTTACAGACATTGATATCACAGCATCTTTTTTCCTGTGTGGCAGATGCTGCTCTGTGTCCCTTTATTATACAGACTTAGTTTTGGCCAATAAATGATGGTCAATAAACCCTACCTTCATTGTAGACCTCAGGGATCATTTTCCAGATCCAGGATGGTGTCTTCATACACACATGATAATCAAGGATTACTGTGTATGAACACACCTGATTACTGCTTCCATTTATTCTACATCTAACCTTTATAGAAAAACTCTATCGAGTGACTACCAGGACATGATGTGTCAATACCCTAGCATGCTCATTTCTTGACTGAGTCATTTCCATGTCTATGCTTGGTATTCAAGATATCCCTAAGAAAGTAAGCTTCAGCCATATACTGGAATAACTGGGGTAGCTGTCCCTTAAAGGATAACTTCACGTCCAATGGTCTGTCTTTACTGTCCTAGACTAATCCTTATTGTTCTTCCCCTATAAAATGTTTACCTTCATGCACTTCTATCAAGTTTGGCTTCTAGTGGAATGCAGACAAGGTCGCCAGATACTGATTACTTAGATTTCTAATGCAGTAGTGGGTCCTCCTAGATATTGCTAGTAGTAGAAGAATACATTTCCCCTCCACTGATTCTTATCTCTTTAACCACAATGTGACACATTTAAGTGCTACTATATATGATCATAGTGGATTTAAGGTTATTATCTGATTGTTGAAATAAATCCTAATTTAGGGATATTAATAAAGCAAACAGAAGCAAACAGGTATTTCATAAATTGGCTCTAAGACTTGGTTCAATTACATGTCAAAGCAGATTCTTAATCTTAAGAGGTAGAAATCTGTACAACTGTGTGGTAAGCAGATTGATATATTATAAACATTTCAGATTCTAGAAATGACAATGATTTTCAAAGCTACTAGACTATGAATTGACTTTCATCAAGCACTTTCTAAACTAAGGACTATTGGCCATTAATCCAATAATCCAACAAGATTGACTGATATTTATAGTGATGTGAAAGAATAAAAATCTATGTTTTGCCAACACTTCCAAAAGCTTTTTCTCACTGCAACCTAATTTTTGGACAATGAAAAAAATTTTAAGACTCTTGATAGCTATAAAACTTACACAAAAATTGATTTATTTGAAGAAATGATTCACAAAATACTTTTCAGTTTTAATATGGCCATTTTCTTATAAATCAATGCTCAGTCCTTGCTCAATCTAGCATTAGCTAGAAGACACCTCAGTCCACAATATCAATCCACTAAGATCAGAAACCTGGTATTTCTTCTGTAGTAGATAGTTTGTTTTAAGTGATGCTTGTTGGCTAGTCTTCCAGCAAAGAATGACTCCTTCACTTGTGTATACCATTAACCTTATAATATATGTGAATATGATATATATTTACATACAATATATAACATGTTTAACATATGCACATACATATGTATGCATATATGTTTTCAAAGAAAATAAATTGCTCTAAAATTTTAACTATCCAAAAATTCAAATCTATTTCTCTGTGATGCAATTTAGCTTCATATTAATTTTACGCTTTAGAAACTCCTCAGTGTTAATTGGTACACTGGATCTAATGTGTGTTTTTAGATACGAGGTAAACAATTTACTTTAGTATCAAGGAAACATCAGTTAAGATTTTATTAGAATTCTAAAAATGAATAATAAGCCCAGCCCATGCCTGCTGTAATCACTAAAATAAACTCACTGCTCACACTGCTGTGGCTTAGCTAAGCCCTTCTCTCATTCCATCAGCTGTATGGGGCAGCAGCTGGCCTGTTTTTCAACACCACGGGTATGTTTACTACAGCCATGTAACTTTGTCTCCAAGGGCTGAGGCTGTTGCTAGGGCCTGGACCACACCTTCCCCCTGCTTACCTAAAGTCCATCGGTCATGGTTTCATAATTGGGCAGTTTGAACAGTGTCAACACAAGGACGCAGACAAAAATACACTTTCTGTTTCTCCAGGTGCTGCAGCCTCTGCCCCTGTGGTGACAACTAATCATTCCACTGAACTAAAATGATATACTTTAAAAAACAATGTCCTGGCTTTGCTGAGTCCGTTTGTATAAGGCCATGAAGGTCTACACAGCAAGGATTGCACAATAACCCATTAAAATAAACATTTGCAACCACAGATAGCTGGACTGAAATTCTGTTCTGATACAAATAACATCTGGACAACTTTTGTTTGCATCTTCCAGCATAAAACACCCTTGAGAAAAAATAGAAGGCAAGAGAGAAGACAAAGGACCTCTAAAGGTTTTATTATGCTATGGGTGTGGTGCCATAAATATGGGGGGGGGGGGTTAGGCTGAAGTTGCCAAACCTGAATTTAAACAACATGTTGTTTTTAAAAAATTGTAACACTGGTGAGGAACAATTGCGTTTTCTTACATAATTAATCCCGGGTAAAATAGAGTGACTGGAAATCATCCAGTGGTTTAAAAATAACTCAATTATTTATAAGCTCCACAGAGCTATAGGATTCCACAGAAAAGAAGAAAGTGGAGCATCTTGGTACCAAGCACACTGTGCAGATTTGGTCCAGGCTTGCAGACATCAGCATCACTAATCCAACTGTACAGTCGACACAGAGGCCAAGGATACTGGCATTCACTTGGATCCCAGGCCAAGCTTGTGGGAAGGAGAGGGTTTCATTCTTTGAAATGTACATATAGCTGTTACATATTAGTATAATGTTACAAATACTGAAAGAAAGAACTGAAAATGTGAAGGGGGACGAATAGAAGAAGCAGAGAATGGTCGGGCAGAGGCTGAAAAAGAAAAACTGAGCAAATTTCAAATGATGCTCAGTATAGGCCATGACTCAGACGCCACATTGAATGGACTCTAATTTCTAATATTGTTCTTTGATATGAAGCAAAATAATTACAAGTTGAAACTACTAGCAAGTATGACATTCAATATAAAGATAAAGGACTTATCCATAAATAAACCCTTATATAAAGTCATATGTTTGGGGCAGACTCACAGCTAACAAGCAGATATTTGTGTCAGCTCCAGCTGGTCATAAAAAAGCAAGGAAAGTTGGTGTTTAGTAATATTAAAATATTGCTAAAGGTTTCACAATTATCTCAAGGGTATTTTGCCCTTTCCTCTACTCAGAGAGGCCTTGTGCAAAGTGGCAATAGTCTCACAGCTCACAGACCAAGCCAGGATTTAGAAGAACTAAGGTCTTTCAGCAGATGGGCTTTACCAAATAATTTGATGCTTAAAATAATTCCTTGTTTTATGTCAAATAAAGAGAAGAGGGAAACCATAAAAGTAGACCTTATTTATTCATATAGTCCAAAACATTTATTGGAGGCATAGCGTGTTTAAACTGTATTTCATTTAGCCTTGGAAACAAAAGAAAATATGAGACACAATTATCTCATTTGTTTACAAGGCTGAAGAAACAGAGTTTTGATGTGCTAAGTCCTATGAAAACAACAATAGTTGTCAGCTATCTAAACAAAGCAGTGAAGAAGTGCATTTCTTGAAAAAGTTCCTGGATTTATGGGGTCTTAGTTGGTGACCAGTTTTAGTAATCCACACTCAAAGAACTTTGCTTCTTGATGGGTTGTGACAGTGAAAATCCTGATCAGATGACATGAGGGTGTTCCAGAAGCAGGCCATTTTATGACTATTTCAAACTATGGTTGAATAAAGTTATCTGTATTCAATGAATTTATAACTAGGAGATCGCTTCTGAAAATCTTGTCCAGGGATAAGAGATCTATCCCTCCCTTGCTACCTGGCTCAAAGGTTACATTTCTTTTCAATACTTATTGTGTTTAGCATATCAAATGAGTGGCCCTTATGGATTCCAATGGTCCCTGCTCCTCTTTTTTGCCAGTTTCTCTCTCCCTATTTCTTTGCAGATGAAAAGGTAGGCCATGGCTGCACTTGCAATAAAATCTTTCTAGAAATAAGCTACAATGCTTCCTGCTTCCTAGGTCAGTATGTTGCTCATACATGAGAGGCAGGAAAGAACCACCAATTGTGTTAACACCGAAGGTATCCTGTCAATGAGCACACCATCCACTCGCTCCACTGATTTAGCAATATCCTGTCTTAAATCCATCTTAAGAACTTGGTTTGGTCCATGATATCACATAGGAGAGTGCCCACACAATACAAAGTTTCTGGAAGAGATGAGTAATGAGGATATGTAGGTTTCCCTGGCCATTCTAAGTGAAGTAATATGATTTTATGAGAATAATTCCCAGGGCATATATGTGGAAAGGAACAAGACTCTTCTTGGGGAGGAGAAGAAGAAAAAGTTCTTTGCAGAGAGAAGACACAGCACTGCATGGTATGGGGGAAGGGTATTTTGTTGTGACTTGAGAATACAATACAAGACAGAAGTTTGTAAGAAACAAGCAAAGAAAGGCAGGAAACAGATTATAAATGAAGCCAAGTCAGGGGATTATTCTTGAAGCAAAGGGAGAAATAGAAAATGTATAAACACTATGACTTAATTGGCTACAAAGGCAATGGAAAAGGTTTCCCACTGCTTTTTGAAGAAAGAATTAGGCACTGATTTTTGTGCTATTTCCTGCTCTCCTCCCACCCCACCCCCAGCAATGGTCCTCTTCTACCTCTCTTCTGCTAACAATTTGCCAGCATAGATTTGTAACCTACCCAAAGAAGGCACCAATCCTTCCTCTCTTCCTGACCAAAAATGCTGGAAAATTGCTGAGTTATACTAGAAGTCCAGCCTGTGACATGACTATAAATATGGCACACAGTGAGGACTGTGGGGTAGTGAGTTCAATATTGATCTGGATAAACCAAGCGTCCCTCGCTCATCATGACCTGAAGCCCAATACTCGCTGCTGCATCTCTATACTTTGCAAAGAATAAGTGCTTGCCTGAACTTTGTGGAGTATTTGTAGTTACACAATTGGGGTTCCTATGTGAATAAACTTCCTGACACTTTGTAGGAGCAGCAATGGTTCTTTAAAAAAATAAATAGCAAGAAGAGAGATGATTCCCAGATGAAATGGAAGCATTATGACCCATAAAGACCACCTGGAATTCTTTAAACTATTTAACTCAATAGCAGCTCTTTGCATGCAATGTAGCTTGTATTTCCTAAATCTCTCAAGAGATAGTAGCTTGGACACTACCCCTTTGTTTTAGTGGTTTTCCTGCCCTTACAAATTAATTCCCACCTGTAGTCTGAAGCTTCTGTTTATAAAATTATAAGCATTGCTAGAGCCTTTGGGTTAAGAATGGAAACCATTATGTAATTTGGGGATATGGGAGAGGAAAAGGATGGATGAGTCAGACAGTCCTCTTATTCAGTTATATCTTTAAAGACAAAATGATAAAGAAAATTAATGGCTCCTGAAACCAGACGAACAAACTGTAGAATTTTTTAAGACACATGAGACAAAGAAAAGGAGAGATATTCAGTGGCCTTTATAATGACTTGCTTATTCTATACATGGTTCACTACAGCCAACCAAATAGAAGGTTAAGAGGACCAAGCTAATTACTAGGCAGCATTTTGCTAAGCTCCTAGGCATAAATGGAAGCATGCAAACTCCATTACAGAAAGAAAAGAGGAACACGCATTCAAACCAGAGTTTCTGTCATCAAACTAAATTGTCCTAAACTCTAAACCATTTTTACAACAAATGATGTCTTTGATCCACAGTTAGTCAACCACATAATTGCCATTTTCCCCAGCCCTTCATGTAGTGAAAACTCACTTGACTCACTGTGGGTGAAAACTGTGACCTTCTCTTCCCTGTGCCTGCATAAGCGACAGCTAAAGAGGCCATGGCACAGAGAATAATGATGATGTGACAAACTTGAGGCTCCACTTCCAACCAAGACGTAACTAGGACTATCCTTATCCCTGTGACTAAGAGAAACGAACAAAAAAGAACAAAAACCAAAAATGAGCAAAAAAAAACATATAAAAAACAAATGTTCTCTGTTGTGAACACAAGAACAAGAAGAATGGTAGTATTTAGAGAGGCAAGAAGAGACAGACAGGAGCATCACAGTTGCCCTACATTAGTGGCAAGGGGGTATTTACAGGGAGATACCTAAATAAGAGAACTCAGCTCAGAACAGTAAATGTAATTAGGTGAGGAGGATGAGGATGAAAACCTAGAGAGGCATGGTGACTGGAATCTGAAATGAGCACCAACAAGAAAGTAACAACACAGAAAGAAGTGTAGAAATTCCCTACGTAGTCCTCTCCAGCCCTCAGCCAAGTTCATCTAGAATTCTTCTCCAGGTCAAGGGAAGAAAGACCACAAGAGTCTCCGGGACAGCACTGAGTTCACCACAGCAGACAATAGTGCAGGTCCCTTAGTGATAGACTGGAATATATCCTGATTGTGTCCCTCACAGGGCACCTGGGTTGTGGAAATAACCAGTAGCAGACTAAGTACTGTGCCAGCAGCAGCTCACAAGTCCCAGAAGGAAGACACAGAAGAATCAGATGGTGTTCATGTGATTTGTGTTTCTCAAGATAAAGTTTTCAACTATGCATCAAAACACATACGTATTAGACACCCAGAAATGTGAATCTCATAATGGCTGGCATCTTGTCAAATATTAATAGTCTTGCCAAGAAAGCAAAGGAGTATTGTTTGTGATAGTGATAAAATTTGAGTGTATCAACCCAGAACTTGATAGTGATGGTCTATGTCATCAATGAGCAAATAATAGCATTAATATAAATGTAAAATGGTAAAACTATGTGAGGTGAAGAAAATGGTATTTTTAAAATATCCAACCCAAAATCTGTACAAATAAAATCTATAATATCTGAGGGAAAGTTCCACTGGATGGGTTAAATGTAGTTAAGATATTATGCAATTAAAAAAATAGTGATCATGAAGACATGATGATTAAAAACAAAAACTTGACAGAAACAAACATGGTTTTAAAAAGCAGAATGAAGCCGTTGCAGATTCTCTCTGAGTGGCCCATTAGCTGCTCAACTCGTTGGCATGTCTAACGGGTTTTTAGAAAGTATGAAGATACTGTTAACCTGGAGGAAATGTCTAAGAAATAGAAAGTCATGAGCATGAGAAACTTAAGACCAGCCATAGAAACCACACCACATAAGCCAGATAGGAAGGGAAGTTTTTCAAAACATTGATAATTTATTTTAATTTTAGGTGTAGAGACATAGGGTAAAAAAAAGAATGCCACAATGAATATAATCAAGAAAAATGGCATTTCATAATGATAATATCATCAATTAATCATGAAAATATAAAAATCCTAAACTTTGTGTTATAAGTAACATAACTTCTAAATATGTAAAGTGGAAACTAATAGAACCACATGCAAATAAGTAAATTTAGATAAGGTGGCATGCTTTCCTGTTCGTTCTAGGAAACCAGCATAAACCAGACACAAAAGTCAGTATCATTTCAAGAAAAGTTCATGTTGAGCCATTTTCTATCATAACATCAACGCAGAAAGTATGAATGAAATATACGTAACCCAGACAACACAGTTTAAAGGCATGGCAGCATATAATAACCAACAAGGGCTTATCTAAGTGACATATGGCTGATCATCTTTTAATAATCAAACTATGTAATTTACCATTAATGGACTCTACAAGAACAAGTATATTGTAAACTCTCTCACATACACATGAATACAAATACACACAAAGATATACAGAGAAAGGTTTGGGGGGGAAAGATGGAGAGAAAGAGGCAGAAAAAAGGGAGAAAAAAAATTTCAAAGTTCATTCCAGAATGAAACCTTAGTAATCTGTCATGAGGTTGAAAATTGTGTCAAGATAAATGGTCCACCTAAGGTGAAAACTGAATGTTATCTTCTTTAATTAGAAACAAGATATGATGTTTTCTCACACCACTTCTATGGTACCTCAAGCAACTTAATAAACAAAGCAGTAATGAAATCATTCAGCTTCGAAGTAGAGAAAGAAACCTGACTGTAGTCTTAGATATAGGAAATCTTACGGTTTGTCTCAAAAGAGTTCCTAAATGTGTTAGTTGACAATACTGAAGTTTACAACTCCGATGAAATATAATGTGCTAATTACCAAGAAATAACCTGAAATTAAAAAACACACACACACACACACACACACACAAAACGTTTACAGAGCTGAGCTCATAGCTCAAAGGTAGAACACACCTAGCATATTCTGTACCCTAGGTTACATCCTCTGGACTGGCAAAGGACTATGAAGCATAGCTAAATACAAGTCTTAGAAAACACATTCTGATGAAAGTGTGACATCTGTCCATCACAGACTATGGAATGACACTGAATAAAAGTCTTACAGGATGCAAATATGAAGTTCATTGGTTAAAAAGTCAACAATTAAAGTATCAATCTTCCATATTAATCTAAATATCTAATGTAATTAGAACAAAATTCAAGTAAGTAATTATAATATCTGTAGAAATGAAGAGGGTCTAGGAAAGCCAAAACAATAGTAGTATAACAGGAAAACAAATTTCGGAGCAACAAAATCTAGTATCAAATCAGAATGACTTGGCAACAAGCATACAAGAATAATATTATTATAAAATTAGATCAGTTGACCAATGCAACAGAATATAAAGAAATTAATTGGAGCTAGTTTAATAGATTGTGCTAAAACAGTTGAATATTAGCAAGACAAAAGTCAACAATCCTTATCTTAGGCCATAGATTTAGAGCCAACTCTGCTAAATTATAAACCATAATATATAATAGGGAACTAAAAACATCTAGGAGAAAGTCTGTGTGACATCAGATTTGGCAAATAACTTTGGACTGTCATATATATATATATATGTATATATATATATATATATATATATATATATATATATATATATATATATATATATGTATGTATGTATGTATAATATGGACTATAATGCTAACAACATGGTACTTTAAAGAAAAATTAAAAATATTATTAACATAATAAAAATGCAATCTTTTGATCATGTATTGGCAATATTAACACTTTAAGAAGAAATTTGTACACTGAGCGAGTGCAGCCATCAAACAAGTATCTGATGTTACTCAGAATTTGTAAATAAGTCTTGAGTACTCATTAATTAAACAAATAGCCAAGATGAAATGGTCAAAACATTTAAATAGAACAAGAGAATATTTAGATATTTCTAAGTAATCATAAAGAAATACAAAGCAGAGCAGGAGGGTTTATTACTGCCCAATTCAAAGGACAAGGTTGAAAATACTGATCACATCAACTGTTGATGAGGTTTTGGAGGGACTAGAACTCTCACATCTGCTGATTGGAATGTATGATAGACCTTACTTGAGAACTACAGGAGTTATATAAAAAGGTGTATATATATATATATATATATATATATATATATATATATATATATATATATACACATGTGACTGAATATAACCTCTCCACTTTTATCTGTTTGCTGAAGGTAAATCTCTGTGCACAAGTGTTCACAGAAGCTTTACTTCTAGTTATTCAAACTAGAAACCACCTAAATGCAACAAGCAAAAAGACTCAGACATTATAATAAAGACATAGAATAAAGTGCAGCCAAGCAACAAAATAAATTATTGGTGAATATTACGATGTTTTTGGTGATAGAAAAAAACCAGATTTTAAGTTCTAGGAAGTTAAAAATAATCTGTAGCCAGAGGAAAATGGTCTCTAGTTGACTAAAAACAGTAATATCAAAGGACAGAATGAAGAACAATGGGAACACATTAGGAAATTAGGGGTAAAGGCTCATGCATAATGGTAAGAGTTTCATTTGTCACCATATGTCAAAAATCATAAAATGTTTATATTTTATATTTTAAATATGAGGTGAACTGCATTTTTATTATACCTCAACAACTCTACTAAAATATAAGTATATGAACATGATCATTTCAGAACACTTATTATTTTATTTTCTGTAGGGTTTGTTTTCCACAGATTTGATAAAAATTTAAAAGTTATGAATCATTATGATGAATGTAAAAGTTATACCTATTTACATATGCCTAATCATATTATTTGTAAATGAATTTGGAACATAATTATAGTTCTTGAGACTAGCTAACCACAGTTATGTATACAATTTTTATGGTGAGGTGTTGAGAAACCATTTTATTTAAATCATTTCCTTGTAGACAGAAGACATCTATCAACTCAAAACAAAGATAATCAAAATGTTTTCAAGAGCCAAATGACATTGTATGACCTAATTCACTGGTGACTATTTCATAGCCTTAGTCTTTTGAACTACATTAGACTACCATACTAGACTACCTCACAAAGAAGCATTTGATCCAAGGGTGAGTTCTGCCCTCCATTTACTAAGGTCTCTCAACACTGACTGACCCATAGGAAGGGTTTAGGCCTGAAAACTCATGCTAAGAAGTAGGAGGCATGTCTGCAGACACATTCCTCTTTTTTGATGGATTTTAAAGTGTATTTTGCCTTGACTAACTTCAAATATTGATTGTTAGAAAGTGGACTGGCACTGTAATGATTGACTGATTGCAATGTATTACATACAATGAATTTTGAATACCACAGAACTAATTGAATAAGTGAAGGGAAATATTAATATTGAATTAATGGGGATGATCTGAGTGAATTAAACACAGCGGGCCAAATTCTGCCCCTGGATATGCATGCACAATTTCCATTGACTTCAATGGGGGTTTTGTTGTGTGTATCCAAGGGCAGAATCCAGCTTAATGAATTTTTTAATTGTTTTTAAATGGTGAATGAATTGGTTAAAGTGCAAAGCATCAGAGATGACTTCGTAGAAATTGCATATATCCCTGGGATTTTTAAATATGCCAGACAAACGTTCATATAATCTTATATCTGTGAGCCACTACAAATACCACTTTTAGTTTGCAGAAAGTAATATAAAAAAATAAAAGCATTGCTGTTACATTTTCTTTACAAAAGCACACACATCACTGCAGACTTCTTTCTTTACACGAAATTAACAAAAATGTTGATTTAATAATGAAAACCTATGATAAATCTGAATCTCTGTAAGCACGAGTTCATCCACATCCACACAGTCTGCCAGTGAATTTTAAGCACTCGGGTGACCCCACTCACACTCCAGCCCTCTTGATGTTCTTATTTTTCATTAGAAAACATTTTGTAAAGTATTATAAATGGCAATGCTTATTATCTAATCGTGTGTAGTAGACATATCAGTATGTTGCTAAACAGAAAAGAAATATTTGTAATAACCTTTATAGGTTACCGGGCTATCCATGATCTAAGGCATGTTTGTTCCCTAATCCCTTTAGTCCTTAAGGAAGATCAATCCAGCTTTATATCAACATCTTTGAGATCTGTGCACAGAAATCTGTGCCTAAAACTTGTAACAATTGTGAAAAACATTAATCCTCGATATTAGTTTAAATTCAAAATAAAAAATAATAATCTTTTGCTAAGATACACACATGGGATATTAAAGATGTGTGTATGTGTATGCATGTACACTCATGTTTGGGGTGTGTGTGTGTGTGTGTGTGTGTGTGTGTAAAATAGGGAAAGAAAGAGAGAAACTTAGATATGCTCTCTTGTATAGGAACAAGAAAACAAAATGGAAGTCTCCAAATTATTGAAATGTTGAAAGAATACGGATTATCAAACTTTTTAGTTTTTTTTAAATTATGTTTTTTAATGAATAGGCATTGTTCTTTAGGTTCTTTTGTTTTACAACTATGAAGAGGGAGTTCTCATATACTCTGCCACATACCACCATTCCATACACAATATTTCCCATCATATGTGGCAATTAAACAATATATTGAAAGCTGTACATAAACACTCATGTACAATTAAAGCATGCTACAGAACTTTTATTGCCTTAAAACTTGATTGTAATTCATATTTTTACCTTTCATACCTATACCCAGCTGACTGTGCAGTTAAATGTTTCCTAGAATGTGTATCTGGATGTTCACAGTGTTGCAACCTTGCAGGTCAGGTGTGTCACTTCACAGAGCTCTTCTCTGTTTCTTCCTAGCCTTCACAGTGTTTCTTTCCAGCACTGAATAATAGTTTCCTACTTAGATGTACAGTTTACCCATTTACTTCTAATTATCATCTCAAATGCTCTCATATTTTTACTGACAAACTGGCAAGCTGTCTTGCAAAGTGTATTGGTTTTGTGTTCTTACTATAGTGAATGAAAGTTCCCATTGCTCCACATCCAGCTCAGCATTTGATGCTGTCAGTGTGTTAGTTTCTGCCTATTTACATAGCTCTGGGAGTTACTCATTGTTATGTTAATTTGCAACTCCCACTGGACTATCAAAATAGATACCTTTCATATGCTTATTTGCCATCTGCATGGGACCTTGGTAAGAGTTCGGTTTTTTTGGAATGTAAACAAAGAATATAGAAAATAAAATATATTATTAAAAAAAAAAAGACCAGAAAAAAAAAGAGTTCATTTTTTTTAACTCTCTTTTGGGGCTCTTAATTGTGCTTCTGTGTTTTGAATAACAGGTGTTCATCAGAAACACATTTCACACACATACACACACACTCACACACACATCTTCTAACTTGTAAATTTTTGTATTCACAATTTTTCACAAAGATATGTTCTGAATTTTAATGACAAAGATTATATCATTTTTTCTCATGGATTGTTCCTTAACATAAAACCCTGTCAGGATTTTGTCCTCAGATATTTTATTGTTTACCATATTACAGTTATGCCTATAATCCATTTTGATTTAACTGCTAAGAAGGGTATAAGATAATGTCCAGATTATTTTTCCAACTGTTTAGTGGTTATCTTCTCTCCGTTGAATTGTAGTTGCTGGAATGACAAATATCAGTTAACTGAAGTTTTGTAGATCTCTTTCTGGAATCTTTGCCTTATTTATTGAACTCTTTGTATTACACTATCATGGTTATTGTAGTTTTATACTAAGTCTTGAAGTCATGTCATATGAATACTCCAACTGAATATGCAAACCTCTGCTTCTCCAGTTAGTTGATCTTCATTTTGTCGAATTACTTTGTTGTTGTTGTTGTCGTTTTATGAGCTCCTTTACATTGGTTAAAAATTAACAAGTTATAGGGCCTGGGGAATTGAATCAGTGAGTAAAGTATTTGTTGAGCAACATGAGGACACAAACTCAAATGTCAGCACTGTAGGGGACAGAGAGAAGAGAAGGACCTCTGTTGCTAGCTGGTCACTAGCTATCTTGGTTTCTTTTCCTGTTGCCATGATAAAATAGTCCAGCAAAAGCAACAGAAGGGAGAGAAGGTTTATTTTAGCTCTGTTTAAATGGCAATCTATTATGACAGACAAGTCAAGGCACAGGGAGCTTGAAACAACTGACTATGTAGCACCTACACCCCGAAAATGGAGAAGGATAGAGGCAACCACTTAGGTTGTTTTCTGAATATGTTTAGCTTACTGTTTTTATCCGTTCCAGGATCCCAGTGAGAGGATAGTGCCACTCCCAATGAACAGGTCTCCCTGCTTCGAATGACTTAATATAATCAATGGAATACTCGTAGACAAATCTACCTCCCCATCTTCCACATGATTCTGGATTGTTTTAAATTGTCAATTAATCTCAGCCATCAATACCACCTGGCAGAATGCTGAGTAACAGGCCCTGTTTCAAAATGGTAAGTAGAAAGCTATAGAACAGAAGACTTTATGTGTGAATCTCAACTTCAAAGATACATGGAGGCATGCACATACATACACAGGTGATCATACTATTACGCACACACACACACAATCAAGTTCTAGGAAATTAGAAGATGGCTCAGTCAGTGTTTATGATAATTAATATTGGTGTCAAGTTGACTGAATTTGGAATCCACTTGGCAAGCCAATAGGCACTCTTTTTTTGTTGTTATTGTTTTTGTTTTTTTTTTTTTGTTTTTTTGTTTTTTTGTTTTTTTGTTTTTTTTTTTCGAGACAGGGTTTCTCTGTGTAGCCCTGGCTGTCCTGGAACTCACTTTGTAGACCAGGCTGGCCTCAAACTCTGAAATCTGCCTGCCTCTGCCTCCCAAGTGCTGGGATTAAATAAAGGCGTGCGCCACCACCATCCAGCTATTGCTATTCTCTCTTCCTCAACTCACCTCAAGCCTCCTTCCTCAATTCAGCACCAGCAGCCACCACCTGCTGCATCTGCTGCGAAGCACAACATTTACATCCTTTAAATGTAAGGTGAGCTTTTATGGACTCTCCCAATACATCTCCTACATGAGATCTGTTGCATGGTGTAACTTCTGCATCATAGCATGGCCCTGATCCTGCATGGTACTCTGCCTAAAAACCCTTACACCTATGAAGTGAGAAGGTATTTTAATCAGATTATTTGATGTGGGAAGATCCATCCTAAATATGTGTGTCACCTTTGAGTGGCAATTAAGATACAAGGAAGATGGAAAAAGGAAAATATGATATAACTGTTAGGGCTTTTCCAAGCCTGCTCCAGCTCCAGAATAACCACACTGAGACTTATTTATTTATATACTCATGCATAGTCTTAAATTAGGCTTGTTCCCAACTAGATCATGACTTGATTATCCCACTTATACTAATCTAAGTTGGTTTCCTCTCCTCATTTCTTACCTTTGACTTTCTCAGCATCTTGGTGGCCATGTTTCATCCTGACTCTCTCTCTCTCTGAGTTCCTATCTCTCCCAGAAGTCCTGCCTATTCTCTCCTGGTTTGCTATTGGGCATTCTGCTCTTTATTGACAGGTGATGCTTTTACCTAGTGCAAAAGAGATTATCATTACACTTTGGTTTTTGTCTCTTCTCCTGCACCTTTGTTGTGAAGTGTATCTATTGCATTACTGGCATTACTGCATTCCTTTACTTATATTAGAATCAGCTCCTTTGAATTTTCAATAAAGACGAAAGATCAGCTGCTCTCCTGGAATCTTTCAGGCCTTCATCACCAGACTGGGATTGGGACTGCTGAAACACAGACTGTCTTGTAATCCTATCTAACAAATACTCTCGTAATGCATATTCATTCATTCTATCTGCTCTATTCCTCTAGAATACAGTGACTAATTCAGGGTGCTTTCTGTAAAAAATGTAAAGACTATTGTCCAGGACTAGTACCTACATAAAGGCTAGACAGTCTTAACAGCCACCTGTTACCCCCCTCCCCCCAGCACTAAGTAAACAAGTGATCTCCAGGGCAAACTGATTAGTTCTTAACCTGTGAATTGCAACCCCTTTGGGAGTCAAAGGATCTTTTCACAGGGGTTGCATGTGAGATATAGTGCATATCAGAAATTTACATTATGATTCTTAACAGTAGCAAAACTACAGTTATGAAGGTAGCAACAAAATAATATTATAGATGCAGGGAGGAGGGGGAAATCACCATAACATGAAAAACTGTATTAAAGGTTCGCAGCATTAAGAAGGTTGAGAAGCATTGAGCTAAAGCCTGTTAGAGACTCTGACTCAATAAATAAAGTGGAGAGCAATCAAATAAACAAATAAAAACAGCTGTCATCAACTATGGGCCTTGATACTCACCCTGATGCCTGTACATACAAGTGAATGCACTAGCATGTGCATTCACTAGCATAAGCCTCCCCTGTTCCCAAACATGCAAATAAAAAACAAATAACACACACATACACACACACACACACACACACACAAAACACACACACACAATGATAAGCTCTAGAATTCTCCAGTTTGAAAAAAAATTGTACATAAATTAATAACTACATGAGGTTATTATTAGATTTTTCCCATAATAAAATATTTTCTATTAGGAAATACAAATTAATTGTTCCAATGGTTATGGTTATAATTTATATAATATAAAGATTTGGAGCATAATATTCTTTAATTCTATTCTATAAAAGATACCTAATCTAACAAAGAAATGTAAAGCATTAGAAGAGTAAAGGCACTAAGTCGATTAAATTACTATTATTTCAAAGAACCTAGTGTAAGATAGCTATTTTGTGGTCACTGAAGGAGAAATTCATTCCACTCTCAGTCCTTGTCCAGAGGGTAAAGAGTTGCACCACACCTCTGAAGTACTCTGAGGGTGCTTTCAACTACACAGATGAGGAAAACCTTTCAACTAGGTTTTTATACCATTGAAAATGTCATTAAAATGTTACTTGTGAGAATAATTTGAATTATTGAAAGTTAATTTCAGTTTATCCACCTTATTTCATTGTTTTATATTTATTATTAACCTTCTACTTTACATTTCTTTTGCATAATTCATGAAACAGTTGTACTTTAAGTTTCCATAAGCATGACATGATGTTAGTATACGACCCGTGCTGCCAAAACCCACAAAAATTTGACAAGACAGCGAATGGAAACACACAAATCAGAGATCCCATTCCACTTCCCTAACATTGTTTGGTTTAGAAAATATATCACAAGTGAATGAGCAAAAATGCATACATAATTTAATTAATCATTCCACAAATATTACACTTGATTTTTAACTACAAATTACGATATAGGTTAATCTTGTACTGTTATTTTAAAAACACCTCAAAGTAACAGAAATACATTATTGCAAACAATTAGTCCAGTAACCACAAAGGTGTCTCAGTTCTACTGAACACTTAAGGATAAAGGTACTACTCTGCTTATTCAAATTGTCATCTGTGACGTCATGGCAGCTACTTTCTTGAAAATATCATCTCTGGTCCAGGCTAGCTTAACCTGAACTTTACATTTTCAAAAATGAAGTGGCATTTAGTTTTGAAATTTAAATGAATTTTAATAGAATGACCTTTGGAGTCAGATGCATCAAACCACTAGTCAGAAGTCTAAATTTAAATGATCTTCAGCAAGTCTACAGTCTTTTTACCATTATCCACAATACAATGATACTAGGCACATATTTGCCAAACTTGTTATAAGACTAGGATGAGTTGGTGTCTGCCAAGTATGTCTGTCCTTCTAGTGCTCTCTTACTCCTGTTTCCTGATCGCTTCTCTCTTCCCTCCTGGGCTCTTCTCTATCCCCCTTCTGTTGCCCCCTCTCTCCATGTGGTCATGACAGGTCTCTACTTCTCCACTCTCTCCTATCTGTCTTTCTCTGCCTCTACTACCCTCTTAAGCCCCTCCCCATATCCTAAATAATAAACCCTATTTTATACACACACACAAAAAAAGAACTAGCAAGGAGAGGTTGAAGTCTGTCTTCCATCTGTGTACATAAATCTATCATAGTATCAGTTGTAAATATATTTTATATCTGATGTTTGTCAAAAAAAAACCCTGTATTTTTCATATTGTTAAATAACAGGTTTATATTAATCTTAGCTGAGATGTTAAATGTCAGTATTTTAAAAATCTTAATATATGAAGATACATGGATTGTGTAGTGTTGGGTATTGTCTCAAATGTGGAGGTAAGGGAGCTTGTAGGAGTCAATTTTCTCTTTCTACCATGTGGGTCTCAGAGATAGAAATCAGGTCATCAGTCATTGTGGTAAATAGTATCACATACTTATGCCCTATGAAGTTTTATTTTCTTACTAGGAATATAGGGATATTCATCATATATTATTTGAATCATATTTCTCTCAGAAAATACTAATACTATCATTCAACTATCTTAAGTTTATTTACATGCAACTGTCTTTAAAAAGACTTAACAGTGGTAAAATACAAACACATTTCAGCATGTGAGGAGAGCCTATTAATAAATTTCTGGAGATAATAAGAATAAAACAGAACCCTCTTGATAAAAAATGTGTGGTAACTAAGCACTGGCTATTTTAATGACAGAATAATATGGATTAAAATGGATATAAAGTTGTGGCCATGGAAAAAAAGAGACCAATATCCAGGGAGAATTGTAATGCAGAAGTAGATTCGATCCAAACAGTAATCTTGGGACATGTAAAGTGTCTAGAGATCACAAGGATTAGTTCTTGCTATAAAAATAAAATGAGTCAGGAGATGGTTTCAAGGGGATGAAGACCTGGGAGTTGGGACAAGAGAAGATGTTTGACAAGGATATATGTTATCAATAGTATTGCATGAGATGCAGGTGATAGGATGCTTATCAACTTTGGCAGAATCAGAAACAGAGGCTTGCCTGTCTTCCAACTCCACCAACAAATGTGTCACAGTATTGATTGTCAATGTATTTTACACATGGTGTCAATTATCAAGAAAATCTGTATCTTTTCATATTGTCAAGTAATAGGTTTTACTTGGATTATGACATTTCTAAGATAAAATGTTAAACACAAGAAAACTTAAAATAGGAAGGGATTGAGATAGACTATAGATATACATACAAACATGCAAATATATATTCTTTTGACAATAATGGCTAGAATAGAACTTCAAAGAAATATAATGCACCTTTCAACATTGAAAACAAATGCTGCTTAATTGGTGATATTTTCTTTTAAAAATAAATATATATGTGATTAAAAAACAGAATAACTATGTTCATAGCAGCCCTATTTATAATTGCCAGATGCTGGAAAGAACCCAGGTATCCCTCAACAGAAGAGTGGATGCAAAAAATGTGGTATATCTACACAATGGAGTACTATTCAGCCATTAGAAACAATGAATTCATGAAATTCTTAGGCAAATGGATGGAGCTAGAGAACATCATACTAAGTGAGGTAACCCAGACTCAAAAGGTGACTCATGGTATGCACTCACTAATAAGTGGATATTAACCTAGAAAACTGGAATACCCAAAACATAATCCATACATCAAATGAGGTACAAGAAGAAAGGAGGAGTGACCCCTTGTTCTGGAAAGACTCAGTGAAGCAGTATTCGGCAAAACCAAAATGGGAAAGTGGGAAGGGGTGGGTCGGTGGACAGGGGGAGAGAAGGGGGCTTATGGGACTTTCGGGGAGTGGGGGGCTAGAAAAGGGGAAATCATTTGAAATGTAAATAAAAAATTATATCGAATAAAAAAATTAAAAAAAAAAAACAGACTTACTACCTTTAAAAGTAACACAACATAAGTAACTGAAGTCATGTTTTAAAGATCCTTATAGGAGAATTCTTTGTGTGCCTGGGCTTGGGAAGCAGCTAGGACTGACTGTATATTTGAATAAGATGGTTGAGTTGAGATTACCTTTCTCAGCTGCCCTGCAGTTTGGAATAGGATGCAAAGCCCCTTAGGACACTATTAATGTTAGGTAAGAAATATTTGTAAGTTTCAAGTTTTGTAAGGAGGACTGAGAGAACTTATTTTATCTGTTTAAAAGTGCAAGTCCTAGTGATTTAGGCATCAAGGGTACAGAAAGCAAATGCAATTGTTTGTGAATTTGGCCCTTGGGTTTGTCATTCAAACATAAGCACTGCCGTTAGATCAGAAATTCCGACACTGTGGCATCTCCATGACTTTCTCTGTGAAATCTAATGCTCGTCTCCTAGACATAATATAAAACATGCTGTGAGACTGTGTTATGTAACCTCCAACCATATAATTCCACATTTGGCTTAAAATCTAAAATATTCCTTTGGAAAACAAGACACAATAATATTGAATCTGAAGCCACTCATATTAAAGTATATAAGAATCTTACCTTAAAAGCTGGATGCCTTTGACAACCCGCTTTAAATAATAACTAATCTGGACCAGCTTAATACAGTTTTGATACTGTTTCACTTCATATTTAATCTTGGAAGTTTCTGGCTTTACACACTCTTTGAATTTTGTTCTTTTGATTCTAAATAAACTTTGCGAAATGAATTTACCCAACTTAGCAAGGCAATATTGATTATGTTATAAAGTCAATCCCGTTTGTCAGACTCCCTCACTTTAAACATGTTAGAGTATGCACGGTTTTATTAAATCTCCATTAACATCATACTTCATATAATCAAACCCTTTTCTGGCTTTTGAAATCTCTCAAGGATTCAGGGGGAAATATGCTTACTATAAAGAATTAATCAAAGCATCTATAATATTGAGAGATCTCTTCCCTTTGGAATAGAGCACCAGTCACGGTGATTATCTCTATGTGTGGTGTAATTTATTAGCTCTCTAAAGACAAAGGTTTCTTGGGAAGCAGACAGTGGCTGCTGTTCCCATCTCTGTCAGAGAAGAGAGGTCTCTTTCTGAAAGTTCATGAACTCCAAAATCCGTGGCTCTCTTTTGATTCTGAAAGGAAATAAATTGAAGTAAGTTGTGGTATTAATGAAAATTGTTTTATTAAAACTAGTTGGCTCTGAAGAGTTTATGCTCAGTCAGATGTTGTCATTAGAGACAAGTATTGAGTTATTTTCTATGAGTCAGTAATGTGAGTTTCAGGTTAGTGGAAATAGCACATGAGATCAGAAGTCTTAATAGACCTCCAGAAACCACACTAGCCTGCTCTGTCGTCTTTAGTAGGAGAACGGCCTGCATTTCTCTCCAACCATTACCTTTGGAAACATGAAAACTGAGTATCTTCTATTAAACCAGCAACAATGGTGCCATGAATCCTGCTTCTCCATCCTTGGTAACTTGTATTTAGATGCTGTTAACCACCCAGGGGCTCGCTGGCTCTGACCATCTCCTCTGTTCTTGGTTCACTTTGAGAGGCCTATGAAAGTTTGCGTTATGAAGTTCACAGTATCAATCAACATTCACATTTTGAAGAATGACATTTTGCTAAAGAGAATATTAAACTCTTTATTCTTAAAAGAAAGACATCATAGGAATTCCATTTTTCCGTCAGAAACTGCATTAACAAGTTAGTCACAAACAGACAAATGTTACATGTCTTCATTTGTATGTAGAAGCTAAAAGACTCAATCAGAAAGGAGGAGTGGACAGAGAGCTGTGGCTGAAAGGGTTGGTTAATGGGCACAGGGCTAAGCCACATAGGAATAATAACTCTCATAGAGTCTACCAACTATAGTTCTCAGTAAATACATATTGAATAATAGCTGGTTGAGATGGTACATGTTCCCAACACAAAGAAATAAGAAACGTTTGCGAGTCATAAATAGTCAATTCTTAACTGCAACTATGCAACTTATAGTGTGTCGCTACAACTTAAAGTGTTCTTTTAAAAAGTCCTTTAACAATTTCAAGTAAGTTTAATCTGTTAATTTATTCACATCTCAAAGACAAATGATTGCAATCGATTAATTGTCCTCTTGGAAACACAATTTGAAATCGAAAATTTCAATTTTCGGTGTCATATCAAAAATATTTAGAGGTTGGCATCTGAGTTGCCCAGTTTAAATACCTTGGGTTTGAAGCAACAAAGAAATCTCATTCGAATTTTAGCTTTGTCCTATTCATTTGAGACATGAACAGGAGTTATCAATCTCACAGAGGCAATGAGGAAGTGGTGTCAAAAACAAAGGGACTAGCGAAACTTTGTAGGAAACTTAGTAAAAATAGTGATACGTGTTATCATGGGTTACTGACAAAAGGCTTGAGGTCCTCGGTGAGTTTCGTACTCTCTGAATCTCAAGCACTTACAATTAAAATTGGGGCGCTACTATCAAGCAGAGAGAGAGAAAACACGAGAACTTTCAAATCAAGAGCTTAGAACATACACTTCCAAAAAAAATCCAGTCACGCACCCACTGTTAACATCCTCTTCCTTTTGTTCATAAGTATTCATATATATACACACAAATACGTAATTTTTCTTTTAAGGTGATATGTTGTTTCTGAGTGTCTATATCAAACCTTAAACATTTCATTCTGTTACAGTCTTGAATAGTTTTATGTGGAGAAAGTATTCCCATATATTAAAGATATACATTATGATTCACAATATTACTAAATTTGGGTAAATTTTCCCTAAAAGAAACCTTTCTGTATTCTCTTCTGTTCTGGTAAGTGTCCCTGTAGCTTTTTTTTGGCTTGACTGACCATGACAATTTGAGGGACATTCACCAAGGATTTTCCAAGATATTTGCTTAACTTTTGTTTTGCTTCTTGTTTGGTGTGGCTAAAGTGAGGTTCTTAGACTGTGGGAGGGATGTCTTCTGTTTACCTCCATCTTCTGATTGGGTTTTTGTTGTTGTTTAGTTGGTTGGTTTTTTGTCTACTGGGAGTTTATAAAAGCTCCACATGAAGTGGCATTTGTAATCACCACCCAGTCCTCTGCTTTCTTTGTTTAATTTTAGTTCGCGATGGAGAAGAAAGCTAGCAAAAAACTAACCCAGGTGATGAGCTTAGAAAACAGCCAAGTGGAAAGTAGAGAAAATGCCTTAGTCTGCTTCTCGGAATAGGTAAATATGTCTGCTTCTCGGAATAGGTAAATATGTCTGTTTCTCAGAATAGGTGAAAATCAATCTTCACATATGTTTTCGTGATTCCGTTTTCACAATAAAGACGATCGCTCACCACATATTATTTTCAGCATGTTTCTTTCAATTTGTATACAAAAAGGTCAACCTGAAAATATCCATCAGACCTGAGTGAAAACATCCCCTTTCGCTGTGAACATACCAGTGCTCCAAGTTTGCTCTTCCAGCATTATTTGTTTAATAGAAATATTTTCCATACCACCTGGTTCTGGCAGAAAGTCAAAATTTGCATTTATATGAGGTAGTTTATCAAATATAACATACAGGAGTCTGTTAAGTACACATTGCATTTTGTTTGTGAGAAAATCTGTTTGTATTTAATGTAGTTTTTAAATTAACCTTAATGAAAGCTTCTGAAAATTGTTGTTCTAAGCATTTGAAATATGCAACAAGACCTGGAAGAGGACATAAACATGTTTTCCATTATATGTTATCAGATAGCCCAAAATTACTACAAAGAAGAATGTGGGACTATGTTAAATTAGAAAGATAAGCAAGCATTTAGTTAAAAGCAAACGTCTTTAGAAGAGGAAAGCGTCTAACGCAGCTAACCTCAGACATCTTAAGCAATCTTCCTTCGGAGATATTTTAACGTTTTTATTTATTTAATTTTTTTAAGTTAGAATACTGCTCAGGATACTCGGGAAGTAAAGCTATTGGCTCCAGACCTTAATGCTTCATTTCTTAACCCTAGGCTTGCCAGTGCAGAACTAATATTTCTGAAGTGCTGAGAAATGTATTTGGACTGAGATCCTGGTATGTGAGACAATGATTTACTCTCTCTTTGGTTTTTTCAAGACAGGGTTTCTCTGTGCAGCCCTGGCTGTCCTGGAACTCACTCTGTAGACCAAGCTGGCCTCGAACTCAGAAATCCACCTGCCTCTGCCTCTCAAGTGCTAAGATTAAAGACATGTGCCACCACTGCCCGCTGGCTTTGACTTTTTACAGTGTCCCCTTGACATGTTTTCAGTGTAAACACGTCACAGTGAAGTCACATAGGGCACTCTCACACACATTTGATAGCATGTGAACAGGTATTTCTAATACAGCACATTTATTATCAATTGTCCAAACCAAGTTTCCTCGGGTTTAAACATATTACTCACATCGGTCAACACAGCTCACCAGCATTAGCACAAGGAACAACCCTAAAGCAAGACATGCTGACGTGGCTCCAGGTCCTTCTTGCTATACACAAGGAAATGCCTGGTGTATTTAGAAAATTGACTTTTGAAAAAATTAAGGGTAGAGACACAGTTGCTTGTAAAGCATCATGTGATCTTAAATATAAGAAACTAACTTTGCGGTTTAAAATTTTTATTAAACCAAATCATGGCCTTGCTTTTAATTTGCAGTATATCTTTTAAAGTACAATAAGTAAAGAATATTAATACTTGCTCAATCCAAGCTAAGACTGGGAAAACGGGTATTTTGTTTTGCAAATATTATCTTCCTCTGAATAGGAAGTCATGCTTATTTAGAAATAAAACAGATATTATTCTCAGCTACTGCTCTCCAGTGTTTATAGCATTTGACAAAGTCTGTGTTATGCACGCTAATCAGAGTCCTCTGCTACCTTTGATCACAAACCTCTTTGAAGCCATTTGCATCGCTGTTCTCATAGTTTCAGAAAAAAAAACTGTTTAAAGTTTTCATGTAATAAACTAAATCTTTGATTAGACAATGTTACTGTCTTAGCCTTCTTCAACTCCCAACTTTAAATTTATTTATTCATAGCATGGAAGGCTGATCTGAAATTTCCTTTGTTGTAACTGAGAATAAAGCACAGGCTGTCACACATGTGCGTACACGGTAACACTCTACCATGGGGGCTTGATACCCTCGGCCCCCTAAAATAATCTGATTACTAAGAGCAGATACATTTCAAAATCATACATTGCCTTTTATTTGTCGTTTGTATAAGGCTTATTATGCAATGAACTTACATATTTATCTGTTGCCAATTGGATAAAGCGACTCTCACATTTGATTGGGGCAGAGGAAGTCATGTGAATCTGTGATTTTTATGTTAAGATCTGTCACAAAGAGGAATTCATACCTTAGTCTTTCGGAATGTTAGCATCAGTAGGTAAAGAAAAGGCCATCCAGAGACTGCCCCACCTGGGGACCCATTCCACATGCAGCCACTAAACCCAGGCACTATTGGGGATGCCAGAAGTACTTGCTGATGGGAGCCTTATATAGCTGTTTCCTGAGAGGCTTTGTCAGAGCCTTACCAATACAGATTCAGATGCTTGCAGCCAACCATCTGACTGAGCACCGGGACCCCAATGGAGGAGTTAAGGGAAGGACTGAAGGAGCTGAAAGGGTTTGCAACCCCATAGGAAGAACAACAATATCAACCAACCAGACCACCCCAGAGCTCCCAGAGACTAAACAACCAACCAAAGAGTACACATGGAGGGACGATGTTCTGAGTCGTCCTGCTTACTGCTTCACTCAGTTCTGTCATGTAACCCAAAGTTCGCACCTCCAATAAAAGAATAAGCACAGCAGTAATGGCCTGGCTTTCGCAAGTCTCATGGAAATACTGATGAAAAACTCAGATAGGGGTTTGCCATTTCTGATACTGTTTTTTGTTTGGTTGGTTTGTTAGTTGTTTTGTTTTGTTTCCTAGTCTATTACTTTTGGAGAGAACTCTAAAACCTGTGTCACATACTTATATGTATGTATGTATGTATGTATGTGCTCATGTATATATGCCGTCATATGCTTTTAAGTAAACAAATATTGTAATTTTGTTTCTGCCTCCTTCCTTCTCCCTCTGCATTACCATCCCTTCCCCTTGCCAGACTGAGTATTTGTAACTTCTCACTTCATAAAACCTGTGGAGCACATGCTCTTATCTACAGCTCCCTGTTCCTCTCTGCCATGGTCCGTTTTGACTGTCCTGGATTCTGTACTTAACCTCAGTCCGTATGCTCTCCTCTAAACATTCAGAGTGAGAATTCACAAGTGAGAGGGAATATGTGGTGTTTGTCCTTCTGGGCATGCTTTACTTCACTTAATATATTATTTTCTAGTTTGGTCATTTACCTAAAAATTTAATATTTCACTTTTCTTTATAACTAAATAGTATTCCATTGCATATGCATGTCATAGTTTTGCTATGCATTCATAAACTGGAAGACATTTAGGTTGTTTCCATAGCTGTTGTGAATGCAGAGCAAACACATAGCTGTGCACTTACGTGTGGAGTAAGACATGGAGTCCCTCTAAGTGAACATAAGGGGCACAGCCCTGGTTTATACATCTATAACTTCACTTTAAGATCAAGGAAAAAGTCATAGAAAGGGGGCTGTAAGAACTTGGATGTCTGCTGCCAGATAGCATCTTATAAACATGTAAAGCTCAAGGAGAAGGAAGATCAAAGTGTGGATGCTTGTGTTTTTCTGAGAAAGGGAACAAAATACTCACAGGAGCAATTATGGAGACAAAGTGTGGAGCAGAAACTGAAGAAAAAGCCACCCAGAGACTGTCCTACCTAGGGATTCATCCTATAAATAGTCACCAAACCCCAACACTATTATGGATTATAAGAAGTGTGTCTGCAAGGATCCTGTTATGGTTGTCTCTGGAGTGGCCCTGCCAGAGCCTAACAGATACAGAGGCAGATGCTAGCAGCCAACCATTGGACTGAACGTGGGGTCTCCAATGGAGGGGTTGGAGGGTGGACTGAGGGAGCTGAAGGGGTTTGCAGCCACATGGGAAGAACAACAATGTCAGCCAACCAGACGCCCCAGGGTTCCCAGGGACTAAGCCATCAACCAAGAGGTACACATGGTTCCAGCCAAAAGTGAAACAGAGGAGTGCCTTTGTTGGGCATCAGTGGGAGTAGAGATCCTTGGTCCTATGAATAGATGCCCCAGCATGGGGAAATCGAGGGGGGAGTGGGTAGGAGTGTGTGGAAGAGCATCTTCTTGGAGGCAGGGGGTGGGAAAATGGGTTGAAGATTTTCTGGGAGGGGGAAACAGGGAAAGGGTGTAACATTTGAAATGTAAATGAAGAACATAGTCAATAAAAAATTTTTCAAAAAAGCAATGAAGGAGTTTTCCCTCTCTGGCTTGTGACATGGTGACATAAGATAAAAGTTTATGTTTTGTCAAAGCAGGGACACTGAAGAATATAACCATCTATACCTTTTAAGACAAGGACTAAGTACATAAGATGAGTTTTTGAGAACCACTGCCTGATGGACTGACTCATGTGAGCCATTGGAGACACAATAATATTACCATTATGCATTCCAATAAACATTAGAAAGTAGAGGACAGGAAAAGAGAGATAGACATCACTAAGACCTCTGGGTATACAAGAGACAGCACTGGATATCTAGTTCATAGGTAAAATAAGAATGTCTTCATGGGAGAAATAAATTTAACAAAGACAAACCCACTATGGAATTCTTGATGTTGCCCAATGGTGGAGCATAATCTCCCCAAGGCAAGAGAGAGTTTGGTCCATGTAGTGTGTGTCCCCTGAGGCTGGAGTGGGGTGATTGATAGGAGGGCAAATGCAGTGTTGGTGAGCCTTCTCCAGGCCTTAAGGACAAACTAGCAACTCTCCACATGGATAAAAGACAGAAAATAGAGATTACTGCTATGCCCCTGCTACAGAAGAAGATGTCTTAGGATGGGACTCTTCACAGCTGCTTTCTTAATGTGGCAATCAAAAAATTCAGATGAGAATCATACATAGTGGCATTTGTTCAAGCCTTCCTGGAAACAGTAGTCAATTTTAATGTGTTTATCTATATATTTCTTGAATTTTATCAGAAATATTTTCCATGTAAATCTTCAAATTTACCTGAAAATGTTTATAATTCCACTTTCAATCAACTTAGAATTATTTTTATGCCTACCATTTTATCTATATAATTTCCATAATAATCTTCAATTTTTACATGTTTTTCTACATATTTCTTCAATTTTATCAGAAATATTTTCCTATCTGAAAATGTTTATAATTCCACTTTCAATCAATTTAGGAATACTTTTATGCCTACCATTATTATATCTATATAAAATTTTCCATGATAATCTTCAAATTTAGCATGTTTTTTCTACATTTTCTGCAATTTTATCAGAAATATTTTCCACATAAATCTTCATTTCTATCATAAAATATTTCTATCTCATTTTCAATTAATTTAGCAATGTTTTTAAGTCTACCACTTTACTCTTTAATTTTCCATGAAAATTGTCAATTTTAACATGTTTTTCTATATGTCTCTTCTATTTTGTCAGAAATATTCTCCATGTAAATCTTCAGTTTTATCATAAAATGTTTTCACTTCCTTTTCCAATAAAAGAACATACAAAAACAATAAAAAGGCATTTTTATTATTTTAGAAAAAGTAGAAATGCCACCACACTTTTAAATATAGTATCTTTGGTAAGAAATTATTGTTCTATGACCAGGTATGGTTTAAAAAGTAAACTTGTCTATTGAAAAAATGTATAAATTTAAAATGGATATATATATAGTGCATCACAATATAAAGAATACTTTTCAGTTTTTATATCTTACAAACATACATCACGTGCCACTGTGATACATTAATTAAAAATTACATCAGAGAAAAATAAAAATGGTAACTAAATCATACAAAGTATATAAAATTATGTTTTGAAGTAGAGAATACTGTACTATTTTTAAGGAAATGTTTCAGCACACTGAAACTCAGTCATATTATTTTTAGGCATTTTAATTAAACAGATCAAAATTTAAAGTTTGAAGTCCCCTAACCCTTTGCATCAAAATGCATAGCAATAATTGTTAAAAATATATTCTTAAAAATCTAATTATAAATATGTAATAATTAGTAAAAATATTATTTGTACACAAGGATTATTATGCGGCTGTTATGTTGAGGCAGTTACGCTGCAGAGACATTATGGTTGTGGCTTCCGTCATTATTAGAAGACACAGTCTCAGAGCCAACTCCCTTTTATTCAGGCTTCTACAATCTTTCCTCCTCTTCTTCCTTAATGTTCTCTGAGCCTTAGATGTGGAAGTGTTTGGAAGATGTAACATTTGGAATATTTTTTTGGAAACTATGAAATTTGGATGTAAATGAATGAAATTGAAAACATTCTCTCTTAAGCACAAAGACAGAGCTCACCTTATTTTTTTTTTTACCATCAACATAGTATTATCTTGTGCACAAAGAGTTGAGAACTACATTGTACTTGCTAATAGAGAATTTATCTCTTCTCTAGTTCTTTCCAGAAAACTGCAGTTCCACTCTTAACCTTACTGTCGTACTAACATGTTCTCACACACTAACAAACATGCTAGAGACACCAGATCTCTGAAATTATTTGGTAAATTATTACTTCCAGAAAAGCTCCTACTTAAACAAGCTAGTGAATTTCTATTTATTTTTTATTACTATATGTTTAGAGGCAATATCTTTCCTATACCTCATATCTTATTTTCCTGAAAGGAAGTTCAGGTATCGTGATACAATATGAATGATCACACAGTTACTCTCTTTGTAGTTGATCCTGGTCTTTGAACACTTAAGGGGAAAGAAACCACTGCATGTGTTTGAATTTCTCATTTGAGTTTGTTTTGTTTCATTTGTTTTGTTTTTATGTTTTCTTTCATGTTTACTTTTTTATTAAATTATATATTTATTCAATTTACATCCTGATTGCAGTCCTCGCTCTCCTCCCACAACCACTCCTCCCATCTACCTCTTCCCTTTTCCTCTGAGATGGGAAAGGGCCCCACCCAGGTACCAACACATTTTGGCACTTAAAGTAACGGCCAGACTAGGCACACCCTTTCCCACTGAGGCGAGACAAGGCAGGCCAAATAAGGGAACCGAATCCACAGGGAGGTAGCAGAGGCAGGGACAATGCCACTTCAATTATTGGGGAATCCAGATGAAGACCAAACTGCATTTCTACTACTTATGTGAGGGGGCATAGATCCAGCCCATGACTGCTCTTGTTTGGTGGCTCAGTCTCTGGGAGTCCCCAAGGGTGGAGGTTAGTTGAATATGTTAGTTTTCTGTGGAGTCTTTACCTCCTCTGACTCCCACAGCTCCCCCCCCCCACCAGCACACACATAAAACCTTCCACCCAAAATTTGTCCTGCTTACATGTGCAGGGACAAAGATGGAACAGAGACTGAAGGAATGGCCACCCAATAACTGACCCAATTTGAGATCCTTCCTATGAGCAAGAATCAATCCTGACACTACTGATATTCTGTTATGATTGCAGACAGGAGGCTATCATAACTGTCCTCATAAAGGATCCACCCAGCAACAGACCAAAACAGATACAAATACCCATAGTCAAACATTAGATGGAGCTTAGGAAGTCTTGTGAAAGAATGGGGAGAGGAATTGTCTTTCTCTCCTTTGACATTTTTTAATTATTTATATTATTTTTGATATTATAATACAGCCACTATATCTCTCCACTTTCCTTTTCTACATCTAAATCCCTCCATCTATTCCTCCTGGCCCTCCTTAAAATCCAATAGATAGATAGATAGATAGATAGATAGATAGATATCTTCATAAATATACCTTGTCTTACAGTGTCAATTACCAGCATGTTTTCTGGAATATCCATTTGATACTGGATAAACAATTGGTGTTTTCTTTCCTGAAGACTATTTCTCCTGCTCTCAGCATTACTTAATTGCTTATAGTTTTTTTTGTGTATTGTGGAGATCTTACAGACGGTCCCCCATCTACATTGGAAGGTCCACTGTCATTACTTTTATTCAGCTCTTATTGAAGCTGCAGAGACTTTATGGGTGTAGCTTCTGGTATTATTAGGAGACACAGTCTCACAGCAAACTCCCTGATCCTCACAGTCCTATAGTCTTCCTGCCCCCTATATCGTAATGTTTTCTGAGCCTTAGATGTGGAAGTGTTGGGTAGATATATCTTTTGGGATGAACTCCACAACTCTGTATTTTGATTGGTTTTGGTTTTCTGTAATAGTCTGTCTGTTTCAAAGAGAAGTTTCCATCTAGCCTTTGAGGCTGTTATTTGATGGTAGCTTAAGAGAGCATCTCTAACCTGCATATCACTTCATCTGTAATATAAAATATAACCAGTAATTACTCTACTAAATGTGTCCTTAAAGCATTTTGATCTTCATACCAAAAAAACCCCCAAACAAACAAACAAAAATGAGTTAACATTTTCACACTTAACCTTTTCTGTCACAAAGAGAAATGCAAACAATTTAATATCACTATTTGCTTATATTTATTAAGGTTCAAATAAGTGGCTGTCAAAAAGGGATAAGTAGGTTTTATTGGCTGCAAAGTAATATATACTTTTGCTGGGCAATAGCTAATATCAAGCCACTAATAGATTTCACCTTGCAAGTTCATGGATGCTTAAAATCTTATGGTTTGAAGGTCAATGTCCCTGTCTAACTGTAAAAGAAAGACAGAGCAGTGAATAAAAATTAAAAAGAATTAATTCTTCAAAAAGTTTCTTACAAATCAAAACCCTGCAGTTTCATAGTGAGAACAAAAGACGCATATTAAACACCAAAGTTTATCAAGACAAATTAGATCCCAGTTTCAAATTTTCTTTAATCTTTTGCATCTGAACTTTTTTTTTTTTTGCCTCATGCTGTTTTCCCTAGTTAAATGTTAAAATGAATTCTAGCCAATACCATTGACTTCTTCCCTTAAAAATATTGAGACACATAATAAAAAATTAATTACTTCCCCTAATTTCCGTGTGATTCTCTAAAAAGATGTAAAATTCATTTAAAGTAAGTGGTGACTTTGTCTTTGAAGATCGCGACAATTAACATGGATCAAAGCTTAGGTTCTGTGATGATCATAGCTTATTAGCATAATGAAATTAACTTAGAGACAAGAATCTTTAATAGGTACAACAAAAACGCTTTAATAATACTTGAAGAAAATTATGTATTTGCTAGAAGTACAACAGTTTCAGATTTTCTATCCAATTAATAAGTTGTTAATTAACTCCTTTTTCCAAACAATGCATACTTTGAGCTAATGTCTGCCTTGGAACAGCCTGTCTATTGTGCTGCAATTTGTGGAGGAATGCAGTGGCTTTCCTAATGATATTTTATACTTTTATCATTAAGAAAGTTCAAGTTTATCCTTGCCCACTACAGATCCAATATTTCATCATGAAAATAAAAGAAGCCTTAATTTTGTACCTTGGGAAGGGAATAATGGTTTCCAATTATGATATGTTGAGTTTACATATGAGGCCGGAGGTATTTCAAGACCCAAGAATGTTTTGGTTAGTTCTAAGTATCTCTAAACTCTGACTCAAAAGAAACAGATTCAATTAACTAATAATTTTGATTTGGAAATACTTGGATTTGAGGATAAACAACAAAAAGAGTTTTGTTTTGTTTTGTTTTCCTGTTTCTAGCAACAAATCTTAATTGTTAAGCTCTAAGGGCTGAGGAAAAATGTTTCTGTTCATTTTTTACCACTCAATAATCCAACATATTATGGGCACTAAAATTATTCTTATCACACAGAGGGTGGAGACACATGGCCTTTCATTTCCATTGCTTTTAGTGTTCTTGTTTTAGTTAATGATTTATTTACTTTTGTCTATGTAGCAGAATGGTGTTCTGTCTAGGTCTTCCTCCTTGGTTACACAAGCTTACGTAGCATTTTGCTGGCTGAAATAGCTGAACATAATCCAAAATCCAAAACAAAACAAGAAGTAATTCCATAGCTACTAAAAAGAAGACTGGTTATTTTTGTTGTTTTTGTTTTTAAAAGCTACATTAACAAAGGCTGGAGTTTAGATTAGTGTTAGAGCACTTGCCTACCATGAGCTAATCTCCTGAGTTCAATTCCCACCACCAAACTAAGCAAAGCTAAACTAAAATAAAACAAGATAAAGCTTAGAATATAACAAAGAATTTTTCTATTTGTTCTCACATACCCAAATCCGTATCACATACCTCCTTTCTATAGACATAAGGAATATTTGTGATTTTCTTACTTATATATGTTGATAATATGCTAAGTGATTTTCTTGATTCCCCCAAACAAGTACTTCTAATACCAAACTGATTGTACTGCCTTCAGCTTAAATTTCCATTCCAGGGAAAACTTTAGAAACTTAACTTATCTCTTACCACATACGATCTGAATACCCATGCCCAAAAAGCAACATCGTTTGCTCTTTTACTATCAGATAAGGTCAAGATACGAAGTATACTCATAAGGTCATAGCAGACTAAGAGGCTAGAAACCCTATGACTCACTGTGACTGTGTAAACATAATTCCAATGTATTCAAAAGTCACTAGTAGAACTCATGAGATGTTGGCCTGAGAACATTTCAAGACAGAACATAAAACCCCTAAACATTTATCTTTATACCCAAAGACGAATGCTGCTTTCAGCCTGGGTCAAAGAGCATTTTACAGAGTGCTACAGCTGGCAGTAAGTGTCTGTTGAGGCACAGAAATCTAGGAGATACACAGAGCTTCCTAGCCAAGGTCCAGTAAATATGACTCACCACATAAGAGGGACAAGGAGATTAAAATAGCTGGTGGAGAGGAGTGATTTATGCTGTCTCCTGGATTTGAAATGGTTTTCTCATGGCAACTGTGGATAACTGAACTAACCAGAAAAAAAAGACATAGGTCTAAGAGTCCTCTTATACCTCATTAAGAGTTAAAGGGAAGTGTGAGTAATGGGCATTAAGTGGAATCTATACATGTATGAAATTATTAACAATAGATTTATTTTGGAAATGCTTTAAAAACTTCCATTATTTCTGGACTTAGTTGGTTATAAAAATAATTTCATAAATTTAAGAGTGAGAAATGTTGAAGGTAAAAGAGGAGCTGGAGGGAAATATGGGGAAATGGGTTTATCATATTTCATTATGTACATATATGAAATTCTTAAGAATAAAGAATATTACAATTAAAATAAAAATTTAATAAAATACTTTATTAAAGAAAACTTTTAAAACCTATGGAAACAAAAAACAAAAGAAAGAGAGAGAAAGAAAGAAAGAAAGAAAGAAAGAAAGAAAGAAAGAAAGAAAGAAAGAAAGAAAGAAAGAAAGAAAGAAAAGAAACCTACTCCATTGCAGTATTTAGCTGATAGCTTTCTTATCTGAACTCAATGATTATTGTATACTTTTATTTTAAAAAAATTTTAAGCTGTACATATGGGCCTTTGTACCTATTTTCATTTTGTTATACTTTTTTTCTACTCCTCAAGGACTACTGAAATGTTCTTAATAAAAACATTGACTTCTAAATGATAGCATAAACAAGGGTTGGGGAACTACCATGGTTTCAGTATCATTTTTTTCTCTCTCTTAATGGAGCCAATTGTCCCAACATTAAAGGAAACCCATTAATCTTAAAAAATTGTCCCGCTTTGCCACTTTGAAAGTGAGGAGACAGAAATACAGTAGATACAAGACTGACTGGGACTATTTCATAAAAAATTGTCATCAGCTGCTTAGATACAACAGAACACTATAGAATTGGCATTTTAGCAATTTATCTATTACCCGTTTAGGACTTTGAAACAACTTCCATCAACTAAAGTACTTGTGACTCTAGAATATTAGGAAGTATAGATAATTTGGCTTTCTAGGGTCTAACTTCTTGAGTTCTTTGTATATACTGGATATTAGCCCTCTATCTGATATAGGGCTGGTGAAGATCTTTTCCCAATTTGTTGGTTACTGATTTGTCCTTTTGATGGTGTCCTTTGCCTTACAGAAACTTTGTAATTTTATGAGGTCCCGTTTGTCTATTCTCAATCTTAGAGCATACACTATTGGTGTTCTGTTCAGGAACTTTCTCCCTGTACCAATTCCTCAAGGGTTTTCCCCAGTTTATTTTCTATTATCTTCAGAGTGTCTGACTTTATGTAGAGGTCCTTGATCCATTTGGAGTTGAGCTTAGTATGAGGAGATAAGGATGGATCAATTCGCATTCTTCTGCATGCTGACCTCCAGTTGAACCAGCACCATTTGTTGAAAAGGCTATCTTTTATACCCTATGAAAAATGGGGTACAGAGCTAAACAAAGAATTTTCATCCAAAGAACTTCGGATGGCTGAGAAGCATCTTAAAAAATGCTCAACTTCATTAGTCATTAGGGAAATGCAAATCAAAACAACACTGAGATTTCACCTTACACCAGTCAGAATGGCTAAGATTAAAAATTCAGGAGAAAGCAGGTGTTGGCGAGGATGTGGAGAAAGAGGAACACTCCTCCACTGCTGGTGGGAGTTGCAAATTGGTACAACCACTCTGGAAATCAGTCTGACGGTTCCTCAGGAAACTGGGCACATAACTTCCAAAGATCTGCTATACCACTTCTGGGCATATACCCAGATACTCGTGCTCCACTATGTTTCATAGCAGCCCTATTTATAATAGCCAGAAGTTGGAAAGAACCCAGGTATCCCTCAACAGAAGAATGGATGCAAAAAAAATGTGGTATATATACACAATGGAGTACTATTCAGCCATTAGAAACAATGAATTCATGAAATTCTTAGACAAATGGATGGAGTTGGAGAACATTATACTAAGTGAGGTAACCCAGTCTCAAAAGATCAATCATGGTATGCACTCACTAATAAGTGGATATTAGCCTAGAAAATTGGAATACCCAAAACATAATCCACACATCAAATGAGGTACAAGAAGAATGGAGGAGTGGCCCCTTGTTCTGGAAAGACTCAGTGTAGCAGTATAGGGCAAAACCAGAACAGGGAAGTAGGAAGGGGTGGGTGGGAGAACAGGGGGAGGGAAGGGGGCATACGGGAGTTTCGGGGAGTGGGGGGCCAGAAAAGGGGAAGTCATTTGAAATGTAAATAAAAAATATATAGAATAAAAAAATAATCACAAAAAAATGTAAGCTAAGATATGCAGTTAGGTGGGAGTTGAAGCATCCATACAAAAAGGCAGGTTAACAAATTCCAAGTTAGGTAGGACAACTTGATGTTTGATTCCTAGTATACAGCTGTGTAATTTTCCGAGGAATTCTCCACCAAGGTCAAATTCTGGTTAAATGTGAAATGGCCTCAGCAAAAGTACAAAATATCTTTGTACTGTCTCTCTCTGTCACTAGACATGTACTGTCCCCCAGCCCAGTTTAAACTTGGAGTCACCAGGGTCACTGCCTTGAATATTCATAGCCCTTCTTAGCCATCTCTTCAACAACTATCATCATGTGTTTTCTGTCTTGCAAGAATAACCTTACTATCCTCCAAAGCTTATTCTTTGCATTCTTGGTTTGACTTCAGAGGCACATTACGTGTCTTAGGTTCTAAATATACTGCTGTTATTACATTGTTCTCTAATAGAATAATGTGTATACTGAAAGTTGAATCTAGGTTCTTGGTGGTTCTGGTTAATTTTGAATGAAAGTGCATAGAAGATAAACAATAAAAAAAATCAGGATGATATTTTTATTAGGGTGATATTTTATATTTATAAAAATAAAATAAAACTGAGGAAAAACTTAATTTTATTACTAAAATAAGAGGAAGTTCTTTCTTAAGCTAATTTAAACAGTAATTAAAATACCAATCTCCTCTAAATGAAAATTGATTGATTTTCCACACTAGATCTCTCTGAATATGATGCTTTCTCCTTGTTAAATCTAGTACTCCCGTTCTCCTATGTCCTGAATTTCAGTTTTCCTCCATCATTTGGCTCCTTTCCTGTTGTACTTTTTTTTTTTGCAACAATTCATGTTTCACACTTACTTCATGTCTTTTTCTCTTTCCTCAATTTAAAAAAAGCCCATAAGTATCCTAGCCTTATATGGCAGCATGTCAACAAAGTGGCAACCACAACTTCAAACAAAGCTTGTTGTTATTACCTTTTATCCAGTACAAAAGGCAATTGCCCTGGTTGAGTATCATATTTTTAGTGTTTATGCCTCAATGTGTACAAAAGCAATCCTTAAGAGCAAATAATTTTAAATAGTTGTCTATACAACTTAGTATAGTCTATTGTAGATATTATGCATATATATGTATGAAAGTAAGTGTATAGTCGAGAAAGGAGGAGAGGGAAGAAGAGAGGGATGTCATAGCGATAGAGGAAGACATACAAACACAAAAGGAAGTGGAAGCAAGAAGGCAAAAACACAAACCATTTTGTTAGCTTAAGGTGACTGGTTCCATAGGCTCCTCCCAAGGACCTAGCAATGGCTTCCATCATCGCCTGCTGCTGCCAGGTGCTTCAGGCATGGGCTTCTTATAAAAGGGCTGCCCTGCCACTCCAGCTCTTTTTCTTTTCCCAAATCTTCCCTCCAGGTCCCTCAGTCCTACCTTTCTGTCCTTCTCTGTGCCCCATCCTCATCTCTGTTCTCTTGGCTCTACTTCTGTCTGTTTGCCTGTCTGCATGTCTAAATTTTTACTTGCCTGACTCTACCACTTGTCCAGGTCGTCACTCCACTCCTTCCCCCAAATAACCCCCCTTATACCAGATCTGTCGCATGGTGTGCTTTCTCAGGGGACACCTTCCATGAGCGCGCAAGGAAACCTCTCTCAGCATTGTATTTCATAACACATACCTTCGTCTATTATCTGGTTTTTTCATTGCTGTGATGAAAAGCTGGAAAAGAAACCAAAAGAAGGAGGGGTGCTTTTGTCTCACATTTTGAGGGTAAATTCCTTCCCATCAGGGAAAGCATGATGTCAGGAATAGGAAATAACTTTGCATCTATAGTACAGAAAAAGGTACTACTAAGTTCATTTCTTAAAATTCAATCTAGGACCATCCCATAGAATAGTATGGCTTACATTTAGTCCAGTCTAGAATTTGTTTCACAGAGATACTCATGTCCTAGTTTTTTCTACTTCCTGTTCACAATCGACATTAACCATCACTCCTGCCTTACCAGGATTATTTTTGAATAGGAGAATCATTTAGGAAAATCTTTTAAAATATTACTGCTAAAGCGGAGACTTGAGACCTGATTGTTCAAGGGATGATGTATACCAGGGGTGTGTTAGAACTATAGCTACTAGATAAGAAAAGGCCATTTGAATAAATGGAAAGGCCATTTGAATAAATGGAATAAATGGAAAATCAAATTTTGAATAACAATCTGTGGTACAATAATTGAGAAGTAAATGTTCTTCTTTTCTTCCTGTGAGTATCATAAAATCATTCTGTGCCAAAGGAATTTAAGGGAAGGGAGGGTCTTGTGGTGCCATATCACAGTGCTTCATCATGGGAAGTCAGGGATGGAACTCAAGCAGACATCACAGAGTTGGCTTGCTCACGGGTTCATGTTCAAGCTAACTTTCTTATCAGCCCAGGATCACCTGGTTAGGGATAATGCTGCTCATGGTGGGCCCTGGCTTCCTCTATCAAAAATCAATCCGAACAATTCCCAATATACATGCTCAGAAGCCAGTGTGATCTAGGCAATCCCTCAGTTGAGACTTCCCTTTAGAGATTACGGTAGTCTATCAAGTAGGTATTTAGAGCTAACTGGGACAAATATTTTAGGTGTTTTAAAATACTCTAGGAAAATTTAACACTCACTTTCTATTCCTTCTATTTGTTTTTCATAATAATATGACTATGTCAATTAATCATATAAATTATTTAAATACGTTTTGAATGGTTAATCAACCTGTATCATGTCGTAAACGAAGTCACAGTTACAATCAAATCACAGCACAATCCAACTCCCAAAGTATGAATAGCTCAAATCTCATGTCTAGGACTCACTCTTGATCTTCTGGGCTCCAGCAGACTTGAGTAGCTTTACTTCTTTGACTGTACCTTTTGCAGGACGTGCAGCTCGCTCATTGGCTAAGAACAGCTCCACTCCACATGTACTGTTTTCCTTGGTACTTGTCTCTTAACCCCGGTGTCTTGAATATGGTGCTTTTTCCACCTCAACTACGGCTTCACCTTCACCAGTGGCTTCTCGGTCTCTAGGCAGTAACCCCAACTCTGTCACTCAATGCCAAGTCTACACAGTGTCAAACTCCTCTACATGACCCCCTGATACCTTCAAACTACCATGTGGGATTATCTTACTTATTACTCTATTTGGCTGCCAGCTTGAAATGAACCCGTAGATGCCCTCTGAACCAAGCTTCTGTGTGAAGCCCCTCAGGAAACACTGACCTGAATATTTTACCTCAAATATGCTTGTTCCTGATTAACCACAGTTCAGCTAACCAGCACTGATTGCCTCAATAAGGCAGAGGCTTCATTCCAGTGGTCTCTTATTAATCACAATTAATTCTTCAGCCCCATCTTCACAGGAAGTTGTCCTAATTTCATATCATGTAAATATCTCGGATAAGCTTTTACTTCAACCTGAAACTGCCCCGTAAGGCCTATGTTATTTGTTTCTCCCTAAAATTCTTATCTCTCAAGCTCCCAAAGAACATTCCTTTTACCCAGATGACTTTAGCTAGTGGCAATTTGTAAAAACAAAACAAAACAAAAAACAAAACAAACAACAACAAAAAACAAAACAAAACAAAAAAACCAACAAAGCAGTACATTGGCCAAACTTCACATTATGGTCACAGCAGAACTTGGCAACATGCACATGATGCTGATTTTTTAGCCATTTATGCTCTAAGAGCAAGAATTGACAAATGGGACCTCATAAGGTTACAGAGTTTCTGTAAGGCAAAGGACACCGTCAAGAGGACAGATCGGCAACCAACAAATTGGGAAAAGATCTTCACCAATCCTACATCAGATAGAGGGCTAATATCCAATATATATAAAGAACTCAAGAAGTTAGACTCCAGAAAACCGAACAACCCTATTAAAAAATGGGGTACAGAGTTAAACAAAGAATTCTCACCTGAAGAACTTCGGATGGCGGAGAAGCATCTTAAAAAATGCTCCACTTCATTAGTCATTAGGGAAATGCAAATCAAAACAACCCTAAGATTTCATCTTACACCAGTCAGAATGGCTAAGATTAAAAATTCAGGAGACAGCAGGTGTTGGAGAGGGTGCGGAGAAAGAGGAACACTCCTCCACTGCTGGTGGGGTTGCAAATTGGTACAACCACTCTGGAAAGCAGTCTGGCGGTTCCTCCGAAAACTGGGCACCTCACTTCCAGAAGATCCTGCTATACCACTCCTGGGCATATACCCAGAGCATTCCCCACCATGTAATAAGGATACATGCTCTACTATGTTCATAGCAGCCCTATTTATAATTGCCAGATGCTGGAAAGAACCCAGGTATCCCTCAACAGAAGAGTGGATACAAAAAATGTGGTATATCTACACAATGGAGTACTATTCAGCCATTAGAAACAATGAATTCATGAAATTCTTAGGCAAATGGATGGAGCTAGAGAACATCATACTAAGTGAGGTAACCCAGACTCAAAAGGTGAATCATGGTATGCACTCACTAATAAGTGGTTATTAACCTAGAAAACTGGAATACCCAAAACATAATCCACACATCAAATGAGATACAAGAAGAAAGCAGGAGGGGTCCCTGGTTCTGGAAAGACTCAGTGAAACAGTATTTGGCAAAACCAGAACGGGGAACTGGGAAGGGGTGGGAGGGAGGACAGGGGAAGAGAAGGGGGCTTACGGGACTTTCGGGGAGTGGGGGGGGGCTAGAAAAGGGGAAATCATTTGAAATGTAAATAAATTATATCAAATAAAAAAAAAGACAAAAAAAAAAAAAAAATCCAGAAGTAAGGATGATAAAGATGCTTATATCAATTAAAAAAAAATAGCCCTTAACACCAGGCAGCTCATGGCAGCACTGAATTCCTTGAAAAGAGGACCTAGGCAGCCAGTCTATAAGGCTGTGAAGGTAATTTGTGATGAAAACCTGAGAAGTGATGCTGGGACCATCTTCTATCCACTCATAAAAGCCATGAGCATTTTGAAGAGCAGAACTGGAGAGATAGAGCTTTCCAGGCCCACTGAAACCTGATGAATCTTCCACGAGCTCAGATGCTAGACACGGAGCTGCAGAGTTTGGTATTTGTGGTGGTATCTACCCTTTTCAGTCTGATCTTTCATTGTTTCCTCCCATATCTCCCTTTCGGCATTAGAAAGTTTACTGTTGTCATTGTATATTCAAAATATGCAATTTACTCTTTGGTTTATAGTCAAGAGATTGCATTGAATGTTTAAAGAAACTGACTTTAAATTTGGAGGAATCTTAAAGATGAAATTAAATCAGTTTTCATTACCTAATGTCCATGAGCCTTGAGAATGATGGGTTGAATCCTATGACTTGAAGTGATATATTTGAGTATTGATGAAGGAAAACTTTGTGGTTGCTACTCTTTACTGTCAACTGGAATTATTTGGAATAATACCACTGAATACAACTGAGAAACCGTATCCAGAGAGGTTTAAGGGAAGTGGGAAGACTCTCTGAGTATGTATATCTCACTGTTCCATGGGTTGGGGGTCCAGTTTTCATTTTAAAAAGATAAAATACACTGGAGAAATTTCTCAGTGGCTAAAACACTCTCTACATCAACAGTAAGAGAAGATTCTATCTATTAAAACCCACGTAAGTGCTGGATGAGCATGGCACTATGTCTACATTCTACCTTTGGAAGGTAGAGATGGAATATCTGGAACAAGCAGCCTAAAAACCTAGCTATATATGCTGGTTATTTTTTCTTTTCTTTTTGTGATTATACCATGATTATATCATTTCCCCCTTATAATTCCTCCCTCATAACCATCCTATATATCCCTTCTTGCTTTCTTTCAAATTCATAGCATTTTTCTATTAACGCTGCTACATGCATAGATATACATACATATGTTTAGACAGTCTCATGTTGGTGAGGCTTTATGAGTGTATCTTCTGACAGTACTAGAAGATGCAAACTCTGGTTCTTCTCACTCCCTCTGCTGCAATGTTTCCTAAGCCTTAGGTGCTGGACTATATTGTAGATGTACCCATTGGTACTGAACTTCACAACTCTGTATTTTTAGTGGCCATATTTTTTGTTTTGTTTTGTTTTTTTGTATTTTTGGGGTTTTTTTAATAATGGTCTCCATCTGTTGCAAAAAGTAGTTTTCTTGATAAAAGATGAGGACTACACTTATCTGTGTGTATAAAGGCAACTATTTAGAGTTGAGTTAGGAGTTATGTTTATTTAGTAAAGTGGTGGTTGTAGTTTCTGCTCTAGTATCCATGACTTCCCTAGACCTGAGTAGATGGCTAGGTTTCTAGTATCGGGCATTATTTCCCTCTTGTTAAACAGGTCTTTAGTTTAATTAGAAAGCCAGGGTTATCACCAAGGTATGCATGTCACTACTACACCCTCAGGACTATTGTACCATGCTGGTAATTGATATAGTCTACAGGCATCATAGTTGTATAATACTTTTGGTTGCTTCCCTCCTTTGGAAGTTTGCATGATCCCTTCTGTTTACATTTTTTGTCAGCCTGACTCAAATTAGAGTCATCTGGAAAGAGGAAATCCCAGATGAGAAAATCCCTCCTGTAAGAAAGTCTGTGAGACATATTTTGATCAATAATTAATGAAGAGGTACCCAGCCCACTTTGAATACTGACATCCCTGGGAAAGTTCCCCTGACTTGTATACAGTAAGGAGACTGAGCACACTATGCAACATTCAGATACTATGTAAAACAACCCTAAAATGTGTCCTGGACTGTACACGTAAGTGTAAACATAGACATACACCTGCACAAAAGAAAACTATGCAAAGTAACAACAACAAATAACCAATGAAATCTTATTTCAGAATGTACTATGAAGTTGTAGTAATAAAAACAGAATGGCATTATTTTAAAAAGAGACATAGAATAAGACAGCAGAATATAAAGAACAGTATGAAGCCATATGTTTACAGGTAGTAAACATGCTAAGAACACAAAATGGAGAAAGGCAGATGTGTTCAATAAATGATGTTGGCACATGCGTCTAGCAGCATGAGTTATGAAGGTGTCTGTCTCTCACCAGCAACAACAATTAACTCCATACATATTTAAAAATTAAATGGAAAACCTAAAACTATGAAACAAGTAGAAGAAAAGTAAAAAAATGTGCAACAATCATTTTGACAGATTACAGAATAGGACTATACAAAGCTAAAAATCTCCTTTATAGCAAGGGAAACAATAACCTACAAAATGGAATATAATATCTCCAAAGCATATAACTGAGAAGACTTAGTATCCAGAGTGTATCAAGTATACAAAAATCTAAGTAGGAAATAAACCATGATTTAAAAATTCTTACTGAACATAGATAGATATTTCTCTTTTTTTTACCATTAAGTGATTTTATTTATTTTATTATTGAAAATAAATTTGTTTTGACACCCTATATTCTGATTATGGTTTTCTCTCTTCAAATTTCTCTCAGATTCTCCCCATTACCCATTCATCCAAATCCATACCCTTTCTTTTTCTCTCTTATTACAATACACATAGGCACTAATAATAATAATAATAATCAAAATAAGAACAAACACACAGGTGAAAATTAAGAGCTGCCTAGGAAACATCCAGATGCTGAGACACACACATTTGCACACACAGAAAAATCCATAGAAACAAACTGAAAAATCATAATATATAAGCAAAAATCTCTTAAAAATAAGACTAACACTTTACTTCTATATTAAATCTGGTTTTATATCACCTCACCATTTTTTTAAAAAAATAAATTTGGGAGGGAGAAAGTGAGACTAATCAGACTTAAAATCATTTTACTAAAGGTTGATGGGGGGCAGTAGATTCAAGCTATTTCCAAGAGAAAGGAATTCTGGCCTCCTTTGCGTGAGAAGGAGTCAGAATTTAAAAACAAAACAAACCAGATTACATCCCAAAGAAGAACTAAAGAGCTTTGGAAATCCATGAATGCCAGGAAATAACACCTTAGAGGGGCAGGGGAAGAAGACAGGATGCATTGAAGCTGTGAGCGGCCTCCATCCAGCCCCCACCAGGAAAGGGAGGCCAACTGTGCCTCTCAAAGGTAAGGCAGAGGGAAGAGGAGTAACATTATCCTAGGAAGAGCCCAGAGCCCTGAGATCCACACAGCCACTTACAGCCAGAGGGGGACAGTGACTCCTCTAGCACTCAGGTCAGCAGCAGGGGGAAACCATGTCTACCAAGTGTCTTCTTGCCCCAGGGTGTGACTCAGAGGCCAGCTGACATCTTGAGAGAGAATGCATTGTTTAAAGGCCAGCTAGCCTCTGAAGGCTGCAGAATTAGAAAACACCAGACTTTACCTAAAGAAACAGAGGAAGAACTTCAGAACCCAACAAAGAACATGAAAGAAAAGGAAATAGCGGAAAACAAGTCAGGATACCAGAGATGTAAGCCAAACAAAACTTCAGTTGGCAATTTCCTGGCAAGGAGAGAGGAAAGGGAAGCCTCTCTGAAAGGTAAGCTTATGGAAACTACACTATTCCACCTCAAGTACCATCCACACACTTCATGGCCTTAAATCCAACTGTGTTTTCCTGGACTGTGAGGGATAGGCCTGTGGCAAAGGAAGATCTTGCTTTGTCATGCTGTCTGCCAAAGAATACCAGCCAGATCAAAAGGGAACCTATTGCCAAAACTAAGCTATGTGGGTGCTGGAGATCAAGGAATACACACAGTTCTGAGAGCCTCAAATCAGACATCTCTTTGGTTAAGGAAGAACCAAAGTGGAGAGTTGTGGAGACCAGGAAGATAGGCCACTAACAAGTTAAAAACTGTGTAGGGGCAGGAGGTGAGCAGGCCACAAGGTGCAAAAGGAGAAATAAATCCTCTGTTTCAGTCAAGGTTTCTATTGCTGTGATAAAAACACCATGACCAAAGGCAACTTGTGGAGGAAAGGGTTTGTTGTTTATTTGGCTTCCAAGTAGCAGTCCATTATGAGGAATGCAGAGCAGGAACTGAAACAGACCACACACCTCTGCTTTCTTAGCCTGCTTTTTTTCTGCAACCTTGGACCACCTGCCCAGGGATTGCACCCCACCCCCCACAATGCACTTGGGCCTCTCACATCAATTAGTAATTTAAAAAGGTCACACAGGTTTGCCTTCAGTCCCCTTTTTCTTAATTGTGGTTTCCCATTCTCAAATAACTATAGTTTGTGTCAAGTTAACAGAAAAGTAAACCAAGCAGAAAAATTGACCCCCCACCTTGTCAACTCAACACACAAACATGTCACTATTCAGTCACAACACTACCTTTTCACTAGTCCCCAAGATGGTATGTTAATATTAATATCATCGTATAGGACAACCCAATGTTTTTAAATTCTATAGTCTTTACAAATTGAAACACCTTAAAATTTCACTCTTTTAAAAATAACCAAAGGTTCTTTCAATGGGCAAAGCCTGTCTAAATTTCAGACTCTCTTGAATGGAAAATAGTAATTAAAAATAGGGCTAAATAAGTTCTTATTTCAAGAGGGAACTCTTACGCACAGCCACAATCAAATCAAAACAAAACCAAACTTCGACAGTAGAAAAGCTTTCATGATTGACTTCTGGAACCCACTCAGGATCAAATATACTATGAGAGGCCTTGTGCATTTCTCTGGCTCTGCTATCTGAAGTACACACAGCCTGTCCCAGGCTCAGGTGGACGCCACAGCTTGGCAGACTACTTATGGGACTGGCATCTCCAAAATGTTGGGTCTCCACTGAAACTAGACTAGGTGTTCACCCACAGCTTCTCCTAGGTCTTCTTTAGGAATACTAAGGTCTTGCCAGGCCTAAATTTCTCTCACTAACTCCTCCTGCCCTGGAGCCACCATAGAGACTGTGGCTGCACCTTCACCCACAGACTATTGGGACCTCTCCCAGTGCCATGCATCAGCTGTGTTCCGTGATTCCTTCACACTTCCAGAACCAGTACCACCTGGGTGGATCTTAAACATTACTAAATTCAGCAGCCAGCATGAGATGAAGCTGTGCTCCCACTCTGGTCCACAGCTTCTGTGTGCTGACCCTGAGGAAATACTCCAAGATTTATGGTCTTCCGTGATGCTGGCCTCCACATAATTACAGCTCATGCTTCAGCCCCAGCTGACCCATATCAACTGTTCTAGTAAAGAAAATGTTTCACTTCAGTGGTTCTGATCTCGTATTAATCATAGTCAGCACTTCAGCCCCAGCTATGCCAGAGCCACAACTTCTTACATTCAAAATATCAACTGGCCACAACAGAGTCTTTGCTTTTCTCTGAAATGTCATAATCCAGGCCTCCATTGTAGCTATTTCTCCTCACATTCCTCACAAGTTTCTCCAAAACAGCCCAGTGACTACTGAGTACTTAATGGTTTTCCCAAACTATAAACACAAGGCAAGAGCCCAGAGACAGGAATTGAAGCAAAGGCCACGAAAGAGTACTGCAACTCTTTTGTGCCTCATGGCTTGAGAAGCTGGCTTTTGTATCTGACTCAGGACCACCTGATCCCTAAATGGCTCCAACTGCAATGGACTGTATACTTCTGGACCCTCTGCACACTTCTCTTATCAGCGATTGATAACATGGCACAGACTTGACTACAATCCAGTCTTATGGAGGTGTTTTCTCAGTTGTGGTTCCTTCCTCTCATAAAGCTGACTTATATCAACTTGATGAAAACCAAGCCAATAAAACCAAACTACCAGGACATCGGCCCTCAGTGATCAAAACCAGGAACCAAATTTCATCAACTGAGAATATCTCTAGAGTTGGATAAAGGTTTTTCCTAGAGCCTGAGGAGAATGAATCCAGGAGAATAGGTGACACCCACAGCTTTACTCTTTCAGAAAGAAGATTCATACTCAAGAACTCTTGAAAACATGAAGACTGATCTACGTGGTCACCAATGTCAGCCCTAGGGTTGTTTCCCATACAACAACCCCTCTGCCAGTGCAAACATTAGCCACCTTAGGAATTGCAATCTTAGGAGTCTCAGGAGAGTGAGAGAATTTGTCGAGTTCACAGAACAGAAAGATTTGTGTGGCAATCTGAACCCTTCATAAGTATTTGGTGTGTAAAGAAGGGGAATGGGCACAATTAGGGATGCTTGGGAAAACAGCAGACACGTGTCTGATACAGAGTCAGCAAGAACTTAAACTGAAGGGACCACAGCAGCCCACAAGTTCAATCGCTCTGCCCCAACACATGCATATAACCAATAGTGCCTAATGTTAGAGGGCCCAAAAAGAACCTGTTTCAACACTCATCTTTTAAAACCTCTAATGTAACCTTCGAGATTTTCTACATTTACTTAAATGTAATTCTTAATTTTTAAAATGATTTTGTCATTGTCCTTCAGCTATTCATTTATTTTTGTTTAGGTGTTTTTTTTTTTCCATTTTAGAGCAATATTTATTCTGTTGTTATTTTGGGAGGTATTTTGATTTCCCTTCTTTCACTAAACCTAGGAACATTTTGTTGTTAACTTTTTTAATTTTTGTTTTAAAACATTTTTAAATTTGCATTACTCGTTTTACATTTATTTATCTACTTCTGAACTTTATAGCATTTGATTTCTTTCTTTTCTCTTTCCTTTTTTTTTTCTAATCTCACACTCTTTGCTTCCCCAGTCTTCTACACAAAATAACCTTCTTTTGTGTTTCCTCCTTAAGGACTTCTAGCTGTTTACCTGTGTTCTCCTGTATTTCTTTATGTCCTTCTTAAAATACTCTATCATCATGAGAAGTGATTTTTTAGATCTCAGTCTTTCTTTTTAGATGCGATGCTGTATCCAGGACATGCTATGCTGTCTCCAGGACTTGCTATGGTAGAAGAACTGGGTTCTGATGATGGGTTACCTTGGTTTCTGTTACTTATGTTCTTATGCTTGCCTTCCACCATCTGATTATCTCTAGTGCTACCTACCCTTGCTAAATCTAACTGGAAACTGTTCTTCCTGTGATCCTGGTTGAGTCAGAACTCCTCAGAGTCCAGCTGTCTCTGTGGCCCTGTGATTCCAGGACACTGTGATCCTGAGATCCTGTGTGTGTGTCAGAGCTCGTGGACATCAAGTTGCCTCTACGGCCTTGAGATCCTGGTGTGACCAAGCTCCTGGGATCCTAGGATCCTGAGATCCTGTGATCCTGTGCATGTTAGAGCACCTAGGAGTGAAGCATCCTCTGGGTGTTATGGGATTGGCTGCAGAATTCACTCCCAAGGTAAACCAGTCCAGACCAGAAGGTACCTGTGTCACTGGTCAGGCAAGGTTCCTGTGTTCCTGGATCCTGCTGGTCCCAGTTAAGTCCAGTGGTGTTGGAACAGACATTATGTCTGCCTCATTTGTGATCCTATGATCTTGGGCATGTTAGAGCACCTGGAAGTATCATTTCCTCTTCTACTTTTTCTTAATAGGTCCATAGTCACTCTAAGTAATTTTTAACTTCTTAGTGCATTCATACACATTTGTGCCATTTTCACTTTTATAATGATGTTTGTGAGCTGTAATTAATTTTAAGTACATTTATATATCTTATATGGTTTGATGTTAACACTGATGTTTTAGTTTGTTTTCTCCTTGCTAAGTCATGATCAGGACTGAGTATTAGGAGTATACTTCTCAGTAAGATGTCTCCTGCAAAACCTCTAAATAAAAAAAACAGATCTAAGACAACAGTTCAGAAAGGCACACGTGGCACGAGAAAACAAGCTAACATCTCTATAGGACCACAATTCCTAAGTTACTTAATTCAGTAACATTAAAACTTGGAAACAGCCAGATTTAAAAAATTTTCAGCAAAAGTCATCAGGGACCAAGAAAAAAGACTCAAACAAAGCAGATGAAGTCAATATGGGACTGGACAGGACTAATGTATGTTTTATATGTATATTAAATATATTAAATAAAAATATATATTAAATATATTAAATAAAAATAAATAATAAAAACATAGTTGAAAGCATCACCTATAAACTATATCAACTAGAAGTGAGGCTATCGAAGATGGCAGACCAGGCTGGTGAAATATAGCATTCAAACACCATTAAGGACATAAATACATACATACATATATCATATATATATATATATATATGATATATATATATATGATAACTACAATGTCCAATAAGAGTGGATTATCATTAACAGACCAAACCTAAGTATCCTCACAACAGAAAGATCTGATATAAAGGCATAGAACAGAGAGAATAGAGACTTTAATTCCATTGTAGGAGAACATTTCTCAAATCTCAAAAAAGAAAGACTTTCAAATACAGGAGGCACTTGTCACAGTCATGACCTTACTAAATCCTCCCCATGGCAAATGTACAAAAACTTTTTGAAGGAAAAATGCAAAGTTACTGAGGGTTTTCTTTCTTTCTTTTTAGTTTCTTTCTTTCTTTTTTTTTTTTTTTTTGTCAACTTGACATAATCCTAGACATGTCAGGGTAAAAGGAATGCTAATTGAGACAATGCTTTCTTAAGATTAGGGCCTGTAGCCAAAACTATGGGGATTTAAAAAAAAAAGTGATTGATGTGTGAAGATTCAGTATGTGGTGAGACTACTGGACAAATAGTTCCAGGTTATATAGGAAAGCAGGCTGAGGAAGTCAGGAGGATCTAGTTAAGCCATGGTCCTCAATAGGCCTCAGCTTCTGCCTTGAGTTTCTGACATGACTTCCCTGGATGATGGACTACATAATCTGTAAGATAAAATAAAACCATTCCTCAAGGTGTCTATCAAAACAACAGGAAGAAAGCTAGGACATATATATATATATATTAATATTGGACCAGCTACTAATGAGTTACTGCTGTACTTATAGATTAACATAGCTCTAAGCCCTCATTAATGAAGTTTCTATCTATTGTTTAATAGTGACTAACAAAGAATCTTGCAATTAACCTAGATGCACAGCGTAAGAGACTAAAGACGAGTTCTTGATCACATTCCCTTCTTCAAATTCTTCAAATACTTTTTTTAAAGGATGTAGCCATTAAATATATTGACCATGCTTCAGTATATGGATCCATACTCAAAAGTATAAGGGAAACAAAAATTAGACTCAATGTTTTATTCTTAAAAGGGCATGATATAAGGGAGTAGGAGCGTGGGAATGCAACTGGGAGGAGTTAGGGTGGAATGAATATGATCAAATTGGATGATCCAAAAGTATCAATCAATTATTTTTAACTATAAACAAAGAAATATTGGTTTGTGCTCTATCACAGAATGTCATCCAAAAGATACGGAATTAACCCTTTCCTTAGTAGCCAGAGAAACTATCCCTAAAGTAGTCCATATTCTAGCTCACATATCAAGATAAAACAGAATAATCTCTTGCTTCTCATCAAATCATATATAGGAAGAGTAGAAATCAATAGTAGAAAATAAGCAAAAATATTAAGGTTTAAAAATATGTTTTGAAGACTCCACCAAGCATCTGACTCAGACAGATACAGATACCCAGAGCCAAAAAGTGGATGGATCTTGGGGATTCTTTTGGAAGAATAGGCGAAGACTATGGTACTATGGTTCTAATATGATATCTAATATAATATCTCAAAGGGGATAGGAACTCCACAGGGAAACGTTAGAGTCAACTAATCTGGAGCCTTGGGGCTCTCAGAGTCTAAACCACCAACCAAAGAACATATACAGGCTGCATATAGGCCTCCCCTCACATATGTACTAGATGTTCAACTTGGTCTTCATGTGAGTCCCAAATAACTGGAATGGGTACTATACCAAAAACATTGGGATATGTTCTTCTGGCTGGGCTGCCTTGTCTAGTCTCAATGGAAGAGGAAGCACTTAACCCTGCAGAGACCTGAAGTGCCATGGTGTGGGAGATACCCAGGAGGGCCTCATCAGTTCAGAGAAGAACAGAGAGGGAATGGGGGAAAGATTGTGAGAGGGTGTGACTGAGAGAGAGAGGCAGTGAGCTGTATATAAAGTAAATAAGTTAAAAAATTTAAATTAAAATTAAATTAAAAATAACTTTCTTGAATAGTCTTTGAATTATTAAGGACCAAAGAAAGAAATTTAAAAGTTCCTAGGTTCAATTCCAAATGAAGGCATAATTTGCCAGGACTTTTGTTCAACAGTCAATGCAGTTCTAAAAGAAATATTCATAGCTATATCTCCTATATTCAAAAAATATCTAACAATGCTAAATCAATAACCTTGCACCCCAATGTCATATAAAAAAGGATAATCCATAGCCCAAAACAATAGATGACAATAAATGACAAAGAACAGCATAGTCATAAATATAATGGAAACTAAAAGTATTAGATGTGTTTCTTTAATAAAAATATTTTGACCAGCCCTCAACCAGTCTGAACATAAGACAGTGGTGGTTATGACGCTAAAGATTTCAAGTAAACCCAGGGAAATAGAGAGCACATTGGAAATATAACAATAGTTGAATCTAAGAATAAGTTAAAATTCAATGAGAGAATCTGGTTAGGGTCAATGGTGTACACTCTTCAACGCCAGCCCAGGAGGAGGCAAAAATACCATGGCCTTTCTCTTGTCTTTGCAACCTTCTGGAAGCTTGGTACTATGGTTCTAATATGATATCTACTTGTATGATATGTATGAGGATTTTGGTTGCATGTGATTGCCAATCAATTCACATGAGTACAGAATACAAACAAGTTAGAAATAATTTGAGAAGAGATTTGAAGAACAAATGTATTGAGTTAGAATTTGGTTCAAGCCATGAGATGACTCTTCTTGAATTTCTGTCTCTGTTCTGCTTTCCACTGGGATATCTTTATTTTCACATTCACACACTTATTGGTGTGCTTGCTTATGGTTCTGGTCATGGAAGAGAACATTCCAAGTGCTCTCCTCCAAGACACATTATCAGAGGTTCTCCACTGTAATTGCCCACAGCTGCATTCAAACAGTTAGGGTTCCCTGGAAGGAAATGTGGGGATAGGAAACAGGGTGACAGGAGAAATATGAAACCAAGACGAATTTTCCGCTCAAGGCTCAGAGTTTAATGGAGGTCTCAAAATATATATAGACGGGGCAAGACGCTTCCCAAAATTCCAGGATGTGTTCCTGGGAACTGGTCTGGTTCGTTGGGCATTGGCTCCACTGCTTAGGCAGCTGGGTGGGTCACCTGCTTAATTCAGGAATTTGTAGACCTGGAGAAACAATGAACTTCACCTTCACTTTGAGCGCTCCACCCTAGGTGGAGCAGGATTCTGGCTATCACAGAAAGGCGGGGAGAGGAAGTTCACCTTGATCAATGTCAAGTTCCTACCAGGTGGCATGACACCCCAATATGGCTCTCTACACTCCACATGTCCCATTTTTACTGTGATCTCTTGACAGTGTTTACATGGATGCTTTTTTCTCTATGAGGTTCATTTGAATCCACCTGGCTAAATACCATATGCTGGATCACTGTAGCCATGGGTAGGGTGAGTATACTTTATTGAGAATATTCACGTCGTCATGCAATTCTTAAGATTCTTAAATGGAGAATGTGGGTCTCTATTGACTAAAAGTAAGAGAAGACAGGTTTTGTAGAATTTTTAGACTGATGTCAGCTAGACTGTGTTCAATTGTATAATTCTAACACCACCCTGGAGTCCACACCCTTATTTCTTTCTCCCAACAGGTGTTATATTCCTCTCTTCAAAGGTCTCAAATAAAAGTCCCAAGAGTGGAGAGTACTTGGCACAGCATTATTGTCATAGCCTGGGAAATTCAAGAATGACCTCAGAGAGTCTGTTCACTTACCCTGCTATAGCATTCTTACATGATAGTATATTGGTAAAGACCTTCACAGTTCTCTGTTTTATCCTGAGCTTGGATCTGACTCCTCTTTGCATTTTACCAGTTGGTTCCAATTCTTAGTGTGAACTCATTCAAATAATTCTATTACAAACTCTACATAGCTAAATTTCACGTCTCTCCAGGCTCTCTATAATGACATAACACCGAAATTCATACCCAGTTTCCAGCTTTTATGGTATTCCATTCTCCTGCCCATTGTTTTTGTTGTTTAGATTGTAGGTTTTGTGGTATCTGTCTGTTATGTTTTATTTTGATGATCCCAGAAAGTAAAAAAAATTAAAGTGCAACCAGAATTAAATGAAGAGTTCTTCCTTTGCACAGTCTTTACCTGTTGCTTTGAATATTAAGAACAACAGAAGTAAACAATCTCAGTAGATGAACAAAGCTATTTCAAATTGCCATACATGCTTCTTTTCCTTATTGGATTGTGTTATTTTACTCTAATACAAATAAACAAGCAATTTGAGTCTCATAGAGAGCTCACTCTTTATAATCTGCGAGGCTACAAAAATTTTATTTATTGCTGCAAATGGTTGGATTCCTGCTTGTGTGCCATGGGAACTGAATTTCTGTTCCAGTGTTTTGGCACATCCTCAGTATACTTACCTCTGTAGGAGTGGTGTGTATCCACAATTATGTTATTTGAAAAGAATCTTTGTACTGGAAAATCCCATTGAGATGTAGCATCGTGTTTCCAAGGGTGCCTTGGGACAAGAAAGAATGGGGCAGTAATATACAACCACTTGGTTACATCATTCATACCAGAGAAATTATCATCCTACTGCTGACGGGAACATTTGTACTTCTCCATTATCAAAGATTTTGCAGAACTGCTCAGCCCCCTCTATTCATTTCATTCCAGCTGTTCTAACACAAGGAAAGAAACAGATTGTTTCATTCTCTGAACATACATTAAAAAAGGACAATGCCATCATTTGGGGGGCCTTTGAAGGGATTTTTGCTCAATTTGAACTGTGCGTGGAGCAAGTTCACTGCCTTGTAACAAAAGCATGAAACTCTGTGGTGACAAGCAAGTCAAAGGCCGAGGAATTTGTTAAAAGGAAGAAGCCCTAAATGTTCAGCATAAACAAGAGGCATGAGAAAGGAAGCGGGAAAGGTAAGGAGGACCGTGAGAAGGAATGCTTTCTGGCCAGCGCTGAAGCCTTTCACAATCCTCTGGGAAAATGTACTTGGAGCTTCCAGGACTCTTTCCTGATTTTGTCCTGCATCAAAGAACCACAGGCTTGCACATTCACTGACTCTGTGCATACAGACTAGGGCCTTTTTAATGCCAAAAACTAAAATCATTCTGCAACAATATTCCCATCTTTCTTACTATATTTATTATACAGAAGCATACGCCTTGATTTCTTCTTGGGAATCGTTCTTTTTCTTCCCAGTTCTTCTCTGCCTGTCCTACCTTCTGAGTGCATAGATATCTGTCCTTTCTTATGATTCTTGCCTTTCAGTACTATTATTCTTGACTTGAAAATATATCAGTACACATTGCAACTTGCTTTTTCTACAGCAATGGCAGAAAATGAAAATTAATCACAGAAGCTGTACAATACATAACTGAAGTCCCTTCGGTAGGAGCTACAGGAAATCACTAACAACAAGGCAGAATTGAAAAGCGAGATGAAGTGTGTTTTCACAATCTAGACCAAGAATGTCAAAACTTACTGATCTAGATGTCTCTATAAATAGTGCCTTGATACGACTTTAGGGAAGAACTTATTTTTATCCTTGCTCTGGTGGTGGCTATAATAAAATTGATTCTCGGTGCAGTCTTATGCAGAAGACATTATTTTATCTGTGCTTTGGGCTTGCCTTTTATTCCTCAAATGAATGCAAATTCAGTACTGAAGGGTTTATAAAGGTCACAATTTTCAGACAGATAAAAATAATGCTCTGTTTTATGGTAGACTGAAGAAAGAAATACAGTCTGTGAACACAATCCTTCCTGCCTCTATTGCCACCTATCAATAGTATCTGCACTAGTGTTAGGTGAAGATTTTGTTTTCTTTTCCAATGGCTGAGGCATTGGTAAAAGTTTGAACTTTTATTCTAGATTTCTTTTGTCCTCTTGGCAGCCTGTTGGACCATACCTGGTCTCAGCCTTCTGACAATCCTGGTGGCTCTGGTGACTTCATGGTAACTGAACTGACTTAAAAGTAATCGTAGTTGTCTAGTTATTAATAGAATATTTAATGAAATACTTTCCCTCTGAAATTAGAAATGAAGATATATTTATCTAGAATGTTCTCTCCTCTATATAAAATAGAATAAGTTGATTCTTGGCATGGGCACAAATTCACAAAAATGTGACAATACTTATTAAAGTAAAGTAAATGAACACAAGATATGTAGATAGCCATAAGTTGGGAACTGAATTTAATCAAAATTGTGTTAATGACAATGAGATAAAGCAATTTATTATTTGAACAGGTTATTTATACAATGGGTCTGCTATTTGTTACTATTACAAAATTACTGATCTTTCTATTTGAAAAGCTGAAAAGGCTTATTTTGGCTTACAGTTTAATTGAATATCTAAGTCAAGATTTGATAGACGCATTGCTTTGGTCATTGGGGGATCACTGTACACAGTAGGAGAGAGGGGAAAATTTGCCTGCCTCATGGCCAGAAAGCAAAAACCAACAAATATACAAGCAAATAAATGACTGAAATCAAAAAAGTCAAAGTCTCGTAGTTTCCTTCAAGAGCGTATCATATCCTCAGTGACCTCAAGGGTCAGAAGTCTTCAGAATATTTCAATTGCACTGCATAAAGGAACATGCCTATAATATATGGACCCTGGATGTGTACCTACCCACAACGCAGGTAAGCTCTCAATTGAAATGCTTGCACGCATTTGTGTTTCGTGGTCTAAGACATCGTATTTTTTGTGTTTTATCATCCCATAGGTTCTTTCTGCACCATAAAGAACCATTGGGCTCAGTCTATTCAGCCGAGGCTTCTCAGCATTTTGTTAGTTTAAACTGAGCAACTAGGCCTTAGAGAAGTGGTTCTTGGGCTAAAGTCCCCTGCCACCAAGCCCTATGACCTTAGACTGATTTACACAGGACTTTCATGGTAGAAGGAGAGAATCAATTTTCTTAGCATGTCTGACTGCCACTGTGTACCCTCGCACATGCTTACTTATATGCATACACAATAAATACTTGAGAGATATTTTTTGTGATTATTTTTATTGGATAGTTTCTTTATTTACATTTCAAATGTTTCCTTCTTTCCTGGTTACCCCCTCCCCTGCAGAAACCCCCTATTCCATGCTCCCTCCCCCTGCTTCTATAAGTGTTCTCCCAACCACCCACTCCCACGTCCCTGCCCTCAAATTCTTCTACACTGGGGTATCAAGCCTTCACAGAATCAAGGGCCTCTCCTTCCACTGATGCTCAACAAGGCCATTCTCTGCTACATATGCGGATGGAGCCTTGGGTCCCTCCATGTGTACTCTTTGGTTGGCGGTTTAGTCCCTGGGAGCTCTGGGGGGAGGGTCTGTTTGATTGATATTATTGTGTTTTCTATAGGGTTGCAAACCCCTTCAGCTCCTTCATTCCTTTTTCTAACTCCTCCATTGGGGACCTCATTGGGAACTCTGTCCAATGGTTGGCTGTGAGCATCTGCCTCTGTATTTGTCAGGCTCTGGCACAGCCTCTCAGGAGACGGCTATATCAGGCTCCTGTCAGCATGCATTTCTCAGCATCCACAATAGTTTCTGGGTTTGGTGACTGTATATGGGGCAGATTCCTAGATGGGGGAGTCTTTGGTTGGTCTTTCCTTCAGACTTTTCTCCACTCTTTGTCTCCATGTTTGTTTTGTTCCCCTTTCTAAAGCACCAACACTTTGGTCTTCCTTCTTCTTGAGCTTCATGTGGTCTGTGAATTATCTTGGGTATTCTGAGCTTTAGGGCTAATATCCACTGATCAGTGAGTGCATACCATGTGAGTTCTTTTGTGATTGCGTTACCTTGCTTAGGATTATATTTCTAGTTCCATCCAAAGAGTTTCATAAATACATTGTTTTTAATAGCTTAGTAGTACTCTATTGTGTAAATGTACATTTTCTGTATCCATTCTTCTGTTGAAGGACATCTGGGTTCTTTCCACCTTCTGGCTATTGTAATTAAGGATGCAATGAACATAGTGGAGCATGTGTCCTTGTTATATGCTGGGGAATCTTTTGGGTATATGCCCAGGAATGGCATAGGTGGGTCCTCAGGTAGTACTATTTCCAATTTTTTTGAGGAACTGTCAGACTGATTTTTAGAATGGTTGTACCAGCTTGATGTACTTTGATGTTTAAAGTGTTGCAATTTATCTTCAGTAATATCCTTACAACACACACACACACACACACACACACACACTAATCTTAAAATCTCTAATTACTTGAGACATTCCTGTCTCTGATATCTGGCATCCACTGAATTCTAGTTCACTGAGTGGTTACTTAAAATCTCATCATGAATGGGGGAGGAGCTCACAAAGCCCCACCTTGATCTTAAGATCTATTGGCCATAGATGCCTGCCTAGAAGGAATAGTGAGGATTCTTTTTCTGCAGAGGAATAGCTGGTGGTAGGCTGTGCATGCTCTAGTGAACTTCCACACACATGCTGGAAACAGGATTTTAACAAACTTAGTAACTGGATCATGAAATGAGGACATAGGGATGGAAGGGAGGAGGAGGGTGTACCCTGGGAGATGTTTTGCAAATATGATTAAAACCCATTACACACATGTATGAAATTTTCAAACAGTAAAAGATAGAGGCATATGTGTATTTATTTTAAGCTATCCCTTTAAACCTGTATGAATTCCTCGGAGCCTTTTCTCCTTAACCTTTTACCTTCCCAAAGCAGCTGCAAACTGTTGATTTTGCTTTGTTTTTGTAAAGAAGCATGGCTTATGAGTCATAAGGAAGGGATATTGTGTGCAGTCAAGCTACATTTAAATTGCTCTTTGGTCATTCCCCTCTTCACACCACAGTGACCATGATTTCCCTAGATCCTTCTTGGGTCACAACAGAAGCTGGAGAAGACCTCAGAGTGGATTTTATTGCAAGAGGGAAACATGAGGCAGATATTGTTCATTGGTAAGGGTCTATGAGATTAAAGTATGCACAACTTCCAAAAGCTGTAACCTTAGTGCCCACCTTCATCGCAAAGAATCAGGGTTCTAATGAGTGGAGGTATCTAGGATTCCTTTTTCTAAATGGCCACATTGTGTTTTCACTTTAGTCTCAAGAGAGTTTGCCACAGTTAGTGAGCAAGGAGAAAAAAAATGTTTTGTTGCAAAAAATAGTAGAAATCCTGTTAGCTGGCTTCAAATTTTATTGCATGAGTTTTATAACTGCATGTCTATCAAAAAAATCTGGATAAAATTCCACATAATTACATGATGTGAAGATATAATTTTATTTTTTAAATTCATATCTACTCCCCTATACCTTCCTATAAGTCTCCTCATATTCCCCCCATATATTTACCTCTCAACTCTACTGCAGTTGTTCTACCCTCTAAAAATGATTTTCTCTCCCTAGCACCTAGCAGCTCCCTTCAGTAAGGTTCATATGTGACCTAGAGATCACACACTCCCTCTATGCTAGGAATTGAGATGACTTAATCTTCTGTAAGTCTTGTTCAGGTAAGCACAGCCTTGAGTTCACAAACATGATAGTCATGCTGTATCTGCAGTGAGAATTTCATAGTAGCATTCTTCCCCAAACTCTAAATCTTATGCTTTATTTTCATTGTCTCTTTCTCAGTGTACTCTGAATCTCAGTGGTCAGGAGCTTAAAAATGGATGATTTACTTAGGGTAGAGTACCCCAATCTCTTCTCAACACTTACAAAAGTTATCCATCTCTCCATTGACTTACACATTACAAAAGAAAGCTTCTCTGAGCAAGGTTGACTGCATCCTAGATCTCTGGCAATGAACATAAATATTTAGAAGTCAGATTGACAACATGCCCATACAATGAAATTACAATAGTAGGTACTACTCTAAGGCCAGTGACTTTCCCAAGAGAGAGCTTTTGACCAAGATAAAAAGCATGAAAGTTCCTTCTATAGAACAGGTCTAAGATTTAATCACAAAGCAGCAATATTGCTATTATTGTACCACTGGGTGGTCCTTACCTGCAAGGTTGGTATTAAAGCATATAGGATATATGTTGGTTAAGACCACTGAGGTATTTTCTTGCCTAGGAAACTTAAAAGCACTTTCTGGCATTAGAAACAAATTATCCAGAATTTTTCCTGATTTGTTAGAGACTGATTTCTCTAAGCTTTAGGTCACTAAACCACAAAGAAAGAAAAACTGGGACACACACATTAGTGAAAATATGCTGGTCTTTCTGTGCTTGAATTATACTACTCAGTAGACACTTTTCAAATTCCGCCCATTTACAATGCAAACACCATGTTATATTTTTCTTTATGGATAAATAATATTCCATTGTGTACTTGTACCATATTTTTCTTATCAATTTAACTCTTGATTTACATCATTTTATGGTTCAAAAACAGTGAATAATATCTACAGCTGAGCTTTCTATCCATATATATCTGAACAACATGTCAAAAGAACCATTGATTCTCCTCCTATCCTATGGAATTCTCTCCAAAAGTGATAGCAGTAGCTGGGAACTTACAGTGAGGTCTTTTTGTTTCATTTTGTATTTGCCCTTGATTTGTGCGCAGTAAGTACCAATTTTGACTTATGAAACATTTCAAATATAACAGAGAAATCTCTAAATTGAACTTCTTTCTATGTTTAGTCTGGTTGAACTAGATTTTAAGCTAGAGTTATGTGAGTTATGACACTTTCTCCTTTCCTAGTTCTTGCTTAAACACTGTGGAGAATCAGGAGCAAGAAACATGGTAATGCTTTTGTTCCCACAAGTTGCTCACAGTTGCTCTCCTATATGTGATAGTCAGTGCTTGTGAATTTGAATGGATTTACCGTGAAAGAGTGCTTCACACTCCACCCACACTGTGAGTCAGTGCTACCTGGAGTATTCATACTGACCTGTTGCTAAACCTTACCCTAGAGGTCTCAATCAACAGGTATAAGTACAGATTCTATCAAATTCTGCGTGGGTCTGATACAGGATGCTAGGGAATCACCCAAAGAACAGCTACTCGAAGAAGCATACTCTACATTCTCTCCAGCCATGCAAAAGATGCAAGATCTAGCAGTAGAGAGGGATGAATAAGTTTTGAGTGTTTGTCTCATGACAATTTATCAATGTTGTTTCTCTAATCACTAAAGGTGAGCAATAATAAAATGAAAAGAATTATATAATAAATACAGAAATATTTAAATTACCTTTGATACTCCTCTGTGACAAAACAGGAACAGGTAGATATACAAATACAATGATATGCAGATAGATAGATAGATAGATAGATAGATAGATAGATAGACTCCCTAATTTATAAATTATGTTCAGAGAGATATCGTTCTCTTTCTTTTGGAAAAAACCCTTTCAACATTTATATTCAAAAATAACTTCTGAATGATGTAATGACTAGAGGAACTTACATTAACACCCATGCTTTTCAGTTATTACAATGTCTTCCATTTCAGATCCTCTCATAACTTTCATATTTCCATTAGAGGAACCCCAGAACTACTTAAAATATAAGGTGGAACATCAAGTAGGCACACAAGAGAGAACTGGAATAGAATGGGAATCTCTCTATTCTGGGCTTGCATTTGCACTAACTAATGTAAGTGAGCCTCAATATAGCAGCAAAATTATTACCCTTTCTTTATTCACATCCATCACATAATAATAAAATCTGAGCAATTGTCTCCAGAAAAGTTTGTGAATAATATATTACTTAGCACAAATGCACAAAATATCTTGTAATCTCTTCATTCAGACCTCCTTTCCCAAGGCATCAGGACAGATATGGTTAGATAAAATATACCTTAGGTATGTCTAGAGGGTGCTAGAGTTTTAAAGTCTAAGGAAAAGCAGAATATACTGTGACTTGTGATACTTTACTTCAGCACTTTCTGAATTGAGTAAGAAGATGGCCTGTTAATATTTAAGCTACTTACTGCATGTTATAAGGAATATGAAACTACCTAGCCAGGAATATGATTTGCTTATTGGAACCCACAGAGTGAAATGAAAATTCTCCATGTGACCCTCTAATTCTGAAATCAGAACACAATTCCTTTGCAAGGACTGGAACAACAGTCCACAGCTGTTTCCCCAAAGGGGGAGAAACTGATTCAACCTTTGTCCTACCAACTTCCCTTCTTTTGTCCCTTCAGATTCTTTCCAAAATGTTTTGAAATACCTTTCCTGAACTTTTTCATCTTTATTAATATTCTTGAATAGCTTTTGAATTTACTTAATATGATGTAAATTTTATACAACCCTCTAATGATATCAGTAACCCTTACTTGCTCAAGAGCCCACCCCTCTCTAGTTATGTTAGCTTCCATTTAACTCAATCGAAGTACAAAATACTGAAGTCAGTAGTTGGTTTAAACACTAAGGGCCCAGACCATTATTTCACAGATTAGGAGGAAAAAATGAGAAAACTACCTAAAACCCCATGCAAAACTTTTCAACTGGACTAAGGCATCCATAAGTCTTGTGGCAGGAGCCTCATTGCTATACCACAGGACAGCATCTGGAGTTTCTGTCTTTCCCTAGAGAATCAGAGCATAGGGGAAAAAAACCAGAGTATGTTTAGATAGGACCAGATACTATGCACTGGAATCCTGATCTGTTCATGTCATGTTGGCCCGAGCCATGTAACTTTACCAGTTGGAGCTCCAGTTTCCTCTTTAAAGAAATGAAAAGCAAAAGTACCTCTCCTGGAAAAGTGCTGTCTTTGTCACATGGTTCTATGTTCCTTCTGTAAGTTATGGCTTCTCTGTTACCCACTGTACCAATGGCTTCGTGTCATTACCCTTGTTGACTCTTTCACAGCGAATGACTGCATGTTCTTTCTGCCTTCTACTGTTTTCTCAGACTTCTTTCAGAGCATCTACCCTGAGCATGGCTTGTTTACAATGAGATGGTGACATCATCTCTGTGCATGTCCTACTCTTTTGTTTGAGTATACTTTCAACCCTACCCTTTGCCCATTTTTGAAAGTCATAGACGTTTGTTGGGTGTTTGGAAAACTGCTAATGAATCATTCATTCCTAACCTAGACAAGAATTACTCTATATGGGCATGGTCTGGCTGTTCTTTAATCCCAGCAAGGAAGGATCCCAGCCTAATATTGTGATTTCAAGGAGGACAGCTCAGTCTTCATATCACTTTCAGGTCAGCCATGGTCATATAATGAGATCTTGTCTGAACAACAACAACAAAACAAATACACACACACACACACACACACACATACACACACACACACACACACACACACATACACACACATGAACAAATAAAATCCTACTGGAAGTGTAAATATTAAGATTTGGAGTTTTTGTTCAATTCTTGTTGGGTGTTATGCTTTGAGCTCAGACTTATAAAAAGTGAATGCTATATACCTGTTGCTTCAGCAATCGGAGAAGCTCTCTTCATTTGCACTTTGACCATCCACAAGTGGCGAAATACTGAGTTTGAAAGGAAAAAAGCTAGAATGAAGGATCGTTTTGAGACAGCCAGAGAATCATTCATTTGAAAATTTCTCCATTATTTTGCAACTCTGTGAAGTCGCCAACAGCATTGCAAGATTTGGCTTGTGGACACCTGGAAAATGTGAGACTTGAGTGTTTCATGTGGACATTCTGACTTCACTTCCCCTGAGAGAAGAGGAAGGGGATGAACCGCATGTGTTAAATTTGTCCCTAAAGGGTAACCTGGAGTGTGCTACAGGGAGATTCCTGGTGGCATTGTAGTTGCTTAGACATTTACTTCCTATCTTTTCATCCAAAATGAGTTTACTTAGCTGTTCATTTATTGAAACAAAGTACTGTTCAGGGTCAGCTTTAGCCCCAGGTAGAAAAGACAGATGTTTATAGGATATGTTTTTTTTTTTTTTAAAAAAAAAAAGGTTCACAAGCCTCCTACAGAAAATACTTTCCTTAACATCCTTACTAAAATTCTCATATTAGTCATTTCCTTGGAATGGAGCAGTGAGAAGAAAGGAAAAAAACTCTGATAAAATATACAAGCTATCTAAAAGTTACAGCACAGAAAGCCTCTTCACTTACTGTTCAAATTAGGACTTTAAGACCCTTGGAAGCACTAAAGAGAAGAATTTTGATGAGAAACAGAACTAAAACAAGGCATGGAGCATGTGAAAGTTTGGAATGGAATAAAAACCAAATGGATAAAAGAATGTCACTCATGTTCTTAAAATGAAGGTTCAGGAAAACCCTCACTCTATATATCTGTATACCCATAAACACATTCTGCTGTCTTTTTATTCATCGATCTACCCATCCATCTTCTTACTTAAGGACTGTTTATTGAGCTTCTTACTATACAGTCCTGGTTGCCTGATCCCTTTGTAGATCAGGCTATGATGTGTCACCGTATACACAGCTTGTATACATACTCTTAAAAAGCTTCTAAAAGGACCTGAAGAGATATCTGGCTTAGCAGTTAAGAGTTCCTGCTGCTCTTCCATGGGAACAGAGTTTAGTTCCCAGCACCCAAGTCAGTCAGCTCACAACCATCTGTAATTCATTACAAGAGTTCCCATTACCTCTTCTGACCTAAGGGGCACATGAGTTGTAAGCACACAATCACACACATAATTACACACACACACACACACACACACACACACACACACACAATTAAAATGGAAAACAATTAAAAAGAATCTACAATAGAATAAAATAGAAGCACATAAATAAAATGCATGTATCTGTAGATGAGGAAATGGTGATTAGTACTTGTCTTATCCAAAATTTACAAACAAAATTGCTAAGATTGAAATGTGAGCTCAGTTTATGTAGCTCAAAAATGCATTTATGATTCTGTTGCTGTTAGAATTGCAATTCTAACAAATTGTCGAAAACCGCAGAGGTTATAGGTGCCCTGTAAGAAAACTCAAATAACCTGTATGCAAATATCCAGCTGGTTCAGATAACTATAACTGTTCGGATGAAACTGGATTATCATAGCCATTGCTTCATTCCTAGGACACCATGTACTGTACCACCAGCTGAAGGCTGACTCATGAAGGGTGAACTGTGTCCTTATGGGTGAAGAGTCTAGCAGAATCTGCACACATTTCCTATAACACTGAAATGCCATGCTTTATTCAATCTATATGTACAACTGTCACACATCCTTCCAAATGTATGTTAAAGTCAGCATAGCTAGGAAGCACAAGGATCCAGACAGTTTCATTGTGAGTAGAGATGGCTGTTGGGCCTCCCTGGGATTTACGGAGCAGAAAGGAGATAAGAGACTCTGGGAGGCCAGTGAAGACTCCATAGAAGACGTCAGGAGGACTATAGGAAACTGTAGCATCTAGCTTGGTACATTTATAGGCCACAGTCATGACTGAATGACCAGGAGCGAGCCAAGGACCACAAAATAGCCAGGGTAGGGTGGAGGCAGCTGGGGAAAGCTAGGAAAAGGGCCAAGCCGATAATGAAAGGGGGAATTAAGGTACATATTAAGCTCTCTGAAGGGAAATAAAATAAGCAAAATTTCCAAGACATTTCTAAGAAAGATTTGACATATTAACATTTTTTTGCAAAAGTAGCAAAAAAAAAATGGCTAATGTACTGGTTTCTCTAAGTACATTTTATTGTCTGTTTTCTCGAAGCCTTGAGGTAGAAAGGCCTCACTGCGCAGTAGTGAGCGAAGTCCTGAAACTTAAGTTATACATCAGCCAATTACTCTGGGTTCTGAACCAGTGGGTTATTTCTCTGGCTTTGAGAACCAGCTTATTTAGACCCAGATTCTGGGGACTGAGCCCGCTTCCCTGAGAGAGCTGGGTTTCCAGTGGGCCGACAAGCCGTCTTGTTTCATGAAGTGAAGCTGCCACTGGAACCCAGGGCACTTGATTGAAATTTCAGACATGTGATTTTGTCAGAGTTCGGATGCCTTTCTTTTGAAATGCCTTGGCTTAATAACCACTTTAACCCATTGCCAATCTTTGTAGCAAGCAAGTCTCCTATGATTGGGAAAATTAATGAACAGGCACCAGCTAAAGCAATTAAACCCAGACACCCCTGATTTCAGTGTTAGGCAAAAGCCCTGCTTTTGAATTTCTCTTGACAAAGCAGAAGTCCTGCCATCTCTGCGCTGTTGAGTTACTGAGATGAATCACAACAGCATACAGGAAGGGGCAGGGTGAAGGGGCATCTGTGCTAGGCAAGGCAAACTAGGGACAAGCTGGTACAGCCCAAACCCCCCGAAACCCCCAAACCGGAAAATGCTAGGTAGCTGACAGCCACACAAATGTACTGGGTTTTCCCATTTTCCATGGCTGTTTGCTTGTTTTAAGAAAAGCTAAAATCTGCTCTGGTGTCCACCAGTACATCACAGTTCCCATGCCCTAGTGCATTCCTCTTTCCAGATCCCAAGCATTTTTTTTCTCGCGCCTCCCTACGTGCACTCCAGGATGTAGACAAAATAAAATCCAAGTGACCTATGCGGGGGTGGATTTTTTTTTTTTTTAAGAAACAAACAGAAAATTAAATGAAGGGAAAAAAAACCCTGTTCTCACTTCTTTCTTTTAGAGTGGGTATGTTTATTTTCTCAAAGACACTTTCTGGCAATGATGAGGGAATTCAGTTCCATTAAACTGTTTTCTTCAAAAAAAAAAAAGTATTAGCCCTTGCTTAACTTTATTTTCTGGATCCATAGTCTAATAAAAAGCTTTGACAATTGCTTTTCTTAAGGGAAGGTGTCAAGTTTTTGATTTGAGAATACCGAAGGTTTCTGGAAAAGGAGAATGTTTTCACAGAATGTTAACAATATTTATACTATTTCCCAACATGGTAGAAGAAAATCCTTGGAAAAGATTTTTAGAGACACTTACATTAGATACATTAGAACTAAATTATTGGGCTGGCAGAGTCACTTAGTAATAAAATTAAACACATTCAATAAGTTAGGAAAAATAATTTCTAAATGTTTGAGTTACTCTGAATGACAAACATGATTTTAGTTTTTAAAGAAAACATTAGTGATTGGAGGTAAAAGGAGGTTTGGGTAGCACCACAGGAAGCCTGAAGCAAGTTTGTATAGTTGACAAAACTTGATTTTTCTACTTAGTCTTCCTCGCTAACAGTGCTGCCACCTCTGCTCAGGATTCGCACTTAGTAGCAACTGTATATACTACATTATCTCTCTCACTCACTGTCATGGTAGTTTTGCTGCCAAGCAGCTGGACTAAGACTTACTCTACAAGGAGGCAATCACAGAAGCTTCGCTGGACTTAGAAGTTTCTATTCAAAAAGATCCAGATGCAGTCTTTTTCAAAACTAGCAAAGGAAATAATTAGGGTGAGATTTTATTCTGTGTTTTTACATTTGCTTTTGAACAACTTCTCAAATGAAAGAGAAGTGGTCAGCCAGAGCGGCAACCTAGTGTACAGGAAGGTCACACTATGCTGGTCACAGGTAAAAGCGGGCCTATACAATCCACTGGTCTAAATGACTGACAACAAGGACACATGTTTTGCTCTAGCCTTTCTGCTGACCACCTTTCCTCCTGTCTTCTACATACGCCCTGTGCCCCACCGAGGGCTCTGGCATCCACATTCCAAGTTTCTTTGTATCTCATTCCAATCTTCATCATTACCATGAATTTCCAGAGTTGCCATGACCAGGTGAGGTTTGATGGCTTCTGCGAATTCTTTAAAAGCTCTTGTCACTGGGGTCCTCTGCATGGCCCAGGTCTCTGGGAGCCAGAATGAGGAGTTTGTGGGCAAGACATCATTCCATAGGCAAACAAAAGCATAAGGACTCGGTTCTTTAGTGTCACAAAAATTTAGGATTATGGGAAGAAATCCCACTAATTAAAATAATAGCATTCATAGACCAAACCCATTTTTAACAGTGATGAGTTTTTTCACATCTTCAGAGACAGATATCATAAGCAAAAATGAGTTGCACAAACCCTCTTGCTTAATTTAAAGAAAAAAAACGTGAAGAAGGCTGTTAGATGTTTTACACTTCAGCATATGTAATGATCTCAATCTCATGAGGCACTGATTACCCCTTCACAAGCTCAATTAGACAACCTAAAATCAATCTATTTTTAAAAATGTACTGTGTGGTTTGAACACGAAAGGTTAATCCAGCCAAATATGTAAAGGCAGCTTCTTTACCAGTCAATCTGTAGCCAATACGAAGTAGGCACACTATGAGCTTTCTTTGGGATTGCTCAGAACACTTTTATCAGAGTGAGGTACAAAGCTGACATGAGGGAAAAGAGTTCCCCATACCTGTTTAAAACAAGAAAGAAAGAAAGAAAGAAAGAAAGAAAGAAAGAAAGAAAGAAAGAAAGAAAGAAAGAAAGAAAGAAAGAAAGAAAGAAAGGAAGGAAAGAATAAAGAAAGAAAGAAAGAAAGAAAGAAAGAAAGAAAGAAAGAAAGAAAGAAAGAAAGAAAGAAAGAAAGAAAGAAAGAAAGAAAGAAAAAGCATGGTGCACATACCAGGAAAACACACCAATTTTAGCACAGACTTGAAATTAGAGGTTAAGACCAGTTCCAGAGAAATAATAACATTAAGTATTACCTAAGCCTCATTTAAGAAGAAACCATGATTCCTTTTATGGTCCAACCTTGGCAAGGGAAAGTTAAACGGAATTTCAGCCACCTCAGGAGGTATGGGAACAAGCAGCAGTGACTGGGAACAGGATTGTTGTCCAGCAAATACTATAATTTCCAAACAAGGTGAGTTCCCTCCTCAGTCATCTGGCTTCCCATTATAGGAAGAAATGGGGCATCTGTAACCTGTATTTAAGCTGTTCTTTAATAGCATGATATGATAGCCTTTCTCCCCATACTGCATTTTTTTGGGGGGGGGCTGGTTGTTGTTGTTTTATCTTCTTTGTCTCAGAGGCTTTAAACACAAGATGAGGACTTGTGCTGGGAGGCCTGCAGATTGCAAGAAATAATGATCTGTGTATATTTAGTTGTTCAAAGGAAATTGGAGTAGCCTGATCTTTATTATTCCCCATTGCCTCCCATTCTCTGGTGTCATAACTTGCCCTGTTGTCTAATTTGCTTTTACATCATCAGAAAGGCATAACACTTAGCCCACTTACTCCCATGACCAATCAGGATCTGCTGCTGAGTTAGGTTAACACAACCCTGCACGGAATGGCAAGTCTTCCTCGGGCAGGCCAGCCAGAGATGGTGGTGAGCTGATGTCCCCTGACAGCCCAGTATAGAGAAAGCCTTTATACTTTGCCCCTTGTACCCACTTGACCTTGGTGTATCCTGATCTTGAGCATGAAAGCCATCTCTTCACGTATGGTATTAGAAAGCCGGTGATATTTGCTGGAAGCGTGCATGTCATTGCTAAGGGTTAAATTTTTAATTATCAGTTTCCAGAGCATGTCCAAGAACACCGCCTCACCCTTTCCATTTCTCTAATCTCTTACTATTTTCTCTAACACTAAAATTTAAAAGTCATCTGCTTTTAATCTTCCCTCAGAAGAAGAAACAGCTGCTTTAGGTATCATGGGTGTGTGGTGATATATACATATATATATATACATATATATATGATATATATCATATATATCATATGTATATCTTTTTGCACTTATGTATACAGATGTAGGCAAGGATGTATACAAATGTGTGCACATGTATGTAGAGTCCAGTCTTTTTGATTGCTCTCTGCCTTCTTTGTAGAGACAGTCTCTCACTGGACTTGTAGCTCACTGGTTAGCATGCCCCAGGACCTTCATGTCGCTGCCTCCCCAGTCCTGGGATCTCAGGCTCATGCTCTCACTCTGGAAGCTTCCAGTTATTTATTTATTTATTTTTACATGGATGTTGGAGACCTGAACTCATGTTCATACAACAAGCATTTTACTAACAGAATCCACTCCCTGGAATGTTTTGAACGTTTGTAAGAGTTATGATTAGACCATTTGGTCATAATGTTATTAGAACTTTCTGATCCTGTAACACATAATTACCTGTAGTTGCTAGACAGCTAGAAAGAAGCTCAGTGGTAAAGGTATCCTTACGGCAACTAAGTATCACACCATTGCCAGTTGCAATTAAAAATCTCCCCCCACCCCAACACACACTCATGTACTCCTTTGAGATGAAAGTAATATTTGAAAGACAGGCAAAGTGATTTTTGTTTCATTAAGGGTGTTTTTCAAGACAGTTTGTAAGGTTGTGTGGTTTCTTCAATTCTCTTCCAGCAGTTGCGCTCTGCGCACTTAAATAGGCAGGATTTGGCAAGATGAAAATGACAAGAACTATATAGTGAGCAGCTTTAATAATCACAACTTCTGAAATTTACTCCATGAGTGTATTTAAGGAGCTCAATAAACTTGATCTTTATAAACGTTTCTTCTTCTCTCCTCAAACATTTCTTCGCAGTCTGGGCAACTGCCTCATTATTAACTGAGTCTCTATTCCAAAACAAACTGGAGTCCCTCATATTCACCCTACTTTAATTTCCTCTCGTCTCATATACTTTAAGATTAACTACTGGTTTTGTTTTGTCCTCTCCTTGCCTGCTCCAGGACTCCACAATTTACTTCATTTTTCTAATTATGATTTCTTAGAAATAACACATTCCTTTCTATATCACCAAAGGTAATGCTTACAACTTCTTCTGAAGTCATCGCCACATCCCCGACTCTCGATCAAACTCCAGTCTACTGCGGTTCAGGAGATAACTTTTTAATGTTCTTACTTTATAGTTAACTTACTGTCCTGGCCATAGTTTTCTTACTGGAACTTAGGCAATCCTTCTTACTAGATTGTCTCTGTTGCCCTAAATTCCATTCCTGGGTAATATGGTACTTGGCTGAGTCTATCTCCAGAGCTTACACAATTCTTTTGAGAGTCCCAAAGATCGTAACCTTACAAAGACCCTTTGCTTTTTAGAACAAGATTAGGGAGAAAGTTTATACCTCTGGGTACAAGGAACTCTCCTGACAGTTATCTTTTCCAGAGAATGACCAGGTGGTTGACTTCAGGGCCAGAATAGGGGAAGGAGTGGGAAACTGTAATGAAGCAGAAAAGAAAAATGCTAATATTTTGACTGCCGTGACAAAAAATATTCAGTTTCCAAACTCTGGAAAACAGTTCATTCCATTTGATTCTATTAATTTCAAGATGAGTCCATTGGGAATCCTGAAGAACAATGTTAGGGCAGAAGAGGCAGACTCAATATTTACTATTTCTCTCAAGATTCTGATTCGAGTTTTTCCTTTGTCTCTCACATAATTTTCTTCCCAGAGCTGGTAGCAGTTCTGTGATCCCAAATATTTTTTAGAATAGCAATTCAGCTTGCCTATTCATTATTAATATATCTGAAGTGGCTTTCAAAAGTTTTCAGTATAGTCCTAGTTTTGCAAGCAAAACCAAAGACAGTTATAAAAGTGGTTATTGATCCCTAAAATGCCTGCCTTTGACAAGCAGTAGACTTAGTTATTCTTACAAAGGGACCTATTTCATAAGCATATAATATGTGGCCTTTTGTTTCTGTCTTCTTTTACTCTGCAAACAGCCCAGAAGGGTCACACACGCTGTAACATACATGCTGACTAAAAGTTGCCAGTATTAGTTTCCTTTTTTCACTTCCTTGTCTATACTTACTATTTGCATTTTTATTGCCATGATCCTAGTGAATATCAAACAATATATTATGTATGATTTTAGTTTTCTTCACAGGTAGCGATGAACCAGCCCATGTATTTGTGCGTGTACTGTGTATCTTCTATGAAAGTATTCTGTGGCTTCTGCTAATTTGTATGGGACAATGTACTTCTGCTATTATGGAGCTGCATAATCTCTTTCTGTAGTGTAAATGTAAGTCCCTCATCAATACATGAGCTACGTCCTTCATCTATCCACTTGACTGGCTTCCACTTTTCATGCTTCAAAGCTTAAAAGATGTCCAATTCGCTGATACTCAGTCTCTATCTAGGCCGTTAGTGCTACATTTGAGGGACCTTTCTCCTCAAGCTAATAAAGATTTACATCTCTATTTTCTGGAACTTTTGGATACTAGCTAGGTCTTCTGGTCAGATCTCTGGATCATTTTGAGTTAATTTTGATGTATGCTATAAAAGATTCCAAGTTTTGCCACCAATGGTTCAAAACACTATTCTTTTACTATTATTTTTTCATTAAACTGCACTGGCAACCTTATTGTAAATCAATTGTAAATACGAAGACTTATTTCTACAATCTACATTGTGCATAGATTTTTTTCTGTATATTAGATTATAAATATGCAAATATATATACTTATTTATTTCCCAGCCAGGAAGTCCTTACTCCCCTTTTCCTGCTTAATTGACCTTACTAGTAAAATGATTCCTATAATTGACTATATTATATACAATTGACCTTATATTGTATACATGTAAGTGAGGGTTTTGTAGCTATCCTTTATCAGGATGTTAAAATTCACTTCATTTCCTAGTTTATTGATTGCTTTTGCTATGGCAAGGTGTTGGATTTTGTCAAATGTTGTTTCTGTATATATTGAGATAATCATATCACTATGTCCTTCATTGACATTCTGTTGATTTCAGATGGTAAACCAACTAACTTCTAATCAATCCCACTTGGTGATGATGTAAAATTCTTTTAATATCTCAGATACAATTTGCTGGCATTTTGCTAAGGATTTAGTATCTATGTAAGAATTATTTTCTGTAACTTTCTATACTTTTTCTGTCTGAGCTGGGAAATATTTTTTCTGAGTCTATGTTTGGAGAAAGTACAAGAAGAATTATTTCTATTGTTTTTCTGAGATAGAACTAATCAATAAAGCAATCTTGGGCTAAAATATATTTTGGAGAAATCTTTAAATTTTAACACAACTTGCTCTGTATTGGTCTGAGCTATACTTCTGTGTTTCTAAGACAGAGATATTACATCTTATTTGCAAAGCTGAGTTCTTAGGAAGACTGTAAATAGTGCCTTTATGAGGGGCAAGACAGTGGAACATTCCTCAAAATATAGCAACAAGGAAGAAAGGGTGGATAATTCTCTCAACTGAGGAAGTATTAAATATACCATGTAATGTTTGTAGAATCGTCTGGTAGAGCTAGACCATAGTATAAAAGAGTCTGAGGACATATCACTGGATATGAAGTTTGCCATTAGGGTTCCTGTGATCTGCAAAGACTCCATGTCTGAAATTAACTGTATGAGCTGACATAAAAAGCCTCTCAATTATATGTAATATAGAGATTTGTTGACCATGACTAGGAGAGATGCCAATATCTAGGCTTCCCCCAAGTCCCATGGTATACTTAAAGGTATCATTAACATCTGAAATATTCTTTCCATTGCAATGGTATTGTTTCTTAAAATAAAAATAAAGACCCACAATATTTTAAATACTTAAGTTCAAAGATTAAAATGTGTTATCTTCTGCATTAGGAAGTCACTGATATTTCATATCCTGAATAGATTTCCACAGTAAACCAGTCAGAATCAGGTAAACTTTCAGAAAAGTTAAGCCATCAAGAAATTCTTCAAGGTTTTTAATTCCTTATAGTATAATGCAAAGATTAAGCTACTAATTATGGACCAAGTCTGGTTTAGTATGATGCAGTTTTTAAACATGAAAATATTTTTTTCTTTTACTGGGTAAATTTCTTAAAGTTTTAAAAATAGGATATGCATACACACACACATATGTATTCATTGTGGCATATATTGTATATTCAATATAGTATATTCATGGATAGTTATATGTGGATTAAGTGTCATTTACTCTGGGGCTACTATTGTCATTGATATTCCCGCAATCAACTATGGGGCCACATTCTATGTGATGTACCCAATAATGAACCCATGTACTCTTCCTGACATGGTATCAACTTCCTTCGCATGACACATTTTCTGTTTTTACTTTGATGCTCTTTCAAGTTCTAGAGGATCTTCTTATAGATTTCCCTTCGCACCCCTTCTGTTTTGTCTAGCAGAAGAGCTTCTTCTCATGCAGATGAGCAGGGTTCTTTGAGCTTTGCTTCCAATGTTTGAACATTTATTGAGTCAGTTATCCTCAGCACTGGTCCCTAATCTCCTTCTCTATAACCCATGTCAAAAACCAGCAGAATTTGAATTCCCATTTCATAGACGAGGAAATGAGTAAAATACTTAGTGACCTATTTAAGTTCACTCAGCTTATACATGGTCCCCCTACAAAATAGATTTGTTTTCGGTGTGAAATCCATGCAGCTTCTTATCTTTCAAGCTATTACCAAGGCTATTTTGTTACAGTGTAGTTTTGATTATAACACACTCAACTAAATGGATCCTTATTGCCTATTTAAAAAAAAAAAACCTAAACTCTTAGCTTGAGAACCCAAAGCTTGTGATAATCTGGTTTAAACCTGCTTTTCTAGACCCTACTCACTGCTCCTTCTCACACCCGCCCCATTCCAACCAAAACATATGACTTTTCATTGAAAGTATGCCCTGTACTTCCTTCTATAGCTGCCTCTGCCTATCACCACACCCTCCCCCAGTGCCCTCTACCCAGTGTCACCTCTACCACGAATGTTTTCAGTCTTAGATGGCTATGAAATCCTTTCATCTGTGTGCCCAGTGGTTTAGATCGTGCCAGCTTATGATTTACAACCTTCTTAATACAGGAAAAATATCAGAGAGAAGTGAGATTAAGAGGATTTCTAGAAAAAAAATGGGTTGAAGGAAAAGCTAGGAACTAAGCTAGTGTTAGCTACGTGGACCAGTCAAAGAAAAACCCAGAGTAAAAGAGAAGAACATGATAATGGAGGGTAAAAGTACATGGTGCTGAGAAAGGAATCGACTTGTTTCATTTTCCCACTCATTAGAACATATAAATTATTAGGTGAAGTGAAGGGTATCAACAGATAAGAATTTTGGCAGTACCAGGAGTTTGGCTTCCATATGAAATTACTGGCTTGGCATATTTTATATGTTATTTCTGGCTGTTAATTCTGTTTGAATCAGACTTTTCTGTGTGGAGTGCTCTCCAAAATTGAAGATATTCTTGAGAGCTAGAAGGATGGGAAGAAGCCAGGAGTAGCCATATTCCATGAAATTAATTACTTGGACAGATGCTTGTCAAAGTACACCAATATGGGTGTTCAGTACTCATATGTGAGCATATTTCAATTTCCCTGTAAACCTGAAAGTTGTGGAGCATGGAGACTGAGACTTATTTACAGAGCTTTCATCAGTACCTTTCAGGTAATGATGCATAATTATAGAGTTTTTTTGGTAAAACCTGGCATTTTGTTTTCAATCATTATATCTACACACTAATGGTGAGTTAAGCAGATGGAATGAGGCACGTAGAGAGAAGGCAGAAGCACCTGTCCAGAGCCCAGGTTTTAAGCGATGATATGGACTCCTAGGCCTTGGTGTATACAGCTTAAGGTGTCATTTCTCAACTTCAGTACTAATGCTATTCGGGCTATTTAATTCTTTGTCATATGGAATTGTATAATGTACAGCATTGTCACTGGTTACTATTCACTGTAGTACTTCCTAGTAGTGACATCCAATAGATGTCTACTGGCCAGAAAATTTTGAAGGAATGGTAAACAGTGAAACTTAGAAGAGTTACTTTAACCAACTCATTTATAGATTCTGAAACAATCTTGTATATATTTTGGTAAGAATTCAGATCTGCCACTGTCCAAGGGCAAGACTAACGAAAATAATCAGGAAAAAGAGAATGCTCAGTAAGGCCAGCAATATACATTCCTGGTGCAAGCTTATTACCAGGGTGCTGGGACCAGTAGAGCTTCTTAAGAGGATGTTAAAATGTAGCATCAGAAGAAGATGGGTTGGGACTTTAAGCAACGATATAAAAGAAGTAATTAATCCCTTTTGGGGCTCTAGAAGGGCAAGTATAGAGAAAGGAGTATCAGAGACACCATACAAGGCAAGGAAAACAAAAGACCTGATCCACGTGTCTACTGGACAAAATCTGATCCAGCTGGGGATCATGAATGTTCAGCTGGGGAAAAGACTGAGCCCTAGAATCTGGGACATAAGAACTGGATCTGAGATGTTTTTAATCAGAACTCTCATAGAGTATGAGAACAAGCCAGATTTTTATCTCTACCTTGAAGTCCAAAAAAAGGAGTGGAAGATAAGCATCCTTGGTGAAGAACAGTAGATGTTGTGCAGGAGAGCCTTGAGTGGTGCAGTAGCAGACCCTCAACATCTCACTTGTACTAATTGTTTTGTTCTTCACTGTGACAAAACATCTGACCAGAACATCTTTGGTGTACAATTGTAGGGTAACAACTGTAGGGAAAACTCTACCATTACAAGGTAAGGTATAACAGCAGGATGAGAAGCAAACAGTCACACTACATCTGCAGTCAGGAATGAAACAGAAATCCATTCTAGGCTCAGCTGTCTCCCTCTATTTTGTTTTGTTTTCAATCTGGGACTCAATCGAATGAAATGGTACTGTACTCATTTAGAGTAGGTTCTCCCAACTCAACCAAAGCAAGATAGTCCCTCACAAACATGACTAGAGTTCTCTTTCCATGCTGATTCCATATCCCATCAGCTTAACTATCAAGAGTAACCATCATTCAACAGTAAGTCAAAAGATGCTAACATATTGCTAGTTTGACAAAAGAAACATGTGATGATACTGTAATTACTTTGCTAAAGCACTCCAGATTTAAGACCACAAGGAGGGAGTAAACCAAAGTATAGATGCCACAGGATCCTACTTTTATATTTAATAAATTTATATTTATTTTTTAAATTAAATTTTAAAAAAGTTAATATATTTACTTTTATATAAATTTATATTTATAATTTTATATTTATATTGCTGCCTAGCTACAAATATAAACAATAGGAAACACTATGAAAGAAAAAGTGAAGGAACTCTCTAGGATGTGAGAAGTTTAATCTAAAGGAATCCCATACAGATTTTATTTCCTCTTTTATACTTTATCTTCCATGCTTTGGATAGAATGTACTTTAATAACCAGCTTTTTAAACATTCGTCAAAAACCACATTGCAGTTTGAAACCAGGATTGGACTTGGAGTTAGGCATAGCAGATTACCTAAGAAGGGAAAATATTAGAATTTATGAGAAAGCTCCGGGACGGTACCATCTGAGAAAAGTGTGAAAATTCCAGAAAATATGGATTTCTTGGTGGAAATGAACACACTCCTACACAAATTTAACAAGGAGTTAGCATGTGTCAGCCGAGTACTCTGTTCCTAACAGACAACTATCTTGTATTTTTTTTTGTTTGTTTTGTAAAAAGAATCATGTTCTCTCTCCCCATGGAGAGAGCTCTCATGGAAAGGAAAGAAAAATCCTAAACTCTGTGGCTGTAACTGTATATTATGCTATGGGGTGGAGAGTTTGTTTGGAATGATGGATGGTTTGACAATATAGCACAGTCAGACAAGACCAGCCATCAATCAAGTTAAATCAATGATAGACCTTGGGTGTGTTTTGTGCCACTTTCATTCATTCTAGTGCCCAGAGAGTTGTACAGAACAACCTCATGACCCCTTATGAGCAAAGAAAATGGCTTTTAAAGTTGTTTCCAGCCTCTATTCATCACTCATTCCTGGGTGAGATGCCAGGAAATAACTTTCAAATATTTTTTTCAACTCATCTTTCTCACCTAAAATAAAAATTAGTTAAAAGCTAAGCAGATAGACAAATAAGGGAATGCAGATCTGCATGGGTCATGCAAATGACTTGGCATCCACACATTTCTTCTAAACTTGTCTAACTCTTCGAAGATCTGCTCACTTTCCCCACATTTCTGGAAGGGAGCTATGATGTCCCCATGATTTTCTATTGGGCCATTCCTGAAGAGTTGAAGGAGGGCAATCTGTCATTGGTGTCATCAGTGTGTGCTTGACATTGCTATTCTTCAATGAATATCACGAGAGGCTTTCTCTGCAGGGCACAGATAATTTTTGCTGTTACTCTAATTACCATAGTTATAGAAGGTTACTATCCTACTCCAGAAACCTCACATAACTTCATCACTGATAAGGGTTCCAAATATGAACCAATGGAGGACTGAGGGGAACACAGTGGATTTTCTAACTGGAGGAAGATCTTAGACCCCACCATACCACTCTTTTCCAAATAACCCATGAAAGTCTTTAAGCCAAAGCACTGCCTCTGCTCTGTCTCAAAAGCTCCTTCTGTGGTTCCTTTCCTAGTCCAGGAGTGAGGCAGCAAAGGGACACATCAGCCCTTCAGAAATACAGAGGTTTGCTCAAGAACATCACCACCAGGGAAGAGGTGAGCACGTATAAGGTTTGGTCTCCTCTTGTTATAAATACTTTAAACAAAGGTTAGCTGGAAGTATGTGTGTTTTGGTTCCTATAATACATGTACTTACTAACCATTGTTCAAGTTTTCAATCTATCCTGTCATGGGATGGCATTTTATCAGGATGCCACACTATTCTATGGATATAGAAATAGCTCTGCACAGTTTTAGGATGATGAGGTTCTGTTTATATATATATCATTTGACTTAAAAAGTCAAGGGAAACGAAGTGTAGAATAACAAATAAGTAAAAGTAATGCTAGGAATATAAATACCTCAGATACAAGAGAGCAGAGAAGGGTGACATTTACTGGCCCAGGATGGAAAATCCTGGTTAGACTCCAGATCACAAAGTAGGTGAAAGATCATTAGTAGTGGATCAAACGTCCCACAGGAGCTTAAATGTTTTGCCATGTTCACTTAGTGATTTATGTTTTGGTGACTTCCAAGGATTAAAATCAGACCTTCAGTGACAATTAAAAAGTGATAGTGTATGCATAACTGTGTCAGAGACTAAAGCAAGTATGAGGATATAAAGATTTCCAATTAAAGTAATATAACTATGGGTATTGCCTTGGTTGGTTTTTGTTTTGTGTCTGTCAACTTGATACAAAATGAAGGTATCTGGGAAGGGAAAACTTAATTGAGAAATTTCCTCCATTAGACTGCTAGTAAGCAAGTCTGTAGGGCATTTTCTCTATTAATGATTGATGCAGGAGGACACAGCCATACCCAGGCAAGTGCTTCTGAATTGTGTAAGAAAGCAGCTGAGCAAACTATGTGGAGCAAGCTAGTAACAGCACTCCTTCATGACTTCTGCTTCAGTTCCTGCCTCCTTCCTGTCTAAGTTTTTGCTTTGACTTCCCTCTGTGATGGACTGTTACCTAGAAAGTATAACTTGAAATAAACTCCCTCTTCTGTGGGTTGACATTGGGCATGATCTTTATCTTAGCAGCAGAAATCCCACTGTGTGTGTGTGTGTGTGTGTGTATGTGTGTGTGTGTGCGCGTGCGTATGTGTATATGTGCACATGTGTGTTTATTTGTCATGTATATATGAGTATGAGTGCACACCTCCTCATGTGTGTGTGTGGATTGTGTCTAATTATGATTCTCATCTTTCAGAAAAGATTATCTTATGTCAATATTAATAGACAAAACATTTTATTAATCTTGAACTTTATTAAAGGCTAAAGTGGTTTTCTGTTCCAGGCAGACTGGATAAGTCTGGATATCAATCATATACTTGAGTAACTGTGAGGATTCTAATTGTATGTTCATTAGTAGATTCCATATTTGGAGGGAAACAAAAACAACATAAACATTTAAATTCTCAAATTTATAAATCTATTCGGGAAACTTCCTCTCTGTCTCTGTCTCGTCTCTCACTGTTTCTTTTTCTCTGTCTCTCTATCTCTTCCCCATCTCTCTCTCTCTCTCTCTCTCTCTCTCTCTCTCTCTCTCTCTCTCTCTCTCTCTCTCTCTCTCTCTGTGTGTGTGTGTGTGTGTGTTTCTGTATGTGCATGAAGGACTTAACAAATAATAGAGAGAAAGCCTTGTAGTCCTAACAGTCCTTAGAAGGATGTCAGAAGAGTTCCCCATGTATCTGCTCCAGTACAAATCTTGTAGCACAGAAGACTATTGCCTGGAAGTGAGAAAAGCCAGCAAGCAGTGTCTCCCTCCTGCTGGGTATCCTGTCCACAGATCCCAAAGTAGAGCTATATTTTTATTTTTCCTGTTACAGCTGAGATCTGTTGTTTGGCTACCAAATTACAGGCTATGTCTGGTTCTCACATACTTCTGCTTTTCATGTGCGGAACAAGAGGAGTAATAACGGGCTCCTTCTTTGACTTGCGGGATTTAGGTGCTCTTTATCATAGAATGGGTCAGTTTTCTAAGGAAACCTGCCAGTTTAAAACCTGGAGGTGTATGCCATTCATGTGGGGATGGAAAACCCATAAAAATGAGAGGTTTTTGGCTAGAAAGATGGGTTCTAGTTACTTGTTCCCAGATCTAAATGACATGTTTATGAGTCATACCCTTATTATCTAATCCTAACAGCACCATCCAAAGATCACTATCATTAAATGACTGCTCAGGGAAGGCTCTATGGGAAATTTTAGCCCAGAGAAAATTATACACATCCATTCAGTTATGGAACACCGCTCAGAATACACTTTATATTCACTTTTTAAAAGTGCTCTATTGGTAATCTATAAAAGATAATTAAGTAAAGTATGGTTAATATTGTCCAAATGTATAATATTTGATATTCTGAACATGAGACTAGTTAACTTAAATATACCACATACTGAGGGAAAGTGCTACACACATATATTAGTAATTAGTATTTGAGTCAATCAACCATTGCATAAAGACTCCCTTCACTGTCTGATGTGTGTCTATGCCTAAGCATCACTGAGAAGAGAAAAGTGACCAAATGGAGGAAGTGTAAAGAAATGATGTAACCATGGAACCCACTCACAACTGAGAAGATTGTAGGAACAGTTTACTGAGAGATGCTGGATCAGTATGCCCAAAGCAGTGCTGGGGAACTGTGCTGGCCAATTCAGGAAAGAACCTTGGAATTTTGACTCATCCCAGAATTTCTAAAGGCTCTTTTTGGCAGACAGAACCTTTGCGGACATCTGGGTTTCTTCAAATGAAATTAATTTATTCTTATTTTCATGAAATATAAAAAGGAAGAAGTAGACATTTCCTTGACCTTAAATCATTTGTTTTTCCAAAGATTAAAAAAATAATAAAACAAATTCATTTGCACCATCCTTCATATTTCTGGAATATGAAGCTATAATTATATTTTATTAGAAAAGGAAATGAAAGAACACTGGGTTCAAGTTCTATCAGGTCAGAACAGTAGAAAGACTGGGCGCTGAGGCTTGTCCTCAGACCCATGGGTGCATTATGAGAGGCTGTGGGCAGCATTAAAAGAACACTTGGGTTCGGTTGTTGTTGGTGTTGTTTTGGGTTTCTGTCTTTTGGGAGGTCTGGTCTGGTTTGGTTTGGTTTTGGTATGGCTATTTGAGATAGAGTTTCTTGAGTTCTGAAATCCTAGAACTCACTTAGTAGACCAGGCTAGCTTCAAACCCACAGACATTTTCTTTCTTCTACTTCCAGAGTGCTAGGACTAAAGGTATGTGATACCATGCCTGGTGAAGTTTTGATTTTTAATCCTGAGCCAACAGGATTCATTAGGATGCCAGACCTATGCAACCTGTCTTATCAAACTGTCACTTAGCCACACCTTAATCTCTCCCAGGAATATTTTCTGCAACGTAGAATTGTTAAATCTTGCTTTTCTTTTGATTAGCAAGCCTATCTACCCTTAACTCATTTTCTCTTCTATTTTACTCTTGGAAGTAGCAGAAGCCAGACCTCATCTTTAATCCTCTGCTGAATGTTTAGTGTCCCTAAGCTAGGACACAAAGACAGGTCATCACAGTCACTATCACACAGGATGGTTGACCTTTCCTTCAGATCCCTTCACCATCTTCTGAGTTTCCACCCAAGCTCTCATCAGAATGATCTTTAGCCATATTTCTATGGGCACTCTCGTGAAGACTGCAATTGTCTCAATAGTTCTCTCCTCTTTGTATGCCCTCACCAGAACCACCCTGGAGTTTGCTTGCAGCAGACTTGTTCATTCATTTGCTTTTTGTTTCCCTCAAATATTCTTCCAAACTCATCTAGCCTTGAGGACTTACTCAGTTGCAACCTGATTCCACAATCCAGGCTTTTTTTTTTACCTGATTTAATTTATTTGGTCAGTGTACTGGCTAGTTTTATGTTAACACCAGCTAAATTCATCTGAGAGGAAGGAACCTCAATTATGAAAATACCTCCTCTCTACAATCAGGTTGTAGGCAGATCTGTAAGGCATTTTCTTAGTGATTCACATTTGTGGGTGTTGCCACTTATGGGCTGGTGGTCCTGGTTTCTATGAGAAAACAGGCTGAGCAAGCCATGAGGAGTAAGTCTGTAAGCAGCACAGCTCCAGCCTCTGCATAAGCTCCTGTCTCCAGGATACTGCCCTTTTTAAATTTCTGTCCTGACTTCCTTTGATGGTGAACAATGATATCAAAGTGTAATCCAAATAAACCCTCTCCTCCACAGTTTCCTTTGGTCAAGTTACTTCATCATAACAACAGTAACCCTAACTAAAATAGGCAGCTAAAGCAAAATAACATTATCTGTGTATAGTATTATAGCTCATGGTTCTGGGAAATCCAATTAACAAACAGTGCCAGATTCAAGGTTTGGTGAGTGTCTGCTCTCAGTCCTCTAGTGAGGATCCCTTTGCTGTATGCTATTAGTGGTGGAAGACTGCCTTGCTTTCTTGGAGTCTCATAAAAAATAGTCACTAATCCTAATTATGAAAGGTCATCTCAGCCCTTGAGATATAATTACCGATCAAAGGTATTATTTACCAGTACCATCACCTTGATAGATAAAATATCATTATATGAAAATCAACACTCAGCCTGTAGAACTAAGACCATGCTTGCTTTTTAATCAATGTATTTCTTTTTTGTACATTGGTGTGTTTTCTTTCATGACCGAAAATGCTAAGCTCTTTCTTGTCTGTCATTTCTACTGCTAAATATCCTGGGTTAATGTTTAAAATATGACAGTGAATGTTCATCATGCCCAGGAAAGAACAGTCCATATTATCTGTGTTATTAGGTATGTAAATCACTATACCTTGAACACTGAATGGTTTACAAAAACAACAGGAATTCCTTTGTATAAGCAAACATCCAAGATGTTGAAAATCAAGTGCCAGCTAAACTTATTTTTTAATAATGAAGTTACTACTGGAATTAAAGATTTCATATTAAAATCTGAAAATGATTATTTGGGTGACATAACTAAACTCTGAAGGAAAGCAATACCTAAAGTTGGCATTTATTGCTAATGTTCCCAGTTATTATTGGATATTTAATCTTTAAACATGTTCTAAGTATGCATTTATCACTAATTGTAAAACTCCTTCCAGCACAAAAGCAGAAGAGCCAGAAACGGAGACAAAGGAGCATGGACACTTCAGGTTGCACCCTGTGAAGCTCTGTGCACCTATAGTTTCAGATTGTTCTCATCAATAATCTAGTCCCAAGATTTATACCCAATCTATGATAATTGGTCAAAGTTAATAAAACTATCCATGGTACCTCTTTTAAGCTCCTTATAATACAGTCTATCTGAAGGTAAATGTTGACATCAGGAGGGTAGACCAGAATGTGGTGACACATTCACTCACCAGCTTCCAAAGGCTCCATTCCATTTTGTCTGTTTGTTTGTTTTGTTTTGTTTTTTTTTAATTTTCAGCTATATATCCTCAGGAAATACATAAAGTGGTACCCCTTAAGAACATGTTGCTACGCCTGGGATGGGAAATAAGCATGTTAGGCCACTATCTTGACTCCGAGATCTTCTGTTTACTGAGAGGACTTTGGAAGTAGAGCCTTTCTTTAAAGCAGCTGATTGGAAAACTAAAGCTGAGAGACCAAATGCCAGCAAGAGCCCCAGGTGTGGGCTCTAAATCAACAAGCTGTTATATTCTCAGGACCACCACAGAGAGCACTCAGCTCACCATACATCTGGCTTCTATTAATAGCATGCCAGAAAGAGCATGTGAAGATGATACATATGTAATTATACTTTTTACCCAAATATCACCGGATTGCCTGGGAGGCTGTGACCATCTCTCTGATAAGGGACGTATGAAGAATAGAGTCCTATTTGGAGCTTCTGGCACCTTCTCTGTGATCAATGACAATGTTCTCTGTGAAAGCAATGGACTAAAGTTCTCAACTATAGTTACCAGAAAACATTAAATATATTTACATTGTCCCTTTCTGCCTGGATGAGGGCACTGGCCTTATAAATGATCCTTTAGTCTACATCTTTGCCCTTTCCTGCTTTATTCAGTACTGAACAAAGTGTTTAGTCAAAAACTAAGTGGGATCCTACTACTCCCTTCTAACTTCTCCTTTTCAAACCCTGTAGAGTGAAATTTAAAATCCTCCCGAGTCCAGCAATAGATTACTTGTGCTTCCTCTAGCCCTGCCACTAGGAGCAGCTTTTGTAGAGTAAATTGAATTCAGTAACATGACTGCTCTGCCAAGGGATAAATTCTAAAGACATTCGATGTCCCTCAATGGAGGAATGGCTGCAGAAAATGTGGTATATTTACACAATGGAATACTACTCAGCAATTGAAAACAATGAATTGATGAAATTCTTAGGCAGATGGTTGGAACTAGAAAATATCATCCTAAGTGAGGTAACCCAATCACAAAAGAATACTCATGGAATGCAATCACTGATAAGTGGACATTAGCCCAGAAGCTCTGAATACCCAAGACATAATTAACCTATCAAATGATTCCCAAGAAGAAGGAAGGAGAGGGCCCTGGTCCTGGAAAGGCTTGATGCAGCATTATAGGGGATTGCCAGGACAGAGAAATGGGAGGGGGGTGATTGGGGAATGGAAAGAGGGTTTTGGGGACTTATGGGGAGGAACCAGGAAAGGGGAAATCATTTAGAATGTAAACAAAGAATATAGAAAATAATAATTAAAAAAGATATTTGAGGGCTATGTGATCTAGCCAGAATATGGACATGCCTTGGATTATAGTATGATCTGGCTGGAATACAGAAACACCTTTAATGCACACCTAACAATGAAGGTAAGGTTAGTTTGTAGAAAGAAGCAGCCATGTTTGAAAATGACTTCTAATTGAGGGGCAGATAAAGTGATGAATCAGAGAAAGATTTGACAGAATGAGTCAGAGATAGAATAAGCCCAACTCTCACAAGAACTGCACAGGAACGAGAGGTTACTTGAGAGGGGAGTTGGGGGGGGAAGGAAGGGAGAGAAGGGGGAAGAAAGAGTGAGATGTTCGTGTTTTAGCAGGACAGTGTTACAAAGACAGGTGGCAGAAGAGAACACACTAGAGACGGGTCAAGACAGACTGAGCCAGAGAAGGAGAAGGAGCCAGAAGCAAAGTGAGCATGAGGCCAGGCAGAGCAATTCAGTGAGAAGCCAAGAGAAGCTGGATTATACAGAGGCTAGAAGCTTCCAGGTCTAGGCCTAGGGATAATTAGAACAGAGAAAGAAATACTCTGGGCTTAGCCCAAGCTGTGAATTCAGGCAGCTTGAGTATGGCTCTTATCTTATCCCTCCATCTGAAGATATAAAAGTGTCTATTAAAAGGGTGTTTTTACCTTTTAATAATCACAGTTACCTGTCTTTTCTAGAAACACTAACCCTTATAATACGTCATCCTTGAACATTTGGATGCTCAGGGATCTGTATCTGCTGTCCTCGCTTTTTGTCACATAGGCACACTGCCTTCAACTATTTGTTCATAAGTCATCTTCTTAATAAGGGTATTTATTGCCTCTCTCACCTCCATCCTATACCTCTCTTCACTTTAAACATTATTACATTATTCATTTACATACCCATTATTGTTATTAGATATTTATTATTCATCTTATGTTTTTTCTCTTTCAAATTAAGACTCTTATGGATACTAGTTTTTCTAAGTCTTTTTTTTTTTTTTGTCATTTGCATGTAATAGGTGATTAAAGAATTACTTCCTGGAGCTGAGCCTGAAGGAATGACCAACCAATAACTGGCCCAACTTGAAACCCATCGATGCACAAGCACCTATCCCTGACATTATTAATGATACTCTATTATGCTTGCAGACAGGAGCATAACTGTTCTCTGAGAGAGAGGCTCTATCCAGGAGCTGAGTGAAATGGATGCAGAGTCCCACAGCCAAACATTGTACGGAGGTCAGAAACTCTTATAGAAGAGTTGGGGAAAGGATTGAAGTCTCTGAAGGGGATAGGAACCCCAGAGGAGGAACAGCAGAGTCAACTAACTTGGACCCCTGGGAGTTCTCAGAGACTGAGTTACCAATCAAAGAACACATATGGCCTCGAAAAACAACCCTATTTCCCCCCAAATATGTATCAGACATTCAGTTCAGTCTCCATGTAGGGCCTCCAGTAAGTGGAACAGAGGTACTCCCTAAAGCTGTAGCTTGACTGTGGTATCTGTTCCCCAGCAGGGCTACCTGGTCTGGTGTCAGTGAGAGAGGATGTGACTACTCTCACAGAGACTTGAAGCACCAGGATGTGGAGATACCCAGAGGGACCACAACTTCTCAGAAGAAAAGGGGAAGGGGATGAAGGAAGGGTCTGTGAGGGCAGGACCAGAAGGGGCAGCTTTTGTGATGGAAAGAAAGGCAAACAATTACAGCCTGAAAAATGCAGGTAGAAATTTGCAGGAGAACAGTTAGGGCATTGATTCATTCACCTTGTTCTTCCCTGAAGAACTTCCCTGAAGGGAATCAATGAACCAGTAATCCCTTTAGAAAAGAAACAGGGAGGGGAAAAGAAGAACATAATCAGGTATTGGAAGGGGGGAAACAGGAGTGAAACCATGAAGGCCAGCAGAAAGAATAGAAGCAAGGATCCTTTTGTGTGTGGGGTGGGGGTAAGAGAGGGGTGCTCTAGAATGTACCAGAGACCTGGGAGGTGAGAGATGCTCAGGATTCAAAGGGGGAACCTTAGATGAAATGCCCTGAAGTGGAGAGAGGGAACTTGTAGAGTCCACCTCCAAAGGAAAGACAGGGCATCAAGTGGAGGGATGGGGCTGCCACCCCGCAGTCAAAAACTCTGACCCAGAATTGTTCCTGTCCAAAAGAACTGCAGAGAAAAAACTAGAGAAGAGGGAAAGGAGGTTCAATGACAGACCCAAATTGGGATCCAGCTCAAGGGAAGGCTCCAAGGCCTGACGCTATTACTGAGGCTATGGTTTGCTTACAGATAGGAGCGTAGCATAGCTGTCCTCTGAGAGGCCCAACAAGCAGCTGTAAGAGTCATATGTCGATACTTACATCCAACCAATGGACAGAAACCAGGGACCGCTGTGGTTGAATTAGGGAAAAGCTGAAAGAAGCTGAGGAGGAGGGTGAACCCATAGGAATACCAGCAGTCTTAACAAACCTGGACCCCCAGGACCTCTTACGCACTGAGCCATCAACCAGGCAGCATGCACCAGCTGATATGACACCCCCCCCAACATATAAACAGCAGAGGACTGCCTGGTCTGGCCTCAGTCAGAGAAGATACACCTAACCCACTGGAAGCTTGAGGTCCCAGGGAGTCAGTAGGCCTGGTGGGGTCAAGGTGGGTAGGTGGGGACATCCTCTTAGAGATGGGGCAGGAGGGATGGGATGAGAAACAGTCAGAGGGCAGAAAGGAATGGCGGTGTCTGGAGTGTAACCAAAGATTAACGAATAATAGACTATTATTAATAATAAAAATTCACATTGTAAAAAAGAAAAGAAATATCTGTTCCATGTCATTGACTTCATCCAAATGCTATTCTGCTCTCTAAACATGGTATTGAATCACTATTCAGGAAATTTGGAGGCTGTAACATGATTCTCAATATGAGCTTCAGGACAAAGAGTACCTGTGTCCTGATCCTACCTGCAGGGATAGCATCCAGACAGTTGTCCCAGTTCTTGGATTATGGAAAGATAGAATATATCTTTTTTTATTAGGTATATTCTTTATTTACACTTCAAATGTCCCCTTTCCTGGTTCCCCCCTCGCCCGAGGATATATCTTTAAACCAAATAGAATGACAATTTCTTCTTTCCAACTGATTAAATCCCTAAGCAGTGAACATTCCCTAAATAGTACACTTATTTCATTTATGTTATTAGCAAATACATGTCTTTTCTCTATGAAAAACATACACTTTATTGTTTATAAAGTCCAAATGAGTTGTAGTTCTGTACAAGTAGGTATTTTACTGATTTTTAATAAATGAAACTGCAGCTTTCTTGTCATTATTTACTATGCTTTGCAATGACCACTCTCCAGTCCCACATTAAGTCCTCCCCACAGTGTCTCCTCATAAGCTTTCTACTGCCAGCGTCTTTTGATTTATTCCCTGAAACCAGATGAATTTAGGACTATGTAAGGGTAGATTTCTACAAGCTCTATTTAAAAACTTATTAATGAGTAAGTTAACTAATATTCATTTATCCATGTTTTGAGACCCTGCCCATTCACAAACCTTGAATATGAAACAAAGGAATTTCTAGGAACAATAACACATGTTTTAAACAAACTGGAATAAGTCTGTTATGAAACAGCATAAATGAACAAATCAAAAAAAGTAATCAGATAAAAACTAACCACATTGAATAGCCCCATGTAACACTGAAGAAATTCTGTTAAAGATAAGAAATCTTCTCAGAAGTTCAAAGAGAAAGCTTACAGCTGGACATATGTTGTACATACATCGTCTCTACTTATTTATTGTACAATCTCATCTTATTTCTTTTTGTATATTTCCTCAGATTTGTTCCCTTGTGTCTGAAAGCTTTCATCTTCTGTGTTTTCACTGTCTTTATTCTTGTGCCACATGTCTGCATACATGCATGTGTGCACAGGAGCACACACACATGTACACATGCACACACACATATGCACACACATCACACCAATGTAGATGCTATGACTGGATGAGGCCGGGTATGTTCTCAAACATCAATTTGATTTTATTCATATAAGGCTGCTCAGGATTACCAGACAAGCCTAGATTTCTAGAAAATGCCAAAGGAGAGACAAGAAAGCAGACTAGACTGGATTTCTTCTTAGACTCCTAATCCACAAACTCTTGCTGAGACCATGGCAGAAGTAAGTAGCAGGTCTGACTACTAGAGAGTACAGCCAATGGCAGAACTACTGATATGTCAGGCAATTCTAGATGACTGTATTTTGCTGAATGATGAAGTAGCAACTGCTGGAAATAATAATAGGCCTTAAAATAGCAAAAATTCCTGAATGACTATATCAGGGAGTGACCAATTTCTATCATGTGTTGATGTCAATTTAGTACAAGGATATTCCCTAGAGAAAAAAGAAATGAGATTCCAGGCTTGCCGTTTTGTTTTTTTCTTCAAGTGATTTAAACTACATAAAATTCCCTTCCAGGCTCAGCTATGGTGCATGCTGGGAATGTCAAAAGGCCAAATGGCAGGAAATGCCTTGTGTATAATAAGGAATCAGGTTACTTTCCACACTTAATGTGTGTTTGTGTGTCTGTCTGTCTCCGTGTGTGTCTCTGTGTCTCTATGAGCCTCTCTGTACACAACATAATTATATGAGTGCATAAAATGAAAGACAGTGATTCATTTAATACCATGAAAATAAATGGAAAATTCATATACGTGCAATTCAAATTCTTGAGGGTAGAAAGATCAAAGAACGGAGAGTCCAAGGCCATGGCTGTCACTCAGAGGCAGCCAAACACATTTGACTCCTTGTCAAATAGTAAAAAACACATTGAAACATATCTAAGATCATGGAACCTGTACTTCTACCAGCCACTATTTCTCAGTTCCTTTGACTGTTTCCTTGAAATGAAATAGTAGGTGTGATAGATATGGATCAACTAACATGTGCTTTCACTCCTGTGATTCAATAGACAAAATCCATGAATCCTGACTAGATCATGAGAGAGAGAGAGAGAGAGAGAGAGAGAGAGAGAGAGAGAGAGAGAGAGAGAGAGAGAGAGTTATCTTTAAAAAATAGGCAGACAATAATCCCATTACCACCTGTGGGACATAAGCTAGAACAGGCTCACGGATTTCACACGCTTTGGATTTCCAAGTGTTCTTGAAAATATCAAATCATTTGCAAATGTGTAAAATTAGAAAAGTCTTATTTTAAAAGCCTGGTTGTTTTTTTTTGGCCTCCTATGAAAAGAAAAGTCCACACCACTGTATGTCTACTTAGGAACATTTGTCTGACACTGTACAGTGGTCAGAGAAAGCCATCTCATCTTGCCCTCCTTGGTTACCTTATGCCAAGCCTCCTTTAGTGTTCCCACCACTGTCATCAGTGAGGTTGAGGAGCTGGGGCTGAGAATATCAATTGCAAAAGTTCAGAAATCTATAAAAGTGAAAATGAGAGCTAGTTACCCAGTCAAAACAATATTTTATGGTTTCAATTGCTGTGATAATATATCATTACCAAAAAAAAAAATCCTAAAAGGAAAAAGGTTTGTTTCATCTTAAACTTCCCAAGGTAATAGTCCATCACGGAGTCAAAACAGGGCAGGAAGTCAAGCAGGAACTTAAGCAGAAGCTGTGAAGGAACACTGGTTACTGGAATTTTCGTCATGGCTTGCTCAGGCTGCTTAGCTTCTTCCTCTTTCTATTAAAATCATTTTTTGAGATTATAATTATGTCATTTCTTCCTTCCCTTTCCTACCCACAAACCCTGCCATATCTTCTTTCTTACACTCTTTTTAATTATTGGCTTTTATTACAAATACATATGTATTCCTACATACATTTTCAGAAGTGACCATTTGGAATTAGATAATGGCGTGCTCTTCTTCAGGGAAGAATTTCTTAGTTGCATGCAGAATTTTGTTCGTGTCACTTGTGGCCTGGTGAGCTTCTCCTATGGCAGCTGTCAGCTGTCCACATTAGCATGTCTACTGCTGTCATCCCGTTGGACTCATGGTCATGGAACCGAGTTGGAGAGACTTTATGAGTACAGATTCTGACATTCCAAGGTTGCCCATTCCTCTGGCATTACAGTCTTTCTCTTCTGTCTTCTGCAGTGATTCCTGAGCCTTAGTTACATCAGCCTGGTTTCTAATACAATCCAAAACTACTTTTCTGGGTGTAGTACAGAACCCACGCATACTGTGGCTGCCCTGTCTCCATCAACCATTAATCAAGAAAATGTGATACAGAGTTACCTATAAGCTATCAGGTGGAGGCATTTTTTGCTAATTGAGGTATCTATTCCTGACAGATTTCTAACTTGTGTTCAGTTGACAACACCCTAGCCAGGACCTTTCTCAAGACAGACATATTTCAACCTGATGGCAAGAAATGAAGTGATGATTTGTTTTCAAAACCAATGGAACCGAAGATAGAAGGAGACAACAAACTCCAAAAATTGTCCTCTGACTCACACATAATTGCTCTAGTCATGCCAAACATATACCTGAACTCACACCCAATCACACACACACACACACACACACACACACACACACACACACCACTACCACCACCACCACCACCACCAAAAACAATAAATAAATAAATAAATAAATAAATAAATAAATAAATAAATTTAAAAAGCAAAAATTTTCTAAAGTAAAGAGTTACCCCTGAGGTGTAAGGACTGGTAAGGGAATGAGGCAAATAAGAAAAAGAAAGTTGGAAGGGAGGGAGGAAGGGAGAGAGAGCACAGAAACAGAAGACCTAGCACATTAACTAAATGCCATAATATTGTCTTTGATCATTACCATTGGTATTCTCCGTGGAAGTAAAGTTCACAATGGAACAGGAAAATATCTAAGACTTTGAAGCTTCAAAAAAATTGCTTCTCTGAATTCTCACTCTGAATACTCAGTTTCTGAATAACCAATATAGCTGAAGCTTCCTGACAACATACTAGCAAAAGTAGCTACCAAAGTCTTTTATTTATTCTTAAAGCATTGTGTCTATCTCTGACTATAGCCTGCTTTAGGCAGAACTCAGGGAATCCTGCAGAGGAAGAGGAGGAAGTATTGGTGGCATCAGAAGGATCAAGGACATCACGAGGACAGTCCACAGCATCAACTGATGGTGACTCAAGTAGGCTCACGGAGATCAGGGAGCCTGCATGGATCTAACATAGGTCCTCTGTGTTTATGTTATATGTATGGTTTGCTGTTCTTGTGGGATTCCTGACAGCAGGAGCTGGGGCTCTCTCTGACTATTGTCTACCTTTGAGAGCCTTTTCTTCTGATTGGCTTGATCATCTAGTCTTGATATGAGAGTATGTGCCTGGTCTTACTGCAGGTGATTAGGTCATGTTTGGTTGTTGTCTCTGGAAGGCCTTCTCTTTAGAAGGAGGTGAAGGGGAATAGATCCAAGCAGAAGGAGAAGAGAAGGGGAAGAGTCTGAGAGGAGGAGACCGATGGGAAACTAGAGTCAGGAATAATACATGAGAGGAGAAGAAATAAAAAGAAAAAAACTTAAAGATACCCTTTCAGTATTAACATGTTTTAACAAGTACCCAGGCTCAGTAAGTCCTTTAATACTACCATTTATTCTTTTCTTCTTTATTACAGTTCTCTAGAGAATACACTTATTTAAAAGGTAGAAATCATAAGAGAGTGAAAACATTCATTTTTAGATAATAATGTCTAAAATTACCATACAGTGCCTCAAATTCAGAACCCCTGATACACATGCATACTCTGGACATAATCTGCTGGTTTTAAATTATGCCCAAGTTCACACTGAAAACTCTGTCCTAGGAGTTTTCAATGCTTCCAGCTTGTGAGGGCACAATCTTTTTCATCATGAAGCACTTATTTTGGACAGGAATGCAGAAATTCATGTTATTTAAACACAGAATATTAAGACGAGGCAGAGAGCAACAGGGTGGCATATAAAGGGGATTCCATCTGTCAGTAGGAAATTAAAATATAATTAAATAATAATATATTGGGACTTGACAATATGCTTCCTTTACACTTGTGTTAATAGTTTATCAGATGCCTGACATAGATTAGAGTCAAGAACATTCTGAAACTGTCTATAATTAAGACCCTTGAACTGCATCCAAACGAGGGACCATTGAGTCCAATGCCTGACATTATATACATTGTGTACATTCTTTTTGTCAGAGTCATTTGGCAAAGTACACTTCTCTTTGAATTTCCTTTAAAAGTCACATTTTACCAATTTGCTGCTAAATATACTGAGGCTACTATTATATAGAGAGGTAGGTTAAATATAATATATACAACTACATTATGCTTAGCTGAAAAGAAATTGCATGCTTCTTGTCCCATACATGAGATATCCCATCCTATTTTTAAATAGTAAAATCACTTCTACTTAGAGTTGTACAAATTTCTAATGAGTTCAATGACTGATATCTTCTACTTTCTAATCTTACTACAACTAGTATAGCTTCTAGAAAAGTCTCTTAGTTTTGGACACATGACAAGTTCTTTCTCTGCCTATTGCTGCCTCAAGAGCTTTGCATTGGATATATGCAAAAGAAAACTGGTGAAAAGTATTAAAGACCTGTGGAAAACTCTTGCTTGCACACCTATGCTGTCTTCCCTCTAGAGCTAAACTTAGACTGGTATTTCATTCCTTTTAATTATATTTTACATGTTGTATGTTTTATTTTGGTTCTGTTGTTATAGGTTATTTGTTGATGGCAAACATTTTCTGCTTATAAATCTTATCTTCAGCCATAACCATTTGAATTAATTTAGTACTGTGGTCATCAGAACTTCTCAAAAGGGTTTTTAAAATTTGTAGTATTGTTTTAAGGAAAGAAAATTTAGATTTCACAATGATTGGGGATTTGTCTTTGTTTGCATGTCTTAGGGAGATTCTCTTTCTCACTCTTCCTTATTTTTTCGAGGTAATGAAATATTTAAAAAACTGATACTTGGCATAGACACTTATTCCCACAGTATTTCTTGCCAAAACTAAAGAAGAGAGCTCCAAATATTAAGGAGGGGTGCTGCATTTGCGAGATTATAAGCCTGGTCTCCTCCATGGCATTCTTCCTGAAATCAAATAAATAAAATAAAATAAAGTAAAACCAAGCAAAACAATGTAATTAGTGAAACTCCGGAGGGCAGCTTGTGAAGTGATGCAAATATCCTCAGCTGATGACAACTGAAAACTGACAAAGAGCAGCATCAAGAAACCCCCACTCTCTGACAGCAAACTAACCGGCTATTTCTCCAGTTCCAATATTTGTCCCGGTTTTTCAAAGAAACTTGAAAGTTAGGACAACATGACCCATAACTTCTGATTATCTAAATAATATTAAATACCTTTAAGAAACGTTCTACTAAAGCATAGGGCAGAGAGACCAGGTCACAAGCAGCATGAGTTCACTGTCCTCGGTTACGAAAGACATGTTAGGCTGAGAAAAAAAAAATATTAATTAAAATCTGGGCAATTCACGAGTGAAAACAACAAATTGTCAAATCTGCATTGCTTTCTTACTTGAGATTTCCCCTCACAAGACTTAAGGGAGAACTTTGGCCAAGCTCCCCCCTACCTAATTGCTGCATCCAAAATTTATTAAAGAAAGAAAACAAAAACATTTGTGAGGCATCAGGACTGGTGGCAATTCAGGTACCGTGAGCCGAGGAGGAGGCGCTGCCGCCAGATGGAGTGGATGTATTCCCATGACACCTATTACTTGCCAAATGTTTCATAAAGCAAACACATGACCTAAAAGATCTTTGCAAGTGTGGGGTCTCAATAGAAAAATAAATGAAAAAAAAGAAAGGAAAAAAATACACACTTGCAAAAAAATAAATTCTGTTCTTATTTAAAAGTCATTTCTTAATTCCTAACCATAAGTTGTTTTTAAAAACACACACACTTTTAATATTTTTCAGCTGTCATGCCCACTTTAGTGAGTCTACATGTGTGGGTACTCCATAAAATCTCAGTGGTGGTGGCAGATGTCCCCTTTGAAATATTTCATCTGCTGCTGGGGGTGGGGGAGTGTGGCTTTGGCACCATGGACACCATTCCTTCTGAGGGCTCCTATTTGGGACAGCCTCTCTGGGGCAAAGGCAGTGTTTCTACACGTCACTCAAGCTAGGGGGACTAAACGTGGAGAAACAGATGACTATTTTTAAGATGAGACAAGGGGAATTTTAAATAATAACACACGTGCGAGGGTCTTTACAACAGAAAGAAAAACCAGCAGCAGGAAAATCCGTCCTTATTCATTGTTAAAGCAAAATACCTGCCTATGGATTATTGAAAATGTCTAGGTGTTGTCTGAAGTGACCAAATTATCTAGCATGGATGTCGTACTCACTGGAGACCTGGAATATCCTTTCTCTTCTGGAAATTTCATTTTATCATACATGTCAGCATTGCATTGCATACCAATGGCTTGTATCTTCCAGGTGTTTAGAGATCTCTCAGTTTAAGACTTTTTACCTGTGTTCAGTCAACCTGTATTCTTCTTCCTTCAAGATGATTTCTCTACTCCAGAAAGGAATGTTCATATATAAGTGACTATTCGGTCACTTAGTAAATTTTAGTAATTAGCTTGATGGACCAAAGTTTTTTAAAGGCATTTTTTTGGCATTAACTAACAAATGAATGTCATAAAGAAAAGGAGAAATTGAGCCTATGGACACTGAATCACCAATACCTATGTGGAACTACTTAGGGTTCTAGGAGAGGCCTGTGGTGCTTTAAATAGGTATTGCCCCATAGATTAGTTATTTGAAGGCATGGCCATAGGGAGTGGCCCAATTAGGGAGTGTCTCCATTTTGGAGAAGGTGTAGCCTTGTTAGAGGAAGTGTGTCGCTGTGGAGGTGGGCTTTGAGGTCTTTTTTTTTATCATTTTTTTTTATTTGATAAATTCTTTATTTATAATTCGATATATTTTTTATTTACATTTCAAATTATTTCCCTTTTTCTGGCCCGCCACTCCCCGAAAGTCACATAAGCCCCTTTCCCTCCCCCTGTTCTCCCACTCACCCCTTCCCTCTTCCCTGTTCTGGTTTTGCCTTATACTGCTACACTGAGTCTTTCCAGAACCAGGGGCCACTCCTCAGTTCTTCTTGTACCTCAGTTGATGTGTGGATTATGTGTTGGGTATTCCAGTTTTCCAGGCTAATATCTACTTATTAGTGAGTGCATACCATGACTGATCTTTTGAGACTGGGTTACCTCACTTAGTATGATGTTCTCTAGCTCCATCCATTTGCCTAAGAATTTCATGAATTCATTGTTTCTAATGGCTGAATAGTACTCCATTGTGTAGATATACCACATTTTTTGTATCCATTCTTCTGTTGAGGGATACCTGGGTTCTTTCCAGCTTCTAGCTATTATAAATAGGGCTGCGATGAACATACTGGAGCATATATCCTTATTACATGGTGGGGAATCCTCTGGGTATATGCCCAGGAGTGGTATAGCAGGGTCCTCTGGAAGTGCCATGCCCAGTTTTCTGAGGAACCTCCAGAATGATTTCCAAAGTTGTTTCACCATTTTACAATCCCACCAGCAGTGAAAGAGTGTTCCTCTTTCTCCACATCCTCACCAGCACCTGTGGTATCCTGAGTTTTTTGACCTTAGCCATTCTGACTGGTGTTAGGTGAAATCTCAGGGTTGTTTTGATTTGCATTTCCCTAATGATTAATGATGTTGAACATTTCTTAAGGTGTTCCTCAGCCCTCCAATGTTCTTCGTGTGAAAATTCTTTGTTTAGCTCTGTACCCCACTTTTTAATGGGGTTATTTGGTTCTCTGGGTTCTACCTTCCTGAGTTCTTTGTATATATTAGATATTAGCCATCTGTCAGATTTAGGGTTGGTGAAGATCCTTTCCCAAACTGTTGGTTTGTCCTTTTGACAGTGTCCTTTGCCTTACAGAAACTTAGTAGTCTTATGAGGTCCCATTTGTCAATTCTTGATCTTAGAGCATAAGCTATTGGTGTTCTATTCAGGAACTTTTCTCCTGTGTCCATGTCCTCAAGGGTCTTACCCAGTTTCTTTTCTATTAGTTTCAGTGTGTCAGGTTTTATGTGGAGGTCCTTCATCCATTTGGAGTTGAGCTTACTACAAGGAGATAAGAATGGATCGATTTGCAGTCTTCTGCATGCTGACCTCCAATTGAACCAGCACCATTTGTTGAAAAGACTATCTTTTTTCCACTGGATGCTTTCAGCTCCTTTGTCAAAGATCAAGTGACCATAGGTGTGCGGGTTCATTTCTGAGTCTTCAATCCTATTCCATTGATCTGCTTGCCTGACATTGTACCAATACCATGCAGTTTTTATCACTATTGCTCTGTAGTAAAGTTTTAGGTCTGGGATACTGAATCTCCCTGAAGTTCTTTTACTGTTGAGAATAGTTTTAGCTATCCTGGGTTTTTTTGTTATTCCAGATGAATTTGAGCATTACTCTTTCTAGCTCTATGAAGCACTGGGTTGGGATTTTTATGGGAATTGCATTGAATCTGTAGATTGCCTTTGGCAAGATGGCCATTTTAACTATATTAATCCTGCCAATCCATGAGCATGGAAGATTTTTCTATTTTCTGAGATCTTCTTTGATTTCCTTCTTCAGAGATCTGAAGTTCTTGTCATATAGGTCTTTCACTTGTTTGGTTAGAGTCACCCCAAGATACTATATGCTGTTTGTGGCTATTGTGAAGAGTGTCATTTCCCTAATTTCTTTCTCAGTCTGCTTATTCCTTTGAGTATATAAAGGCTACTGATTTGCTTGAGTTGATTTTGTAGCCAGCCACTTTGATGAAGTTGTTTATCAGCTGTAAGAGTTCTCTAGTAGAGTTTTTTGGGTCACTTAAGTATACTATCATATCTGCAAATAGGGATAGTTTGACTTCTTCCTTTCCAATTTGTATCCCTTTGACCTCCTTATATTGTCTAATTGCTCTAGCTAGGACTTCAAAAACTATATTGAAAAGATATGGAAAGAGGGGGCAGCCTTGTCTAGTCCCTGATTTTAGTTGGATTGCTTCAAGTTTCTCTCCATTTAGTTTGATGTTGGCTACCGGTTTGCTGTATATTGCTTTTACTATGTTTAGATGTGGGCCTTGAATTCCTGTCCGTTCCAAGACTTTTAGCATGAAAGGGTGTTGAATTTTATCAAATGCTTTTTCAGCATCTAATGAAATGATCATGTGGCTTCTTTCTTTGAGTTTGTTTATGTAGTGGATTGCATTGATGGATTTCCACACTGTAGCACATATCCAATCTCCTTGTTACTTGTGGATCAAAATCTAGAACACTCAACCCCTTCTTCAGCACAAGCCTAGAGACTGCCATGTTTCCTACCATAATGGTAATAGACTAAACCCCTGAAACTGTAAGCCAGCCACAAATGAAATGTTTTCTTTTATAAGAGTTTCCTTGGTTATGGTATCTCTTCATAGCAATAAAACCCTAAGAAGTTGGAAACAGAAACTGGGGTATTACTGTGATAGGACTGATCATGCTTTTGTTTGGAGAAATGTGGACTTTGTGACTTGGTTTAGAAAAAACTAAGGAATGATTTAATTGAGTCTTAATGGGCCATATACTAGTAGAAACATACAAGACAGTGGTGATGTGGATGATTTGAACTGTGAGGCTTGGCTCCAGAGGTTTCAGAATAGAATAATTTTATTATGTTGCCAAGAGAGCATTCTTGTGATATTCCAGTGAAGAATGTGGACACTTTTTGTTCTTGTTTGATGAGTCTGCTTGAGGTTAAAGTGAAGAGATTTAAAGTAGCTGCACTGATAGAGGAAATCTCTAAACAGCCTAGTATCTACTCTGACCTGTGGTTCACTCTTATGAAGAGGGTTTTGATCAAATGCAGCAATCTGAGAAAAGAAAAATGCAAAATATATAATTCTAGGGCTAAAAAGGCATCAGGAACTGAGATGTAGCTAAATCCTATATTCATGGAGATAAATTGATTAATGATATTAAATGGAATTAAGGGAGTGGTGACCTTAGGGAAACATCCCATCCATCTAAGCTTCTATCTTGTATAAAGAATGTCCCAAGAAACATTGGCACCTATTCTAAATTTACAATGTGTTTGTGTTTGTACAAAGGGTGGTTATATCATGATAGGCATTATTATGATTTGGTTGTTTGCATTTGGACATAAGGGCATATGATTGTGGGTCAAATTGACAAGGGGAGGATTGTGATGACTATACTTGGTTGTCAATTTGACTATATCTGGAATGAACTACCATCCAGATCTGGAAGACATAACTGATCCACATACTGAGGCAGGATATAACATGCCTTTGATAAAAATCTTGAGGCTGGAAGGCACAGGCTTTTGATCTGGATATTAAGGTAGAATGACATGTTCTTTTGACCCAGATGAAAACATGACTTAAATCTGGATCCTGAGGCATAGTGGCCATGTTTATAAGGATTTATAATGAAAAGGAATTAAATAAAAGCATTGGTCTAGCCCTCGTGGTATACACCACTGATGACAGCACTCAGGTAACAGAGGCACATAGATCTCTGAGGTCAAGGGCAATCTGTTCTACAGAGCAATTTCTGTGATAGGCATGCTTAGACACTGAAGGAAATCATCTAAACCAGAAAGCTTGTGAAGATGTAATTTAACAAGGGGGGTTGTGTTCCAGCCACAGAAAGTAGCAGAACTTGCAAGTTTTGGCAATGTGGTTCTGCTTTTAGTTTCCCTTCATGACTAAGGAAAGTTGCTGAGACCAGATATGTTGTAGGAGTCTCCCTGCATGGAGGCAAAAGGCCATTGCATGAAGGAAAAGCCCACATTATCTTAGAGACCACAAGATGTTAGACATGCAAGAACTGCTAAGGAAAGATATTAACAGCTAGTAGAAACATCCCAAGAGAAAGAAGTATGTTGCAGTCAACAAAACTGAACAGAGCTGGAGACCTGAAGAACATTTGCCATCCATCATAGAGTTTGGTTCTTGCTCTTGCTTTGGTTCAGTACTTTCCCACTACACTCCTTTACCTATGTTTTGGAACAGAAATGTATATATCCTGTTCCATGGTATTAAAGTAAGAGAATGCATGAATCTCAGAAGAGACTCTGAATTCTGGACTTTTAAACATTGATCAGACTGTGATAGAGTATGGAAAATTTTGAAGTTGGACTAGATGTACTTCTCATACGGCTATAAGCATATGAAGGCCAGAGAGTGGAATGCAGTGGATTGAATAGGTATCATAGCCTACATTCATGTATTTGAATGTTTGGCCCTAGGGAATGACATTATTAAGCAGTGTCACATTATTGTAAGAAGTATGGTCTTGTTAGAGAAAGTATGTCACTGTAGAGGAGGGACTTTCAGGTCATAAATACTCAAGTTATGTGCAGTGTGAAGCACATCCAATCTTCTCCCTGCTGCCTGAGGATCAAGATGTAGAATCTCTTTGCACCTTCTCCAGCACCATGTCTGCTGGATGCTCACATTCTTCCCACCATGTTGGCAATGGACTAAACCTGTGAAACTGTAAGCCAGACACAAGTTAAATGGTTTCCTTTACAAGATTTGCCTTGGTCATGGTGTTTCTTCAAAGCAGGAAATCCCTAATTAAGACAAGGCTCTACTGGAGATGTAGAATAGAAGGGAAATAGAAACACTGAGTGAATACATTTACTGAGCAAGTGACTTTCATTGGGAACCAACAGGAAAGTTGGCATTAGCTAAGGAAGAAGAACAAGAGACATCGTAGGACGATGAAGGTGCTAGGAAAATAAGACAATGAAAAAATGTTCTGAAGGTATAGCAAAGGCCTGATCATGAAGATGCCTATAGTTTGTGATGTACATGTTGAACTTTATGCTGCATGAGAATAAGGTTAATCAAGATTTTAATCCAGGGAACAGTGTGATCAAACTTGCCTTTTGATAAGGCCATGCTGGTTGTAGTCAATAATGGATTAAATAACACTTATTAAAATAAGGAGACCAGGGAAAATCCAAATGAAAATGTTGCATTAGTCTAGATGGGAAAAGGTTTATCTGTGAAACAGGAGAAATGGTAGTGTTAGGCAGGGAAGAACTGGACAATTTGTAGTGTTAGGTCTTTGGGATGTGATGATGGCTTTGATAGGGAGTTTGAGAGGGAAGAGGATTTTAAGCAACATAGAGGCTTCAGGCTTAAACAACTCCATATGTCACTGTATGATTTTCAAATGGAGAAAACTAAGGGAGAGTAAGACTGCATTGTAGGAGTTGAGGAACACACAGTTGGCTTCAGATACTAGACTGCAACTGCCCCTAAGGTGATGAAAACTCTTAGGATGGCAGGGGGGAAAGGTTGAATATCAGAATAGAGACTTGTTTGGAGGAGGCAGCTTGAAAGTTCCAACACATTAAATGAATTTGCAAAGGGGAACACAAGAGTTCTCTTAAGGAGAGAGGGATGGGGCTTAGTCGGTAAAGTACTTCCTCACATTGCTGAAATCCTGGACTAAATTCCCAGGACTGCATAAACCAGACCTGGTAATAAGCACCTGTAATCCACCCACTCAGAAAGCAGAGTCAAAGCATTACAATTGATGGTCTTCCTCAGCTACACAGTGAGTTTGAGGTAAACCTGGACTACAGGAGACTCTGTCTAAACTAAGATCATCAACAACCAAAAGAGGAAGAAACAAGGAAGAAGTATGGTGGAAGAAAGGCATTCAAGAACAGATCAGAAAGAATTCCCAAAGAAGATAACATGAAAAAGAGGCAGAAAGACAAAGGAAGAAATCTAGGGAAGGAGGAAAGCAGGGTAGCATGATGATACTCCAGGGAATGTAATGAAAACACAGCCTGCTGCTGGTGTTCCCATGAGGAAACTGCTCAGTCAACTGCCAAGCCTTTCAAGTTGTAGATTTCTCCCTTGTAACATCTGTAGTACTGTTATAGGCAATAGGTTTTCTTTTCAATTACCATCACATGAGCTGATCTTGGAAATAATTACATATGTCTTAGTGAAACTCTGGATTATTAGGAGTCATTCTCCACATGCCAAGCAAACTACATTTGGGGTCAGTTGATCTTAAACACAGACTCCAAATTTGGTGAAGGAGAATCTACCATAGTTATGCGATATGGTAATGAGTCTGTTTTATTTGTTATTCTGCTACCTAATTATCGTTGTACATATCTCTTCAACTAGCTGTAGCCTTATCTGGCCAGCCATTACTCTATTTCCTTCTCTTTTCCTCAAAAAAAATTAAATAAAACTGACTTTTACTTTGCCCAAAATAGTAAGGGATATAGAATGTTTTTTAAAATATGTATTTTGATGATAATTACTGATAATATTATTTTCTATTGCAATGTCCTTGACAAACCTTGCTAAGTTTTTTTTTGGGGGGGGGAATGATATCATCCTCTAAATTACTTAGTGATGACAGAACTCTAAGTTGCATGTAATAGTTTAGCCCTCCAAGTTCTTAAATTTAACCCGTCACAATTAGCACACAGATCAAGAAGCAAACCCATGCTGGTTCTCTATAATTTCTCTTGGTACTGTTATTTTTTAAATTGAGCATTCACTGACTATACTTGATAAGTTTGTGTAAACACACACATGCATGTATATGTGTGCATGCACACACACACACACACACACCTCCAACTGAAATGAAGCTTCAACAACTAAACTAGAATACATTCAGAGAAAAACTAGTTATACTAGTCTAAATTTTGAACAATCCATGTATAATATTTACCTAGAAATAAGAAATTGCCCACAATGGGATATACTGCAGCAGAGAAATATTTAAATGAAGGAATTAGCTCCAAAACCATAAGGATGAACAAACTCTTGATATATAAATATATAGATAGATATAGATATAGATATAGATATAGATATAGATATAGATATAGATATAGATATAGAGATAGAGATAGAGATAGAGATAGAGATAGGGATAGGGATAGGGATATGGATATGGATATAGATATGGATATGGATATAGATATAGATATGGATATAGATGATATAGATATAGATATGGATATAGATATAGATATAGATATATAGATATGAAGTGAAAGTTTCAAGACAATAGAATTGTTTGCTATATTTGTGAAAATGTTAATAGTATAATATTAAGGCATATGCTTTGTGTGGCAAGAACAAACAAGCGAGTGGATGATAAACAAGAAATGCAGCATTAAAGATTAGATTCCTCTACGGTAGACAGAGGGCGAGCATAGATAAAGCAAGGTAGATTATAAAGCGGAATGATGCCTAGATCAGGGCAATACCCAGAGTGAAGGGGCTACAGTAACCGTGGAGGAGGAATGACTGTCACAAACAAGAACTCTCAGGAAACGCCAACACACGGGCTTACTTAGACATTGGTTGCACTCCCACTCTTAATTAAGCTGGTGGTTCATGGGTTTTGATCTCTATTAATTAACTGATTGGAAGGAATTAACTAGCTAACTATACAAGAGGGTCGTTACTGAGTTGTGGACTGAGAATTTATGATTGATCACTTGGGACTCCATCTGAGCTCCAAGAACAAATTATGGTTCACTAAATTAAAATGGTTGCTTCTTTGGTTGTGCAGCTCTTAAAATTAATGTTGTGTTCTGGTTGAGGAGAATGGAGGAGAACAATCGTTTTCTAACAGATATTCTAATTCAAGAAAAGTGATTAAGAGAAGATAGCTCCACTGTCTAGACCCACCCCTCCATCTTCCCCAGGAGTCTCAAAGATGGGGCTATCAGGTGAGGACTGTCCTGAATGAAAGGATGACCTGATTTGCATACCTGATTAGGCTAGCCTAATTGCTCTGAATAGCTGAACATTTACATAGACCATTGATTAAGTCCAGGTAATTGGACATTGGCAAAATAGTAGTGATTATTTTAATAACTCCTTCCAATTGTTCCAAAGGTTTTATTTGTTGAATGGATCACTTCATGGAATGATATTCAGAACAATTTACTGCTGATATAGCACAGGAAACTAATAGACTATTTTTAAAAAAAAATAATTCACATGATTGAGTGTCATATTTTGTTTCTGCCTTGCCTTTCCTCTAAAGCAGTGATTCTCAACATGTGGATTGTGACCACTTTTGGGTCATATTTCAGATACGTTGAATATCAGATAATTATGTTACTATTCATAGCAATAGGAAAACTATAGTTTTGAAGTAGTGGCACCATAGCCACTTTATAATTTTATAATTATATTATAATTTATAATTGGTGGTCACCATAGCATGAGGAACTTTAGCAAAGAGTGGCAAAATTATGAAGATTGAGAGTCAGTGTTAAGATTTAAGAACAAAGACATACCTATTAACCTAGTTTTGACAAGACAAGTAACTATGCCAATGTGATTCATGATCAAACTGAGTCAGTGTCACTGAGGACTACTTTTGTGGAGACAATGAATTAAGCATACAAGGTACCTTTTCTATCTCTGTTGTATATACTGATGGAGAAGAAGGAGATGAAGCAATTATCCTGATTCATTGAAAGAAATAAATCAACAAGGTTAGTTAGTGCAATATGCAAATTAAAGAACATCTTGAGATAGCCAGTGCAAAATGCAAGTTAGAGTTTAAGGAATGGATATGGAAACCCCTTCTCTCCTAAACTTCTAATCAAGTTTTGAATATTTCAGAGATTATGAGAGTCAAGATAACCGGAAAAATAAATAGAAAAATTAATCAAGCCTATCTTGTGCTTGATCACTAACATCAATGTTGTCTTTGATGAGTTCTGAACTGTTAGGCCCATCAACCATGAATGATGTGTGTGATATGCCAAGGGAACATGTGAATAATGGTTCAACACCTGACCCACCAACATATGATAGCCTTCTTTCTAGGAAAAAGTGCATGGGAGTCCAAAGTTTTGTATTTCACAGTTTAATCATTGCTATTTAGATTTAAGTAGTATTGTAATTTACAGCTCACCCATCTGGTAAAGAAATTTTATTTATATCATCAAGACTTTTCATTTCCACTGTATTTCATACTCTTCTGAACTCCACTTTTTTTATACTTGTAATTATGAACAAGATTCTGAGAAGTAAATCCATTTCCACTCCAAGCTGTACTCAAAAATATGGAATATGAAGCCTCCATGGAGCGCTCAGCATCAGAAAGATTTTTCCCCTGGGCCTCACAGGATGCATTTTACAGCACTTTAGGAAAGGAACCAATAGGTTTTATGGTCCCCAGGAGCTTTGGATGGGTATGAGACCACCAAGAAATGGGATAAGTTTTCAGTGCTGAGCTGTTTCTAAAGGAGATTTGCTAAACCTCCAAATTTCCTCTCAGGTTACAGTAAGTCAAGGTGACATGTCTGAAACATATATGTGTTGATGATGTCATTGTTACAAATTATTTCTGTCATGCCAAATTTAAAATATTTCTTACCCTAAATATTTCTAAGTGTATTAATGAAAGTAATGTTTTAGAATATACGAGATCACTAGGTTACTTTCAAGAGAGACTTAAATATAGATGAGATCAAACAGGTACAGAAAATTTCAGTTCTCTAACTATAATTGCTTCACTTTAAGGACATAATTTTAGATTGGCAGTCCAGTTCTCAAAAAGAAAGTTTCCTGCATGCATACTATAAACATCATTAGATCTTGGGAAAATATTAAAAATACTATAAAGATTAAAGTTGATGATTCAGGATGAGAAAATGAAAATTTTGTTAATATTTATTAGATCATGGATATACTCTCTATCTTCAAGATAAATTTTAGGATTACAAATTGGGTATGTCAATTGGAAACCTTAAAAACTATTATGAACTATCAACTCAATTGCTATGAAGTCTGTTTCTGGATCCTTCCTTAATGCCTCCAAGTCCACTAATAAAAACCACAGTGGCTTCCTCACAATGTCCAAAGACTCAGATCTCAAACCTCTCAGTTAAGAAGTCTAGTTCAACCACATACATTTCCTTGAGGAAAACAGGGTCATAACAAGGAAGCAGTTTTCATTGTAGACACAGATAAAGGCCTTCTCAGCCTTCGCTGTTTTTACTGTACATGTGTGTTAGTGATTATAATACAGGAATCAAGAAGGATATTTGGTATTCTATTTGAAGGGCTGCATCCACTAACGCTTTCTAGATGAGGGAAGGAGCATCTTGGGATTAAGAATTGAAAATCTGGGGCACATTGATTCAGAGGTGGGATGATGGCTGTGCACCCCAGGCAAGTCTGTCCTGCATAATGAAAACCAATGGAAAGACATTGATCAAAATAAAAGCAAACAAACAAAAAGAAAAAAGAAAAAGAAAAAGAAAACCTCTAAAACTTACTTGCTTACAGGTGGATAGGTTAACAAGCTGTGAGCTTATGTGCCCTTTGCATACCAGATAGTGAGGATCACAATGACACACAGTACATGGGAGTCACAAGAATGTATTTGAAAGTCTCACTATAAACAAGCAAACAAATAAATAAATAAATATGTTCAAGGTGAGAGATTTGTTGAATTTAGTTTAAATATTATGCAGTTTATTTGTGTATAGACTCAACACATGGCGATTGTGAATGTGTACATTTCATACATGCATTAAGCCAAACATTTAATTTTAATTTTAAAATTTCTCACTAGATATGCTCATTGTGGAGCCCGGAGACGGCTGGGAACTTCCAGCTTCCTCATTCTTCTGGCCCTGGTTCTCCTTTTCATTTGCTGTGAACTCATGAGCAGTTAGCTACTAGCTCCTTTGGCTCTTTGAGTTCAACAGGGAGAAGTGAAATTCCTGGGAATGCTCTCAGTTCCAACTACATTCCAGCAAAGTAAAATGAGGTGCTGACAGCTGAAGTTCACCACCAAGAATTTTACCTGATTCCAGGATTGTAAGCTAGGCGACAGTTTGAAAATCTGCTCCCTAGGCAATCTTCCCTTTTTAGAAATAATCGACCTGCTGCCTTATTTCAGGTGTATTTTTTTCAAATTAAAAATATGAAGAAGATAATTACTGACCTACAAAGATAACTAGGGCTTAAATTAAGATTTCATAAATGCTGTGGTTTCTGGTAGAAGGCTGAAAAAGAAATGCTAGATGGATTTACATTTTGTGAATTTGTCCATATTTTTATGCTTCTGTTCCCAAATGGTTAAAAATCAGTGCCATATGTAAATGTTATGAGGAATAGAAGCTACTTACAAACAAAAAGTATAAGCAAACATGGAAACATTACTGTCATATTTCTGAAAACAAAATGAGGTGTCAAATTATTTTTCCTGAAGTCCATACATTAAAGGCTAGCTATTTAATATTCTTGAAACATTTGTGTGGTTCACTAATATGTCTTCCAAAATTTTGAAAACTAACATAGCTTAGAAATTTGATTATATGGCAAACTTCCTTATAACTTTGCTCTATACATTAACTCTGTATGTCGAAGGTGAGGGAACAGAATTATTTACCAGGTGTACTGCTGATGGCTGGACACTCACAAGATGAAGGGGAAGGAGAAGCAATAGAGAGAGATGAGGAATGCTGATTGCCTTAGGAAACTTAAGACTCCCATTTCCAGTTGTCTAATTGTCATGGCCAATGGAAAATTATAAAACAGTCACAAAAGAGAGAGCGTCTCATGAATCCATAACCTGAGAAAAGCTCACAATGAGGTATATTTAATGTGGCAAACTATGGAAGACAAATGCCTAGTCAGGCTGCCACACCAGAAAGGAAAAGAGAGGAAGGGAGGCATCATCCAACAGGTCGAGCTACTGCCTCCTTTATTCTGTCCCACAAGTACAGGTGAAGACAAAGCATTCACTAAATTTTACCCAAGCATCCTCAAGCTACACTGTAGGAACAGCAGACTGTAGATAACACCGGGGAAAACATTGCCTTATTTTAAGACCATTATTAGATAGAAATGGTACTCTCTGATAATGCACATAGCTAGTATATGTATTAAAAAACAATTGCTTAGCATTTGTTTAAAAATGGGAGTACTAAGAGCCGGCCTGACAGAATGTGTGAATTTTCTGATTTCACATTTCTGTTTCTTTTGTAAACTGGCATTCTGTTTTGGGAGGTAGAACCACAATGCTGGAGGGCTGGAAGGAAAAAATCTTTCCTGGGTTTCTACAACAATGGTGTAAATATTTGAGAATTAAAAATACGTGCGTAAGTCCCTATGAAAATTTTCTTTTCTTTGAAACTTTAAGGATAAGTGAATGCTGAAGGTGGAAACTGTATGAATCTGAACAAAACTGAGGTTCTAGAAAGGAAATGAGGGACTGGAACTCTGGCTTTGATATGCCAACTATTAGTATGAGGATGACCCCTCACTGGCCAGATTCACAGCTCAAGGTCTTCTTGGGTAGAACCTGAAGATGAATATTTGACCATGGCGGTCCCTCTAATTATCCACAATGCTGGAGATGAAAGAGAGGTCACCACCCCCGGCAGAGGCAGGAGTAGAGTTGAGGAGCTCTTTTAAACCCAGTTAAGAGAAGTCTTTGCCACTTTGTTTTCTTTTTGTTTGCTTGTGACTTGAAGTGTGCCGTTGTTCAGTTGTTCCTGTTGTTATTTTTAGAATGAAGTTCTCAGTTTCTTCTCTCAGAACAGCAAAATGTGCATCACACATGGAAGTAAAAGATTAACACAAAAATGGAAACAGCTAAGAGTCAAGGGATAACTAACGTAATGAATACAGACCCAGACTGTCAAGGGAAGTCTAGTTGTAATTAGTATATCAACGTAACAGCTTCTGTATCTATGACTCAGTGAACACAAAGGGAGAGGGGTCAGGAAGATTGAATTAGTTATTTAGTGGAAATCCAGTGAGACATGGAAAAATGAATTACTTCTTAAAATCTTATGCTTTTCCCATTCTTGTCTTTCCTTCCTTTTGCGTTCATTTGCAATCCCTATTTTCTTGGTGATGCCCTTAGTGTGGAAATCCTCAGGAAACTGGGTGAGTTGGTTTAAACAATGAGACCCTGATGGAATCTGGTCTTACTGTCCCAGAGGCTAAAAGTGCTGCTGATTGCTTTGAGTCCTCTATTTCCTGGGCTTAGCGGGGGACACTGAACTCAAGAATGAAAAGACGATGAGAAAAATCTCTCTTCTACAACATTCACACCCCAGAAGGAAAGTACCATACCAGAAATTTCACAAGAAAATCTGCTCTCATGAGAATGTCAGACAGACTCTTAACTGTTTTTGATAAGTTCAGAAGAGCTTCAATCAAAAGGCTTTCAAATTCCCATCCCATATGACCCCATTGGGCCCTCTGAGAGTCACCCAACACCACTTCATAGTTCCCATAAACACTTGGACCCTTCCCTGTGAAAGCCAACAAGTTTTCCCAAAAGTCCTTTACATACCACATCTTGCCAAATGAGCTATCTTAGTGGGAACTGCTGGAACTTTCCAGACAATTTTATACTAAAAGCAAAATGTTCCTCAATCATCAGCATGCCCACACAGTTTTCTGGGACTGACAATGTCTTTATATTTTATATGCTATGTACAAAGTTACTTACCCTCCTCCTTAGCCAAGTATGGTTCTCAGAATACTTTGTAAACAATGTCTCAGAGCTGAAATAATTACTGATGTCAACACTCTCCTTAATATTTTGGAATTGCAAATATTTTATATCAGATCTCCATATGAAAATGGAACTGTTCACCTCTACTTGGGTAAATTAGCTATATGATTTATCTGTGGGAAACCTTTCTAAAATATATATTCAGAAAGACATCCACCACATGATGGCTTTTCCATATGGCATCTCATAATTATTTTGCTGTGTGTGAACATGGTGAAAACAGTTTCAGAATTCTCCAAGGGTCAGAGTAAATTATTTCAATTAGGCATATTTCAGAGCAAACATTACCTTAGGGTTCATTAATAATATTACCTGAGAAGGAACAGCTGCCTTTTATGCATAAAAAGCTGTCAGCTTCTTTCTGCTTCTTACTGTAGAAACCCTTTTGTGAATCTAAAAAAAAAAAAATGGCAGCTTTTCTCATGCTTTAAACACAGCACTTGGCAGCAGGGACCTGGTTGTAATCCTTAGCATGGGAGCTAGTGGGTGGACTTTTTTCTCTATAAACTCTTGTATAAATCACACCAGTCTCCTGGTATTTATTCTAGGTAATGCTGGAAATTATACACAGATCCAGCCGGCCGTGTAAAGGAGTTTTCTAACTTCCTGGAGTTCTTTCATACAATGTTCCCTACTCCAAATGCAATTCCAGAAATGTAGAACATTACAACAGCTTCAGAGGAAAGCACAATTCTGTTTCCTCTTCCTTGAATCTTTTGTAGTATGGAATAGGTCAATTAGAACAGCGCCATGGCATCAATTAATAAGACATTCATTGACCGGCATTGAAAATCCAATGCCCATTGAAATAGCCTGAGACAGAGTCATGGAGATACCCTAATAAAAATGAAAGATTGGAATATGGCTCTATAAGCAGCTGTTACTCTGTTAAGAGTCAGGTAGATTGTACATTACTCTAATAGATCAGCGTAGCTTGTCCCACTAGGATCTGAACATGCATATTCATTGATGAGATGGAGTAAGACATACCTAATATTCTCTATGTCCAATAAATATATAATCTTATTGTGATTTATAGTCTTACTTGTTTCTTTCCACATACTGCCATGGATGGGATGAGGACAGCCATGGTGATTTGGATAATGTCTCTTCACCAACTTCTATAGTTTTTGGCAAAGTCTTCCCAACAGAATTTGCATTTAATTTTATAATCAAGTATTTATTTGTTCTGTCATTTGTGGCTAGTTGGATGACTCATGGTATGGAAGATAGTAGCATCAATCAACATTAATTTATTAAATATTACTTTCTTGGCATTGAAACTTAGTATAACCTCAAACGATCAAGAGATCTTGGCTAAGGATCATGACTGTGATTTTCTTAGTATTTTTTGAAATGAAGTGCACTTAGAAATTATGACAGAATTGTTTTTAAAAGCTGAAATGAAAACACAAATTATTCACTCTTTTTCCTCACAAATATATATATATGTAACAAGTCATAGTTAAAGCAAAACTCCATGAAAGCAAGAAAATATGGAAAGAAAGAAGGTTATCAGAACATTTACTAGCATTTATCTATGCTTAATATACATAGCTGTAGGGGAAAGAAACGAAGCAGTACATTGGAAAGTAAAATAAAAATTGCAATAAAAAGTCAGTCTGGCAGTTTCGCAGAAAACTGGGCATGATACTACTGAAGGACCCCATTATACGACTCCTGGGCATATACCCAGACGGTTCCCCAGCATGTAATAAGGACACATGATCCACTATGTTCATAGCAGCCCTATTTATAATAGCCAGCCAAATGTCCCTCAAATGAGGAATGGATACAGAAACTGGTATATTTAAACAATGGAATACTACTCAGCTATTAAAAGCAATGAATTCATGAAATTCCTAGGCAAATGGGAGGAACTGGAAAATATCATACTAAGTGAGGTAACTCATTCACAAAATAACACATATGGTAGGCACTCACTGATAAGTGGATATTAGCCCAGAAGCTAGAAACACCAAGACATAATTCACATATCAAATGATGCCCAAGAAAAAGGAAGACGCATACCTAAACATAGTAAAAGCAATATACAGCAAACCAGTAGCCAACATCAAACTAAATGGAGAGAAACTTGAAGCAATCCCACTAAAATCAGGGACTAGACAAGGCTGCCCACTTTCTCCTTATCTTTTCAATAATGTACTTGAGGTACTAGTTCGGGCAATTAGACAACATAAGGAGGTTGAAGGGATAAAAATTGGAAAGGAAGAAGTCAAACTATCATTATTTGCAGATGATATGCTAGTCTACCTAAGTGACCCAAAAAACTCCACTAGAGAACTCTTACAGCTAATAAACAACTTCAGCAAAGTGGCAGGTTATAAAATCAACTCAAGCAAATCAGTAGCCTTCCTATACTCAAAGGATAAGCAGGCTGAGAAAGAAATTAGGGAAATGACACCCTTCACAATAGCCACAAACAGTATAAAGTATCTTGGGGTGACTCTTACCAAACATGTGAAAGATCTATATGACAAGAACTTCAAGACTCTGAAGAAGGAAGTAGAGGAAGACCTCAAAAAATGGAAAAACCTCCCATGCTCATGGATCGGCAGGATTAATATAGTTAAAATGGTCATTTTGCCAAAAGCAATATACAGATTCAACGCAATACCCATCAAAATCCCAACTCAATTCTTCATGGAGTTAGAAAGAGCAATTCTCAAATTCATCTGGAATAACAAAAAAAAAAAAAAAAAAAAAAACCAGGATAGCTAAAACTATTCTTAGCAACAAAAGAAATTCCGGGGGAATCAGTATCCCTGACCTTAAGCAATATTACCGAGCAATAGTGTTAAAAACTGCATGGTATTGGTACAGTGACAGGCAGGCAGATCAATGGAACAGGATTGAAGAGCCAGAAATGAACCCACACACCTATGGCCACTTGATCCTCGACAAAGGGTCTGAAAACATCCAATGGAAAAAAGATGGCCTTTTCAACAAATGGTGCTGGTTCAACTGGAGGTCAGCATGCAGAAGAATGCAAATTGATCCATCCCTGTCTCCTTGTACTAAGCTCAAATCCAAATGGATCAAGGACCTCCACATAAAGCCAGACACTCTGAAGCTAATAGAAAAGAAACTGGGGAAGACCCTTGAGGACATCGGTACAGGGAGAAAGTTTCTGAACAGAACACCAATAGCGTATGCTCTAAGAGCAAGAATTGACAAATGGGACCTCATAAAATTACAAAGTTTCTATAAGGCAAAGGATACCATCAAAAGGACGAATCGGCAACCAACAAATTGGGAAAAGATCTTCACCAACCCTACATCAGAGAGAGGGCTAATATCCAATATATACAAAGGACTCAAGAAGTTAGGCCCCAGAAAACCAAATAACCCTATTAAAAAATGGGGTACAGAGTTAAACAAAGAATTCTCACCTGAAGAATTTCAGATGGCAGAGAAACATCTTTAAAAATGCTCAACTTCACTAGTCATCGGGAAATGCAAATCAAAACAACCCTGAGATTTCACCTTACACCAGTCAGAATGGCTAAGATTAAAAACTCAGTAGACAGCAGATGTTGGTGAGGATGTGGAGAAAGAGGAACACTCCTCCACTGCTGGTGGGGTTGCAAATTAGTACAACCACTCTGGAAATCAGTCTGGCAGTCCCTCAGAAAACTCGGCATGTCACTTCCGAAAGATCCTGCTATACCACTCCTGGGCATAAACCCAGAGGATTCCCCAGCATGTAATAAGGATACATGTTCCACTATGTTCATAGCAGCCCTATTTATAATAGCCAGAAGCTGGAAAGAACACAGGTATCCCTCAACAGAAGAATGGATGCAAAAAATATGGTATATCTACACAATGGAGTACTATTCAGCCATTAGAAACAATGAATTCATGAAATTCTTAGACAAATGGATGGAGCTGGAGAACATCATACTAAGTGAGGTAACCCAGTCTCAAAAGATCAATCATGGTATGCACTCACTAATAAGTGGATATTAGCTTGGAAAACTGGAATATGCAAAACATAATCCACACTTCAAATGAGGTACAAGAAGAATGGAGGAGTGGCCCCTAGTTCTGGAAAGACCCAGTGTAGCAGTATAAGACAAAACCAGAACAGGGAAGTGGGAAGGGATGGGTAGGAGGACAGAGGGAGGGAAGGGGGCTTATGTGACTTTCGGGGAGTGGGAAACCAGAAAAGGGGAAATCATTTGAAATGTAAATAAAAAACATATCGAATAAAATTTAAAATTTAAAAAAAAAAGAAAAGAAAAGAAAAGAAAAAGGAAGAAGAAGTCCTTGGTCCTGGATAGGCTCCATGCAGCAGTGTAGGGGAATACCAGGATATGGAAGCGAGAGGGGTTGATTGGGGAATGGGGGGGGGGAGGGCAGTGCTTATGGAACTTTTGGGGAAGGGGGAAACAGAAAAGGGGTAATCATTTGAAATGTAAATAAAGAATATATCTAATAAAATAAAAAAAGAAAGAAAAATTATTACATAGAAACATAAAAATTATACATATTGACATGATAATAGGATATCATGGGTGATATCACATATGTGTGTATTTAATAATGTTTAAATTACTTCAGATACATTCATCTATAAATTACCATTTCTTCACTTAAAGTATTCTTCCCCGTTGGGTGAGTGCTCTCTTTTGATATTCAATACCAAGTGGTCAGCCTGAAATCAGCTGAAATACATAAAAGCAACACTGAACAGATTTACCAGGTTGGATTTACATGCACAAGTGCATGCACTCCCACGTGTCAGAGTCATCTTACTCTACACTAGCACACTAGAATGTGTTGCACCTGCATTTTAGTACGCACTGCACCTTTTCATGTTCCTCTCTCTACTCGATTTCAGTATCCATTCTCATCTTCAGCTACATCAACTCTTGTAGGTTTTACATATGAGTGGAGAATGTGGCTCTTCTTTCCTCCCTGGTTTATCTCACTTAACACAGTGATCTCTAGATCAACATCTCTCACCCCCAAAGACAGGATTTCCCTGTTACGGATGAATAGTGTTGTGCTGTGTATATGCAGCAAATTTTCTTCATCAATTCAGCAACTGATTGGCAAATATATGGATACACTGAAGGAGGACATCATGAAACTTTACATAATTAACATATTAGTTTTGTTTTAATGATTACCATTCTGTTTGGAGAGTCTAAGATCGATTTGGTTAAGCGTGTCATCACATTAGAGCTTCAAACTAAAATCTGACACAAACTTTGCTTCTCCACTACCATGCAATCATATCTACTGTAGTTTTTTAAAATAAGTATTTCTTACTTAAGCTAAAGTAATTAGCAAAAGACTAAGCACTAAAGACAAAGGCAAACTTGTACTCTGTTATCCATGAATCACTGACTATAGTTCAACATTGACTTGTTACATCATTTCTTCTTCCCATAATGGCTTCCATCTAAATAAATGGACCATCATCTACCTAATTTCTCAGAACAAAAACCCAAGTTATTGTTGACTGCCTTCTTTCACTCATGTTACAAGTCCAAATCATTGTCAAACTCTATCTAATATTCATTACCATCAGCTTTGTGTGATTTTTACTGGTATCACCATAAACTGATTTTTGTGTCACTAATACTTTAAAACCATCATCAATACTTCTCAAACTGGTTATTCACACCCTTAACCTACTGTTTGGCATCTACTTAGTTGTCAATGATCATTTCTTTTAATGTCTACATGTATATGTATATACACGTGTGTGCGTGTGCTCAATTATGTACTAGTGTACTGCTATGCAAGTGTATACCTACACCCATGTGTTCACATGAGTTTGAAGCCAGAAGACAACCTCTGGTGGTGTCCTCAGAAACACTATCCCTCCTTTGAGACATGGTCTCTCATTGGCCTGTAGTTCACCTACTAGCATAGAGTGATAAGTCATATAGTTAAAGGATCCTTTGGTTCTGTCATCCTGATGCTAGAATTGCAAGAGTCCTCCAACATGCCTGGTGGTTCCCAGGATGCTCGGAATGGAACTCAAGTCCTCATGCTTGTGAGGCAAGGACATTAAACCCAACTGAACTAGCACCTCAGCCTGACCAGTGATCTTTTGCACATATTTAATCATCTGCCATATTCAAATTGGGACTTCTGATCTCTTCTCATTATATTGAGAATAAACGTACAACTTCTGCCATGCCTTCTAAATCCAGCATCTAGCAGGTGTTCACAATTTCATCGCATAGTCAACAGCACTTGCCTTCACATACCATTCTACTCTAAGTCTAGTCTTCCCTACTCGGAGCTTGATAATCTTGTAATTTTTATATTCTGGGTATTTTCTTGGCTCACTCTCTTCCTCAGCTCACTCTGTTCTTCTAAACACTTTGCTTCACCCCTCAGAGTTCACCTTTCTTGATTCTACCTACGGTTGTGTGCACTACCAATAATTATGGTGATTAATTTTGTTTGTTGACTTGACTGGACTGTAGGATGATTGAGCAGCAGGAAACAGTTATTTTGGGGATGTCTGGGAGGCTTTTCTATGAGGAGATTCACATTTGATCTGCATAAAAAGATACCTTCAACAGTAAACACCAGAGCCGCCGAATCTGAAGTGTCCTCAAACATGGCTGAAGAATGAAGGAGAACAACTATGCCCTCGCTGCTTAAACAGCAACAGCCACTTTCTCTCAGGCTTTGATGCTTGTTGGATCTGAAAATGAGAGCAGAAGTGATACTATTGGCTGTGCAGTGTCCAAGTTCTTGGATGCGGAGGAGGTCTTACCCCATGGTGTCCTGGGTTTGTCCTGCCTTGTGACTTGGGCTATAATTATGACACTTTTGGATCTCTAGGTTGCAGAAAGGATATTATAGGATCAATGAGAGTATTGCAGCCTTCATAACTCCATGAATGATCAATCACTGATCTCTCTGTCTCTGTCTTTGTCTCTGTCTGTCTGTCTGTCTGTCTCAGTGTACGTGTGTCTGTGTGTCTGTTTGTCTGTGTGTCTGTCTCCTTATGTTTTTAAACAATAATGACAAACATGCTATTCTTTTACCTTGCTTCCATCTTATTTTGAAATGTTTTAGCATATTTATGAGTTACTTGTATTTACTTCTATGAACTGAAATTTCAATTAGTTATTGGTATTTTTTTCTACTAGAAAAATAATCGATGTGAGATCATAGGCTTTGTATGTTTACATAGCACTGCAATCTGATTGTGTAGGAACATTGTTTATCATAAAGGGCACATGAATAAACATTAATTACTATTTTATGTTATTTTATTTAAAACTTTTAAATACATAAAAATAAGTAACAAAACTGAGAAATGGTAGCACATGCCTTTAATCCTAGCTTTCAGGAGGCAGAGGCCAGTGGATTCCTAAGTTTAAGGGTAGCCTGCTTCAGGACAGCCAGGGCTACACAGAGAAAGCCTGTCTCATAAAAACAATTACAAGGACAAAATTGAGCAGCAAGGTATACCATACAGTTGAATCTGGATATGTCCCATGCTGAAGGAAGCAAACACATCTCAGGACAGATAAAACCTGACTAATTGACTTATAAGTAATAAGGCCTTCTCACCCAAACTTTTAAGCTTCATAACTACTCCCAATATCACATAATATGTTAACCGTTAGATTTGTATATTTAAGGCTCTTTAAGCTTTGTGTCTACTTTTCCTATTTGGCAGTAAGTCTTTAGGTTCTGCTTGTATAGCATTGAGAAACTTAGAGTAGAGCTCAGTCAATTCTCTGATGAGATAACTATTATTATATACTGTTTAATTTATAAGAAAAAGTTAATTTGTCCCATATTCTAAAACTGGAAAGGTCAATATTTGGTGACCCATCAGGTGAGTTTCTTCCTGGGAGGAATTGTCAGAGTCCAGAGTCCTGACAGATCTCATATAATGAGATGAGATTGAATGTCATATGTCAGATTGAATGAATGTCTTATATCTCTTTTCTTCAATCCCTCAGCTATCTCATATTAGATTCTACCCAATGCCTGATTCATCTCAAAGTTCCTACCTTCAATACCATAGTTAAGTTTTGAGCTTAATACTTTACACTGAAAGGGAAATTTCAACATGATAGTCTGCAGGGCATTCGAATCAGAGCAGACTGTATAATTTCTAAGATCCCTTCCCTATTATGTAATTCTACTAAAAATAGAAAGTGGAAATGACAATTTTCAGTTATAATTTTATATAAATGTAATTATATATAATTCTTTAGCTTATTTATATGTAAATATAGCATAAATTAAGTCATTTGAGAGCCTAATTTTTTACTTGCCTAAAGAATAAAATTTTAATGCTTTGTTCTTTACTGTATGTCCCTAGCAAGTGTCACAATTTGAATGAGTGACTAATCTGTAATCCAAGTAGTCAACAACTCTTCCTTTTGAAGTTTAATGGTTCAATTTGTAAAAGAAAAAGGAAGAACACCTAGAATCTTGTTAATATATTCCTAGTCTTAAGTAGATTTCTCTGGGAGATGGCACTTGAAGTATATGTTTGGATATGTCAAAGTAAGACCGCAGTGTTGGACAGCTATGGATACCAGTCAAACTGTCCAAATGCTCAAGATTTCTCTAGAGTCTGCCTTACATTTGTCCTTCCATTACCAGATATGGCTGAAGAGTTTACATCTGTCTCTACATGCTATGGAATGGGAAGGAGTTAGTCAAGAACATAGGGAGAAAAGATGCATTTGACAGAAACGGCCTAACCATGAAGTGATTGCCGAAACTTTGGCAATTCATTCTGTCTTTTGAGGGCTATCCAGGTCATTCCTTCCAGCCCTATAACCACACATAAAATCCCCCTGTATCTTTTATGCTAACAAAAAAATAAGATAAATCTCCTAAAGGTACTTTCCCCAAATATATTAGCTTAATATGTGTGAACTGCTATGCATTCTGGCTCCATCCTATAGTGGACAGCGATCACATGTGTATATAAATGATCTACACAAAAGAATATATGGATGTCTCACTACCTATGGGCTTGTGTGCACAGGAGAGTCAAAGCCCCAGTTAAAGACTAATATCCACAATTGAAAGTGCAGCTTCTGCTGTAGCTTCTCCTCCTTGTATTTAAGAAAGCACAGGCTAGATCTGGGCATGTGGGCACATACTTGTGATCAATACTAGGGAGGTCGAGGCATGAGACCCAGCATGCGCCATGAAAGACCCATAGCAAGGCCACAGCAAGATCTTGATTGACTCTCTGCTTCCTCACCTCACCCTGCCCCAAGATGTAAATACTAGCTTTAGCTATGTGCCTACTTAATTGTCGATGTTTGACTTGCACAAACCTCAGTCTTACGCCACTTTGAGGAATTCATCAACATATATGAGACTGTGATATACATATATGCATGTATGAGACTGTAATAAAGGCAGAGATTTATATAACCATTAATTTTCTAAATGTGATTTACTGTCACTGTGCTTTGACCTGGAACTACCCACGGATACACCATAATGATCCTTGCCTGTCTCCCTTCTCCACTTAGTCTTAAACTGTGTTGCTTTTTTCCCTGTTTTTTAAAAGTAGCCCACCAATAGGCTTTGCCCTTTTTATCCTGCCATGTCACTTTTTAATACAAGTTTTCATCACCTCAGCAAAGGGGATTTCTTTTTCTCTCCCCAGTGAAAAAGATGGATTGGTAAGCGGCCCCGTGGCCTATAAACTGTTTCCTTTTAATTCAGGGCCTAGCAGTTTGGCCTGGCTCATGTTCAGGTACGACTATAACTTCTCTGATCCCCTTCTAAAGGGTCTCCTGCTTGTGTGTTTATGCCAGAGCACTTGGGCGAGCCTGGAAATGGCCTCTCTGAAGAGTGATTGGCTCTGCTCACTTGCAGCCGGTGCTGTAATGAACCATGCCCCTCGCTCTTCAAATCTAGAGGCTCTGACCTCACCAGGTGAGGTTTTCTCAGGAAATAGCCCCCCTCAGGGGGCAATTCCCAATGGCACAGTTTCTGTGCTGGACACCAGTAACTGTGTGCAGTCTGTCAGTGGTTTTCATGTTCCAACACAAAATCCCACATAGGAAGTGTTAGGAGATTTCTAAACCTCCTAAGACTAACCCTGGTTAAACTACTCTTTAGTATGTTAGTCAGGGTCTCTGTATAGATGACAAATTCTACAAGAGCTTGTTCATTTTAAGGAGGGTGATATAATATGCAAAAGAACAAAGAATCTTTTCATCATTGGTGTTGTTGCCAAGAACAGGAACTGATGTTATGTGAGCTTTGATCTTGGCTTTCTCCCCTTCCCCCACTGTGTAATTCAATTATGTTTCTCCTCTTTACATAAGGCAAGAGCCACTCCCCCCACCTCCTCCTTAATTGCAGACTGTTTGAGATCCTAGATGTCTTGAGATAGAAGCGGGATACGTTGGTATTACAGTATTCAAGCCTCTTCCAGGTACCGTATGCTCAGGACAATTTTCTTGTTAAGGCTCCGAAACAGCACAATATACATAATAGCTCATTCAGTAATCAGTAGATTATGAAGTGGCTGAAATGTAGATGAAAATTAGTGGATATCTTGAGACAAAGAGGCTACTTAGAGTTCTTTGATGAGATGACACAGCAACTTAAATCTAGCCTGTCTGCCATTTCCCGTCATCCTATTAGCCATGCAACTGCAAATTTTATAAAAGCATTTTGAGCTGTAGTTACCTTACATGCCTTGATGGATTTCTTTTTGTTCAAAATTAGAGATTTAAAGAAAGATTAAACCTTTTTTCCACTTTAACCTCACATTCTATATCATAGTTGGACAAGTATCTGGACATTATTCTGCTCATTTTGAAAAACAAAATAAAATTGAAGCGAGCTATCACTTGATCATACCAATAAGAGAGATAACCTGGCTGGATGACAGGATGGTAGCTTTTTTCTGTTCTGTGCATGCTTACATATGTATTACTGTAAAAGGAGACATGAATAAATGGAAGGGCAGTAAGCAAGGATCTGCAGAATTAATACTGATAATAATAATATTAATAATAATAATAACAATAACAATAATCGCCGTGTGAATTGGCTTATACATTCTTTTAAATTGTCATGTGATGGCCATTTCAAGTGCAGTGATAAGAGTGAATTAGATCTAGGAAGGAGCCGTGGGCCAAGGTGCTGCTTTCTTCTCATGAGGCCCTGGCTTCATGAGCACTGTCCTCAAACCAACGGTGATTTTATTTCCTTCCCTTGCTTCGAAATATTTCCCCTAATTACAATCATTTGTATCAGTTCAGTTTGTTTGACAGAGGTGTCTGTAAACAATAAAAACCTAACTGTAACTGGCCTTTGCAGTTCTTCATGACTGTTTCCTATCCAGGTCACAGTGAAGCCTTCCTCCACACAGCCACGGATGTGCCTGTTAATGTTGCCATCCATATGTAAGAACGTTCTTCAGGCACAGCTCCTCTACAGAAAAGGAAGGACAGGTCCCCTATTCTAAACTTGCGAGGAAGTTTGACTTGTTTTTTTCAGTTTATTCAAAACCTTAAATTTTAACCAGAATGTTCTTCAAAATTTCAACCACAGAGATGGAATATTAATTTAAAACACAATATACATGAAAGGAAAGCAATTTAATTATACAAAATTCTTTAGAAAGAAGTTTGGTCTTTATATTCAAGGTTTTAAGGCTATAAACATTTATAGTAAATAGCAACAAAATTGCATTTGTAAATTGATTTTTATTATTAAAAGAGGAAAAAAACACCTTGGAATCATAAATTATCTCAAAGCAAGAATAAAGACTGACAAGTTTGTCACAATATTTGGGTCCCTCTCCTTTACTTTTCTTGAAAGCAATAGCATAAGTCATTCTTTTAATTATACACACCTGGGACTCTAGAAAGAGCCAGTACTGTTATCACAAATAATCCCCCTCCTCACTCACTCTAAAGTTAAAGTAAATACTCTTAACAATGCAAACAAAATCATTTTATAAAAGATACTAAAATATGTAGGATTTTTGGAGAGCATGTATGTTTCTTAAGCAGGCAACTATATAAAACTAGGTAAACCATAAACAATAAAATATGAGAATGGGGCAAAAATTATTCCTGGACATAGCTCAACATGATATTTACTAGAACAAAATAACCATTAAAAATTCTGAAATTGACAACCTCTGCTAATTATTATGAAACCCAAAGTAGATAAAAGGCAGTGCTTTAAAATCAAATAACTGCTATGAAAACTTAGAAAGGAAAATCTATATCTGTCTTTATTTATACACAAAAACAAAATATAAGCACCATCCGCAAGTTAAGGATCACGAAGACTTCAGTGAGGGAGACTGAGACCCCATTGTTCATTAACCATGCACTGCTCACTAACCATGGTAGAAGAACCATATCATTCATCATTTTTGCTCTATTGTTCAATGCTTAAGCTTATTAAATTGAGGAATGGCGGGAGAATCTCCACCATTGCTGTTTAGGAAGGCCCTGTGAAGTAAACAGTGGTAACATTCATAAGAATTCAAAAGGAATTCTTGTGGAAAGGAGGAAACAAAGTGTAACTAGACTACACTGGAAATCAAACATAAAGTGTGCAGGCACCTTTCCTGGGCAACAATGTAGATCTTGCCCTGAGGGCATGCAGAAAGAACTGAGGACCTGACCAACTGAACTACCACCAAGACCCAGATCCAGGGCTTTGAGCTGTCCTACTCCAATATCTCCCTCATCTATGAACTGCTAGAGTGCATGAAGGTCCAGTAGAGCCAGAATGACTCAGGGCAACAACAGGATATCCAAGAGGAATCTCAGCGAGGAAACAGAATTGATAGCATAGCAGAAGCCATAGGATTTGAACCAGACCAATGACTCATCACACTGAACATTTGCAAGTAAGCATGTGTGGACAGAAGGGTATTCTGTGGGATGCACTGTGACAGGGTGAGATTTTTGGTTTGTTGGTTTTGTTTTCTTTGTTGGGGGGGGCGGGTTATGAGAGCAGAGGGACAGAATAGGTGAGGTGAATGAGATTGGGTGCCTTTTGAGAAATTCACAAAAGAATCAATAAAAAGTTAAAATAAAATAAAATAAAATAAAATAAAATAAAAATTGGCTTCCTTGCTTAGGTTTGGGATTCACTACAGGTGACATTGAACTTGAGCGTGAAAGATGAGAACCAGAGAGTCAAACCTCAGATTGAAGACAATCTAGATAGAATCTACAAACTTCTTTAAAATATTTTTAACTTTTATTTTGGGCTCTATAACGTGCATTTTTCTTTCCATGTAAATGCATTATGGGTTTTCCTCAGGACTAATGGACTAGTTACTGAAATGTCCATTTGTTTCCTAACCTGCTCTACTTGGTTCCTTTGACCTCATATATTTATTATATATTTGTCTCATATCATTCTTTGCTATGAACCTTTATTTTCCTCCTGATATGTGATATGTTGTGACCTGTGCTTTTCTTACCCCTTTGCTCATTAATTATGAGACATACTTTCTTATCTTTTCCCTGACTCTCACCCCCATCTGAACTCATTTATAAAAGGAGTGATGATATATTAATAAAAATTGTGGTACCCAGGTGGCCTTAATAAATTGTATCGATAGAAATTCAGGTGATATCAAATTAGCTGTTTCAAGATGTTTTTATTTTACTCTTTATCACACTGACATGATCCCCAAGGGTGACGATTTGATGAAATACATGAGAATATTAAAACTAATTCAGATCTCATTCTGGAAGTGACTTGGTAGCAGGTAAGAAGTGATTCTTTCCTCATATGAAATAGTCACTACATGGAAATACCAATAACAAAGCTCATGGAAATGTTCTAGCAATAAAAAAAAACAAATTTCAAATCATTTCAAGTGCTGATTAAAGCTGTTAGGCTGATTGAGCTTGTCAGAAGTCCTTCTAGAAAGAGGTGATAAAAATGCAGAAAAAGCTCTTGATCTCTTGCTTCTCTCTCGCTCTCCCCTTCCCCAATCCCTTCCCTTCCCCCTCTCTCCACATGCTCAGGGACATGGCCAGCCTCTGTTTCTCCACTCTCTCTCTGCATCTGCCTTTCTCTGCTTCTAGTACCCTCTTAACTCCCCTTTCCATGCCCTGAATAAACTCTGGTCTATATTATAAAAAAGAATGCAGAAAAATATTTTTCATAATATTTTATTGGTTATTTAAAAATTTCACATTATGAATGCTGAGCACACTTACTTCTCTCACTTCTCGGTGCTCTCAGGACTGTCTTTGCCCTCATTCTTGTGACCCCTCCCCAAAAAGAAGAAGGTAGAAGGAAGAAGGAGGTGGAGAAGGAGAAGAAGGAGGAGAAGGGGGAGGAGGAGGACAAGGTGGAGGAGGAGAAGAAGAAGAGGAGGAGGTGGAGGAGGAAGAGGAACAGGAGGAGAGCGAGGAGGAGGAAGGGGAGGAGGAGGGAGGAGGAGGAGAAGGAGAAGGAGGAGAAGGAGAGGAGGAAAAGAAAAAGGAGGAGGAGGGAGGAGGAGAGGGAGGAGAAGAAGGAAAGGAGGAAAAGGATAGGGAGGAGGAGGAAGAGGAGGAGAAGGAGGAGGAGGAGGAGGAGAAGAAGAAGAAGAAGAAGAAGAAGAAGAAGAAGAAGAAGAAGAAGAAGAAGAAGAAGAAGAAGAAGAAGAAGAAGAAGAAGAAGAAGAAGAAGTTCAATTAGTCTTGCCTATATCCTCACTAGAACATGTTGAAACTCTCAGTGGCCAGTCTCTTAAAGAAAACTGACTCCTTCTTCACATGCTTCCTGAGCAGAAGTCATTAATTGTGAAGGGCTATACTTAAGCAACTTTATTGCAATTTTTAAGAGTTCTCTTCAGTGGCTTTCTATCCAAGCTGTTATCTTGCAGGGTAGGGGGTAGATAAGGGTTGTCACACAAGCCTCTTGTATCCCTCTTTCTCAACTTCGAGTCTGCAAATGTCAATACAATGGTGAAAGTAACTTCCTTGCCATTTATAGCCAGTATGAGCTAGGATCATGGACTTCCACATGGTCTCCGGAGGCAGGATAGACCTCAGACATGATCACAGCTCTCTGCCTCTGTATATTCCATGGATAACATGCTCTTGTGGCAACACAGGCCAAGGACATCAGCGTGGCCCTTGGTGACAGCACTGCCAACAGGCATCAACACAGATCCAGGTGGCAGCAGCACAGACTATGAACATCCACTCAACCTTCTTTGGGAACACAGCACATGTACATCAAGATAGGCCCTGGCTGAATTAAGACCATAGACCCAGGCATCACCATGGCTTCAGATGTCAGCACACGCCACTCATATCAATATGAACCCTAGCAGAAAAAATATTTTAATGTAATGGTATTTAGAATGATCTAGTAGGATCCTGCTACTAGATACTGCTAAAAATAATGTACAGTTTTGGACACAAAATGTAGAGCTGACCTCAAACTTTTGTCCCTATTGGCTAAGGTTCACACTTTCAAAAGGTGCTATGCAGAAAACTAGAAGGCAAAAATCATCAACAGGGTTATCTAAATGTGAGTCTCGGAAGCTACAATAGCTACTTTCTCAAAAGTAGGATTTGAGGCTCACTCCATAGGAGTGAACTCATAACTGGATCTATTAACCACTCAAGAGCATATGATAGAGGTAATAAATCATAGACCTTGGTGGGGAACCTATTACTACATTTTTGAAAAATGGTTGTTTTGTCAAACTGCTTTCTAAATATCCATGCTTATACCCAGACTGTTGCTGTGCCTGAACTTCATCTGAAAATCATATTGCTGCAGCAAGCACTAGTTAATGAAAAAAATCTATAATTAGCCAAAGTTTTGAGAATATGTTCTAGTAGAATTATTTGTTCTAAATCAGACAGAATGTGTTTTATACATTAGAAAAAAGAAAGAAATGGTGATAGAATTATGTACAGCCACAAATTATTTTCTATTCTTTTTTGCTAAATCAGGGCTAGCCTGGGTGATTTTGTCATTCAGTAGAATAGTGAAAGCATAATTCAACTACTTCAATCATAATTAGGCTTTTGATTTTTGTAATACTCAATGTGGACCCATGAGCTACCATACAGCAAGTTTGACTGCCCTGTAGTAAACAGCACAGGAAAAGTCCCCGAAGCTCTGTGCTAATGGATATGGAGCTATCTGTGGAAATAACTTCAGAGTTTTACCAAGCTACCAGTACATAAATTAAACTATATTGGACTCTTCAGATGCCCAAGTTAGTATTCGAATACTACAAGGACATATAGGTGTACTGTATTTCTTAAGCCTTAAAGTATTCTACATAATTCTGGAATACCTGCTAAACCAGAGAGGCCTACAGATCTTGGCTCAAAGAACAAATATCTACTTTCTTATTATGACCAGTGTTTCTTGACTTTCTCACATTCTACAAGCAAATATTTTGTGCTTGGACAGTCAAGTAGCTGGATGAAGTATCCTATAGGAGTCCAAATTTTGAGGATGCTTCATTTAATTCTACACCAGGTAGAATTAAGATAAGAAATATCTTATTTCAGATAAAGTATGTAGTGAGTCTTTACTTAGTTAATGATCCCTAGTAAAACAGTCATAGCTGAGTATAATTCCAGGAGTCTTCAACAGTGAAGGAAACAAAAGAAAAAAACCTTTTGAAGTCACTGTTGATACTTGTTTCTCTGATAAAGATGACTTAGTTCCTTTATGTACACTGAAGAAAATGCAAGCTACATTGATTGTTCTATGATGCTACATCACTCTTCATCTTTTCCTATCCATTTTTTTTCCAGGCTGTGAAAGAGTTTAATTAACTCCTAAGTTACCACCTAAGAGCAATTTTGTTCAGCAAGAACATTTGCCATTGCCAGATCACACACCCACTATGAGTCAGTGCAGAGCCCTGAGCAGACCAAGCAAGAGCACTGGGACAGTGGTGGGAAAGCAACGTGTGGTGAACATCCAGGGCTCGAAGCGACGCTTTAGTCTTAGTGCTTTAGTCTTAGAACATGAATGAGATCCCTGTTTTGTTTTGTTTGGTTTTGTTTTGCCCTGCTACATTTCCAACTTTACTTCAAGCATAAAAACTCATTTCCATTATTTTAAATCAATGACCTAAAAATATGGAAAGATTATTTTTCAGGCATATATGGAGACATATTCTTGTTCACCCTAATGTTGTTGTATCCTACATTTTTAGCCAAGAAGAAGCAAATTAAACACTTGGTATTAACAGGACTGAAACTCAGAAGAGCTAGTGTATCAACAGCAAAACAAAACAAACAAACAAGCAAATATCACCAACAACAAAACATGGCCTCATGGATGTTTTTGGCAAGAACTTGTAAAGTTCTGAACATTTGGAAAGACAAGGAAAAGCAACTCAGCCCCTAGTTTTATTTAGCTAGAACACATATTATGATGTTCTCGTTGTGCAGAACCGTGCTGAAATCTATGTGCTCTCCCCATTCCAGCCAAGCTGAGAAGAGAAAAATCTAAGGCTGTTTTAGCAGCCACAGGCTTCCAGAAAACTTCAGCTGGTGCCTTTTTGCAGGCTTCTTCCTCAGTTCTCAACTAAGCAATGTCAGTTTTTCAAGCTGGCCTACTTCTTGATAAGGTGAACAAAGAGGCAGAGAGCCCTGGGGAGTTGCAGAGGGCTATGATTTCAGAAAGAAAAATGTTGCTGGAGAGCAAAGGTTTTCCTGAATTCATTCAAAGTCAGAGCAGAACCATAGAAAGTCGTTGTTTATGTCTGAAGCAAAGCAAACCTTTATTGTGCAGTTGAAAATGTTCTCAGTCACTCTAATGTACTTTTCATAAAAAGTGTAATGTGTTTTTATTTCTTCTAGGCAACAGATAAAATCATGTTACACAATATTGACTTAAAATCCAAGGAGGTTTGCCCTACTTTTTTTTAGGTCTATATGCTTTCACAGTCTCTCTCTCTCTCTCTCTCTCTCTCTCTCTCTCTCTCTCTCTCTGTCTCTGTCTGTATCTCTTTCTCTGTTTCTTTCTCTGTCTGTCTCTCTGTCTCTCTGCCTCCCTGTCTCTCTGTCTCTCTGTCTCTCTGTCTCTCTTTCTCTGTGTCTCTGTCTCTGTCTCTGTCTCACTCATCTCTCTCTGTCTCTGTCTGTATCTCTTTCTCTGTTTCTTTCTCTGTCTGTCTCTCTGTCTCTCTGTCTTCCTGTCTCTCTGTCTCTCTGTCTTCCTGTCTCTCTGTCTCTCTGTCTCTCTCTTTCTGTCTCTCTGTCTCTGTCTCTGTCTCTCTCTCTGTGTGTGTGTGTGTGTGTGTGTGTGTATGTGTGTCTGTCTGTGTCTGTGTCTATGTCCTTAATGTCTAGAAAAATCTGTCTAGTCTTCCTAGTTTTAGGAGAATATATTTTTCTAACATTGACTATGAGAAGTAATGCAATATATTATATAACCTTTGAAATGAATGTTCATGTCTATGCATTATATAAAACTACTCATGAGCTCAACTATCCTTTGGGAAATTTTTCTAAGTATATGAAATTCTATACTTAGAAAATATAACCAAAATTAAAATTAAGATTATTGAAGTATAGCAGGTAAGCTTAATATCAAGTTCATTTTCTAGGTAAAATAGCATTGTACGTTGTACAAAGCCTAAAATAAAATGTAATAAAACTGCAAATCTACTAAAACTTACAAGTATACTACAACTCTTAGTTAAAATTTCTTGTTTTGAACACCTCAAACAATAATTTGCTCTCTAAAGTTAATAGTTATAATTGAAGGTGCAAAGACGTTTGTGATAAATACTGTCCTCCATTAGTGCTAACACAGCAGTACTAATATTAACCACACTGCACTAAAATATCCACATGCCTTGGTTTTCCATGGCTTTCAGCCAGTTGGTTTTCTACCATATGTATTTTTTCATGTATTCTTACCATTTCTCTCTCTATGATTCAGTCTATACCATTTTAAAATTTCAAATAAGCTCTTTGTCCATTAGCCTGCCAGACATGCACTGGTCACTCAGGGTTATCCCATCATAGTTTCTTGTTCTAAAAAGATCTCATCTCAACTCTGGAAATCTGATTTCACTTCTCAACTTACCGATAGTAAGTAATCCATAATTTTTAAGCCTGCATAGGTACCCATAGACTCCAGATATGCTTCCCTCTTTTTGCTATATTACACTAAAATTTTCAAGTAAATAAGTATTGTAAGGTAGGTATATTATATGCAGATTATAAATGGTAATTAATTGCTTTGACTACAACTCCTTCAACATCAATTCTGATTATCAACTCTGATTTTCCGAATATCTGAGACTCCCAGAAACAGACTAACTTGTCTTTCCCGATGGGAATGTAGCCAAAAAAGACTGAGAACTCTAGAAATGTATGGAATTGGCTTTCCTGTTGAGGCTATAACTCTAAGTCCAGACTCCCCATCCACTAGATGCTGGTGTCTTACTGTGATTGAGTAACTGGTTGAATAACAGTGATTGGCTGATTTTATTTATGTTTTTGCAGTTTTCAAAAGCAAATCTAGCCAGGTGGTGGTGGCACACGCCTTTGATCCCAGCACTTGGGAGGCAGAGGCAGGTGGATTTCTGGGTTCAAGGCTAGCATGGTCTACAGAGCAAGTTCCAGGACAGCCAGGGCTGAACAGAGAAAAAAACCACAACCACCCCCCCCACCGCAAAAAAGCAAATCTAGGTCCTCATAAACACTAAGCAGACAAGTACTTCATCCCTGATCTATACTTCTAGACTCATTTCATTTTTTACCTCTTTTTCTTGTGTAATTGTGAGATCTCATGTTCAATGCTTTACTATTAATAATCCTTGTAACCCCAGTGTTGAGCATATATCAAGGATCATAGTTGCTTGCTAATGCAAACAAGAGAAAAGAGCAGGAGATTGATGTAAGGAAAGTGGTTTGAAGGGGAGGAAGGAGGGGGGAAGAAAGAGGAAAGAAAGCAGAAATTCAAGAAGCAAGCAGATTGTGCTTTTTAAAAAAATGAGTTGGTATTAAATTGCCAGTATCTTCTGAAGCTAGCCAGTCATTCCACCAAAGACAACAACTAAGCCAAACAAACAAACAAACAGAGAAAAAGTTCTCTTTTGTCTAAAATCAATCCCTAACTTAGTTCTTATTTAAATATTTCTCACTTCTTCAATTAAACTGACCCAAGATAAACTGGAGATAAACTGGAGATCAACTGGATAAATTGAATTGCCTTTCAAAGTATTATTTCTCTAAATAACGAAAGTATACCTTCTAATATACATAATGTATGTCTGTATGTACTTATTATATTAGGTACTACTTATTTATCTTCCCTTTCTGCAATACAGTTCCTGTAAATGCACATATAAAAACTTTTTTATTTTTAGTATGTCCTGAACACTAGGACACATGCTTGGCATATATTATGTATTTAATAAATATTTAACAAATCAGTATGAAGAGTATTGGAAGCTGAGCAGATGACCATATATTTAGTAAGGGAAAAATGGTAGTAAATGTGGTGTCCACTTGAAAACAGATAGTGAAGGAAATTTTAGAGCCAAGATTAACTGGTAACAATGAAGTATGAATTATCTGTCAAGAAGACACATGGGCAAAGGGAGATTGATGCAAAGCTAGAATTAGAATATGGATCGTTTATAGAGTTTCAAGATGATCCAGGTGAGTTGCAGTAATTAATTAAAATTTCTCTGTGACCTATGAATTAGAAATTTTCAAAAGTGAAAGGGGGAAAGTATTTAAAAAACGAGGTGTAGCATGTCTATCAAAGCATTCTGTAAGTATTTGATTCAAACATAGAAAGTGATGAGTCTAGAAGCCACGGGGCAGACCAGCAGCTGAAGATAAACAAGAATGTATAGCAAAGTCCAGAGGCAGAGCACATCCAGAAAAAAACGGGTGTCAAGCCTAGAGCTGATTGGATGAGACTCTGGCACATTATGAAGGTTTTCCCCTCAGTTTAAAATTCACGTGAATATAGATATTAACCAGTGCACATGAGTTACTAGTTACACAAACAACTGGGAAGCAAGATAAAGGAAGATCAGAAGTAATTTTCAACTTGAATAAAATAACAAACAACACAATCTTTGCAAGGACCTTGATATGTATATTTTGCCTTTAGTTGAAACTGGTGAAGGAGAGAAAAAGTAAATAATGAACTACTTGTTAAGACATAGGAGGGAAGAGTCAACTCAAGTTATGTGGTGCCAGGATCAGACATTCTGCTTCTTTCTATCCCATTTGCTCATTCTTTCAACTTGGATAGTTAACATAATTTCTCGGTGATTAAGTGGAGATGCTTTTTATTCCTAAACATGTGCGAAAAGATATTTTTAAAATCAAATACAATTATCTGGGTGAATATGGATTTTCTTTTTCTTTTTCTTTTTTTATTCGATATATTTTTTATTTACATTTCAAATTATTTCCCCTTTCAGGCTCCCCACTCCCCGAAAGTCACATAAGCCCCCTTCCCTCCCCCTGTTCTCCCACCCACCCCTTCCCACTTCCCTGTTCTGGTTTTGTCCTATACTGTTACACTGAGTCTTTCCAGAACCAGAGGCCACTCCTCCGTTCTTGTACCTCATTTGATGTGTGGATTATGTTTTGGGAATTCCAATTTTCTAGGCTAATATCCACTTATTAGTGAGCGCATACCATGATTGATCTTTTGAGACTGGGTTACCTCACTTAGTATGATGTTCTCCAACTCCATCCATTTGTCTAAGAATTTCATGAATTCATTGCTTCTAATGGCTGAATAGTGCTCCATTGTGTATATATACTACATTTTTGCATCCATTCTTCCATTGAGGGATAACCTGAAGAGCTTCAGATGGCTGAGAAGCATCTTAAAAAATGCTCAACTTCATTAGTCATTAGAGAAATGCAAATCAAAACAACCCTGAGATTTCATCTTACACCAGTCAGAATGGGTAAGATTAAAAATTCAGGAGACAGCAGGTGTTGGAGAGGGTGTGGAGAAAGAGGAACACTCCTCCACTGCTGGTGGGGCTGCAAATTGGTACAACAACTCTGGAAATCTGTCTGGCGGTTCCTCAGAAAACTGGGCACGTCACTTCCGGAGGATTCTGCTATACCACTCCTGGGCATATACCCGGAGGATTCCCCAGCATGTAATAAGGATACATGCTCCACTATGTTCATAGCAGCCCTATTTATAATTGCCAGAAGCTGGAATATGTATTTTCAATGTACATCTTTCTAATTCTCCATTTATTGCCCTATCAAAATTCACAAGTGGAAGTCATCCCAATGGAGATAGAGATGACTGAATATGTGAATACAAAGATGTATCGGAGTGATGTAGCTTCATTTAGTAAGTACCTGGCACACACACACACACACACACATACACACACACAGAGTCCAATTACCATCACTGCGAAAAAAGTTATATTCAGCATAGAGAAGATACTACCACCAGAAATCAGTGCCTGCTTGGTTGATATTGACACTTTTATCACCAGCCTTATCTATTGGATTTTCCCAACTAGAAATCACTCCTGCCAATACAAGCACCAATGTCAACTTTAAATCCAACTATGAGCTAAGTGAATACGGATGTTCTCCCAGTTGTGTTGATTCACCTGAAGTTAGCATCTACAAGTTGAAATGAGACAGTCATTCTATGAAAGAAGCTTTAACAGCAAACATAACTGATCATTTAATCAAAATGTAATTCATGGGTTTAACTTACATTATCTTTCCTTCTCCAAGCTTTAGAGCTATTTCAGTAATCAAAATGTCTACATGAAAGACAAATAATTTAAATCATGAGTTATTAGAGATTCAAAATTATAAATTCAAACTACATTTAAGTTTAATTAATAGCACATATAGTATTGTGATTAATGGGATGAAGGTAGAGCAAAGAAAAATACTTTCTAAAATATTTTCTATTTTTCTAATACAAACAGAAACACATATACAGATATACTATTAATATTAACATCATTTTTAGATAATAGATAAATATTATCATTACTATAAATACAGCACATAAATGGTTCCAAGTAAAAGGCTCCAGCAGTAAAGAAGATTAAAATCTACACAATGCCAATATAACAGCAATATAGTTCAAGATAAAATATTATGAAAGTATTCTGGCTCTTAGAGTCTTCCTACTCCATCTTCTGCAATGTTTCCTGAACCAAAGACACAGGAGCCATGGTTTAGATGTGTCCATCAGCATTCCCATGGGATGGGGATGGTCTCTCCATTGTGTCCTGCTGTGGGTTTCTGTGATGGTCTCCATTTGCTATAAAGAGAAACTTATGTCATAATAGCTGATAACTACATGTATCTGTAGGTATTAGGATATGATTTAGAACTAGACTAGACTAACAAAGTGGCAGGAATAGATTTTTTCCTAAGCTATGTGATCTCACTAGCTCCAGGACGATGGCAGGTTTCTAGCACTAGGCATGATTTCCCTCCTGTTGAACAGCCCTAAGTCCAGTTAGGCAGCTGTTGTAGGCAGCAGCAGGTATGTGGAACTTAAGGCACTTTTATTTATTTCTCATCTTGCTGGTCAATGCTGTGGTTTACAAGCTTTGAATCTGGGAGTATTAACTGCTTCTCTCACTTAGAAGCCAGCATAGAATTCTCTGGTACCATGGAGGATAGATTACAGGAAGGATGCTTTGAAGCTAGACCCAGTTGAAGTCATCTGAATCCTGTGTCCTAAGTGGCATGTGGCAATAAGTGCCCTAAGTGGCAGTGTGTTTGGCAATAGGAGCTTACCTTCAATGTCTAAGAGGCATGCCAGGAAGTCTGCTATGAAACAGTCTCTTTCAGAAACGGATGAGTGAACAAGACTATGCCAGTGTGAAAGGAAGAAATATTTACAGGGTCCCAGCTCTTCACAAAGAACTATAGGCAATTAAAGACTGGGAAGAGATAAAGCAACAGCCTCTCCCACAAATGAGCCCCTTATTGGTTTTCCAATACAGTACTATCAGCCCTGAAATTATGTACAACAAAATAAGTACATACATGTATTTACATGCTTATGCATATACCAAAATTTAACAACAACAACAACAATAATAATAACAATGAGAAGGAGAAGGAAGCTATCAATCTGAGAGTAGGAATGCATGAAAGGTGTCTGAGAAAGGTCACCTAGGAGGGAGGAATGGGAATATGGAAATATTTCTATTTCTATTTTGTTTAAAAATATGAAAAAACAAAATAAAATTACTTAACCAAACTAAAATTAAATGAAAACAAGTATTTCAGCAAGCAATTTTTATGTTTAATAGCAATAGAATTATTTCTCCACAAATAATTTAAGTGACTAAGTTTCTAATACACTTAAGGATTTATTTATAATGGAAATCTGACATTGGATAATAACAAGCCACACTATAACAAAAACTTGAGTGAAAACTTAAAGAGGATAAATTTTATTTTAGTTGAGGCTTTCACTGTGTCATGTTGCTGTAGAGGCAGAATAGACAAGCTCACATACAGATACTATGGAGCAGAGAGCAAACACCTCCATTCTCACAACTTGCTTCTTTTATTCCCTTTATCCAGTCAGGCCCATGGCCTATGGGAAAGTGCCGTCCATTTTGAGGATGGATCTTTCTGCCTTAGCAATCCTTCCTAGTGCCCTTACAGACACACCAAGAGGTTTGCTTTCACATCTTCCAAGAACTTCTCAATTTAATACTCCCACTGAAATCGCACTCCTAATGTGAGAAGCTTACTTCACTGAGTGAAATGAGATCCCTGTACATACATTAATCCAACTGAAATCTCTCTTAAACTGGCTTCCCAGAAAGACAAAGCCTCCACAGGAGAAAGATGCATTTAAAGAAAAAAATTTTTAAAAAAGGGATGGAGGAAATGAACCTATTGTGGCAATGAAACTTGGAACACCCTGTTGTTGAGGGCTCTAAGAAAGAAAGAGGAAAAGTTTGCAAACTTACAGTTGCAGCAAACTATGGAAAATTCTTTAAAGATAAAACCCATGATGCTAATCTGTGGTGTTAGGATCTCATAATCACTGTTAGTCTTGTTATTTCACAGATTACTTCTTTTTTATGTTATTTTCTATATTCTCTGTTTACATTCCAAATGATTTTCCCTCTTCCAGTTCCCCCCTCCCCATATGTCCCATAAGCCCTTATCCCTCCGCCCATTCCCCAATCAACCCCCTCCCACTTCTCTGTCCTGGTAATCCCCTAAAATGCTGCATCAAGCCTTTCCAGGACCAGGGACCTCTCCTTCCTTCCTTCTTGGGAATCATTCGATATGCGAATTGTCTTGGGTATTCAGAGCTTCTGGACTAATATCCACTTATCAGTGACTGCATTCCATGTGTGTTCTTTTGTGATTGGGTTACCTCACTTAGGATGATATTTTCCAGTTCCAACCATTTGCCTAAGAACTTCATGAATTCATTGTTTTTATTTGCTGAGTAGTATTCCATTGTGTAAATATACCACATTTTCTGTATCCATTCCTCCATTGAGGGACATCTGGGTTCTTTCCAGCTTCTGGCTATTATAAATAAGGCTGCTATGAACATAGTCAATCATGTGTCCTTATTGCATGCCAGGGAATCCTCTGGGTATATGCCTAGAAGTGGTATAGCGGGGTCCTCCAGAAGTGTACAGACTACTTTCTATTAGTGTGCCTCAAGTTATATTGATGCCATAGATATTTTACTGTACACAACACTACTAATAAAGGCAATAGAGAAGTGAGACAAAAACATTCATTTTTCCCTAGAGATGGACATGAGAGTATGTCACGTGTATTATTTTCTCTCTTTCATCTTGATACACTCTTTCCCCTTAACTTTACTGACAGAAGACTCTCTCCTCCTACAACCATGGGCATAGGCTTAGGTTTCATTTGTAATCTCCTCCTCCTCATTATTTTACTGTTGCTTTTTTCTAAACATTGTCTTCTATTCTTTCCATAGGTTTCTTGTTCATATCTTTCGAGATCAAATACATGCAGAGAGATTCTTCAGGTCTCTTCTGTAGCATCAGCATTGTACTATACTGTTTTCTGGAATTTACTCTCAGTTATTTCAAAGTACATAGGCAAAAGGAACCACAATGTCCCTGCTGTCTGGGCCTTCTTCCTCAGATCTCTGTTCTCTACTGAAGGGCACCATAGAAAACCAATGGTAAATCGATGAAAAGGGGACATTTTTTAAAATGACTTCTCTTTAATCTCCCCAAGTCTAGTTCATGACAAATAAACATTTACTGACCTCTTCCTCCCCATTCTGTTCCACTATCATCCTAAATCATGTCATAATCTCTTTTTCTTGTGCAGCAACATCTGGTAAAAAGCACCAATTTACACTCAATGCCATTTTCTGTATTTTTCTGCCAAAACATGATTTTCACATACAAATTCTAGCTCAGTTTAATCTCTTTTGACACTATCCTCCTTCTGTTGAAAATACAAAGTGACCTAATGCATGGAATGGGTCACGATGTAGTAGCTAGGCTGGCTGCATTCTTTAAGGAGACATGGATATGTTTCAGCATGAATATGTGTTCTCTACTTCATCACAGAGAAGCCATAGATCATTAAAAATAGATTTGCGGTCACAAGTATAAATATGAATAATCAAACTTTATATGTTTAGAAAAACATCAAGTCTCAAAGGAGGAATGGATACAGAAAATGTGGTATATTTACACAATGGAATACTACTCAGCAATTAAAAACAATGAATTCATGAAATTCTTAGGCAAATGGTTGTAACTGGAAAATATCATCCTAAGTGAGGTAACCCAATCACAAAAGAATACACATGGAATGCAGTCACTGATAAGTGGATATTAATTAGCCCAGAAGCTCTGAATTTCAAGACACAATTAGCATATCAAATGATACCCAAGAAGAGGGAAGGAGAGGGCCCTGGTTCCGAAACGACTTGGCCCAGCATTGTAGGGGAGTACCAAGACAGAGAAATGGGAGGGGGTGATTGGGAAATGGGTAGAGGGAAAAGGGCTTATGAGACTGGTGGGGGGGGGGGGGAACCTGGAAAGGAGAAAGCATTCGAAATCTAAACAAAGAATATAGAAAATAAAAAAAATTAAAATTTTAAAAAAAGAGAGAAAAACATCAAGTCTTTCAAGTAGCTTCTGGTTTCGGCTAGTCCTGTTTATCCTTTTAATAACATAAAGAAACAAACAATATCAACACAAATCTATAGGTAGGTACATGCATGAAATGCCCTATTAGTTATAGTGCATTAAATATGTTGGAGATCTTTGTGAGTATGATGGCTGAAGACTGGAGTTCTGAGCATTGTAGACTTTTAGAACTTGCCTGGGAAGTTGGGAATAGGAAGTAGAAGAGAGGGAAGAGAAGAGAAGAGAAGAGAAGAGAAGAGAAGAGAAGAGAAGAGGAGAGGAGAGGAGAGGAGAGGAGAGGAGAGGAGAGGAGAGGAGAGGAGAGGAGAGGAGAGGAGAGGAGAGGAGAGGAGGAGAGGAGAGGAGAGGAGAGGAGAGAGGAGAGGAGAGGAGAGAGGAGAGGAGAGGAGAGGAGAGGAGAGGAGAGGAGAGGAGAGGAGAGGAGAGGAGAGGAGAGGAGAGGAGAAGAGAAGAGAAGAGAAGAGAAGAGAAGAGAAGAGAAGAGAAGAGAAGAGAAGAGAAGAGAAGAGAAGAGAAGAGAAGAGAAGAGAGAAGAGACTTTAATGGAAAAAAAAAGTAGTGAAGATACTGGTGAAGATTCCAACCTATTAACACATTGGGCCAGATCCTTATGGTGACTCTGAGCTCAGGCGCCAGGGATTGCTGACTATCTGATGGGAGCATGCCTACCTCCTGATAAATCTTTTATTAATCAGTACAGAGCCAGACTACAGAGTGACATTTTGAGATCATGAAGAAGATTGTACCTATTCACCTAAAATGTAATATGCACACAGATATCAACTGAAAGCAAAGAAATACAAGAAGAGACCACACCTTACCAAAACAACTACAAAACTCACAAAACATATGCATCAAAAGAAGACAACATCATTTCTAGAGTCTCTCTTCCAGAATTTCAAAAGAAGGGCAAGTGCTGTTCCCATCACAGTATGGAGCAGCTATGAAACTAGCATATGAATATGTAGTTTGTGGTCTTTGCTCAAACCTGAATTTTGAGCTATGCTTCATTGGTAACTGCTTTACACATATCAATGCCACCACAGAATCCAACTATGTGGTAATTTGATCTACTTCTTGAGAGTGACATGGCATCCATATATCTTCTTTTGTTTCTTTTAATCAACTACTGCCTTCAAGAATTCCAAATATGAATGAAAACAGAGCATATTTTCCCTTTGAAAGTTATGCAGATGGAAAGATGCAAAATGGTCTTCGAAGTCTGAGGAGTCACCACTCAGCATTTAAACATCAATAACAGCATCAAGTAAATGTTTGTTTAGAGGGAAAAAACTGAAGGAACTGAAGAGGATTGCAACCCCATAGGAAGAACAGTAATATCAACTTACTGGAATCCCCAGAGCTCCTAGGGACTAAACCACCAACCAAAGAGTATACATGGATGGGTCAATGGCTCCAGCTGCATATGTAGCAGAGGATTGCCTTATCTGGCATCAATGGAAGGAGCCTTTAGTCCTGTGGTAGCTTGAAGGCCCAAAGTAGGGGAATGCTAGAGGGGCGAGGAGGGATAGGTAGGTGAGTAGAGGAGCACTCTCTTAGAGGCAAAGGTGACAGGCAAAGGATGGGGGGCGCTTTGTGAAGGGAAGAATGATCAGGAAGAGGGATAACATTTGAAATGTACAAAAATAAAATAAGCAATTTTCAAAAATTTCAATTTTCTTCTCCTTATTTACTTAAGATGAAGGGCAGAAATTAAGCAATTTTAGAAAAGATAAATAAGTATAGGGGAATATCTCTATTGATTAAATTTACTTGGAAACTTCTCAAAATCCCACTTGACTTTCTAAGACAGTAGATTTCAATTACATTAAGGAAAGATCATAAAAAAAAGTGTGACTTTAGTGTTTTATTTCTGTACTAAGGACTAAAGGTAGTACCTAGCACATGTGAGACACGTGGAGATACACCCTGGGGCTGTATCTCCAGTCTTCCTTTATATTTTTTACTGAGACATTAACTCTCACAGAATTGAACTAATTCTGTAATGTCATGCTGGACTTGGTCTTCGGTTGCTCTTATTTTAGTCTCCCAAGCAGCTTGTTTTATAGTCCTGTACCATCTATCCAAGCCTATTCACTGCTTTTTGAAAGTTAGAATTTATATTGTTCAACCTATGCTTGAAAGACATTTACCTGAAGTAAATGAAGACCCAAATCAGCCCCAGGATGACCACCAAGCAGCGAGCCACTAGATCATTAGAAAGGTACCCATTGCCTTTAATGTGACCCATTAGAAAGGTACATTCCCCTTGTCACTGCTGTCTAAATTATGTTCATTCATCCTGAACATGTATACCCCACACACAAACACACACAGGATTGCATCATTGAAGCCTATAGTCTATCTCTGTTGAATTACTGATTGGAAGAATATTTTCTTCTATTGGTTCATATATCAAACTGGCTTGCTCTTTTTCCAAGAGTGAAAGGACTTGGTGTATTGCCTTCTGTCACATACAGAAATGGTGTTCTTACAGCACCAAGTTTTCTTCCATTATGTCAAAGGGGGACTTATTCAGTGTGTTCTGGAACTTTTAGCAGGTGGTTATTATTAACACAAAGAGAATATCATCTTGAAGAATCAAAAGTTACTTCACCTTAAATATTTGCTTTAAGCCAAAAAATAAAGAGAAAACTTTTCTTTGTAATTTTTACCTTTTTTTTGAAGTTTCACATTTTTTTATTCGATATATTTTTTATTTACATTTCAAATGATTTCCCATTTTCTAGCCCCCCACTCCCCGAAGGTCCCACAAGCCCCCTTCCCTCCCCCTGTCCTCCCACCCACCCCTTCCCACTTCCCTGTTCTGGTTTTGCCAAATATTGCTTCACTGAGTCTTTCCAGAACAGGGGGCTACTCTTCCTTTCTTCTTGTACCTCATTTGATGTGTGGATTATGTTTTGGGTATTCCAGTTTTCTAGGTTAATATCCACTTATTAGTGAGTGCATACCATGAGTCACCTTTTGAGTCAGGGTTACCTCACTTAGTATGATGTTCTCTAGATCCATCCATTTGCCTAAGAATTTCATGAATTCATTGTTCCTAATGGCTGAATAGTACTCCACATTTTTTTGCATCACTCTTCTGTTGAGGGATACCTGGGTTCTTTCCAGCATCTGGCAATTATAAATAGGGCTGCTATGAACATAGTAGAACATGTATCCTTATTACATCGTAGGGAGTCCTCTGGGTATATGCCCAGGAGTGGTATAGCAGGATCTTCTGGAAGTGAGGTGCCCAGTTTTCGGAGGAACCGCCAGACTGCTTTCCAGAGTGGTTGTACCAATTTGCAACCCCACCAGCAGTGGAGGAGTGTTCCTCTTTCTCCACACCCTCTCCAACACCTGCTGTCTCCTGAATTTTTAATCTTAGCCATTCTGACTGGTGTAAGGTGAAATCTCAGGATTGTTTTGATTTGCATTTCCCTAATGACTAATGAAGTTGAGCATTTTTTAAGATGCTTCTCCGCCACCCGAAGTTTTTCAATTGAGAATTCTTTGTTTAACTCTGTACCCCATTTTTTGATAGGGTTGTTTGGTTTTCTGGAGTCTAACTTCTTGAGTTTTTTTATATATATTGGCTATTAGCCCTCTATCTGATGTAGCACTGGTGAAGATCTTTTCCCAATTTGTTGGTTGCCGATTTGTCCTCTTGATGGTGTCCTTTGCCTTACAGAAACTTTGTAATTTTATGAGGTCCCATTTGTCAATTCTTGCTCTTAGAGCATACGCTATTGGTGTTCTGTTCAGAAACTTTCTCCCTGTACCGATGTCCTCAAGGGTCTTCCCCAGTTTCTTTTCTATTAGCTTCAGAGTGTCTGGCTTTATGTGGAGGTCCTTGATCCATTTGGATTTGAGCTTAGTACAAGGAGACAAGGATGGATCAATTTGCATTCTTCTGCATGTTGACCTCCAGTTGAACCAGCACCATTTGTTGAAAAGGCTATCTTTTTTCCATTGGATGTTTTCAGCCTCTTTGTCGAAGATCAAGTGGCCATAGGTGTGTGGGTTCATTTCTGGATCTTCAATCCTGTTCCATTGATCTGCCTGCCTGCCTCTGTACCAATACCATGCAGTTTTTAACACTATTGCTCTGTAGTATTGCTTGAGGTCAGGGATACTGATTCCCCCAGACTTTCTTTTGTTGCTGAGAATAGTTTTAGCTATCCTGGCTTTTTTGTTATTCCAGATGAATTTGATAATTGCTCTTTCTAACTCTGTGAAGAATTGAGTTGGGATTTTGATGGGTATTGCATTGAATCTGTATATTGCTTTTGGCAAAATGGCCATTTTAACTATATTGATTCTACCGATCCATGAGCATGGGAGGTTTTCCCATTTTTTGAGGTCTTCTTCCATTTCCTTCTTCAGAGTCTTGAAGTTCTTGTCATATAGATCTTTCACATGTTTGGTAAGAGTCACCCCAAGATACTTTATACTGTTTGTGGCTATTGTGAAGGAGGTCATTTCCCTAATTTCTTTCTCAGCCTGCTTATCCTTTGAGGATAGGAAGACCAGTGATTTGCTTGAGTTGATTTTATAACCTGCCACTTTGCTGAAGTTGTTTATCAGCTGTAGGACTTCTCTAGTGGAGTTTTTTGGGTCACTTAGGTAGAATATCATGTCATCTGCAAATAATGGTAGTTTGACTTCTTCCTTTCCAATTTGTATCCCTTTGACCTCCTTATGTTGTCAAATTGCCCGAGCTAGTACCTCAAGTACAATATTGAAAAGATAAGGAGAAAGGGGGCAGCCCTGTCTAGTCCCTGATTTTAGTGGGATTGCTTCAAGTTTCTCTCCATTTAGTTTGATGCTAGCTACAGGTTTGTTGTATATTGCTTTCACGATGTTTAGGTATGGGCCTTGAATTCCTGTTATTTCCAAGACTTTTAGCATGAAAGGATTCTGGATTTTGTCAAATGCTTTTTCTGCATCTAATGAGATGATCATATGGTGTTTTTCTTTGAGTTTGTTTATGTAGTGGATAGCATTGATGGATTTCCGTATATTGAACCAACCCTGCATCCCTGGGATGAAGGCTACTTGATCATGGTGGATGATTGTTTTGATGTGTTCTTGGATTTGGTTGGCAAGAATTTTATTAAGTGTTTTTGCATCAATATTCATAAGAGAAATTGGCCTGAAGTTCTCTTTCTTTGTGTGGTTTTGGTATCAGCGTAATTGTGGCTTCATAGAACGAGTTGGGTAGAGTTCCTTCTGTTTCTATTTTGTGGAATAGTTTGAAGAGTATTGGTGTTAGGTCTTCTATGAAGGTCTGATAGAACTCTGCACTGAAGCCATCTGGTCCCGTGCTTTTTTTGGTTGGGAGACTTTCTATGACCCTTTTTATTTCTTCAGGTGTTATGGGCCTGTTTAGTTGATCTATTTGATCTTGATTTAGTTTTGGTGTCCAATATCTGTCTAGGAAACTGTTGTCCATTTCCTCCAGATTCTCCAGTTGTGTTGAGTATAGGCTTTGGTAGTAGGATCTAATGATTTTTTGAATTTCCTCAGTTTCTGTTGTTATATCTCCCTTTTCATTTATAAGTTTGTAAATCTGGACACTATCTCTATGTCGATTGGTTAGTCTGGCTAAGGGTTTATCTATCTTGTTGATTTTCTCAAAGAACCAGCTCCTGGTTTTGTTGATTCTTTGTATGGCTCTCTTTGTTTCTACTTGATTGATTTCGGCCCTGAGTTTGATGATTTCCTGCCTTCTACTCCTCCTGGGTGAAATAGCTTCTTTTTGTTCCAGGGCTTTCAGGTGTGTCATTAAGCTGTTAGTATATGCTCTCTCCATTTTCTTTTTGGAGGCACTCAGGGCTATGAGTTTTCCTCTTAGCACTGATTTCACTGTGTCCCATAGATTTGGGTATGTTGTGTCTTCATTTACATTATGTTCTAAAAAAGTCTTTAATTTCTTTCTGTATTTCTTCCTTGACCAAGGTATCATTGAGTAGAATATTGTTCAGTTTCCACATGTATGTGGGTTTTCTGTTGTTTTTGTTGCTATTGAAGACCACTTTTACTCCGTAGTGATCTGATAGGAGGCATGGGATTAGTTCGATCTTCTTATATTTCTTGAGGTCTGTCTTGTGACCAATTATATGGTCTATTTTGGAGAAGGTACCATGAGGTGCGGAGAAAAAGGTATATTCTTTTGCTTTAGGATAGAATGTTCTATATATATATCTGTTAAATCTAATTGGTCCAGAGCCTCAATTAGTTTCATGGTGTCCCTGTTTATTTTCTGTTTTCCTGATCAGTCCATTGAGGAAAGTGCAGTGTTGAAGTCACCCACAATTATTGTGTTAGGTGCAATGTGTGCTTTGAGCTTTAATAAAGTTTCTTTTATGAATGAGGGTACCCTTGCATTTGGAGCATAGATGTTCAGGATTGAGAGTTCTTCTTGTTGTATTTTTCCTTTGACCAGCAAGAAGTGTCCCTCAGAGTCTCTTTTGATGACTTTGGGTTGAAAGTCAATTTTATCTGATATTAAAATGGCTACTCCAGCTTGTTTCCTGAGACCATTTGCTTGTAAAATTGACTTCCAGCCTTTTACTCTACGGTAGTGTTTGTCTTTGACCCTGAGGTGTGTTTCCTGTATGCAGCAAAATGTAGGGTCCTGCTTAGGTATCCAGTCGGTTAGTCTATGTCTTTTTATTGGGGCATTGAGTCCATTGATGTTAAGAGATATTAAGGAATAGTGATTGTTACTTCCTGTCATTTTTGACGTTATTTTTTAAATTTGGTTGATTAACTTCTTTTGGGTTTGATGAAAGGTTACTATCTTGCTTTTTCCAGGGTGAAGTTTTCCTCCTTGTATTGGTGTTGTCCTCCTATTATCCTTTGTAGGGCTGGGTTTGTGGATAGATATTGGGTAAACTTGGTTTTGTCATGGAATATCTTAGTTTCTCCATCTATGGTGATTGAGAGTTTTGCTGGATATAGTAGTTTTGGCCGGCATTTGTGTTCTCTTAGAGTCTGCATGAGATCTGCCCAGGATCTTCTAGCCTTCATAGTCTCGGGTGAAAAGTCTGCTGTGATTCTGATAGGTCTTCCTTTATATGTTACTTGGCCCTTTTCTCTTACTGCCTTTAACATTCTTTCTTTGTTGAGTACATTTGGTGTTTTGATTATTATGTGACAGGAGGTATTTCTGTTCTGGTCCAGTCTGTTTGGAGTTCTGTAGGCTTCTTGTATATTCATGGGCATCTCTCTCTTTAGGTTAGGGAAGTTTTCTTCCATAATTTTATTGAAGATATTTGCTGGCCCTTTAAGTTGTAAATCTTCACTCTCATCTATGCCTATAATCCTTAGGTTTGGTCTTCTCATTGTGTCCTGGATTTCCTGGATATTTTGGGTTACAAGCTTTTTGCATTTTGCATTTTTTTTAACTGTTGAGTCCATGGTTTCTATGGTATCTTCAGCATCTGAGATTCTTTCTTCTATCTCTTGTATTCTGTTGTTGATATTTGCATCTATGGCCCTGATTTCTTCCCAAGGCTTTCTATCTCCAACGTTGTCTCCCTTTGAGTTTTCTTAGTTGTTTCTACTTCTGATTTTAGATCTTGGATGGTTTTGCTTAGCTCCTTCACCTGCTTGTTTATGCTTTCCTGTAATTCTTTAAGAGATTTTTGTGTTTCCTCTTTCATGACCTCAGCCTATTGACCAAAGTTCTCCCGTATTTTTTTAAGTGTTTTTTGTGTTTCCTCCTTATTGGCTTTTGTATTCTCCTGAATTTCTTTCAATGGTTTTTGTGTTTCCCTTGCAAAGGCTTCTAACTTTTGATCCATTTTCTCCTGAATTTCTTTAAGTATATCCTTCATGTGTTCCTGTACCAGCATCATGACCAGTGATTTTAAATCCAAATCTTGTTTTACTGGTGTGATGGGGTATCTAGGACATGCTGTTAAAGGAGACTTCGGTTCAGATGTTGCCATATTGCCTTGATTTCTGTTAGTGATGTTCCTGCGTTTGCCTTTTTCATCTAGTTCTCACTGGTGTTAATCTTGTCAATGCTGGACTCACCAGTGCAAGCTGCCTCTTTCCATGTGGCCTCTGGTGCACAGCTTACCTCCTGCACTGCCTGGAGACAGGGTGCTGTTGCCCAGGCTGTTCAGATCCCTAAGTAGACACCTGAAGGCTCCTGGATTCAGCAGAAGCAAGCTGACTCCTCCCAGTCAGCCTCCTGGAAGCCCCACTTGCCTCTTTCAGGACCTGGAGATGTGGCGTTGCAGCCCAGGCTGATCTGGATCCAGAAGCAGAGAGATCTGAGGGCTCCCACCAGAGGCCTCAGGACTGGAACCTAAGCTCCGTGCCACCAGAGCAAGCAGTGCACTCCCAGTCTGCCTCCGGTGCACACCAGGTCTCCCGCACTTTCTGGAGACCAAGTGCTGTGGCCCAGGCTGTTCAGATCCCAAAGCAGACACCTCAAGAGAAAACTTTTTTAAACCTGAAGACTCAGAACTAGGAAAAAATAAATTTCTGTGAATACTCTGCGTCTAGTTGTAGTTGTGTGCCCTGACTGTACATCTGAAAAACAAAACCACAAAGCAAATTGAAAAAAAACAAAAAGCAAAAAGCCGAAGCAAATATTAAATTTAAAATATCTTCAATCAATTGCCAGAATTTTTCTCTCAATAGACTATTCACATCTCATTCCAATAAGCAAGCTTTAAAAAAAAACAGAAAATCTAAATACTAGACCTCACCTAATTTTGCCTTAAGAATGGATCAAGTTTTGTAAACCCAGGTGAAGAGAATGTTGTAAAAAATTAGTTGTGTTCCTCTTTCTCCGCACCCTCTCCAACACCTGCTGTCTCCTGAATTTTTAATCTTAGCCATTCTGACTGGTGTAAGATGAAATCTTAGGGTTGTTTTGATTTGCATTTCCCTAATGACTAAGGAAGTTGAGCATTTTTTAAGATGCTTCTCCGCCATCCGAAGTTCTTCAGGTGAGAATTCTTTGTTTAACTCTGTACCCCATTTTTTAATAGGGTTGTTCGGTTTTCTGGAGTCTAACTTCTTGAGTTCTTTATATATATTGGATATTAGCCCTCTATCTGATGTAGGATTGGTGAAGATCTTTTCCCAATTTGTTGGTTGCCGATCTGTCCTCTTGATGGTGTCCTTTGCCTTACAGAAACTCTGTAACCTTATGAGGTCCCATTTGTCAATTCTTGCTCTTAGAGCATACGCTATTGGTGTTCTGTTCAGAAACTTTCTCCCTGTACCGATGTCCTCAAGGGTCTTCCCCAGTTTCTTTTCTATTAGCTTCAGAGTGTCTGGCTTTATGTGGAGGTCCTTGATCCATTTGGATTTGAGCTTAGTACAAGGAGACAAGGATGGATCAATTTGCATTCTTCTGCATGCTGACCTCCAGTTGAACCAGCACCATTTGTTGAAAAGGCTATCTTTTTTCCATTGGATGTTTTCAGCCTCTTTGTCGAGGATCAAGTGGCCATAGGTGTGTGGGTTCATTTCTGGATCTTCAATCCTGTTCCATTGATCCTCCTGCCTGTCACTGTACCAATACCATGCAGTTTTTAACACTATTGCTCTGTAGTATTGCTTGAGGTCAGGGATACTGATTCCCCCAGATTTTCTTTTGTTGCTGAGAATAGTTTTAGCTATCCTGGGTTTTTTGTTGTTCCAGATGAATTTGATAATTGCTCTTTCTAACTCTGTGAAGAATTGAGTTGGGATTTTGATGGGTATTGCATTGAATCTGTATAGTGCTTTAGGCAAAATGGCCATTTTAACTATATTGATTCTACCGATCCATGAGCAAGGGAGGTTTTCCCATTTTTTGAGGTCTTCTTCCATTTCCTTCTTCAGAGTCTTGAAGTTCTTGTCATACAGATCTTTCACATGTTTGGTAAGAGTCACCCCAAGATACTTTATACTGTTTGTGGCTATTGTGAAGGGGGTCGTTTCCCTAATTTCTTTCTCAGCCTGCTTATCCTTTGAGTATAGGAAGGCCACTGATTTGCTTGAGTTGATTTTATAACCTGCCACTTTGCTGAAGTTGTTTATCAGCTGTAGGAGCTCTCTAGTGGAGTTTTTTGGGTCACTTAGGTAGACTATCATGTCGTCTGCAAATAATGATAGTTTGACTTCCTCCTTTCCAATTTGTATCCCTTTGACCTCCTTATGTTGTCGAATTGCCCGAGCTAGTACCTCAAGTACAATATTGAAAAGATAAGGAGAAAGGGGGCAGCCTTGTCTGGTCCCTGATTTCAGTGGGATTGCTTTAAGTTTCTCTCCATTTAGTTTGATGCTGGCTACCGGTTTGCTGTATATTGCTTTTACTATGTTTAGGTATGGGCCTTGAATTCCTGTTCTCTCCAAGACTTTAAGCATGAAAGGATGCTGAATTTTGTCAAATGCCTTTTCAGCATCCAATGAAATGTCCATGTGGTTTTGTTCTTTGAGTTTGTTTATGTAGTGGATTGTATTGATGGATTTCCGTATATTGAACCAACCCTGCATTCCTGGGATAAAGCCTACTTGATCATGGTGGGTGATCGTTTTGATGTGTTCTTGGATTCGGTTGGCAAGAATTTTATTGAGTATTTTTGCATCGATGTTCATAAGGGAAATTCTCTGTGTGGCTTTGGTATCAGCATAATTGTGGCTTCGTAGAAGGAATTGGCTAGTGTTCCTTCTGTTTCTATTTTGTGGAATAGTTTGAAGAGTATTGGTGTTAACTCTTCTTTGAAGGTCTGGTAGAATTCTGCACTGAAACCATCTGGTCCTGTGCTTTTTTTGGTTGGAAGACTTTCTATGACTCCTTCTATTTCTTTAGGCATTATGGGACTGTTTAGATGGTCTAGTTGGTCCTGATTTAATTTTGGTATTTGGTATCTGTCAAGGAAATTGTCCATTTCCTCCAGATTCTCCAGTTGTGTTGAGTACAGGCTCTTGTAGTAGGATCTGATGATTTTTTGGATTTCCTCAGTTTCTGTTGTTATATCTCCCTTTTCATTTCTAAGTTTGTTAATTTGGATACTTTCTCTGTGCCCTTTGGTCAGTCTGGATAAGGGTTTATCTATCTTGTTGATTTTCTCAAAGAACCAGCTCCTGGTTTTGTTGATTTTTTGTATGGTTCTCTTTGTTTCTACTTGATTGATTTCGGCCCTGAGTTTGATGATTTCCTGCCTTCTACTCCTCCTGGGTGAAATAGCTTCTTTTTGTTCTAGGGCTTTCAGGTGTGTCATTAAGCTGGTAATGTATGCTCTCTTGGTGCATAAGCAAAACCCTCTTTGGAGATGCCCTAAATCACCCCGCTTGAACACAGTCTTCTTCACACCCATTTAGAATTAACTGGGGAGTACAGGACTTATTCGAAATTGTCTGTGTCTGTGTTTTCAGTTTCCTTTTACATTCCAACCTAAGAAGAGTTTACCTCATAGTTATAGGGAAATGTAGCTATTTTTAATAATAATTTTCCAAATATTTTGTGTATGCTCTGATTTTTTTCTTTCTGTCTCCCCAGAGAAATCAGCTTTTGAGCACTCAAAGCCTAAGATTATGTCTATCTTTTCCTCTCACGTTTGGATGTCTTATTCTTTCTCTGGATCTCTGGGAAAGACCAAGAAATGTAAGGCAAAAAATGAAAATGAACTCAATGCTTCAAAAACTTAGCCAACCACATAATTATTTATGTATAGTTACAACATGCCATTAAAAAGTTACAGAATAAATGGACAGTATAAAATAAAATGAAGCAAAAGATGGTACAAGGATGAATAGAAAGAACAAAGGCATGAGAAAAAATAAATAGAAGAGTAAATGAGATAGAAGATGTTTCTGATAGTAAATAAAGAACAGAATGGGCCCATGGCTGTCTCCAGAGGGGCCCTGCCAGAGCATTACAAATACAGAGGCAGAAACTAGCAACCAACTATTGGACTGAGCTTGGGGTCCCCAATGGAGGATATGGGGGTTAATCTAGAGGAGCTGAAGAGGTTTATAGCCCCATGGGAACAATAATGACTTCAGACACCCAGGCACCCCAAGACTCCCAGGGACTGAACCATCAACCAAGGGGTACACATTGTTCCAGCCAAAAATGTGGCAGAGGAATGCCTTGTTGGGCATCAGTGGGAGGAGTGGTCTTTGGTCAGGTAAAGGCTCAATAGAGGCCCCAACAAAGGAAAACGGATGGGGGGAGGTGGAGGTAGGCGGGAGGTGTGAATGTATTGGGTAGAGGGGCATATACATGGAGGCAGGGGATTGGAGAAGAGGTAGGGAATCGTTGGAGAGGGGCACTTTTGGGAGGGTGGAAATTGGGAAAGGTTTTTCCATTGACAATGTAATTGAAGAAGATAATCAATAAAAAAAGATTAAAAAAATAGCAGAATGGGTAATAAATATCATAACGTGTCCCTGAGCAGATCTTAGTACTTAAAGAAAAATAAGAAAACAGTCTGGGGTGTGTCCTGAATTGTTGACAGCAGCATTTATTTTATTTTACATGCCGAAGTTTTAGGAAGTGTTTAATTATTCACGCCAGTATTCAAAAACAACATTTTAATTGCAGTTACTAAAATTGCTACACCCCAGAATAGACATCACTGCTAAAACCCTCCCACAAAGAATGTAACCTTCTCTATCTCAGCTACAATCTCTTTCCACAGTACTTTCTCAAAGTTTCTGTGTGGCCTTGGTAGAGGGTATCTGCAAATAGGTAGCAGAAACCGAGCTAATGATATTTCTGTCAATTTCATGTTACTGAAACCAGCAGCTAAAAAGGCAGCAAAAGGAACAGAACACTCACAAGGAAATACCAAATAGCCCTGCCAAATGCCACTTGATCACCATGACTTGCTGGAAATATGTGCAAATAGATGACGTCTTTCTTAAAAGAAAACCTCTAAACTTCAGCTAACAAATTCCCCAGAAGCATACACAGAAATGATCTAGCAATGCTGAAAAGTAGTTCAATTTTGGGAAGAAAGAAATCTCTTCATTTTCGTTAGCAAAAGACTTCATTAAGCTCAAGTTATTAATAAAATATATTAAAATACACACATACATATATCTGAATACTATATATTATACATATATAGGCACACATATACACACATATATAATACCTCTTTTGCCCACTCTCATTAATATTTAGCATTTGAAATTACCCTAGATATTATGTTGATTGGGTTTAATCCTGTGCAATTTAGATTCCATCCTCTTATGAGAGAGAGAGAGAGAGAGAGAGAGAGAGAGAGAGAGAGAGAGAGAGAAAGAGAGAGACAGAGAGAGACAGAGATAGAGAGGGCATTCTTGTGGCTTAAAAGAGGGAAATTGGAGCAGCTATGAACTAGGGCAAAGTTAAACACAACTCTAAATATTCCGAGCTTTTGTTTTGCTTTCTTTTGTTCCTTCTGTAATCCCATGAGCTTTCCTGACAGTTGGTCTCTCTCCTGTCCTTGCACACTGCGGTTGGTGTCCCATGCCCAAAGTCCATGATACAGCACAGCATTATCCAGAGGCTCAGTTCCTTTATTTTTTCTTCTTTTAAAATTTCAGTTAGACTTTAAAGCAAGCCCAATGACTTTGTTGTTGTTGGGATTTTCAGTTTATTAAACATACTCGGGTTGCTGGCCTGTGATGCTTAACTGGATATAATTACTAGATCACACACCCATGTTCCTTGCTGTGTCAGGAGACAACATCTCAAAATATAACTATTAGTTGGCTTTGTGGTGTTGGGTTAGTAAGCCAGTCTGAGGTTAGAGCAGAGATGGGATCCCAAGCCCTGGGCTTTGTATTACATAGTATTGTATTTTTGAAGTTTTACTAAAGGGTCAATTACTGTTTCCATTATAAACTCTGTTTTCCAAGGGTTTGCAGCTCACCAATTTTCATTTTGGTATGCAAGCTGCATAAATATTCAGGTTTTAAAAAATAGTTTGAAATGGTCAGTGCCATTTTTAGCTATAAAGCAGCAAAATGCACTTACTATTGGCTTCAGTTTTTTTTCTTCAGTGTTTTAGTATAAAAGTTCATTCTATTTAGAAACACGTTTAGTCACATTTTTTTATAACAGAATCATGTCATAGTAATTCTAGAATGGAAAAAAAATGTCTCAAGTCACTCAAAATAACCCTTCCCCACCCCAAACAAAGACTTCAAGAAGATAGCAAGAAATTGTCAAGATTTTTAAGTTTAGGTCTGTGATTTTATTTCTGGTATCAAAAGACCACACACAATCTTAATGCCAGGGTAATGGTAGAAACCATGAGGCGGAAAAGGCTCTGTGACACTGAGCACTTGATATCCATTCAAGGGATCCTTGTGAAGAAAAGGGTTATGTGTGGACCCAAGACGATAGAGTTTTCTATTTCTTCAGTAAGCATCTCTAGTACTTCCAAATCTAAACAGATTACATGCTGAGTCATGATTAAGGAGGAAAAGGTAAAGCTACTTACAGACCTTTGTACCTTTTTTGTGTCCTCCAACAGAATACAGACTCTTATGTCTGGAGACATGGCCCCCCCATGGTTAGTGACCCATAGAAGGTCTTACATGAATTTAACCCCTTTCTCTGATCATTACAGTCGGAAAACAGAGTTAATATTGCCTTGCTAGATTCGGAATGTTTCCAAATCATAAAGTGGATTTGTTTTCATCCCATGGCAAAGCACACTTCCATGACACAGTTGTCCACACAGGCTATTTTCACCGATCCTCACATGGACACTCAGTCCTGCCCATGCTTGAATTCCAGAGCTAGCATCATTCTCTTCACACTGGTATTCTCCAAATTACCTCAGCCATATGTTCAAAGGATCTGAATATAGAAGACTATTTTATTCTTGTCTCATTAAAACCTTTGCCATTATTTTATCTATCCTCACCTCTACCCCTCTCTGCTTCTGTTTTTGAGAATTTTGCATTGGAGTGAAGGCTTATCACCTGGTAGTTTGATTCTATTTACAGAAACTGATGGGTCACAAGAGATTCTTTTACCCTATAACACAAGGCAGTGTTTTAAACCTGTTTGACCAATCAAATGTTTTTTTTTCTTGAGCATTAAAGCTTTAAATAGTCAGTATATAAGGGTAACTGAGGACTGTGGCCATGTACTGCCTGTGACAGAAGACCACTCAAATCCTGCAGCAACACAAGGGTCATCCATTGTGTCACTCAGAAATCTAGCATTTTTGTTGTTCACATGCATTTTCCAAATATCCTTTTCCACATTTGTTCTGTTTCTCTTACCTACTGAATCCTCAGGAATTTCAAATTTGCGTAATATAATATAGCTTCTGGTTATAGAAACTCACATGGATTTCTCTAGCTCGTTACTCTTTGTCTCCTTTTTTCTACAGTATTCCTGGGATCATTGTACTCTAAAGATATTTAAATAACTTTTAAGCTTTTACTCTTTCAAGAAATTCTATTTGCACCAAATGCTTTCTGATGCTCTTTCTGACTTCATTCTCTGTTGCTTAGCTTCTTCTGTGTCCACCATCTAGACTGCCACTTGAAGGTGTGGCCCAGATTAAAGCTGGATTTTCTAATTTCAAAATATATGAATTAGAATTGGGTCTTCAGACTTTTAAATATTTTAATTAAGGAAAAAATATCCCTCGCAGGTGTATCTAACCATTTGGGTATTAGTTAATTCTAGATGTAGTCAAGCTGATGATCATGAGCGTCCATGACACTATTTCATTTCTTTAAAATTTGCACTGTCATTTTTAAACCAGGTTATGCTTTTCTCTGTAAATTAAAGTCTCTGACGTGATCTCAAAGTCATTGGCAAACTCCTCAGACCCCTTTGAGCTTTCTTGAACAATTTCTAAGACTTGGAAGCTCCTGATTTAGCCAACAGAAATTTCCTCAGATTTTCAAATGAATCATATACTCCTTTAGTTTACATACTAGTTTAATGTATCTTCCTAATTACACAGAAATTCAAACCAGGCCAATTCCATTCATTGTGAAGGGACTCTTACTTTCTTAAGAAAACTTCATGTCCAATATAGCAATGTGTTATCTAGTTGGAGTACTGCCTCCAATTGCAAATTAACTCCATGAAATCTCATGTGGGGCCTAGTTTTCCATATAATTTTTCCTAAGGCCTCCCCACACTTCTTTTCTTAGCTTATCCTTCTAGAGCTGATCTCAATTTAATCCTTATTCCAACTACACATGTTATGGTACCCCTACAAAATAAAATAATAAAATAAAATAAACAAGTAAAGGTAATTGGCTCTCTTTGATGAGATGTTGATTAATGAAGCAACATAAACATCCATGCATTAGAGGCAGATTCCAATACCTTGACTATCCCCAAGAACATGATGTTAATACCTCATAGCTAAAGATACCACATACTTGAATCACAGCACATGAAGAAATTGAACTGGAACTCAAGTGGACTCTTCATCCCTATTGGCTATCTCTCGTGATGTAAGAAGGTACTATGTATGCTGCTGAAGAAGAAAAGAAATATACAATCTCACCCAGTATAAATGCTATGAGTTAGAATAATGTCAGATCTGATAAGATACACTATCTGGTATAATAATGGTACAATGTTATGGGACTAACAGTTTACTTTCTGATTGGACCTTTGGTCCAGTCTATGAGATAGGACAGGTATATAGCATTGTAAAGGGGGCCAAGAACCTATGAATAGACCCAATATTATTATACTGCTAGGTGGTCATATAATAAAATAACTACTAATCACATGTTGCTGTACCCATAATCCGAATCATCTTTCAACTCTCATCACAGAGACATAGAAGAGGACAACTAGGTTACCAAAGCCACTGAGATATCTACAAAGCTTTGAGAATGATTTTTGTATATAACATCTCCTTCCTCTCAGGGACCTTTTAATCTTACCTCTAATTCTCACAGATATCCATTTCATTACAGGAATTGAAAGAGTATGGTAAATTTCAATCTAAATTATAGCTAGTCTTAGGGTTCTTTACTTTCTCAGTTCTGTTTACAGGTGCCTTTCATGAACTAACTCATTATCACCTGTGTGTCATGGCAAGAAGGTATGGAGTCTATGTTTGTTAAGCAACTGACTGCTTGATTAATGCTTGCTTATAGTCCAATAGAAAGCAAAGCTTAATTTTTGTAGAAAAGCCTATTAACTGGGTAAGAAAACATTCCACTGCACAGAAGTATTCTTTCTTACTTTGTGTAAGAATACTATCTTCTGAAAGTGTGAACATACCCTCAGTGTCAAGGAAGGGAGGGTCTTTTTAATAATACTTTTACTGACAGGAGTAGAAGCTTCATAAAAATAGTAGTTAATCAAACTTTTTTTAAAATATCAAACTGCAGAAATGCCTTGACATTCATGATGCTTTTTAAAAAAAATATTATATTTGTTGATGAAATTTGGGGGATAATGTCAAAGCTGATTGAAGACTAAGAAAGTAATAATATTATTAATGCCAACTAATAAAACGAATAATTCCTCATCCAAACATAGCAATAAAGTGAAAAATCTTGAATTAACTCTTAATTTTACTTCCATTTTAATCTTGCAATGAAGGGTAAAATACCTAATTCAAAGGTCTCTTGAAGACCTCAGCTTGGATGATTTTTTTTTTTTTACTTTGGCATTCTTCACACTTATTTTGTCATTCTTTTCTCATGAAATTAGCGAAGTAACTGCCATACCTAGCTAATAGTTCCCATTTTTTATTGAAGAGTCTCCAAGAATTTTCCCCTAACACTTTGATCATGTTTCTGGGAGAGGCCGCAAAGTGATTTTCTTGAAACATATCAGAGTTTTTCTCATTCTCCTTTATGAGTTGTGCAGAAACCATCTCACCTATTAGACATTTAACTGGAGTACAGTCGAATGGGTTGGCTGGCTCCCTCTAGTTTCTGGGGTAAAATCTCTGTTCATAATCACTTGCTGGTTTTTAACAGACCCACAGGAGGTTCCTTCCAGTCCACTTCAGTGGCCTTTATGGTGTCCTGTTGATTTTCCAGACTTTGGGAACATGCCCTGACTGCTTTCATTCCCATTGGTACTCTCCACTGCATCCTAAAAGAACATGTTGTTACTTTGTCCAGTGTGACAAGGCTATCTTGAGGATTCACACACCATTTATAATAGTACAGTTTATAATAGCATTTCCTGTAGAAAGAAGGTGACTTTCTCAGAAAGAGAAGGATGGTTTCTTCACCCAATTTACTTCTACAACTATAAGCAACACCCTTGTCTCTTGTCAGTAGAAAGAAGATAAAAATAGAGCAGCAGTCACAGTATAGAGATGATGTTATACGCCCCATCCCCACTGAGAATATACCAAGGAATAACCTACTCCAAGAGCTTGCATGAATTATAAATGTCAGAGAGGTTCAGTATACACTCATACACAGCTGCACTTCACAGTGGGTCAAGAGAAGCCACTTGTACTATGATGAAACAGAAAAGCAATATTTTTTCTTGCTATAAATAATATTTTAAATGACATTAGGAGATTATACAATGTATTGATCAGAAAAAACATAACGGTGAAATTTTCACCAATATCAAATGAAGGCAATCAACATAAAATCTGAAAAGTATCATGGATATCTTGAAATTTTCAGAGAAATTTCCCTTCGACAATTAACTACCCCAATAATAACAATAAGATGGAAGAAAGATAAGGAATAACAGAAAAATTTGAGTTCTAAGCTCTATCCAGCATGGGAGCAGTACAGAGCATTTAATGAGATGCATGTATATTCTGACATGAAACTTGACAAAACTATTACTGCTTTTGGCCTCAAGGAAAAAGTTTTGTGTTATAATGGAACATGGTATTACACTCTCCAATTCTTTCTGTAGTCTGTATTTTAAAAAACTGAGTAGTCATTTCTAAAGAAAGGTTGCACAATGATCAGATGGGCTCCATAAATTTTTGAAAATTTACTGGAAATGTACAGTGTGCATGCCTCCTGTTTTTTTTATCTTCCATCCTGTCTTCCTGGAAGCTCCTTTGAATTAAACTGTGATGGAGAATTCAGAGGATAAAGAAGTCTCTTTTTTTTTTAGGGGGGGAAATGTTATAGTGTAGTTTTTAACACACACATACAGATATTGAGAAGGAGAGAGAGAGAGAGAGAAAGAATAAGAAGGAGGAGAAGGAGGAGGAGAAGGAGGAGGAGGAGAGAGTTTCAGGAAGAGAGAAGGAGGGGTGGAGGAGAGGATGAGGGGGAGGGAAAGAACAGAGACTGAACGCGAGGACAGTAGACTTGAAACCAAATTCTTATTAAGAAGTATGTATTAAGAGAAAAGAGGAAATAGAAAGGCAAAGACTCATCTGCATGATCCTAGTTAAGGGCCTTACCGAGGAGACAGCTTAAGTTATCTCAAAAAACTGGTGGGTTGCCCTGCTTGGCTGAGTTTGAATTGAATGTTCCCAAAGTAACATTTCACAAATAGGATTGCCCTTCCATTTCACACTGCTCGTTCTCAAAATAGCAACACCATTTAGCAATATTTCATATCAAGACAATTACATTGTAGAAATATTGTAGTCTTAGTGCTTCATTAAAATTAAAAAAAGTTAAATCCCTGTTTTGTTGAGCACAAGAAATGAATAGTAAATATTGATTTAGAATGAATGCAAACATTTCTCTAGGAGTGGATAATTACTGCCTTTCTATGCAAAACACTTAGATTTGAAGAAGCACTTCACTTACTTTGCCATGCGGTATACATTCTTTAGTACATTTTAAATTATACGTTGTCCTGGACAGTGTCTGCTCTATAATTTCTTGTGTCTCTACACCAGAGTCAGTATGTAATTTTAAACTACAAAGTTTGTGCCAACTAGGAGAATAGGCTTAACTCTTTCTCTTTGCTGGGCTCCCAAATCCTTACATGAGGAGAGCTGAAAAGCCAGATGAGTGAGTTCAACCCCGAGCATCTCATTCTTTTCTTTTGGGTTAACACAAATGCCACTGGCAACTGGTCAAAGACGTATAAACTCCAGCCCAAATACAGCATGAAACTTATAAAATAAGACTCAGACTATACAAAAGGCGCAAAATAAATCATTAACATTAGGAATTTAGAATAAATTAAAATCTGATTGTCTTTGTTATATTACAGCCTGCTTTTAATTTTTTAATTTTTAAGATACTAAAGCGATGTCATTTTACTTCCCCCCTCCTCCCTCCAAACCCTCCCATACATGCCTCCTTGTTCTTTTTCAAATTCATGGCCCCCTTCTCACTAGTTTTTATTAAATGCAATATATAAATAATATATATATATACATATATATATACACACACACACATATATATATGGTTAGCATTTGTGTATATAAGAGATCATCACACTTAGAATATGGGGTTTCTTTTGTTTAAACTTTTCACTATTATTCTCCAGATGGCCAGAGAAAAGGCACTGATAAAAATCATAGAAAGGAATAGGTCATAATTACTTCAATAGCATGCAGGTAAACAGCAAGGTAGCTACTACATTAATGTTGAAGTAATTTCTGAGCTAACAAATACAGAAATAATAACTATTACAGTTATTATATACAGTTTAGTAACTATTACAGTTACTAAAATCATTTACAAAACCCTCCAGTAGTTGTTTAAAGTTCATGAAGTAACCATAAAATAGAGCAATGTAAATAAAATAAAAACCAAGTGCTAAATGTAGAGTTCAAACGATGCAGAAGGAAGGCTGGGGAACAGTATGGACCTTAGGATGAAGCAGAGTGACTCTTTCACAGCATCCTAACTTTCTGACTGTGGGATTAAGTCTCACTTATTCACTCTGATTTCAATCTGAATATAGCTTTTTATCTCTTTGGCTTATTAAAGTTTTACAACATATAAAAATAAGATATAAGACAAACAAAAATATTTCAGTGAGATTGTAAACTATATATGTCCTCGAAAAAGACAGATGAATGACTGGCAAATTCTTGTGTCATCACGCAGTGTCACACTGCATCCACTACACTCTTATGCTTATAACCAGTCCCTTCCTGATCTACTCTAGAAGGGCATGTCTTCTCCTAAACTGGCATTGAGTAGAGTCATTGACCATTTGCAGGACCTTATCCAGAGGATCTGTTTGATCCAAAGAGGCTCAAATGGGACCAAGTAAACTATGTTCTTAATGTCCTCCATAATGTTTGTGGTTCAGTTAATACAATCCACAATCTTTGTCACATCATTTTTCTAAGCTCAGCTTTATTTTTACAGTGTGAACGGTATTTTTACTAGGTGGATCATGTAAGAAGGCTCAAGTCTGCTCCAGCCTGCTGAGAAATGATCTTGCTACGCGCATGTGTAACAACAAAAGCCCGAGTACTAATGACTTTTATTCATGCCAAAGTAAAAACCAATTAAGAACAAAGTCTTCAATAATGCTCTTGATAGAGCTGTGCTTTAAGGAAAAGAAAGGTTCTGAGTTGCTCAAGAACTGACTTAAAGGGAAGCAGGCACAGAAATTATGAAAAGACCAGGAGACCTATTGGAGAGAAGGCTAGCAGGATGCTACCTGTGTCAAAATGGATCTCATTTATCACCTTGGAAATATACGAATGCTAGTATTTGACAGAGAACAGACTTAATCTGTAAAACACTATGTGGGGTTTGCCAAGGGGAGGGGAGGAGAGAACAGGAGAGGGGAGGGAAAGAGGGAGAGGAGGGGAGAACAATAAAGAGGATGGGAGGGGACAGGAGGGGAAGGAAGAGGGGAGGTGGAGAGGGAAGGGAAGGGCTTGGGAAAAGATGGGGGAGGAAGAGGGAAGAGGAGGACAAGAAAGGGGAGGGGAGGAGAGGAAAGGCTGATATTAAGTATCAATCTCTATGTCCATTGACAAAGTTACCTGAGAATCACAGATGCTACGGAAACCACAGCTCTGTTACAGTAGGAGGAATATCACCTGTCTCCAAGATGCAGGTGCGGCATCAGAAAATAGATGTTAGTGTTTCTCCCTTTCCAGTCAAAAGGGAGAAGTCTTCCTTGTCACTTTAGCTCAAGAAATAAAGGCTATGCTGAGGAACCTTAACCACTACAAATCACTCTCTTTCTCTACTTGTACATGACTGTTTCAACAAATTTACCTCTTTGCTCTTCCATCACATATGACAGGGAACACTGAAATAATATTTGGCATTCAATCAGGAGATTGTGAACATTTCATATCAGCCTCAAACAGCAGTGACTTATACACACTACAAAGATCACATGTTGGACCTGAGTTGTAGCAATATAATGACTGGGAGAGTCGGGCTCAGAAAATTCTTTGAAGATAAAGTATGTCCATAGCACACAAGAATGTGGCATCATTTCCAACAAAGGAGTTATAATGTTGTTCCTATGTAATAAATAGGTAGGGGGCATTCAGAGGTGAGAACATAGCAGTAATCGTGTGAGCACCTCCCATGCACACCTGAGGTAAAAGAGAGCCATCATCACTGGGAACTGCCTCACATCAGATCGTGTGTGCATTTGTTCTCCATGATTGCCAGCTGTAGGATTTCTGGGAAGCAAGGAGTTTGTATTGTCATGTGACTGACAACTGCCTGAAATGAATTTATCATAAAGGAAGGTAATCCTAGAAAAGGAAAGAGGAGAATTAAAGAGAGGAAGAAGGGATGGAAGAGGAGAGGAGAGGAACAGAGGACAAAGGGCAAGGGAGGAGGAAAAATGGGGCAAAAATAGCTGTCTAAATTCCTAAAAGCATAAAGAAGCATAAAAGAAAGTTTGAGTAGATTTTCATCATTTTGAAGGCACTCCATTAACTTAAAATTAGTTAACTTTTGATTCAAGTTTTTCAGTAACTTTGGGAAAATGAAGTTAACAAAAGAATTGTTGTTCATTTACTGTTACTTGGATCAGTAAGAATGGGAAGAGAAAAATTCTTATTTCATCTCTTAAGAGAAATTAAATCCAAACTTCATAACAGGCAACCAGGAAATACTCTGCTAACAGGATCAGCAGTGAACAGTCACAACAGCTAACACTTAGGACTCATATTATATACCAGTCATTATGGACTCACTTTGAAATATTTATGTTAACTCTTTCTAGCTCCTTACAACCAACTGCACGGATCTGTTTGATTTATTTCATTATACGGTTGGGAAATCCGAGGCTTAGGCACGATAAACAGTTTTTATAAAGCCACAAATGAATTGGAACCCAGACTCTCTGTCCCCACTCACCCATGCTGTGACCATCACGTTCAGCTGTACAAGCACACCACAACCCAAATATGAATGGAATTCTTATATTTATCTTTATCTTCTGCCTAAGTCCAAAATGAGAGGGAGAGAGAAGAAAAAGAAGCTGTTTCCTCTGCCAGCAGCACTTCTGACTGCTATATACTTCAGCGGTCTGCTCCCTCATACTGAGCCTGGTGAGAATTCAGTACTAAAGATTTCACAAGCTAAAAGCGGGCCACACACACACACACACACACACACACACACACACACACACACACAAATAAAAGAGTAGAAGATGCAGGATGTGTTATTAAATCCCACAATATATCCAGGAGTCACAAGTTTCTTTCCCTGTTTTAGGACGGCAACAACTAAGATACCTGCCTTCTTCCATACCCTGGGATTGACATGCATGCGTATCCAGCTTTTGTTTTGGAACATCATTTCAGAAAGCTGAGCACACAGGCAAATGTGACTTCTGCAGACAGCGCTCTTACTGTCAGGGATAATGCATGAGAGTATGGGGAGAGTTGTGCAGGTATTGGGAAAATATACACTGCCTTACTCACTTGCTCATTCCCTTCCCTTCTGGCTATTTGGATATTTAAGTCGCTCATAGAATACCCATGAGCTCTTCCATCTTAATTATAAAGCTTGAGGAAAAAATTGTCCAGTGAAAATTATTTTCAGGTATAAAATTAGTGACTTCTTTCAACTCCTTTGCCAAGATTAGCATAACTTTGAGGACAAACAAATCAGAAGATTAAAAATGCCACATAGTACAGACTAGAAGAAAAGTCAACCAGCCCGGTGCCAGTTTCTTACAATGATTTCCAGGGGAGACCTAAATCACCAGGACCGAAGAAGAGGTGGTCTTCAGGGAAAATCTCCCCAGACAATCCAGGGTATCATCCCAGCTTCCATTTCCCTTGCAGAACGGCTTTGTTTTCTCACATCAATGAACTAGAATGTGGATCCCATGATCAAGTTGGCAGAGGCTGCACACTCCCTACCTGGATGCTCGCAAATTGTAAATCACAACTTTACAAGGATTTAACTTTTCCCTTTCCAAAATAATCAAATGTTGTGGTGAGGGGACCACTAATCATGACAAAAATATACTGCAAATTCTTTCTTTTGGTGCCAAGTCCAATAAGTTCTTTGAGTGAAATTAAATGCAGGATCTTATTCCAAACCACAGCTTCCCTTGGGGATGGGCAAGTCTCAAGAGGGGGCTGAAAGGCCAGTTGTATCAAAGCCCAGGGTTACAACAGCTTTGCTAAGTTTCCCTACCCCCCCCCCTTCAACTGCTGCCGCTGGTACACATGGCCGGGGCCACGGCTTTCCAACTTTTATAATCAAATCATACTTTCTATGTTCTGCTCTGAAAGTGGACCAGTCACAGACTTCTCTTAGTTTCTCACAGTTTTTGTTTATTTAAACCTATTCTATGTTGAACTCCAGGGAGAGGAAAGAGAGGGAGTGAGGATATTGGGAAATGAGTGGGAAGAGGGAAGAAAGAAAATAAAAAGTACAAGGACGGGTGTACAGAATAAAGAGATGTATGCATATGGAGAGCGATGTCTGTGGTGCTATCAGCAATTATTCTGCCCATCTAAGATCTTCAGTATCACAGGAATCAGAGATGAAAAAAACATGAGGTCATCCCACATGCCCCGCACACCACAGCATGAGTCTCGACAGGACATTATCTCTTCTGAGAGGTTTTAATATGTTTAAAGGATAGCCAATGATAATATCATTTCATTTTATTTCTTACTCTATCTTTCCTGTCTAGTATTGAACATATTATTTGTAAGGATGTTTTGAGGTAGCTCTTCTGAGAAACATTTTGAATACTCATGAGGAAATAAAGTAACATTCATGCTGGCCAACAGCTATGCTGCCAAAGGTCACTCTGGAAGGCTACATACAGTGAGTTTTACTGGACCCAAATTTTACCACAGGTATGGAACTGTAAATTAAATTTACTACATATATTTTTAAGCTGGTGCACTATAGCATAAACATAACTGGTTTTGGTTTGTATACACATTCAGGCAAGGTGCATATACATCCTGTACTTATATCCTTTGTGCTCATTAAGTAATACAAATGGGTTTGGGCAAATCACAAAGTCAACAAACATTTTCAGCCATGAATCAAAAAAGCACTTTAAAGAATATGTAACCTATATGGTTCAACAATATACATACAAGTCAACAATATCCATCCAAGCTAAATATTCTGTTATATAATAATAAAATGTCAGAAATCATAGATGTCTCAAAATTACAGATACAGATATAGATGAAGATATTTAATAATTATATACACTCTAAAATGCGACTCTTATGTGTTGCTTTTCTTATCTGTGAATTTAGGAAACAATTGTACCTACCACATATTTTCTGGAAGACTTTAAAGAAAACTGCTATATCCACAAAATGATAGGAATTTAACAACTTTATCAGTCACAAATACTTGCTTATATTTATAAGTATGAATATAAACAGCAAACACAAAGCACTCAATGACATGATTACAAGAAAGATAGGAATTTTGAAATTGTATGATTCTTTTTCAAAGTATTGTTGGCCATTTTTCATTTGTACCTCACCTGACAAAAAAAGTATGTCTCTTCTCTCAATATTTAATTACACTAATTACACTAATAATTACACTAATTATTCAGTTCCTCTGCTGACCCCTAGCTTGTCTCTGTCTCTCTATCTCTCTGTCTCTCTGTCTCTTTCTCTCTCTCACTATATATATATATGTGTGTGTGTGTGTGTATAAAATCTTTCCTCTCTCCTTTTTTAATCTTTGTGTGTGTGTGTGTTTGTTTGTGTATCTGTGTCTGTGTGTGTGTCTGTGTGTTTAGCAGGGAAGGAGTTTTGAATTTTTAAAAATTATATCTTATATGTTTGAGTGGTATTCCTGTCTATATGTCTATGCACCACATACATGCCTGGTATCTGTGAAGACAAGAAGAGAGTATCAAATCCCCTCAAGTTGTGATCTTTCATATAATTATTATATAGCTATTAGACTACCTAGAATAGAACCCTAGTCTTCTGAAAGAGTAGCTAGGTTCTTTAAACCACTGAATCATTATCCCCATTGCCTTTAATGACTTTTCAAATGAAATACACAAGTCTTTTGGATCTCCAGTTTTCTGCTAGCCTATTAAGCAGCCCCAGGTAAGTTTAAGGACCAGAGTTTCAATAACTGCATGGAGAAAATGATTAATGATACATTATAAGTATAAGAGCTAAATAACTATTTCTTTGATTGTGCCATATAGTAGGCACTGGTAACTTTCAAAGTTTTTTTTCTCTTAATGTACCAAAGTTAAATAGATATTTTGTTTATGTGTACAAGAAAAACATGTGTGTGTACACATGGGTATGGAAGCCCTATGTCAACCATGGATGGAGTTCCTCAGGCAGTATCTCATTTCTTTTTTTCAACATAATAATTGTTTTATTTATTTGGGAATTTCACATAATACATCATGACTATACTCACTTCTAGTCATCCCAAGTACATCGTCCAAAACACATTTTTGGAACTTCTTCCCAGAAAAAAAGAAGTAGAAGGAGGACAAGAAAAAGGAGAATGAGGATGAAGAGGAGGCGGAAGAGGAGGAGGAGAACTAGGACAAGAAGAACAAGAACAAGACAAAGAAGAACAAGAAGAACAAGAACAAGAATAACAAAAAGGAGGAGGAGAAAGAGCAAGAAGAGAAGGAGAGCAAGGAGGAGGAGGACAAGGAAGAGGAGAACAAGGAGGAAGAAGAGGAGGAAGAGGAAGAGGAGGAGGAGGAGAACTAGGACAAGAATAACAAGAACAAGAATAGCAAAAAGAAGGAGGAGGAGGAGAAGGAGCAGGAGAAAGAGGAGGAGGAGGAAGAAGAGAAGGAGAAAGAGAAGGAGAAAATGACAATGACCAAGTCTATTCTGAATTTTCCATATACTCAATAGAGCATGGTCAAACTCCCAGTGGCCAGCCCCTTAAAGAAGACTAAGTCCTTCTGCATGCCACCTCTGCCAGAAACAACAACCCTGAGGTGGATCCCTCTCATAATTTTAAGAGTTCTTTTCAATGGATTCCTTTCCACATTATTTTCTTGGAGTGATAGGGGAGGATAAGAAGTTTTTACAGAAGGTTTCCATATCTCTTATTCTCAACTGTGAGTCTACAGTCATCTTCAGGCAAAGAAGCTTCCTTGCCTTCTACAATCACAGCATAAATCATGGATTTCTAAATGGTCTCTGGCAACAGTTTGGACCACAGAAATATATGGACCCTGCCATCAGTGCCAACCATGGACTGCAGCATGGGTTCCAGTGGCAGTCCAGATCATGGACATCAGCAGTCTTCAGCGGGAGCATGACTAAGGGCACCATCATGGGCCTCCTAGGCAGCCCAGGCCCAGATATCAATATGGAAGCAGCATAGACAACAAATATCAGCATACCCTCCAGTGGTCCCACAGACTATGGGTGTCTTCCTATCCTCCGGTAGTAGCCTGGGACACAGAATTCATATGGACCTTGGACATCAACACAGCCTGGGGTGGCAGCATGAACCACAGACACCAGAAAAATCCCTGGCTATACCAAGGACCATGGATATTATCATGGCCTCCAGGGCAACATTGACAATGTAGGTCTTTCAAGGAGGTCCAATCGAGAAAAGGAATCATTCTTCATCTCAGACCTCCCATCACGGCTCAAAGTAGAACGATTGTGTAACTGGGCAGCGTTCTTGACAGCAGAACTTGCACTAACTCCAGGCTGCTGCACACCACCCTCTGGCCCTACTCACCAATGGTGTGTTCCCTGTGCACCACAGGCTTCCCCCACACCTGTCACCACCATTGCATCTCCAGTTCTTCCACTTTCCACTGCACGTGAGCCACTGTTTCCCAAAGTGGCATTTCAAACTGCGGTGTATCACACAGTATGTTTTTTACCCAAACTGCTATACACATAAAAGCTCATTGCAAGGAGTCAGTCGTCTGGTTCAGGGTTCCCGGTTTCTGAAGCAGCATAAATACTGAACCATCACTGAGACTTGACCTGGATATTCTGTTGCTGCCCAGCGTCAGGGTGATCTTGGGCTGAGCCAGATGTCAGGAAGGCAGGTTCCTTGGGAGCGCTAGTCTGCTACACACCACCCCACGCCTGATGCAGGCCATCCTGAGGCTCATTTTCACTCTGAGGCTTTTGCAACCTGTGGGCAGTCCTACTGTCCTCTACTCTTCCCCAAGCAGGGCACACAGCAGCCGCTCCTTGCTGCAGGCTTGCCCCAGTCAGTAATGTCACGTTCTTTGTCTGTTGCAGCCTTGCTTTTCCATATCACTACCTTCACGAGTCACCATTCTCCCCAACGAGCAGGTTTCTGCTCTGATGTCTTTTATTTCAATTTCAGGAATCAACTTTTTAAAGGTATCCCCCCACCCCCACAGGACCTGCCTTTTTGTGCTTGTTCCATGGAAACTGTGAGTCCTGCAGACTCCTTCTCAGCTCTCTGGGCACAGCACGGTTCCTCCACTTTTTTCTTCCTTTTCATTGTTCTTTCATTCATTTGTTCATTCTTTCTTTCTTTCTTAGTACATTCATTCATTCATTGATTCTGAATCATTTGTTTTTTAATAAAGGATCTCTTATTGGCTTGGTACTCCCTGTGTAGTCCAGGATTACCTGGCTAGCAAGCCCCAGGAACTGAATATCTCTGCCTCCACTATAATAACTTTAAAAGTGCATGCCACCACATCTGGATTTTTTTTTTTTTGACTTATGTTCTGGGGATCAAAGTAAGTCCCTCATGTTTGTGTGACTAGCAGTTTAATAGCTAGGCTATCTTTGAAGCCCAATGCAGGTTATTTTAACAACACATCTATTTTGAAAAGAAAGGCATCATTTGAGGTGACAGAAACAATAAATGTAGCAAAGATTAAGGCTATCACTAATCACCTATCTTTAATGGCTGATATATTACTCTTCAGGACAAGGAGCCAAATTTACCCTCTAAACAAAATGTGTGTGTGTGTGTGTGTGTGTGTGACATATACACACACTTATTTTATGTATACATATTTTATTTATGTATATGTGTATGTATGCATGTATGTGTGTATATGTGTATAGTGTATGCATTTGTGTGTATATGTATGTGTATGTGTGTACCTTTGTATATATATATATATGTTTTGGGAGTGTATGTACAATGGATAAGTGTGTCTGAATTGAACTTGATTTACATGAAATTCAGTCTTCCTTTAAATGTATCCTCTCTGAGCTCTGTGAGAGTATTTGGTATGGAACCAAATTTATTGACCTAATTGCTAGAATGATATTGTATATTTATTTAACTGATAATTTAAAGAGTCACAGACAAGCCCAGGCACAAGCTCTGCTCCACATTAGCAACTCTTTTCTTCTCCCTTCTTTCTTCCTTGCTGTACCCCCTCTCCCTTTCTCTCCATATTTCCCTCTCCATCTCTCTCTCTCTTTACTCACTCTCTTCCTTCCTTTCCCTATTCCTCCCTCCCTCCCCCTCCCATACCTAGAAGAGAAATCAAATTCTATGTCATAGGCTAAGCACTAAATGCATTAAAACATGGCATGTGCTAGAACATCGTGCTTCATATTCAGATACTCTAATTTACTTCATCCCTGACACGTAATAGAAACTCACTGTGAATGAAAAAATGAGGGCCTGAATATTTGAAAGGAACCAAAAAAATTGGTCCTAGGAGAGACTGCTACCTCAGGGGAAGTTTGGTTCTTTGGGGTCCTTGTCCCTCTCTGCCAACACAATTCTAGGAAAAATAGAAGATGTACTTGGTGAATCACTGTATACAAGAAAACCAGGCAAGTGCAGAGGTTGCCCTATGATGATAATACTCTAACCATAGGCCCTTTGTGGTCCTTGCTTTTCTTAAAGATAAAATGCATTTTTTTTAATTGGAAAATCTCTCAGGTCCATTCCAGTCTGCCATTCTCTATGTGAAGCAAATCTCATCTCTTACTTTTTTTCTGCACACATAAAATATTCCATAACGGGATTTTTTTTATTTGGCAATCCAAGATATTTCTTTCAAATGGCACCTGGAAAGTCCACTTGTAACTCCACTGTAAACACCACCACCGGGAACTGGACCATCATTCTTTGGTTTCCCATACCTCTGTTTCCACTGCTAGATTCTTCCTTACCTCCCACCTTCTACCACAATACAGCCTTGCCTTGCACAACACTAAAGCCCAGGAATTCCACCCACACAGCAGTGAAAAACCCAGAGGCAGAAGAGTCCTATTAGGTCATGCAGACCACACCCGTTTCACGGCAGAAACAAGTTCTCCAGTATTTCAGCTCCAGTGTGCAGCCCTGCATCGCCAGTCTTTGTGTATGGTTTGAATAATAGTTTATAAGCATTCTGGGATTCGTTGAGAATTAAAGTTCCATAAAAACTTATATTGCTATTTTGTTTATTATTAAGGTTTTTTTTAAAAAAAAAAAAAAAACTTACTGGGAATCATCACAAGAACATTTCTCAATGAGGGAATTATGACCATAAGCCTTTAGATCCGATTTCTACTAAAACTGATACTCAGCCTTGCCAAACCTGGCTGAGTAATTTCCTGCAAATGGACAGTAGAAAACAAAATTGCATAAACAATTGTACAATTATCTAATATACTGTGTTCACTGTAATGATATGTTTGCTTATATATCTCATAAGTTAAAGTATATATTTATTTGTTGGCAAAGTAAATCCTGTTTCACATTAATCATTAAGAATTTTTGATAGCCTTTAGGGTTGATGATTTAGAACTTTTAACTTGCTACATTTGAAGCATCTAATAATCTGTTTGCTTGTTCCATTGTCCTAAACTATAAAGGACAACTTAATATTGCTCCAAGAAACCCAAATGAACAAAACAAGTATCAAATGCCTTTGGAATTTGTACTAGCCAGTTTTATATCAACTTGACCGGAGCTATAAAGAAATAAACCTCAGTTGATAAAATACTTCCAAAAGATCCAAGGAAAACCTATAGGGCATGTCCTTAGTGACAGGTTGATATGGAAGGACTCAACCTTCCATATCAACAGTGCTGCAACCCTGGTTGGTAGTCCTAGGTGTTATAATAAAGTTGGGTGAGCAAGCTATGGGGGACAGGTCAGTAAGCAGTACTCTTCTATGGCCTGTGTAACAGCTTCTGCCACCAAGTTCCTGTTTCAGTTCCTGTCCGGCCCTTACTTCTTCTGATGATGAACAGTGATATGAGAGTATAGAAAAATGAACTCTTCCTCCCAAGCTGTTTTTGGTTAAGGTGTTTCATCATGTCAACAGTAAGCTGAATTAATACAAAATTCTGCCCAAATACTTGGGTTCCATTATGTCATTCCTTTAGTAAAAAGATGATGTTATTGTTTTTCTTTGTTCATAAAGGGCACAGGATGAGAAGCATAATTCTAACTCTGAATGTGCCTCTTATGGCTTTCTTCTCTTAAAAAGTTGAAGCCAATAGCTTAGGACTTTTTCCAAGCACACAAGCAAAATTAGTAATATTACACTCATTTTACAGGATCAAAACTTTTATTATTGGGAAATAGAACCTTTGGTCATTGTTGTCATAGAGTCTGAGAATGCTAGGCTTTCTGCTAAATAGGAACTCCTGCTGTTCACAAGGTCATATTTTTTTTCATTGATTCACTGGTCAAAGGCCTGAAATAAGAAAAAAAAAGTCAAACAAATGTAAAGTACATTTAAATGTATAACAACAATACAATATCTAAATTAGTTAGATTTCTCTGTCTGCTTATGTAATTTTTAATAATTTTTATGTTTATGATTTTTGCCTATATATATATATATATATATATGTGTGTGTGTGTGTGTGTGTGTGTGTGTGTGTGTGTGTGTGTTTGTATACCACATGCTTGCCTGGCACCCACAGAGGCCAGAAGAAGGCATCATATCCTCTATAACCTGAGGTACAGAAAGTTATAAGCTTTCATGTGGGTTTTAACAACTGAACCCAGGTCCTCTGCAAAAGCAGCAATTCAATGTATCTAGAATTCCACAAAAGAAAAAAATTCATGTCTAGGAGATTTAATGGATTAATAGCTCACTTCAACTGGCAATGTTGAGCTGTCTCTTTAGTTTCTTTTCTTACATAAAAAAAGGAAAAAGAGAAAAACAAGAAGTGAAGCCAGTTTAACAAATGTTTAAGAAATGGGTGCTCTGTTAGGTTATTTCTTTGATAATTGATTCTGAAGTCCCATAAGCTGACTATATCTTGATTTTGAAAAGATCTTTAAAGAAATCTCAGAGTACAGAACAATGGTGGCCTACTTATAAACAGGACAGATAATAGAAAGTAACCTAGTCTCAACCTATACCTGGCAATGATCAACTTCAAATGAAACTAATTGCACAGAATCCAGACAAGACAATGCACAAATATGCTCTACTTAGAAATGTCTAATTCAAGGAGATGAAAATGGATTGATTTGCATTCTTCTGCATGCTGACCTCCAGTTGAACCAGCACCATTTGTTGAAAAGGCTATCTTTTTTCCACTGGATGGTTCTAGCTCCTTATAATTAAATATAAACAGCAAAACTTATAGAATACTTAACAAAATATGAAATCTTTATTTCTTCATTTGCCACCTGTGTCTGGTTGAATCTAGAGAACCTATCCAATGGTCAAAATACTATTGATCCAGAACACTTGATGCTAGTGATTCTATAGGACTACCAGGGCTAGCCAATCTTCCTTTCAAGTTCACTGTGCCAATGAACTTGACAGGAAAGTTGCCTGCATCCCTGCACTGAGTCTTCGGAGGCCTTAAACTGCTCAGCATGAAGACTCTGTAATAAGCTATTGCTAACTATTATGGCCAGAGGAAAAAGTGGAGAAGTGGCAGAAGCCAGTAGATCTAACCTTGATCTTCAGAGCTTATTGTTATCCCCAGCTTACACTTGTGAATTTGGGGCATAAGGAGCTTATAGGAGTGTAAATTTCCAAAGTACAAGCACTTTGGAAATCAATTTGCAAGTTTCTCAGAACACTGAGAATAGTTTACCTCAAGAAACAGCTGTAACACTTCTGGACATATGCCCAAAAGATGCTTCACCATACCACAAAGACACTTGCTCAACTATGTTCATAGCAGCTTTATTTTTAATAGCCAGAAACTGGAAACAGCCTAGATGTCCCTCAACTGAAGGATGGATAAAGAAAATGTGACATATCTACATGATAGAATGCTTTTCAGCAATTAAAAACAAAGATATCATGAATTTTTCAGGAAAATGGATAAAACTTGAGAATATCATCCTCAGTGAGGTAAACCAGGCCCCAAAGGACATTCATGATAGGTACTTACTTATAAATAGAAATTAGCCATAAAATACAGGTAGCACGTTACTCTCCACAGACCCAAAGAAGCTAAAGAAAAAGAAAGATAGGAGAGAGGATACTTGAATTTCACTTAGAGGGGGGAATAACATAGTCAGAAGAGGCAGATGGAGCAAAGAAATGAGTGGAGGCATCAGTAGTGGAAAGGGACAGGAGAGATGGCCAGAAGGCCATGGCAATGAATGCAAATCTGCAACTGATAGGGACGAGGAGGTAGGCGGGCATCTGCAGAAAGAGACAGAGGTGCCGGATAAAGGAGGTACCTAAGAATCAATGAGAGTGACCTTAGCTATAACTCACAGTATTTGGGATATGGAACCTGAAGATACCACTACCCGTAGATAGGTAAGAATCCCAGCGCAGTGATAGGAACAGCAACCCACCAACAAAACTTTCAAGTCAAAAATTATCCTTTCCACGGGAAATGCAGGGAAAGGGGAAGGAACAAAGACTTGGAGAATGGCCAGCAATAACTGGCCTAACTTGAGACCCATCCTATGGGAAAGCACCAATCCCTGACACGTTTCAAGAAACTCTGTTAGGCTTGCATATGTTGCAGGAGTCTAGCATGGCTCTCCTCTGAGAGGCTCCAAACAGCAGCTGAGTGCCTTCCACTCAAAAAGATGCAGATATGTACAACCAAACAGTGGATGGAGCGTGGAGACTCTTAAGGAAGATTGAGGAGAAGGATTTTGGGCTCAGAAGGGGATAGGAACTCCAAGGGTCAGCTAACCTGGACCCTTGGGGCCCAGAACATGCATGGGCTGGAACCTAGGTCTTCCCACACATCTGCTACATATGTATAGCTTGGTTTTCATGTGGGTTCCCAACAAATGGAGGGAGGGTTATCCCAAAGCTGTTGCCTGTCTGTGGGATATGTTCTTCCAGCTGGACTGCTTGCCTTGCCTCAGTGGGAGAGGATTCACCTAACCCTGCAGAGACTTTATGTGATAGGGTGGGGAGATACCCAGGAGATACCCCGATCCTACCAGAGGAGAAAGGGAAGGGGCTAGGAGGAAGGACTGTGGGTGGGTGACTGGGTTGGAGGAAATAAGCAGGATGTAAAATGAATAAAGTAAACGTTTAAAAATGGAATGAATGATCGACCCCCCCCCCAAAAAAAAGAATAAAGATCTAGAGTTTTTAATCCAAAGGGAAGAAGACGGGGACATATTTCCCACCATTACATTCCAAAGGCTGATTATCTGCAATTGAATAAAATAAGAGGCTTCATATCTAATAGGTGTAATGAATTCATAGCTTACTTTGATAGCAATGCAGTCTTAGCATGAATCAATTCATTCTACCAATCTTAGTGTTTAAGCATATTCTGAAACTGTTCAAACTCATAATGTCCATGTTGGAAAAAAAAGGTTTCCTTCTAAAGATTTCTCTCTGCAGAACTTAGGGTTACACATACATATACCTCTTATCCTAGTATCCCTTCCTTGGGCATTTTTTCCTCTGTTTAAAGAGTTTACAAATCTACCCACCATTTACTGTGATACTGAAACTTGTAATGAAGTGTGGAGAGCAGCCATTAATGCCCCTGCTTCTTTAAAGCTCTATACCAGAATGCCCTTGAGTGATCTCAGGTTCTTAGCCATATGCCCTTGAAGCTTACAACAAGGGGTGTGGAATATCCATTCAGCCAGGCATTACCTTTTATAACCATCTCCAATATGAATTTAGTTCTCAGTAATCCAAACGAAATGCTCCTGCACAGCAAGTTATTGCAAACATAATCATCTGATATCGTGTATCTATACCTATGAAAAATATCCCATTTCTAAATGAGAATATGTTTTTCACTTACATATCCCTGGTTATTCTGGTTATGTTTCTACCTTTGCCTTGAGTTTGTGTATGCTTGTTCTAAAACTTACCTGAATGAATTTACAAAGCCTAAAGGCAGCCATGTCATTGGGCAGAGTAGAGCTTGCCTCTATAATCTGCAACTCAGGAGGTGGAGTCAGAAGGACCTGAGTGAGAGACCAACTCAGCAACACAGTGTGTCTCTGAGTCCAAAAAACACAAACAAAAGACAAAAAGTATCAGTAAACAAAACTAGAGAGAGAGAGAGAGACAGAGAAGATTGTTTTCACCACACTGTCTCTTGAGACCCATAAAGATGACTGTAGAAAACACAGTACTGTGTGCACACTTAGATATTTGGATCCTTCCATTATATTTTTTTAGGACCATCTATATTGTTCACAAGAAGATCAATGGCACACTTCTATTTAATATGAACTACCCGTTTAAAAAAATATCATGGGCTAGGGTAGTCATGGGGCACATTTTATGACTTTTACTGCTTCGCCTCTCCAGATGCCCACTGAAGAGATATCTTGGCTCAGGTTCACCTATCATGGCGGCATGGGTCCACGGGGACCCGTGGAAGGTTGTAATGAGGGCTCCATTAACCACTTTCATTATTTCAGAAGGCCTCAGGGAATTACACGTTCACCAATAATAAAGCTGCCGAAGCTAAAGTGTCAAATTACGTTGCTTTGGGGCAAAGTCTTATCAATTTCAAGTGAAAACTGGTATTACCTCATGCTGATGAGTGCCTCTGATTGGCAACTCTGTACGCATCTAATTAATAAAGTGTGAAATATAAAAAGCGGAATTGATTTGTTTGGACATTAAAATTTTTCTAAGCATAGAGTTCCAAACATGAAAGGAAAGCAGAGAGGACCAATAGACCTCAGGTGTTTAATGTCACTAGAATATGTTTACTAGTGTTGGGGATAGCAATATGAACCTAAAAGCTACATTCAGATACAGATATAAGTGATATGCAGCCACTATTTTTTTCCCACCATCATAGTAGCAATATTAGGCATGTACAATGATGTGCCCAAACTTAGATTCTAAACTAAGACATGAAGACTTTGAGAAAGAAGACCATCAAAGTATCATGGACATGAAAACTCTGGTTAAAACTCCATTTTATATTATAACAAAAGAGCACAGTGGTGTTCTCATTTGAAAAAAAAAATACCCAGGACATTAATATAATACTTTCTTTAAGCTTTTTGGTAAGATTGAAAAAACAACCCTCATTTTAGTAGCTTTCTAGAACAATGTCTAAAATAAAGTCAGTATTAATAACTGACTTAAACTACAAGGCTTTCTTTCCACCCCCAAACACACGTCAAAATCCTGAGGCCACTCTTTCTCCTAAATTAAACATGAATTAAACATAATGGTAAAAATAACATCATCTATCAATAGGCTAAGAATTTAATGCTCTGCCTAAAATTAAGTTGTGAGCTCACCACCCTCAACATGAATCTAATGTCTCGGGGCACACCCAGCTTAGGCACAAGATACCAGGCACCTGAGAGCTGCCAGGGACGTTTTCTGAGTCTTTTTCTTTTTTTTTAAGTCATTGGAGATACTCTTGAGAGACTGATAATGCACTACTAAATCTGTGACCATAGACGCAAACTTTTAAAGTATAATACCCACATGACACCTACGTTCTGAGGAGAAGCATGCTGGTATGTAATATAGCTGTGCCTGGGTAAAACTCCCCTTTTGTGGAGAAGAGTAAATCCACAAGAGCTTTGGAGTATACACCTCTAAATAAAGAGAGGCCCGTTGTTTATCTCCCTACTATTTAAGAGTTAATGAGAGATTTGCACCTGTACAGCTGTTGCGGACTGAAGCTTGCTTGTGGAGCGAATGTGTTTCCTGCTTGAGACAGTTGTAAATGCCTTGAGTAAAAACACGGAGCACTGCTAATGGATAGGTTTATTTTAAAGCATGCCATCTGCTATCAATCATAGAGAAGTATAGGAAGCAAGTTTGGCTGGGCTCCCTCCTTGTGAGCCTGATAAAGACAGGGCTCCAGGACTCAGGAACATTGAGTCCTCCAGAGAATAAAACATCAAACCTACTCAGCAGCTCCGCTAACAATAATAAAAATGCCTCTGCCTAAAGGTGACATTCTGAATTTACGATTATTTGTGTCTATAAAGTGTATTCTTTGGCTCCTGCCTCATTCTGACTGTCTCACTCCGAGAACAATACATTAAGCCTGCCTGAAGTAAATGGAAATCCTGTCCTTTTATTAAACCAGCAGCCAGTACCTGAGCTGATCTAATGCCTGTAGGATAGCAGGAAGATTTTCAGCTCTAGTCTGTGCTTTTTAAAAGACTGTAAGAAAACTACAAATGATATGCATATTAACATCCTAAAGGATACTCATGATGTGGGCAAGTTTATGCTTCCGAGAAGACAAAACAAAACAAAATGAACCAAAATGTCAAATTAGACTAAACTTAACTAGTCTATTATGACGACACAAATGGAAAATTCCATATTATGCAATATGTCACAGAAAAACAGAGAACCAACCACTCAGGATGGTGTTCCTTGTGCCATATGGACCAAGCATGTTTTCACAGGGACAGACATTTTCTTGGAGATCTTCCAGCTGTGGAATCATAACCAATATTGTTTTCTAAAACGGATCCATAGTATTTCCTAAAACATGCCTATCCTGGCTTACTAAAGTGCCTCCTGCCGAAGTCCTTGGTGGATAAAATGAGCTGTGGTGGCCCTGGAACCTTCTGTAGCTTATAATTGTTAATTCTGCCTCAAAATTGCAGCTTAACTTAATTCTACTGCTAGCCTAGAAAACCAGGTTGTGAGTGTTTAGGGAAAACCCACCTGGCCATCGAACTCATGAGTCTAATTAAAGTTAATAGAGAATTTGAAAGAGGAAAACGTTGCCTCAGCGGACTCAGCAGAAAGTCATACAGCAACAGAAATTTGAGGCAAGAACATTTTTATGTTGCTATTTATTGGAAATATGTCCTCCAAAATATATGTATGAGGAATTATGTGACTTATTATGTGTAGTGTGAATCCTGTTATAATTCAATAAATAATTTTCACTCGAGCCAAACAAAATTGACTCAGGCTAAATGGTAAAGTATAAGAAAGTTGCTAGCCTTGGGAACAGTAGCAGATCTGCTGCCAATCAGTGCTTGGCCAGGCTCTGCAACATTAAGAAACTCCTACCCTAACTTCATACAGAAGCCACGTGCGATATTCACTATGACCCCCAGGTAATCACATAGTGACATATTAAGAGAAAAAAATCTTTGAACAAATGCAACAAAAAAGTGTTTTAAAAAAAAAATAGAAAAAGTAGCAACGAGTACAGCAATAAAGTCAGGTTAGGAGTCCGTGTCGTAATTCCTTAAAAAACAAGAGAGAATGCACACAGGTTGTTAAAGTGCATATTCAGAAATATTTTTAAAAACCCACCGAGACTTCATTATATTTTCTAGTACATTATAGGATCAAATGTTGAGACAGGTCATAAAACATTCCTGTAACAGAAGAAAACTTTAGCAAGGCCTTCAGTGCCCCAACAATGGTTACACACACAAATGTCTATGCTGACCATGCAAGTGATACATAGAGAGAGGCTGTGAACAGGTCCAGAACATGACTAATCGAAGTGTACCTGGCTCATCAAGCAATCAGTAGTATCCAGCATAAGCAGATTATCACGAGCGATAGGGACATTAGTGTTACTCGATCCTAACGTGTGAAATGAAGCCAGAAACACGGCAAGCAATGCCACTCAACTAGGCAAGAATTTTCAAGGTCAGACGAAACACTTCACACTACAGTATAGGATAGCCGTGTTGTTCCTTGCTGTTCAACATTGCATGCCTCATAGAAATGCATGACTACAATTTTGGGAGACTATGTTTATAAGTGGTACCCAAAGTCCTTGTGTTACATTGCATTACCTCTACACTAGTGCCGAATCTCTCTGCCTATTCTCTATACTACGTTGAAAGATTGGGTCTGTTTCTGAGTTTTCTCCCTTCAGCACCAGATTTCCCATCCCTGGCAAATAGTTCAGTAGCACACTAATGAAAAGCCTACTGCACCAGTGGTCATATCAAAAAGAGAAATACCTGAAGATTAGCACAGTAATTTGTTTCTCTAAACCTGAATCACCTAATCTCTTTTCTTAAGAAAGCAGTGGCCCATGAATATAGTAAAAGAATTAAAACTACATTTATGAAGTGACTCCTAAAAGATTTTAATGTTTTTAATAAAAAGGATGGATCGTTAAAATATAGTTAATAAATATTATTCAGAACTCATTACCTTAAATAGTCCCTACTTAGGATTATAAATGTTCACTGTCTGAATTCTAAGGAGGTTATGATTCCAGGTAGATATTATATGATGTTTTCATAGTTAATATTTGCAGCATGAGATTTACTTGTTGGGAAAAGAAAGAGTTTAAAAGATAATAAATCTATTCTGGTGCTTCAACAGCTCACATTTTTATCATACCATTTAAGGAAATATCCACATGAATTATTTAACTATAACTACCAATTCTAACTATATATAATTCTATACCATTAACAAAGTGTTCCAAGAGCATCATGCATTTATTAATTCAGCCAACAATTATTTATTGAATTTTTACAAGGTTCTGCACTGGATGCAGAAGAATATCCTATTAAAGGAACCCTGTACCACTGCATTGTAAAACATTTTTGTTTATTTCCCTTGCAGTTTTTTATTAAGTAGTTTCCAATTCAGGCACCCATGTTAACAGTCATATGCACAAACAGAAGCCCGTTGAAAACAAGAGCTCTTCTGTCTATCCACACCGGCCAGATGAGAGTCCCAAAATGTGTAAGGCCATTGTCTATGCGATGTCAACTAGTTTGAATTCAGAGGGACAAGGAACCTGCATGATCAGGAGCCTTGTGCCCACTTTGTAAATAAACATACAAACAACTTTTCATCAACAAGGAAGCCAGAAAGATCTGCTCTGTAGAAGGCAGGTTGAATATATCTCTTCAAACCCCCAAATGCCAGCCATATATTATAGGTCATATCAAATCAATGACCTAAATGTAAAGAAGAAAGTGTAGCATTAGAGTGCAATCCATTGTTCCAAATCAGGCTTTGGGTTAGGATTTACTTTTAAAAAATACTAATGACAACCTTGGTAGGAAGGTTTAGAAAGCGTTGGGAAGTTTCCTAGTCCTCTGTGCTGTCTGGTTTTACCCTCTTGTGTCTTAGTTGTGATTTCTAGTGCTGTAATAAAACATCACTACTAAAGCAATTCAGGTAGGAGAGAATCAATGTCAGCTTACAGGTCCAATCTATCATGGAGGGAACTTAGGGAAGAAAGTCAAGACAGAAACCTAGAAACAGAACCTGAACCAGAAGCTATGGGAGAATATTCTTTGCTGGCTTGCTCCTTGAACCTTTCTCAACCTGCCTTCTTACAAACCCCAGGACCACCCACCCAGGCATGGCACAACACATAACAAGTTGCCCTCCGATATCAAACACTAATCAATAAAATACCCACAGGCTGGCCTACAGGGCGATTTACTGTGGCCATTCTTTTCAGTTGACGGTTCCTTTTTCTCAAATGACTCCAGCAAATGTCAAGTTACCAAACCACTACCTAGGACAGTTTAACCCATGTTGACTTGACACTCAAACATACTACTAACATTATATTTCCTTTTTTATTTATCCCCAAAGCTCTCATATTAATATCACTATCACAATATAAAGAACATTCCAACTTCTAATAATCCTCCAGTCCTCAAAGATTCCAACATTTTAAAAGTTCAGTTTTGTTGTTCTTTTTGTTTGTTTTTTTGTTTTGTTTTTTGGTTTTGTTTTTATAAATATCTAAACTTCATTTTAAAGTTCAAAGTCTCTCAACTGTTAGCTCAGGTAAAGTCAAAGATAAGTTACATACTTTTTTTCTTTTTATTTCAAGAGGAAAGCACCAGGGCAGAGTTACAACCAGAGCAGAGCAAAGCCAAAGACCAACAGTGGACACCTCAGTGACAGACTTCTGGGTGTCAGATCTGCTGACCCAGCTCTCTGGCTCTGCCATCATCAGCACACCCAGCTTCTCCGTAGGCTCAGGCCAGCCATCCTCCATACCTACTGCCGACTTCAGCATTGCCCCTTGCTACTGCCATCTTCAAAATGCAAGAGTCTCTGCTGTATCTGGGCTGTCCCTTCGCACATAGCCTCTCCTGGACTCTTCTCACTGACTCTACCTCGTCTCAACTTCATGACCCCTTCGGTCCTCAGGCTTCTACTGTAACTGAAGCTGCACCTTCACCAGCAGCAGGAACCTAGAGGAGCCGTAGACGAACTGAAACAGGAGCCGTAGACGAGCACTGCTTGTGCTCACTCCCCAAGGATCGCTCAGCCTGCTTTCTTATATTCCCCAGGACCACCTGTCTGGGCAGAGTGGCACTGCCCATAAGAGGATGGGCCCTCCTACAATAATCCTCCACCAAGAAAATGTCCTACAGACCAATCTGCTGTGGGCATTTCCACAACTGAGTTTTGTTCTTCCCAAATGACTCTGGTTAGTGTCAAGTTGACCCAAACTAACCAGAACATCCTATTTTAAACTACAGTGTCTCCGCTATATTCTGTGTTGTTTAAACTTAAAAAAACAATTCCAAAGTACAGATATGGCATTTTAAGGGTCTCAACTTACTTTGCTAAAATGTCCCCGGGAAAGATGGCCTTGATTCATTTTGCCACCAGGGTAGGTCGGGCTGTCTTTTCTGAATTAGAGTGGTATGTCTCTATCACTACACTAGTCTCCCATCACCAATGACGTCATGGCACTTCCTAGGAAACAACAAAAAAGTGAATGTTCCCTTCTTTCTGCTCTGGCCTTCTCAGTCACAGTTCTTGAGTATGCATAAAAGCTTTAAACTAGGCACTCTGCCCACACCTCAGACATACATATTTGAACACACACAGGCCCCGTAGTCATACATGTAAGATGAACTTTCTGATGACAGCCTGCAGACTCCCACTGACATGGACAATCAGAGAAGGGAGTACTTCCCTGAGACTCTTTGGTCATCAGCCAGCTGTCAAGAGGCCGTGGAGAGCTAGAGTGTTCAAGCAACCCTGCCAGGCTGAAAACCGTTTCTGAGGTGATAGAAGTATTCTATGGTGTAGACGGAAGATGCCCTGCCTTTATCTCCTGGAGGGGGAAAAAAAAAACTTTTGCCAGGAAATGAGGGATTTTCAAACCCCTACAACAACTGGAAGAGAAATGTGGTGATTTTGCCAGTGAGCACAAGGAACTCGGCCTGCTGTCAAAAGGCTCTCTGTCCAACTCGGGCTGCATTCACGGAAACAAAAATCTTCCTCTTCAGCCACCTAAGTGCCTGTTGAATTAGGCACACAGCCAAGGTGAGATACAGTCACTCGGCGAAATGTCCGTTTTCATTTGGATCTCTGTGGCCCTTTCTCATGTCATGGGGAAAATATGCTTCCTGGGCTTGGATGTTTTCAGGACTCCTTGGTTTAAGGAGGAAGTCAGATCTGCTGCTCTGAAGGCAAAGCCACAGTTTGCACAGTCAGAAGCATTCTGTCCCTGTCTTTAGGAAAAAAAGAAAAGGCTGAAGTATTCCTCACCCAATCCTACTCATGGTTTTGATGTTGAAAGAAACCTGTTGTGGTTTAAATGACTCGGTCAGTTCTTCTGGGATTTTCCAAAGTTTCCTATAAAAAGAAATCTGTGGGAAATGAATGATTGCATAATCACTAACATATGTCAGTTTCACTAAATCTGTTATCTTTTTGGTGTGTTTTGAATTGCTCTGCCCTATCTTGGATTGCTATCACCTTAACAGTTCTGTCTTTTAAGTAACAATATAGATTGGGAAAAAAAAATTGAGCCAAGAAGTTGCTTTTGTTCTTTTCGTTTTTGTTTTGTTTCTTTTGTTTTTGATTTTTTTGTTGTTGTTTTGTTGTTTTAGTTTTGTTTTTTTGGTTTTGGATTTGGTTTGGTTTGGTTTGCATAGCAAATTAGAAAGACAGGATGGGGAAAGAGGCAATTAACCCAGGCCAAGAAGTGCAAGGATGAAAGCTACAACCTCCAGTTACCTGTGTACATTAATGATAGTATCTCCAGGGTAACTCTTTGAAGGGGTCACTCTGGCTAATTACCTAAATTATTTGAATTTTTCTATTCATAGGTGCCATAAAATGTGTTCACTTTTACCTAAAATAATAATGTAACTGGACCCAGAGAATTAGTACTTTTAACCAAATAAACACTGGAGGTAAAGTTTAGGGACAGTTTCCTGGTGGACCATGTTCATTGATGATACTACAGGCTCCTTAGGTCCAACCTTTTTTCTTTAAATGGCTTATAAGAAAATTCTACAGACTAATGATAAGTAGAGAAAGAGCCTCAGGGTTAGGGCTTTCTCGTTGCTCCCACAGCTTAGCAATGATAGTATTATTATTAATAAAATAATCGTTAATTCATTAGACTTCTTCTGATGACTGTTTCTACAGTCAGTGCAAAGGGAAGAGTCCAGTAGGTTCCACCGGTTGGGAAGATGAGCATCAGTGAACACCCAGTAAACCAAGGCTCCGCACCTCATCCAGATGGACTAAGGTTCATTTGTCCTCGACTCTGGCTGTATATTTAAATTGCCTGGAGCACTATAAAAGGGCACATAAATCAGGCAGCAGGCATGAAGACAGGCATGGGTGCTTTATAAACGGTCCTTGAAACTCCAGCTTGAATAGGGAGTAATTTGTATGTTCCCATAGTTTCTAGGACTTCCCTGCTTACACTAGACAGCATATATTAAGTATACTTTCTTTATAATAGACTAGGATATGATAGCTGTTTTTAAACTTGTTCTACTGTTCCGTCATAGAGCCTAATAGACTTGAATTATGACAAAAACTTAAAGTATATTTACTGAATAAATAGATAATTACAAATAAACATTTTTAAAATGATATAATAATAACTATATTATGAGAAGGAATTTTAGCACAGAATATCATTTTTCAGAGAATACACAATGAAAACATTGCATCTTCATCTGGGTCATGAAACCTTGAAATTTGGTTTGAGAAAAGACCTGGAGGAAAGAAGTTTGTAAAATCTGACAATGATTTTTTTTTTTTGAACAATGAAAGGCCTCAAATTCTGTCTTTTCCATTCTGCCCTCTACTTCCACACTGAAAAGTTTAAGTCGATGAGAATATCGACTCAGGACTCAGGAACACAAAAGAAGTTAAGTGGCTTAAATAAACATAATTTCTGTCACAAATACAAGAAAAAAGTAACTTGCAGCTAACAACAAATTATACAAGGAATAAGTCATATTTCAAAAACAACTTTATTTTATGAGAAAGTTACTGGCTTGGGAGATTAATAAGAAACACGATAACTATACATCCTGATTTCCATGTGAAATTATGTATTACATACTCACTTGAAGTGGGGATCTGCTGCTGTTGTGAGGTCATGGTATAGTAATGTCCTGCTGAAGTTTTCACATCTTATTTTTAGCATAACAATAGTCTGAAAACAAAATTGCCCTTGAATTTTTTTAAAATGTCTCAATAATGACAACAAAAGTAAGCTTTATTTTTTTAAACAGCTATGGAAAGAAGCATTTTCTCTATGTCTATACCTTATATTAAGCAGACTGGCTTCTTTTGAGAACTATATTAAATATCTGAAAACATACATTAAAAACAAGACACACACTCAGCTTGACAAAATGTCCAAACCAACATGAAAAGTAGGAACACAGCAAGAATGTACAGTAAGAGTCATTTATTTGCTGTTCTCTATTTCTCTCTACCTCTTTTAATTCTCCCATCTCTTAGCCGTATTCTGCAAAGACTATAGAAGTTAAACATCTCATATAAAAGGAACGATAGCCAGGATATTGCCCATTGAGACAAAGTTCACCTAATATATAGTGTCATATATTATAGTCCTCCTTTGGATCTGTTCAGATTTTGAAGGTATATTAACTGATGCAGAGAGAGAAAATATTTAATTTTAAAATAACAAGAAAATGGAAGAGAGATAGTATTTGCCAATATAGTATAAGTGTTCAAACACATCTCAATAATCAATAACTGAGATTGCAATAAAATTACATCTAATAAAAACCAAATACAAAGTGGTATATTTGAGTGTCAAACGTCAGCTAGTTCAGAGCAGAAAATAACAAAATTCATATTGAATAAAGACTAAGGATTGAGCATGAACCAAAGAGCAACAGTCCTAGTGATGTGGAGTTTTTGAAGGGAATAAGAGGCTAGTGAGAAATAATTTACTTCAAATTGAGAAAATATTTTGTTTAGGAATATTTTAAACATTCATTTTATTTCATTTAAGTTTTGCATTATTTTTTTTACAAATTTGAAGGCCAGGATTTGATGTCTCTTCACATCGCAGAAGTGCAATCTCTATTGCACTTCTATTATCAGTTTAGTGGACATATAGAGATTGTTGACCTGACTGATAAGGGAAGAGAGTACTGGGAGAGACAAAAGGGATCTCAGGATCAAGGTAGGACACATCTCTGGGATAAACTACAAACCGAGTGCAGAAGAAGCTCCCAGGAATTATTGAGAGTTACCCTAGCTAAGATTTCTAGAAAAGGGAGATAGCCTGTAACCAGGAAAGACTTCCAGTGGAGGGATTGGGATACTAATCCAGTCACAATACCTTCAACCTATGATTTGTCCTGTCTATAAGATGTGCTGAGGTAAAGATGGCACAGAAATTGTGGGAGTGGCCAACCAATAATTAGTTCAGTTGTGACCCATACCAGGAGATTAATCTCATACTGTCTCCTGATATTATCTCTCTGTTTAGTTTTTGTCTGGATGTTCTGTGAATTGGGGAGCCTTGGGTATCAAAGGTTCCCACTATTAATGTATGAAGATGGATGTAAATTTAAGCTATAGCAATGTTTCTTTAACAAATGTGGATGCCATTGTCTTTGGGGCACAGTTGTCCAGAATTGAATATCATCTTGGTAGATTTTTTCTTTGCTAAGTATGGGGGTCATTTTCTGTATCTTTTGATTAAATTTGGTTGAAAGTCTATATTATTAAATAATTGAATGACTACTCCAGCTCACTTCTAGTGTCATCTTGCTTGGAAAACTTTTTTCCAGCCCTTTATTCTGAGGTAATGTCTATTTCTATGGCTCAGGTGTGTTTCTTATTTTTTTCTTTTTTTCTTTTTATTCGATATATTTTTTATTTACATTTCAAAGGATTTCCCCTTTTCTGGCTCCCCACTCCCCGAAAGTCCCAGAAGCCCTCTTCCCTTCCCCCTTTTCTTCCATCCACCCCTTCCCACTTCCCTGTTCTGGTTTTGCCCTATACTGCTACACTGAGTCTTTCCAGAACCAGGCCACTTCTTGTACATCATTTGATGTGTGGATTATGTTTTGGGTATTCCAGTTTTCTAGGCTAATATCCACTTATTAGTGAGTGCATACCATGATTGATCTTTTGAGACTGGGTTACCTCACTTAGTATGATGTTCTCCAGCTCCATCCATTTGTCTAAGAATTTCATGAATTCATTGTTTCTAATGGCTGAATAGTACTCCATTGTGTATATATACCACATTTTTTGCATCCACTCTTCTGTAGAGGGATACCTGGGTTCTTTCCAGTTTCTGGCTATTATAAATAGGGCTGCTATGAACATAGTGGAGCACGCGTCCTTATTACCTGGTGTTTCTTATATGTAAAGTGTGTTTATATATAAGGTATCTTATATATAAAGTGTGTTTCTTATATGCAGAAGAATGATGGATCCTGTTTTCACATCCATTCTGTTAGTCTGTGTGTTTTTATTGGGGGAATTGAGCCCATTAATGGTGAGAGAAATTAATGACCAGTGTTTGCTATTTCTTGTTATTTTGATATTGGTGGTGGTGATGGTGGTGGTGGTGGTAGTGTGTGTGTATGTGTGTGTGTGTGTGTGTGTGTGTTTGTGTGTGTGTTTGTGTGTGTGCATGTGTGCTTTCCTTGTATTTGCTAGTATGGTATTACTTATCTCCTGTGTTTTCCTGAATGAAGTTATCTTTCCTAGGTTGGAATTTTCCTTCTAGTATTTTTTGTAAGACTAGATTTGCTTGTTTGTAGGATATATATTATCTGAATTTGATTTGTCTTGGAATATCTTGTTTCCTCAATCTATGGAGATTGAGAGTTTTGCTGGGTATAGTAGTCTAAGTTGGCATCTGTGGTTTGCTAGAAGTAGGAATAAAATAGTCATAAGAGGCAGATGAAAGGAGGGAACTGTGAGGGATAGGTATGTGGAAAGGAATAGGGGTTCAGTATCAGGTGTGGGGCAAGCTAAATGGCCATGAGAATAAATGCATGGAAATCTGCAACTGCTGGGTGTAAAGAGGTTGGAGTATCTCTAGGATTAGACAAAGACCTGGGATAAGGGAGGAGCCCAAGACTCAATGGGAGTAATATTAGCTATGACTCAGTATATTTGGGATATGGATACTGAAGAGACCACCTCCTGTAGTTAGTCAGGAACAACAGTGGAGTGATAGAGACACTAATCCACCCACAAAACTTTCAACCCAAATTTTATCCTGTCTACAAGAATTGCAGGCACGGAAGCTAGAGCAGACACTGAGGGAAGGGCCAACCAATAGCCTACCAAACTTGAGACTCATCCCATGAGCAAACACTAATCCCTGACACTATTAATGATACTCTTTTACGTTTGCAGACAGGAGCATGTTGTCCTCTGAGAGGATCCACCTAGTAGCTGACTAAGCCAGATACACACACCCACAGTCAAACTTGGAAGAATAGGAGGAAGGATTGCCAGCCTGAAGGAGATAGGAACTCCATAGGAAGACCAACAGAATCAACTAACTGGACCATTGGTGCCCTCAAAGTCTGAACCACCAACCAAAAAACATACATTATCTGGGCCTAGGCCTCCCTACACATATATAGCAGTTGTGCAGCTTGATCTCCATGTGGCTCCTGAGCCGAGAATATCCCCCAAAACAAAAAAAATGACAACCTATTTTTTAAAGAAAAATCATCTATAATCCAAAACTCTTCTGACTAAATTAAGGATGTCTTATTTTTTCCCTAATAAATCAAATATGTTTAATATTATTTATCACCATATGCAAATATTCAATCAATACATTATATAGCCTAAAAATAATGGTATGTAATCATAGCTTTAAAAACATAAAGAAACAAGAGAATCAATTGTAATAAGTGTATAACCAATGTGATGTTAGATATTCTTGCATAAACTTCAGAAGATATAACAGTCTGGTCATTTTGTAGGTTGCATAAGTGAAGCTGTGGTCATTTCCACAGAGGTGTTAAAAAAATAGAATAAAGAGCTTAGTTCTCAAGGAGGTCAGGGCAGAATGGCGAAATGGCGGTTGGGAGCCAGAACAACCTCAGGGAACTTTTGAAATGTGTATATAAAAAGAAAATGATGTGCAATTTAAAAAAAAAAAATCCCCAGACAACTTGGAAGTCACCCTCATTCATTTCCCAATTTTAGACTTACAGTGGAGAAAAGGATACTTCCAGTGAGAACAGATAACCATTAGAGATTCTTCCACTCCCAATACTCAATTATTACATGACAGAGAATCTTAGCATGTTCCCAGCACTCTCCTAAATCATCCCACATTGTACAATGGTCATTTTTCCAAATAAAAGTAAAAGACTACATCCTTAAAGCCCATTTTAGCTAAATACATCCCTCTTGGCCCAAAGTGTAAATTGTATCTTGATTAATGATCAAAGTCTTCTAACCATGGGACAAATCTCTCAGGTCTCAGTGTCTCTGACTGTGTGTGTCTGCCCTGTGTCTCTCTGTCTATCTCTGTCTGTCTCTCTCTTAATTATTTTAATTTGGACTTTTAACCTTTTGTTTTGAAGTATAGGAATGGACTATTAATATTAAAACAGAGAGAACCAAAATTATGTGTGAGTTAGTCGGTACAGCTTTATGTGACTTATTTGCTTTCCCACACATTGTATCTCCCATGGTAGAGGCTGTCATGAGTGGAGAGGAATTCCAGTAAACTGATCAATAGCCTGTGAATTCATATACTAGCATGATGTTCATCCTGCTCTATGACTGAATCTTTCTCATATGTGTTGACCTTGTAGCAGCAGTAATCTACACATTTCAGGATTGTTCTGGTAAAAGTTTGAGACATCATTTAATGACTATGTTTTTGAATAAAATAATAAAAATCTCTAAAAGGTTTTGTTGTAAATTTCAGATACTTTTTTAAAAAATTTTCAGATAAGAAGCATAATGATAGCAATGTTATGTTCCTGGGTGGTTTTCATGGGTTTTCTTTAGTATGAAAGCTTAATTCAAAGATTAAGAGTTTATGACTTCAATGCTTTAATTATTTCAAACACAAATTGAAAATTCAGACACCTAGTGCTATTAAAGTGAGTTCAGGTTTTTGTGGTTTAATAAAAACATCTGTTTTGGTTTTTCAACCACAAAAGTGCATTTAATCTGTTCTTCCTTTGGTTGAACTTTTCACATCTGCTCGGCTCAATTCCCGAAAGTTAAAGACCAGCTCTTTTCCCAAAGTAGGAAGTCTACCTGCACAACTGCTGATCTAGCTCAAAGGGTCTGTTTTCTATACCAGCTGAAGATTTCAAAAGAATAATATAAATAAACTCCCTACCCATGATGCACTGCTTATATCCTTTGGCTTACATATTACAGTGTGGTTATTTTATGAATGCAACTCTGCCTAGAATTTTGAATTAAGACAGAAAATTGTCAGATCCCACAAACCCAGGTACTTCCTTCATGTTCTAAGTTTTTTAATCATGGAAAAAGAATATACTTTCTTAAGTTAATTGCTTGTGAAAAAAGTTATACCAAGGGTGCGCAGTGGCTTACAGACCTCTGTGGTTTGTTTTGGACACGAATCTAATGCTTATCTGAGTCCCCTGGGTCCTGAAAAGTAGGCCGGAAATGTTGCAAGGACAATATTACCTCATGATTTTCCACAATTGTTTGCTACTCCTGAGACCTCAGCTCCATTTCTTCTTCTGTTTATGAGCAACCCTAGGAAACAGCTAAAATCAGAGAGTCTGAAACAAAAAAAAAAAAAAAAAGAAATCAAAGTGCTTAGAAGAAAGAAAATGTTCATCTTTTGTGAATTTGGAAAAGTTATCAAAGAAGATCAATGCCTCAATATCTATGTGTCCCAAGGACTAAGTCGCTTTATCAGGTTTTATATGAGACTAAACAAAGATGAATATTTTGTATTTATTTAGACAAGATGCAATTGATACCAAGTTAGTATAATTATTTTATTTTAGAAATTTATTTTAAATATGTGAGATATATATAATTATATATTTTTTCAGATACATGATTATATAATTATATTTGGTCCTAGTTCTAGGACAGAGTAACATATTATTGCAACCTGCAATTATTAGGTGTTTAAAACCCATGTCTGATGAATGGAGCTTAATGAGGTAATATAATGGGGAGAGCCTGGTACACTACCTTTGTCTATGCAAACAAGATGAGTCCGTGATTTGAATAATTTCCTAGTGTCTTATGTAAATAGGAGCTACCAATGGAGATGATTCAACTTAACTCATAAAATGATTGTCTAATACATCATATGTGAGAGCCACAGTAAGAAGTACAAAGATTGATGAGAGTTTTACAAGATTGAAATATAAGATAACTGGGTAAATTGTGAAACCAGCCTTGAAAAATAATAGTTGAACACTGTTACATTGAAAGCAACATTCAAGCCATTTCTTGAGGAAATAGTCATTAAAATCAAAATACTGGGGATTTTGAAGGAGAAGGTTTAAAATAAAAGGAAAGCAAAAAATGTAATTTGATAATCAAGCAAAATTTGTGTTTAGAAATTATAGGAAGAGAAACTGACAAGGAGTCCAGTCAGGCAAAGAGGTGTGGGGAAAAAAGACGACCTAGATTTTCCAAATGATATTTTCAAAATGTGATATACAAATAATTATCATAGACTTAGATTATGAGAAGCCTATTGGGAGCAGAGAACCCCATTCTAAAATTTGTTTTACCACATTTGGGGGATAGTCTCAGATTTATGCTCTCTTTTTAGTCCCAGCTTAAAAGGGAAATCATGATGAACAAGAAAGTACAATTTTCTCAATTTTAGATTCATTGCTTGTTTTGAAGATAAATCAGTTGTGTGAAGATCATGATGAAAAATACACATCTTTTAAAAGAAAAGGAAATTCTAAGAAAGGGAAGTAGGAAAACAATTTGTGGAATTCTGTATGCCTGCATACTCCATTTGGAATTCTACATATATTTTTGTGACTTTGGCAATTTGTACAACTTCATACATGAACCATTGGTCAAATGATAGTAAGCATGGGGTTTCAAGAATGGAATAAAACGCGAAAATGGTACAAAATGAAACAAAGGTTTACTGGATTTGGAATCTTAGCACTTTTGCTAACTATATTTTTCACTTTGACTGGAGAGTCATAAAAGCACAACATAAATATTAGCTGAGAAAAGCTCCCATCTGTAATATCTCTAGGGCTGAAAATAAGCATGATGACATGTTGAAAATTAAAAATGTGTTTTTCATGATGTCATATACAACAAATTTAAAAATACACTTGCTGGTGATGTAAGAGTTATGAATATGTTTCTGTAAAAACAGAGAAACAAATCATCAGTAGTTCTGTGACACACACACATGCGTGCACACACATACAAATATATATAAAATCACTTTGGTTCACCTTTTATTGGTATATGTTATAAGAATTGAATCTGGAATACAAAGGTAAAATCAGATTTGGTATGTTTCAAGTGCCTCAAACTAAATAATCTCATTGCACTATCCTTTTGTCTCTAGCCTGGTCTACTTCTAATATTGCCTGTCATCTCTTGACTAACATAAAGTAGACTGATGATTCCTTCCATATGTTCAACCTAAGATAGCATCTCTCAAGTTCACTCTTGAAGAGTTTTTCATCACTACTTTAGTGACCAAGTCTACCCTGCTGATGGAAGTTGCTTGAATCCCATGTCCACATCTGTAGAGAACATAAATGGCGTACTTTCCGACCATTTCGCTCCACTTTCTCCCATTGACTTCTGTGCAGCCAGCAGCTGGCTGTGACTTTGTCATGGCCCCACCTACAAACATCATAGCACGTGGTTCTTGAGATCTTTCTCATTTTTTTTTAATTTGTTCACTAGCATTGAACACGGTGTGGGATCAGACTAACTCAGATAAATCACCACGACACACTCTGGGAACAAGCAGCTGATGAATGATAAATGTAGCAGTTGTAAGCATAGAGATTTTAGATTTTTCTTTCTCACTCCTGGAGACAACGTTTCATAGAAAAAAAATGAAACATTCCAACAACAAAGACCTTATTTTTGCATTTCATAGGATGCAGACTCCACTGGTATCTGGAACAGGTAGATTTGAATCTGAACATGAGAAACACAAGCTATCAAGAGCTGAAAGCAAACTCGGAAGATTTATTTCATAAATTCAGAAGTCACCAACCTTTGGCCAGTTTTCCTTTAAAAGGTCTTCACTCTGCTGGGCTAGCGAAATGGCTCAGTGGATAAATGAGACTACTGCTAAGCCTGATGCTACGAATTAAATCACCAGGTTTTATATTGTGAATGCAGAGCTGGCCGGTTAGCTCAGTTGAGTTGGTTAGAGTGTGGTGCTAATAACATCAAGGTCGTGGGTTCAATTCCCGTATGGACTAGGGAGAAATATTTGCCGGGCAGTGGTGGTGCACGCCTTTAATTCCAGCACTTGGGAGGCAGGGGCAGGCAGATTTTTGAGTTCGAGGCCAGCCTGATCTACAGAGTAAGTTCCCGGACAGCCAGGACTATCCAGAGAAACCCTGTCTCAAAAAGGAATGCAGATTATACTCTGACTTTCACATGCATGACATAGCCAGCAACCACACATACATGCCCATTCATATGTATTCATTTGTATACACACATCACCACACCAGGAGGGGAGACAGAGAGTCAGAGACAGAAAGAGATAAATGCTCTATGTATTGATCACAATGCTTCCAAAAGAATCTGTGGTTATTAACAATTTTCTGATTGGATCCAAGGCCTGTTCCCTATAAGTTGGAATTCATACCAGGCACTATTAAAGGAGAAGCTCCTGTGTCTAGATCAATCAGAGACTCTAGGAAAGAACCCAACATTATTGCTTAGGTAAATTGATCTAATATTAAAACAACTCCCAATGACTTTTTGCTATACCCATAAATCAGAATCTCTCTCAACGCTCATCAGTGAAGCGTCTCATTATATAGACACCTTGTCTTAGTTAGGATTTCCAGAGCTGAGAAGAGACACCATGACCAAGGCAACTCTTATGTAAGAAAACATTTAACTGGGGCTGGATTACAGTTTCAAAGGTTTAGTCCATTATCATCATGGTGGGAAGCAAGGCAGTGTCCGGATAGACTTGGTGCTCGTGGAACTGAGGTTTCTACATCCTGATCCACAGGCAACAAGATGGAGACTGGATTTCACACTGGGCAGAGCTTGAGTATAAATATGGCCTCAAGGCGTGCCTCCATCCACAGTGACATACCTCCTCCAACAAGGCCACAACTCTTAATAGTGTCATTACCTATGACCAAGTATTTAAACGTCTGAGTCTATGGGGGCCATACCTATTCAAAACACCACAGACATTCTCTGTCAATTCACAGGAAATAAGAGACTATGGCATGATGAGGCCTAAATGAAAGATACATATCACAGCCCTCCTTCCAGGGCCTAGGCATCTTGCCAGAAGACAGGGAGGAACGATTGCAAGAACCAGAGATGGCAGATCACATCAAGGTAAGTGTTTTCCTGAACAGTTTCCAGGGAAACTGTACATATGAGGTCACAGTGACTGTGACAGCATATATAAAACCTGTGCACACTCAAGTCATACAAAAGTCCAGCATAGATGGGTGGTAGACAGGAAATTCTGCCACTGCCTGAGGAGTTGTTGTCTTTTGTTAGTTGCTGGGAGAAGGAAAGTCAGATTTCTCTAATGCTGTGACTCCGTGATAAGGCAGGCCCCACTAGTTGGACAATACAAGCTGAACTTTATGGAGGTAGAGGGAAATCTCAAAGTTGGGTAGAGAGGTCAAGGAGGGTGGAGGGAAACTCATAGGAGGAGCTGGGGAGACCAAGGTGAGTAACATCGCAGTGTATTTCCGTGTATTTCATACACTGTATGAAAATTTCAAAGAATAAAAATATTGTTTAAAAACTAAACAACCAACCAAATTCCTCAGATTCATGTGGGAAGGTCAGAGCAGGCTTGTGCTAGAGTTTATGTGAACTCACTTCTTAATGTCTATGTCAGAACATGACCACATTTTTCCATCTCAAAAAGATCAAACCACATCATGACAGAGCAATCTATGGGAATCACAGGCTTTTAACACAATAGAAATAGGTTAAAAGCACTTTATTCTTTATTAGGTAGATAGCCATGTTCTTTAGAAGCAGTTTTGAACATCTAATTAGTGGTATTTGATCCGAGTGACATATTGACCAGTGATTTGAACAGAATTTGAATCCCATCCACACAGATCACAGAGGGAATATAAATTTGTGACTGTGAAATCAGCTTCCATAACTTCCAAGGAGTATGTGTAGAACAGACTCTCTTCATTTCACAGAGCTTTGCAGCTGCTTTATATACCCTTTGGTATATCAAACCCTTTAATAAATCATTGATCAAATTTATACTCAGTGCTAAACATTTTTTTCAAGAAGGGGTCAAGTTTTGCAAACAGACCAAAATAGAAAGTTAAAAATTATAAATATATTTGTGCTAAACATCTTAATAGTAAAAAGACTACACCGGGAGTCCAATACCATTGTGTCGAACCCTGCTTTTGTTTAGTTTGTAATTTTCTTTTTTCTTTTTTTTTTAACTGTTGTTGTTACCCTAGGCAAGCAGTACTTAATTTTGATTTCATATTCTCATTTTAATTGTTCATGTTGCTGTTATATAAATATTGCATCTTATGCTAATATTTAGATAGCAGCAGAACTCTAACTCAATACAATAATGGTTCCACAAATTCAAAATGAGGAGAAAAACAAGATACATGTATCTAAATATCAACAGAATCTACTCAAATCTATAGGCTCAAACAATATTATGAGCATTTTTTAGTATCACTGCGAGAGTTGGACTGTTTGAATTCTCATTTCATTGCAGAAAAAGTAAAAGAAATAGTTAATTGCACATTTTTATTGTAGAAAAAGTAAAAGAAGAAGTTAATTACAGGTATGTAAGAAAAACAAATACAAAAACAAATTTTGAAAACACATTCTAGACCAAAACAAGGATAGCACACACCTTTAATCCCAGCACTCCATAAACAGAGGTAGGGAGCATATCTCTGTGAGTTCCAGGACAACCAAAGCTATACAGAGACAGCCTGCCTCAAAACAAAAAGAAAACAACAAGCAAATAAAAACATTCTTTTCTCAGTACTTCCTTTAGCCAAGAAAAAATCACAATTTAAACTATGAGCATTATATGAATACTCTGAAGGACACAACTTAGCTTTCTGGAAATATAACCATAGAAAAGTAACTTCTTAAGTCATCTAGAGATTTATCAGCTAAACGTGAGTGCATATGTGAGTGTGTCAGCCTTGATTTTGCAGATGTTTCGGCAACATTTCCTACGGCTGCAGCAGCGGTAACGTGTTCTACCGAAGATCAAACAATCTCTCAGGATCTGGCAAGATTTAACAGAAATTTAAAACAATACTTTCCAGAGAAAACGGTAACCATCTGCAATTGTTATTATTAACACTATTTTTTCTCTTTTTTCTTCCTATATTATTTATACTTCCTGTTGCTTTCAAATCATTCAATCTATCATTAGCAATTAATTATAAACAAATGTCTAACGATGTTTATATCTATGTTCTTTTTCTTCTTAAGCCAAACATGGCAGCATGTTTTAATCACATGAATTTCCTTTCCCGTTCCAGGTCTACCTGAGCTCTGTTTGAAGAACTCAACAGCAGAACACATAAATATCTCCTGTTCAGGAGGGAGGGCCTTTGTAGCCATTGGAGAGAATAAGAGTGAAATACTTATGAATGTTAATTATGAATAATTATGAATAATTATGAAATGTTAATACTGGAGAGCAAGTTTAAATTAATAGCATTTACTGTTCTATAAGTGAGAAACATCCTTAGATACACTTGAACATGAAGACCTGAAATAATAGAATTGATCCTGTTGTTACATGCTATTTTCCCTTAACGGCATCTTATTATCTACAGCAAAAGAAATATTAGACCAAATCTGAGCCCTTAGCCTCTGTCATGACTGTAGCCAGAGACCCTCCACTTGTACCTCTGCCAGAATAAGAGCTCAGTTACTCCCTTTACAGGAGAGTTGGCTCTTTGATGTTGCTTAGACATCATTTCTATTAAAGTCACTTTTATCTCCATCCTGGCACTTATTCCTGCAGCATCCTCTGCTCCAGGTGGTCTCCATCTAATGTTGAATAGTGCCCCCAACACAACTGAGTCCTCCTCTTGGCCTTTTCCCTTCAACAGCCACACAGCCTCTCAGGCTTTCAGTACCAGCCTATTCCCATTTTCTGCTTTTATTTACATATTGTTTTTAGTGGGAGAAGAAGACACAAGAATAGAGCAAGAAATCCTCAACAAACATTGCCACATAATTAACCATTGTTTTCAGCTTTCTTTGAGGATTCTTTTGAAACACTGATTATACAAATGTAAAGAGGAACAATAAGGGGCAGCATTAGAAACTGGAGATGTAGATAAAAATAAAATACATTTGAATATGGAAAAAATGAAGCTTTGACAAGATAGAGGCAAATACTAGTAAACCTAAGGAAAGAATAATTCATGGGTAAATCACACCTCCCAGGTGATACAAATAGCATAGGAAATGGAGTTTGAATCCCAAGCACACACCAAGGCATGGTGGCCTGCCTGTTATCTCAGGGCTCAGAACACAGAAACAGAGGCCAAAGCAAGTTCACAGCTAACAACTGTTAGCTGTCACATACTAACCAAACTGGAGAGTTCTGGGATAATTTAAGGTAGAAAGTGATCAAGAATGGTAACAGATATCAATAGAATGTCAAACAAGCTCAAATATACAAATGCATTCAAAATACACACATATACACATAAACATGCTTACACAGACATATATCACATGCAAATGCAAAAGAAAAAAGAAAGAAAAATAGTTTAGAGAGTTATAAAACAGAGTGTGTAATGTTTGAAGAATTTTGAACATCATGTTTACTTCTAATGAAGTTTCTATGGCCAACAAAAAAATTAGAAGGGAGCTTTTTTCTGGCCTGCTATTTGGATATGTATGGCAAAGGAACAGAAAAGATTGGCAAGTTTTAAGTGAGGAATAACGCATAAGCAGATCTATCCTTTTAAACCACTTCATTGATTATACTCTGGAGAAAAAAAAATAAGAGTCAAAAAAAATTGTCACAACTCCAGTAACAGACAAAACTCTAAGCTAAAGCAATGTGAACTGGTTAAGAGAAGAGTGTGACCAGATTCTGAGATAGATTTGGCTACCTGCTATAGGAGCGTGGGGAGGAGGGAGCCCGCAGAGCATAACCACATCTTACTGGTGAATCGTGAAAGATGTCATTGGTTTGATTTTGAACATGTTTCACTGGAGTGACAGTGAGGAGATAATAATGAGTTGGTAATGTATTGTAATTATTATTTAGTAATACATTGTAAATACATTACCTGTTAGCTATAGAATTCCTCTGCATGCAGTGGAAGCCTGAAAGAGAACTGAGCAGACTAACACTCAACATGCAAGAGAAGGAGACCTCCTGACTGGAAGATGGAAACCACAAAATACCAAAAATTACTGGAAATAAAGTTCTAATAGGCAAGGCTGTCACTGACAGGGTCAAATGGCTGGGAGAAGCATTCTTAGAAGATGAAATTGTTATAAAAATAAAAGAAGTTGGTAAACAATACTGTGAAATACCACACTTGGTTTGGGGAAAATGTGAAGGAAGATGGTTAGTGTGGGCAGTTACATTTGCAGACAGGACTGGAAAGATGTTGGGACAGGAGAGATGTTAACCTATGTTTCCGGAAGGGGTCTTAAAATACAATGAAAGACAGCGTTGTATAACCACAGCATACATGAGCAGTAGTAAATAGGCTGTGTAACTGTGTGAGTGTTGAGTCCTGTTTGTTAATTTGATTTTCTTGTGGTGGTCATTGTATTTTGTTTATTAGTTTGGCTTTAGTTTCTGTTGTTTGACAACTTTCATCTAACTTCTATAAGTACAAAGTTCACCCATCAACCATTAATTGTAAATTTACTAAGTAAAATGCCAGTAACGTTTTAATTTTTTTAAAGCATAGATAACAAAATTTCACTAAAATCATTCTTAAAAACCACACCCTAGGAATGGAGCAACGTTCTCTAAATAAACTGAATTGAAGTCAAGAAGAGAATTACTGCTGCAAGAAGCTGAGATTCCATAAGGCTCACCTATCCACTGGTCAAGCACCTGGTCAATGTAGAGAGAGGAAGCTAGTCTGGGTCACTGTGTGAATCTTCATGCATCTCTGCTTCATTCAACAGCTAGCTCTTAGCATCAAGGTAAGATCTGATTAAGACCAGATTTAGGTCTCTGAGTTGACCCACCTCCAAAATCTCTCATCTCTGTTCCAAATGAGAAAGCATCAGTCCTGCTGTTCCAAACTTGTAGGATCTCCAAAGCACACTGCAACAATGGGATAACTATGAGGATCCAATAAGTACGGTGTCACAGAAGCTAGAGATTTTGAACCAGACCAAAGACTCATTGCAGTGAACATTTGCAAGTGAAGATGTGTGGACAGAGGGATAGACTGTCGGACACACTGTGACAGACTACAGCTTCCATGATGAAATGTTTTCCTGTGCTTTTCCTGTGTTTTGTTGTTGTTGGTGGTGGTGCTGGTGGTGGTGCTGGTGGTGGTGGTGGTGGTGGTGGTGTGTGTGTGTTGGTGGATATAGAGCTACTGAAAGATGAGTTAGACTATGATGCATGATGCAAAATTCACAAAGAACAATAAAAAGTTAAAAAGAAAACAAAAAGAAAGAGTAATGGTGTTTTATTTCTCCTAAGAAATATAGAAATAAATTTTGGAAGTCACAAACTCCTACTGGTAAAATAATGGCATAGCATTGATTTAATTTTTGGTTATTCTCCTTGCTGTTTTATTTGTTATTCCGTAGTTGAAAACAAAAACCTTAAATTCAACTTTCCTTCTTAACCAAACAGAAACGAAGCTTTTGTTTTTCAGCTTCAATTGACTTCAAATGCTTCACTCTTGTCACACTGGCACTTCAAGTTCCCAGCACAATGCATGGAGCAGCTTTCCAAGGGCCAGGGACACAACAGCTTTCTTGAGTGAATATGCATGAAAATGCTGCGAAGCATCACATCTCCACAGGCAGCACCTGATTGGCTTGCAGCATAGCTCTCCACTCTCTCAGAAAGTCCCACCATCCCAGGCTAAGGCGCCTTTTAAACTTGATTTAAACTTGTTGTTTGACTTGTGTCAAAGACGGAATCACAGAAAGCATGGATAAGTGGTTCTGAACCAAACCCAATAGAAAAGTACTCTCCTCATTATAAATAGGCAGCTATATGGTCTATGGAGAAATGTATTTGCATGATAGCATTCTCTCTCTCTCTCTCTCTCTCTCTCTCTCTCTCTCCACACTTTTGAAATCATCTCTTCTTTTTTAGGTAAGAATTCCTTTGCAGACTCTCCAGACCTTGCTCTGCCATTTAATTAAGGGATAGGATTAGCAGCTCTCACCCACCCCCCACCCCCATCCATTTTACTTTTAACTAAGGAGAAAAACAATTTCATATATTTAAGTTCATCAATTATGAGCACTTGGTCTCTACCTAACAGAGGATTATAGACATCTCTCCTTCGTCCCTTACCTTTGAAGATCAACACATTTGTCATATCCTATACTTAAAAGATTTCTGCAGACTTTGAAGACTTCTCACCACTGTCATAGCAAAGCCACACTGTGTGTGGCAGTCTCAGAAACACGCTATTTTCACCTTGTTGTTGTTGTTGGTTTGTTTGCTTGCTTCTATGAAGCAACTATACTCAGAATTGTTCCAGACATCAAATTCTAAAAACCACACACATGGCAATTGTTTTGCATCCCTCAGCATCCTCAGTGTGTCCCTGCCAGGTCTCGGGTTCTTGGATTCAAACTGTTGTCTCTGTCTCTACAGTAATGCTGCGACCACACTGTCCATGGAGCAGCACATAAATGAAGCATGAATTCGTCTTTCAGGATCTATACTTGCCACTGGGCTATAACCTTGTATTTTAAATTACTTGAAGAGTGATTTCAAGATGCTCTGAAATAGAAACAATCTAAAATAAATGAATACATCTTCCTCTAGCAAGTTTTCTAACAAGAATTTTAAATTGCAAACGCTAACTTTGTAAAGGTTATACTAAAAGGGCTTCATGCATGGTTATTTCTGACTCATTAAGTATCTTTAGAAAAATATACAAATGCCTTTAAAGCAATGGCTTAAAAGCACAATCCCGCCCTTTGAGGTGAGAGGAAAAGAGTAGGCTATTATAAAGATTTTTTTTTTCTTTTGCTAATGCTATGAACTGTGACCAGGTGTTTAATCTATGAAAGATAACACATTTCTAGAAATGTAGACTTGGCTAAAAATCTTACTTAGAGTTCAGAAAATATACACTTATATTTATTCATTTACTATTTATTAAAGATCTACAGTGTGACAATCATGAATCAAAAAGCTGGAAATATAGCAAATAAATGTCCTGTCTTCCTGGTGCTTACATTCTGTAACTGGGTCAAATTCAATGACAGAACAAATATAAAACAAATAGAGGCAGAAAAAAATAAAGTAGTAAATGGTGCTAAAAATATACAGAATACTATTTTTAAAATGCGAACAGGGAAGATAGTGTGAAAAAAACTGTTCTTTTAACGCAACCTGGAGATAAAGCATTTGTTGAAAAAAATATATATAAGCTTAAGAGCCTTACCAGCAAAGAAACAGAAAAAGGTAGCCCTTGGGCAAGACATGATCTTGGGATGACTGAGTCATCAAAGATGTGATCAGAGAAAGAAGTAATAAGGAAATGAGCTTGAGGAAAGGGATGTAAAAGACCCTGAAGACAGGGACTGTTCTACCAAATCAGAAAGCCCTGGAGGAAAAGGGAAAGAGAAGGGCATGATGTAATCACAGCCTCCTTGTTGGCCATGCATTCTCTCTAAGAGCTACCACCTCAAGTATGTAGTACCCCCAATCCATGAAGTATGAACTTGTGTCAACAAGACATTGAAACAACAACAACAACAACAACAACAACAAAAAGATTGTCAAAGGGAGGATAAGTTCAAGAGTACAAATATTACAACCAGTCTCCCTTCAAATACTATGTCCCCTTTCTGGTACATATGGTTATGGTTATGGTTATATAGAAGGCTAGGAAAGAAAAGTTGAGTTTCTTTGAACAGTGCAACCTTAGAAGAGAATGAGTGAGAAAAGACTAAAAATTTGGTTTTCTGGTCAAGTATGTTTTTTCTTATGCACTACACTACTTCAAACCAGAAGGCACGGTTCCATGTTCATTCCACATTCTTCATATCGTATTTACAAAACTTAAAATCAAAGTCTACAGAAAGGAAGAGAGAACAATGTTACAGGCAGAGGAAAGAAAATCCAATATACTCAATAAGAGTGGGAAGAGGAGAACCATTGTGAGTCCCTTTTTTTCCATCTAGTTTATTGACTGATAGTGAAGAAAAAAAACAGAATGAGAAACTTCTATATCCAGGAGAAAATAGCATGCATGATATACTTGATCTCTTTAATAGTACACAAAGCTTTATGTTCCAATGTATCCATCAACCTTAAATAGTTTTCATATGTTCCTGGATAGCTCATGTAATACTGTTTGACAATGAAACTAGTTTTACTATGGGAAAAATAAGTATTAAAGGTTTATAGTCATAATTGCTATTTTGAAAATATATTATAGATAATTTCATTTAATATGTATTGATATGCCCTGTTAGAAGCCAGTGTTATATAGATAAATCAGAAACCAGTGCTCCACAGACTGTTCTAATGTTTATTATTTTGGCAGACCGTATTATTTTGTATTATAGATACACAGAGGAAAGAGGAACAATAACATTACTATAAAACTATGTCTATAACTCTACTCACTTTTTTCCTTCTCCAGGTTTCAAGCCTTCATTCCTTTAACATGTAAGCGCAGCCTAGTTGGCCTCTTTTTGTATTCTGTCCCTGTAGTTCTCTCAAGTGTACCACTTACCCACTTGAAATCTTTCATTTATGACCACCCCCTGACACCCCTCCCCAAAAAACCAAAAAAGCAAACTGGTTGCCAGAATCCTATGAACCATGGAGGTGTCTAAACAGCTTTATCATTTTTTAATTTGTTAGAAAGTCAGTACATTTCTTTAGGGCCTGATTTATGGCTCTGAAATTTGTCTTAAAGTCGTCAAGCCTGGCAATAACAGAGCAAGGATTCACTCAGTCCGGTGCACTGTGGGCCACAAGACAAAGGCCAACGGGAGAAGAAGACACACAAGCCCAGAGGAGGGAAAAATAACCAACTAGCACAATCAAAGAAGATGCTAAAAATCAAGAAGATTAATATAACAGAATACAAAGCTCCAAACTCCTACCTATCCATGGAAGCACAAAATAAACAAGATTCTCATAAAATAAAATAAAATAATATGAGCTCTGGAAAATAGCAAAATTTTAAAACAACCAAAGAAACTGCTAAAAAAAAAAAAAAAAAAAACCACATTGGAAATGGAAGGAACTTTCAAGACATTGCAGACACTCTTGCTTAACCCAGTGTGGGGAGACTAAAAATCCAACCCTCCCTTCCTCCCCCCACCTCTCTCTTCTTTTCTTTCTTTTCCTCTTCTTCTACATATAATGATTGTGCTACTTTGAATATGCTTGGGCCAGGGAGTGGCACTATTAGGAGAAGTTGGTGTGGCCTTGTTGGAAGAAGTGTGTCACTTCAGAGATGGGCTTCAAGACCCTCCTCATAACTGCTTGGAAGCCTTCAGAACAATCAGTAGAACTCTGGCTCCTCCCAGGCCAAGCTTGCCTGCCTGCCTGGACTCTGCCATGCTTCCCAACATAAGGATAATGGGCTGAACCTCTGACTTTGTAAGTAAGACATAATTAAATGTCTTTCTTTATAAGAGTTGCTATGGTCATGGTGTCTCCTCACAGCAATAAAACCTTAACAGTGGTATTCCAATTACCAAATGATTGCTGAAGACCCCAAGACAATGATCTTCCAATTACCAATTGATTTCTAAAGAGAAGCTTTGAAGTCAGACATAGCAGAATAACATACTTAAAAGTACTAAAGAGAAAACTATTTAATCATGTAGAGCTATCTTTCAAGCAGGCATGAATGAAGATATTCCTAAATAAACAAAATAGGTTTATTAGCACTATAAGAAATACTCCTTATCAAGGAAACATCTGTTTGTAAAACAATGGAGAGCATTACAGAAAAACACAACCAATCAAAATGCAGAGTTGTGGAGCTCAGTACTAATAGAGAAAGCTACAAAACGCCAAAACCCAAGGCTTAGGGAACATTCCATAAAAGAGGTTGGAAAGATTATAAGAGTCAGAGACTCTCGAAGTTTGCTATGAGATTGTTTCCCCTAACATGAATGGTCAGCCTAAAAACATACATATGAGTAACAATTTGTGGACTGAACAGGCTATATTTAGGAGATATGTGTATATGGAAACTCATATATGCATGCAATAACAATTAGTGAAAAAAGAAGCCATGAGTTTAAAGAAAAGTAGAGATGTGTGTATGGGAACATTTGAAGGGAGGAATGAGGAAAGAAGAAATGGCTGTAATTAAATTATGACTTCAAAAATAAGAAGAAAATCATTATCAAAAATATAGATTATAACCAAAAACAATAAAAGTTTCAATCCTTATCTGGTAAAGAAAAACAAAAGGACAAATGTAAAAACCCTTCCAACCAAGATCAATAACTATCTGTAGGACATGATGAAGTTGCTTATAGAAGGAATATCATCTCCACTCAGGGGCCTATATCCTATGCTAAAACTACAAATATAAAGGTGTCCCTCTACAGCATGACCCTCTAGGGAGGCAGAAAATTAACTGAAAAAAAAGCAAGAAAATAAACCCTCCGCTGATTCCTACATCCACACTCTCCATGTGTGATGAAAACACAGGGCGTGAAGAGGATACAAATGATTTTATTGAAGATAACTACACAAGAGGAGGGATGAGCTGAATGATGTTCCAGGAAAATCATATCCAAACTCTTCTCTTAGGATTATCAAACTAGTGATATTTTTGAAATTGAAAATGAAACACATTTCGCTTTACCATATAATAATGATAACATTTCTTCCACTGATGTACATTCAGAAAGATTTTTTAAACTATTGAAAAAATTTAGTAAAACATACTTATAACTAAATATTGATTAGAGCACCTTATCCAAGAGGTGATTTTTTTAAATTATATCTTGTATTATACTTTCATAATGCTTATCTCTTTAAGTATTTGTATTTCTAGAAAATATTTCATTATAGTGATTTATATCTTATAGTAAAAGTTTATATGTAATATTTAGTAGTTATTTAATGCTGTATAAGTCTATGCTAAATTTATAAATAAATTTCTACTAAATATTTATTTCTATTAATTTAGTGTTTGAATTCTGCTCTTTAATAAATATTCCAATGGGAATGAAGTAGCTATTATTATATGGTATTGTTCTAAAATTAGACTTCATATATCTTAGAAAAAGGTAAATAAAACTTGACATATTTTCCTTTAATAATCTAGTCTTCTGGGTTTTTATAAGAACCATGTATAGACTCAAAGTGCATGGGCATTTTGTGATATTGGTAGGTGTAAGGCATTCCTACCTTTGTGCATGTCACCCATGGCAGAGCAAACGCACTAAGATATTATAGAACATCACAACTTATTTGTTTGTTTATAATAACAGGGATATATTCTGAGGAACTTGTTATGGAATTATTTCATCATCCTTGTGTACATATCAGACCATCAAACATTGAACTTTTAGAAACCTCAGTGATACAAACAGATGTACCTGTTCTTAGTACAGGATGCTGCTATAACATGTAGTGTGGGAAACTGTAATAAAATACACCATAGTCTTATGAGGATACCATTGAAGATGTATATGCCATCTCTCATCGAAACTTTGCTATACAATATACCGTTGAACATAATTCTTTAGTTGCAGTTGATGGGTACAATTATGCTATATTTATATTTAAAATACAATGTCTCACTTTTTTTGTTTTTGAATATCTTTTCCTAGTTACTGTTAGTTACACATGCCCTCATTAACTCTGTGTTACTTTCTCTGCGTTCATAATTTCTAGAGCTTGAAATAAGCTACTCCAAAGGTTTTAGTTTGCCACATATGAGGACAATGGTTTCCACAGATCACATATAGATCTTTCTATGAATATTTAACAATTTATTTGAAAATGAAAGCAATTGAAATTCTAAACACTTATAATATCTTTCAAATAGCTTCAACATTTACAATTACTACACATTTTAAGTTGAGTATAATAAGTCAATGAAATATTTTATCAATAAGTGACAAGTTCTGGATGTAAAAGCTCAGAAGGGTTTGTGTGAAGATGTTGGCAAATAAATACTCATAGATTACATTGATCTGAGTAAGTGTAGTCAAAGTTGGTGATATCTCTGATAGGGGTATTTGGGTAGAATTTTAAAACACTTAGGATTTCATATTACATAAAGTTCATATCACCATGGTTTGGTGGTGGTTTAAATATGAAAACTAAAATTATGAAGCAAATGGGTATAAATATTCCTGTGTATAGTTAGAAAGCAAAACTAGAAGTTAATCTGTGGTTACGTGGTGGGTCAGAGGAAATAAGCTTATGAGACAAGAATGTGACCAGTGGAAGACAGGGATGTTATACTAGTAAATTAAAAGCAGGTGGGAGAGATCTGAAAAGTCTTCTACTGTAAATCAAGCAACCCTGTAAATACTTTGAAACAAAAAAGGCATTCTTGAGCTGTAGCATAAAGTGTTAGGGTTAGCTAACAGGACAAACTTTGTTAATAACCACCATCCAGAAACTATGTGTCAACAAGTCATCATATCAATTTACTGTGGCTTGAAGGTTCATCCTGTGTCCATGCAGAGACCAATCCCAAAGATCCCCTTTGTGTGGTATTTTTTCTCAGTTGTTGAGGAGTCTACATGGTGGGTTTAATATCCGCAAAATCGACATCTTTCTGACCAGGGCTTATCATTTACGAACATCTTAATTAACTCTTTGATAATTCGGGCTTATGTACCATAAGAAGCAAAAGATATAGATACTTAAGAAGAACATGTCTCACTATTGCAGAAGAGAGGACTAAAGATTTGGCTGAAATCACCCATTCCTTTTGATGCAGTTATCAAGAGAGAAAATCCAGTTTCTGTAAGAATTAGGACATGTTTTCAAGCAATTTTGAATGCTTTGATGTCATCAGGGTGAGATGTGTAAGCTCATTTTGTGAAGAGCGAAAGTAGCTGTCTCTCCCACGGTTTAGGACTAACTGCTATGGTCATATACCCTCAACATAGTCCACAAAGTTTTCTCCTTTATATCATAAATGTCTCTCTATCTAGGAAACTAGTCAGAAAGTAAAAGTGAGTTTCTCATCTTCTGGAGGTCATTCTTAGCCTGGATGTGACTTTGAAAGAGAGGACAGGCCTTGGGATCCACCTTCAGATATATCCTTAATGTAATAGCACAGATAACATAGCCCATTAAACCAGTTGTAGCCTTGGAAGACACAGGAGGCCAGTCTTGATAAGGTGTAGCAAACAGCTAAAGTAAGAAAAGCTTGTTTCAAAGAAGCCAGAACAGGCCTTGTGTAAACTCCTGTCAGCTCTCCAGTGATAGCTCAAGCCTACAAGGCAAAAATACTCAGGCATTCAAAGATGTGTTCTGAATACTCAAGACACAATTAGCATATCAAATGATTCCAATGAAGAAAGAAGGAGAGGGCCCTGGTCCTGGAAAGGCTTGATCCAGCATTGTAGGGGAGTACCAGGACAGAGAAAAGGGAGGGGGAGGGGGATTGGGGAATGGGCGGAGAGAAGAGGGCTTATGAGACATATGGGAATGGGGGAACCGGGAAAGGGGAAAGCATTTGGAATGCAAACAAAGAATATAGAAAACTTTAAAAAAACAATATAGTTGCACACAAACAAAAAAAAAGATGTGTTTATATCACAGACCCTGAACTAAGGACATAACTTATACATCATTTGTATATGAATGAAACAGTTCGGGATTATTTTACTTCCTCTCAAATTTTTCTTTTAATTAGTAGAAATGTTTTCTAAAGGAATAGGTCTGAGGAGAGATTGATTAGATTGGTTTATAAGCAGAGGTCTAGATAGCAATGGCTGTCTTCTGACAGAAAGGCCAAGAACTGATAAGACTGGATGTATCGGGTGCTCCAGATAAGGGCTGGAGGCCCAGGGAAGTCCTGGAGAGCTGTTAGCATTCAGGCCGCATTAGAATCCCAAAGAAATAGGTTCTAACACCAGGGAAGGAAATGTCTCAGGAATAGATTACATGACCTGACCAGTGAGAGATAGTAAGACAAGCAGACAGACAGAAAAAAACTTATTTTTCCATGTCCCTTCATGTGGAATGCCACCAGAATGTGTGACTCAGATTTAGGGTGGGTCTTCTAACACCAAATTATCCTGATGAAGGATGGGTCTCCACCTAATCTAATCCAACTAAGAAAGTCCCTCATAGACAGGCACAGCTGCTTAGGCTATAGTTACTTCCAGATGTAAGTTTACAACCTAGATTAGCTGTCATAAGTTCACCCCTTGTCAACTTAATACAAATCATATCTTCCTAGGTCATATATAATTTTTAAATGAAAAACTATAACCAGATCATAATTATGTCTAACATGATATAACCATGTACAACTGCAACTACTGCATATATTACTGATAACGCATTATATATTTTAGAATACTTGGCAATGTCCCTTGACACATATAATTTTAGTGTCTCGTGACTTAAACATGATAACCAATGATGTTTTACCTCAACCAATGTTACATTTAATAAAAAAAATGCATGGGGGAAAGAAAACACAAATAACCTGAGATTATATATTTCACACCACACTTATCAAAATAGGATGGAAACATGCTTGTCAGTTACAAACCTTTCTTCTGCAATTCATTGTGGAGACCTACTTGGCCTTTATAGCCAACTTCCTCTACTAACTATTCTATAGTTCTTCCACTTCTGCAAGCACTTCAGCCCATTTTCATTCTTTTCCTAGAGGAGCGATATAAATTAATTACCTAGGTGATAACATGCAATATAAAGACTGTAATTTCCCTTAATGCTGAGATCTTAAAATGTTATGTGATTAACTTTGTCTTTGGTAAAGTATTTTTGTCTTTCTAAGTATGGTTGTTAAAGAACATTTATAAACAGGAATAGGTAGCACTAATTGCTCCACAAAAAATGATATTTATTAACTTGATAATATGAATATATATCATATTTACATTTAACATAAATCAGAATTAATCACAAGAATTTTATTGTGAAGTGAAGTTGCAATTCAGTTGTAGAGTACTTGGCTATCCTATGTGAGGCATGGTAGAGAAAAATAAAAAGCTATTTTGTACTCAATAGACATTCTCAACTAAAGCTTACAAAACTCATTGCATAAGTGAGAAGGCTGGGGCTGAGAAAGGCACAGGATGTAGATGACTCAAGTGCTGCACCACCATGGTCTGAACTTCTGTCTGACTAGTCAAAGATGAATCACAGAGCATTGCAGAATTATTTATTTTATAAATATTATTTGTCATATATTAAACACATTCAATGGCAGGTACATACATTAAAATTGACAAATATGGAGTATAACTTCCTTTACAGAGACTAAAGGCTAATTAGAAAATTTATATTTCATATAGATGCAAAAATTCAGTCATATTAAGTAAGTATGCATTTATGAATACAGACATTATCAGTCTGGGAAGAGGGAATAAAGGAATACATGGATATACTGAAAATTTTACTTACTTATTATAGTCTAAATATATGAAACTTGTCCAAAAAGATTTATGTATATCATATAAACATAACTGCAATATATTAAACAATTTAAGTATTATAGCAGTTACTACACTTAATCCAGAAGTGCCATAGGATATTATTGCACCTCCTAATTGACAGTTGAGACAAGTGATAATTAATCAAATTAAATGACTCATCCAAGGTCATACAAGTAGAAAAGGGAGAAACCAGTAACTAAATCAAGGGTCGTCAATTACTAAGAATTTCTAGCCAACCTTTCCCCCTATTATGTGATACCTAATACTAATATTGAGTGAATGATGTAAAACAAGACTAATTCAGAGACATATGATTGAGTCTTCCAGTTCTGTTGTCTTGAAGAGCAAATGAAAGGAAGGATTAAATCCCATGTATGTGCAATAGCAAACATGGTAAGAGATGTTTCTTCAATCTATGCTTTATGTTAAATCAAAGAAAGTAGAAGAAAAGGAATGAGTTCCATGAGCATATACATTATAGAGAATAGAACATAATAAGACTAATTTGATGTTCCACTACTATCAATTTAATAATATATAATTGATAAACTATTTTGTAATATATGTTATATATCATATGACCCATGACCTATTTTACCATTAATTATATACTAATGATATATGGAATGTTCATAGAGACCAAGAAACTTATCCATGGTTGAACAGTAAGTTGAATAAGCATAGTTCTTAATAGTTCTTACTCCATATTAAGTCCTTTATAGTAAATGTCAGTACCAGATTGTAAAGTAGCCTGTGAGCTTTCAATTGCACAGAGAGTACAAGCCATTCTCCATACTGAAAAATATGGTAAGGTATCATTACACCTAATGAGAGGTTGAGGCAGAGTGTCAAATAGGTGACTATCAGATTTCAGTCATTCACTGTTACCATAAAACACAATGTAAGATATGTGAATACCTGGGGAAATGGTACTTAATTCAACAGAGAGGTCATCGCAATTATATTCCTCATATAACTCAGTTCTGAAATTAAGAAATAAATGTTAAGCTTGATGGAATACTTGATAAACTATCCCTACAGAAATTACCAGTGCCTGTAATCCTTTAAATAGCTAGAACCCTAAACTATTTAGATAAGAAATGGTAATTCTTCACATCTAACAACATTCATTTATTGAGGTATAAATGAGCATATTCATGGATCTCAATTCAACAGATGTTTATTGAGCACCTACTACTACATAAAATTTGTTGTCAACCACCCCAGGGAAAAGGTTTAAATAGAAGTATGTCATAGTTCTGTCCCCCAAAACAAATGAAATCCTGCAAGGAAGAAAAGTAGCTACAAATCAAAGCAAGAGAATGTGAAGTTAAACATGGAAACACCAGTATAGAGGATGCATTACACTCAAAAAGATTTTCATTTGAATTCAGAAATACCATGGCTAACTGCAGAAATGATAGAATATTTCAGGGATCTGTTTTTATTTTACTTTTTTAATAACTTAACTAATACTTCCACTTTCCATTTCTTCCCTCTAGTCACTCTCCTTCAAATTCATGGCCTCTAATTTCATCAATTGTTGTTGAATGTTCTCTCTCTCTCTCTCTCTCTCTCTCTCTCTCTCTCTCTCTCTCTCTCTCTCTCTCTCTCTCTCTCTCTCTCTCTCTCTCCCCTAAATATAAACTGTTCATTAGATCAGTACATATCAGTCACTTGTATGTATGTTTTCAGGGTTGACCATGTGGTGCTCGAAACCCAATTGGTATGTTCTTCTTCTGGGAAGGCTGCCTCTCCCACTCTGACCCCAGCTTTCCTCAGTTACCTATAGTCTTTTGTATAAGGCTGGGCCTTCATGGCCTTTCAGCCCTCCACGTTGGCATGTCAGTTAGTGTCATTCTTGTTCCGCTTACATTTGGGCAGTCATGTTAGTAAAACGTTATGGTACAGCTTATGATTTTTTTAAAGCCAACACCCAGCACCAAACTTTGTATTAATTATCTATGCTTCCTAATACAGTTTTTCATAGATTTGATTTCCGCTACCTCATTCACACAAAATTTTACTGCATGCCCGTACTCCAATGTTTCTAAAACCGTTTTCACCAAGAATACTTCTTGGATTCTGTGTCTTCTCAAGGGGGCTAAGGGAGACTCTGTTCTAAGTCACTCACGAAATGTTTCTCAAGCTACTGGTTCAGGCCTAACTTCCTCATTGGCCACTGGCCAATATGTCCTCCCTCAGACTCTTGGCAAATGGAGCTTTCCAGACAGTGATCCCCGAAAGAAGTTTGTTTCCCATTAAAGGATAAGGATGACGTGGGGAAGAGGGAAGAAGAAAAGGAGAGAGAGACACACACAGAGTGAGACAGAGATATCTAGGTCAGGAAGAATTTGAGGGAGATGGTCACATTATGTCTACAGCCAGGAAGCAGAGAACAATGAATGCAGATGCTCAACTTTTTGTAGTCCAGGCTCTTCCTGGTAATTGTAGGATCCAGAGTAGACAGGTCTTTCCATTTCCATTAATCTAATCAAGATAGTTTGTTACATGGTAATAATTACAGGGATGCCTGAGAGCCTATTCCCTATAACACATTATGTTCTATCAATTTGACAAGTAATATTAACCATCCTACTAAGTCACATGCTATATGATGTAACCTGGAAAAGTGGCATCTTATCTGTGCTATTATACTTT